>NC_068919.1:57785000-59035000 GCF_023091745.1 Budorcas taxicolor | reverse complement strand
CAGCGCAGCGCTGGCGGGATGTGAGGCCAGGCCTCACGGAGCAGGGTCCTAGCTCTCCATCCGTTCTCTCCGGAAAAGGGTAACACCACAACCGACAGCTGGAAAAGCTGGGGCCCCTCCCTCACGGCGGTTCTCCCCGCCCGTTACCTTTGCCAGCGGAACCCGCGCTGAGCACGGGCCTAGCAACGGCCTTAGCAACGCCCGGGCTCCTCCCTCTGGTGTCTCCCGGAAAGCGCTCCGCCGCGGCCAGGCGGGACCAGGGCCGGGTGCGCACTCGGGCTCCGGCGGAGCGGAAGACGCGTGGAGCTGGGCGAGGACTCGCGGGCTGTGCAGGTCTGAGTCCCACTCTGATTCCTCGTGCGGGTCTCAGCGCTTCTGTGGGGACCGGGGTCTGGCCGCAGCCCGGCAGCTGCGGGAGTGGACGCTCCTTGGCCGCGCCCCGGCGGAGGTCTTGCTGGGTGTCGCTTGTGAGTGGGGCCCTGGTCCCTGTGCGGCCGCTAGCATATTTAAGATCTTGTGGGCCCTTTGGGGAAAGGGCGTCCAAATTTTTCCTCAAAAAAAGTTTTTGTTTTTGGTTTCTTTTTTGGTACCCCTAACAATTATTTTCAGTGCAGTCCGGTCCAAGGAAAGTCTGTTCAGGCAAAGTTAGTCCACTAGGTACCCTATTCTTTATTTTTTAGTGTTTGGAGTGATTTACGGGACACTGGTTATCACTGAAGGAGGAAATTAGTACAGGCATAGTGTGCCATGCAGTGTATTTAAAATATTAAGGTTATAAATAGGTAATAAGCAAAGAGGCTGCCCTTAAGTCTGAATTATTTCTTGGAAATGTAGGACAAGTCAGGAGGTTTACTAACACTGCGAGGTGCCAATTCCATGAAGCTGGGTGATAAAATCACTGCTTGATTCAGAACCACAATATTTAAAAATTACTTCTCTCTAAACCCCAGTGTACCACGAAAAACTAAGGCAAGACAGTCTCTACCACAGGATGTGTGCTATGTGTGTGTGTGGGGAATGGTGGTGAGGAGGGCACAGTCTGTTAACCTGTAGGAAAAAGGTGTTACCTTGAATTTTTAGCAGTAGACCATTGGACCTGTACATCTGACCAGGTTCGTAAAAATAGGAAAATAAAATTTAAGTGGGTTTTATTTGGTACTTTTATGACCCGAAGTACAGGATAAGGAGTTTATATAATGTTCCATTGCTGTGTTGTGTGCTCAGTTGTGTCCCACTCTCTGCGACCCCATGGACTGTAGCCTGCCAGATTCCTCTGTCCATGGGACTTTTCAGACAAGAATACTAGAGTGGGTTGCTATTTTCTCCTCCAGGGGATCTTTCTGACCCAAGGATTGAACTCCTATCTCCTGCACAGGGATGGGGTGGGTGGGGGTGGGAGTTAACTTATTGGTAGCTAGGAGTCTTTTGCTTTATTGTTTTGGAAAAACAAGAAAAAAATCTGCTAGGCTGCAGATTACAGGTAGAGATTGTCAGATACTTCAGTAGCAGTTGCATAGTGAATGCTTCTTTTTCATAATGGTTTTGATTTAGTTAACAAGTATTTGTTGAATTCCTCATTCTGGAATTGCAGAGTGAGGAATTCTACTCTTGGGGAGTTGACTACTACTAGGAAGGGTAGCTTAACTAAAAGGCAACTCCAAATTAAAATACATTTTTCCGTGTTAAATATCTGGAACTAGTAATAAGCAGATGAAAGCAAAGAGGTGAAGAGATTGCAATGGGCCATCTAGAATCCTAACTTTGAGACTAAAAATACAGGATTATGTGCAAGGTAGAATTGGTACAACTTGATTGAGTAATTAATTTGTGTGGTAAAGAGGGTAGAAAGAGAACAAAGTTAATTTGTTTTCAACCCAAGTTGCAAAATGACAGGTGCATATCTAGGTAAAAATATTTGTTAGTTCCTTAGGAACGAAGTCTTTTTATGTTCTCTCAGTAACCCCCACAACTCCACTTGTATTTCTCACACATAGTTGATGTTAAGATGTATGCTTTGAAAGTTTTGAATCATTGTGTGTGCAATAAATGATTTGTACACATTAGAAACAGGCTGTTGATTAGGTCAGGATGGATCCCTTGTTCATATGGTTTTAGAGACCTTTGGAGGGAGCTCCCCATGACTTAGAACTGCAGGCCTCTTCTGTAGCCACCTTATTTATATGTGAGAGTGTTCAGGTAAGGCAAGGCAGGGAGCCATAGACTTTTCCCTTGCACTGTCTCAAGATGTTTGTGTTGTTTGATTTTTGTAGAGAAAGGACTTCTTATATAAGGCTCTGCTAATTTGGGGCTTCCCTAATGGCTCAGCTGGTGAAAAACCTGCCTGCCAATGTAGGAGATGCAAGAGATGCAGGTTCGATCCTTGGGTCAGGAAGATCTCCTAGAGAGGGTAATGGCAACCCACTAGAGTATTCTTGCTTGGGAAATCCTGTGGACAGAGGAGCCTGGCGGGCTACAGTCCATGGGGTTGCAAAAGAGTTGGAGATGTCTGAATGACTAAACAACAAAAAAATTCATTTAGCTATATGGACGGACTGCCAAGTGGAATACATGGGGATTTTTCTGAGGCATCTCAGGAGGAGTGCGCTTTGAGGCTCCAGAAAAACTCACCAGTAGTTTTCCATTAAACGTCAAGCAACTACATTGGCTTTCATGACACCGTTGAGAACTGCATCGGTTCAGTTCAGTTCAGTCTCTCAGTTGTGTCCGACTCTTTGCGACCCCATGAATTGCAGCACGCCAGGCCTCCCTGTCCATCACCATCTCCCAGAGTTCACCCAGACTCACGGCCATCGAGTCGGTGATGCCATCCAGCCCTCTCATCCTCGGTCGTCCCCTTCTCCTCCTGCCCCCAATCCCTCCCAGCATCAGAGTCTTTTCCAGTGAGTCAACTCTTCCCATGAGGTGGCCAAAGTACTGGAGTTTCAGCTTTAGCATCATTCCTTCCAAAGAAATTCCAGGGCTGATCTCCTTCAGAATGGACTGGTTGGGTCTCCTTGCAGTGGGAACTGCATAGTCCCCACTAATGCTGGGCCCTGTAGTGGCACAGGCAAATCCCTGCATAGCTACTGGAATGAATACCCAGGGAAGTGGAGTCAAATTGAATTACACTACTCCAATTGCTTTTTTAGGGTGAGCCCGTGATCTGAATAACTCAAGACTATTGCAGCCTAAAAATGTTTTTAAGAACCTCAGGTAGAACAAAGCCAAACCAAGAGGATTTAGGGACCAATTAGTTTCCTAAGTTCAGTGATGAGACCTCCATTGGCTTATGAGAATTGACCTTCTGTTGGCCAGAGAAGGATGTGTGGCTCTGATTTCTGCAGACTAATAGGATCTCTTCCTAGATTTTTAAGCCTTCTCCTGTTCTTCAAATGACTTTTTGATCTTAGCCAAGATTTCTTTACCTAGATTTGTAGACGGAGTCTAGAATCTAACCTGCAAACCATCTGAAATTGTGTGCAGAATACTGCATCTTCAAGTGCATTTGCTAGAGAGAAGGTCGAAGACTCTCATGCAGTCTTAAAAGGATCTGAGCCTCAAGAAAAGGTAACAGCTTAATATCCTGCACTCTCCCAGTCATTGAGGGCATATTGACAAAGATAAAAGTCATTTTTAGGAAGGTGATTTGGAGTAGAGGTCACATAACGTTTTCCGTTCGTGAGGCAAGAGGAAGGGATGGGACAATCGTTTTTAAATATCACTTTGTCCTAGCAACCCAAAATGTAAACCCTTACCTAATCAGTACACATCAAAAATTTATTGTATTTTGGCTTTCCCTTTGGATAAATTTGGCAAGTTTATTTTACTTTTCCTTCAATGACCAACATCTTTTTTTCTTTGCCTTTCTTATTTGGGTCCCAAGTTCCCTGGCATTTAGAGTCTCTAAAAAACTGATGACTGATTAAATTAGTATCACTAACTTCTTGTTAGTAAATTATATTGTGTATTATGTTCCACTGGACTCTTTGTTCACTTTCGTTTTGGGAAACCACAAAAAGTTTCCTGTTTCTGTCACAGCATTTTTCCTCTCAGTGTTTGTACTTGAAGTGCCTGGAGTCTCATAGTTAAACACCACAATACCATAAGGCTTTAGGTTATGAGAATCATTTTACAGCTCTGGAATGCATATCAAATTAAGAGGGCCCCAGTCTCTTTTTCCCTCTAAGCATATTGTGCTTACAAAGTATTTGAATAACAGTTTTGGCAACCATCATCCTCCTTTGAACGAAATATTTAAGTGAGAAAGCCAGTTTACTATTTTATCTCTAGACCTGAAGACTGAATGGTGTATATTTTTGAAAGCAGTATGAATTCTTAGAATGGGTGAACACTGACGTTACTCTGTAAAATTTTAATGTTTATAAGATTACACTTTAATCTTTATGTATATGCCTTTATATTTTTATAGGCATATGTTTCACCTTTTGAGATATTTAAAAAGTTATAATTGGTAGTGGATGCCTCTCATTTTAATGGATGTTTAGTTATATTTTTATGTGTGTTTTAATTTATGTGGGAGAGAATTGCATCTTTTAGAACATAACCAACTAAATTTTACTGATTTCACCTTGTATTTTTTTCAAGGTTCAGACTGAGAATTGATGTCATGTCAGAGTGTGATTTGATGTCATATAATAACAAGTGAAAGTCAGAGCTTGCAGGGTTGAATACATTCCTGGGTGATACTAACATAAAAACATTACATTCCTAATATAGAACAAAAGTACTGTTTGTGGAGCAAAAATAATCACTGAGAAATAGATTGTTTGTACCTAAACTTTATATTTGAAATAATTTTTCTGGGAGACAACCTTCCTATTTTTATGGAGGGACTAGCTTTAAAGGGTCTAGCCTGGAGAATTCCAGGGACAGGGGAGCCTGGTGGCCTGCCGTCTGTGGGGTCGCAGAGAGTCAGACACGACTGAAGCAACTTAGCAGCAGCAGCAGCAGCTTTAAAGGGTAATTTTTTTTTAGTTTATTGCTTTTTAATATTATATCTTAAAGCATGCTAATCTAGTGGTTTAAAAACTTATTAACATTTTTTAGTAAATACTAAAGTCAGCACACAGTTGTGAATTAAATGGAGTAGTTTTCTTTGTAGAAACAGTGAGTGAAATTTTATATGTTTTTTATTTTGCCCCCCACTTTTTTTTCTAGTGCATCTACAATATGTGTTTTAGAAATAAAAGTTAAACTTTGATTTGAATGAAAAATGTCTCTCAGTGCACCTATATTTCTCAAAGAAAGGGAAGAAGATAATTCAAAATTTGTGGAAATACAGCAGTCACAAACTACATGCATAGCTGCAGAAGATCCTCTTCAAAACTTATGCTTAGCATCTCAAGAAGTTCTTAAAAAAGCTCAGCAAAATGGAAGATCAAAATGTCTGAAGTGTGGTGGTTCAAGAATGTTCTACTGCTATACATGTTACGTCCCAGTTGAAAATGTACCTGTTGAACAGATACCACATGTGAAGGTTGGTGAGAAATTTAATTGTTTGAAAGTAGGAGAATTGATTTTAAAAACACATGTGATATATCCCTACTCTAATATAACTGATAAGCTTGATAAATGGCATCATTATGAAAATTAATTAATAGAAAGTTTAATCCTGTAGCCCTGTAAACCTATTTTTCCCCCCTTGTTTCTAGAAAAAGAGACATACATTGCTGAAACACTTGCATATGAGATGAATACTGTTGTTTTTAATGAAATCAGTTACTTTTTAAAATAAATGATTATAATTCATTTACAGCATAGAAAAAATGTGGTATAAACTTGAAAACTACAAGAGAGAAGTTTACAGGCTGCATGAAGGAGCTTCAAAAACCACCTCAGGGCTTTGGACTGCCCTTGAGAAGAAAACACATTCTGAAGGAACTAGGATTGATATTTGCTTAGGCAGAATCGTGTTTAGCCTCATTCTATATATGGAGACGGGGCACATGTCAGTGACCAAAACTAAACTAAACTGAAATTGAGAAGACTAAGGCCTGTTCAATGGGCTGTGTTATAGTGATGTAACGCCAGATTTAAACAAGTTGATTTGAATTGATTGCTTACCTTATACTTTTTGTGGCCTATCAAGACTATTTTTATATAGATAAAAGGTCTGTAGACCATCATGTCTCTGTAATCAAAGACTTAGTTATGTATATGTTAACTTGTCTAACAGTGACTCAAACTTTAAGTTAAATGGTTTATGAAATTTGACTGCTGCCTGTTAGGACCTTAAAGAGACCAAATTCTATACATGGACTCATTAGAACTTGCCAATAAGAAAATAAGTTTAATGTGGTGATAAGGTTCATTTAAATTTCAGTTAAGAACAATACTTTGAAACACTCGTATTTTGTTACTTGAATTGCATTTTAGCCTACATGTTACCTTGGCAAGTCCATGGTCTGCTTACGGGTCTAAAATGGAAAGTTTACTGGCCAAGAATAACTAAGTATAGAATGCAGTAAGCTTCATAGTTACCTCAGAAAAACTGAGAGCTTGAGCACAATAATTCTTCTAAAGTCCGCATTGTTGTTCAGTCACTAAGTCATGTTCGACTTTTTGCCGCCACAGGCTCCTCTGCCCTCTGCTATCTCCTGGACATGAATTTGCTCAAATTCACGTCCATTGAGTTGGTGATGCTATCTAACCTTCTTGTCCTCTGCCACCCTCTTCTCCTTTATCTCCCTTCTCCCATTATCCCCATCTCTCATATAAGAATGTTACATTTTGAAGTATAGTTTTGGAGGTACGAACAGAATCATTTCATCTTCTGTTTATATCATAGCCACATAAAGAAAATATCCCATTAAAAGTTTTATCTTAAGATATATTTTGTTCAAAATGATTGGCGATCGGAATAATAAAAGTTAAGAATAGAGGGCTAATATTTTTGTAGAAATTTAATAATTGAGTATTGTTTTTTAAATCCATGACCTAATTTCCACTATTTTAATGAAATGGCTGAAACACTATACCAAGAGTTTGATCAACTCTAAATGGCCTACTGGATGGTGCAAAATTTTCTGAAGTGTTTTATTTTAATTACCATATATAAAATTTTGTGAGTTAGTACATATTAATAAAAAAATCTAAAAATTTTTCTAGTTTTAACTTTATTTTTACAAATGGCTCAGCATTTGCTTTTAGGTAGCCTGCTTTGGAAGGGAAGATGACTACATAATGAGTAAGTACCTCCCAAGCTATAAATTTTACTCTAGGGATTAAATTCATTAATATATATCTTTTTAATGCAGAAGAAAAAATTTTTAATGTCATGACAAATTCATTAATTTTGTTGAAAGTCATGACAAATGTCTTATTTTCTTTTTTTAAGGTGAGAAAAGGTCATCAGATGAAAGTTTCATCTTTATTAGAGTACTAGAATTAAAAAGATTCTCTTTGGGAAGGTTGATAATCACATGGAAAAAGGCTAGAGTTTTCTGCTGATTGTATTTTGATAAATATGGGTAGAAAGTTTTGTGGTAAATCTCTCATAGGAAATGTAGTAGAGAACTGATTGATGGTCTTTAAATGTTTTGAAAACAAAACATCTCTACTTGAACTGAGTCTGGTCAACTCTAGTAGTATTACTCTGTGCCCTGTCATTGTTTAAGATATATCTTCTTTTAAAATGTGTGAACTAGAGCACAAACATACATATCTGTATTTCCATGACTTGACCTGTGTCTAGGCTTTCATAGTATAATTTTCAGGTTTACTCAGGGGAAACTAGATACCTGGACTGTCTCCCAAGAATACTTCTTGAGCACAGATTTTACATAACTGTTTTACACTTGTAGATGTTAGTCCATGATATGCTAGTTTCATGATTTGTGAAATACATTAGTAACTTTCAGTCCTGCATTCTTGATTTAAATGATGTCCTTCAGAGATAGCCAACTGATCAGAAATGTTGGTCATTGCCTTTGGAATTTTCAGCTCTATTCATCAGCTGTATAAGAAAGTCGGTTTTATTAGTATTAGAATACTTTGTCATGATCTTCTTTCTTTTTTTTTTTTCCTTCCTTCTTTCCTGCCTTCCCTGAACTAAGATAATGCTGAGCTGCTACTGAAAGACCCTGGGGAAAGGGAATATAGAGTAGCATCAGCTGGGATTGAGTTTCATGAGGAAAGTCTGATGTAGAGTTCAGCCAGAGGTAGACTGATGTAAAATCATTTGTGAACTGCCTACTTGAATGGTACATTTTCTATCACTAGAAGTTGGTTTGATGTTTTGAAGCAGTTGCCTGCAAGTTATAAATGATAACTAGGCCTAAGTGAGAAGGTAGGAGACATCGGGTTTGAAACCCTGGATTGAAAACCAGGGATGTTTTCAATGTTATCTGGGATATTTATGGCCCTTCTAGGATATATAGCTTCCTCTTGCCATAATTATCCTGAACAGTAAACTGTGTACAATTTGGGATCATCTAGTAGCATATAGAAACTGCCCCTTTAAAAAATAGTTCTGGAGTTAATGACACACACAACATGAATGAATCTCAGAATAATTATTCTAAGTGAAGGCAATCAAAAGAAAAGTGTTTATAATTTCATTTATACAAAATTCTGGAAAATGCCAACTAACCTATAGTAATAGATCAGTAGTTGCCTAGGACTATGGGTGGGAGTTGATGAGGTAAGGGGAAGGAGGAAGACACAAGAAGACTTTTGGGGATGATGGATATGTTCATTAGCTTCATTGTGGTGATGAAGTCAAAGGGGTAGCATATGTTAAAACTCATTTGATTGTACACTTCAAATATGTGCAGTTTATTGTTTCAATCCTATCTATATAATAAATCTGTTCCAAAAAAGTAAGATAGTTTTGTACTCCAGGGTAAAATAGCTGTTGCCCCAGAGTAAATACCTAGAATGTTGCCTTTTAGTGTGGGCTGGGAGCTGGAACAGTACTTACCATAACAAATAAATCATTTGAACTCTACAGTGAAAAATCTGTCCTAGAGAATTTCTTATATGATGGGAGAGATATAACTTGGCTTCTGTTTTCATAGTCATGGCTGAAGGCAGGATTCATACAAGCATTATATAGAAAACTAAACCAAACAAGTCAGCAAAATAATAGAAAAACCTAACTCAAGAAATTTGCAAGAATATTATTTTTGCAAACAGATAGGACATAATTCATAGTAATTAAATAATGAAACTAAGGAAAACAGGCAAAATGATTTTGAAAAGTTATTTTTTATATAGAATATACCTCCTGGAACCATTCTGTTAACTCTTCTTCCAATTAATAATTAATTTCACATGCTGAGAATCATGATGTTAACATTAAAAGATAATACCGTTGACCTCAAAAGATGTTTTGAGGAACAAAATTTTAAGTTGAATTTTAGATCTAAAACTTTTGCCTGAACTTATATTTCTTTTTAATATATTATAAAATGAACAGACCTGAAAGTTTATAGGAATTATAAAAAATGTTCTGGACACAGATAATAGTTTGAATGCAA
The DNA here is from genome assembly GCF_023091745.1 of Budorcas taxicolor. Lineage (NCBI taxonomy): Eukaryota > Metazoa > Chordata > Mammalia > Artiodactyla > Bovidae > Budorcas > Budorcas taxicolor. Next base: position 59,025,500 of record NC_068919.1, on the reverse strand, counting down.
GGAATAGGACTCAGTCCAGTGTGACAAATGAGTATGACATTGGAACATTGCTATGAGAGTCTGTTAAATGAGTTGAAAATAGTTCTAGTACATGATTAACAGTATTGAGAAATAAATTTGTGTTTGCTTTATGACTCTTACTAGTCTTAGTATTCTGTTCTAAAAAAGTATGACTTTCAAACTATAGGTGTATTTATAGGAACTTAGTGTGAGCTTGCTATTTAAGCTTTAAAGACCATTTTTATTAACATAAAAATTAGAATTTTATATTTGTTTTGTTCATTTTTCTTTTTTCTCTAAATTTTAGCTACCATTGAAGATTGACATCATTAAACATCCGAATGAAACAGATGGCAAAAGCACTGCTGTACATGCAAAACTCTTAGCACCTGAATTTGTAAATATTTATACATATCCATGTATTCCAGAATATGAAGAAAAGGACCATGAAGTAGGCAGCTTATTTTTTTAACAGCTTTTCACATTGAATCTAAATATGAATTTTAAACTCCATTGCCTTTCTAAACTTACTTGAACATAATTTAATATTTAATGGTCTTGGGTTAACCTTCTGTAGCACTTAACAACATAGTTTACTTCATCAGTATCTTAAAAGATCAAATGATCCTAGATGTTAGGCTTTTTTGAGTCTCTCTTTCCACTTTCACTAGTTATTTCTTCCAGTTTTTACTCTTTGCTAGTATTGCTAGGCCTGCTTTTACTTTTCTCCTTTCTCCATTCTTGTTCATATACTACACATAAAAAAGGCTAATTTGATACAAACTGAGAAACTAGATTACAAATGTTGAAATTTCTCCAGAAGGAAAAAAGAAAGACTAAGCTAGAAGGATTTTTAGAAATCCTTTCTAAATTAAAATCTTTAGTACATGGCTTTTGTGATATTTATTTTGGCTACTCAGAGGCCTTCCTTGCTCATTTCAAGATTCTTAATGGATTTTCACCTAGTTGAAATGGTTACATTGGTGACAACAGGTCTTTACAGCTGGTCTTGTTGAAAAGTGATGTTTCTATAGATCTCAAAAAACTAGGCCTTGAATACTTCTGAAAGAAACGCATAAACTCTTTTAGGTCTCTTGGGAGAACATTTGTTGGTATGGTAAATCTAGAAACAAAAAATCAGTGCATTTGTTTGTTTAAGAAAGAACTATCAATATATTTGTAATTTTTGGTTGAATTTATATAGAAAGTTGTGTTTGTAAATAATATCTGAGTTTGGGATCTAGGAATTTATTTGTATTTCCTTCTTTGATCAGCTAGATATCATGTCAGTTACATAGAACATAGTGCTAGCTAATATAAAAAGACATGATGTGCTTATAATCTAAGATAACTAAGAAGCCCTGAACTTTGCTAGTTGGGTATCGGGGAAAGGTACATGTGCATTGTAAGTGTCTGAAAAATTTTTATAACGTTGAAGTTTATAAATTTAAGATTTTAAATTTTCATATTTATTTTTCATATGAAAAATGATAATCTCCACTCAAAAATCTTTGGAAATAGGGAAAAATATGGAGGATAAATACCCATGATTCTATCACCATTTGTTCATTTAACAAATATTGGCTGGGTGCCTGCTTTGTGTTAGGAGTTGTTCATACCTTGGAGGTTCTACAGTGTATAAGGTCTCAGTAAAAACATGCTGAAAGAAAGGAAGTACCATAATTCACTGAGTAGTTCTTTGACAGTTAGGTTTTTTTGTTTTTAAGTTTTCACTGTAATAAATATACTTTAACATATATTCTGGGTATTGTGAGTATGTGTATATTAAGAATTATTCAGGTAAATTCCCATAATTGAAATCTCATTTGACTAGAGAGTATGAAACTTTCAAGACTCTTGACTTATATTGCCAAATGGCTTTCACAGAGTTATGTTATTTAAACTTGACATCAGTAATGGCTTTAAAGGCTTATTATACTGTTTCCCCACCAGCATTGGCTGTATCATTTGTTTTCTCTTTGCTTCTTATATAGGTGAAGATGTTATTTAATTATCAAGCACTTTTCAGTGGTTCTTTTACAAAGTGCCCCATACTTTGCCTTTTATCTTATAAAACATTATAGAGTTTAGTTTTGTTATGTAAGATACAATTAAACTTGTTTCTATCAATAAGTGAATAACTTAAAGTACAGAAGTATTTCTTGGTAGTATATTATGATTATAGGTTACTAGGGAAGAACCAAAAACTTTACTATATATGTATTAAAGAGGCAGACATACTAAAACCTAATGCTTTTTTCTCAGATACTCAACATAGTTTTTCCTCTTGAAGTTTCAAGTCTGAATTTATTAATTTTGAAGATCATAGCACACTACTAATGTAAGCTTCTTTGCTTTAGGTTGCACTTGTATTTCCTGGACCTAAGTCTGTTTCAGTAAAAGATATTTCTTTTCATCTGCAAAAAAAGAGTCAAAATAGCGTTAGAGGCAAAAATGATGACCTTGATAACCCATCCATTAAACGCAAGAAAACTGAAGAACAGGATTTGAATGACAGCAAATGCAAAGACACAACACTGAAAAAAATTGTATTCATAGATAGCACCTGGAACCAAACAAACAAAATATTCACTGATGAGAGACTTCAAGGTAAATAAGAATAAAAATGTTGCATTTATTTTTTTTGACTTTTCCTTCCCCCAACTTTCAAAAACTTCAAACCTGATGCATTCAAGAAGAGTTGCATTGCCACCTTCGCTTTATTCTTCCTTCTCTGTTATATGTATCTGTGTGTACTTAGATATGTATATTTTTGGCTGAACCATCTGAAAGTAAGTTGCAGGCTTTACAGCACATCACCCTTAAATATCTAAGTATACATCCTTAAAGAAGAATGGCGTAATTGCTATACCATTATCACTATAAGAAAGTTAGCAAAAGTTCTATAATCTTTAGTCCAAATTTACATTTCCCTAATTGACCCAAAAATATTTGTTGTAGCCTTTTTCCTCTGATACAGCATGTAAACTCAGATTCCATTTGGTTATTATGTCTCTTTAGTCTCTTTTAATGTAGAACAGCCCCCTGTTTTTGTGTTTTATGACTTGGACTTGTGTGAAGAGGACAGGTCAGTTGTCTGCTGGTTTTAATATTAGATTCAGTTTAAATATTTTTGTAAGGACACTTCAAATAAGGATAAATCCATGGTTGTCTACAAAAATTCTACTTTATATTTGTTGTTTTGATATAATTAATAATAGCATTCCCTTTCAGAAATGAAGCTGTTTAGGTGATTAGTTACCCTATTCATAGCTAAAGTTGTATGCTTCAAATAAGAGGACATGGTGTACCTTTAATAGGTGATTAGTTACCCTATTCATAGCTAAAATTATATACATCAAATAAGAGGACATAGTGTACCTTTTTCCATTACTGCTGATAACATTAAAGTGGTGATTGCCAGATCTCTCCATTATAAAGTTTATTTTCTTTGTTGAAATTACTAGTAATCTATGGGGTAATACTTTTAAGACACTGAACTATTTCCCAACTGCTTTTTACAAAGTGGTTTTAGTATTTATTGATGTGTGTGTGTGTGTGTGTGTGTGTGTGTGTGTGTGTGTGTGTGTGTGTGTTAGCTGCTTAGTTGTGTCCGACTCTTTGTGACCCCGTGGACTGTGGCCCACCAGGCTCCTCTGTCCATGGAATTCTCCAGGCAAGAATACTGGAGTGGGTAGCCATTCCCTTCTCCATGGGGTCTTCCTGACCCAGGGTTTGAACCTGGTCTCTTGCATTGCAGACAGACTATTGCCTAAATCAGTAATTACATTAAGGATTACAAAATGATGAAATTTTAATGTTATTATTTCTTCTACATTTGTTTGCTGGCATTCTTCTGTAAAGACAGGCTTTTCTTTTTTTCTCTCCTTTTTCCTCTCTCTCCCACCACCTCTTTTTGGGATCATTGTGGTCTTACAGATTTCCTTTTCATTCAATATATTATAATCTAGAATGATTGTATTCTTTTGATGCCCAAATTGTCTAAAATTTTGCCATTGGGAACATTTCAGGTCCTTTGTGGCATGGCCTCTTTAATCTTTCTGGTACAACAAGCTGTTCCAAGTTCACTTGTACTTTTTTCCTGCCCCAGACCTAGAGTTAATTGTTTGAAGAAGCTGTGGTTCTTTTAATGGGGAATGTTACTAGAAACCAAGATCTGGTACATTTATTACTGCTTGTATATCATTGCTTTAGTGGACAGAGCCAAGAAAAATAAATAGCTATGTATTGAGTTCACATGAATAGTTCCAATTCAGATTTAACATTTCTTTCTTTTGTTTTGTTTGTATATTTTTCTTTAGAATGAAAAGCTTAGTTTCTAATAATTAATGGTTTAAAGAGTTGCTTTCCTTGCCCAAATAACACAACTAGTAATATGAAGAATATTACCTGTCTTGTTCGCGTGTTCCTTACTCAGTTCTTTAGGCTTTTTCAGTAGTTTTTCTAAAAGCTTTGGGTTTATTTCTGGCTCTTTGGTGGTTTTATTTGTATACCGTGTATGATTAGAGAGCAGGAGAGTTACCCAGTTGGTTTTAAGCAGTTTCCAAATCAGTTTCAAACTGGAAGAGCTTCACCCAGGCAGTTATTCAAAATGTGCATCATGTAGAAAAGAAAGTGTATGCTCTTTTTGGAATCTTATGTTAATTAGTCTCAAGCTTAAGTGAATGACAATACTAGATTGAACTCGCTTAATTTATATAGTTTATACCCCTTGAAAACATACATGTTAGTAAGATTTTTGTCATTCTGCTTCTCTGTGATTGGGTGTATGTGTGTGAGAAAGATAGGCAGAGAGAGACAAAGAAATGGTGTGTTTGTGCTGTGTGTTTCTGTATTTGGGAAGGGTGTGTGTATGGAGAGTGACTGCAAAAAGATGACAGAATAAGATTTGTAATCTTATTGCTAATGTTTGATTGATGAAACCCTAAAACCCTGCTCTTTGGAGTACTGCCTGCCATGTTCCCTTGAATAGTTAGAGTTGCATGTTACCCAGTTTGAAGATTTTTTCCTGAGCCATTTTTCTTTAAAATACCTTATATGGTAATGGAAAGGATCAAATGAAGAACATAAGTGGCATTAACACTTGAAAAAAAATATAAAGGGGATTATTGAGGTACAGTTTAAATCTGTTAAGCCTTTGTGCTTAAGGCTTCAAATCACATTTGTACAAAAGTTTTCTGTTATTCTCAGATCACATAGAAAGTATCATATATTTCAGTTCTGTGCTATATCAGAATTTTAAATGGATTTCTTAATTCCTTCAAAATCATGAAATAAACAGATTTCTAGAGTCAGTTTTTTCTGCATGTCCTACTTCAACCCCTGTCCCTCTGACTCCTCATCGCACCACAGGAACTGTTTAGGGCTTAGCATATTTATTATCTCTATATGTGTGTGAAATACAAGTTTCCAGATAAACCAAGTTACTTCCATAAGAAACAGCCCTTGTTTGTTATAAATCATTGCCATTAGATTTTAAAACATTTTTTCATTTGATGGGATTAAGCTGAACAAACCAACTCTAAATTTCTATTTAAGCCCTCAAAAGTACTGTATTAGAATGTTTCTGTTTCTCTTATTATGAATGCTGAGATTAAGAATCCTCTTAACAATGTAACATACTCTTTTGCCAAACTTTACAGAGTAATAGTATGAATGTTTTACTGCTCTCAAAACAAAACATTGGAAGTTTGAGTGCCTAATTTAATCATGAAATGTAAGCCTGCAAGTGAAGAGTGGCATAATGTCCTTGAAGATTCATCATTGAAAGGCTTAGGGGAATGCATTGGGGAAGGATGGTGTCTTTTTGTTGGGGAAGGAGTCCAAATTACTAAAACTAGCATTCATCTCACTTTAATAACTGGTGCTGGGAAAACTGAACAGCTGCATGTAAAAGAATGAAATTAAAATATTCTCTAATACCATATATAATAATAAACTCAAAATGGATTAAAGACATAAATGTAAGACAGATACTAGAAAATTCCTAGAGGAAAACATACGTGGTGCACATATACAAATATACACACAATAGAATTCTACTCAGCCATTAAAAAAGAATGAAATCTTGCCATTTGCAGTAACATGGACGGACTTGGAGGGCATTATGCTAAGTGAAATAATGGAAAGACAAATATTGTATGATATCAGTTATATGTGAAATCTAAAAAAATACAAGGATATAATAAAAGAGAAGCAGACTCATACATGTAAAGAACAAACTGTTGGATACCAGTGAAGGAGGGGCAATATAGGGGTAGGGAAGTTAAAGGGACAAACTATAAAGTAAGCTATAAAGATGTATTGTACAGCCCAGGGAATATAGCAAATATTTTATAATAACTATAAATGGGGTGTAACCTTTAAAAATTGTGAATCGCTGTGTTGTACACTTGTAACTTACATAATATTGTACAACATACTTTCAATTAAAGATTTGCTTTTTTTAGATTATTAGTTTTGCTTTTTTTTTTTGACTTGTAGTTTTCTCAGGACTCAAATTTTAAACTCACCATTTTGTTTCTAAGATTGTAGCTATAGTTTACTCATTTTCACTGCTGTGTAATGTATGATTGTGTGAATATACTGAGGTTTATTCAGTCTTCTGTTAATGAAACAATTTAGTTATTTCTGGTTTTTGCTACAGCACTACTATGTGCTACTATTACACGCAGTGCTACTGTGAACATTCTTGCACATGTGCAAGCTTCCTCTAGGAAACATACCTAGAACTGGAATTGCTGTTTTGTTACGTATAAGAATGTTCAGTCTTACAGGACGATACCAGCTATTTTCCAGAGTGTGGGTATACAGGTTTATACTCCCATCATTAATGTGCAAGATTTCCTATCAGTTCATAATGCCTCCTACCATTGTGTCATCAAATGTTTGATGCTTGCCAATAGAGTGGGTATAATATGGTATCTGGTTGTAGTCATAATTTACTTTTCATTAATGACTAATTGGGTTGAGCATCATTTTGTTTGCTTATTTGGCCATACATGTCCTGTTCTGTGAGATATCTATGTCCATTTTTCTAGTGTTTTGTTTTTCTTACTGATTTGTAGGAATTCTTTATATATTCTAGAATATAGATAATTATGTTTTAAAATATCTTCATGCAGTCTCTGACTCATCTTCTAAATTTCTTTATGGTATCTTTTGAAGAACTGAAATTCTTAGTGTGGAATTTATCCATCTTTCATGTTTAGCACTTTTGTTCCTTTTAAAAATCTCTCTACCCCAATATATTTCACCATGACAAGACTGTGATCCAAAAGATGCTTGCTTCTTGAAAGGAAAGCTATGATAAACCTAGACAGCATATTAAAAAGCAGAGGCATCACTTTGCCAACAAAGGTTTATATAGTCAAAGCTATGATTTTTCTAGTAGTCATGTTCGGATGTGAGAGTTGAACCATAAAGAAGACTGAGTGCCAAAGAATTGACGCTTTTGAATTGTGGTGCTGGAGACTTTTGAGATTCCCTTGGACTGCAAGGAGATCAAACCAGTCAATCCTAATAAAAATCCTAATAATAAAGGAAATCAGTCCTGAATATGCATTGGAATGACTGATGCTGAAGCTGAAGTTCCAATACCTTGGCCACCTGATGCAAAGAGCCAACTTATTGGAAAGGACTCTGATGCTGGGAAAGATTGAGGGCAAAAGGAGAAGGGGGCAGCAGAGGATGAGATGATTGGATGGCATTATCAACTCAATGGACATGAATTTGAGCAAACCCCATGAGATAGTGAATGACAGAGAACCTTGGCATGCTGCAGTCCTTGGGGTCACAAAGAGTAAGACACAACTTAGCAACTGAACAACAACAGATGTCAATTGTATTTTTCGCTTTTCAATTATTATGCATGGAATTAATTTATTGTTTTTGTAGTATTGTGTTAACTAAGACCTTGAGTGCAGTATTGAATGGAAGCCTTGTGGAGGTCATTCCTATTGTGTTACATTCTGATGATCATTGTCTTTTAAATGGCAGGTTTAGTCAGTTTATATTTGTTGTGAGTATTGATTTAGAATAAAATATGATTTTTTAAAAGCAAATTTTATTGTGAGTCTGAGTGCTAGTCTAAGGTGCTAAAAGCCTTCTGAGTTTGTATGTTGACGTCTGAGTTGTAAGAGATGAGAGTGAAAGTGAAAGTGGCTCAGTCATGTCTGACTGTTTGTGATCTCATGGACTGTACAATTCATGGAATTCTCCAGGCCAGAATACTGGTGTAGAGCCTTTCCGTTCTCCAGTGGATCTTCCTAACCCAGGGATCGAACCCAGGTCTCCCACATGGCAGGCAGGTTCTTTACCAGCTGAGCCACAAGGGAAGCCCAAAAGATGAGAGTACTATTGTAAGATTTCATGAGTCATTTCCTCTTTATATATTTAGGAGCACAGCATTAGCTGACTGTGTCCCCAAGGCTCTGAAACACAGATGTGACAGCTAATGAAACAGCTCTAGGTACTCCATACATGAAGAGAGAGCCAAAAAGTGATCATCCAATAGCTTTAACAGTATTAAGAACTGTTAACCTGCCTATCTGGTCTCAGTGAGTTTCAGAATGAATGATGTCTTAAAAATGTCAATTTATCAAGGAAATGAAACTCTTCTGAAAATTGGTGAACTTAGTCCTGTCACAGGTTAAAGTGAAAAAAGACATTGGTAAATAGATGACGGAAATGACCATCTAAATGTTGACCACTTGTAACCCATTGCTGTAAGGTCTGAGACTTATAGATAACTGTCATGGATAATATTTCATCCTGTGTTTTGTATTGCTTCTGTATATATCTTAATACATTTGAGAAAATACCGTTTGGAATTGGTATTGAAGAAGTTAAAAAAAAAATTCCTTAAAGTAATTAAGGGAAATCATTATTGTACCACACCCTGTGGTTAATAAGAAATACCTATATTTTTCTTATTTGTTTTTGGCAGGGTTGCTACAAGTTGAGTTGAAAACAAGAAAAACTTGCTTTTGGCGCCATCAAAAAGGAAAGCCAGATACCTTCCTTTCCACAATTGAAGCTATTTACTACTTTTTGGTAGACTATCATACTGATATATTAAAAGAGAAATACAAAGGACAATATGATAATCTTTTATTTTTCTACTCTTTTATGCACCAGTTGATAAAGAATGCCAAGTGCCCTGGAGACAAGGAAACAAGAAAACTTACCCATTAGTTTTTTCAAAAAAGTTTCTTATGTAATTTTATTTTGCTAAAACCAATAAAATTATAATTGTGCTTTGTTTATTCCTAGGAAATATTCATGTGTAATGTCTGTAAGACCACTTGAAAAACTAAGGTTTTATCTATTTTCATATTTTAAAAAATGAAGATATTTCTAAGGGAATTTTCAGAGATAGTGTTGACCAAAAAATTTATTTCAGAAGTTAAATGCTCAAGTTTGGCAGATCTCAATTTTATTACTATATTTTAATATAGTAATGTGTTATTTTATATCTGTGATTAGATGTAATTAGATATTTCTTTAGAGATCTTCATATCTTTCCACCTATACTCACAGAATCTCCTAAAGTAATTTGTTCAAGGTTGATGGCAAACCTGGGCAGAACTAGAATTGTAGCTCCAGTCCATAGGGCTGTTTCTTTAAGTCCACGTTGCCTGTGATGGACTTTTTTTTTTTCTTTAATCTGCATCTTTTTTAGGGAGGAATTGTGAATAATCACGTCCTGTCTTAGGGATGGACATATGACCCAGGTTAGCAAGCAAAATGCCTAGTGATTGATCTAGGATAAGCACGTTTCCTTTTTGATAAGTAATATGAATGTTCAAGGAGGTAGGTTATTTTTCTTAAAGCAGTATGGTTCACTGGTTAAAAGCACAGCCTCTAGAGCTAGACTACAGGGCCAGACTATCTAAATCTAAATCTCAGTATTCATTTTCCACCTACCAGTCACTTGTCAGTTTCTTGATTACTGAAGAGACCAGTAATATGGTAGGTATTTTAGGATGATGTTGAGGTTTAGCTGAGTGAATGTATCTCTGGGGCTTTCAATAGCACCTGGCATATAGTAAGTGCTATACATGTGTTTATTCTTTTTATGAAATTATGAACTAAGCATGATGTATATAACCCTAGAGCTACTGGTGACATCTCTGCTGCAGGTGGCAAAACTTTGCCTTAGAATGAAGCCAGCAAAAGAAACAGTGGAGAGAGAAAAAAGACGTGAGTCCTGAGGACATCATTTAATCATCTAATCTAGCTGCTTGTGAATGGAGCCCTACTGTGCTGAATACCTTCTATTTGCCCTCTGGATCTGCCTTTCAGCCTTTCCCTCTCTGCTCTCTGCTCTGTGAGGTAGGTCCCGTCGCCCATTGGCTTTTGGTTGGGATCAGCAAACAGAAGGACCAGCAGTAGGTTGAAAGTTGAAAGGAAAATGAAATTGTGGTGTTTATCTCCCTGGCTGCTTTGCTGCCAGGCCACCATGGGTGGCTGTGTCCCTTTACTGAAGGTCATCTTACCAGGCATCCTTTTCCCAGCAGTTACTCCGGTTCATTTCAGACCCATGCTTCCTCCTTTTACCTCTCTTCATTTACGTAGTAAGGCCTCCTAGGTGTTCCTAGCCCCAGAGTAGGTCATTTACACCTTGGTTTTCCAAAACTCTGCCTGTACCTTTGTAAATAGTGATTTTTGTACGCTGTTCAGTCGCTAAGTCGTTTCCGACTCTCTCCAGCCCCACAGGCTGTATGTAGCCTGTTAGGCTTCCTTGTCCATAGCATTTCCCAGGCAGAAATACTAGAGTGGGTTGCCATTTCCTTCTTCAAGGGATCTTCCTGACCCAGGGATAGAACCTTCATCTCTTGCAGCTTCTGCACTGGCAGGTGAATTCTTTACCACTGAGCCACAAAGGAGGTGTTTTTCTCAAAAGTCCCCACTTGGTCCTCTTTATGGGATATTGACTATCCCATAAAGAGGGATAAATTTCACCCACGTGAGTGCTAGAATTAGCAATACGTTTCCCCAAGTACACTCAGTGGGACGTGTTTTATGAAAAAAAAGTTGTGGGTAAAATTTGTTTGCTGCACGTTATATCCCCGTTAGAGATTCAAAAGGCACAGAATGAAAGTGCTGAAAAGTCCTGCAATAAACATTTTGAACTTCAAGTTAGTATTTCTTAAACTTTTTTTGAATAAGGAATCCTGCTAACATACTGTGACAATAGATCTTTTGAAACATTGTAATTTAGAGCAGTCCCTGATTAATGTATCTGTGGCAGTTGAGGCCTAATGAGATTAAGTAACTTGCCCATGTTCAGTTTAGTTCAGTCGCTCAGTCGTGTCCGACTCTTTGCAACCCCATGAATCGCAGCACGCCAGGCCTCCCTGTCCGTCACCAACTCCCAGAGTTTACGCAGACTCACGTTCATCGAGTCCATAGGGTCACCCAACTAGTTAGTGGCAGAATCCTGTCTCGAATCTGGGACTTATGATTTGGTTCAGTGAGGTCACCATTTTATTAGACTCTTCATTAAAAGGAATGTGGCTTATATAAAGTTTGAACATTATTAGCCCCAATAGTCTTAGCCAAATAAACTATCTGACTTGCGTATTAGTCAATAAGCAATAACTGACTAGCAGTTATTTTACAAGAATGGAATTAAAATGGATTTCTTCATGCTTAGAACTTGGCCCTGGGAACAGAGGAAGGCCTGAATTGATTTAAGCAGGGCCAAAGTTGGATTTCTCTGGGCTAAATATGAGTTTTCCTGAGCCAAAATCTATTGCCATTTAACTGGCTCTACAAACCAACAAAATATAATTGTTAAAAGGGAGAAGGGAAAAAAACCTCATTTGCTCCTGTCTTATAGCTGTCTTAAGAAAGACAGCCCACATACTCCATAAGAGCCTAATTTATAGCTAAGTCCAGAAAAATCTTAAATTCTTCCCCCCCAAACAATACCGGTTTGAACAATGAATTGTCTATACTTGTCTTGTTTATCTTTGGTCTGAGAGACTGTAAAAGCCACCTTAATTCTTTACTCCTCCCTGTATTCATGGTGTTTTTTTCATCCTCCTTTGAAGTGCATTCTCAAGTACTTTGTGGCCCGTATGTGTTTCCAAACATCTAGTGTATTCCCACTTACTCTTGTGCTGCTGCTGTCGCCAAATGCACGTACATGTCTGGCTTAGCTTCCTAGAGGGTGAGACATGCATGAAGCAGAGCCAGATTACCCTGGTCACCCTACCTGAATCCAGTCTTAGACTGGCTAGTAGCCAGTCAACCCACAGGTATGTGAACCATCCCAGCCAAGATCGGTAGAACCTGACACCTATCCGATTATAGATGTGTGAACAAGGGATGTCCATTGTTATGCCTCTGAAGCTTTATAGCTATTATGATACAGCATTATGTATTTACAGCAATAGATATCTCATCTTTGGATATAGTATCTGACACCTTTCTCAAGTGGCTTCTCACCTTCTTGGCCTCACTGTTTCCTAGGCCACCAACCACCTTGCCATAGCTATCACCCTATATAGTGACACTGTATTAGCAGGCTGGAGTGATTGCTCTGCCTGAGGTCCTCTAGCCACATGCTCAGAATCTCTGGCCCATCCAAACACTTCTGGACTCAAGGAAGCATCATGCCACAGGGTTTCCCCTAGTGATTGTCAAAAGGGTTAGGTGATGCAATCTGGGAGAGCCAGTTGTCTGCAAGACTTGGATCAATGGGCTAGAAGAAGCTTTCACACGAATTCCTATCCTTTTTCATGGACTATTTTGAGATACAGTTTTTCACCCTCTTGCCCAGAGTATGTACCATGTAGCTAAGCAACTGCACTGGCCAAATTATCAGCAATGTCTCTTCAAGACTAAAATCATGAACCAGAAATGAAATACTGTTTGGTTTATCAATTTACATTTGCTTCCATTCTTTGTTAGCCTTACATCTTTACTCTCATCAGCCTGGATTGCCTGTTCTAGTAAAGTAATAGATTTAATTTGTGCCTCAGGCTCTCTTTTCTAGAGAAGCCAGGTGGTGAGGAAAGCAGATTAAAGTATTGCATGAATGAAGACATTTAATAAAGTAATTGGGGTTCTCCCAAATCTGGGAGCTGCTGGGGGGTAAAGGTCTAGAAAACTTCAGTGGAAGTATATTACAGAAACATTCATTAATTAGTTCAGCCTGAGATGCTCCAAGTACTCACAGCCTAGTTTGTAGAAATGTGCATGTATTGAGCATAGCAGTCTTCTAATTTCCTTAATCTTTCTAGTAGCCCTTTGATTCAGTTGAAAGGCATCTCTTTAATCCCGTCAGAGGTTGTACAACATGACTGTATAGTTACGCCCTTTCCCTTGTGTATGTGTGTGTGCTCAGTCACTCAGTTATGTCTGATTACAGCCATGTGGACTGTAGCATTCCATGTTCCTCTGTCCATTGGATTTTCCCGGCAAGAATACTGGAATGGATTGCCATTCCCTACTCTGGGGGATCTTCCTGACCTAGGGATCGGACCCGCTTCTTTTGCACTGGCAAGCGATTTTTTTACCTTGAGGCCATCCATGGTGATGGCAATACCCTGAATTTGGTGTTTGTCCTAAAGCTATATTTAATGATTCAGCATTTGATTTGGTGAAAACAGTTTCACTTTCCAGCCTAGACTCTATATTCCCTCTTAGTAATATTTGTATAGCCACTTCTTTATGTTTGAATTCGTCTTTCGGTTAGAATACCTTATAAATTGCAGTTCATAGCAGCCAGCTTATTCTTTCAAAATTCTGCTTCAAAGTCTCACTTGGTGCTGTGAGTGAATTAGGTACATTTTCTGTCTTCTGTGTTACTGCTAGTGATAATTTTACCAAATTTTTGCCTCCAAATGCTGACAGAAGACCCTTAGTGAAGAGTTTGGCTAAACTCTTAGTAAGCCTGCAAGACCACCAGCCAAAAATCACCACTCATCAATAACACTTAGTGAAAGCCTCCAAATTAGAAAGAGGGGCCCAGTTAACAAGGAGGGGAGGAATCCAAAGGAAACAGAATGAAAGGAAAACTAAGTATCTTAAAAAAAAAAGTATATTGTATTCACAGGACATGAATGGGATAGTGTGAAAAAGAACCAGCAATAGACAAGATTCTGTAAATTAAAAATGTGCTTGCAGAAGTAAAAAGTCAATACAAGAGTTGGAGGACAAAATATAATGAATACAAAATTGTAAATTCTAAGTAAAAGTCCAACCTTAGTTTAAAGTGGCAATTGAAACTATAGGCTGCCTGTTACATTGTATTTAATAAAAACCTTGAAGGGAAAGACATTTACTGATAATAGTGTGTATACTTAACAACAACCATTTGTTGTTAAGGAGAAAGTTAGGGATTATTTGTATATACCAGTTACCATAAATTCACAAAAAGGAACAATATTAGCTAGGTGGAATGAGTCTGTTCATACACCTAATATATTAATCTACACAGACACTGCATATTCATGTTGAGTTTTTAGTGGGGTTGCTGAGATGGACCAAAGCACTACTCTCCACATTGTTTTTAACCATGTTTCTTTTTTTTAGACTTTTGAGAGAATAAAGATTTGAGAATAGCATTGAAACATGTATATTACCATATGTAAAACAGGTGACCAGTCCAAGCTCGATGGATGCATGAAACAGGGCACTCAAAGTCAGTGCACTGGGACAACCCAGAGGGAGGGAGGAGGGATGGGGGTTCAAGATGGGGGGGTGGGGGGAACATGTACACCCATGGCTGATTCATGTCAATGTATGGCAAAAACCACAATATTGTAAATGATTTTGATTAATTTCTTTTAATTGGAGGATAACTACATATTATTATAGTTTTTGCCATACATCAACATGAATCGGCCCCAGATAAACATGTGTCCTCCCGATCCTGAAGCCCCCTCCCTTTTCCCTCCATACCCTATCCCTCTGGGTTGTCCCAGAGCACTGGCTTTGGGTGCCCTGTTTCATGCATCAAACTTGGACTGGTCATGTGTTTTACATATGGTAATGTACATGTTTCAATGCTATTCTCAAATTGTCCCACCCTTGCTTTCTTCCACTGAGTCCAAAAGTCTGTTCTTTACATCTGTGTCTCCTTTGCTCCCTACCCTGCATGTAGGATTGTCAGTACTGTCTTTCTATATTTCATATATATGCGTTAATATACAGTATTTGTCTTTCTCTTTCTGACTGACTTCACTCTGTATAAAATAGGCTCCAGGTTCATCCACCTATTAGAACTGACTCAGATGCATTTTTTTATAGCTGAGTAATATTCCATTGTGTATATGTACTGTAACTTCCTTTTCCATTCATCTGTTGATGGACATCTAGGTTGCTTCCTTGTCCTAGCTATTGTAAACAGTGCTTCAGTGAACATTGGGGTACATGTGTCTCTTTCAGCTCTGGTTTCCTCAGGGTGTATGCCCAGCAATGGGATTGCTGGGTCATGTGGCAGTTCTAGACTCAGTTTTTTAAGGAATCTCCACATTGTTCTCCATAGTGGCTATACCAGTTTGCATTCCCACCAACAGTGTAAGAGGGTTCCCTTTTCTCCACACCCTCTCCAGCTTTTATTGCCTGTGGACTTTTTGATGATGGCCATTCTGACTGGCGTGAGATGGTACCTCACTGTGGTTTTGATTTGCATTTCTCTAATAATGAGTGATGTTGAGCATCTTTTCAAGTGTTTATTAGCCATCTGTATTTCTTCTTATGAGAAATGTCTGTTTAGGTCTTTTGCCCACTTTTTGATTGGATTGTTTGTTTTTTTGGTATTGAGCTGCATGAGTTGCTCATATATTTTGGAGATTAATTCTTTGTCAATTGTTTCATTTCCTATTATTTTCTCCTATTCTGAAGGCTGTCTTTTCACCTTGCATATAGTTTCCTTCTTTGTGTAAAAGCTTTTTAAGTTTAATTAGGTCCCATTTGTTTATTTTTGATTTTATTTCCATTACTCTGGGAGGTGGGTCATAGAGGATTTGCTGTGATTTATGTCAGAGGGTGTTCTACGTGTGTTTTCCTCTAGGAGTTTTATAGTTTCTGGCCTCACATTTAGGTCTTTAATCCATTCTGAGTTTATTTTTGATGTGGTTTTAACCATGTTTCTATGTCATCCCCTTGAGAGTCTGACAACCACAATCTTATTTTATATGTAGTTATAGTAAATAGTATTCATCTCATCACATATTTATTATAGAATATTATGTTTGATGGAGAGAAAAATCTCCTTTACCTGTGCTGTAATTTTCACACTAAATACTTGGCGGATTAATTTAGTGTCTGTAACCTCGTTGTCTTTATTCAGTAATTCTGCTGCTAAGATGAGTGAATAACTAGCTAGTCAAAAAGCAACTCTTTGTTTTGGTCTTCTTTCTAAATGTCATTTCTAAAGTAAGGATGGAGTTTATTTTTCCATGTAAGGAGATCTCCCAGAAAGGCAAAGAAATGGAAAAGAGAAGGAAAAAAAAATAAGGACTACTCCATGAGGTCTTTTATCTAGGAGTACAGAGAGAATAAGAATCTTAGGGGGAAGGTTTTATTTTAATCCCTAAAACTAGAAGACACAGGTTTTTAGAATTTAAAAAGGCACAAACTAAGGCTTAGCACCAAGGAATTGCAGAACACCACAGATACAAAGAAAATAACCATAGTTTTCAAAGAGAAGAAACAGGTCTTACAAAGGTCAAGAAGCATGTTGTCAGAGGACTTCTTAAAAAATAGTGAAAGTAGAAGACATTGGGATGATGACTTCAGAACTCTCATGAAAATGATTTGGGTTCTATTTCCAGTCATACAATCAATGAAGTGTGAGTATACAATAAAGATAGACAGCATCTCAAAAAATTTACCTCCCGTATATCCTTTTTGAGATAAAGATGCTTAGGAAGATACTGAAGGATGTTTGCCAGCAGAATGGAGAAAGAAACCAAACCAAAAGGGAGGAGAGAGCATCAAAAAAGCAGCAATGGAAAGTTCCAGGATTCTTCCACTCAACAAAAATTCTTGGCTGTTCACTCTGTGCTGCCTTCTTGTCTAGGTAGTGGATATGGCACGTCAGTGCCTAGCATGTGTATAGTACATGCTAAGAAGGAAAGTAAGGCAGAGGAAGAGACACACAGTGGCTGGTGTAGGAAAGGGATGCTATTTTAAATAGACTTGTGTGGGAAAATCTCAAGGTAAAGTCAGAGACCTAAATGAAGGGAGAAAACGAGTCATGCAGATAATGCAAAGAGTAGCATTCTGAGGAGGGGGAACAAGTGTGTGCAGAGGTCCTGAGTCAGCAACATGCTGGGCATGTTTGAGACATAGCAAGGAGGCCAGTTTAGCTGGAATAAAGGAACAAGGTAGAACAGGATCATAGTGGAGTGGGGATAAAGGGAACACATCTTTAGTGCCTTGGAGACCATGGTAGATGTTTGGATTTTACTCTGAGGGAGATGTGAAGCCACTGGAGGATTTAAGCAAAGGAGTAACAAGATTTATTTCTGATTGCTTTATGAAAAACAGACTATAAGAGGGTGAGATGCTAAATTGGAAGATTAATTAGAATACTGAAGGCTGTCTTTTCATAGACTACTGAAGTAGTCTATGTGACGGAGAAGGCAATGGCACCCTATTCCAGTACTCTTGTCTGGAAAATCCCATGGACGGAGGAACAGTCCATGGGGTCGCTGAGGGTCGGACACGACTGAGCGACTTCACTTTCACTTTCTTGCGTTGGAGAAGGAAATGGCAACCCACTCCAGTGTTCTTGCCTGGAGAATCTCAGGGACGGGGGAGCCTGGTGGGCTGCCATCTGTGGCGTCGCACAGAGTCGGACACGACTGAAGTGACTTAGCAGCAGCAGTCTATGTGAAAGATGGTATTTGCCTGGACAAGAACAATTGTAAAAGGAGAGTGGTAAGAGATGGTCAGATCCTGGATATATCTTGAAATTAGAAGCAAATGTGGTTTGCAGATGGATTAGACTCTGTTGGCTATGGGGATGCATGAGATAAAGGGGATCCCCTTCCAGGAAAGACCCTCTGGTTAGCTGCAGGGAGTGTGGAGGAAAGAGATTATCTAGCTCTCAGCACTTCATCTGCAGCAGCTATAGAAAACACTGTACCTGAGATTATACCTTCCCTAGATCTGAGGACCAAGCACTAAGTGGGGATGTAGAAGCCTCACCATTTCAGCCTCGTGCACCACATTGTGTCAGGCAGAACTCACTCTAGAGCTTCCTCCTTGGCCCAACCTGCTTCTTCCCTTTCCCTTGACAGGTGTTTTCTGATAAACACCTGTAGCCCAAATTCCATCTCAGGATCTTCAGAGAACCCAACTGTAACAGTTGATCCCAGGAGTGGTCTAAGCTGCCAGTGAGGACTCCATCACATGTGGCACGTGGAACATAAGGAACCCCTGGCTCAAGGTGGCAACCTTTTCAACTAGTAAAATGAGAGGGTTTACCTGTGGAAGAGAATGAACTAGTGAGTGCAGGGTATAAGGTATTTGAGACTCATGAAGGAACTCAGAGGTTGAAGAATAACAGAATTGGATGGCTAGATACCACTGATGTTGTATAGAAAGTGGGTCCCTTTAGTTGCATACAGAGTTTATCTGGAACAGAATAGCCTAAGTGGCTGAACTGGTAATTGTCCTGGGAGAAGAAATACTGGAAGACCAACCATAGGAAGTCTGGAATAGAGGCCTGTTGATGGACATATTGGCAATGAGTGTGAGCATGAACAGTGAGGGTCTTCATATCACAGTTAACACTCACCAGAGTGCATCCACTATTGAAGAAGCAATAAACAATAAAGAAGACGTGAATAAATTGCTCAGTTGGCATCATCCATTCTGCCTCAGTCATTGGCCAATTGGTGCTGGCACTTGGGCACATGAATGGAGTGTCCACTGGGGAAGGGGTGAAGACTGGGCATGGGATGAACTGATCAAGGCTGATTTAACTCCTGCTGACAAATGTCCGACCTACCAGCAATAGAAAGAAATGCTGAGTCCCCAATATGTCACTGATCCTTGGGACCAAGTGTCAAGTTGGCTATGTTGGGCTCCCTCCATCCTGGAGTGACCACCTGTTTCTTGTCACTGGATAATCACATATTCCAGATATGAGCTTGCTTTTCCTGCCTACAGAGCCTCAGTCAGTACCAGCATCTGAGTGTTTATTAGATTCACTAGCATGGGATCTCACGTAATGTCATATCAAACTAGGGGACCTATTTTTCTAAAAAGGAAGAGCAGGAGTAGACCAGTATCCACTGATAATGTCACATATCTCACCACCCAGAAACCACCAGCCTGATAGAGCCTTTGAGCAACCTGCTGACACTATGGCTGAATACCAGTTCAGAAGCAATACTGTGAAAGAGTGAGGTGCCATACTCCAGAATGTATTATATTATTGGATCAAAGATGTTTATATGTCACTATGCTTCAGTACAAAAAAAATATGGGTCTGGAAGCCAAGGAATGGAAGCAGAAGTGTCCCTTATCCCTTAAAATCACTTCCAATGACCCTTAAGGTGCCACTTGTGCTGCTTATCTTTACAACTCTGAACTCCATGTGTTGGGAGGTCTTGGTCCTTAAAGGGGACACACTTCTGCTAAGAGATATAGCAGAAACTCCATTGTAATATAAGCTTCAGAAGCCATCTGAGTATTTTGTGCTCCTTGTACCCAGGGACTGGCAGGCAAGAAAAGGAGTCATCGTCTTACCTATCTCAGAAGGAGACAGAGGTCCTACTATGAGAGTAGGAAGCCCAAGTGAGGCACCTAACAAATTGTGACTGTCATGGCTTCCCAGGTGGCACTAGTGGTAAAGAACCCACCTGCTAATGCAGGAGACATATGAGATGCAGTTTCAGTCTCTGGGTTGGGAAGATCCTCTGGAGGAGGAAATGGCAACCCACTCCAGTATCCTTGCCTGGAGAATCCTATGGACAGAGAAGCCTGGCAGGCTACAGTCCATAGGATCGCAAAGAGTTGGACATGACTAAAGTGACTTAGCAAGCATTGCATGAGTAGGCATAGCAACTTCATCCTGAGGACTGCATGGTGGCAGAAACTCAGGCCCTTCCGGGAATGAGGGTCTGGGTCACAACACCCGGTAAGCCAACAACAGTAGCCAAGGTAGAGGTGGAGGGTGAGAGAAATCTGGAATTGATAGTGGAGTAGGGAGATGACGAGTATTGATTGTATTCCACAGTCTTACTACAACAGTAGGGATTGCAGTTTGTTCCACTAGCTTCTATCTTTTAAGTTCTCCTCAGGAAAAGAGGCCCCTTCAGTCTTATAGGACCTGCTCCCTAAACATACATGGAGTAATAGACATTTATGGAGCAAGTGGTGGGTTGTGGTAAGCAAAAAGACATGCTACCCAGATTCATTTTCAAGAAAGGACTTGCTGTCTGGCTACAAGGAATGAGGTCAGCTGTCAGCTTCTTCAGAGTCTGGCTCAAGTGCAGAGAGCCACTTTGTTTCAAGTCCTGCCCTTCCCACATCTGGTGACTGAGTGAGATCAGCTGCATGCAGCTGCAGAAGTGACCCCAGCACACATGGGGAGCAAAACATATAAGCAGTCACACAGAGAATTTCGAGAAATTGTAAATAATAGTTATTAATTTTAAAACACTATATTTTAGGATGTGATTTGTTATTCCACAACAAATGAGAAGGAAATGGCAACCCACTCCAGTATTCTTGGCCTGGAGAATTCCATGGAAAGAGGAGCCTGGCGGGCTACAGTCCACGAGGTTGCAAAACATAGGACACAACTGGGCGACCAACAATTTCACTTTCAACAGATGAGCAATTATCTGGAATGGTGTATAATCATAACAAAATCCAGAAACATGGGGTATGGGCTTTAAGACTAGGCAACAGGTGGATATTGGAGAGTGGCAAGAAAAGTGTTAGTGGAGGCTGAAAGGTCAGTGTGGTAAAATATAGTTCCTCCACCTGTTGATAGCCACATCCTAACCCCCAGACCTATCAATATGTTACCGTATGTGGTAAAAGGGACTTTGCAGATGTAATTAAAGATCTTGAGTTTACTTTGGATTATCCAAATGGGCCAATATAAACAAAAAGATCCTTACAGTGGGAGAGGGATACATAAGAGGAAGTCGGAGTGATGCAAAATTAGGACTCAAACCACTGTTGCTGTCTTTGCTGATGGATAAGGGGAACCACAAGCCAAGGAATGTGGATAGCCTCTAGAAGCTGGAAGAGGTGAGGAAATACATTCCTCTCTAGAGCCTCCAGAAAGGGATATAGTTCAGCCAACATATTGATTTTATTCCTGTGAGATCAGTGTTGTGTTTCTAACCATCACCGACTCAAGTTTGAGCAAACTCCAAGAGAGTGAATGACAGGGAAGCCTGGCATACTGTGGTTCATGGGGTCGCAAAGGGTCAGACACGACTTAGCGACTGAATAACAACAGCCTACAGAACTGGATAATAATAAATTTGTGCTGGTTAAGACTGCTAAACTTGGTGTTACATTACACAAGCAGGAGAAAAATAATACAAGTGGTTAGGAGACAATTAGCTTTGGAGAGTAGTGAACAAACTCAGTAGAGGATGGGAAAAGGCAGTAAGGAAATGATCAGATGCTGGAGAATGTAGGTCCTGAGTTATATGGTAACAGTATACTGGGAAATACTTTTGCCTGCCATAGCACAGAAGATAGAAAAGGCACCTTATGGTGAAAGTACCAGTTAACTTTTTATAGCTTCTGATGATAATGTACAAGAAGAGAGAAATAAGCTAAAACTGTGTGGATCACAATAAACTGTGGAAAATTTTGAAAGAGATGGGAATACCAGACCACCTAACCTGCCTCTTGAGAAATCTGTATGCAGGTCAGGAAGCAACAGTTAGAACTGGACATGGAACAACAGACTGGTTCCAAATAGGAAAAGGAGTATGTCAAGGCTGTATATTGTCACCCTGCTTATTTAACTTCTATGCAGAGTACATCATGAGAAACGCTGGACTGGAAAAAACACAAGCTGGAATCAAGATTGCCGGGAGAAATATCAATAACCTCAGATATGCAGATGACACCACCCTTATGGCAGAAAGTGAAAAGGAACTAAAAAGCCTCTTGATGAAAGTGAAAGAGGAGAGTGAAAAAGTTGGCTTAAAGCTCAACATTCAGAAAATGAAGATCATGGCATCTGGTCCCATGACTTCATGGGAAATAGATGGGGAAACAGTGGAAACAGTGTCAGACTTTATTTTTTTGGGCTCCAAAATCACTGCAGATGGTGACTGCAGCCATGAAATTAAAAGATGCTTACTCCTTGGAAGAAAAGTTATGACCAACCTAGATAGCATATTCAAAAGCAGAGACATTACTTTGCCGACTAAGGCCCGTCTAGTCAAGGCTATGGTTTTTCCAGTAGTCATGTATGGATGTGAGAGTTGGACTGTGAAGAAGGCTGAGGGCCAAAGAATTGATGGTTTTGAACTGTGGTGTTGGAGAAGACTCTTGAGAGTCCCTTGGACTGCAAGGAGATCCAACCAGTCCATTCTGAAGATCAGCCCTGGAATTTCTTTGGAAGGAATGATGCTAAAGCTGAAACTCCAGTACTTTGGCCACCTCATGCGAAGAGTTGACTCATTGGAAAAGACTCTGATGCTGGGAAGGATTGGGGGCAGGAGGAGAAGGGGACAACCGAGGATGAGATGGCTGGATGGCATCACCAACTCGATGGACGTGAGTCTGAGTGAACTCCGGGAGATGGTGATGGACAGGGAGGCCTGGTGTGCTGCGGTTCATGGGGTTGCAAAGAGTCGGACACGACTGAGCGACTAAACTGAACTGAACTGAACTGAGGAATTGTTCAGTTTAAAAGAAGAATTTAGAGGAAATATTTCCAACCCAGTGCTTGTCATTTCTTAGGAAAAAAGAGGAAAGACTGGCAGAGCCAGAATCCCAGAGGGAGGGGCCAAGAAGCAAGGTGAGGGATGGGTTAGGAAATCACCAGCAGAGGGATGGACAGAACCACAGTCAAGCACTATCCCGTGCCTTTAGTGTAAGGACCCTCGCAACAATTTTAGTTTTGTGTCTCCCACTTCCCTGAGCCCCGTCTAGACTGAAGTGTCTGTGTGACTTTTCTTTTTCTTTCCTATTTTTAAGGAGTTCTGTTTATCTAGGTCACATCTTGTGGCATGTGGGATCTTAATTCCCTGACCAGGGATCCAGCCCGCGCCCCTGCTTTGGAAGGTGGGGTCCTAACCGTTGGATCACAAGGGGAGTCCCTGTGTGGTTTTTCTATACTAGGAAATCTGGACTGAGAGAAGCCAGCCTCAAATAGCTGCACCTGAGGAACAATACCTGAAGTGCTTTTGCCACGTCTGGACCTGATTTGGATGATAAGATGCTGAACTTGAATGAATGATGTGATGGGGTGAGACTTTTAGGATACCGGGTAAGTATAGTTTTGCACGTTAGGTGGGACAAGAATTCTAGCCAGAAGTTGGACAATGATGCTTGTCAAAGATGGCTCCTAAATAATTCTTTCCCTATCTCTACAGACATAACTACTCTTTCCTTCAAGGAATGGAGTTCATTTTCCTTCCCCGCAGTCTAGGCTGGCCTTGTAACTTACTTTGACCCATAAAATATGGACAAAATAAGTCCTGACAGTTTCTGTTTTCACATTATTGGATTCCCGAGCCATTATATTAGGATTGCATGCTGTCCTGCTGGAGAGAAGGACCATGTGGAGAATCCCTAGAGAGGGAGGCCATGTGGGGAAGAAGTGAGATGGCCCAGTCCATTGCATTTTCAAGGCTTCAGACAAATAAGGGAGGTCTTGAACCTGCTAGTTCAGCTTAGCAGCCGTCTGAATGCAGCCATGTGAGTGGCTCCAGCTGACACCATTTGAAGCAGAATGACCAGCCAATTCACAGAAACATGAGAAATTTTTAAATCATTTTTTAAGCCATTACATTTGGGGATGGCTTTTTATCTAGTAATAGATAATTGATAAAGCAGTCTTTTTGTTTATAGAGGAGACCTTAAGTGAAAGACTTAAGACAAAAAGACCTGTAGAGAATGGAGGGATTTTTGAGGAGCCCAGCAGGTTCCTCTGTCCATGGGATTATCCAAGCAAGAATACTGGAGTGGGGATCCATTCCCTCCTCCAGGGGATCTTCCCGACCCAGGGATCGAACCCTGGTCTCCTGCATTGCAGGTGGATTCTTTACCGTCTGAACCACCAGGGAAGCCAAAAAGGTCTTATAGCCTCTGATTTATTCTAACTCTGTGACTATGTTTTACTGTTGGTTTTTTGGCCTTTGCCTTTGCTTTGAGATCATTTATGACGTTGCAAATATTTTTCTAGCTGATAAAGTTGGAAATAAAAAATGGTAGAGAATACTTCACAGGCTTCTGGTTGTGCTAAAAGTTTAAAGAAGATATGAAATATGAGATATTTTCATCATAAAAAGGTTTGAAAATTTAATATTACATTTTTTAACTTGAATATACATTGAACTTAGAGGTAATATGTTTTGTTATTAAATGTGTTATAAATATTTATGTTTTTATAATACAGTACAGTCAGAAGAGGCATCCATGAACATTTAACAGGTGCACTTCCCTGGTGGCTCAGGTGGTAAAGAATCTGCCTGTGGAGACCTGGGGTTCAATCCCTGGGTGGGAAGCTCCCCTGGAGAAGGGAATGGCAACCCACTCCAGTATTCTTGCCTGGAGAATTCCATGGACAGAGGAGCCTGCCTGGCTACAGTCCATGGGGTCGCAAAGAGTCGGACACAACTGAGAGACTAACAATTTCACTGTCATGAACATTTGATAAACAACTGTTAATTTCTAAAGCAGACACTGTGAGTGAAAGTTCTGGTTAAATTTTTAGAGTGAACGCTAACTATTAGCTTAAGAAATAAATTATGTTTGTCCTGTATGAAAGTGTTGATTCCAACTGGTTCTCTGCTGGGAACTCAAAAAACCAACTCAAACATGTATGAAAGCATATCTTATTTACTCTTGAACACCAATACATTAATGTTTACAATCTTATTATCAAGAGCAATGGTTTCTTCTAACACATGTATATCCTTGACACTGCTTCAAATAGACTCAAATCTTCTAATTATTGATGACTCCTTTTTCTTTCATTGATTACATACTTTGAAATTTTATAACTACCTTGAATCTGAAGAAAGAATTGCTTTGTTACTTTCAGGGCTTATTAAAAATTGGAAAGCTAATGGAATTTTTTAGAGTCTAGATTTCCTCTATTTTCAGAGAAAATTTCCTAGTCTTTTTATCACTCATTATAGAGGATTTTTGCCACAGAGATACGTTGTTAAATGTTTGCCATTGTAACCCTGTTTTCCTCCAAGTTCTCAAGTAAACATTGCACAAACATTTTAGGAAAGTCTAGAGAAACTTTAAATAACTTAACACCTAATAAATTCTCATTTTAAATCACTTAGGAAGGAAGGTAGGAAGGAGGGAAGGAAAACACGTTGAACCAAGTAGCCTAATGTTTTATAATCTTAGGAGGGAAAATTCCTTTTTTTTTTCCTTTCATGACACATTTCCCTGAGAACATTTGAAACAACAGGAGTCTTTGTTGCTTTAGGAAAATACTTTTGTAAAGTTAAAAATATTTTCCAGATTTAAGTCTGGACACCTCAGTTTATTTTCACAATGGGAATTAAGAAGCTTTCCCAAAAGTAGATTAATTTTACTTCTTAGGTGGAATCAATGTACCAAGATATTTAAAGCTGGAACGTGGTATCTTGAGAAGCCCAAGCTCGCCTTCTAGAGATGCTGCAGATCTTTGGAGGCACTACATGGAAAGAAAGGCTACACAGGGAATAACTGAAATACCCTAGTGAATACCACTAAAGGCCCAGACATGTGAGAGACGCTTTCTTGAATTTTCTCCCTTGGCTATAGCTACCATCTGAATGTGGCCACAGTAGCAAACCTGTGTAACATCACTTGAAGTAGCTATAGAAAATGGTTTAACTGGATACCAAATAACTGTATTAAGCAAGCAGATAGTTGACTGAATTTGTTTCCGTGCCTAGTCAGTGATTCTGTTGTATGTGAAAGTAGTTATACTTTCTTGATTCTAAACAAGAAAAATGAAGGTTTACTAATCATTGCTTTTCCTCTCAAGGTTGCTAACATTAAGTCTTTACATTTACTGTGCACTTTAAAAATAATCAGTAGCATATTGCTTGTTGAAGTGAGTTTGCAAATTGCTGACAAACACCTTTTTATAACCATATATTAGAAACAATAAGAAACATTTTCTATTTCTAAATTCAGTTCCCTAAAACGCATAGCATAGTTTGTGTATCATTTTATAGAAAAGATTTTAATTATGGGTTATTGGACAACTGACTGTAATTAAATAATAACTAATTAGTCTTTTAGGGGTAGTGTACTTGGATTAAAAAGTTGCTGCTTTTTCTGTCTACCTATATTAAGAATTTTATCCCCAGGTGCAATGGATTGATTGTTTCTGTCCCTATCCCCAGCTCTCCTCAAACCCATGTGCTGAAATCCTAACCCTCAATGTGATGGTGTTAGAATTGGGGGCCTCTAAAAGGTGATTAGGTCATGAGAGTGGAACCTTTATGAATGGGACTCCGAGCTCTTTTAAGCAAAGAAACCAGAGAGATAATATCCTCTTACATTTGTCAGAACTATACTATATCCACACCCTGAACTAATTGGCAAGGGCAGCCTAATCAGTAATTTGCATTTAAACTGGATTGACTTCATTAAAGGGATATATTATCTGAAGTCACTTCTGAATGATGTTTTAAGCAAAGAGGTAAGGAGGAAGGGGATGGGTATTGGATAAACTAATATTTTTCAAATTTCAGGTCTCAATCCATTAGTGGATCATAAAATCAATTTAATGGAATGTAATTGACACTAAAAATGAAATAAAATGGAATCAAATAAAGTAGAAATAATAAGCTCATCATACTTGGTGCTAACATGGTTTATGAAATTTATGTTTATCTGTGTGTATATTTGGTTATGCTGTAAAATGAATTTCTTAGTATCAGTTCAGTTCAGTTCAGTCACTCAGTCATGTCTGACTCTGCGACCCCATGAATTGCAGCACGCCAGGCCTCCCTGTCCATCACCAACTCCTGGAGTTCACTCAGACTCACGTCCATCGAGTCAGTGATGCCATCCAGCCATCTCATCCTCATCCCCTTCTCCTCCTGCCCCAATCCCTCCCAGCATCAGAGTCTTTTCCAATGAGTCAACTCTTTGCATGAGGTGGCCAAAGTACTGGAGCTTCAGCTTTAGCATCAGTCTTTCCAAACACCCAGGACCAATCTCCTTCAGCATGCACTGGTTGGATCTCCTTGCAGTCCAAGGGACACTCAAGAGTCTTGAACACCACAGTTCAAAAGCATCAATTCTTTGGCACTCAGCTTTCTTCACAGTCCAACTCTCGCATCCATACATGACCACTGGAAAAACCATAGCCTTGACTAGACAGACCTTTGTTGGCAAAGTAACATCTCTGCTTTTGAATGTGCTATCTAGTATAGATCAAAGTTAAAGAGTTTTAAAGCAACTTGAGTAGACAAACAGCTATGTCTACTATAGACAATCCCCAAAGAGGTTAAATAATTTAGTGTAAGTCACATAGCAAATAAGTGAGAGAACTTGGATTTAAATTTGTCTCCTTGATTAAAAAAAGCTCAGGCTTATTGACTACATTAGTTTTACCCCTCTGACACTTAGATGCTTCCAAACAACTTATCTTTATAACAGCAGTTTTATTCTATAGAACAGTGTTAATTTAAAATCACTCTAAAATATGCAAAAAGCAACTATATAAAATATTTAATATATAATATAAATATTTATATTTAATAAAAAACAGACTTCAAGATAAGGCTTTTCTACTGATAATTTCAACATGATTCATGTCTCTTATCTCTAGTTGAAATTTTCCAATCAGTGTAAGAGTAATGATTTATAATTAATATGTTTTATTCAGATCTAAGCATAAGTGTTTCTATTGAAATAAAAAGAAATCTTAAGTACAATTTTTATACATAAAGTAACAGCTTTATCTGTGCCAAGAGATGAGCTTGACATATATTTAGCACTTTTAAAGCACTTATTTCATTTTTTAAATAGATTTATGGCCCATTTGTTTGCTTGAACAGTTGGATACAAATAGTTTTTTTACTGAGTGCTTGATTATGAATGATGTTTGCCTCTTGGTTCCTCAGAGAAGGACCTCAGACCTTCTCTGTTTCACCCACTAAAATAGAACATGTCTGTAGCTGTTAGAAAGAACTACATCTTTATGAATATAATAAAGAAAAAGTAAAATTAATCACAAATGACCAATAAATGTGTTTAGTTCATGAACGATGTATTCCCATCTCACAAGAAATACTGTGGTTTCTCTTGGATGTATAAGGCTAATACTTGAGGAACTGATCTGCTGTTTTCAGAATGTTAATCACGAGAATTTTTCCTCCTTATTTGTGTTGAAAGATGAGTAAATTTGGTGTACATAAGATCACTAATATAATGCAAATAGATGTAATTTTTAAATTTTTCTGATACATGTTAATTGACACAAGTGTATATAGCATATTACATATTAGTTACACATAGGCTAACTCACCGATTATTCACTATAACATTTTAAGCCTGCTTCTAGCTGTCTAGCTATCTTCTAGCTCTCAGGCTTATTCTCTGCTGCTACTATCCATGAGAATACTTTGGAGGATATCAGACCATGTTATTAAAACATCCTGAAGAACATATTTTGAAATGCAAATTCATTGAAAAACAGAAATAGAATACGTTTGAAACCAAACTGAGCACTTATTCAACAAATATTTATTGAGCATCCTCTACATGCCATTATGCTTGTGACTGTTTTTAAATTTTTTGATTTTCAAATGTTTATTGTTAGCATTTAGAAACATGATTTGTTTTGTATAGTAGCTTTCTATCCTGTGAATTTGTTAAACTCACTAACACACTTTTTTTTTAGGATTATTGGGCTTCTACACAGACAGGTCTATCATTTGTGAATAGAGACCATTTTGTTTCTTCCTTTCCAGTAAGTATTCTTTTTATTTCTTTTTCTTGCCCAATTGAATTGGCCGGGACTTCCAGCATGATGTTGTGTGAAAGTATGGGAGCAGACATTCTTTCCTTGTTCCCAGTCTTAGGGGGAAAAAATTCAGACCTTCACCATGAAGCATGATCTTAGCTTTAGGTTGTGTATGCACATGTTACCCTTTATGAGGTTAGTGAAGTTTTCTTCTGTTCATAGTTTGCTGAGAGTTTTTCAAAATAATGAATGGAATTTGAACCTTATCAGAGAATTTTGGTTTTTGCATCTAGGAAATTCTGTCTCTTTAATCTGTTGAAATGGTGAAATACGTTTTTCTAATTGTATTTTCTAGTGTTGAACCAGTCTTGCATTCCTGGTATAGACTCATGCTATTAATATTTATATATTGCTAGGTTGATTTGCTAATAATTTGTTGAGGGTTTTTGTATTTCTATCCATATGGCATATTTGTATTTTCAAAAATACAAATATCCCAAACCTCCTCCTACTACATTTACATTTTGTAAATAAATTAACTTTTTGACTTAAAGAAAATTTTAAATAATAATTTTAGATTAAAAAAAACAACTTTCATGTTTATCTCTCCTGAGGTTCATATACTCACTCCTTATACTGAAATTGCAAATCATTTCTCCCCACCAGATCCATCTGTACCTAGTCATCTGGGGATCCTTTGGCAGTCTTCTCATTTTCTTCAAAGTCTTGTTCACTCTAACTGGTCAGACTGTATACCTAAAGACAGAGCAGGCTCCGCCACTATAGATGGTCTCCCCGCTTTCCCCCTATAAACTCATGACTTCCAGGTAGCAGTGGGAAACAAAGATGGCAGCTGGTCCATACAGATGTGCACAGAGGAATCACCTGGGTCATAGTCCATGAGGACAACCAGTCACAGGAAGAGATGGTTGACCAAGGGCAAAAGATCCAGCAAACACTTCGGGGCAGGGTAGGCATACTAGCGAGTCACTAGTAATGAGAAACTTTCTTTTCTGCTGTTTGTTTTAACTTATATGCAGAGTACATCATGAGAAAACACTGGGCTGGAAGAAGCACAAGCTGGAATCAAGATTGCTGGGAGAAATACCAATAACCTCAGATATGCAGATGACATCACCCTTATGGCAGAAAGTGAAGAGGAACTAAAAAGCCTCTTGAGGAAAGTAAAAGAGGAGAGTGAAAAAGTTGGCTTAAAGCTCAACATTCAGAAAATGAAGATCATGGCATCTGGTCCCATCACTTCATGGGAAATAGATGGGGAAATATTGGAAACAGTGTCAGACTTTATTTTGGGGGGCTCAAAATCACTGCAGATAGTGATTGCAGCCATGAAATTAAGAGACTGTTACTTCTTGGACGGAAAGTTATGACCAACCTAGATAGCATGTTGAAAAGCAGAGACATTACTTTGCCAACAAAGGTCCATCTAGTCAAAGCTATGGTTTTTCCGGTGGTCATGTATGGATGTGAGAATTGGACTGTGAAGAAGGCTAAGCACCGAAGAATTGATGCTTTTGAACTGTGGTGTTGGAGAAGACTCTTGAGAGTCCCTTGGACTGCAAGGAGATCTAACCAGTCCATTCTAAAGGAGATCAGTCCTGGGTGTTCATTGGAAGGACTGAAGCTGAAGCTGAAACTCCAATACTTTGGCCACCTCATGCGAAGAGTTGAGTCATTGGAAAAGACCCTGATGCTGGGAGGGATTGGGGGCAAGAGGAGAAGGGGACAACAGAGGATGAGATGGCTGGATGGCATCACCGACTCAATGGACATGAGTTTGGGTGACCTCTGAGAGTTGGTGATGGACATGGAGGCCTGGTGTGCTGCGGTTCATGGGGTCGCAAAGAGTCGGACATGACTGAGCGACTGAGCTGAACTGAACTGAACTGACTGATGGTGGTGAAACCATATCTGGCTCTGTTACCAAGTCTGCAATCACTTAGACAAAGCCTGCAGATAGCCTACCAGGCAAGTCTGTATTTTAATGGCTACGTCCCCTAATGTACTTATAATACATTAACAGTACATAGTGTATCAGTGGGTCATTGTTAACCTCTCTCTTTATTTTCTAAGTTGTTTTTAGATCTTGGGCATATTGGCTATGGGATGATGCAGGATATTTTTAAGGATTTTTCCCTAAGATTTTACAGTGTTATGTAAATCATGGGGAAGGATTATAGGGGTTTGAGGAAAGAAAGGCAGTAATAAAAATTGAAGAAAGGGAATGAGCAAGAGAAGGGGCCAGGGTAAGAATGAGAGTGTGCATGAGACTAAAGGCTTGGCATATTTTAAGCCTGAGATCAACATTATTTCTTAATTGAGGCTTTTTCATGCTAGAATCAGTCCTTAAACTGCAAATATAACTATACTGGCTTTAGGTAAAACTGTTTAGAAGATGAAGTCCCTCCACGATCTGATCCCAACTCTACTTCATTCTCACCAACTGCCACCCTTTAGCATACACTTAGTCTT
This sequence comes from Budorcas taxicolor, assembly GCF_023091745.1. Classification (NCBI taxonomy): domain Eukaryota; kingdom Metazoa; phylum Chordata; class Mammalia; order Artiodactyla; family Bovidae; genus Budorcas; species Budorcas taxicolor. Next base: position 58,993,876 of record NC_068919.1, on the reverse strand, counting down.
CATCACCTTTGAGTTTCTGAAGAATACTAGGCTATGCCATGCCTCTGTGCCTTTACATTTTTTATTCCTTTTCCTTGAAATGTCTGGTTCTTGTCTTTGCTGTAACACCTCTTCTGTGACTTCCTCCCAGACCATAAATTGTGTAAGAGTTAATAATTCTTCTTATGCAAAACATTATGTGTAGTACTTTCATTATAACAACTAATTGTTGTATGGTAATTATTGGTTTTGCTTTTGTTGTGTCACTGATCTGTGAGTTTCTGTGGGCAGGGCAAAGTCTTACTTGTCATTTTGTCATATGTTATCACTGCCTGGTACACCATAAGCTCTTAGAGAATGTTGGTTGATCTAAATCAAATAGAGCTGTAACAAGAAGTCACTATACAGTCTCTCACTTTGTAGACTTATGTTCAAATATGCAGCTGTGTTGTGCTATTATAATTTATTCTGGGAAGAAAAAAAAACGAACAACATTATTTTAGACAGATAGCTGGGTCAAGCAATCATATTCTGCTTTTCCATTGGGATAAGGATATCCCAAAGGAAAAATATATTGAACAGAATCCTCTTACATCAATTTTTTATATTTAAGGGGAAAAAGTATTTTCAAAATTTTCCGAAAGTCAGTTAGAAAAATTAAGCCCCTATGCAATGTGATACTTCTAAAAATAATGCCCAAAGGAACAGCAGTTCTAGAGAATAATAAATCCAACCGTGGCTAGATTCCATCTTCATTTTGGAAACAACCACAGCTGTGGCCAGCCCAGTCAGACAGTGGAATGCAATTGAGAATTTGATATGGGGGAGAAAGAAAAGGGAACTAGGTTTCCTGCTCTGAGGCAGTTGGCACAGAGTCCCTGGTTCCTCCCCTTCCCCCCATCCACTGTCCCCAACTCTATCCTCCTCCCCCAGGAAGTATATTGGTGATCTGGACAAGGTTTGGCATGTGGATCCTGTTTGTGCTGTGGGGGATATTGCGGTAAAAGGGCTTGAGGAAAACTAAGATGAGTGTTATGTTATACTGTACATCTCTAATTCTTCTAAGTTTGGACAAGTATCAAGTTAAGCCACAGAGAAATGCTTTCGTTTTCTTTAAAAATTTCTATAAATGGTATTTTGCAATTTATCTGAGACAAAAGAAGCACAATGGTTCCAACTTCATTAAGCTTTCCTTTCCCAAAAGCTTGACAAGATCACTTGCCTGCTTGAAGTGACACACTGGTCTTAACTGACAATACTTTATGGAGAAGATAGTTTCCAGTGCTATCTTCTACATCTACCTTGTACTCTCTGTACCTCTCCTGTGTCCTTTATTAAATTATAGAAGCTCATATAGCAAAAGCGAGGAAGCTATTAGCAACTACATGGAAGTGGCATGTCTTCTGTTAAACAGCCACCAGGAAAACTAATTTATGAGTGTGTTAGTCAGGATAGCAGTTACCCTTAGGAGGAAGGGTTGGCGGTAACTGGAAGGAGACTTGGGGAGACTTCTGGGGATGCTGCTCATGCTCTGTTGCTTGATCTAGGTGCTTGATTACATGGATGTTCTTAACTAGTGAAACATAGTTGATCTATACCCTTATGATTTATATACTTTGCTGTGCGTGTGTGCATGCTCAGTCACTCAGTTGTGTCCAACTCTTTTTGGCCCCCTATACTATAGCCTGCCAGGCCCCTCTGTCTATGGGATTTTCCAGGCAAGAATACTGGAGTGGGTTGCCATTCCCTTCTCCAGTTGAAGGTAAAAGTGAGTTGCATAGTCATGTCTGACTCTTTGTATTCCATGGACTGTACCCTGCCCAGTTCCTCTGTCCATGGAATTCTCCAGGTGCGAGTACTGGAGTGGGTTGCCATTTCCTTCTCCAGGGGATCTACCTGACCCAGGGATCAAACCCAGGTCTTCTGCTTTGCAGGCAGATTCTTTACCAATTGAGCCACTAGGGATGCCTTATTTCAAAAAATAAAAAATAGTAATGATAAGCAAGGTATTAGGCCTGTGTTGGTTCAAAATGTAATACTTAGCCAAAAGAAAATAAAGACCAGTAAATCCAGATCTATATAATAATAGATAATAAGTATATAATATAACAATATACAGTGAGTCCCTTGGACATCAAGGAGATCAGGCCAGTCATTCCTAAAGGAAATCAACCCTGAATATTCATTGGAAGGACTGATACTGAAGTTGAAGCTCCAAGACTTTGGGCACCTGATGCAAAGAGATGACTCATTGGAAAAGACCCTGATGCTGGGAAAGATTGAAGGCAGGAGGAGAAGGGGGAAACAGAGGATAAGATGGTTGGATGGCATCACTGACTCAATAGACATGAGTTTGAGACAACTCCAGGAGATAGTGAAGGACGGGGAAGCCTGATGTGCTACAGTTCACAGGGTCGCAAAGTCGGTCACAATTTAGTGACTGAACAACAACAGTGAGTATACCCAGTAGGAGTGTGTGGGATATACTAAGGATGGAGAAGGTCACCTGCCATATTGTTTAAGGATGTTGCAGCCATCAAGCCCTCAGCCATGGCAACCACCTCCAGCAGTGTACCCTGAGGGGATTCAGGATGGAAAAGAACATGATACTGACCCTTGGATAGTCAAAGTGCGTATCCTAGGAAAGATTTCAGTGAGCCTAGGCTCTTGCAGCTTCCCATACAGAGAAAAGCATGCTAAACATTAGCTTGAGATGTCTAGTTTTCTTTAATTAACAGTAATCTTTTATTGTTCCAACTACTTGATCTTTGTGGCAAACACCCCTGTATATCCTGGCTCCTCCCTTCCTCTTCAGAGCAGTCCCTCAGAGCTATCTGAGCTTAAGTCCTCAGGAAGTCTGCCAAATAAAATACAATCACCAGATTTTAGGTTGTGTATTTTTTTCTGTAGATGATACCTTTTAGTAAGAGATCATTTGTTTACTTTTGGAATAGGAGGCCCAGAAGTCCAGATGAAGAGGACTGTTTCTTAGTTAGTAATAGGCAGGAAAGGTTCTATCCAACTCTTGTTGCCACACTATCCAGATCCTCTTGGGTCATCTTCATATTTATTACCGAACAACTTTATGAGAAATATAGGGCAGATATTATCAACCCATCTTTTAAAAAGAGGAGCCTGGGGCACATACTATTTTAATAATTTGTTTAAGATAATAGAGAAAGTCAGTGTAATAGACATGTATGTAATAGACAGTCAGTGTAATAGACATGTAATAGACATGACTTCATACATGTCAATACGATGCATCAAAGATAGCAAATCACTAGGTTCAGTTCTCTCTTCGATATCAAATCAAGAAATTGCTATGATTATTGAGGGAAAGCCTCATTTGGACCCTGTTGATCTTGATCAAAACTTCTTGGTTAAGCTCTTTTCCATGGCTAATCTTACCTAACCTTATACCTAGGAAACAATAGCCATCCCTCACTGTAATCTCCTGTAAACAGGAAGATGTGATCTATCTCAGCTTTCCTCAAATAACAGACAAAACTGTCAGGTCTGTAAAAGGACGTTTTGGTAAAAGAGGATGGTAGAACTTTATGGGATATCCCTGCTGAGATTTTTGAGATCTATGTGAAAATCCAGCAGTGGCTTCCCACTGGGGGAGCTGTGTATGCAATCTGCCCTAGATACAGGCAATAAGAGGATGCATTATCTGTAGAGAGTTTTCAAAAATAATAAAGCCAATTAAAGTTTTCTATCTGCTTTTTATTATCACCATGTGCCTGAAAATCCTCTTGAGCCCTTCCAGAGACTTCCACCAGACCAGAGAGCAGTAGTGAGTACTATAACTGACCCTTCTTCCCTCCTGTACCCTTGTACCCATTTGGACATTAAAATATTAACTGTTGTAGTTGTAAAGCACGTCCTAATTGCCAATGCACTGAGAGAAATCCTCTGTCCATCTCTAGGGCCAAAAGGAGAAGGGAGATTTTTGTAGGAGGCATGGTAGGTAGACATTCTGGCTTGTTCTGGGTCTGCACCTATCTCATGACCCCACATTTCTGGTGCCTCTTCACAGAACCAGAGCCCACAGTATTTGAGCAGATGCAGGGCTGGGCTCAGAAATTATTGTGAAGGAGACAGTCTTATTCCTCTCACTTCTCAAGATCACAGTGTTTCTGAAGTGCTGCCTACTGCCTTAAACAGATGAATAACTTCTCCACCCTTGTCCCCCTAATTAAGACCTCTTTGTTTACTTTACCTACTCAGGTTAAACTCCCCACCTTTCATTTTCCACTCTGCACCATTTCACTGTAGAAATGAATTAAAAGCTCCAACACAAAAGAATAAAAATGATAGCCTGTAACTGTGACTGGTCAGTGACTGAGGAAGAGGAAAGGAGTGAAGGGCAATGCATTTCCTCCCAGTCAGACTCTGGACATCTGTACTGAGGTATCTGCTACCCCAGTTAAGTTGTGTGCCATCTGTACTGAGGTATCTGCTACCCCCAGTTAAGCCGTGTGCCAAACTTTTTATGCCTTAGTAACTGACTCCAAATTTAGTTTTAAAAATTTGAAAAGTAACGGTAGATAGGTTGAACTAGTAAATGATAACTCAAATAAAACATAAGCTAATATCAGACAAAATAAAATTTTAAAAGATCATTATTTATAACAAAGAAGATTTATGATAATAACCATAAGTGTTTATGTTTGAAAAAATAACCATACAATATGTATTACAAAATTCTTTGCAAACTCTGCTTCCCCAGGAGTCTAGTAGTTATGACTCCACACTTCCAACGCAGGAGGTATGGGTTCCATTCCCAGTCAGGGAACTGTGATCCTGCATGTCATGCAGCACAGCAAATAAACCAATAAATAAATAAATGAAACCATTTTTCCCCATTCTTCTTCCTGTAACCTATTATCTTAACATTTCTATCACCTATTTACCCATTATTCACCATAAAACTGTATTGCTTTTTAAAGTATGCATTTAAGACCATTATCATAATTGATTCTCAGTAATCAAAGGAGAATATTGTCTGTATCAATACGAATAAATTCCAGAAAATGTCCCCATGAAGTATCACACATCCTATTTTTATATATAAAATGTTGATAAGTTCTGTATTGGTTAACTGAGTAGAACCTATATATTATATTAGAATTTTTGAGGAGACACAATGTTGTTGTTCTTCAGTTGTTCAGTTGTGTCTAACTCTTTGAGACCACCATAGACTGAAGCATGCCAGTCTTCCCTGTCCTTCACATCTTCTGGAGTTTGCTCAAACTCGTGTGCATTGAGTTGGTGATTCCATCCAACCATCTCATCCTCTGTCGTGCCCTTCTCCTGTGGCCTTCAATCTTTCCCTGCATAAGGGTCTTTTCCAGTAAATTGGCTCTTCGTATCAGGTGGCCAAAGTAGATGCTGAGCTTCAACTTCAGCATCAGTCCTTCCAATGAATATTCAGGACTGATTTCCTTTAGGATTGACTGGTTTGATCTCCTTGCAGTCCAAGGGACTCTCAAGAGGCTTCTTCAACACTGCAATTTGAAAGCATCAGTTCTTTGGTTCTCAGCCATTTTTTATGGTTCAACTCTCATATCCATACTTGACTACTGGAAAAACCATAGCTTTGACTAGATGGACCTTTGTCAGCAAAGTAATATCTCTACTTTTAAATATGCTGTCTAGGTTTGTCATAGCTTTTCTTCCAAGGAGCAAGCGTCTTTTAATTTCATGACTGCAGTCACCATCTGCAGTGATTTTGGAGCCCGAGAGAAGAGAGTTGTCACTGTTTCCATTTTTTCCCTATTTATTTCTAAGAAGTGATGGGACTGGATGCCATGATCTTAGTTTTTAGAATGTTGAGATTTAAGCTAACATTAAATCCACATATCTCCTCTCAGCTCCTGTGCCACTCTGCCACCGCTCCATGAAAGCTGCAGCTTTTCATTATAGAGGACTGGAGTGCAAAAGTAGAAAGTCAAGAAACACCTGGAGTAACAGGCAAATTTGGCCTTGGATTACAGAATGAAGCAGGGCAAAGGCTAATAGAGTGTTGCCAAGAGAACACACTGGTCATCACCCTCTTCCAACAACACAAGAGAAGACTCTACACATGGAAATTACCAAATAGCCAACACCGAAATCAGATTGATTATATTCTTTGCAGCCAAAGATGGAAAAACTCTATACAGCCAGCAAAAACAAGACCTGGAGCTGACTGGCGCTCAGATCATGAACTCCTTATTGCCAAATTCAGATTTAAATTGAAGAAAGTGGGGAAAAACACTAGACTATTCAGGTAGGACCTAAATCAAATCCCTTATGATTATACAGTGGAAGTGAGAAGTAGATTTAAGAGACTAGATCTGATAGACAGAGTGCCTGATGAACTATGGACAGAGGTTCCTGACATTGTACAGAAGGCAGGGATCAAGACCATCCCCAAGAAAATAAATGCAAAAAGGCAAAATGGCTGTCTGAGGAGGCCTTACAAATAGTTGTGAAAAGAAGAGAAGTGAAAAGCAAAGGAGAAAAGGAAAGATATAAGCATCTGAATGCAGAGTTGCAGAGAATAGCAAGAAGAGATAAGAAAGCCTTCTTCAGTGATCAGTGCAAAGAAATAGAGGAAAACAACAGAATGGGAAAGACTAGAGATCTCTTCAAGAAAATTAGAGATACCAAGGGAACATTTCATTCAAAGTTAGGGTCAATAAAGGACAGAAATGGTATGGACCTAACAGAAGCAGAAGATGTTAAGAGGAGGTGGCAAGAATACACAGAACTGTACAAAAAAGATCTTCATGACCCAGATAATCACGATGGTGTGATCACTCAACCTAAAATATGATGCTGTGAAAGTGTTTCACGCAACATGCCAGCAAATTTGGAGAAAACAGCAGTGGCCACAGGACTGGAAAAGGTGTTTTCATTCCAATCCCAAAGAAAGGCAATCCCAAAGAATGCTCAAACTACCACACAATTGCACTCATCTCACACACTAGTAGAGTGATGCTTAAAATTCTCCAAGCCAGGCTTCAGCAATACAAGAACCGTGAACTTCCAGATGTTCAAGCTGGTTTTAGAAGAGGCAGAGGAACCAGAGATCAAATTGCCAACATCTGCTGGATCATTGAAAAAGCAAGAGAGTTCCAGAAAAACATCCATTTCTGCTTTATTGACTATGCCAAAGCCTTTGACTGTGTGGATCACAATAAACTGGAAAATTCTGAAAGAGATAGGAATACCAGGCCACCTGACCTGGACATGGAACAGTTAGAACTGGACATGGAACAACAAACTGGTTCCAAATAGGAAAAGGAGTACGTCAAGGCTGTATATTGTCACCCTGCTTATTTAACTTATACGCAGAGTACATCATGAGAAACACTGGGCTGGATGAAACACAAGCTGGAATCAAGATTGCTGGGAGAAATATCAATAACCTCAGATATGCAGATGACAACACCCTTATGGCAGAAGGTGAAGAGGAACTAAAGAGTTTCTTGATGAAAGTGAAAGTGGAGAGTGAAAAAGTTGGCCTAAAGCTCAACATTCCAAAAACTAAGATCACGGCATCCGGTCCCATCACTTCATGGCAAAGAGATGGGGACACAGTGGAAACAGTGGCTGAACTTTATTTTTATGGGCTCCAAAATCACTGCAGATGGTGATTGCAGCCATGAAATTAAAAGACGCTTACTCCTTGGAAGGAAAGTTATGTACAACCTAGGTCCGTCTAGTCAAGGCTATGGTTTTTCCAGTAGTCATGTATGGATGTGAGAGTTGGATTATAAAGAAAGCTGAGTGCCAAAGAATGGATGCTTTTGAACTGTGGTGTTGCAGAAGACTCTTGAAAGTCCCTTGGACTGCAAAGAGATCCAACCGGTCCACCCTAAAGGAGATCAGTCCTGGGTGTTCATTGGAAGGACTGATGTTGAAGCTGCAACTCCAATTATTTGGCCACCTGATTTGAAAAGCTGACTCATTTGAAAAGACCCTGATACTGAGAAAGATTGAGGGCAGGAAGAGAAGGGGACAACAGAGGATGAGATCATTGGATAGCATCACTGACTCGATGGACATGAGTTTGGGTGAACTCCAGGAGCTGGTGATAGACAGGGAGACCTGGCGTGCTACGCTTCATGGGGTCACGAAGAGTCAGACATGACTGAGTGACTGAACTGGCTAAATGCGTAGTCACTATAAACTAGTAGAGAGGTTGAGGTTCTTAGAAAGCTGGAATGCATGTTATTGGAAAGCCAAAGAAAACACTAGAAGTGTTCTAACCTTTTGTTGTGGATAGAGAAGATTCATTTCTCTTACTTACTCTCCACTGTTGTCACTGCCAGATCACTTGACATTTGAACATTGCCTGAATCATATGCGTCAGTTTTTGTAAGATCCTCAAAATACCGACCGTTGTGGGTCAAGGTAGCTTCATGCTGGATCCGTTGCTTAGGAGCAAGGGAGGTGGAACTCTGTCGAAGGTTGAAATATGCCGGTCGATGTGGCGCACAATCTGTTTCTTTGTAACAGGAATCTTATGAATGGAGACAGAGATGGTAGGGGATGAGGGAGATACGTCACCAAGGGAGAATAAGAAGTGAACTACGACTGGGAAAACCAAACCAGATGGACTTGTGTATGTATTTTTAATATCCTAATTTTCTCTATATGAAAATGGAGTCTGGGTGAAAACTTTTTTTATATATTAAAACAGTTAGTTTTCTTGTATGTCAAAGACCATGTAAAAAGTTAGAGGAAAGCTTAAAGCTTAGAAGTATTAGTCATACATGTTTTCTTCTGTGTACATATATATATTGGCATATATTATAAAATATTGAGAAAATGAACATAGATGGTTCAATTTTTAAATTATATTTTTTATTGGAGTGTTTCTACTGTACAACAATGTGAATCAGCTATATATATACATACATCCCCTCCCTTTTGAACCTCCATCCCACCCTCCCCCAGTCCCACCCCTCTAGGTCATAACTGAGCACCGAACCGAGCTCCCTGTGCTATGAAACAGCGTCCTCCTAGCTGTCTATTTTATACACAATAATGTATAAGGTTGATCCCGATCTCCCAATTCGTCTCACCCTCTCCTTCCCGCCATGTCCGTCCGTCCATTGTCTACATCTGGGTTTCTATTCCTGCCTTACAAACAGGCTGAGATGGTTCAATCTTCACTGTCTTTTATACATGTCTTTCTTTGTCATTTTATGTATTTATCGCATTATATCTTCTGTTACGGCCTTTTGTGTTTATTTTTCACTATGACTTCCCTATCCCTGTCGCGTGATTTTGAGCTGCTTGAGGGAAAGACGCAGTGGGTCTCATAGAACTGGGCACGGCATTCAGCATACAGCAGGCAATCTGCATTCACTGAATGAAATGATTATGGCCCTGACCAACCATCAGTAAAGCAAATAGAGTTGACTTTTGAAATTGGGATGACTTCATGCTTACCATCATCTCTCTCTCTGGAAGAGTTTCACTTTGTAACATAGAATATAAGTTGTAAGGCAGAAGTTAGGCAGTTTGTTAGGCAGAAGTTTATGGCTGTAAAACAGAATTGGGATAATTATCCTGCTTTGGGATTGAAATGGGCAGTGGAAAATTTTTCCACTGATGGCAGCGCTGGGAAACAATTCAAGTCAGCCCCTGACAGACTGACTTGGTATTCCAGGTATAATCATCATAATTTTCCCTCATATCTAGGCCCTCATCAGTTACTTTTGAAATATTTGCTTTGAAATTTAAAAAAGCTAAAGCATTGGTTCTATTCATTTTCACCTAACTCAGCTACAAGTATTCTCAACTGACAGTTTTCCACTCTAATGCTAACCAGGGCAAAGCTTCTGTCTCCCTTTATTTTTGTTATCTTTCTTTTTCTCACTTATAAAGAAGGTGGCTCTCTATTGTGAATATGATGATCATAAGTTGACTGTTGAATGCTAGTTGATTGGTCATCACAACTTAGTAATGTTTTCATCAAATAGACTTCCTTGGCCCAGATAGGCAGGGAGTGTGGCAAGAGACTGGTATAGTTAAGCTGAAATAAAAGCCTCTGAATTTGAATTTTCAACTTAGAGACACCCATTGTCCTTTCTAGGCTTATTTCATTTTCCCTTCAGTTCCTATGTAAACTTTTAACACAAGAAAGCGAGATAGTATACTCCATTACAAAAACAAACAAATGAAAAATTTCCCTTGAGAAAGGAAACAGATCTTGACTTCTCTCTCACATCACCAGTGCCATTTGCCTAGAGTACACTCTGTGTGTGGAAGGATGAATGACCCATCTCTGCTCATCACCTCCCAGCCTAGTCATTCTTTTGTCATAATGGGTCTCCACTCTCAGCTCTAGAGGCTGCCTATGTGATCTCCTCTCTTCCAGATACCTGGGATCCTCTCTCTTACAAAGAATAGCTCTCTTCTCACTCCCCTACTTAGATTTTGCAGTTTTTTCTACCTCAGAAATCTTGTATACCTTCCTTAGCATTTGGTCTGGGTTCTCTGTTATTTACAGCATCAGACCTTGCTTCTATCACCAGTTACATCCACAACTGGGTGTTGTTTTTGCTTTGGCTCCTTCCCTTCATTCTTTTTGGAGTTATTTCTCCACTGATCTCCAGTAGCATACTGGGCACCTACCGACCTGGGGAGTTCATCTTTCAGTCTCCTATCTTTTTGCCTTTTCATACTGTTCGTGGGGTTCTCAAGGCAAGAATACTGAAGTAGTTTGCCATTCCCTTCAATTCAATGGACATTAGTTTAGGTAAACTCCGGGAGTTGGTGATGGACAGGGAGGCCTGGCCTGCTGTGCTTCATAGGATCACAAAGAGTCTGACACGACTCTGTTATTTACTTCCATCAGACCCCTCCCCCTACCAGATGAAAGTGAACTGAAAGAGATAAGGACTGATTGGACTGTCTCATATTCTTTCATTTCCCTAGAGAGTCCATTATCAAGATCATGCATCTTTAAAACTATCTTCAAAATAATTAGACTTTTCACATTACCAAAAGTGACCTACATCAAGAAGGGTGTCATGAATAGGTGCCATGATGCTAAAACTTCATTTTTCCTCTTTGAATTACTTTTTAATAGACTCACTTCTGAAATACCAATTTGGTGAATGTCTGACCCCAGAAAGGTAGTTGGGGGTAGTTGGGGGAGTGGGAGTGGGTTAACATGTATCATGTACCAGGAAAGGAAGATAGGGGAAGGAAAAACAAACCACAAACAAGACGTCTTGTTATACTGAGCTGAAGATGAAAAAAAATGAAGAGTCAATCTTTGAGATATTGCATATTTAATTCTAGTGTTTTGACTTCTGATAATGTTAAAAAGCCTTTAGCTTGGCTCATGTTGATCCTGTGTACTCGAACTAAACTTTAGTTTCTCAAGTGCTTTCTTTTAAAATGAAGAAAATATTTTATCCAGTATTTTATTTCTAATTTTCTTTCTACTAATAGCTATCATACTCCCTTGATCTGAGCCCAGAACAAGATGGCTGATTAGAAAGACATTTCCTGCAAGAGGTTTGATCTAGACATATCTACATCAAGTCAGAATGCTTGGGCACCATCCAAAAGGGCAGAAAATATGTTCTGTGTTATTAGAAATTCTGGAATGGAAGTACAAAGTAGTACACAGTAAGTGAGAGCATGTTTTATATCTGTGACAGGATTTTCTAACATTTAGAGGCACAGACTAAAACAAAAGGGAGCAATAGTAGGTCCAGCCCTTGGGTTTGTAAAAATGCCAAGTTGTAATCACATCTTATTTATTTTTCAAGATGACACAACAGCCTAAGAAAATTTAGTTTACATAAAAATTCCAGAAACAGTACATCAACAATCCCTCAAAGTATATGTAGTTATTATTTATTCCTTGGAGGTAGTGGAAATAAAAATAGAGGTGAGTAGAGGAGTCATTATGGGCCTTGAGGATCACTGAAAGATTGATAATGGGGATGAAATAAACTTCCTCCATTGCTCGCTGCTCAGTGTTATGCCCGCTTGGATTTGAAGCTGGTGAATTCTCAAGGGCTGGTTTCTGAAGAAATAAAGAAACTCTACTTGAGCTTCTTAAGACCATGAGGTTCCAGGCAAGGCTGAGTATTTAAAGGAAAACCTATAGAAAAACTTAGTGACGGACAGGGAAGCCTGGCGTGCTGCAGTCCGTGGGGTCACAAAGAGCTGGACCCAACTGAGCGACTGAACTGAACTGATAGGAAAACTTGAACTTGGATTGTCCTGTAATATCCCAGTTGATCAAAGCAAGTATGTTCCAGAGGAACACTTCATTTCTGGAGCCCTGCAACACTGCCCCAGGATAATTCATAGGATTTACTTATAGCGACCAACTCATCAGTGGCCCTGAAGATTGGTTTTACTTCCTTTTTGCTGTTCAACAAATCATAGCCAAGTTACCATTTAGTGTTATATCTCCTTGCCCAGATGCTGTTGTTTCAACTTCTGCAAATGGGGCTTTGTCCTTGTTAAGAGAAGCTGGTTAGTCTGACTCTTGAAAGCCTCCAGTCAGCCCTCATGCAGGACTGACTTATCTGATGGACTCAAGACATGGGCTGTCTTTCTGAGAAGCTTCACAATATTGCTCTTCTCTTCAACGTTCAGTTCAGTTCAGTTCAGTTCAGTCGCTCAGTCGTGTCCAACTCTTTGCGACCCCATGAATCGCAGCACGCCAGGCCTCCCTGTCCATCACCATCTCCTGGAGTTCACTCAGACTCCCTCTTTCCCAGAGACCCAGAACTGATCTGCTCTTCACTGGGTCTATGATTGTAAATGCTTCTTCATGGAGGGCAGAGGAGTTGAAAGCTTACTGAGGAGTCAAAATATTTACCAAGCAACAGTCAAAGACAGCTGAGAAATTATAGAAAGGTACAGGTCACCTGACATTCTCTCTCTCTAATTTCTTGCTTTTTTTCCTTCCAATTTATGCAAAGAATTGAAGATCCCAAGAAATAATTGAAATAGGCTATTAAAAAGGCACTTTTCCTTATTTAAAAAAATATAGGCATAGGTTTTGTATGACTTAACATATTTTAATATAAGATACAAATGAAAAATTATTTTTATATGGGGATCTCTCAAAAATGCATTATTTATCCTGTGATTCAAATGATTACTGATAAAACTACAAATAGTGTTCACTTAGGGGAATACAATGATTTTCAATTATTGACTTATTTCTTTACCAACAAATGTTTGTGAAACAGGAACTTTTCACTAAAGAAGATTTATAGGGGAAAAAGTCAGGAGCTCATCATGAGAATAAATTACTCAGAGAGAAAAAGGGGAAATGGATATTGTGTAGAAAACCAGGAAGACAAACAAATGTGAGAGAAAACACCTGCTTTCCTATAAACATTTGACTTAATACAGTTCCCAGAAATGTTCAATGAAATAGCTGTTAACAACAAATTCAGACTCAATTAACATAACATTACAATTTCAAAGGTCAAAATAAAAAGCTGCCTTTCTTCTCTTTTTCCTTTTTAGCTTTCCCCCTGTCCAGAATTCTCTGGTGATGTAGCCAACAGATGGAGTTATTTCTTTTTAAGCTTAAAGAAAGGTCACAAATAGCTTTCAACAGATTACAAATGATTTGACACATGATTTCAGAAGCTGGGAAAATTCCATGGACGCAGGAAAGCTTCGAGAATTGATGAAAAGATTTCATAACAGTGCAGGCCAAAATTAACATTGAGAGCACAGGTTCCATTTTAATTAATTAGGTGCAAACCGTAGCCCAGCCTTCTGGATCAGTTGTGACTGCTTTACTAGCTGATTTTGAGAATTATTTGATATTTAAATTTGATGTTATTACTTAACAGTAAAAGGCCTTTTGTTACCTTAAGGTAAAAAGCTTCTGCTTTCAAACCCAAGCCCAGTTCCCAGTATAATTTGAAGGATTACAAAGGTACTGTCCTGTCTAAAATTATCTTCATTAGACTCAACTGAAACAATATTTTTATTCTGTGCTCACTACATGGCATAGAGATCCTTTTCATTGCTGTGGATGTCTGGGCTTTCCTTCTTAAAGATGAAGGGATCCTCAGAGATGACTGGCCTACATTTTTACTAAAAGATGCCAGTTATTGGGAGAAATTCTAGAATACTACGGTTTACTTGAATTGGGCTTGTTAGGGTGCAACTAGCGTCTTTTATTGCTTGAGGGAGAACAGTTTTGAGGTCCCTTAAAATTTGGGATGTGAATCCTCATAAGAATATAGTATTTGTTTACTTTTTAATCTTTTCTAATTGATTTCAAAGAGATTAATGAAGCCAGCATCAATCTTAAGCTCCCTCTCTCTTTGTGTGTGTGCTTAGTTGCTCAGTTGTGTCTGACTGTTTGTGACCCTATGGGCTGTAGCCCACCAGGCTCCTCTGTCCATGGGATTCTCTAGGCAAGAATACTGGAGTGGGTTGCCATGGCCTCCTCCAAGGGTTCTTTCCAACCCAGGGATGAAACCCACGTCTCTTATGTCTCCTGCTTTGGCAGGCACTTCCTTTACCACTAGCACCATCTGGTCCATGGAGGTCATTAAGTTGTAACAGTAACTATATTTCATTCAGAATCATTATTAATAAGGTAGTGCCCTATACCAATTAGGGACAATCAGAGTTGCTTTGCATTCTGCATGCAAAGCATGCTTCAGTCATCGCCAACTCTTTGTGACCTTATGAACTGTAGCCCACCAGGCTCTTCTGTCCATGGGATTTTCCAGGCAAGAATACTGGAGTGGGTTTCCATGCCCTCCTCTAGGGGATCTTCCCGACCCAGGGATCAAGCCCTCTTATGTCTTCTGCACTGACAGGACCTTATAATGGATACAATTAGTTTTGTCTTCTTTCTCAGCTCTGCCCATATTTAACCTGGTAGTTGAGAGTATTATAGTCTTCCTCTTAAAGCAGATTTAAAAATATATATATTTTAAAGAATATTCTCTCATAGATTTCATAACACTGTAACTTAGATGAGAGTTTCTTTACATATTTCAGTCTCAGTTTCCTCTTAAGTAAAATGAAGCATACATTTTTTTTTTCTTGCTCAAAAATATAATGATCCATGGAGTTTTTTTGAATTTTTTTTTTCAATGAATGATGTAACACTGTGGTACTCAAGAACCTTTGTGTACCACTCTTGGGCTTCCCAGGTGGCACTAGTGGTAAAGAACCTGCCTGCCAATGCAGGAGATGTAAGAGATGCAGGTTCATGGGTTGGGAAAATCCCATAGAGGAGTGCATGGCAATTCACTTCAGTATTATTGCCTAGAGAATCCCATGCTCAGAGGATCCTGGCAGGCTACAGTCTATAGGGTTGTAAAGAGTTGGACACGACTGAAGTGACTTCATGCGTGCACACAGGCATGTGCTTTTCTTCCCAAAGTCCTAAAAAATGTACTCTACTGACACAAGAAGTTAAATCAAGAGAGAGAAAAGACTTAGGGTCTAAGATATAGTGACATCAATACCATAGACATAAGGAAGTCTGATTATGACAGTGAACAATAATCTTAGGACAGTATTCAGTTGCAGGACTAGACAGTAATTCAGTTCAGTTCAGTTCAGTCGCTCAGTTGTGTCCGACTCTTTGCGACCCCATGAATCACAGCACACCAGGCCTCCCTGTCCATCACCAGCTCCCGGAGTTCACTCAGACTCACATCCATCGAGTCAGTGATGCCATCCAGCCATCTCATCCTCTGTCGTCCCCTTCTCCTCCTGCCCCCAATCCCTCCCAGCATCAGAGTCTTTTCCAATGAGTCAACTCTTTGCATGAGGTGGCCAAAGTACTGGGGTTTCAACTTCAGCATCAGTCCTTCCAATGAATAGTCAGGACTGATTTCCTGTAAGATTGACTGGTTTGATCTCTTTGCAGTCCAAGGGACTCTCAAGAGTCTTCTCCAACACCACAGTTCAAAAGCATCAATTCTTCAGTGCTCAGCTTTCTTCACAGTCCAACTCTCACATCCATACATAACCACTGGAAAAACCATACCCTTGACTAGACGGACCTTTGTTAGCAAAGTAATGTCTCTGCTTTTCAATATGCTATCTAGGTTGGTCATAACTTTTCTTCCAAGGAGTTAAGTAGTTAGTAGAGTTCAAAACAAGGGATCAGAGGGCTTCAGAAAGGCTACGTTAAAGAAAAAATAATATGCAATTTGTAATTTTTTGGTTGTGCCTGACATTGAAAACATCTTTAGAATTCTCTTAAAAGAACTTGAGGATAAATTAGTTAGTGCCTAGAAAAGTAATCATTGAAAAATTAATTTGTTGTTAACTCCAGGGAAAGCAAAAGTTGTAAAAGAGAAATACAACACACACTATGTGATTCTACTCTAAACCATATTTGTATCTTGTTAATGATATGTGTTACTCTTTATTCAACTAGAGTTTGCATTATAATTATACTACAATAATGGATGGGAGGTCATAGAAAAAAATGTGGTTTGTGTGTGTGGTGAGGAGGGTTGGGAAGAGTTTTGCTGTGCAAAAGAGCTGTATCCTAATATTTCATAGCCATAAATCAATAGATATTATCTACAGTAATAATAGCAGTTTATACATATAATTTAGAAATATGGAAATAAACACCAGGAAAAATAATACAATGGCTTGAAAATGATTGCTTCTGGAAAGTGGGATTCCATGGTGGGGGTGACATGGTAGCAGACCACTCTTCTCCCTTATATCATTTTACTAGTAGTGGGTGCAAGGAGATCCAACCAGTCCATTCTGAAGGAGATCAACCCTGGGATTTCTTTGGAGGGAATGATGCTAAAGCTGAAACTCCAGTACTTTGGCCACCTCAGGAGAAGAGTTGACTCATTGGAAAAAACTCTGATGCTGGGAGGGATTAGGGGCAGGAGGAGAAGGGGACGACCGAGGATGAGATGGCTGGATGGCATCATGGACTCAATGGACATGAGTCTGGGTGAACTCCGGGAGATGGTGATGGACAGGGAGGCCTGGTGTGCTGCGATTCATGGGGTTGCAGAGTTGGACACGACTGAGCGACTGAACTAAACTGAACTGAACTGAACTGGTGGGACCCCTTGCAGGGCCTGAAAAGGGCTAACACTTGTCTAACACTCAGAGATGTATGGTCTGAGGAGACGCACGTGCTGACAAAGTAAGAGACTTTATTGGGAAGGGCCCCCCAGGTAGAGAGCAGTAGAATAAGGGAACCCAGGAGAACTGCCCTGCCACGTGGCTTGCAGTCTCAGGTTTTATGGTGATGGGATTTGTTTCTAGGTTGTCTTTGGCCAATCACTCTGACTCAGAGTCCTTCCTGGTGGCACACATATTGCTCAGCCAAGATGGATGCCAGCTAGAAGGATTCTGGGAGGTGGTAGGACACGTGGCATCTCCTTTTGACCTTTTCTTCTTATGGTTGGTGGTAGCTTGTTAGTTCTGGGTTCCTTACTAGGACCTCCTGTCATAAAATAATTCATGCAAATGGTTACTATGGTGCCTGGCTACAGTGGGCAGTTTTAGTCAGTGTGTTTCCCCTAACACTACCACTATTCTCAGACAATGTACAACAATTACTTCAATAAAATTTAAAATGTTTTCAAAAGTACCTTACATGTGTTCAAAGGAAAGCCATGACTGTTTGGCAGCTGTTTCTACCCAGACAGAATGATCCACTTTATTTCAGAGTGGTGCTTATATTTTTATCCTTTATTTACATTTGTAGAAATGAGATTGTCTACACTGACCTGCCCTCAATATAGATTGGAAATCAGTCAAGTTCTGAGTGATAAAAATAGCATGCAGGCCGATTTTCAGCAGTCACCCATGACACATGGTGACTTCTTTGGTACCTTCTTTGTCATTTGCAGTGTGTCCTGCCTGCCACTTCCTAGGGTTGCCAGAAAAAAGTACAGGCTACCCCATTAAACTTGAATTTCAGATAAACAAATAAAATTTTAGATAAGTATATCCTCAATATTGTATGGGGTAAGCTTGTGCTATAAAAAATTAATTGCTTATCTGAAATTCAAATTTAATAGGGCCTCCTGTAATTTTACTTGCTAAATCTGACAACCTTACCGTGCCTAAATGTTAGTTGAGGGGGGTTCCTTTAGTTGCTATAGTTAATGAGTGGTAAACATCATTACTGATTTCCCCAGACTCTGAATTTTTCAAGTTCAAATCAGGTCACTATCTCTCAGTTTCTTCCCTTGCTGCTTGCTAACGTCACTGAAGATTTTATTTACAAGATGATAGTGTATAAACAAAATAGTAGCATATGCCACAACAAAAAATAAACAGGCAAAAAACCCAACAGTGTAAAATACATTACCCTGGAAGATTCCATTCTCATATATCCTGCATTCTTACATATTTTATACTGATGGTCCAAAGTATCTTTTATCCATGAGTGAACAAATACAGAAAGTAATAGCTTTATGTTAGTGATTCAGTTAGCTATTTTATTTTCCAACTCAGTACATTATAATGAACAAATATTTGAAGGATTTAACAAATATTAGTTGGTTCTGGACGTAGTTTGCTAAGTCATTTTTGTTATTTATCTAAATAGAGCACATTTCCACATATTGCCACTATTAGGCATCTTTACTTAAAACAAAAATGAATTTCAAATGCCTGATGAAGAAATAGTGGTCTAATCCACAAAATCATCAAAATAAATGAGTTAGCATGAGGGATTAAAAACAATTCAGTGACTCGGACTTTGTGACTAACTCTGCGTCCAAACAGGTAACCAAAAAATGACCCCTTGGGCAGCTTTTTGAAAATGATTCAGTGATATTCTTGTTTCTCATAAGAAATAAAGCTTTAGCAATGTGCAGTTCAGTTCAGTTGCTCCGTTAGGTCCAACTCTTTGTGACCCTGTGGGCTGTGGCACACCAGTCTTCCCTGTCCATCACCAACTCATGGAGCTTGCTCAAACTCATGTCCTTCGAGTCAGTGATGCCATCCAACCATCTCATCCTCTGTTATCCCCTTGTCCTCTTGCCTTCAATAATTTTTGGCATCAGAATCTTTTCCAATGAGTCAGTTCTTTGCATCAGGTGGCCAATGTGTTGGAGTTTCAGCTTCAGCATCAGTACCAGAGAATCCTTACCAGACGCTATGTTGATACCTGAAATTGGCACTAACTGTGAAAGTGTTGCACTCAGTATGCCAGCAAATTTGAAAGACTCAGCAGGGGCCACAAGACTGGGAAAAGTCAGTTTTCATTCCAATCCCAAAGAAAGGTAATGCCAAAGAATGCTCAAACTACCGCACAATTACACTCACCTCACACGCTAGTAAAGTAATGCTCAAAATTCTCCAAGCCAGGCTTCAGCAATACGTGAACTGTGAACTGCCAGATGTTCAAGCTGGATTTAGAAAAGGCAGAGGAACCAGAGATCAAATTGCCAACATCTGCTGGATCATCGAGAAAGCAAGACAGTTCTAGAAAAACATCTGCTTCTGCTTTATTGACTATGCCAAAGCCTTTGACTATGTGGATCACAATAAACTGTGGAAAATTCTGAAAGAGATGGGAATACCAGACCACCTGACCTGCCTCTTGAGAAATCTGTATGCAGGTAAGGAAGCAACATTTAGAACTGGACATGGAACAACGGACTGGTTCTAAATAGGAAAAGGAGTACGTCAAGGCTGTATATTGTCACCCTGCTTATTTAACTTCTGTGCAGAGTACATCATGAGAAACGCTGGGCTGGATGAAACACAAGCTTGAATCAAGATTGCCAGAAGAAATATCAATAACCTCAGATATGCAGATGACACCACCCTTATGACAAAGTCAAGAAGAATTAAAAAGCCTCTTGATGAACATGAAAGAGGAGAATAAAAAAGTTGGCTTAAAGATCAACATTCAGGAAACTAAGATCATGGCATCTGGTCCCATCGCTTCATGGCAAATAGATGGGGAAACAGTGGAAACAGTGGCTGATTTTATTTTTGGGGGCTCCAAAATCACTGCAGATGGTGACTTGCAGCCATGAAATTAAAAGATGCTTACTCCTTGGAAGAAAAGTTATGACCAACCTAGACAGCATATTAAAAAGCAGAGACATTACTTTGTCAACAAAGTTCTGTATAGTCAAGGCTATGGTTTTTCCAGTAGTCATGTATGGATGTGACAGTTGGACTATAAAGAAAGCTGAGCACCGAAGAATGGATGCTTTTGAACTGTGGTGTTGGAGAAGACTCTTGAGAGTCCCTTGGACTGCAAGGAGATCCAACCAGTCCATTCTAAAGGAGATCAGCCCTGGGTTTCATTTGAAGGAGTGATGTTGAAGCTGCAACTCCAATATTTTGGCCACCTGATGTAAAGAACTGACTCATTTGAAAAGACCCTGATACTGGGAAAGATTGAAGACAAGAGGAGAAGGGGATGACAGAGGATGAGATTGTTGGATGGCATCACCGATTCAGTGTACATGAGTTTGGGTAAATTCCGGGAGTTGGTGATAGACAGGGAGGCCTGGCGTGCTGTGGTCCATGGGGTCGCAAAGAGTCAGACACGACTGAGTGACTGTATTGGACTGAGCTGATGAAACAGAAACAGACTCACAAATTTACAGAACAGATTTGTGGTTGCCAAAGGAAAGGTGGGAGAGGGAAGAATTGGGGGTTTGGGACTAGCAGATGCAAACTATTATATGTAGGATGTATAAACAACAGAGTCCTACTATATAGCTCAGGGAACTATATTCAATATCCTGTGGTAAACCATAACAGAAGAATGTATACACATACACAGATATATCTTTTGTATATATTAAAGTTTTATATATATATAACTAAATCAAATTTCTGTATGGGAGAAACTGACAAAACATTGTAAATCAATTATACCTCAATTTTAAAAATGTAGAGGGAAAAAAATAAGAAAAAAACCCCCAAAACTACATGCCCTGGACATGATAGAATTGATGTGACTAGGTGTCAATTTCACAAACTGCTTTTAGAGAACCTTAGCACAATTAGACAAAATTAATGTTTGTGAACACCAAATTATCTTTGTGTATCGTCAGGAGTAAGTGGTGTGTTTATTTACACAATGGACTACCTAAAATGAAGTTGTTCAATGAACTTGTGAGTTGCCTCCATTGGTGAAGTAGCTCTGATGTGTGGTAAAGTAATGACCTTGGATCCATTATTTATAGATAGTGTGTCTTTGTACAGACATATCCTAATGTCAGGGATTCCTCAGTTCAGTTCAGTTCAGTCACTTAGTCGTGTCTGACTCTTTGCAACCCCATGAATTGCAGTACGCCAGGCCTCCCTGTCCATCACCAACTCCCGGAGTTCACTCAAACTCATGTCCCTCAAATCAGTGATGCCATCCAGCCATCTCATTCTCTGTCATCCCCTTCTCCTCCTGCCCCCAATCCCTCCCAGCATCAGAGTCTTTTCCAATGAGTCCAACTCTTCTCATGAGGTGGCCAAAGTACTGGAGTTTCAGCTTTAGCATCATTCCTTCCAAAGAAATCCCAGGGCTGATCTCCTTTAGAATGGACTGGTTGAATCTCCTTGCAGTCCAAGGGACTCTCAAGAGTCTTCTCCAACACCACAGTTCAAAAGCATCAATTCTTCAGTGCTCAGCTTTCTTCACAGTCCAACTCTCACATCCATACATAACCACTGGAAAAACCATACCCTTGACTAGACGGACCTTTGTTAGCAAAGTAATGTCTCTGCTTTTCAATGTGCTATCTAGGTTGGTCATAACTTTTCTTCCAAGAAGCAAGTGTCTTTTAATTTCATGGCTGCAGTCACCATCTGCAGTGATTTTGGAGCCCCAAAAAATAAAGTCTGACACTGTTTCCACTGTTTCCCCATCTATTTCCCATGAAGTGATGGGACCAGATGCCTTGATCTTCGTTTTCTGAACGTTGAGCTTTAAGCCAACTTTTTCGCTCTCTTCTTTCACTTTCCTCAAGAGGCTTTTTAGTTCCTCTTCACTTTCTGCCATAAGGGTGGTGTCATCTGCATATCTGAGGTTATTGGTATTTCTCCCAGCAATCTTAATTCCAGCTTGTACTTCTTCCAGCCCAGCATTTCTCATGATGTACTCTGCATATAAGTTAAATAAGCAGGGTGACAGTATACAGCATTGACATACTCCTTTTCCTATTTGGAACCAGTCTGGTGTTCCATGTCCAGTTCCCAGGTAACTGAAATCTTAGAGAGTCATTTGAGTATTTCTCCAAGGATGGTTCTGTTCTCCAAATGAAACACATCTGAAAATCTGTTTTCTGCCCTAAGTCATTCCATAGTCACTCAACAGTCACCAGTGATGATTCTTCATCTTTTTCCTCAGTCTTGGTACTTCTTGCCCTCTTTGCACCTTTTGGCACTCTTGAAACCCACCTTAATCCTTAAGTAAAATATTTTCCTCCTGGCTTCTACAATACTCAGCTATCCTGAATTTTTTCCGACCATGCTGCTTCTGATATTTTATTTCTTTAGTCTAAAAATGTAAACAAGACAAGGGTGCCCACTCTCACCACTACTATTCAACATAGTTTTGGAAGTTTTGGCCATAGCAATCAGAGCAGAAAAAGAAATAAAAAGAATCCAGATTGGAAAAGAAGTAAAACAATCACTGTTTGCAGATGACATGATCCTCTACATAGAAAACCCTAAAGACTCCACCAGAAAATTACTAGAGCTAATCAATGAATATAGTAAAGTTGCAGGATATAAAATTAACACAGAAAAATCCCTTTCATTCCTATACACTAAGAATGAGAAAACAGAAAGAGAAATTAAGGAAACAATTCCATTCATCTTTGCAACGAAAAGAATAAAATACTTAGAAATATATCTACCTACAGAAACAAAAGACCTATATATAGAAAACTATAAAACACTGTTGAAGGAAATCAAAGAGGACACAAATAGATGGAGAAATATACCATGTCCATGAATTGGAAGAATCAATATTGTGAAAATGAGTATACTACTCAAAACAATCAATAGATTCAGTGCAATCCCTATCAAGCTACCAATGATATTTTTCACAGAACTAGAACAAATAATTTCATGATTTGTATGGAAATACTAAAAACCTCAAATAGCCAAAGCAATCTTGAGAAAGAAGAATGGAACTGAAGGAATCAACCTGCCTGACTTCAGGCTCTACTACAAAGCTGCAGTCACCAAGACAGTATGGTACTGGCACAAAGACAGAAATATAGATCAATGGAACAAAATAGAAAGCCCAGAGATAAATCCACGCACCTATATACACCTTATCTTTGACAAAGAAGGCAAGAATATACAATGGATTAAAGACAATCTCTTTAACAAGTGGTACTGGAAAAACTGGTCAACCACTTGTAAAAGAATGAAACTAGAACACTTTCTAACACCACACACACAAAAATAAAATCAAAATGGGTTAAAGATCTAAATGTAAGACCAGAAACTATGAAACTCCTAGAGGAAAACATAGGCAAAACACTTTCTGACGTAAATCACAGCAGGATCCTCTATGATCCACCTCCCAGAGTAATAGAAATAAAAGCAAAAATTAAAAAATGGGACCTAATTAAACTTTAAAGCTTTTGCACAATGTAGGAAACTATAAGCAAGGTGAAAAGACAGCCTTCAGAATAGGAGAAAATAATAGCAAACGAAGCAACTGACAAAGAATTAATCTCAAAAATATACAAGCAACTCCTGCAGCTCAATTCCAGAAAAGTAAATGACCCAATCAAAAAATGGGCCAGACATTTCCCCAAAGAAGACATACAGATGACTAACAAACACATGAAAAGATGCTCAGCATCACTCATTATCAGAGAAATGCAAATCAAAACCACTATGAGGTAGCATTTCACACCAGTCAGAATGGCTGTGATCCAAAAGTCTACAAGCAATAAATGCTGGAGAGGGTGTGGAGAAAAGGGAACCCTCTTACACTGTTGGTGGGAATGCAAACTAGTACAGCCACTGTGGAGAACAATGTGGAGATTCCTTAAGAAACTGGAACTAGAACTGCCATATGACCCAGCAATCCCACTGCTGGGGATACACACCAAGGAAACCAGAATTGAAAGAGACATGTGTACCCCAGTGTTCATTGCAGCACTGTTTTTAATAGCCAGGACATGGAAGCAACCTAGATGCACATCAGCAGATGAATGGATAAGAAAGCGGTGGTACATATACACAATGGAGTATTACTCAGCCATTAAAAAGAATACATTTGAATCAGTTCTAATGAGGTGGATGAAACGAACCTATTATACCAAGTGAAGTAAGCCAGAAAGAAAAACATCAATATAGTATACTAACGCATATGTATGGAATTAAGAAAGATGGTAATGATAACCCTGTATGCAAGACAGCAAAAGAGACACAGATGTATAGAACAGTCTTTTGGACACTGTGGGTGAAGGCGAGGGTGGGATGATTTGAGAGAATAGCACTGAAACATGTATATTATCATATGTAAAACAGATCACCAGTCCAGGTTCGATGCATGAGACAAGGTACTCAGGGCTAGGGCACTTGGATGACCCAGAGGGATGGGATAGGAGGGAGGTGGCAGGGGGGCTTAGGATGGGGAATACATGTACACCCATGGATAATTCATGTAAAAAAAAATGTAGGTGCTTTACCTACTTTGATTCTTGGAATTCTGTTTTTCCTTCTCTTTCTCTTCTTTCTGCTCCCCTTGAGTGGATAAATGATTCCATAGCAATATTTTAAGCCCTGCCTCTATCTCAAGATTCAGTTTGGAAATTCTCTCTGTCTGCTGCCTATTTCCACAAAGATGCCACAATCATTACTTGAAACTTAATATCCTATGTCCAAAGTCAATAACTGTAATATCAGTCCCAAGAATGTATTATCCATTCTCTGCTTATGATGCACTCATGTTTCAGGTGTTTAGATATTTAATTAATGAGCAAAGCATCTTAAGTAATTTTTTTCTCCAGTCACTTGGAAGGCAGACAGGAATAGAGTCTGCACTTTTGCATAATTTTTATTTACTATTCAAAATTTCTATCATCAGTACTGTCAGGTTTCTCCAAAAGAATATTGAACCTAAGAAATAACTGCAAAAATGATTCCTAAGAAAATATACCTGTATTTTTTCCTTTAAGGGAAAATGGTAAATCAGGAGAAATAATGTATAAAATTCTGTGCTCTTAATTTGACAATAGTATATTTATATGCTTATTTTTTTTGCAAGTAATTTTCACCGTCAGGATTTCTGAGTTTACGATGTCCTATTCTTAAGTATTAGCATTTTGGTTTCTAAGATCTTTAATCAGTTTTATAAATCATAGTTTTCTTAATGTAAGGATCTTAAAGATTCAGGTTTACAAAAATTTTAAATAATACGTTTCCTTGAATCTATATTCACTAAAAATAATCAGACTCTCTCATTAGTTTTGTCCCTGGTTACCTAACAGTATCTTCCAAAGCTACTGAAAGGAGAGAAACACTCTGCTGCTGGTAGAATGTGAGTGGTCGGTTCTATTGTTCTTTAGGCTCATGAATGTCATATGTGTAAATAAAACACAATTGGCTGAACTTTCACATTCCATCAGTTAAACCTCACCCATGAAATGATTCAGATTGTGTTTATTCAACTGCAACTATTTCCCGAACTCAGTGTAGAAAATCAGTCTGACCAGTTGTTGGGCTGCAATTAGATAGAAAGGTCATGGAAGTCTACAGAAAGCAGCTAGGAAGAAGCAAGTTCTCCCTGGAATCCTGAAGACTTTTGTCTTTAGCTAGTTCCACAGAATAAAGCAAGGAATTTAGCAAATTAATGGTTTCAGCATTAGAAATATAAAAGTCTTAAAATGGTAAGCAAAGATGCCAGGTAATTGTTGAAGGTGATTATAGGCCTGATCCAGAAAAATCTTTTTTTCCTTCTTTAAAAAAATTTTTTTTACTCCTGTTTTTCCCCTAATAATAAAAACAAAGGGGTCCAAAACATGCCAAAGAGAGATGAACACAAGCAGATGATGCCATTTATAGATCATTTAATGTTTGTGTGGTCGTTCTGCCTTAATAATATTCAGATGCTCAACCACTTTCGTTTTCTCTCCAGATTTTAAAGATACAGGAGAGATGTGAGGGACCATTAGGAAATATATCTAATGTCAGAATTTAAGACAGCTACATTTGCTTTGTTCTCTCTCCCTCTCTCTCAGGACTTTTTTTGAAATTTGCATAAAACAAATATTTTACAGTTGGGAAAAAATTTTACTAGTTTTTCTGTGCAAATTGCCAGAAACCCTTGACTAGGCAAATTGCTCAACCAAATGCAGCAGTATAGAGTGGTGCAGAATGTGACTTACCATGAGAAAAGGTCATCTACATTGTCTATGGTTTTGAATACTGCCTGAAATGGAGATTCAGTTTGTTTGTTTTTGCAATTCTGGATTCATATTTTATTTTTAGTCTAGGAAAGCATTCAGGGTGGGGAATTTTCTTCCTTTCACTCAATAACACTCATGGCCATTTTACTAAGAAACATCCCTACTGGATCATCTGAAGCAAATCCATCAATCAGTTCAGTTCAGTTCAGTTCAGTTCAGTCGCTCAGTCTGCAATCCCATGGACTGCAGCACACCAAGCCTCCCTG
The DNA here is from genome assembly GCF_023091745.1 of Budorcas taxicolor. Taxonomy (NCBI): domain Eukaryota; kingdom Metazoa; phylum Chordata; class Mammalia; order Artiodactyla; family Bovidae; genus Budorcas; species Budorcas taxicolor. The sequence goes on along the minus strand of NC_068919.1, from coordinate 58,967,268 downwards.
TCTATCACCAACTCCCGGAGTCCACCCAAACCCATGTCCATTGAGTCGGTGATGCCATCCAACCATCTCATCCTCTGTTGTCCCCTTCTCCTCCTGCCTCAAATCTTGCCAAGCATCAGGGTCTTTTCAATGAGTAAGCTCTTCGCATCAGGTGGCCAAAGTATTGGAGTTTCAGCTTCAACATCAGTCCTTCCAATGAACACCCAGGATTGATTTCCTTTAGGATGGACTGGTTGGATCTCCTTGCAGTCCAAGGGACTCTCAAGAGCCTTCTTCAACACCACAGTTCAAAAGCATCAGTTCTTCGGTGCTCAGCTTTCTTTATAGTCCAACTGTCACATCCATACATGACTACTGGAAAAACCATAGCCTTGACTAGATGGACTTTTGTTGGCAAAGTAATGTCTCTGTTTTGAATATGCTGTCTAGGTTGGTCATAACTTTCCTGCCAAGGAGTAAGCATCTTTTAATTTCATGGCTGCAGTCATCATCTGCAGTGATTTTGGAGCCCCCCAAAATAAAATCAGCCACTGTTTCCACTGTGTCCCCATTTATTTGCCATGAAGTGATGGGACCGGATGCCATGATCTTAGTTTTTTGAATGTTGAGCTTTAGGCCAACTTTTTCACTCTCCTCTTCACATTCATCAAGAGGCTCTTTAGTTCTTCTTTACTTTCTGTCATAAGGGTGGTGTCATCTGCATATCTGAGGTTATTGATATTTCTCCCGGAAATCTTGATTCCAGCTTGTACTTCTTCCAGCCCAGCATTTCTCATGATGTACTCTGCATATAAGATAAATAAGCAGGATTACAGTATACAGCTTTGAAGTACTCCTTTTCCTATTTAGAACCAGTCTGTTGTTCCATGTCCAGTTCTAAATGTTGCTTCCTGACCTGCGTACAGATTTCTCAAGAGGCAGGTCAGGTGGTCTGGTATTCCCATCTCTTTCAGAATTTTCCACAGTTTATTGTGATCCACATAGTCAAAGGCTTTGGCATAGTCAATAAAGCAGAAATAGATGTTTTTCTGGAACTCGCTTTCTCAATGATCCAGCGGATGTTGGCAATTTGCTCTCTGGTTCCTCTGCCTTTTCTAAATCCAGCTCAAACATCTGAAAGTTCACAGTTCATGTATTGCTGAAGCCTGGCTTGGAGAAAATTTTGAGCATTACTTTACTAGCGTGTGAGATGAGTGCAATTGTGTGGTAGTTTGAGCATTCTTTGGCCTTGCCTTTCTTTGGGATTGGAATGAAAACTAACCTTTTCCAGTCCTGTGGCCACGGCTGAGTTTTCCAAATTTGCTGGCATATTGAGTGCAGCACTTTCATAGCATCATCTTTTAGGATTTGAAATAGCTCAGCTGGAATTCCATCACCTCCACTAACTTTGTTCATAGTGATGTTTCCTAAGGCCCACTTAACTTCACATTCCAGGATGTGTGGCTCTAGGTGAGTGATCACACCATCATGATTATCTGGGTTGTGAAGATCTTTTTTGTACAGTTCTTCTGTGTATTCTTGCCACCTCTTCTTAATATCTTCTGCTTCTGTTAGGTCCATACCATTTCTGTCCTTTATCGAGCCCATCTTGGCGTGAAATATTCCCTTTGTATCTCTAATTTTCTTGAAGAGATCTCTAGTCTTTCCCATTCTATTGTTTTCTTCTATTTCTTCAGGTAGGTCCATTTGTATCATATTTTAGATTCCACGTATAAGTGATATCATATGACATTTGTCTTTCTGTTTCTGACTTCATTTAGCATGATAATCTCTATGTCCATCCATGTTGCTGCAAATGGCATTATTTCATTCTCTTTTACAGCAGAGTAGTATTTCATTATATATGTGTACCACATCTTTACCATTCATCTTTCAGTAGACATTTAAGTTTTTTCCATGTCTTGGCTGTTATAAATTGTGCAGCTACAAAACATAGGGTTGCATGTATCTTTTTGAACTATAGTTTTGTCTTGATATATAACCAGGAGTGGGATTGCTGGATTGCATGGCAACTCTATTTTTAGTTTTTTGAGGAACCTCCATACTGGTTTCCATAGAGGCTGTACCAACTTACATTCCTACCAACAGTGTAGGAGAGTTCCCTTTTGTCTCTACACCCTCTCCAGCATTTGTTATTTGTAGAGCTTTCAATGATGGCCATTCTGACCAGTGTGAGGTACCTCATTGTAGCTTTCGTTTTCATTTCTCTTATAATTAGTGATGTTGAGCATCTTTTCATGTCGCTGTTGGCCATCTGTATGTCTTCTTTGGAGAAATGTCTATTTAGGTCTTCTGCCCATTTTTTGATAGAATTGTTTTTCTGTTGTTGAGTTGTATGAGCTGTTTGTATATTTTGGGAATTATGCCCTGGTTTGTTGCATCATTTGCAAATTATTTTCTCCCAGTCAGGGTTGTCCTTTTGTGTTTTTATGGTTTCCTTTGCTGTACAGAAGCTTGTAAGTTTGATTGGGTCCCATTTTTTATTTTTGCTTGCATTTCTATTGCCTTGAGAGATTGACCTAAGAAAAGATTGGTATAATTTATGCCAGAGAATGTTTTCCCTATGCTTTCTTTTAGGAGCTTTATGATGTCACTTCTTGTATTAATATTTAAGTCTTTAAGCCATTTTGAGTTTATTTTTGTGTATGGTGTGGGGGGTGTGTTCTATCTTCATTGATTTGCACACAGCTGTCCAACTTTCCTAACACCAGTTGTGGAAGAGACTTTCTTCCTTTGTGTACTCTTGCGTCCTTTGTTGACAAGTAATTGACTGTAACTGTGTGAGTTTATGTCTGGGGTCTCTATTCTGTTCCATTGATCATTTGTCTGTTTTTTGTGCCAGTATCACACTGCTTTGATTACTGTGGACTTGTAGTATTGTCTGAAGTTTGGGTTGGTTATGCTTCCTTCTTTTGTTCTTTTTCCTACGGATAGCTTTGGCAATTATGGATCTTTTATGGTTCCATATCAATTTTAGGATTATTTCTTCTAGTTCTGTGAAAAGTGTCATGGGTAATTTGATACTGTTAGTCTCTCAGTTGTGTCTGACTCTTTGTGAACCCATGGACTGTAGTCTGCTAGGCTCCTCTCTATTCATGGGATTCTCTCAGCAAGAATACTGGAGTGGGTTACCATTCCCTTCTCCAAGGGATCTTCCTGGACCAGGGATCGAGCCTAGGTCTCCTGCATTGCAGGCAGATTCTTTACTATCTGAGCCACCAGGGAAGCTGGATTGCATTAAATCTGCAGGGCCATAAGTTTTTAAAGTTTATTATAGATAATAGGAACTTAAAATGACGGAAGTGCCACATCTAATCCACAAAACAATCATGGCATGAATATGTCCCAGGCCTTTATATGGCTCTCTATTCCTGGTTAGAAGCATCCTTGGTAAAGGATACTTATTGTAGATACTGATTGAGTATCTACTATGTGATGGTAACCCTGAGAATTAATTTATCCCACTTTTAAAATTAAGCCACACAATAGCCTGAAAGATATTGCCCAAGAGCACCTGATAGAGAGTGATGAATGAAATAGAAACTTGTATAAGGTATAGAGCTGAATGTAGGAATGTACAACTATCTTAAGTAATAGAACAGGGAAGACCTCTTAAGGTTGGGGACATTTGATCTAGGTTTTGATGGACAATGAAAGGCATTTATACTCAGTAGAAGAGGGAGAAGGCATTGTTGCACAAAGGCATAGACTTATCCTACCCTCTAAATGGACCCTTGGCATTTAGTTTGAAGGACTTAGGGTAGCATATAGGGAAGGGGTATCACTTGTCTGAGGGCTTTCCTGTTTGGAACCAGGTGGAAGAAAACCAGACCAGAAAATATTAAGGAGAATCTGAGTAAAAGTAAATCATAATGGGAAAATATGGGTAAAACATGATGACAATCAAGGAGTCAGGATAAGAGGCAAACTTGGACAGTTCCCTGAGCTAAAGAAATAGCTGTGAGGGGTCCTTATAGAGGTTTTGGATGTTACCTAAATAGTAGCTCTTGAGGGAACTGACCCATTTTGGACAGGGATCAGGGTATGAATAACCTAGCAAGGTTCAGAGACCTTTCTTTCTTTCTTTCTTTTTTTTTTTTGACCACATATAAATTTTATTTATAACTGTATAAAACAAACTCTTAAAAAGAGAAATCAATTAGTCCCTTGCTCAGAGACCTTTCTGAACTGCAGACATCATTACTGGAGAATAAAAAATAAAAATAAAAACATGGTTTGATGAAGTCAAGCTATGAAGGGCTTTAGGTGCTATACCAAAGAGCTTGGGCTTTCTTATGTAAGAATTTAGGAGCCAGTGAAGCAGGGGTGGGAGAGAGAGTTAAGAAGGGGGATGATAAGATTGCGATTTAGAAATTTCACTTCAGTGACTATATGGAGGGAGACTAGAAACTGGGAATAGTTGAGACTAGTTGGGAGGCAATTAGAATTATCCAGAGGAGAGAGATTGTTAGCCTAAAATAAGGCAGTGGTTGTGGCAATGGTGATGGAAAAGAGAGAATGCTCTTGAGAGATATTTGGAAGATCATATACAGAGTGAGAATAGGTACAAAGTCCAAGAGACTCTTAATAGGTATGAAGAGCCAGGGAAAATGAAAAACCGAAAAGTCCTCTTGGATTTCTGGTTTGGGTAGTGATGATGCTGCTAGCTGAAGTAGAAACTTTAATAAGAAGCACACGTCTTGCAGAGAAAATGTTGGGCATGTTGAGACTGAGGAATCTATGACATCCTGGTGAATCTGGCTTGTGTGCAGTTTGATATATCTGTAATGAGTCCAGAGGAAAAGATGAAATTGAATTTATAGACTATTTTTTCAATTTTACAGATTTTTTTCTAGTCATGTTTATATATAGGATCTAAATATATATATATAAGATCCTATATATATATGTATAGGACCTAAAAGAAAAACTTACTTCACTCTTTCCAAGGATAATATTATAGTATTTTAATACTAACTTATGTGTTGGTATTGGAAGGACTATTTTGAGTAGCTTGACATACCTGTCATTCTGTTATGGGTACAGCCTGTACTTGGAGAGAGATACCCCTAATATAATCTACATACTTAGCCAAAAACTTGGGAGTGTTTGTCTGCAGTGGTTTTCTGACTTCCTGAGTTGTGAACTTCTGGGAGAAATTAAGGGAGAACTCACTGCACTCCGGGACAATGGGCAGACTATTGAATGAGCCCTTACATCATGAAAATTTAATTTAGAGAAAACTGTATGCACCTTGAAGAGCTAGGAATCACAGAATGAGTTCAGACACACTCCCAGAGGACTCAGCACATGAAAGAATATTTACTCAAATATAAAACAACTTGTCTTTCCCTGTCCCATCTTCTAGTTGCATGACAAGCTAATATGTCAAGACTTACCTATTTGTTGAGAAAGGTTTTATTTCCCTGCTCTCCTGAGGCAAGAATATTAAGGAATGGAATTCAACAACCACCAAAGATTTGAAATTTGCTTCAGAAATTTGTTTTATCTTGTACCCATTTTTAAACCTTGGCAAGTGGGAAAAATAAAACTAACAATAAAGCAACAGACAAAAACCCTGGCAGAATAGTGTATCATAGACCTGACTTGCCTCTTTTAAATGTTTCAGGATTATTTCAACTGACAGCTATGGAGGTTGAGTCTGAGAGTTTGGGCATAATTTCGGCTGATGTTAGTTCTCTTAGGCAGATATTATTTTCATTGCCTTTTCTTAAGTGAATTAAAGTAAAATCTTTTAGATGTTTATTTATTTGAAATTTTTGTTACAGTGATCCTAACTTGGTGACCTTTGGGTTGTAACTGTTGCCCAAAATGTGCTCAATAAAATACAAAATGTGTTTACCTTTGCAATGGGATTTGAGGGGAGGAAAAAAGAGCTACATATGCCTGAACTTCCATGAAAAAAATATGTATAAATATATAGCTGTCAGTTGTTTACCCCATGTTAGGGGTCTAATTTAGGGGCAGCAGGAATATGGTACCCATGTTCCACCAGTTTCCTTGGTATGCCGCTGTTTTCAGCCTCCATAGAAATCATCAAGTCCCCAAGAAGATTTCAGACCACTGTTGATATAGAAACTTATCCCAGTTACTAGAGCTCTAGAAATGACTGGCTTCAGTCAACAGTTATTCATTGTGATTTAGGCCTGAACAAAGTATTGAGCAGAAGGATCTCAAACTCAACATATCAAAAGTTGAACATATAGCTCTATACTTGTCCAGAAGAAATCTGTTCCTCCTTGTGTTTTTCCAGTCTCCGTAAATGGTGTCACCACCTACCTAGTTATCCAAGCCATGGAATGAACTCCTACTCTGAGTTATAGAAAGTAACATGGTATATTGGTTAAGGGGAAAGATGCTGGAACCAAACTGCCTGAATTTAAATCCTGGGTTTATCACTTATTAACTGTGTGACTTAAACAAAATTCTTAGCCTTTCAGTGCCTTGGTCTCCTCAGTCAAAAAAAAAGGGGATGGTAATAACAGTACTTACTTCATAGGGATGCTATATGAGTTATAAATATTAAGAGAGTTAGTTAATAGTTATAACATACTTGGACCAGGGCTTAATAAATAAGTACTATGCAAATATTTGTTACATAAATTTAAATACATGTTATCCTCACTACCTTACCAATCACCTGGACTTGTTTAGAATTTATTTTTAATTGGGAGAAAATGCTTTACAATGTTATGATGGTTCCTGCCATACAACAACACAAATAAGCCATAACTGTACATATATCACTTCCGTCTTGACTCTTTATATTCAGGCTTATAACTGGTTCTTCTGTCTTCATTCTTGTTCCTCACAATTTTTCCTTTATACTGTGACATGAAACCTTTCAGAGTCTCCTTCAGTGAGCTACATATAGGATAAAGTTCAATTCAGCCTCATCTCTTCCTACTTTTCTTCATGGTACCTCATGACCTAACATAATTTCATGTAAAGTTTTTCCTTTTTCCTGGATGGTACTTAAGCTGATTTCTACCTACCTCAGTTCTGTCATTTTAAATGAACAAGGTTCAAAGAGTCCTCAACCTAACAGACCAATTCCCCTCATCTAATCCAGGAACAGTCCAGTTCAGTTCAGTCGCTCAGTCATGTCCAACTCTCTGACCCCATGGACTGCAGCACACCAGTCTTCCCTATCCTTCACCATCTCCCAGAGTTTGCTCAAATTCATGTCCATTGAGTCAGTGATGCCGTCCAACCACCTCATCCTTTGTCATCCTCTTCTCTTCCTGCCTTCAATCTTTTCCAGCACCAGGGTCTTTTCCAATGAGTCAGTTCTTCACATCAGATGGCCAAAGTGTTGGAGTTTCAGCTTCAACATCAGTTCTTCCAATGACTATTCAGGACTGATTTCCTTTAGGATTGACTGGTTTGATCTCCTTCCAGTCAAAGAGACTCTCAAGAATCTTCTCCAACACCACAGTTCAAAAGCATAAATTCTTTGGCACTCGGCTTTGTTTATAGTCCAACTCTCACATTCATACATGACTACTGGAAAAACCATAGCTTTGGCTAGATGGACCTTTGTTGGCAAAGTAATGTCTCTGCTTTTTAATATGCTATCTAGGTTGGTCATAGCTTTTCTTCCAAGGAGCAAAGCGTCTTTTAATTTCATGGCTGCAGTCACCATCTGCAGTGATTTTGGAGCCCAAGAAAATTAAATCTGTCACTGTTTCCTTTGTTTCCCCATCTATTTGCTATGAAGTGATAGGACGGGTGATCCCATCCTGTGCCATAATCTTAGTTTTTTATGATGCTGAGTTTTAAGCCAGTGTTTTCACTCTCTTGTTTCACTTTCATCAACAGGCTCTTTAGTTCTTCTTTGCTTTCTACCATAAGGGTGGTGTCATCTGCATATCTGAGGTTTTGATATTTCTCCCAGCAATCTTGATTCTAGCTTGTACTTCATCCACTCCAGCATTTTGCATGATGTACTCTGCATATAAGTTAAATAAGCAGGGTGGCAATATACAGCTAGATATTCCCTTCTCTGTGCTCTCATGGCGCTTGACACACTGTGTGTCAAATATCCAACTGTGCTGCAAATATCCAACTGTAATTCTCTTTTCTGCCAGGTTAGAGCTTCTCTTGTAACAAGTTCAGAATTCGTCACACATTTGGGGCCAAGACATGGTAGATAAAGCACTCAGAATTACCTCCGTCTCTCCAAGGAGTCTAATGTTGTACATTTTTGAGACAGAATGACAGAGAAGTATGTATAATACATGATGAAACCATGCAGGAATTTTTTCATACTTAAGGTTAAAGTCTAAACTATGAATTTAGATGAGCTGTTTAAGTACAGATTTGACTAATGATCAACTAAAAACAAATGAAACTGGCAATATTATTTTATTACAAAATTGACAAATATTTTCATTTTCAGTGATTAATGTTGTCACTTTCTGACTGGCTGTTACTTGCTAAAGATTATTCAGCTCTTAAACTGTACCTGGAATGTACTAAGTTGCTGCTGCTGCTGCTGCTGCTGCTAAGTAAGTCGCTTCAGTCGTGTCCGACTCTATGTGACCCCATCGAGGGCAGCCCACCAGGCTCTCCCGTCTCTGGGATTCTCCAGGCAAGAACACTGGAGTGGGTTGCCAGTTCTTTCTCCAATGCATGAAAGTGAAAAGTGAAAGTGAAGTTGCTCAGTCGTGTCCGACTCTTAGCGACCCCAAGGACTGCAGCCCACCAGGCTCCTTCATCCATGGGATTTTCCAGGCAAGAGTACTGGAGTGGGGTGCCATTGCCTTTTCCAGTGTACTAAGTACTTTACATGAATCTACACGTAGAATCATGTAGATATTCCTATAAAATATAATAATTTGAACAGTATTAGTTATAAAGAGTGAATCAAAGGCTAAAGCTCTGCGAAGAAATGCTCACATATATTATGATGGAGCAGTGAAAATATTAATAGAAATAATTTATATTTGTATTAATTAGAAAAAAAGGATGCCACATATTTTAAAGACTGCCTCTGTTCTTCCTTGACTGAAGCCAGTCGTCAGGGAGTCAGAATGGCCTGTCTCTCTTCCACAAAGGAAAGGTTTAGAGTAGATAATACATAAATAACTTACCAAACCTTCCCTCTGGCCACATAACATCGGTAAGAGAAAAACTATACCTGTAACACTAGGGTATATGTATTACATGATGATGTATATTTAGAAATATGAGATTCATTAAGTATGTATAAGCTAAAATTTAATGTTTTTCTAAACAACTCCTCTTCCCCTGTTGCAATGCTGGCCTATTGTTATTTAATAATCAATTGCAACTTCACAGTTTTTCTAAATTACCTGTTCTTTGGACAAAATCTCCCTGCCTTCCTTGCAAAGGCCCTTAGATTAAACTAGTGAAAAGTGAAAAGGTTAGTCACTTAGTAGTGTCCAACTCTTTGTGATCCCATAGACTGTTGCCTGCCAGGCTCCTCTGTCCATGGAGTCCATTCCCTTCTCCAGGGGATCTTTGTGACCCATGGATTAAATCCCAGTCTCCTGCATTGCAGGCAGATTCTTTACCATCTGAGCCACCAGGGACGCCCAGATTAAACTAGACTTTTCAGGAAAAAACTATTTTCTTTGGAATGTGCTCATTTCGGGCTTCCCAGGGGGCACCAGTGGTTGAGAACCCTCCTGCCAATGCAGGAGATGTAAGAGATGTGGGTTCGATCTCTGGGTGGGGAAGATCCCCTGGAGGAGGAAATGGCAACCCGCTCCAGTATTCTTCCCTGAAAAATTCCATGAGCAGAAGAGCCTGGCAGGCTTCAGTCTTTTGGTGTCTGTGGGTCTGCAAAGAGTTGGACACACTGAGTGTGCACACACACGCACACACACACACACACACACACACACACACACACACTAGGACTAGAAGATTTCTGTGTTGTTTTGCAGCTGAAAACATGATTTCCAATATAGCTACTTTGATTTTTTTTCTCAGTGTTCTGCTACTTAATCTATTCACTGGCATCTAAATTCACATACTTTACAGTCATTCTGAGCAGTTAAGGAAATTGCTATCCAAAACTTCTCTTTTCTTGCATGTAAATATTATTGAAGCATATCTATTTGTCACCCAGTCCAGCTGGAATGTTTTTATTTCTTTGGAACTTACTTCAGCTCCAACATTTGCCCATTCTTCTGGAATGAATGAACTATTGCAGAGATGCCAACTTACCCTTTCTCTTACCGCACTTCCTCAGAATTAGTATTTCCTTTTGTATGTCTTGAATATTTTCCTAAATTATCTGAGTGTTACCAGTTGTACCCAAGTAGAACATTTCTTGCTGCTGCTGCTGCTAAGTCCCTTCAGTGGTGTCCGACTCTGTGCGACCCCATAGACAGCAGCCCACCAGGCTCCCCTGTCCCTGGGATTCTCCAGGCAAGAGCACTGGAGTGGGTTGCCATTTCCTTCTCCAATGTATGAAAGTGAAAAGTGAAAGTGAAGTCGCTCAGTCGTGTCCGACACCTAGCGACCCCATGGACTGCAGCCCACCAGGCTCCTCCATCCATGGGATTTTTCAGGCAAGAGTACTGGAGTGGGTTGCCATTGCCTTCTCCAGAACATTTCTTACTTGTATACCAATTACAAAGTGAAAATAAAGTGTTGACTGCCCAGTCTCTACCAGATGCATTTCCTAATTTTTATCATCAATTTATTTATTCACATTTTTTCTTGAATATCAAAACCCAATGAATGAAAAAGTAATATTTGTATATTTGTTAAAAATTGGATATTTGATTCAGTCAAACCTAAATAGTTATGCATTCACATGGCATCTGAGAAGACAAGCACAACCATCATCTTGCTCTCAGTTTCCGTGTCATTGTTTCTCTAATGGTCCAATTGAATCCCTTAATCACACTCATCCTTTGGCTTAAAGTGAAACTACTCTTTGCCTGGAGGAATAGTTTTTAATCAATTCAAGATGCAGCTGGAATAAATGCTACTGGCTTGAGTAGCCATTGTTCTTGGCAAATCTCTCCAAGCAATAAACAATGAACACCACACCCTCATGAGAAAGGGAGTGACGGATGAGGATAGTCATTGTCCTCATTTTATATTGCTAAATATTATTATGGCCTATTTATATCCTGTGGGGACTGACATGTAGGATACTTGATACAAAGCAATGCAGAACAATAAGTGATTGTGAGTTGCTGGAGACAAGTATTCTAAGTTTAACAAGCTCTGAATTCAGTCATGAAACTAATGCTCATTGCATAATCCATTAAAAAAATAGAACACTTTATCAATAAGCCGATAGGAGGAAAAATTTAGTCAAGGATTGAGCATATAGATCCATATAGTGTTTATTTGGAAAAAGAACAAAATGTGTACAAGCTTTGAAATACTCATCGCTTATACAAAACCACTTACACATAGCAATGAGTGCCTCAATTGTGTTTTCATTTGGTCTTTAAATAGGATTTCAATAAATGATGCCTTTATAGTTATTCATTTAAAAAATATTTTTAAAACAGAATTTCATGTTTCTTATCATGTTAAAATTGTTATTTGTGCTTTAGTGATGTGGAAAATCTAATTCCAAAACCTCAAACACTACAGGGATTTGAACTTTGGATCGTAAGCCTTAAATTCAGAGAATTTTCTTGTAGCATTGAGTATCCTCCTTATTAAACAATTCAAACTTAAGTATATGAGTTGAACATCTTTCAAGCTCTTCCTGTGGATAGTCAGTGTTTTACTGTTGTAAGTCACAGAGACTGAGAAGATAGTGTGCTATGATTTTCAGGATTAGTCAGGTCTAGATTACACTCATCCTCTAAAGAAGTGACCATTGTATACACAGAATATGGCCTTCGTCCATTGGCCTCTACCAATGCAAGAAAATCTTATGAGAGGTATCATATTCATGGAGACAATTCAGCATAATGGTTAAAAACACAGGCTCTGGATTCAGAGACCCCAGGGTAGGAGTCTTAGCTCCACTGCTTACGAACTGTGTGACTTCTGAAAATATACTTAATCTCAGTTTGCACACAGTTATAGAGTTGTACCTATCTGATAGGGTTACCAGGAGGATTAAGTAGGGTGATGCCCATAAAGTGCTTGACACAGGGCCTGAAACTTACTCAATATATTATATATAGTCAATTCTCACTATTGGTGGAGTCTGTCTTATGAACTTGCCTACTTGTGGACATTATTTTTAACCACAAAATCAATACCCAGGGCACTTGCACAGTCATTCACAGATATTCTCATGGCAGAGAAAAATTTGTCACCCAGTGGGTATGTTCCCTGACGAGATAGAGTAAAGCAACACTCTGCCTTCTTACTTCACCTCTTATACCATAAACAAGTCTATTTAAGATGATTTTTTTCATACTGTTGTGCTTTTTCTTGGCAATTTCTCTATTAAAATGGCTTGTCTGAGGGATCAGAGAGAGGGTGGGGAATTTAATTAGTGCCCTTCTAGATCTCAAACTCAAACTGCTATTTATTGATGGAATATTCCATTTTATTTTCAGGGCCCTTATCCAGGGTGTTTTTCTTGTTTTATTCTGTTTGTTCTCAGTTACAACATTTGGGCACTCTATGGGAAGCCTCTGGGGACCATATATAAGCCAGAGTTATGAATGGGCTCAGTTTCTTGTGTCCATACATGCTTTTGAGTCTACACTTCCTTATTTGATGATAAGACAAATCTGAATTGAGGCTGATTTTATTTTACTACATGACAGAATTGCTTACATTCCAAATGCTCCTGGTTTATCACATACAGTTAAAAGCCTGGAACTTATCACGTTAGCACTGTTATACATTTTCCCTCTCTCTAGAATGCTTTCCTCTCTTCTGGGGAAATTGCACAGCCTTCCAATTTTAAACTCAACTTAAGTGTCATCATTTTAGAGAGACCTTCCCTAGCCATCTTATCCAAAGTAAATGCCCCAATATTCTCTATCATGGCAACCTGCAATTTTCTTCATGTTTATCACTGTAATTGTTTTTTATTTGACACTTGCTTATTATGTGGCTTTTACCCCAGCATCTAAGTTTCATACAGGAAAAAACTTGATGTCTTTTGCTTATTGTTTTCTCCTTATTGTCTAGGCCTTTGATTAGTACAATAACCAGTGAAAGAATGAATCTTATTGCATTTTGTCAGTTTGAATCTTTATATATTTATTTTCTACAAAATAGTTCGTTATTTGAGATGAATTGTGTTCCATTTTTAAACTATCATTCTCAGCATCATCCAGCAAAAGATAGGAGAGAGAAAATTATGCACTTTTAAAACCTGGTGCACTGTGCTCATGATATTTAGTGCAGCATCTCAGGTCCTAACCCAACGTCCCAAATGAATACCACACATAAAACTTCATCTAAGCTGTCATTTGTTAGTAGGCCAAGTAGTACTTGAGTTTCTGCATTGAGAAATCTAAATGCTAGACAAGTATAATTTTGAGATTTTTATCTAGGATCTAAGGTAGTAATCTGTGACACAGCATTAAAAAAAACACTGTTCCAAGAAGCAGAAAACAGGTCATAATCTCTGTTCTGCTACAAAACTTGCTACATAACTTTGGACGATGTTTTATATCCCCATGGGCTCCACATGGGTAAAAAATGGATTTGGACCAGTAGACACTCCAGTTCCTTCTAACTCTCTGTGGCTATAAAAGCTGAATAGAATCCATCTCCTCTTTCTTCACAGAGCTAAGGCCTGCCAGGTGAGGTCTCTGACTGGAAGTACTACAAGAGACTCCTGCCAGGGTCCGCCATGTTCATGGAGCAGGACGCCATTTGGAGAAGACACCTTGAAGTAAGTATCCAGTGAGAAAACAGAGAAAGACCAAGTTTTTGAATCTGCATAGCTTGTCCTTTCTATTTGATAGGTAGCATGCATGGGAAGCCAAATGGTCATGAGGAGTGCTTAGTGTGCATGGAATTACCCCTATGCAGCAGGGGAAGAAAAGGAATTTCTTGATAAACTGAATGATAGTTGAATGAGAAAGTACGTTTGCTGAAAGAATTTGAGACACCCTTCCCAGCATTACCAGAATGTTGTTAACCATAATTTTCAGACTGTGATTGGCAAAAATTGCTTTCTGTGGTGATCACTGTTGAAGTTTTCTTCTGTAACCCTCTCTTCCCCTCATCCTAAGCTTACTTGAAGTATGATTGACAGATAAAAATCATATGTGCTTAGGTAGTTCAATATGATGTTTTGATATATGTGTACATTGTGACATAATTACCACAATCAAGCAAATTAACATATCTATCATCTCACATAGTTACCCCTCTTTATTTTTGTGGTTAGAATACTATTGTCTTAGCAAAGCTCAAGTGTACAATATGATACATTACATTATTATTATTTATAGTCACCATGCTGTACATTCAGAGAAGGCAATGGCACTCCACTCCAGTACTCTTGCCTGGAAAATCCCATGGACGGAGGAGCCTGGAAGGCTGCAGTCCATGGGGTTGCTGAGGGTCAGACACGACTGAGCGACTTCACTTCCACTTTTCACTTTTATGCATTGGAGAAGGAAATGGCAACCCACTCCCGTGTTCTTGCCTGGAGAATCCCAGGGATGGGGGAGCCTGGTGGGCTGCCGTCTGTGGGGTCGCACAGAGTCGGACACGACTGAAGTGACTTAGCAGTAGCAGCATGCTATACATTAGGTCACTAGAACTTATTCATCTTATAACTGAAAGTGTTTACCCTTTGACCAACATCTCCTTGTTTCCTTTACCCTCCAAGCTCCTAGTAACTAGCATACTACTTTCTGTTACTATGAGCTGACATTTTTTTTTCAGAGTTCACATTTAAGTGAAATCATGCAGTATTTGTCTTTCTTTGTCTTACTTATATATCACTGGGCGTAATGGCCTCTGTGTTCATCTGTGTTGTGGCAAATAGCAGGATTTCCTTTCCCCTTCGAATCTTCTTGGTTCCCTTGTCAAATATTAGTTGACCATTTATATGGTCCCACTGGCTATCTATTTTACATATGGCAACACATATATTTCCATGCTAATCTCTCAATTCGTCCCACCCTCTCCTTCCTCAACTGTGTCCACAAATGAGAACTGTGTTCTCAATATTTGTGTCTCCTACAATGGAGGGATTTTAGTTCAGGAAGTTAGTTATTCAAGTGATGTCATAGCTTAAAAGCAAAACAAAGAGTAATGGTGAAGTGTGGGTACTAATTTGTGCTAAGTCACTTCAGTCCTGTCTGACTCATTGCAACCTCATGAACTGTAGCCCACTGCACTTCTTTGTCCATGGGATTCTCCAGGCAAGAATACTGGAGTGGGTTGCCATGCCCTCCTCCAGGGGACCTTCCCAACCCAGAGATCAAACCCAAGTCTCTTATGTCTACTGCACTGGCAGGTGGGTTCTTTACCTCTAGCATCACCTGGGAAGCCCAGTGGTGAGGCATCCCCCTCAAATTAGCAGTAGCAGGAGACTGCTCTCACCAGTAGGCTAGAACTGTGCTGTCCAGCTTGGTAGCCAACCGCACTTTGTCTGTGAGCACGTGAAATGTGGCTGATCTGAACTATGGTATATTCTTAATGTAAAATACTTGCGAGATTGTGAAGAATGAATCTGAGAAAAAAAATGAAAAATAGCTCATAAATAGATTTCATATTGAATATACAGAGAAATGATATGTTGAATATATTGGGAAATATATAGTATCTAGATTAATTTTATTCTTTAATTTTGACTTTTAAAATGTGGCTATTAAAAAAAATCAAAACTTACATATAATATTCTTACATTATTTGATCCTGCTGGGCTAGAGAGACAAACGTACAGGATGGTTTTACCAAAGCTCAGAGTTCAGAACCTCAATGGACTAACCCATTGAGAACTAGAGGCAGGAAGGAAACAGCTGTTGCTTAAAATGCCAACTGGAGCCATATAGAAGGAGAAGAGAACTCTGGCTTTACCCTGTCACTCCAATCTCCTACCAGTGCTGCTGAACCCACCAAGAAGTCATCTGGGAGGCACCATCTCCCAGGGGACCATCTTCTTGTATTAGAGTTGAGAGGAGCAAGGGCAAGGAATGCATCTGAAGTCAGATTTATTTAGATTGCAGCCTAGTTCCAATGTGTCCTTTTTGTTCATTCATTTATTCAACAAATACTGAGTACCACTTACTACAGAGACCATTTAGAACTGTTGTCCTGAGTTCCTGATCCTTGCTGTTCAGATTCTTTGCTTGATTTGGTTCCACATTCTCTCACTGCCTAGATTGTGGTCTGGATACTTGTAGCTTCCCTGGCCTTTGATCAGATGAATTGTCCTCTGTTACATTCTTGACGTTTCTTTGACAATAAGTATTTGAACTTATTATCTTTTTATGTTCTCTTGATTCTTGGTGCCTTGTCTGGGATTGCCACTCAATTCTTTATTCATGCAGTTCTTTATTCTTTCTTGTGTGTACTGCTTATACAATCCCTGGTACCAAACAATCAGCCACTTCCCACAGTGTATCAGGACTGTAGCCAGTCTCGAACCATAAACCTGTTTCTCCTTTCTTATTTTGTGCTCCTTGCTTTCTCTCTGTAATACACCACCCCAAATGAAGCCAGTGCTGAAAAATCTCATCTCAGCACCCATGGCATGAGAAGATACCTTAAAGGAAATATGAAGATTCAGAGATGGCATGAAAAGATACCTTAAAAAAATATGAAGATCCAGAGTCTAAGGGTGAATCTTTCTGGCCCAAAACTAATTGTCACAAAGTGTTTACATTGGAAAGGTTTACAATTTAGTTCTGGTAATCATCAGTTTCAGAGAAAAACATCTATTTTTATCATCAATAACCATTTATCTGGGTAAAATGGTTATTGAATGTTAGGTACTTTACTAAACAACAGAATATTAGATAAAAAGGTAAAATACTCCTAGAGGGTAGATAAAAGAAAAAATAAGTAATCCAAGAAAACATGATAAGAAGTGGCACAAATAATGAATGTCCTGGGAGTTTAGGTGACACTTTATGTTACAGAGTGTTTCAGAAAAGAAAGGAACCTGAACTGGGCTTTGTAGAAGGCAAGAATTTGATAAGCAAATGGAAAGAAAAAGTTTTCCACAAAGAGAAAATTGTATACATAATAAGAATACAGAGAAGCAGGAATAAATCCACTCTCTATTGAAGTGTAGATTATTATAGGCAGGAGTCTTTCAAGTCTTTCAAGAGCAGTCTTCATCTCAGTGAGACCCTGGAGCAGTATCAACTTGAGTGTAGGAGCTTATAGTGTTTATTTAAGATTACAGTATGGCTGGAAAGTACAGCTTGTTAGCAGCTGGAATGGGGCTTTTTAATGGTTATTACACTCAACACTACAACATGACTTTGTTGTCATTCAGTTAACTAAATTGTGTCCAACTCTTTGTGACCCCATGGACTACAGCTTGCCAGTGTTCCCTGTCCTTCACTATCTCCTGGAGTTTGCTCAAACTCATGTCCATTGAGTCAATGATGCCATCCAACCATCTCACCTTCTGCTGCCCCCATCCCCTTTTGCCTTCAATCTTTCCCAGCATCAGGGTCTTTTCCAGTAAGTTGGCTCTTCATATCAGGTGACCAAAGTACTGGAGCTTCAGCTTCAGCATCAATCCTTCCAATGAATTTTCAGGGTTGATTTCTTTTAGGATTGACTGGTTTGAGTCCCTTGCAGTCCAAGGGACTCTCAAGAGTCTTCTTGAGCACCACAGTTTGAAAGCATCAATTCGGCACTCAGCCATTTTCTTGGTCCAACACTCACAACCATATATGACATGACTACTAAAAGAACCATGGCTTTGACTATATAGACCTTTGTCAACAAAGTGATGTCTATGCTTTTTAACACACTGTCTAGATTTGTCATAGCTTTCCTTCCGTGAAGCAAGCGTCTTTTAATTTCATAGCTGCAGGCACTGTCCACAGTGATTTTGGCACCCAAGAAAATAAAATCTGTCCTTTCTTCCACTTTTTCCCCTTCTATTTGGCATGAAGTGATGGGACCAAATGCTATGACCTTAGTTTTTTGATTGTTGAGTTTTAAGCCAGCTTTTTCACTCTCTTCTTTCACCCTCATTGAGAGGCTCTTTAGTTCCTCTTCACTTTCTGCCATTAGAGTGGTATCATCTGCATATCTGAGGTTATTGATATTTTTCTCAGCAATCTTGATTCCAGCTTGTGATTCATCTAGGCTGGCATTTTGCATAATGTACTCTGCATATAAATTAAGTAAGTAGGGTGACAATATACAGCGTTGACAGACTCCTTTCCCAATTTTGAACCAGTTTGTTGTTCCATGTCCAGTTCTAACTGTTGTTTCTTGACCTGCATACAGGTTTCTGAGGAGGCAGATAATGTGGTCTGGTACTCCCATGTTTTAAGGAATTCTCCACAATTTGTTGTGATCAACACAGCCAAAGGTTTTAGCATAGTCAATGAAGCAGAAGTAGATGTTTTTCCAGAATTCCCTTGCTTTGTCTATGATCCAACGAAAGTTGGCAATTTGATCTCTGGTTCCTCTGCCTTTTCTAAACCCAGCTGGTACATCTGGAAGTTCTTATTTCACATATTGTTGAAGCCTAGCTTGAAGGGTTTTCAACATACCTTTGCTAGCATGTGAAATAAGCACAATTATAGGGTAGTTTGGACATTCTTTGGCATTGCTCTTCTTTGGGTTGGAATGAAAACTGAGCTCTTCCAGTCCTGTGGCCACTGCCAAATTTTCCAAATTTGCTGACATGTTAGGTGCAACACTTGAACCACATCATCTTTTAACATTTTAAATAACTCAGCTGGAATTCCATCACCTCCACTAGCTCTCACTTGATACCATAAGCTTCATAATGCCTGATCTATTCACTGCTTGGTCCCAAGGAATGGCCCATTCTAGATATGCTCAGTGATTCCATGGTGCATGAATGAATACCAATAAATGGTGTAATAACGTATGAGTCCCTGAACTGAGGAGACCCACAGCAAATGTTCATCCAGTATTGCTGTATTCCAGGACAGAGTTTAGGGAATTAAGAATAAAATTATGCACTGTACTCTGATTTATTAGTAGAAATCCCTTCAGTGACTTTGGGCAGTTTGTCCTCTGGGTCACAGTTTATAGGATTCAGAAATCCCAGTGGAGAATTTGGTCAACCTGGCATGTTACTAGGAGATGGTAACATTTATAATAGAATTGTCATCACCCACACCTTTGTAATAGTTTTCTTTATGGTACTCTTGCCTGGAATATCCCATGGATGGAGGAGCCTGGTGGGCTGCAGTCCATGGGGTCGCTAAGAGTCAGACACGACTGAGCAACTTCACTTTCACTTTTCACTTTCATTCATTGGAGAAGGAAATGGCAACCCACTCCAGTGTTCTTGCCTGGAGAATCCCAGGGACGGCAGAGCCTGGTGGGCTGCCGTCTATGGGGTCGCATGGAGTCGGACACGACTGAGGCGACTTAGCAGCAGCAGCGGCAGCAATACCTATTTAAGGCTGATTCCATTAGGTTCATCTGGATTGAATTAAAAGGTACATTAGATTTCATACCACAGCTAATATTCCAGAGACCAGATCCTGCAGGCCAAGCCTAGTTCGTTAAATTCTGAAATATCAAGGCAGATAAATTATTATCACAGAAACCAGGGAACCATAGAGATCATTGAAAGTTTCAGGTGAACAGCATTACCTGAGGGAGGATTTTAAAGAGGTCCTAGTTTATTCACTTAGGCCCTGGGGAGTGTTGCTGGGTGTCAAATGTGGGATGTATGTTAATCCAACACTGTACCATATGGAGGCCAAATGGCTGTTTGGAGTGGGCACTGTCTCTAGAATCAGCCAGAGTTGGATTCAAAACCTAAATTCTACCCATATTACTCTATAAATTTAAACAAATGATGGGAGTAAACGTAGTGCTTACACCACAGTTGCAAGAATTCAATAAAATAATTCAAGTAAAGCCCTGGTCTATCACAGAGAAAGTGCTCAGTAAATACTAGTTCTCTCTATAAGAACACTACAAGTGTACCTAGTACGTGGTAGTCTTTAGTTTTCCAAAGAGAAACCCGCCCCCCACCCCATACACACACAAAACAAACACACAAAGCTGGGAGTTCATTCAGACCAGTTACATATATGTCCTGTGCCCTGCTGTTGTTGTTCAGTCTTTAAGTTGTGTCCGACTCTTTGTGACCCCACGGACTACAGCACATCAGGCTTTCTTGTCCTTCACTATCTCCCAGAGTTTACTCAAACTCATGTCCGTTGAGTCAGTGATGCTGTCTAACCATCTCATCCTGTCACCCTCTTCTCTTGACTTCAATCTTTCCCAGCATCAGAGTCTTTTTCAATGAGTTTGATCCCTGATCTGGGAAGATCCTACATGCTGTGGAGCAATTAAGCCTGGGTGCCACAATTGTCAAGCCTGTGCTCTAGAGCCAGGGAACCACAGCTATTATGCCCAGACACTGCAACTACTGAAGCCTCCTGGCCCTAGAGCCTGTGCTCCGCAATAATAGAAGCCACCGAAATGAGAAGCCTGGGCAATGCAACGAAAAGTAGCCCCTTCTCGCTGCAACTAGGGAAAAGCCTGCCCAGCAACAAAGACCCAGCACAGCCATAAATAAATAAACAAATAAAACTATTAATAAAAAGGAATAGACTATAGGAAAACAGGAATTAAAAAAACAAGAAAATTATTGCAGTAATCCAGGTTTGAGATAATAGCTTAACCAAGATCATAGCAGTGGATATGGATAAGAAAATTGGAACAGAAAGATACTGAGAATTGGTAGTATTCTGGATATATTTTTAAGTGGAGACAATAAGATTGATGGTAGGATATGAGGCTCACAGAAAAATTAAAGAAAAGTACTGCATTTTTTGCCCAAGCAACTGGATTGATGAATTGCCATTGGTAGAGATAAGGTTAACTGCAGCAGAATTAAAGTTGAGGGAAAAAGCAAGAGTTCTGTTTTGAGCACATTGAATTTAAATTTGTATTTAACGTGTGTGGAGATTTTGAGTAGACAGAAAGGACTTTGTGTTAGAATTCCAGGTTGAATATAAATTTATTTATTTTAATTGGAGGTTAATTACTTTACAGTATTGTATTGGTTTTGCCATACATCAACATGAATCCGCCACAGGTATGCACGTGTTCCCCATCTGGAACCCCTCCTCCTCCTCCCTCCCCATGCCATCCCTCTGGGTCATCTCAGTGCACCAGCCCCAAGCATCCAGTATCATGCATTGAACCTGGACCAGCGATTCGTTTCATATATGATATTATACATGTTTCAATACCATTCTCCCAAATTATCCCACCCTCGCCCTCTCCCACAGAGTCCAAAAGACTTCTATACATCTGTGTCTCTTTTGCTGTCTCGCATTCAGGGTTATCATTACCATCTTTCTAAATTGCATATATATGCATTAGTATACTGTATTGGTGTTTTTCTTTCTGGCTACTTCACTCTATATAGGCTCCAGTTTCATCCACCTCATTAGAAGTGATTCAAATGTATTCTTTTTAATGGCTGAGTAATACTCCATTGTGTATATGTACCACCGCTTTCTTATCCATTCATCTGCTGATGGACATCTATGTTGCTTCCATGTCCTGGCTATTATAAACAGTGGTGCAGTGAACACTGGGGTACATGTGTCTCTTTCAATTTTATTTAAAAAAAAGAATTCCAGGTTGAACTATAACTGCGAGCATCAGTGGTATATAAATGGAATTTAAAGCCATGAAACTACATGAACTTGTAGATATATAAAGACATCCAAAGATTGAGCCCCGGGGCAGGAAAATGTTTAGAAATCAAGTAGATGTAGAAGAATCACTCAAAGTGACTGAGAAGAAGCAACCAGTGATGTGTGACGAGAACTAAAAGAGAGTGCTGTGACAAAGCTAGAAAATAGTCAAGAAGGAGCACGTGGTCAACTGACTGAGTGCTGCTGTTGGGTCAAGAAGACGAGAACTGAGAAGTGACAAAGTGGGAAGTCGAAAGCTGGAAGTTGTCCTACACCGAACATTTATGTGTTTTTTCTCAAAGCAAAAAATTGGCAGATCCTAGCAGAAACATGTGAGACACAAACATTTATTAATTTCCACTATAAATTTGGTGACCAAATTTCCTAAACACTAAAATTGATACAGTTGGTATGATACTGGAGTAAAATATTTGAAAATTGGATTGTTCTCTAAAACTCAAGCCGTGTAGATAACAGACCAAGAAAGAGCCATCTGCAGAGAGACTGACTCACTTGGATGTCCCTAGAGAAAAGAATGGCTACCCACTCCAATTTCTTGCCTGGAGAATCTCATGGACAGAGGAGCCTGGCAGGCTATAGTCCATGGGGTCACAAAGAGTTGGATATGATTGAGTGACTAACACTAACTTTCCACCCCACTGAGAATCAGTGACTCATTCATTCATTTATTTATTTTATAAAGCGCATACCTATACCTCTTTATTTCTGTATTTTCCCCCTCTATCTGCCTATCTATCTAACCGTCCTCTAACTACAAACCTACCTATCTATAAAAGCAATGTTGCTTTAATAGAAGATAGCTTTAACACATAGAGATTTTGCCAACAAAATCAGAAGAATTTATAGCATTTTTTACTCTTTAATATCTCTAAAGGCTGTATAGAAACACACCTTTTTTTCCCTGTAAGAACAGGAACTACTTTGAGAAACAACCAAAACCTGTCATTAGTGGTTTATGTTTCTTTGTATACCAATATTTTGATTCTTAATAGGGAAGGTCAAGGGTGAGGCATTTCAGAATGCAAATATTATATTGTTAACACTTCTCAGAATGACCAATCAGGATAATGAGGATGTGTTCAATAGAATTTGAAGTGCCTAGAGAATATTTTGGAGAAGGAAATGGCAACCCACTCCAGTGTTCTTGCCTAGAGAATCCCATGGACAGAGGAGCCAGGTGGGCTGCCATCTATGGGGTCGCACAGAGTCGGACATGACTGAAGCGACTTAGCAGCAGCAGAGAATATTTAGGAGGAGAAATGTCAGGTAGAAAAAATAAATGGCTTTATGAGTTTGTAGAACAAGCAAGAAGTCTGTTCTGGGTGAATAAGAGTGTGAGCCATCATAAGAGGGAAAATTTTGGTTTTGATAGAGACATAGAGATTGTAGGAAAAGAAAGAAGAGCTGAACAATTATTCTGTTATTTTCAGGGGGCCTCCCTCTCTTTCATAACTATGCTTAATCAACATGACAACATTGTTTTTCTCATAAAATGCCCTTTTTCATTACATAATTATAGAACTAAACTGAGAGAAAACAGTAAAAGCAATTCATCATCAGACTTCACATCTCATCAAAGGAATATGCTGAGACATCTCTTGTACTCCCTGATACCTTCTGCCCCCATCCTACTATTTTTGGATTACAACTGTTTCACTATCTTGTAAAAGCCTGGGGTATTTTCTTGGGGAAATTTCTGGATAGGGATATTCAGAATAGAGTAATCCTTCTCATAAAAACAACAGAGCATGAACAGAGCATGAACTCCTAAGATGGAGCGTGTCTAGACAGTATTTAATTTGTTGTTTTATTTCTTCTGAATCATAAGATGCTTTATTTCCATATGTAAGCATTGTAAGACATGAAATGGCTCTGAAAAACACTGCTACTTTTCTTTAATGAGGTTTATTACTTCTTGTTTCGAACAATGATGACACTATTTGGACTTCCTGTGGTAAAGCTGTTTGTTTTAAAAGTCAAATTTGATTCTGTAGACATTTTAAATTCAGCACATTACATCTTCTGCTAGCATCTAATTCAGGTTTCTAAATATAGAACCGTCTTTCCCTGCTCTCATTACCTCTTTTGTGATGAGGACAAGTGCCTTTGTGAGTGTGTGTAGAACACCTATGGGCTTCCCTGGTGGTTTAGATGGTAAAGAATCTGCCTGCAATGCAAGAGACCCAGATTTGATCCCTGGGTCAGGAAGATCCCTTGGAGAAAGGAATGGCTACCCACTCTAGTATTCCTTTTTTAAAATATGATTTTAATGTCTAAAGTATTTTTTGGGTACATACATTTTAAAATTTTATTTATTTTTAATTTAAGGATAACTGCTTTACAGTATTGTGTTGATTTCTGCCAAACATAAACATGAATCAGCCATAGGTGCCGTCTATGGGGTCGCACAGAGTCAGACACGACTGAAATGACTTAGCAGCAGCAGTAGCATATGTACATCCCCTCCCTCTTGAACCTCCCTTCCACCTCCCTCCCCATCCTACCCCTCTAAATTGTTACAGAGCACTCTAGTATTTTTGCCTGGAGAATTCCATGGACAGAGGAACCTCTCAGCCTATGGTCCATGGGGTTGCAAAGTCAGACACCGTGAGCAACTACCGCTGTAGGACACCTATAGCCCAGCATCTTGTCAATCAGATATGTTTTCATAATGAAACTGACTGACCTAGAAAAATATTAAAATTTGTGTCTTAGTTTTGATTTATTAGAAAATTAAAAGTGTATATTTTAATACATTGAGTTGTTGAATGTGAAAGTAAACATCATTGAACAGAACTGCAGATACACATTGCCATTCAATTTTTTCTTGGTACTTCATTTCAAAATGTCTTCCTTTTATTCCCCCCCAATAAACATATTTAAAACTTTCTTTGTAATCAAAGCAAGGATTGTTTTTGACCAAAATGCAGATAGTAAAAACAATATGAGTAATATATATAGAAGTATATTAAGAAAATGTGTGTGCTTTTATTTGTGCTGAGCTAGAAAATGCTCTAACAGTTAGAAAACCAAATCACAAATCTGAGCACCAGAAGTTCCTTTGGCATGAAGACATTCATGCAAAACAAAAGTTGGCAAAATGGTGGAAGTTGGGCAGAGAGGATAAATGGCATTTTGCAGTTGCCTTTTTAAGGCAGCCATTTTATTGCGTGGACTTTTTCACACAAACAAACCATGTGAAAATTTCAACTCCTAATATCCAGAAATATGGGGCATAATTATCCCTGTCCCACCCCTTGGCAAAGAAACTAGTAAGGCACAAGATAAGTGTAAGATAGGGTGAAGATAAGGAGACACCTAGACATCATTTGGCAGACACACTACACATAATTGAGAGACATGTATTTACTAGACTTGCTCATTTCAAAAAAGGCCATCTGTCATTCTTCATTAAAGCAACTGTCCATTCTAACAATTTACATGAATGAATGGTTCAAATGTCAAATTCTGATTTCTCTTTTAAAGCTATAATAGCCATACTAATTTATTTTACATAATTTATTCATTTTTTGGAGCATTTCCTTTTTTTAATTGGAATATAATTGATTTACAATGTGTAAATTTCAGGTTATAGAGCAAAGTGATTCAGTTACAAATACATATTTTTTTCATATACTAATTTTTAAAAATCAATACATGTAGCTTCTGCTTAATAAGGACAGCTGTTTTTTTAAATTTAAAAACAAGGATAGGCATGTATACTTTCTGTGTGTGGGCTTCCTGAAATACATAGTATTGGGGAAAGGGAGGATATTGGGGCAGTATTTTGATCTATTTATATCTCACTTTCCATGGGCTTCCCCAGTGACTCAGCAGTAAAGAATCCATGTGCAGTGTGGGAGACATGGGTTCAGTCCTTGGGTCGGGAAGATCTACTGGAGGAGAAAATGGCAACCCACTCCAGCATTCTTGCCTGGAAAATTTCACAGATAGAGGAGCCCAGTGGATTATAATCCGTGGCATCGCAAAGAGTCAGACGTGACTGAGTGACTGAACAACAATAACATACTTCACTCTCTACAGGGAATCCTTCAGTACACGATAAAACATATACATTAATATCCTTAAAATGAAAGTCTCCTAAGATTTCCTGGGGTTAATGTCTTGCAAATATTTCTTGGTAATTAAGAGAAAAAGGGGAGAGGAACAAGATGGCAGAGGAGTAGGTGGACATGGAGTATATCTCTCTCCACAGATACGCCAGGAATACACCTTCAAACACAGAAGTGCATGCAGAACACCAGCTGAGAGCGGACAGGAGTACCTGACCAGTGGAAAAGAATATATAGAGCCACGCAAAACGCAGTAGGACAAAAGAACTAGGGGGGTAAACAAGGTGTTAGTAGGACTGGACTTGCCCTTGGCTGGCACCTGGGGGACCTGAAGCAGGGGTCCGATCCCCACATCAGGGCAATTGTCTGAGTCAAAGGGGAAACATTTAAGGCTGGGAATGAAACAGCTTATCTCTGGCAGCCTAAATGGAATGAGAATCAGACAGCCCTTGCTGCAGCCATACATGCCCCAGACAGGGGCGTAGATCTCCTGGAAGGTGCAGCGGTTGGGACCTGGAGTTTAGGGATTGTGGCGCAATCCCAGGGCAAGGGCTGCTGTTGATCGTGGAGAGATGGATCGAGGGGATGTGAGAGAGGAGACTGTGGTGGGAAATGCATGTGGAGGAAAGCTGGGCAGCCATGGAAGCAAGGCAGTACTACTGAGTCACGCATAGGGGGTGGAACCATCACCATAACCTCTCTCCCCCTACACACCAGCATTGGCAGTTGAACAGTAGAGAGGCTGGCCCATCAAACACCTGACACATTGAACTACAGAGTAGGACCCCACCCAGGGTGCCCCTTTAAGTGACTGATGCGCCAATCTACAGAGTAGGACTCCAGCCAGGGTGGGCCCCTCTGTGTTCCAACAACAGAGAAGGAACCCAGGCAAGGGAGCCCCCTAAGTGCCTGAACGGGTGGAGCTACGGAGAAAGACTGGCCAAAGAGACCTTCTGATGGCCAGCTACAAGAGGCTCAAAAGACTCTGATAGGGCCATAACTCCTGCAGCAGAGGCAGTCTGTGTCCCTGCACACTTGGCGCTGTCAGGGTCCCTGCAAGCCAAGCAGCTGTGCCACCTTCATGCTCAACTCTCACTGGGGCAGAGCTGCCACAGGCAAAAAAAATCTTGTGCCTATGCATGCAGGGTCGCTTCAGTAGTGTCTGACTCTTTGTGACCCTGTAGACTGTGGCCTGCCAGGCTTCTCTGTCAGGGAGGAAGTTCTCCAGGTAAGAATACTAGAGCATATTGGCCAATACTGGTTGCCATACCCTTCTAGAGGTCTATATTTCCTTCTGCCCTAGCCACCAACTCCCTGAGTACCTGGTGCTGCCAGAATCCCTGTGACCAAAGCAGCTGCACCACCTCCCCACCTAGCCCTAACAGGGGCAAACTCAAATCCTCCAGGGCAGCCTCAGGAGCAAAGCCCAGTGGACAACCCACATGCAGAGGTGGATATTAAACCACAATTGAAGCCCAGGGGCAGTGTGACTAAGGAAGAAGACCCAAAACCTTCCCACCAGCTGTACAAGCTGCAGATTAAATCCACCCGATCAACCAGGCAGACTCTGTGTCTATGGAATATATGAAAGGTCATTGAGAGCTCCCACAAAAGAAAACGCACTAGTTCTGATAGCTGTGGATATTGGAGGCAAGAACACAGAGGAGGAGGACCAGATTAAAGTCTGAGCTGCCCCCCAAACAGGTCCAGAGATCAGCACAGTGTTGGAGGGCATCCTAGGGAGGTGAGGTGGACTGTGACTCCCAGCAAGGGAAAGGACTCTGATAGCAGTGACTCAGGAAAAACATTATTCTTATGTTTTGACTTGTCTGTAGATTTTTTCTTTTTCTTTTTTTCCTTCCGTCTCCTCTGTTGTAGTTGATTTTATTGGCACTATGAAATCTAATTAAGCTTTTGAGCTTTTTTTTTTTCCTTTTTTTCCTCAGTCACATTTTTTATTGTTGTTATCAACCCCTGCCTCTACATTGGGCTTTTGCAGTTCTGGGGAATTTTCCTTTTTTTCTCTCTATATTTTAAATTTAATTTTTAAAACCTATTATTATTTTTTCGACACTTATTCCTTTATTTGCTTTTCCTACTGTTCTTTTACCCTTGCAGTTAATCTTTAATGTATATAAATCTTCTTCATCTACCTCTATTTAACTTTGCATATCTATTCTTTCTTTCTTTTCTTGCCTTCCTTTGCTCTCAACATATTTGTTAGTTTTGTTTTCATTGCATTATTCCCCACTTGGCACCTCTCTCTAGTTTTGTTTTCCACTTTGTGCTTTAGTTAGTTTTGTTCTTAACTGGTTAATATAATTTTGATTTCCTTTGTTTGCTGGATTAACCTATTGTACTTCATTTTTGTTGGATTTTTTTGACTTTGCTCATGGATGTATATGTATATGTGTATGTTCCATTATTTTAATTATTTGCCTGATTTTGTAACTGCCATTTTTCTGGGGTTCATCTTTGGTTTCTCATTTTTGGATATTTGTTTTACTCTCACTTAATGCCATAGCAAACCGCTTGTGGAATCATCATTCCCGACTGGAGATCAAGTCCTAAGCCTTTGGAGTGGGAGCACTGACTCCAAGACCCTAGACTACCAAAGAACTAATCCTAGGGAGTATCAAATAGTGAGAACTCACACCAAGGAAACCACCTGAATACAAGACCCAGCATCATCCAACCACCAGTAGCACCCTGTGCAGCATGCCTCATCTAAAAAACAAACAAAATTAAACTACAAACCGAATCATCAGCAGACAGGATTACCACCTCACTCAGCCTTGCCCATCAGAGAAAAAACAAACAAACAAAAACTCATCACAAATCTCACCCTATTTGAAGCTTACACAAACTGCTGGGCCAACCTTAGGAGGGCAGAAACCAAAAGGAAGAAAGAATTCAACCCTGAAGCCTGGGAAAAGGAGACCTCAAACAGAATAAGTTAAAAAAAAAAAAAGAATGAAAAGGCAGAGAAATACTACACAAATAAAGGAACAAGCTAGAAACACAGAAGTCCAAATAAATGAAGAGGAAATAGATAAACTACCTGAAAAGGGAATCAGAATAATTATAGTAAAGATGATCAAAAACCTTGAAAACAATATGGAGAAAATGCAAGAATCAATTAACAAAGACCTGGAAGAATTAAAGAATAAACATACAGAGACAAACAACACAATTACTGAAATTAAAAATACTCTAGAAGGAATCAATAGCCAAATATCTGAAGCAGAGGAATGAATCAGTGAACTGGAAGATAAAATGGTGGAAACAATTTCTGAAGAGCAGAATAAAGTAAAAAGAATGAAAAGAACTGAGGATAGTCTCAGAGACCTCTGGGCCAATATCAAACAGGCCAACATTCTAATTATAGGGGTCCCAGAAGAAGAAGATAGAAAGAAAGGGTATGAGAAAATTTTTGAAGAGATTATAGTTGAAAATTTCCCTAACATGGAAAAGGAAATAATCAATCAGTTCCAAGAGGAGGTTCAAAGAGTCCCATACAGAATAAATCCAAGGAGAGGCATGCCAAGACACATACTAATCAAATTAACAAAGACTAAACACAAAGAAAGACTGTTAAAAGCAGCAAGGGAGAAGAAAGAAGTAACATATAAGGGAAACCCCATACACTTAACAGCTGATCTTTCAGCAGAAACTCTGCAGGCCAGAAGGGAATGACAGGATTTAAAGTACTTAAAGGGAAAAATCTACAGCCAAAATTACTGTACCTGGCAAGGATTTCATTCAGAATTGATGGAGAAATAAATGGCTTTTCAGAAAAGCAAAAGTTAAGAGAATTCAGAACCACCAAACCAGCTTTACAACAAACGTTAAAGGGATTATATAGTTGAGGAATACAAGAGAAGAAAAACATCTACAAAAATCAACCCCAAACAATTAAGGAAATGGTAATAGGAACATATATATCAATAATTACTTTAAATGTAAATGGATTAAATGCTCCAACCAAAAGACACATACTGGCTGAATGGATACAAAAACAAGACCCATATATATGCTGTTTACAAGAAACCCACTTCAGATCTCAAGACAGATATAGACTGAAAGTGAGAGGATGGAAAAATATATTCCATGCAAATGGGAATAAAAGAAATCTGGAGTAGCAATCCTCATATCAGACAAAATATATCTTAAAGATTACAAGAGATAAGGAAGGATACCACATAATGATCAAGGGATCAATCCAAGAGGAAAACATAACAATTGTAAATATCTATGCACCCAACATAAGAGCACCTCAATACATAAGACAAACAATAGCAGAAATAAAAGGAGAAATTGACAGTAACACAATAATAATAGGAGACTTTAACACCCCACTCACACCAATGGACAGATCATCAAAACAGAAAATTAATAAGGAAACACAAGTCTTAAATGATACATTAGATGACATGGATCTCATTGATATCTTCAGAACATTCTACCCAAATGCAGAAGAATACACTTTCTTCCCATGTGCACATGGAACATTCTCCAGGATAGACCACATCTTGGGTCACAAATCAAACCTCAGTAAATTTAATAAAATTGAAATCATATCAAGCATCTTCTCTGACCACAACACTATGAGACTAAATATCAATTATAAGAAAAAAAAAGTGTAACAAACACAAACACATGGAGATTAATCAATGGGTTTCTAAATAACCAACAGGTTACTGAAGAAATCAAAGAGAAATAAAAAATCTCTAGAAACAAATGACAATAAAAACACAACTCAAAACCTGTGGGATGCAGCAAAAGCAATACTAAGAGGGAAGTTTAGAGCAATACAATCGTACCTCAAGAAATAAGAAAAACATCAAATAGACAACCTAACTTTACACCTAAAACTACTGGAAAAAGGACAAAACACCTCCAAAATTAGTAGAAGGAAAGAAATCATGAAGATCCAAGCAGGAACAAATGAAAAAGAAATTAAAGAAACAATAGTAAAGATTAATAAAACTAGTAAAAATTAATAAAACAATAGTAAAGGTTAATACAACTATTTATTTTTTTACTAACAAAACTAATAAAAGCTGGTTCTTTGAGAAGATAAACAAAATTGACAAGCCTTTAGCTAGACTCATCAAGAACAAAAGAGAGAAGAAACAAATCAACAAAATTAGAAATGAAAAAGGAGAGGTTACAACAGACAATGCACAAATACAAGGATTATAAGAGACTATTATGATCAACTATATGACAATAAAATGGATAACCTGGAAGAAATGGACAGATTCTTAGGTAATTTCAACCTCCCAAGTCTGAACCAGGAAGAAATAGAAATTATGAACAACCCAATTACAAGCACTGGAATTGAAACAGTGATCAAAAATCTCCCAAATAACAAAAACCCAGAACCAGATGGCTTCATAGGACGATTGTGTCAAACATTTAGAGAAAAGCTAATGCCTATCCTTCTAAACTCTTTCAAAAAATTGCAGAGGAAAGAACACTTCCAAACTCATTCTATGAGGCCACAATTACCCTGATACCAAGACCAGACAAAGACAACACAAAAAAAGAAAACTACAGGCCAATATCACTGATGAACATAGATGCAAAAATCCTCAACAAAATTTTGGCAAACAGAATTCAGCAACACATCAAAAATCTCATACACCATGATCAAGTTGGGTTTATTTTGATACACTATATTAACAAACTGAAAGATAAAAACCATATGATCATCTCAATAGATGCAGAAAAAAACCTTTGACAAAATTCAGCACCCATTTATGATTAAAACTCTTCAAAAAAGGGGCATAGAAGGAAACTTCCTCAACATAGTAAAGGCCATACATGATAAGCCTACAATAAGCATTATTCTCAGTGGTGAAAAACTGAAAGCATTCCTCCTGAGATCAGGAACAAGACAAGGAGGTCCACTTTCACCACTATTATTCAACATAGTTCTGGAAGTCCTAGCTACAGCAATCAGAGAATAAAAAGAAATAAAAGGCATCCAGATCAGAAAAGAAGAAATAAAGCTCTTACTGTTTGCAGATGACACGATTCTGTACATAGAAAACCCTAAAGACAGTATCAGAAAATTACCAGAGCTAATTTAGATAAGTCTCAGTGTACAAAATCAATACACAGAAATCACTTGCATTTCTATATAATAACAATGAAAAATCAGAAAGAGAAAATAAGGAATCAATCCCATTTACCACTGCAACAAAAAGAATTAAATATCTAGGAATAAACTTACCTAAGGTGACAAAAGAACTGTACACAGAAAACTATAAGACACTGATGAAAGAAATCAAAGATGACATAAACAGATGGCAAGATAATCCATGTTTCTAGGTAGGTAATTGTGAAAATGACTATACTACCAAGTGCAATCTACAGGTCCAATGCGATCCTTATCAAACTACCAATGGCATTTTTCAAAGAACTAGAACAAAAAATTTCACAATTCATATGGAAACACAAAAGACCCCAAATAGCCAAAGCAGTCTTGAGAAAGAAGAAGCCAGCTGGAGGAATCAACCTTCCTGACTTCAGATTATACTACAGAGCTACAGTCATCAAGACAGTATAGTACTGGCACAAAAACAGAAATATAGACCAATAGAATAAGATAGAAAGCCCAGGAATAAACCCAGGTACCTATGGTTACCTTATTTTTGACAAATGAGGCAAGAATATACAATGGGGCAAAGACAGCCTCTTCAATAAATGGTGCCAGGGAAATGGGACAGCTACATGTAAAAGAAAGAAATTAGAACACTTTCTAACACCATATACAAAGATAAACTCAAAATGGATTAAAGACCTAAATGTAAAACCATTATATTTCCTCTTAGAGGAAAACATAGGCAGAACACTTGATGACATAAATCAAAGCAAGATCCTCTATGACCCACCTCCTGCTGCTGATACTGCTGCTAAGTTGCTTCAGTCATGTCCAACTCTGTGTGACCCCATAGACAGAAGCCCCTCAGGTTCCCCCGTCCCTGGGATTCTCCAGGCAAGAAAACTGGAGTGGGTTGCCATTTCCTTCTCCAATGCATGAAAGTGAAAAGTGAAAGTGAAGTCGCTCAGTCATGTCCGACTCTTCACAACCCCATGGACTGCAGCCTACCAGGCTCCTCGATCCATGGGATTTTCCAGGCAAGAGTCCTGGAGTGGGGTGCCATTGCCTTCTCCGGATCCACCTCCTAGACTAACGGAAATATAAACACAAGTAAACAAATGGGACCTGATTAAACTTAAAAGCTTTTTCACAGCAAAGGAAACTATGAGCAAGGTAAAAAGATAGCCCTCAGAATGGGAGGAAATAATAGCAAATGAAACAACTGACAAAGGATTAATTTGCAAAATATACAAGCAACTCATACAACTCAATGCCAGAGAAACAAACAACCCAATCAAAAAGTGGGAAGAAGACCTAAACAAACATTTCTCCAAAGACATACAGATGGCTAGCCAACACATGAAAAGATGCTCAACATTGCTCATTATTAGAGAAACACAAATCAAAACCACAAATCAAAACTCACACTGGTCAGAATGGCCATCATCAAAAAGTCTACAAACAATAAATGCTGGAGAGGATGTGGACAAAAGGGAATGCTCTTGCACTGTTGGTGGGAATTTAAATTGACACAGCCACTATGGAAGATGTTACGGAGATTCCTTAAAACATTAGGAATAAAACCACCATATGACCCAACAATCCCACTCCTAGGCATGTACCCTGAGGAAACCAAAATTGTTAAAGACACATGTACCCCATTGTTCATTGCAGCACTATTTACAATAGCTAAAACATGGAAGCAAGCTAGATGCCCACTGACAGATGAATGGATAAAGAAGTTGTGGTATATATATATACAATGGAATATTACTCAGTCATAAAAAGGTACGCATTTGAGTCAGTTCTGATGAGGTGGATGAACCTAGAACCTATTATACAGAGTGAAGTGACTCAGAAAGAGAAAGATAAATATTGTATTCTAAAGCACATATATGGAATCTAGAAAAATGGTTCTGAAGAATTTATTTACAGAGCAGCAATGGAGAAACAGACATAGAGAACAGACTGATGGACATGGGGAGACGGGGGAGAGGGTGAGACGTATGGAAAGAGTAACATGGAAACTTACATTACCACATGTAAAATAGATAGCCAACAGGAATTTGCTGTATGTCTCAGGAAACTCAAACATGGGCTCTGTATCAACCTAGAGGGGTGGGATGGGAGAGAGATGGGAGGGAGTTCAAAAGGGAGGGGATATATGTATACCTTGGCTAATTGATGTTGAAATTTGTCAGAAAACAACAGAATTCTGTAAAGCAATTATCCTTCAATAAAAAAA
Source organism: Budorcas taxicolor (assembly GCF_023091745.1). Classification (NCBI taxonomy): domain Eukaryota; kingdom Metazoa; phylum Chordata; class Mammalia; order Artiodactyla; family Bovidae; genus Budorcas; species Budorcas taxicolor. The sequence goes on along the minus strand of NC_068919.1, from coordinate 58,933,026 downwards.
ATAATTGAAAAGAAAAGAAAAAGAGGGGAGAACGTTGTGTATTAAATGCCATTTGAATACACTGTTTGCCTCCAGTAAATGTGTCAAAACGCCTGTGTAGTCAAAAGAGCACTGGGAAAGTGACACCATGAAATTTTCCTGCTTCAAATGCCAACTTAGGGATCAAAATTAATTTGGACCAATAGAACATAGATAATTTTGTTTTCTTCATTTTGAGAATAGTGGTTGAAAAGTGTTTTTATTTAATTGCTTTAAAGAATGCATGATTGTGTCTTTTGGAAACTACATATCAATCTCTTATTTTCTACTGCAGCAAAATATCATATTCTAGAATACTTGAGAAATAATGAAATATGGTTAACTTGCTATTTTATTTTTCTGATGTTTAAGAAATTTTTTTCTGTACATGGTTGTTTTAACATTACTTTAGGAGAAGTGGGTACAGGGAAACATAAATGTATTAGTTCTTTCTCCTGGCTTAACTGAATATTTATTAATTCAATAAACATTTATTCATCCTCTTTTTGCAAACAGCATGGGATGAAACACTGTATGTTTTTGCCCTCAGAGTTCATTGTTGACTAGGATGAGATGGGGATATGAATGTAATCATATAGTATATTAGTAAAAATTGGCTGACTTTTAAACAATGTTAAATTTCAATGGTTTAACACAGTAAAGGTTTATTTCTTGGTTATGGTGCTGTATACTGGGGGTGGACAAAGTGGATGGTGCAAGGTCTCCACTCTGTGTGGTCATTCATATTTTTCCCATTTAGTGGCTCTGTCATCTTTTGGTCCTCAGGGAGCTCCAGCAAATTTTCTACAGCTGTTTAGCAGGTCAGGGAAAAAAGAACGTGGGGTATTCCAAGCGAGGTTTCATGGATCAGGCTCGGAGGCGCCTTCTCTCCGTGTTCTTTCAGTCAGAACTCAGTCTATAGCTGCACAAACTTGAGCGCTTTGATCCAGTTCATAATGCTTTAAAGATATTTAAAGTGTGTGTGTGATTCCATATATGTCTCTCTGATTTTCTGGGCTTCCTGTATTGGTACACACCATCTCTATTACAAGTCTGATATTTGGTGAAGACTCCTTACTGTGTTTTCTTTTTGCAAAATAATCCCGGCGATTATTGACCATTTGCTTTTCCATCAAAATTTTTGAATCACCTTATAAAAGCTCCATGAAAGAGCTTATTGCATGAAATGTTTTGATTTGAATTGCATTTGACTATAATTTTATTAGAATTGAATTTGTATCTAATTCACCCCAGACTTTATTACATGGTAGTTGTTCAGTAAACACTTTATTGGCTAAATAAAAGAAAGATGACAATTCTAAGCTTCAGGACAGTGAGCCCATTATAAATATTCTGTGCTCAGAATTGCCAACCAATTTTAAAATTGAGCAAAATAAAATTTTAATTTTACTGTTGCAGATCATCCACCATATAATGTAGTCCAAAGATATTAGTTTTTCAGGGCACTGAACTTAGTGATTCAGATATTTAACTATTAAGTGTCGAGTACATTAGTCTTGTTATACATGGTAACAGCAGATGGTATGCTTGAATAAGTCCCTTTTTCTACACCACGGTTCTACTTTATTAACAAAGATCATTTTAAAGTAGCATGATCTTAAAAAAACAGCTAGCCCAGGGAAGCAAAAAATAAACATTGATGTTTTATTTGTTACTTTAAAAATATTATGTAATACTTTTAAAGTTTATTACTACTATTTAAAATCCTTTAATTTGAGTGCTAATAGTCCTTAATCAAGCTACAGCTACATTCCTATATGACTTTTTGACTGCTTGCTGAAGTTTAACAGCAGCATAAGTAAAACTTTTTACTCTTACTAAAATATAAGATTATCTTTTAAATGCCAAAATATTAATATAGATCTATGGTGGTGAGCTTTTCCTAAGAGGTAAATGGACTACCAGTATGAACTAATGAGTAAACTGTAGTATTATACGAAAAATAGTTTGACACAAAGCATTTTCCAAGGAAAGGAAACACATAGCAACTGGTATCTTTACCTACACAAGCATATCCTAATTGAATGATGTAACCCCAGGGCTGGAAGTTGCCTTGATAAGATTCATTACTGTTTCCTTCCTCTCTCCCTATCCCCTTTCCCCATAATGTCTCTGTTTCTAATCAGGAAGAACAAAGTTCATGGCTGAAAGGCAGTTTGGAAATCCAGATGGGCAGCAGGAAACCACAAGTCTGATTTTCTGTTTATAGGACTAGATAGAGAAGTTGACATGGTCTATTAAATTGACGAGGTCGTTAATGGTTCATTCTTTCCCTGCACCCGTACAGGTGAAGGATAAAAAGATTCAGCATAGACCTAATGTGCTACAGTCACACTACAAGTGGTGAGACACTTGTAAGTCCCAAGCTCATGCCAGGAAATACTAAATACCACATTTCAAGGTATCTGTGAGAGAAAGAAAGTCCCAACTCCCAACTTCTAATTTTATTTTACCGTCGTCCACTATCAGACTGTCCTGTAGGAATGAAGATGACCCAGAGCTCGTGCTCAAAAGCACATGTAGGGCTTGTAGACTGTAAAGCAGGCAATTTGGAGTTTTAGCAAATTGGCAGAACATAGCTCTGAAGTAAAAACCATTCATAAAACTGTTTTGAGCACTAGAAACAAACATTAGAATTATTTACCAGGTAGAATTTTGAGTTCTTGCCAGTCTGACTGAAGTTCAGAAATAACAGAAATGTGCCATAGCTAGAGAGCAGGTCCTTTTCTGGTGTCCTGATAACCCAGAAATTATTATATAATAATTGAACACCCACTACTACAGCAGGGCTTGGGATGGAGGGAAAAGCTTGGACCCAGGGGTCAGAGAGTTTGGGTTGGATCCCAGTTCTTTTGTTTTACCAGCCATGTCTTGGGCCCAGGCCTTTGAAATCTCTGTTCTTCTCTCTGTAATATGGGAATAAAAGTACTGATCAGATTACTGTGCTGCTGCTGCTGCTAAGTTGCTTCAGTCGTGTCCAATTCTGTGTGACCCCACAGATGGCAGCCCACCAGGCTCCCCGGTCCCTGGGATTCTCCAGGCAAGAACACTGGAGCGGGTTGTCATTTCCTTCTCCAATGCACGGAAGTGAAAAGTGAAAGTGAAGTCGCTCAGTCGTGTCCGACTCTTAGCGACCCCATGGACTGCAGCCTTCCAGGCTCCTCCGTCCATGGGATTTTCCAGGCAAGAGTACTGGAGTGGGTTGCCACTGCCTTCTCCACAGATTACTGTGAGGATGATATAAATGAAGTAGCTCCTTCTAGAAAAGGCCCCCACGCCTCAAATCTCTCACTGTTGCCTCTCAAATGCCTGTAATTGTTCCTGATTATGAGATAAGGCAGGGATGATGCACTAAAAATAGAAATGTATAGTGTGTTGGTGGGAGGGGTATATGACATTTTCAAACCAGCACATTCATCTTTATTTGCTTTTGCAAACGAATTAACCAGTCACTATGCAAGGAATTCATAGGCTGGGACACAGTAAGGATGAGTTCAGAATATAAAAGGTATGTAGAAGTAGAGTATGAGGAACTATCAAAAAAGGCAGGCCTGGGATGGGAGAGTGAGGGACACTGAAGTACCTGGGTCAAGAAATGTGAGTCCTCAGGATTAGAAAGAGAGGGTGATTAAGCGTAGTGGGGGTGGAGTGGGCTAGGGGAGTGACTGTGCACAAAAATGACACTTGGACCTGGAGTCATCCTTGAGTCCTCCCTCTCACACCTGTAGTCAAATCACCAGCAAATATCAGCATCCAGTCAATTCTTACCAGGTACCCTGGTGTAAACCGTTTTATTCTCATGTCCCAGGTAGCACGGTAGCTCCCTGACTGTGCTCTGCCTGCTCTTCCCGCCTACTGTCTGTTCTCTGAGTGCTCCTTTCAAGACGCAATGTCAGAGCATATCACTCCTTGCTCTGAGCTCTCTCCTGTTGTTTAGCGGCTCAGTCATTCCAACTCTTTTGCGACCCCATGGACTGTGGCCCACCAGGCTCCTCTGTCTGTGGGATTTTTCCAGGCAAGAATACTAGGGTGGGTAGCCATTCCCTTCTCCAACCTGGGAACTGAACCTGTATTTCCTGCATTGGCAAGTGGATGCTTCACCGCCAAGCCCCCAAGGAAGCCCGGGTATAATCTTAGGCAGCTCCTTAACTCATTCTTTCCTCCTAGCAACCCATCTGACTTTTGTGAGAACTGACAAAAAGTGTCAGGCATTGTACATAGTAGGTAGATACAAATGCCCATTAAACTAAAATGAAAGATAGCTGTTTTAAGTGGAAGGAGGTTTACAAAGTCGAAGCTCTTCCACCTTCTGCCAAGTTTGATCTCAAATGCTCTGAGTGCTGGTGTGATAGGAGGAAGGAAGATGATAATGGAAAGGCAAAATAAATGTCCCCAAGCTATTGTTGCCCATTTGTCCTTCTCCTGAACACTAAGAAGACACAGTGGAGCAATTCTGAGCAGCCCAGTTTTAGGATCAGATGTCTTAAGTCGGATGTTTTTGGGAAACCTGCTCTGATAGTGGAGTGAAAAAGAAAACCAACTAGGGAGTTACTGCTGAGTTCTGGGTGAAAGATCGTGTTCACCTGAGTCAAGGAGGCGAGAAAGGCGCTGGAGAGGTAGGCAAGGGTTTCTGTAGACTTTTCGGATACAGAATCTATAGGATTTTATGGTCATTTACCTGTGAGGGGTAAGAGAAATAAAGAGCCCAAGACAAACTCTAAAATAGTCACTAGTAAGACCTAGGAGTAACAGCAGCAAGGTGGTTCCTCTGAGAAGATGACACCATTATTCTCACTGTCTCCCCCTCACATGGTTGTTGCTGCTCAGTCCGGACAGGGGCTTATCAGAGAAGCGAAAGCAGGTAAGGTGAACAGGAATACTGCTAAGGCTGGGTCTCAAAGGGGCAACTGTGGATGCTAAAACGAGCAACAGCATCACCTGGGAACTTGATAGAACTTGTTCCACTCAAACTTCCTGAGTTATAATCGAGGCATGGGGCTCAGCAATCTGTGTTTCAACAGACTCTCCTGGTGACATCTATGCATATTAAAATTTGAACACTGCTCTAAACAAGTTGTTTTGATCCTGAAAATATGTCCATTCATCAAACCTCTGGGCAGTCAGACAAAATGGACGTATAACCGGGGGCCTCTGAAATGGGCCAGGATTCAAGCTGAAGAACAGTTAGCTAGACATTGGCAATGAGGCAAAGGTTTACCTTCCTCTCCTATCTAAAGATACCACGTGAAACCTTCCAAATTCTCAAGACAAAGATGTCTCTGATGTATATTGTTTGCCTTTAGTCTTACTCAAAATAAAACATTTTCAAAAGGAAAGTAAACGTGAAGGAAAGGTGAAAAATGCAGGAGCCACACATACCACTTAGCATTGCTCTTGGGAACTCCAGGCCCTGCTTCCTCACCTGGCATTTTCAGTTGCCTCCCACACAGCTTGCTCAAAGGCCTGCACCCAGAATCCCCTGCAGTTTCAGAATCTATAGAGCAGGGGTGTGGATCAAATGGGGTGGCCATAAGGACACCCTGACTCTTCTTCTCTAGTGGACTCAGTCAACCAGGAAAGGGTTCTAGTGAGACCTGACGAGATATTTAGAGTTCTTCAATCACTGCAGCAAGAGGGTGGGCAGACCAGGAGTGAGGCACATGGGTGAAGTCAGTTCTGCGTGACCCACAGAAGGGACCTCAGGATGCTTCAGTGTGTACTTCCATCTCTGAGCCTCAGCTGGCTCATATTCAAAATGAAAGGTGCTGTGTGCCAAGTCACTTCATTCATGTCTAATTCTTTGCAATCCCATGGATTGTAGCCTGCCAGGCTCCTCTGTCCGTGGGATTCTCCAGGCAAGGATATTGGAGTAGGTTGCCATGCCCTCCTCCAGGGGATCTTCCTGACCCAGGGACCAAACCTGCATCTCTTATCTCCTGCATTGGCAGGTGAGTTCTTTACCATTAGTGATACCTGGAAGTGAAAGGTGGTGGTGGTTTAGTCACTAAGTCATGTCCAACTCTTGCAACCCCATGGACTGTAGCCCACCAGGCTCCTCTGTCCATGGGATTTCCTAGGCAAGAATATTGGAGTGGGTTGTCATTTCCTCCTCCGGGGGATCTTTCCAACCCAGTGATCGAACGCATGTCTCCTTCATTGGCAGGCAGATTCCTTACTGCCGAGCCACCTGGGAAGTCTCTAAATGAAATAGTGGGGCTAAATGGTACACCCGGTATTTTAAGTTTTATTTGTTCTTTCATGCCCCAGAAGTCTTGATCCTAGAGATGATATCAATTTAGTTTTTGTAGCACGAGAGAGTAATATTCACGAAACTCTATATTATTCCCTATCTGAGGGAAGGGATGTCAGGATTTTTAGGACTGAATTGACCTTAGAGCAAGATAAATCCTGTCAAACTCATATACTCCCAGAGGATTCTGTGAACACTTTAATCCTTGTATATCTAGTGTTTAATCCTTGTATAGCTAGTGTTTTTGAGGGCAATGTCAAATTTCCATTGACAAATAGATTTGAATTATGCAGAAGAAGGAAATTTCTCCAGCATTATGAATGGTTCTGGAGCAAGATTTTTAAAATCTTTCAAGAGTCTTCGAGACACAGAGAAAGGCTATGATTCTGAAGGAGCGCATCATTCTTTAATATCTTCATCTTCAAATGAAAGCATTGAAATGAAAGTGAAAACAAAATACAATTACTATAAGCAGGTTAAAAAAAAAATGAAAGCATTGAATAAGGTAGGGTTTGGTTTTTCCCCCAAAGTTTTTCTTTTTATATGGTCACAGCTCAGAGTGTCCACAGTCGTGGTTTCCTTCCACACAAAATTAGTTCCTTTACTTTTACTATTTACTTTGTCTTTCCTTTTATCATTTGAAAAAAAATTTTTTTTGAGTATGACTCAAAGGCAAGTAGAATGAGCCGGAGGCATCTTTTTTCTCTAGACTATTTGGAAGGCTTTACTTGGCACCTTCAAGTGGAGGAGAAAGGTGAGTCTTTTCCTCATTTTGTTCTTAAATGTTCAGCCAACAATATTTTGACTTGAGTCCTGTCCCATTTCGGAGGATTATACATCTGTTTTGTCCAGCTTCCCAGAAGTTTTGTGAATGATGCATTTTCAAAACCAAACATAATAACAAAAGAAGAAAATTCATGTACAGCTTCTTTAAAAAAGACTCTAAATTGTTTTCTTGATTTCCAATAACTATGGTACCTTTTAATCATGACTTCAGTTAAGGTATTAATTCCTGAACTGAATGAAATACACTTCTTTCTTATTTATTCCGTTACACAAATGCTTACATAATTTTGCCTTAAACATAATGTTTTTCTGAAAATTTATAGTAGCTGAAAGCAATTTCCAGAAAGTCAAATGATTCCTTACAACATCTCTATCAGTATATTTGGAGAGAGTTTGCAATAATTGTTTTTCAAACAAAAGATAAATGCAAAGAAGGATGGGGTGATTAAAACTACTTAGTGAATCACTTTATATAAATTCAGAGCTTAGTTCACTCAGGAAAATTCCATAATATTCCTATTAATAATCAAGTTCTTCATATATTTGGAAAATTTCTTGTGTTTTGTCTTATACTCATGTGCTTAAAAAAAAACAAAACAGCAATTTTATTGTCTCACAGTAATAGAGGCTTGAAATCTGAGACTGAGGTGTTGGCAGGGTTGGTTCCTCCTGAGAGCTGTGAGGAAGACTCTGTTCTAGGCCTCTCCCCTAGCTTCTAAGGTTTTTCTGGCAATCTTTGGTGTTCCTTAACTTGTAGAAACATCACTGTGATCTCTGCCTTGATGTTCACATGGTGTTCTCCCTGTATCCGTGTCTGCTTCTAGAATTTCCCTTTTTTATAAGGATATCAGTCATATTGGATTATGACCCAGCCTAAGGACCTCATTTTAACTTTATTACCTCTGTAAAGAGCCTGTCTCCAAATAAGATCACATCCAAGGTACCAGGGATAGGACTTCAACATGTGAATTTGAAAGGGGGTGGGGGATACAATTCAGTTCAAATACTGTGTAATAAAATAATAGCAAAAACATATTCATTTATTATTAATAGATTCCTTTGAAAGTATTTATTGAGGATTTACTGCTTACAGAGCGACATGTTTATGTGCCTTTTAAGGGGATCATTTTACTCCAGTACTTTCCTGATTCTTCCTAGCATACATCCCAAACTTACCCCATCCTATACTATCAGGAGGGAAATTCTATGCCTCTCACCCAAAAGCACAGAATAGAGAAGACCAAAGAGACGTAAAAAAAGTTAACAGAAGTCCAAAAAAAAGTACACCAGAATTATTATTTTTTTTTTACCTTTGGCTGTAATAAAGCAAAATGAAAAATTTCCTGAAACTGAGTCCCATTTTCTCCTGCCTCCACTTAAGCAGTGACATTTACACAAGACCCACTGTGGAATTTCTCTTTATGTAATTCCTGATTCAGAAAATTTTTGGAATTAAAGACTGTATAACTTCAGAAGATCAAGGACTTGTTATAACTGATATATCTATTGTTAAAACAGTACAAAACTCTCCTATTTAAGATAAGAGAATAAAAGATTACTTAAGCTAGAAAGGACTCTGGAAATTCTGCCTCAGGGGACAGGTAGATTCCATCCTACGTCATTTTAACATAGTTTTTTGTTGTTGTTCTTGTTCAGTTGCTAAGTTGTGTCTGACTCTTTGAGACCCTGTGGACTGCAGCACACCAGGTTCCCCTGTCCTCCACTATCTTTTGGAGTTTGCTCAGATTCATGTCCATTGAGTCAGTGATGCTATCTAACCATCTCATCCCCTGCCACCCTCTTCTTTTGCCTTCAGTTTTTCCCAGTATCAGTCTTTTCTAATGAGTTGGCTCTTCGCATCAGGTGGCCATATTGTTATTATTGCTTAAATATGCTAAGGTCAACAGATCAGGAGATGAGTGCCATTGAAAAGACACTTTGTAATATTCACAACATTCCAATAGAAGGGGGCATGCAGTGCCATGGGGGTCAAGTTAGGACTTCAGCAAATGTGTTGGAAGCACCAAAGTTGGGCACGAAGGAGAAAGAGAGGGGAGAACTGGGAACAGGATTTGTGGGAAGGAACAGACAAGGCAGGGTCAGCAGGTTTAGGATTCACTACTTTGAATAACTTTAGCAGAGCTGGAGCATAAGCACTATTTCTAGTTGTCTGGTACCTGGCTTTGAAGTGATGTTGGCAGGTGGATAGTAGTGAGTAGGAGAGCTTGATATAGGAGGTGGTTGTGGTGTGGGCTTTCAACTGATTGCTTTGCACGTGAAAACCATACTCCTGTGCAAGTTGTTTTGCATTTCTAGGAACTGACTGACTTTGGAACAGGCAGTCCCTTTATGGGCAGCAAGGCCCGAAATATCAGCATCAGAAGACATTGTTAACAGACACGTGTCATTTATAGTTGCTCGATGAGGACTTTCTAGATGGGACGTTGATAAGGATCCTGAGATCACCTATGGGCTCAGTAAAAAGGAATGATGTTTAATTCTCATGTTTGATTCAACATGTGCACTGATATGCCATTTCTGGATTCCAAGGTTGGGCAGAATATTGTGAGGGTTATAACAGGTGGTTTCCCTTGTTTGATCTGGATGTAGTGTGCTATAAACCCACATCCCCCAAGGCTTATTTGATTCTACCTCTTGAACTCCCAAATGGAATAAGGACTTCAAACAGAATTGTCAAATACAAGTGATTCCCATGGGAGAGCACAAACTATTTAGACACATGGCTGAACTTAACTGCCCTCTCAGTGCAACTGATACACAGTGAAACGGCTCACAGAAAAATGGCAGACCCTAAGCAAAGGAAACCTGTGAAGCAGACATAATTTATTTTTAAAATAGTAAAAGTGAAAATGTGAAAAGTGTGAAAATGTTAGTCACTCAGTCATGTTTGACTCTTTGTGACCCCATGGACTGTAGCCTACCAGGCTCCTTTGTCCATGGAATTCTCCAGGCAATACTGGAGTGGGTTGCCATTCCCTTCTCTGGGGGATCATTCCGACTCAGGGATTGAACCTGGGTCTCCTGCACTGCAGGCACATTATTTACCATCTGAGCCACCAGAGAAGCCCTGGTAGAGTAAAACTTTCCTTTTAAAAACTCTTCCCACCCTCTTCACGCCTACTTTTTGGAGCAAGTGCTTTGTGTACTTGCATTTTCACAACTAGATGCCCAGGGTTTCTAAATTTATCACTTTTCTCTGACCTTCCCTTGTTGGGTCTCACTACCTACCTCACCTTTCATTCACAGATTCAAAAAACCTATCTAAATTATGAGCTAAAAACACTAGGGTGGGAATGGTGGTGTCCATAGGCTACAGATGTTACACTGCCTGGAAGGGAACCTAATCCATTACATCCATCTGCAATTAGCTAGACAACACCTTGGGTCCAAAAGAAGAAGATACAATTTAAAGAACTGTCAAAGGAATAGGAATAGGAGAGTGCAGAACTATAGGTAACAGCATCATGGCTGCCTGGGGTAGGTTCCAGGAAGAAAGGTTGTGATAGCTTCCTCAGAAGAAAATTTTGCAAAAGAGAAATGAGAAAGTGTTAGAGCAAATGTTGCCTGTTCTGCTTAAGAACAGTCCTGACTTTATGACATCTTTTCCCTGAGAAAACATGCATAGGCAAAAATAGTCAACGGCATACACCCAAGAGAATTGAACGGATAATAAAACTTTGCAAGTTCCAAAATGCTGTAATATTTAGCATCAGTAGTTAAGAATGCTCTGGATAAGTTATTGGCCTGACTGGAGAAAGAGAGTCTTGCTTTCTTGCAAATATTTTCAGAGGGTGGAAATAATGGTTTTTCTGATTTTCTTATTTTTATAGGCTCCTTGATTCTGTTTGAGCCTAGCTTATGAATTTGGACTTCTTCTAATTTATAAGTGACCTTTGGATGAGTCTGTAGTTGTTCCTGGAATTTATACCACAGGGATTCCCTTTCTATACTCCTTAGTTAATTACTCAACATATCACACATAAATGCGATGGGAAGGCAGACAAACATTTAAATTACTTTCCAAAGGAAGCTTACGTTGGAAAATATTTGAACTACCTCCATCTTGTGGGTTTCTTTTGTCTAATTAAAGCTTTCATAACTTAGCCTTCCTGATAAATTATTACTCAAAAGCATTTAAGCATATTGTTTCTTCTTTAGAATACTGGTGGCAACCCAGTACCCATTCAAATCCTGCCTCTGACTTTAAGTTTCAGTAAGCCCACAGGGAAGCCTGGCCTGCTGCAGTCCATGGGGCCGCAAAAGTCAGGTGCAACTTAGCGACTGAACAACAACAACAAGCCCACCACAGTACTTAAAAGCTTCATGTGAAAGGTCATCTAAGATCCCAGGTCCTGAGAGGGGAAAATTGTCTACTCTGCTAACGTGTTGGTTTCTAGTCTGGATCTTCTACTATAAGATCTAGTATGGCAATTCTGTGTACTTTCTTTTCGTGGAATATTTTGGAGATAAAAAACGAGAAGTTGCTTCTCAAAACTATGGATGATTGTCCCCTCGGTGACCTGAATGACAAATGTGGGTAGCACAAGGCAATGGGAAAGTGATCTGCCTTCCAGGATGTCAGCAGATGGTCTCCTGGACTCTTCATCTGTATTGCATCAAAAACACATGGAAGTTGTTTTCCACAGAGGCAGAGCTCTGCCCCAAACTTGGCACCAGGTCAGTTCCATACTGGATAGTTATTGGGGAGCTTTTTTCCTTCAGTACCACTGTCATTATGCCACTTCCTTGCTCAAAAATATTCATTGCTTTGGTAGTGCTATTGTCTGGATGTTGTGCCACCCCGCTCAATTCATATGTTGAATCCTAACCCCCAAAGTGATGGTATTAGGAAATGGGGCCTTTAAGAGGTAATTAAGTCTCAAAGAAGCGCCCTCATGGGTGGGATTAGCGCCCTTATAAAAGAGGCCCGAGGATAATCCCTTCCCCTCTTACGCTGCCTAAGAACATGAGAACATGGCCGAGAAGGCACAGGCTCTGAAGCAGAATGTGGGCCCTCACCAGAACCGAACCATGCTGGCACCCTCGTCTTGGAATTCCCAGTCTTCAGAACTGTAAGAAGTTAATTTCTGTTGCTTATAATTCACCCAATCTATGGTATTTTGTTATACCAAGTAAGACTGTTAGGCAGAATAATGGTTCCTAAAATATGTCCAAAAAAATACAATCTGTCCATATTCTAATCCCCAGAACCTTTCAATATATTACCTTACTTGGCAAAAGAGCCTTTGTAGATGTGATTAAAGTAAAATATCTTGAGATGGGAAGATTAATGTGAATTACCCAGGTGGACCCAATATGAGTCCTTAAAAGCAGAGAATCATTTTCAGCTGTGATGAGAGAGCAAGAACGAGAGTAAAAGCCAAAATGAAAGAGGAGAGAGAGGGAATGTGCTGACAAGATGAAGGGTCAGAGAGAGGAGGTGGAATACAGAGAGATTTGAAGCTTGAGAGATTCTCATAGTCCTCCCAACCCACCCTGTTATCCCCACCACACTTTTTCTCACGCTGTTGCTTCTTTGCTTCTCACGTCTGAATCTTCACCATCTATTGTCTGCATGCCACTCTGGAACAAAGCCAGTTCTAACCCATAATGTTTTCTCTGCTTTTACATTCCTGCACAGCTTACTTCTGTACTACATTGTACAGAAGTACAATTCAAATCATATTGTACACCTAATACAGATACTCAAACTTGCTGGTCTAAGGCTGTCTCTACGTTCTTAAGAATTATTAAGGATTCCAAAAGTCCTTTACTTATGTGAATTATATCTTTATTTATTGTATTAGGAATTAAAGAAAATTTTCTAATAATTATTTATTATTTTATTCTTAAATAACAATGTCTCATTTCATGCTAACATAAATAACATATTTTAGTAAAGATAGCTTATTTTCCAAAACAAGAAAATTTAATAAATGTGGCACTCAGTTTTGCAAATCTTTGATGTTTGGCTTAATAGAAGACAGCTGGATTCTCAATCTATGTTCCACCTCCTGCTATATACTTCTTTGGTTAAAGTATTTGAAGAAAAATCTGGCTTCAAACAGAGTGAAGTCAAAAAAGGAAATTATTTTTAAAGCATTTCCAGATAATTCTGGATATTCTTCTTTGATATTACACCAAAACTCGATAAGTAGTATTAAATATTTTGTTAAAGGTTAATTGCAGTGTAGATTCTAAAACTATATCAGTGAGTCAGTTACTACTCTGTTACTTTAAAATCCATTGATTTCCCTTGCACTTTGAGTGGAGTTTTTCCCCATGCATGGTTTTGTAGCATGCATGATTGATTATTTGGAAAATACTGGTTTATAGAGTTATGCAAACCTTACAAGCATTAACACAATTTTGTGATGCAATATCAAAAATCATGTTTGTTAGAATCACCACCAATATCATCAGAAAAGTATTTATATATTGAAAAGCTGTCAAGTTTATAGTGGTAAGTACAAGATTTTTAAAAGTTCTAATATTGAAAACTTGAATTTTATTGTCAACAAATATCGTCTGTTGTTTTCCTTGGTGTGACATGCCTCATTCATTTTTTTAAAATACTGCCAAATATCCAAGGCTGAAAATCCAAACAGACTCAGTTTGTCAGTCTTTGTTTCATGGAAAAATAGTGGCAATTCCCACTTATAACTTAAACTGCGGTGAGGGAAGGCATTAACACCTAGTATCTTTACCCTCAAGGCTTCGAGCAAGACACAGATTTTCCTACAAATGAGCAATAAATGTATAAAGGATCTACCCATATTCCTTCAGTTAGAGTAATCAAATCCACAGGCATGTGCCAGCTGCAAGAGAAGCAGGCAATCTCTCTTGTTACTTGCTATAACAAGCTAGCAGGGAGACAGAGCTGAAGGCAAAGTCATAATGACCCCCAGTCTTTCCTGTAGTCTCTCCTCCTAAGTGGGCTTCCACGGTGGTTCAGTGGTTAAGAATCTGCCTGCGATGCAGAAGATGCAGGAGACAGGGGTTTGATCCCTGGGTGGGGAAGATCCCTGGGTGGGGAAGATCCCCTGGAGGAGGGTATGTCAATCCACTCCAGTATTCTTGCCTGGAGAATGCCACGGACAGAGGAGCCTGCCAGACTACAGTCCACAGGGTCACAAAGAGTCAGACACGACTGAAGTGACTGAGCATGCACACGCACTCCTCTGAAGCAGTAATGCTTAAAAGGTACAGGAGAGTATATGGGGAAGGGAAGTCTTCCCATAGACCAAATGTCTAAGGCTGAGGTGAGATGGGCCTTAAGAGCAATAGGAAAGTGAGCTCTGGAGAGCAGTTCCATTAGAACAAACTGAATTGAAGCTGTGGGCTTTCTAGCTTCATTTCCCATCTCTCCCCATTATGTTCTTTAAGAATACCTGACCCCAAACAGCTATGTATGTGTCAGAAAAGAATCAACATAAAACACAGATTAGGGAGGGGAGATAGAGGCGACAAATACAAGGAAAATAGAGAATTAACTAAGAAAAGATAAATAATTCAAATCACTATAATTTTAAAGAAATTTAAAGTTTAAAAAGTCTCAGGTAACAAAAAGAGATGCTAAAACAGTGAAGGATGATAAGCAAATTAATAGAGCAAGTTGGAAGAGAGAAGTAAAATATTACATTAGGGGAAAATCCGGAGGAGGCAATGGCACCCTACTCCAGTACTCTTGCCTGGAAAATCCTATGAATGAAGGAGCCTGGTAGGCTGCAGTCCATGGGGTCGCGAAGAGTCGGATACGACTGAGCGACTTCCCTTTCACTTTTCACTTTCATGCATTGGAGAAGGAAATGGCAACCCTCCAGTGTTCTTGCCTGGAGAATCCCCGGGATGGGGGAGCCTGGTGGGCTGCTGTCTATGGGGTCGCACAGAGTCGGACACGACTGAAGTGACTTAGCATTAGCAGAGGAAAATCATAATGAAATAATAACAGTAGAATAAGTACAATTTAAAATGAAGCTTAGAATATAAAACAGTCTATAGAAGAGTATACAGGAAAAATGGGGGTGGGGAAAATATCTGTAACTTACAGAATAGACAGTAGCAAGGTAGAACATACAAAATACCCCATCTTCCTAAAGAACACATACACACATACTCGTGCAATCAACAAAAAGATTCAGAAAACTGCAGAAAAGAACTTTCCCAAAATAAAAATGTGAATTTGCAGGTAGAAAAAAAAATCATGCCAGTGCCAAGAAAGATTAATACAAAAACCTGCTGTGACACATCTTGGTGAAGTTACTGAACTTTAAGGGTAAGGAAATAATAGAGGCATCCAAGTGGAAGTTTAACGTTAAAGGGGAAAAGGAGTTTTCCTCAAACTTGTCCAGAGCAACTGGTTTTTTTTTTTTTTCAATATAGTCTTATTTATTTTATTTTTTTGGCATGGCTGTGCTGGGTCTTTGTTGCTATGAGGGCTCTTCTCTCGCTGTGGCAAGCAGGGGCAACTCTCTGTTGTGGTGCTCGGGCTTCCCGTTGCAATGGCTTCTCGTTGTGGAGCATGGACTCTAGGGCATGAGCTTCAGTCACTGTGGCACCTGGGCTCCAGAGCACTTTCCAACAATTAAATAACTGAAGAAAAAAAAAAAAGTTGTGCAAGGACTTCATTGCTCTGCAGCATGTGGGATCTTCCCAGATTAGGAATCAGACCTATGTCTCCAACATTGGCAGGCAGATTCTATACCACTGAGCCACTTGGAAAGCCCCACAGCAACTCCTTGATACCAGATAAATGGAACTGTTTTAACAAAATCTAAAAGAAGTATGAATTGTATGCCGAGATAAGTTGCTTTTCAGATATAAAACCAGGAGACATTCTCAAGCATACAAAAAACCCACAGACTATAGCATCCATAATTTGTTCATAAAAAAGGAAAAAACTTGAAAATGAAACCAGGCCAACTTAGATATGAATCAAAATTTAAAACTTGGGCATAAAGAAACTGTGTTTAAAACCCAGCTGTGGTATTATACATAATAAATAGATTTAAATTTAGAATTAAGACTAAACAGTTATGAAAATATGCTTACAGGAAAAAATAGAACTGTTATAGAGCTTTAAATTGTAAAAATAATACAACTAACAAAAATCAGAAGCTAGAGAAGAGGAACATTAGAATAAGCTGAAGTGTGTTTACTTTCTTATCTCTGAGGGCAAGATGAGGTTTGGTGTACTTCCTTCACAGAAAAACAGTGCATCTGATTGCTTTCTGTAGATACATTTGATTGCTGAATAGTGCTTCAGAGACAGTAGGAAAACCAGTCACCACATCTCAAAATTAAGAACAAAAAGAGAAGTCTTGAAGAATAGAGACATAATTGGTCTTCATCACAGGAGAAGGATCTCTTTTGAGGCAAATATATAGCCAATAGGGTTTTAATATTTTCTTCATCTAAGAACAGATAGGTGTAGGTTAAGGAAGTGTTCAAATCTCCTGTGGTTACTGGGTTATACAAATGCTGTCAGCAAAATCCCCCCCCAAATTTTTCTTCCTGATTTTGTTTATGGTTTTACAAAAACCATATTGACTAGGCTAACTTTACCATTGGTGGTCATTTTTTCCTATTTAGCTGTGTTATAATTGGAGACATGAGGATGATTCATACGACCACACTTATATGACAGCTAAAACTGAAGACTGTACATGAGTACATGTGGTATAACTTGGCTAGAGAAATGTATAAATATAAAACTACAATGGCAGATGTAATTTCCAGGAGTAAACAATTCTGAATAACACATACAAGGCCAAGAATGCCATGTTCTGCCATACAGATAACCCAGAGGAAGAACAAATAGAAGATGGACTTGTGCTTTAGGTTAGATTTCATTTCAGAAATGTAAGAGCTGGAAGAACATGGCACTGGTGTCAAACCAGATCCTAAAACCTGGCTCAGCCTCTTTTGTATTGAATATCTTTGGATTAATTAAAGTACTTCAAATCTAAAGCAATTGACTTAAAATCTACTAAAGCAATTGTCTCCTCATTTTTATAAAATAATAGCCATAACAACACCACCTACCACAGGGTCATTCTGAAAAGCGGTGAAATAACATCTGTGGTGAATTTAGTTGGATATACTCTCAGTAAATGGCAGCTAGATGTGGCCAACTTAAAAAAGAAAAAAAGGTGACATGAAATGCTTACCTCTAGAAAGCGGTTAAAGAAATGTTTTTAAGTAGTTGGAGAAGACAATCTCCTGCCTTTCATTTCACATTGCCAGATATTGTCAGCCCGACAGGCATCTTGAATTCTAACCCTTAATCCTCCATTAGTGTTCTGTGTGGCCTTGGAGTCTTAGTTTCTTTGGCTCTATGATAAGTAGATCACTACCTGACAATATATTGTTAGAGCCAAAGATATATAAGGAAGCGTGTGCGCATGTGGGCTCAGTTGTGTCTGATTATTTGCGACTTCATGGACTAGAGCCTGCCAGGCTCCTCTGTCCATGAGAATCCCTGGGCAAGAATACTGGAGTGGGTTGCCATTTCCTCTTCCAGAGGATCTTCCCAATCCAGGGATCGAACTCAGGTTTCCTGAGTCACCGCATTGGCAGGCAGATTCTTTACCACTAAACCTGGGAAGCCCTAGAAGATATAAAAACTCTGAAAAATATGATGTTCCATATCAAGTGAGGAGATAGCTGGTGATGTCAACAATCATGCTTTAATAGCTACACTTTCTCTTCAGTTCATTTTGCTATTCTTTCTCTTCAACTAAGGAGCTAAGAAACCATGTGCTCTTGGAGGGGGATATTTTTATGTCTTTGTGTTCCTTTCCCAGGGATGCCTGTGAATGGAATATTCTTCTCCCTTACTGCACAAAATCCCTATTTATTCTTCAAGACTTGGCTTAAATGTCACTGCTCTCTGAAACCTGTCTTAACTGTCCCCATTACCTGTGTTCTCACAGTATACTGTCTCTTTTGCAGTGTTTATTACATTGTCTGGTGGTTATTTCCTTTTTTTTTTTTTCTTTCTTTTTTAAAAAAATTGAGATATAGCTACTTTACAATGTTGTGTTTCTGCTGTACGATGAAGTGAATCACTTACATGTATACATATATCCCCACCCTCTTGGACATCCCTTCTAACCACCCCCCCCGCCCCCCACATCCCATCCACTTAGGTCACCACAGAGCACCTGGCTGAGCTCTCTATACTATACAGTAGATTCCACTAGCTATCTATTTTATACATGGCAGTGCACATATGTCAGGTGGAAAGAATTGGGAGACTGGTGGTTATTCCTTTATAACTCTACCACCAGTATGTAGCAACTAGAACATGAGGTCCTTATAGTAGAAACACTCTCCATTACCATCACCTGATAGAGTGAGTGGTTTAGAGGAGGCACTCAATAAATATTCTGGGGGAAAGACAAAAGCTGGAAGTAGAGAGGAAATGAACAGTTCAGTTCAGTCTCTCAGTCGTGTCTGACTCTTCGCGACCCCATGAATTGTAGCATGCCAGGCTTCTATGTCCAACTTCTATGACCAACTTCCAGAGTTCACCCAAACTCATGTCCATCGAGTCGGTGTTTCCATCCAGCAATCTCATCCTCTGTCGTCCCCTTATCCTCCTGCCCCTAAACCCTTCTAGCATCAGAGTATTTTCCAATGAGTCAACTCTTCGCATGAGGTGGCCAAAGTACTGGAGATTGAGCTTTAGCATCACTCCTTCCAAAGAAACCCAGGACTGATCTCATTTAGGATGGACTGGTTGGATCTCCTTGAAGTCCAAGGGACTCTCAAGAGTCTTCTCCAACACCACAGATCAAAAGCATCAATTCTTTGGCACTCAGCTTTCTTCACAGTCTGATTCTCACATCCATACATGACCACTGGAAAAACCATAGCCTTGACTAGACGGACCTTTGTTGGCAATGTAATATCTCTGCTTTTCAATATGCTATCTAGGTTGGTCATAACTTTTCTTCCAAGGAGTAAGCATCTTTTAATTTCATGGCTGCAGTCCCCATCTGCAATGATTTTGGAGCCCAGAAAATAAAGTCAGCCACTGTTTCCCCATCTATTTCCCATGAAGTGATGGGACCAGATGCCATGATCTTCGTCTTCTGAATGTTCACCTGTAAGCCAACTTTTTCACTCTCCACTTTCACTTTCATCAAGAGGCTTTTTAGTTTCTCTTCACTTTCTGCCATAAGGGTGGTGTCATCTGCATATCTGAGGCTATTGATATTTCTCCTGGCAATCTTGATTGCAGCTTGTGCTTCTTTCAGCCCAGTGTTTCTCATGATGTACTCTGCATATAAGTTGAATAAGCAGGGTGACAATATACAGCCCTGACGTACTCCTTTCCCTATTTGGAACCAGTCTGTTGTTCCATGTCCAGTTCTAACTGTTGCTTCCTGACCTACATATAGGTTTCTCGAGAGGCAAGTCAGGTGGTCTGGTATTCCCATCTCTTTCAGAAATTTCCACAGTTTATTGTGATCCACATAGTCAAAGGCTTTGACATAGTCAATAAAGCAGAAATAGATGTTTTTCTGGAACTCTCTTGCTTTTTCAATGATCCAATGAAGGTTGGCAATTTGATCTCTGGTTCCTCTGCCTTTTCTACAACCAGCTGGAACATCTGGAAGTTTACAGTTCACGTATTGCTGAAGCCTGGCTTGGAGAATTTTGAGCATTACTTTACTAGTGTGTGAGATGAGTGCAATTGTGTGGTAGTTTGAGCATTCTTTGGCATTGCCTTTCTTTGGGATTAGAATGAAAACTGACCGTTTCCAGTCCTATGGCCACTGCTGAGTTTTCCAAATTTGCTGGCATATTGAGTGCAGCACTTTCACAGAATCATCTTTCAGCATTTGAAATAGCTCAACTGGAATTCCATCACCTCCACTAACTTTGTTCATAGTGATGCTTTCTAAGGCCCACTTGACTTCACATTCCAGGATCTGGCTCTAGGTGAGTGATCACACCATCATGATTATCTTGGTTGTGAAGATCTTTTTTGTACAGTTCTTCTGTGTATTCTTGCCACCTCTTCTTAATATCTTCTGCTTCTGTTAGGTCCAGACCATTTCTGTCCTTTATCGAGCCCATCTTTGCATGAAATGTTCCCTTGGTATCTCTAATTTTCTTGAAGAGATCTCTAGTCTTTCCCATTCTGTTGTTTTCCTCTATTTTTTTTTTTGCATTGTTCACTGAGGAAGGCTTTCTTATCTCTTCTTGCTATTCTCTGGAACTCTGCATTCAGATGCTTATGTCTTTCCTTTTCTCCTTTGCTTTTTGCATCTCATTTTTTCATAGCTATTTGTAAGGCCTCCCCAGACAGCCATTTTGCTTTTTTGCATTTCTTTTCCATGGGGATGGTCTTGATCCCTGTCTCCTGTACAATGTCACGAACCTCAGGCCATAGTTCGTCAGGCACTCTATCAGATCTAGTCCCTTAAATCTATTTCTCACTTCCACTGTATAATCATAAGGTATTTGATTTAGGTCATACCTGAATGGTCTAGTGGTTTTCCCTACTTTCTTCAATTTGAGTCTGAATTTGGCAATAAGGAGTTCATGATCTGAGCCACAGTCAGCTCCTAGTCTTTTTTTGCTGACTATATCGAGCTTCTCCATCTTTGGCTGCAAAGAATATAATCAGTCTGATTTCGGTGTTGACCATCTGGTGATGTCCATGTGTAGAGTCTTCTCTTGTGTTGTTGGAAGAGGGTGTTTTCTACAACCAGTGCATTTTCTTGGCAAAACTCTATTAGCCTTTGCCCTGCTTCATTCCGCATTCCAAGGCCAAATTTGCCTGTTACGCCAGGTGTTTCCTAACTTCCTACTTTTGCATTCCAGTCCCCTATAATGGAAAGGACATCTTTTTTGGGTGTTAGTTCTAAAAGATCTTGTAGGTCTTCATAGAACCATTCAACTTCAGCTTCTTCTGTGTTACTGGTTGGGGCATAGACTTGGATTACGGTGATATTGAATGGTTTGCCTCGGAAACGAACAGTGATCATTCTGTCGTTTTTGAGATTGCATCCAAGTACTGCATTTTGGACTCTCGTGTTGACCATGATGGCTACTCCATTTCTTCTAAGGGATTCCTGCCCGCAGTAGTAGATATAGTGGTCATCTGAGTTAAATTCACCCATTCCAGTCCATTTTAGTTCACTGATTCCTAGAATGTTGATGTTCACTCTTCCCATCCCTTGTTTGACCACTTCCAATTTGCCTTGATTCATGGACCTGACATTCCAGGTTCCTATGCAAAATTGCTCACATCATTAGCATGAGTTAAATTTCCTATTGTCATGGTGAGCTGAGCCTTGGACACTCTCTAGTTCTTGGGAGAGCAGTATCTCAACTAACAATAAGGGCCATGAAAGCTTAGCTGAAATGGCAAATCAAAAGGCCGCAGTACGAGACTTTCTGCTCCTGATTTGGAAGAGAAGTATCCCTGGAAGCAGTGAATATTGAAGGCCCCTTAACACAGGTTCTCTGCTTTATCACTTTCCATAGATTATGCAGCTGCTTTTTCAGTTATGTTCAAAAGGCAAGTGGGGATTTACCATGGCCAGTAATATAGATATACCAGTTCTCATGATCCCAGGGAACACTCCATTTGCTTTTCATTTAAATAAATTACTGGGTATTCCAGCTTTTTATATAGTACTCAAATCAAGGTTATTTGCATAACCTTTTTCTGTGGGGGGAACTGAGGCTTGAGACACACAAACCAGTGAAGCCCTGAGGATGGCTTTGCAGTGCAGTCAGGGGCAGCAAGAAAGAGAAGCCAATACTTTAGGATGCCACCCCAGTAATGGTACCATGGTGCCACAGCCACTGGGCCAAAGCATTATTAGTCAACCCTCCTGGAGAAGGAAATGGCTAACCACTCCAGTATTCTTGCCTGGAGAATTCCAGGGACAGAGGAGCCTGGTGGGCTACAGTTGCAAAGAGTCAGACATGACTGAGCGACTATCACACTTATATCATGTATTTGTGACTATCGTCACAAATATGATTGATTGGGGTCTGCCTTGTTCATTTGAAAGGTGAGAGTCATTCCTACAGAAAGGGTACGTGTTATCCTACCACCTCCTTCCCCTAAAACAACCAGCTTTTTGTCTGTATCTGAGGGTCTAATTTTGTTCTGTTTATTTTTGTTTTTTAGATCAATGCATAAGTGGTATCATATGATATTTGTCTTTTTCTAACATTTCTCTTTGCATAAAACCTTCTAGGTCCATCCATGTTGTCACAAATGGCAAGATTTCATTCTCTTTTCTAACTAATATACCATTGTACATATATAAATATACCACATCTTCATTATCCTTTCATCAGTTGATAGACATTTAGGTTGCTCCCATATATTGGCTACTGTAAACAGTGCTACAGTGAAAATTGTGGTGTACAATGTCATGAACCTCCATCAGTAGTTCTTCAGGCACTCTATCAGATCTAATCCCTTGGATCTATTTGTCACTTCCACTGTAAAATCATAAGGGATTTGTCTTAGGTCATACCTGAATGGCCTAGATGTTTTCCCTACTTTCTTCAATTTAATCTGAATTTTGCAATAAGGAGTTTGTGATCTGAGCCACAGTCAGCTTTTGGTCTTGGCTGACTGTATAGAATTTCTCCATCTTTGGCTGCAAAGAGCATAATCGATCTGATTTTGATATTGACCACCTGGTGATATCCGTGTGTAAAGTCATCTTTTGTGTTGTTGGAAGAGGGTGTTTACTATGTCCAGTGCATTCTCTTGGCAAAACTTAGCTAGTCTTCGGCCTGCTTCATTTTGTACTCCAAGGCCAAACTTGCCTGTTACTCCAGGTATCTCTTGACCTCCTGCTTTTGCATTCCAGTCCCCTGTGATGTAAAGGACATCTTTTGGTGTTAGTTCTAAAAGTTCTTGTAGGTCTTCGCAGGACAATTCAGCTTCAGCTTCTTTGGCATTAGTGGTTGGGGCATAGACTTGGATTACTGTGATATTGAATGGTTTACCTTGGAAACGAACAGAGATCATTCTGTCCTTTTGAGATTTCATCCAAGTATTGCATTTCAGACTCTTTTGTTGACTATGATGGCTACTCCATTTCTTCTAAGGGATTCTTGCCCGCAGTAGTAGATGTAATAGTCATATGAATTAAATTCACCCATTCCAATCCAGTTTAGTTCATTGGTTCCTAAAATGTCAGTGTTCACTCTTCCCATCTCTTGTTTGACCACTTCCAATTTTCTTGATTCATGGACCTAACATTCTAGGTTCCTATGCATTATTTTTTACAGCATTAGACTTTAGTTTCACCACCAGACACAGCCACAGCTGGGCATTGTTTCCACTTTTGCTCAACCTCTTAATTCCTTATGTAGCCATTTCTCCACTCTTCTCCAGTAGCATATTGGGCATCTACCCACCTGGGGAGTTCATTTTTCAGTGTCATATCTTTTTGCCTTTTCATATTGTTCCTGGGATTCTCAAGGCAAGAATGCTGAAGTGGTTTTCCATTCCCTTCTCCAGTGGACCACGTGTTGGCAGAACTCTCCACTATGACCTGTCTATCTTGGGTAGCCCTACATTCAGTAGCTTGAATTTTCATTTTGTTGATGATTTTCTTCACAGTGCAAAAGTTTTAACTAGGCCCTATTTATTTGTTTTTCCCTTGCCTGAGGAGACAGATATAAGTAAGTACTTTGCCTATGCTTCCTTCTAGGAGTTTTATGGTTTCAGATTTTACATTTAAGTCTTTAATACACTTTGAGTTTATTTTTGTATATGGTATAAGAAAGTGGTTTAGTTTTATTCTTTTTTTTAATTTTTATTTTTACTTTATTTTGCTTTACAATAGTGTATTGGTTTTGCCATGTACATGAATTAGCCACGGGTGCACATGAGTTCCCAATCCTGAACCCCCCTCCCACCTCCCACCCCATATCATCTCTCTGGATCATCCCCACGCACCAGCCCCAAGCATCCTGTATCCTGTATCGAACACAGACTGGCGATTTGTTTCTTACCTGATAGTATACCTGTTTCAATACCATTCTCCCAAGTCATCCCACCCTCTCCCTCTCCCTCAGCGTCCAAACGTCTGTTGCATGTAGCTGCCCGATTTTCCCAACACAATTATTGAAGAAACTTTTTCCCCATTGTATGGGGAAACTTTTCCACTTTTTCCATTCTTTTTCAACTTTTTCCACTCTTGCTTCCTTTGTCATAAATTAATTGACCATATAAATATAGGTTTATGTAACCATTTTCTATTCTGTTTCATTGATCTATGTGTCTGTTTGGGGGCCAGCCCCATACTGTTTTGATTACTGTAGCTTTGTAGTAGTTTGAAATCAGGGCCCCTGATGCCTCCAGCTGTATTCTTCTTTCTCAAGATTGCTTTGGCTATTCAAGGTGTATTTTGGTTTCTCACAAATTTTAGAATTATTTTAGTTCTGTGAGGAATGCCATGAGTAATTTGAATGATAGGGATTGCATTACATATGTGGATTGCATTGGGTAATATGGGCATCATAATAATGTTAATATTAATTCTTCCAATCCATGAGTGCAATATATATTCCATTTCCTTTTAAATGTCCTATATGTTTCAGAATCTTTCACCTCTTTGGTTAAATTTATTTATGATATTTTATTCTTTTTGATGTGATTGTAAATGAGAATTTCTCTTTCTGATGGTTCACTATTAGTGCTTAGATATGCAGTGGATTTCTGTATATTAATTTTGTGTCCTACAACTTTATTGAGTTTGTTTCTAATACTTTTCCATGATGTAGTTAGAGTTTTTTTGGATATAGTATACTGTCATCTGCAGAGAAGGACTGCTTTACCATCAGTTTTTCCTTTTCAATTTGGATGTCTACTATTTCCTTTTCTTAATTGTTCTGGGCAGGACTTTCAGTATTATGTTGAATAATAGTGGCTTTGGTGGGTATTTTTGTCTTATTCCTGACCTTAGAGGAAATTCTCTGAGCTTTTCACCATTGAGTATGTTGTTAGCTGTGGGTTTGTCATGTATATCCTTTATTATGTTGAGGTATGTTCCCTCTGTATCTACTTTGTTGAGAGTGTTTATCAAACATAGATGTTAAATTTTGTCAAATGCTCTATCTGCATCTCTTCATATGATCCTGTCATATGATCTCTTTAGGAGACTGTGCATTGAAATGTATATGTATTCTGCAGCTTTTGAATGGAATATTGTGTGTGTGTGTGTGTGTGTCAATTAAGTCAATTTGATCTAATATGTCATTTAAGACCAGTGTTTTCTTATTTTCTTTCTGGATGGTCTATTCATTGATGTAAGTGGGGTTTTAAAGTCCTCTAATAGTATTATGTTACTGTTCATTTCTCTCTTTGTTTAATATTTGTTTTATATATTTAGGTGGTTCTGTGTTGGGTGCAAAAATATACCATCCTCAGATTGACACATCAGCCATTATGTAATGCCATTCATTGTCTTTTTTTTAGTGTTCTTTTAAAATCTATTTTATGTGCAATATGAGTATTTCTATGACAGCTTTATTTATGTTTCTGTTTGCTTGGTATGCCTATCTCCATCCTTTCAGTTTCAATCTGTGTGTATATTTAGATCTGAAGTGAGGCTCTGGTAGGCCACATATGGGTATTGTTTTTGATACATTCAGCCACCCCATGTCTTTGGATAGAGCATGTAGTCCATTTATGTTTGTTTAGGGTGATTATTGCTAGGTATGTGCTTATTACTGTTAACTATTTTCTCATTTTTGTAGCTCTTCTTTGTTCCATTCTTTTTCTCTTGATCTCTTCTAATATGGTTTGATGATTTTCTTTTGCATTATGTTTGAGTTCCTTTCACTTTATTTTTCTGTGTGTATCTATTGTAGATTTGCAGTTTATGGTTACTGTGAGCTTCATATATATCAGTATATTTTGAGCTGATAGTTACTTATGTTTGAATGCATTCTGAAAGCTCTACATAGTACTCTCTGACACATTTGTTTTTGATGTTCAACTTCATGTGTTACTATTTTGTGTATCCCTTAACTACTTATTGTAGTTATAGTTGATTTTACTTCTTTTGTATTCTAACCCTCACAATATCTTTTTAAGTGTCTGATTCCCTGCCTTTACTAAATATTTATTTTTTATCAGTGAGAATTTTTTCTTTCATATATTTCTCTATTTTTAATTATGGTCTTTCCTTTTCCACTTAAAGAAGACCCTTTAACACTTCTTTTAAGGCCAGTTTAGTAGTAATGAACCCTTTTTGTTTTTCATTGTCTGGGACACTACCTTTCCTTCAGTTTTGAATGATAACCTTCCTGGGTTGAATATCCTAGGTAGTAGGTCTTTTTTCCTTTCATGACTTTAAATATATCCTGTCACTCCCTTCTGGTCTGTAAAGTTTTTGGTGAAAAACACCTGATAGTGTAATGGGAATTTTTTTTGTTTTAGTTTTTTTTTAATTTTTGTTTTTACTTTATTTTACTTTACAATACTGTATTGGTTTTGCCATACATTGACGTGAATCCGCCACAGGTGTACATGAGTTCCCAATCCTGAACCCCTCTCCCACCTCCCACCCCATATCATCTCTCTGGATCATCCCTGTGCACCAGCCCCAAGCATCCTATATCGAACATAGACTGGCGATTCATTTCTTACATGATAGTATACATGTTTCAGTGCCATTCTCCCAAATCATCCCACCCTCTCCCTCTCTCTCAGAGTCCAAAAGTCCATTCTATACATCTGTGTCTCTTTTGCTGTCTCACATACAGGGTTATCATTACCATCTTTCTAAATTCCATATATATGTGTTAGTATACTGTATTGGTGTTTTTCTTTCTGGCTTACTTCACTCTGTATAATCGGCTCCAGTTTCATCCATCTCATTAGAACTGATTCAAATATATTCTTTTTAATGGCTGAGTAATACTCCATTGTGTATATGTACCACCACTTTCTTATCCATTCATCTGCTGATGGACATCTAGGTTGCTTCCATGTCCTGGCTACTATAAACAGTGCTGCGATGAACATTGGGGTACACGTGTCTCTTTCAATTCTGGTTTCCTTGGTGTGTATGCCCAGCAGTGGGATTGCTGGGTCATATGGCAGTTCTATTTGCAATTTTTAAAGGAATCTCCACACTGTTCTCCATAGTGGCTGTACTAGTTTGCATTCCCACCAACAATGTAAGAGGGTTCCCTTTTCTCCACACCCTCTCCAGCATTTATTGCTTGTAGACTTTTGGATAGCAGCCATTCTGACTGGTGTGAAATGGTACCTTATTGTGGTCTTGATTTGCATTTCTCTGATAATGAGTGATGTTGAGCATCTTTTCATGTGTTTGTTAGCCATCCATATGTCTTCTTTGGGGAAATGCCTATTTAGTTCTTTAGCCCATTTTTTGATTGGGTCATTTATTTTTCTGGAATTGAGCTGTAGGAGTTGCTTGTATATTTTTGAGATTAGTTGTTTGTCAGTTGCTTCATTTGCTATTATTTTCTCCCATTCCGAAGGCTGTCTTTTCACCTTGCTTATAGTTTTCTTTGTTGTGCAGAAGCTTTTAATTTTAATTAGATCCCATTTGTTTATTTTTGCTTTTACTTCCAGTATTCTGGGAGGTGGATAGTTTTTCTCTTGATGTCTCTAAAATTCTCTGTCTTGAAGTTTTTTCAGTTTAATTGTGGTTTGTCTTAGTTTGGAGCTCTTTGGGTTCATCTTGTTTTGGACTCTCTGTTTCTTGGACCTGGATATCTGTTTCCTTCCTCAGGTTAAAGAAGTTTTCAGCCATCATTTCTTCAAATAAGTTTTCTCTCTCTTTCTTCTCTGTGACCCTTGTAATGTGCATGCTAGTATGCTTGATGATGTCCCAGAGATTCTTTAAACTCTCCTCATAAATTTTTTTTTGTTTCTGCTATTCCAACTGGGTGATTTTCACTCTTGTCTTCCAGATTCCTGACCCATTTTTCTGTATCATCATACCTGCTATCAATTCTCTGTAGAGTATTTCTGGGCTTCCTAGTGGCTCAGATGGTAAAGAATCCACCTGCAATGCAGGAGACCTGGGTTCGATCCCTGGGTTGGGAAGATCCCCTGGAGGAGGGTATGGCAATTAATTCCAGTATTCTTGCCTGGAGAAGCCATGTGGACAGAGGAGCTTGGCCAGCTGCAGTCCATGGGGTCAAAAAGAGTCAGATGCCACTAAGCATAGCACATTCTTCAGCTCTGATTGATTCTTTGTTATATTCTCTAGTTCTTTGTTGACATTCTCACTGTGTTTCTCTGAGTTCAGTGAGCATTTTTATGACTCGCTTTAAACTTCTAATCAGTTACAGTATTTATCTGTTTCATTAGGGTGTTTTTCTGGGATTTTATCTTTGCCTTCATTCATCTCCTCAGTTTCTTTGACTTTGTTTTTTATCAATTAGATGAAACAGCTACCTCTCACATTCTTGAAGGCGTGGCCTTGTGTGGAAACATCCTCTGTGTAGACTGTGTGTGTCAGGCAACTGGCAGGCTTGTTGGAGCTTCAGTGGGTACAGGCCACAGGGTCCAGCCCTTCTCCACCCATTTATCAGATTCTCTGGGGTTAGTGAGTGGGTTTCTTTCATGTATAATCTGCTGCTGCTAAGTCACTTCAGTCGTGTCTGACTCTGTGCAACCACATAGACAGCAGCCCACCAGGCTCCCCCGTCCCTGGGATTCTCCAGGCAAGAACACTGGAGTGGGTTGCCATTTCCTTCTCCAATGCATGAAAGTGAAAACTGAAAGTGAAGACTCTCAGTCATGTCTGACTCCTAGCGACCCCATGGACTGCAGCCTACCAGGCTCCTCCGTCCATGGTATTTTCCAGGCAAGAGTACTGGAGTGGGCTGCCATTGCCTTCTCCGATGGTGACCTTGAATGACCATTTTTCCTATGTGCCTCAGGGCAGGTGAGTGAGTGACTGGGTTCCTTCAGACATATCCCTCCCTATTGCATGTTGCTGCATCAGGAGTGGGGTGGGGTCCCTTCAATACTGTGTCTCTCTGTTTCTCCTGCCCATCTCTATGTGGTCCCTGTAAATGAAAGAGGGCTGGAACTCTCTCCAAGGCTGGAAGCACCAGAAAGCACCATATTTTGGATTCCCCTTCCACCTTTAAAGCACAGAAGAAACACATTCTCGGCACTTTAGCCCTGCAAAAGCCACCCTTTCGATTTGCACAAATTAAGCTGCACAGAAGATTTTCATCCAGCCCTCAGTTCTTCAGGAGGACTTGCTCTATATGTAGGTGTTGATTCCTTGTGTCAATAGGAGATGAGTTCAGGGTCTTCCTTTGCTGTCATTTTTGCACTGGAACTCTGAATAGGTCTTAAAGAAGGATGATTTTGCTGATAGTATCTGCAACCTCCCCCCAACCCCCGCCCATTGTAATCCCTAAACTTTCTATCCTCTTTCAAAATACAATTACTCCTGAAGATTTAGTGCATTAAGCTTGCTTGGGATTCAACTGCAATTTACTATAATTTCATTGGTTTATACTTATGTAAGTAGGGCCGAGAATACTGGGTGAGTGTATGAGGTGCTAAGGAAGGCAATAGGGGGGTCTTTCATGGCTGTGATGATGGTCTGGGTAGTGTGGAAAATCAGAGACAGCACTAGAGACCTGTTTTGGGGTGGTAAGAAAGTATTATAGGAGAAGGCTAAAGGAAAGGGAGAGAATGAGCCTTATATCAGTATTTCTCGAATGTTCATACATCTACCTTAGAATCACTTGGGGAAGCTTTATAAAGATATATAAATGCTGGGGCTCCACCCAAAGATGCTGTGGCTCAGTGAGCCTGTCCTGGGGCCCAACTAAGTTTAATAACCAGTACTGTTAGGCACTTTTTATCTACCTCATAATTTTTCACAAGGTCAACCGTCTTATTGGCTTTTCTTTACAAACACTTTTCACTTGGAAGGATAGCCTGGTCTACCTCATTGATCTTCTAAGCTGAGAACAAAATAGAGCAAGAAAGCCACTTTCTTCTAGAGGCTCAGTTTCCAGTGGCTGAGACCCTGACTCTTCTTGATGCCTATAGTCCTTTAAGCCTTCTAATTCTGTTGCCTCTGAAAATACCCAAGCAAATATCCAAGGAAAGACAAATTTCAGTCTGATGCCTTCTGGTAAGGGATGTTTATGAAGGCCAATGAATGATAGGGTTTCCCTTCTTGTTCAGTCACCCAGTCATGTCCTCCTCTTTGCAACCCCATGGACTGAAGCATTCCAGGCCTTTCTATCCCTCACCATCTCCCAAAGTTTTTCCAAGTTCATTTCTCTTGCATCAGTGATGCCATCCAGCCATCTCATCCTCTGATGCCCTATTCTCCTTCTGCCCTGAATCTTTCCCAGCACCTGCCCTGACTTTTCCAGTGAGCTGGCTGTTCAAATCAGGTGACCAAAATACTGGAGCTTCAGCATCAGTCCTTCCAAAGAATATTCAGGATTGATTTCCTTTAGGATTGACTGGTTTGATCTCCTTGCTGTTCAAGGGACTCTCAGGAGTCTTCTCCAACACCACAGTCTGAAGACATCTATTCTTTGGCGCTCTGCCACCTTTACGGTCCAGCTCTCACTACTGTACTTTGTTGGCAGAGTAATGTTTCGGCTTTTCAACATACTGTCTAGGTTTGTCATAGCTTTCCTTCCAAGAAACAATTGTCTTCTGGTTTTATGGCTGCAGTCAACATCTGCAGTGACTGTAGAGCCCCAAAAGATGAAATCTGTCACTACTTCCACATTTTCCCCTTCTATATGCCACGAAGTAATGGGGCCAGATGCCATGATCTTAGTTTTTTTAATATTTAATTTTAAGGTGGCTCTTTCACTCTCCTCCTTCACCTTCATCAAGAGGCCCTTTAGTTCCTCTTTGGTTCCTGCCATTAGAGTGGTATCATCTGCATATCTGAG
This sequence comes from Budorcas taxicolor, assembly GCF_023091745.1. Classification (NCBI taxonomy): domain Eukaryota; kingdom Metazoa; phylum Chordata; class Mammalia; order Artiodactyla; family Bovidae; genus Budorcas; species Budorcas taxicolor. The sequence continues at coordinate 58,902,002 of NC_068919.1, read as the reverse complement.
GTTGTTGATGTTTCTCCCACCTATCTTGATTCCAGTTTGTAACTCATCCAGCCAAAATTTCTCATGATGTGCTCAGTGTATAGTTTAAATAAAAAGAGTGACAGCAGATAGCCTTGTCGTACTCCTTTCTCAAACCTGAACCAATCAGTTGTTCCATACAGGGTTCTAACTGTTGCTTGTTGACCTGCATACAGGTTTCTCGGGAGACAGTAAGATGGTCTGGTATTCCCATCTCATTAAGAGCTTTCCACAGTTTGTTGTGATCCACACAGTCAAAGGCTTTAGCATAGTGATTGAAACAGAGATAGATATTTTTCTGGAATTCCCTTGCTTTCTCTATGATCCAGTGAATGTTGAAAATTTGACCTCTGGTTCCTCTTCCTTTTCTAAACTCAGCTTGGACATCTGGAAGTTCTTAGTTCGCATAATACTGAAGCCTAACATGCAATATTTTAAGTGTGACCTTACTAGCATGGGAGATGAGTGCAGTTATCCGATGATATGAACATTCTTTAGTATTAACCCTCTAAGGAACTGGGATGAGGATTGACCTTTTCCAGTCCTGTGGCCACTGCTGGGTCTTCCAGATTTGCTAAGATGTTGACTGCAACACTCTGATAGCATCATCCTTTAGGGTTTTGAATACGTTTACTGGAATTCCATCACATCCACTAGCTTTATTGACAGCAGTGCTTCCCAAGACCCACTTAACTTCACATTCCAGAATGTCTGACTCTGGCTGACAGACCACACCATCGTAGTTATCTGGTTCATTAAGATCTTTTTAAATACAGTTCTTCCATATATTCTTTCCATCTCTTCTTGACCTCTTCTGAGTCTATCAGGTGTCTACCATTTCTGTCCTTTATTGTGCCAGTCTTTGGGTGAAATATTCCCTTGATATTTCCAATTTCCTGAAGAGATCTCTAGTCTTTCCGGTCTGTTGTTTTCCTCTAGTTTTATGCATTGTTCGCTGAAGAAGGTCTTGTCTCTCCTTGCTGTTCTTTGAAACTCTGCGTTTAGTGGGATGAACCTTTCCCTTTCTCCCTTGCTTTTCACTTGTCTTCTTTCCTCAGCTGTTTGTAAAGCTTCCTCAGACAACCACTTTGCATTCTTGCTTTTCTTTTTCTTGGGATGGTTTTGTTCACTGCCTCCTGTTCAATATTACGTACCTCCATCCATAGTCCTTCAGGCACACTGTTTACTAGATCTAATCCCTTGAATTTGTTCATCACCTCCACTGCATATTCATAAGGAACTTAGGTCATACCTTGCTTACCTAGTGGTTTCCCCCACTTTGTTTAGTTAAAGCCTGAATTTTGCTGTGAGAAGCTGATGATCAGAGCCACATTCAGCTCCAGGTCTTGTTTTTTCTGACTGTATACAGCTTCTCCACCTTTGGCTACAAAGGGTATAATCAATTTGATTTTGATATTGACCATGTGGTGATGTCCATGTGTAAAGTTATCTCTTGTGTTGTTGAAAAGGGTGTTTGCTTTTTCAACAACATAAGGAGGTTGCTTATGCCTTTTTGATTGTAGGATGTAGCTGATATCCTTGGGAGTGGGCCAGATCAACCAAGAAACCCAGCTTGAGTGTGTCTTTCTGACAACATAACCGTGTTGAATGCTTATAAAATATAGGAATGTGAGATAGTGCAATGGGGAAGATTGGTTAAGAGATGCCTCTTGTTTTTCCCCAGATACTTTGATGATACTTAATATTTTTACTGGGTTGAATCTGCTCAGTGTCTGAAGGAATTCAAATCTAAAACCATTTCCACATGTTTGTATCAGACTATAATTGGTCCAATATTTGAACCAGTTTGGGTTTTCATTTAATAAGATCCTTATTCCAGATCCAAATGACTATTGAATCATTTCCAAGCTTGAATTGATTCAAACTGTGACTCTTTCTGAATGATGACGGGTTGGGTGGTTGTTTCATGGAGACCTGTGAAGCTATGTGGGAGGGCTGGGATAGGATCTTTATATATCCACCACTTGGTGGCTGATGAGTTCTGTAGTGGGACAATCCAGTGCTTCCAAGCCAGAGAACACAGAGCTATCACTGTCCACTGAGTGGGGCCTGTTCTTGCTTGTGACTCATAGTAAAATATTCTTAGGCTGGTTTGTCTCCAGACTCTCCCTCACTCTTTTCATCTATCGGAAGAAAGCAAATTCAGGTCTGGGGCTGTGTTTACATGAAAGATAATCACGAGGAAGCTGGAATCTATATTCCAAAGTGCATGCTGCTTCACTTCAGGTGTGTCCAACTCTTTGCGACCCTATGGGCTGTAGCCCGCCAGGCTCCTCAGTTCCTGGGATTCTCCAGGCAAGAATACTGGAGTGGCCTGCCATGCCCTCCTCCGGGGGATCTTCCCAACCCAGGGACTGAACCCACATCTCTTACATCTCCTGCATTGGCAGGTGAGTTCTTTACCACTAGGGCCACCTGGGAAGCCCATATATTCAGAAGGGTTCAGTACAGATAGGGGAGTACAGGTGGTGACAAGTGCTGCTCAAAGAACTCAACCAATGACTTTAACTCTATGTAAAATAGGCTGTTTTCTGTATAGCTATCAATTCTCAATGACAATAGAAAAACTTTGTGGTGTATAGAATTATTTGGAATCCTGAGACTACAGGAAACTTAGAAGTATTCAAAATATTTATATATAACTTTTGTCTGAATATTACTTCCATATCAGAAGATAAAGGCCACATTCTCATGGCTAGGATATGAGTGATTTAATGGCTCAATAGCACATTAAAAACATAGGAAAGTTAGCTGGCAACTTTAGTTTCTATAAGCAATATCAATGTGAGTTGTGTGAATTCCTTAATCTAAAAGAACCAAATAGATATCATGTATTGCTTCATACATCTGTGCCCTTGTCAGGATAATTGAAAACAGAGTTTTGGTGCATGTTTGGTAGGTTCTGATTAAAACTATAGGATCATGATCAAATAACCTTGTTTCTCATCAAAACCATGGCCCTAGGCAGAAATCAAAAGTGAACGAACAATGCTGTCTTAAAGTACTTCACCAACATATTTAACTCTCCTTGTTCAGCCCATTTATAATTTTTTTCAAAAAGTATGCAGATTTAATGATCTGTGTAGCAGAAGTTTCCTCTGAGTATCTTATTTTGTTTAAACTTCTATAGACTCTTCTTGGCACTATTTGAAAATTCTTAGGGTACTGGTCAAGTTAAATTACAAACTCATAATATTTTCCTTTAGTTAATAAACTCTCTGAGCCAGGGAAGAAGCTATCATAATTTATTTATGTCCTTTAAATGATAGACCTCAAATCTGGTAGATTTTATTGCTGGTCTCTAAATATGTTATAGAAATCATCATTGATTCTTCATTTCCGTAAATATACTAGTCCAAATCTCAAATCACAGGGCGATCCGTAGGTCTGACTTTATAAGGCATAGAGTCAAAAGACAAGAGACTAATTCTGATACCTTCTCCTCATGTTGTAATTCATTCTGAGGATATTAAAGAATGGCTTTGGTGGGAGAGTTTCCATGTTCCATGTTGCAATTGGTAGCATCCAAACTAAACAGGTTTCAATATTTGTGGTAGCACCTGGGGCTTTAAATTTCTTTTTGTCACTGGAGTTGTGAGAAAGACTTGACATTTACTTAATTTGGCTCGCAATACTAAAAAAATAAGAACCACAGTGGATAAAATGCATGGATTTTTAAAAGTCACTTTTCTGCCCACCACCCATGGCAACAAGTTTGTTTATTTGGAAGAAGACTAAAACCTGAATTCCTACCAATAGTATGAACTGTAACAAATCTTAACTTGTTCTTGGGTGAGAATGCTGGAGAACACACAGACAGGATGCTGTCTCAACTATTCCTTTCTCTCCTAGTGAATTACTTTCTGAAGAATGAGGTTGATCCAAATTCTCCATACCTCAGTATCAACATCTGGAAAATATGGCTTACTGGGTACAATTATATAGTGTTTGAAGAAAAGAAGGGAATTGTTCTTTTATGAACATCATGAGAAATCTGCACTAAAAACCAATCTTGCTTTACACTTTATTTAGCAGAGTTTGGACTGCATACAAATTTAAGATATGAATACCATAATTTGTTGTGTAGACTTTTTTTGGTCCAGGTCTCCTGGTCTAATCTCTTTGGCTAGAATAAAAGTAAATCCTTAGAGGAGCCAAGCTGGGAACTCATTTTCTTCTCTTAAAGAATCAATGCTTGCAATAAGTTAATATCTACAAGGAATTTCCAAAATAATCAAGATACAACTGAAGTGATTGTGATGTGACTTTTAGAGTAAAAGCAAGACTAGTTTCCTCAGAAAGGTAGTAATAATGTTTTTAGATACCAGACATTCAGTAATGAATGTTTGAGTCAAGTCTAATAAAAGCATCTCCATGTAGACACCCATCCTTTCTACCCAAATTTGGAGTGGGATTCAGAGCTCAAAACAATTTTGCTTATCTAGCTATTTCAATATTAAATCATATAAAGAACAAATTAAGAGACTGAGGTAAGAATTAAGTACTTAATAAAGAAATTGGTTGATAATCTGTATGAACTTTTTTTTAATTGGAGTTTGGTTGCTTTACAAGGTTGTTAGTTTCTGTTGTTATAGCAAAGTGAAGCAGCTATATGTATACATATATTCAATTCCCTCTTTTTCAACACAAAGCATTGAGTAGAGCTCCCTGTGCTCTACAGTAGGTTCTCATTCGTTATCTATTTTATACTTAGTAGTGTATATATCAGAGAAGGCAATGGCACCCCACTCCAGTACTCTTGCCTGGCAAATCCCATGGGCGGAGGACCCTGGCAGGCTGCAGTCCATGGGGTCGCTAAGAGTCGGACACGAGTGAGTGACTTCACTTTCAGTTTTCACTTTCATGCATTGGAGAAGGAAATGGCAACCCACTCCAGTGTTCTTGCCTGGAGAATCCCAGGGACAGGGGAGCCTGGTGGGCTGCCATCCATGGGGTCGCACAGAGTCGGACATGACTGAAGCGACTTAGCAGCAGCAGCAGTGTATATATGTCGATCGCAATTCACTTCAACTCCCTGTCCCACCTTGATGTCCATATGTTTCTTCCCTACATATGTTTCCCTATTTCTGCTTTGCAAATAGGTTCATCTGTACCACTTTTCTAGATTCCACATATGTGCATCAATACATGATATTTGTTTCTGACTTACTTCATCCTGTATGACAGTCTCTAAGTCCATCCACGTCTCTGCAAATGGCAGAGTTTCATTCCTATTTATGGCTGAATAATACTCCATTCTATATACGTGCCACATCCTCTTTATCCATTCCTCTGTTGATGGACATTTAGTTTGCTTCCATGTCCTGGCTATTGTAAATAGTGCCACAGTGAACATTGGGATGCATGTATTTTTTAAATTAATTTGTTTATTTTAATTGGAGGCTAATTACTTTACAATATTGTAGTGAGCTGCTATCAAAAAGTCTGCAAACAACAGGAATGCAAACTAGAACAGTCACTATGGAGAACAGTGTGGAGATTCCTTAAACTGGAATTAGAACTGCCATATGACCCAGAAATCCCACTGTTAGGCATACACATCGAGGAAACCAGAATTGAAAGAGACACATGTACCCCAATGTTCATCGCAGCACTGTTTACAATAGTTAGGACATGGAAGCAACCTAGATGTTCATCGGCAGACAAATGGATAAGAAAGCTGTGGTACATGTATCTTATTAAATACATGGTTTTCTTTAAATTATTTTCTCTTGGTATATGCCCAGGAGGGGATGATTGGATAATATAGTAGCTCTATTTTTAGGTTCTTAAGAAATCTCCACACTGTTCTCCATAGTGGCTGTATCAATTTACATTTCCACCAACCAACAGTTCAAGAGTGTTCCCTTTTCTCCATAGCCTCTCCATCATTTATCGTTTGTAGATTTTTAAACGATGGCCATTCCGACTGGTGTGAGGTGATACCCCATTGTAGTTTTGATTTGCATTTCTCTAATAATCAGTGATGTTGGACATCTTTTCCTGTGCCTCTTGGCTATCTGTATGTCTTCTTTGGAGAAATGTCTACTTGGGTCTTTTGCCCATTCTTTAATTGGGTTGTTTGATATTGAACTGCATGAGATGTTTTGGAGATTAGTCCCTCAGTCAGTTGCTTTGTTTGCAAGTATTTTCTCCCATCCTGAGGGTTGTCTTTTCATCTTGCTTGTTTTGCTTTGTTGTGAAAAAGCTTTTACGTTTAATTAGGTTCCATTTGTTTATTTTTGTTTTTATTTTTGTAATTCAGGGGGTGAGTCAAAACAGGTCTTGCTACAATTTATGTCAGAGTGTTCTCCCTATGTTTTCCTCTAAAAATTTTGTAGTGTTCGACCTTACATTTAGATATTTAATCCATTTTGAGTTTATTTTTGTATATGGTGTTAAAGTATGTTCTAATTTAATTATTTTACATGTAGCTGTCCAGTTTTCCTAGCACCACTTATTGAAGAGACTATCTTTTCTTCGTTGTATATTCTTGCCTCCTTTGTCATTGATTAGGTGACCATAAGTATGTGAGTTTAGCTCTGGGCTTTCTGCCCAGTTCCACTGATCTATATTTCTGTTTTTGTGCCAGTACCATACTGTCTTGATTACAATAGCTTTTTAGTATAGTCTAAAGTTCAGTTCAGTCGCTCAGTCATGTCCGACTCTTGGTTTGCGACCCCATGAATCGCAGCATGCCAAGCCTCCCTGTCCGTCACCAACTCCCAGAGTTCACTCAGACTCACATCCATCGAGTCAGCGATGCTATCCAGCCATCACATCCTCTGTCATCCTCTTCTCCTGCCCCCAATCCCTCCCAGCATCAGAGTCTTTTCCAATGAGTCAACTCTTCGCATGAGGTGGCCAAAGTATTGGAGTTTCAGCTTTAGCATCATTCCTTCCAAAGAAATCCCAGGGCTGATCTCCTTCAGAATGGACTGGTTGGATCTCCTTGCAGTCCAAGGGACTCTCAAGAGTCTTCTCCAACACCACAGTTCAAAAGCATCAATTCTTCAGCACTCAGCTTTCTTCACAGTCCAACTGTCACATCCATACACGACCACTCAAAAAACCATAGCCTTGACTAGATGGACCTTTGTTGGCAAAGTAATGTCTCTGCATTTCAATATGCTATCTAGGTTGGTCATAACTTTTCTACCGAGGAGTGTCTTTTAATTTCATGGCTACAATCACCATCTGCAGTGATTTTGGAGCCCCCAAAAATAAAGGGACCCTTATTCCTCCTGCTCCATTTTTCTTCTCAATCTTGCTTTGTCTATTTGGAGTCTATTGTATTTCCCTCCAAACTGTAAAATGTTTTATTCTAACTCTGTGAAAAATGCCATTGGTAATTTGATAGACATTGGATCGAATCTGTAGATTGCTTTGGGTAGTATAGTCATTTTCCCAATATTAATCTTCCAATCCAAGACCATGGTATATTTATCCATCTGTTCATGTTGTCTTTGATTTCTTTCATCAGTATCATAATTTTCTGTATACAGGTCTTTTGCTTCTTTAGGTAGGTTTATTCCTAGGTATTTTATTCAATCTATGTGAACTTTTATTGTAACTATGAAATATATAAATAAAAGTACATTAGGCTCCTGATTGCATAGGTAAATTAAAAGCAACAGGCTGTTCACTTGATGATTTCATAGCTATTGAAAAGCAATTAGTCAATTAAACCCAAAAGCAATACTTTATTTAATTAGATTGAATACTTTTTTCGTTATACATAGAAGTTAAGACAAATTTGGAAGGGAGAAAGAGAATAAAAAATATAATCTTAGTTAACACAATAAACAAGAACAAAAAGCATTTTTCAAGGATCCCAAAATAGAGAATTTTAATAATTTTAAATGTATGCAAGTGTTAAAGTAATTAAACAAAGAGCTTATTAGACTAAGGTGGTTCTAATATCTTGGCAGCTTAAGCAAATAAACTGAAACCTAAGTGATAACCAATTACTTTAAGTGCCTCAAGGTTAAGAAATTGAAACTTAAGGACAACCAATCACACTGACTAGGCTTTCCCAAATAAGGCAATAGATTAAGCAATAGCCAATCAGATAACTTCTTTGCTTTGCTTCTGTGTCTGCTCTATAAGACGTTCTCTAAAGTCACTCTTTAGTGACTAAGCTCTTTAGCCACTGAAGAGTTCCTACTCATTTTTGGTTTGGCATTTAGCCAATTCAAATCAATGTTTACTCAAATAAACTCCAAAACTTTAATGTACTTCTGTTTATATTTTAACATAAGGATAATTTCTCCATTGATGGGAACTGATTTCCAGAATTAGAACACATTTAAATGAGCAAATATAGTCTGATAAACAAATATTTGCTTTAAAAAATAACATGTTTAAAAGGTACTCATTCAGTGTGTTGGATCCTAGTGACCAGGGAGATTCAGTATATCTCAAAAAGGCTAGTCACGTAATTCTTCATGTGTTAGGCCAAAAGACTTAAGCACTTAGGAGATATTACATTTTGCTAAGGGGGTGTCATTGCAGGGTCACTTGTGGCAAAGGATCACTAAGAAGTGGGGTCCAAGATTTAGCATCATCTCCAAGACAAAAATGCAAGGGTAGCAGTCAGAAAAATGGAAAGGCTGATGGCCAAGGAAGATCAGAAAGACCAAAACAAGATGATGATTCAACTTCAAAATTCATTAAGATATTTGGGAAAACATAATGAATACAAAAAATACAGTAATAAAGCAAGGGCTTCACAGAGTCTGAATTCAAGACAAAATAGCTGCTCAAATAAGGCAAAAACAAAAGAACTGAAAATATATCATACTAAATACAAGATCAAAAAACATGGTTGAAAGTCATTTTCTACTCCAGGGGGATCTTCATGACCCAGGAATCTAATCTGTGTCTCTAGCATCTCCTGTACTGGCAGATGGATTTTTTACCACCGCACCAGCTGGGAAGCCCCTTAGAAAGAAGACAGGAAATAATTACATCACAGGAAATGCAACAAGTGGTACCCTTCCATACTTAGCAAAAATGTGGACAACCAGTACGAAGCACCTCAATATGGAGAACAACTTCTATCCCCTCTCACTTCTTGGTAGAGCAGTCAATTCCAAGGCTCAGTTAACCTAGAGTCTGCAGGTTGTAGTAGATTAGTCAGTTCAGAAAATGAATATCTTGGTTGAATTGGGGAGTATGAAGACATTTCGGTGAGCATGCATGTAAGGAATTCATTTATTCATTCACTTATTCAAAACATTTTCCATGGATGTCAGTTAAAAAATGGTAGAGGAAAGGCTTCCAAAGAAACCTCTTCTCTTCTCCTTAAAAGTGTAAAAACACTGGCCAAAAAAAAGAAAAAAAAATCAAGATCAGTTGGTTTTTTTTTAGAACTCTGGAAATTAATCAAAGGCTTACAGTAACCTGGGGAGCAATTATTCAAGAAAAATGGCCAAATCCTGACAATAAAAGCAAACTTCGTGGTGATCTAATGTTCCCTAGTCCACCCCAACCCCCTACTGCTCCAACTTTGTGATAGCATTAAAACCCTACAGCCACCACTCAGGGTGAAAACCAACAGTTTGGCAGCAACTGAAGAAGACAGAATGGGATTGGAACTCCTCCAAAGTTACCTTCCTGGAGAAGTTTTGACCTGTTCAGTGGTTCCATAGAAGATACCACTTCAAGGCTGTCTTTAATTAATCTGACATAGAACTTGCTCACTGAAAACAACTTTTTCCAAGGGTGTCTGTCAAAAACAATCATAGGCAGCTATGGCTGCCTGAAGCAGTAGGTAACATTTGGAGGAAACAATAGGCTATTTAGAAATTGCATTTCTGATAAAGTTCTAGTATCCACACTATATAAGCAACTCATGTGTAATGTGTGTTTGTGTGCACTTGTTCATGGTGTCCAACTTTCTGTGACTCCATGGACTGTAGTCCACCAGTCTCCTCTGTCCATGCAATTTTTCAGGCAAGAATACTAGAGCGGGTTGCCATTTCCTACTTTAGGGATCTTCCCAACCCAGGCATCAAATCTCTTCTCTCTCTTGCATTGGCAAGTAGATTCTTTACCACTGCACCCTCCTGGGAAGAGCTCTCAACACTAAAAAACAACAAAATATGGGCAAATGATTTGAATAATAATTTTTCCAAAGAAAATATGAATGGCCAATAAGCACATAACAAGATACTCAATATTATTCATTAGGTAAATTCAAATCAAAATCACAATAAGACCCCCTTCACATCCATTAGGATAGCTATAATCAATAAGACAGACAGTAGCAAGTGCTGGAGAAGATCTTAAAAAATTGGAACCCACAATACACTATGGGTAGGGACGTAAAATAGTACAGCAACTTTGGAAAACATTTTGGCAGTTTCTCAAAAAATTAAACAGAGTTACCAGAAATTTCACTCCTTTGTATCTAAGAGAATTGAAACTATGTATGCATATAAAAGGAGCTTCCCAGGTGGCTCAATGGGTAAAGAATCTGCCTGTAATGCAGGAAACATGGGTTTGATACCCCAATCCAGGTCAGGAGGATCCTCTGGAGGAGGGCATGGCAACCCACCCCAGTATTCCTGCTTGGAGAATCGCATGGACAGAAGAGCTTGGTGGGCTACAGTCCATAGGGTCACAAGGCATCAGACACAACTGAAGCAACTGAGCACACACATATATGGACATGAATATAAAAACTTTTACATGAGTATCCATAATGACATTATTCATAATAGTCAAAAAGTGGAAACCATCCAAATGCCAATCAACTGATAACTATATAAACATAGTATGCTATATTCATACCAAAGATTATTATTCACCAATAAAAGCAATGAAGTACTAGTTCATGCTACAGTATGGTAGAACCTTGAAAGTTTTATGACAAGTAAAAGAAGTCAGACACAAAAGTCACATATTGTATGATTTCATTTATTTGAAATGTCCAGAAAAGGTAAACCCATAGAGATGCAAAACAGATCAGTGGTTGGCAGGAGCTGGAGGGAGGGTAGAATTTGGAGTGACTGCTATTGGGTTGAGATCTCTTTTGGGGCTCATGAAATCTTATAAGATTATATAGTGAGTAATGGCTATACAACTTTGAATTAAAAAAACACTGAATTGTACACTTTAAAATTTAGGATGAATTTGGCATTGGGTAGATTTTACCTTTAAGAAGAAACTGGACTGAGGATCTGCAAGTATCAGTTCCTATGTTGAGCACTGAAGTTAGAAGAGTGAGGTATGCTCTAGGCCTTTATGAGAGTCTAGTGAAAAAGAAAGACATAAATACAGTTGACCCTGGTCTACTGTAAGTTGTATGTGAATTTTTGACTATGCAGAGGATTGGCACCCTTAACTCCAACACTGTCCAAGGGTCAACTATAATTTACTATAATGAAAACTTGAAAAGCGGGAAACCAGAAGAAGCATGTAATGTTGCTGGAATATTAGGAAAAGCTTCACAAATGAGGCAGCGTTTTTGAGCACTGAAGCAGCTCATCAGACAGGCAAAGGGAGAATGAAATTCAAGGCATAGGAAAAAATTAGTCAAAGATCTAGAAACTTGAAGAGCAGGCTCTGGCAGAAATTCAGTGCATAACACAGTGAGTTCCTATTTCTAAATTTAAGAGAGCCACTTTTAGAAAATGAGACCAGGCAATGAACAATCTAGCAGTGTCTTACCAGCTATGTCATATCCCCAAATAGAAATTCACATGACAAAAACTGTTTATACTAGTCAAGATTAGCTAAGTGTATATAAGATTTTTGTCAAAAATCACTTCTGGATGACTACCTAAATGACCAGTAAATGAATGATTCAGAGTAAATAAATGAATTTGTGGGCCTTTATATGGACTAAGAATTTGCAAAATTCAGTCCCTTGAATCTCACTAAATATAAAGCATGGGAGAGTGGCTTCAAATTACTGTATACTTTAGATGACTTTTTATTAAAATAAGAGATAGGTTAGCAATGAAAGGGAAGAATAAAAGAATATCTCAACTATTTTTTCACATATGAAGTAACTTTATTAAGTTATTCTTACTTTCAATGCTTATTTTGTGTTTATTTTGTGCCAGCTGGGTTAGTTGTTCTCTAGTTGTCTAAAGCTAGGAAAAAAAAGTAAGGATGAGAAGGGTGAAGGTCATACACTTTCTTAAATGTATAAGGGTGGATACATAAGCAGCTTTAAAGGAACAATCACAAACCACAATCACAGAGAACTTACCAATCTGATTACATGGACCACAGCCTTGTCTAACTCAGTGAAACTATGAGCCATGCTGTGTAGGGCCACCCAAGACGGGCCAGTTATGATGGAGAGTTCTGACAAAACATGGTCCATTGGAGAATGGAATGGTGTAAACCACTTCGGTATTCATGTCTTGAGAGCCCCATGATTAGTGTGAAAAGGCAAAATGATAGGACACTGAAAGATGAACTCCCCAGGTTGGTAGGTGCCCAATATGCTATGGTAGATCAGTGGAGAAATAACTCCAGAAAGAATGAAGAGAGGGAGCCAAAGCAAAAACAACACCCAGTTGTGGATGCAACTGGTGATGGAAGTAAAAACCAATGCTGTAAAGAGCAATATTGCACAGAAACCTGGAACGTTAGGCCCATGAATCAAGGCAAATTGAAAGTGATCAAACAGGAGATGGCAAGAGTGAATCAGTGAACATTTAGGACTGGAAGGGGTGAATTTAACTCAGCTGACCATTATATCTACTACAGTGGGCAAGAACCCCTTAGAAGAAATGGAGTAGCCATCATAGTAAACAAGAGACCAAAATGCAGTACTTGGGTGCAATCTCAAAAATAATAGAATGATCTCTGTTTGTTTCTATGGCAAACCATTCAATATCACAGTAATCCGAGTCTATGCCCCAACGAGTAATGCTGAAGAAGCTGAAGTTGAATGGTTCTATGAAGACCTACAAGACCTTCTAGAACTAACAGCCCAAAAAGATGTCCTTTTCATTTTTAGGGGACTGGAATGCAAAAGTAGGAAGTCAAGAAACACCTGGAGTAACAGGCAAATTTGGCCTTGGAGTACAGAATGAAGCAGGGCAAAGGCTAATAGTTTTGCCAAGAAACACACTGGTCATAGCAAACACCCTCTTGCAGCAACACAAGAGAACACTCTACACATGGATGTCACCAGATGGTCAATACCGAAATCACATTGGTTATATTCTCTATAGCCAAAGATGGAGAAGCTCTATATAGTCAGCAAAAACAAGACCAGGCCCTGACTGTGGCTCAGATCATGAACTCCTTATTGCCAAACTCAGACTTAAAGAAAGTAGGGAAAACCACTAGACCATTCAGGTATGATCTAAATCAAATCCCTTATGATTATACAGTGGAAGTGAGAAATAGATTCAAGGGATTAGATCTCATAGACAGAATACCTGCTGAATTATGGACAGAGGTTTGTGACGTTGTACAGGAGGCAGGGATCAAGACCATGCCCAAGAAAAAGAAACGCAAAAAGGCAAAATGATTCTGAGGAGGCCTTAAAAATAGCTGAGAAGAGAAGAGAAGTGAAAAGCAAAGGAGAAAAGGAAAGATATACCCATTTGAATGCAGAGTTCCAAAGAATAGCAAAGAGAGATAAGAAAGCCTTCCACAGTGATCAGTGCAAAGAAATAGGGGAAAAAAATAGAATGGAAAAGTCTAGTGATCTCTTCAAGAAAATTAGAGATACCAAGGGAACATGTCATGTAAAGATGGGCACAATAAAGAAGCTAAATGTTATGGACCTAACAGAAGCAGAAGATATTAAGAGGAGGTGGCAAGAATATACAGAAGAACTATACAAAAAAAGATCTTCATGACCCAGATAATCACAATGGTGTGACCACTCACCTAGAGCCAGAATGCAAAGTCAAGTGGGCCTTATGAACAAAGCTAGTGGAGGTTATGAAATTCCAGTTGAGCTATTTCAAATCCTAAAAGATGATGCTGTGAAAGTGCTGCACTTCATATGCCAGCAATTTTGGAAAACTCAGGAGTGGCCATAGGACTGGAAAAGGTCAGTTTTCATTCCAATCTCAAAGAAAGGCAATGCCAAAAAATGCTCAAACTACCGCACAATTGCACTCATCTCACATGCTAGTAAAAGTAATGTTCAAAATTCTCCAAGCCAGGCTTCAACAGTACATGAACCTTGAACTTGCAGATGTTCAAGCTGGTTTTAGAAAAGGCAGAGGAACCAGAGATCAAATTGCTAACATCTGCTGGATCATCAAAAAAGCAACAGAGTTCCAGAAAAATATCTATTTCTGGTTTATTGACTATGCCAAAGCCTTTGACTGTGTGGATCACAATAAACTGTGGAAAATTCTGAAAGAGATGGGAATACCAGACCACCTGACCTGCCTCTTGAGAAATTGGTATGCAGGTCAAGAAGCAACAGGTAGAACTGGACATGGAACATCAGACTGGTTCCAAATAGGAAAAGGAATACGTCAAGTCTGTATATTTTCACCCTGCTTATTTAACTTACATGCAGAGTACATCATGAGAAACACTGGACTGAATGAAGCACAAGCTGGAATCAAGATTTCTGGGGGAAATATCAATAACTCAGATAGGCAGATGACACCATCTTTATGGAAGAAAGTGAAGAACTAAAGAGTGTCTTGATGAAAGTGAAAGAGGAGAGCAAAAAAGTTGGCTTAAAACTCAACATTCAGAAAATGAAGATCATGGTATCTGGTCCCATCTCTTCATGGCAAGTAGATGGAGAAACACTGGAAACAGTGTCAGACTTTATTTTTGGGGGCTCCAAAATCACAGCAGATGGTGATTGCCACCGTGAAGTTAAAAGACACTTGCTCCTTAGAAGAAGAGTTATGGTCAACCTAGACAGCTTATTAAAAAGTAGAGACATTACTTGCCAACAAAGGTCCATCTAGTCAAAGCTATGGTCTTTTCAGTAGTCATGTACGGATGTGAGAGTTGGACTATAAAGAAAGCTGAGCACCAAAGAATTGATGCTTTTGAACTGTGGTGTTGGAGAAGACTCTTCAGAGTCCCTTGGACTGTAAGGAGATCCAACCAGTCCATCCCAAAGGAAACCATCCTGAATATTCATAGGAAAGACTGATGCTAAAGCTGAAACTCCAATACTTTGTCCACCTGATGTGAAGAACTGACTCATTTGAAAAGCCCCTGATGCTGGGAAAGATTGAAGGTGGGAGGAGAAGGGAATGACAGAGGATGAGATGGTTGGATGGCATCACTGACTCAATGGACATGAGTTTGAGTAAACTCTGGGAGTTGGTGATGGACAGGGATGCCTGGCCTGCTGCATTTCATGGGGTCACAAAGATTCAGACATGACTGAGCAACTGAATTGAAAGGATAAATAAGGCTGTGGTAGAAAGGATTAACTACGTATTCCTCAGATACAGTTAGGACAATAACCATTCAAAAATAAAAGTTTAAATGAAGAGACTTACTTGTAAGGTTTGGATAAAGAAGAATCCTAGGAATCATTTATGTTGCTGTTCAGTTCAAGCTCCGACTAGACATCAGGACCAGGGTTTTATAGGAATAATTATACTTTCTAAACAACATACCAAAGTTCTAAATTAGTACTTCAGAGAGTACACACGTTTACATCACTAACTATGATAGCACGTGCATGCTCAGTCACTTAGTCGTGTCCATCTCTTCACGACTCTGTGGACCATAGCCCGCCAGGCTCCTCTGTCCATACGACTTTAAAGGCAAAAATACTGGAGTGGGTTGTCATTTCCTCCTCTAGGTGATTGATAACGATTATAACTTGCTTAGATAATCCCGTGGAAAGAGTACTCTGCTGGGCTACAGTCCATGTGGTCACAAAGAGTCAATCAGATACGACTGAAGAGACTTAGGACAGACAGATGATAAAAGTTGGACAGAATACCATTAGACAGTAGATTGTAAAGAAAAGAGAGCAGCTAAGGCAGCCAGAAGTTGAGGGGCCAAGATCTCAGAGAACAGGTGCATGTGTTAAGAGAGTCTCATGTTTTACACTGCTCTTCCCCCCCCCCCAGGGCATTTCTGAATTCAAATCATGGGGCATGGAAACACAGAAGAATGCAGGGACCTAGTGCTGTGGTAGGCTCACTGCGCCAGAGCAACAAAACATTCGGGACTTGAGTCAAGGTACTGGAGAAAAGGGAACCAAGGGAAGGTGAGTCTGACTTTTTGCATTCAATTTTTGCTTTGGTGCATTTTTATGTCTTCTAAGCTATATGTGTATGTTAGGAGACTGAAAATCAAAGCAGAAAGCTGTTGGCAAGAGGCTAAAATACTAAACAAATTTTAGTAGTTGGTGCTAAGGATATAAAAGTTGGAGTTCAGAACCTTCTGAGTTCAGTTCAGTCACTCAGTCGTGTCCGACTCTTTGCGACCCCATAAATTGCAGCACGCCAGGCCTCTCTATCAACAACTCCCAGAATTCACTCAGACTCACGTCCATCGCGTCAGTGATGCCACCCAGCCATCTCATCCTCGGTCGTCCCCTTCTCCTCGTGCCCCCAATCCCTCCCAGCATCAGAGTCTTTTCCAATGAGTCAACTCTTCGCATGAGGTGGCCAAAGTACTGGAGTTTCAGCTTTAGCATCATTCTTTCCAAAGAACACCCAGGACTGATCTCCTTTAGAATGGACTGGTTGGATCTCCTTGCAGTCCAAGGGACTCTCAAGAGTCTTCTCCAACACCACAGTTCAGAAGCATCAATTCTTCAGCGCTCAGCTTTCTTCATAGTCCAACTCTCACATCCATTCATGACTACTGGAAAAACCATAGCCTTGACTAGACGGACCTTTGTACTAAACAAATTTTATTAGCTGGTGCTAAGGATATAAAAGTTGGAGTTCAGAACCTTCTGAGTAGAAAAGATCAATGAAATATCCCAAACTTCCCACTGACTTTTTTTTCTTTGAGAAATGCTTGATTTATAATATTATAAATGGTTCAGGTGTATGTAATAGTGATTCACAATTTCAAAGGTTCTACTGCACTGGTAATTATTATAAAATATTGGCTATATTCCCTGTGTTGTACAGTATATACAACTATATATAAGCTACATCCTTGTAGCTTATTTTGTACATAATGGTTCATAACTCTAAATCCCCTACCCCTATCCTGCCCCTCCCTGCCTCTCTCTTCCCACTGGTAACTACTACCAGTAGTTTCTTTTTCTTTTTATCTGTGAGTTTCCTTTTTTCTTATATTCATTAGTTCATTTTAGTTTTAAGATTCATATGTGATATCATATGCTATTTGTGTTTCTCTCCCTAACATATTTCACTTAGCATAATGCCATCCAAATCCATCCATGTTTTTGCAAATGCCAAAATTTCATTTTTTAATGGCCAAGTAGCATCCTATTGTACATATATTCCATATATTCTTTATTCATTCACATGTTGATGGACACTTAGATGGCTTCCATATTTTATAAATTGTAAATCATGCTTCTACGAACATTGAAGCCATTATCTTTTTGAATTGCTGGATTTTTGATTTTTTTATGTATACTCAGGAGTGGAATTTCTGGGTCATAGGGTAGTTCTATTAGCTTTTGAGACAAGTTCATACTGCTTTCCACAGTGGTGGGACCAATTCACATTCCTACCAACCTCTCATTTGTTTATTTCCATTACTCCAGGAGATGGATTCAAAGAGATAATGCTGTAATTTATGTCAAAGAACATTCTGCCTATGTTTTCCCCTGAGTTTTATAGTGTCTGATCTTACATTTTAGATTTTTTAATCCATTTTGAGTTTATTTCTATTTATGGTGTTAGAAAATGTCCTAACTGCATTATTTTACATCTAGTTGTCCAGTTTTCATATCACCACTTATTGAAGAGATTGTCCTTTCTCCACTGCATATTCATGCCTCTATTGTTATAGATTAATTGATTGTAAGTACATGGATTTACTTATGGGATTTCTATCCTGTTTGATTGATTTATATTTGTTTCTGTGCGAGTACCATACTTTTTTGATTCCTTCAGCTTTGTAACATGATCTGAAGACTGGCAGCCTAATTACTCAAGCTTCATTTTTCTTTCTGTAGTCTTCTCTGGCTGTTCGTGTTGCCACTCAAATTTAAAATTTTGGTTCAAGTTCTGTGAAGAATGCCAATGGTAATTCGTTAGGGGTTACATAGAATCTGTAGATTGTCTTGGGTGGTATGGTCATTTTAGCAATATTAATTCTTGAAATCTATGAACACAGTATATCTTTATATCTGTTTCTGCTCAATTTCTTTAATCAGTTTCTTATAACTTTCCAAGTATAGATCTTTTGCTCAAATGAGATTTTCAAAAGAGGTATACTCTAAAACTAGTAGCAGATTAAAATAGGCCAACCTTGAGTAGATCAAAATGATCTGCCCATCAGACAGCTTCTTCCATAAATGGTGCTGAGAAAACTGGACAGCTACATATAAAACAATGAAATCAGAAAACTAACACCTAACACCAGAACACTAAAGCTAAATTCCTAACACCATATACAAAGATAAACTCAAAATGGGTTAAAGACCTAAATGTAAGACCTGAAACTATAAAACTCTTAGAGGAAAACATAGGCAGAACACTCGATGACATTAAGTAAGATCCTCTATAACCCACCTCCTAGAGTAATGGAAATAAAAACAAAAGTAAACAAGTGAGACCTGATTAAACTTAAAAGCTTTTTCACAGCAATGGAAACTATAAGCAAGGTGAAACGACAGTCCTCAGAATGGGAGAAAATAATAGCAAGTGAAACAACTGACAAAGGATTAATTTCCAAAATACACAAGCAGCTCATACAACTCAATACCAGAAAAACAAACAACCCAATCAAAAAATGGGAAAAAGACATTTCTCCAAAGAAGACATACAGATGGCTAACAAACACATGAAATGATGCTCAACATGGCTCATTATTAGAGAAATGCAAATCAAAACCACCATGAGCTATCACCTCTTACCATTCAGAATCAGTTCAGTTCAGTCACTCAGTCGTGTCTGACTCTTTGTGACCCCATGAATTGCAGCAACCCAGGCCTCCCTGTCCATCACCAGCTCCTGGAGTTCACTCAGACTCACGTTCATCAAGTCAGTGATGCCACCCAGCCATCTCATCCTCTGTCGTTCCCTTCTCCTCCTGTCCCCAATCCCTCCCAGCATCAAAGTCTTTTCCAACGAGTCAACTCTCCACATGAGGTGGCCAAAGTACTGGAGTTTCAGCTTTAGCATCATTCCTTCCAAAGAAATCCCAGGGCTGATCTCCTTTAGAATGGACTGGTTGGATCTCCTTGCAGTCCAAGGGACTCTCAAGAGTCTTCTCCAACACCACAGTTCAAAAGCATCATTTCTTCGGCGCTCAGCCTTCTTCACAGTCCAACTCTCACATCCATACATGACCGCTGGAAAAACCATAGCCTTGACTAGATGGACCTTTGTTGACAAACTAATGTCTCTGCTTTTGAATATGCTATCTAGGTTGGTCATAACTTTTCTTCCAAGGAGTAAGCATCTTTTAATTTCATGGCTGCAGTCACCATCTACAGTGATTTTGGAGCCCCCAAAAATAAAGTCTGACACTGTTTCCACTGTTTCCCCATCTATTTCCCATGAAGTGATGGGACCAGATGCCATGATCTTCATTTTCTGAATGTTGAGCTTTAAGCCAACTTTTTCACTCTCCTCTTTCACTTTCATCAAGAGGCTTTTTAGTTCTTCTTCGCTTTCTGCCATAAGGGTGGTGTCATATGCATATCTGAGGTTATTGATATTTCTCCTGGCAATCTTGATTCCAGCTTGTGCTTCTTCCAGTCCAGCGTTTCTCATGATGTACTCTGCATAGAAGTTAAATAAGCAGGGTGACAATATACAGCCTTGACGTACTCCTTTTCCTATTTGGAACCAGTCTGTTGTTCCATGTCCAGTTCTAACTGTTGCTTCCTGACCTGCATACAGATTTCTCAAGAGGCAGGTCAGGTGGTCTGGTATTCCCATCTCTTTCAGAATTTTCCACAGTTTATTGTGATCCACACAGTCAAAGGCTTTGGCATAGTCAATAAAGCAGAAATAGATGTTTTTCTGGAACTCTCTTGCTTTTTCCACGATCCAGCAGATGTTGGCAATTTGCTCTCTGGTTCCTCTGCCTTTTCTAAAACCAGCTTGAAGATCAGGGAGTTCATGGTTCACGTATTGCTGAAGCCTGGCTTGGAGAATTTTGAGCATTACTTTACTAGCATGTGAGATGAGTGCAATTGTGTGGTAGTTTGAGCATTCTATGGCATTGCCTTTCTTTTGGATTGGAATGAAAACTGATCTTTTCCAGTCCTGTGGCTGGAAAGCCAAAATGGTCATCATCAAAAAGTCTACAAACAATAAATTCTGGAGAGGGTGTGGAGAAAAGGGAACACTCTTGCATTGTTGATGGGAATGTAAATTGACACAGCCAGTATGGAAGATGGTATGGAGATTCCTTTAAAAACTAGGAATAAAACCACCATATGACCCAGCAATCCCATTCCAAGGCATATACCCTAAGAAAACCAAAATTGAAAAAGACACATGTATAACATGGTTCAGTGCAGCACTATTTACAATAGCTAGAAAGTGGAAGCAAGCTAGATGTCCATCAACAGATGAATGAATAAAGAAGTTGTGGTACATATACACAATGGAATATTACTCAGCCATAAAAAGGAATGCCTTTGAGTTAGTTCTGATGAGGTGGATGAACCTAGTCCTTCTTATATTGAGTGAAGTAACTCAGAAAGAGAAAAATATCATATTCTAACACGTATATACAGAATCTAGAAAAATTGTACTGAAGAATTTACTTACAGGGCAGCAATGGAGAAACAGACAATGAGAATAGACTTATGGACATGGGGAGAGTGGGGAAAGGATGAGATGTGTGGAAAGAGTAACATGGAAACTTACATTGCCATATGTAAAATAGATAACCAACAGAAATTTGCAGTATGTCTCAGGAAACTCAAACAGGGCTCTGTATCAACCTGGGGGTGGGGATGGGGAGGGAGATGGGAGGGAGGTTCAAAAGGGAGGGTATATATGTATGCCTATGGTTCATTCATGCTGAGGTTTGACAGAAAACAAAATTTTTTAAAGCAATTATCCTTCAATAAAAAAAAAAGATCTGCCCATATGTTATCAGCATGCTAGAAGATAAGTAAATACTCCTTAAAAGATGACTAATCAGATGTCTTATAATATTGCAAACATTAGATTCAATATTCAATTAAACTTTACTAGTTAGGAAAGTGAAAGTGTAAGTTGCTCAGTTGTGTCCAACTCTTTGAGACCCTTTGGACTGTAGCCCAAGTTCCTCTTTCCATGTGATTCTCCAGGCAAGAATACTGGAGTCATGTCCAACTCTATTACTTCATGGACTGAGACCTGCCAGGCTTCTCCCATCGAGAATACTGGAATGGGTTGTCATTTCCTTCTTCAGGGTATCTTCCCGACCCAGGGATCAAACTCAGGTCTCTTGCATTAGGAGGCAGTTTCTTTACCACTGAGCCACCTGGTAAGCCCATTAGTAGGTGTATTAGAAAACAAAACAAAAATGTAACTTAAAAACAAATTATAGAAATAAACCAACCAGTGATTTACATATTAGAATTATCAAATATAAACACTAAAATAATTATGATTGGAACTTTTGACAAAACAAATAAAAAGGTGGAGAATTTCATTAAACTGGAATATGTGAAAAAAAATGAAAGGGAAATTTTCAAACAAAAAATAAAAAGATTTAATTAAGAATGTTAAAAATGGATTTAAAAACATATTAGACACACCAGAAAAGAGGATTAGTGAACTGAAAAAAGGTCAGTAGAAAGTGTCTAAAGTCAAGTCCAAAGAAGGAAAAAATATTTAAAAAATTTTTGAAGAGATAAGAGATATGTGAAATCGGATGTAAAGATTTAACATACATGTAATTGGAGGAGAGGCTGTGGAAGACGCAATACTTGGAAAGCTACTGAATGAGAATCTTTTAAAACTATCAAAAGATATCAAGTCATAAATTCAGGAAGGTATGCAAATCTCAGGATATAGAAATGAAATCAGGATGAAATGAAAACAGGGTGAAATCAAACAGAACCATGTCTAGGCACATCATAGTAAAATTGCAACAAAGACAAAAGAGAAAAATCTTTTAAAAAGCAAGAAAAAAACACACTACCTTCAAAGAGGCCAGCAAGACTGACAATTGAACTCTTAAAGAAGCAACAGAAACCATGA
This sequence comes from Budorcas taxicolor, assembly GCF_023091745.1. Taxonomy (NCBI): domain Eukaryota; kingdom Metazoa; phylum Chordata; class Mammalia; order Artiodactyla; family Bovidae; genus Budorcas; species Budorcas taxicolor. Next base: position 58,879,680 of record NC_068919.1, on the reverse strand, counting down.
AACAATTGATTGGCATCTTTGAAATAATGTAAGGAAATAAATGTGAATTTAGAATTCTGTACCTAATGAACATAGTCATCAAAAATAAAGGCAAAATAAATACTTTTTCAGACAAAAGCTTAGCATTCATCATCGTTTGTCCTTCACTAAAATACTAAAGAATTTTTTACAGAAGGAAAATGTTCCTAGAATGAGGTTTAATAATGCAGAAAGGAATAATGAACAACAGAAAGAATAACTACAGTGTAAATATAAATACCTATTAATTAAAACAATAATCTAATGTTAGTGGGTTTAAAAATATATACATTGTATTGAAACACACAATACCAAAAGCACAAAGAGAGTTAAATGGTGTTAAGCTGTTATAAACCCTTGAGGCATTATGCTGAGCAAAATAAATCAGACAGAGAAAGGCAAATACTGAATGATTTCACTTACATATGGAATCTAAAAAAAACTATTTACAGGGAAGCCGTGGAGAAACAGAGAATAGACTTATGGATATGGGGAGAGGGGGGAGAGGGTGAGATATATGGAAAGAGTAACCTGGAAACTTACATTACCATATGTGAAATAGATAACCAACAGGAATTTGCTGTATGTCTCAGAAAACTGAGGCTTCCCTGGTGGCTCAGACGGTAAAGTGTCTGCCTACAATGCGAGAGACCTGGGTTCGATCCTTGAGTTGGGAAGATCCTCTGGAGAACGAAATTGCAACCCACTCCAGTACTCTTGCCTGGAAAATCCCATGGATGAAGGAGGGTGGTGGTATAGTCCATGGGGTTGCAAAGAGTTGGGCACGACTGAGCGACTTCACTTTCACTTTCTGGAAACCGAAACAGGGCTCTGTATCAACCTAGAGGGGTGGGATGGGAGGGAGATGAGAGGGAGTTTCAAAAGTGAGTGGATATATGTATGCCTATGGCTCATTCGTGTTGAGGTTTGACAGAAAACAACAAAATTCTGTGAAACAGTTATCCTTCAATTAAAAAATAAAATTTTTTTTTTAAGTTTTGAGGGTAAAAAAAAAAACTGAACTCATAAAACAGAACAGATTGATAGTTGCCAAAAAAAAAAAAGAGTTCAGGGATGGGGGAAATTTGCAAAACTAGTTGAAAGGTACAAACTTCCAGTTATAAGATAAATAATTCCAGTGACATAATATACAACATGATAAATATAGATATCAATACTGTACTGTATACTTGAACATTACTAAGGGAATAGATCTTAAAAATTCTCAATTGAGAAAAATTGTAATTATATGAGGCAAAGGATATTATAATTAAACATATAATAATTGAGATCCAAAATAAGAGTGTTGCCAACTAATAAGGAAAGAAATTGATTAATTATAAATACTTGACTTTGTAGTATTACTAGACATAAAGTAAAATTTCTATACTCAACAATTCTAGAGATAGTTTTCAAAATAGTAAATATATGTATATGTACAACTGATTCACTTTGCTATACATCTGAAACTAACACAACATTATAAATCAACCAAGCTTCAATAAAAGTTTTTAAAGATTTCATTTTGACAAATTTAAAAGGAAGATTAATACTTCTATTTCAGTATTAAATATTAGAGATAATTACTGTATTAATTGCAATAGAGGGACATTTCATTTTAATAAAATAATTTAAAGTGAAGATGTATAACCTAAATTTACATCCAACTAGTAAAATAGCCTTATTTTTAAGATTAACAGAATTAAATGAAGAAATAACTCCACAGTCATGCATAGAATAACTACAGAATGTTCAGTATTTTCAAATACACATGGAAAATTTGCCAAAATGACCGTATGCTGGCAAATAAAATAGTTTCCAATAAACAATAAAGAATCGAAGTCATAAAGTTAATTTTCCTGACCACCATGGAAACAAACTAGTAATATATAGATTATTCCCGAAAGAACTAGAAAAAAAATTTAAGAAGGACATTTAGCAATATGTAGGCAAGAACTTGTTGAATAGCATTGAGAAAATGTACAAAACCTTGGCTCAGTCACCATTTTTCATTGGAAACTTTTCTGGATTTCTGTGTATGCTTTAATTAATGCATTTGTTAAGCTGGATTCTCCTGTCCTCTCAAGGACTGAGTTTTCTCCTGCACTGCAGAAAGAGAAAGCTCTTCTGACTTTCACTGCAAGTCTCCCTATTTCTTTGACTTCTTTGAAAACCTAGAAGGTTTTGTAAGTTTTTAGTGTACATTTGCATGTAAATGTAAAGGAAAAAAAAAGTCGATTGGACATTGGAAATATGTTTAATCCAGGCCGTGTTCAATAGCAATTCAGCCCTGACCTTTTGGATAATCAGGCTGAACGAACAACAAACTGAAAGGAGTGGTATGACAAATAAGATGTGGAGATCAGCCCTGGGATTTCTTTGGAAGGAATGATGCTGAAGCTGAAACTCCAGTACTTTGGCCATCTCATGCGAAGAGTTGACTCATTGGAAAAGACTCTGATGCTGGGAGGGATTGGGGGCAGGAGGAGAAGGGAACGACAGAGGATGAGATGGGGGGATGGCATCACTGACTCGATGGACATGAGTCTGAGTGAACTCCGGGAGTTGGTGATGGACAGGGAGGCCCGGCGTGCTGCGATTCACGGGGTTGCAAAGAGTCGGACAGGACTGAGTGACTGAACTGAACTGAACTGATGAACGGATGAGCTGGTTAATGAACAAATTTAAAGTAACTATGACTGGGAAGCCTCTTTTCATGGCTCTTGCCTTTTCTGACTTAGTGAATGACAACACACAATTAGAATGCAGCGCTCTTGAATGAAAAGTCAGTGCGTCAAGAACCAAATCCGATTGGATTTTGACTGACTGGACCAAAGGTGGATGGGTAGTCATCATCTTAGTTCTTCCACAGTGTCTCCATCCTTCCCTTTCTGGCCAATTCATCTTCTGTAGTAGATTGGTCGTCAGGCTAAAGAAAAATGTACACTTTTACTCCTATAAATTAATGGGAGTTGATCATTCACAAAGTTTGGAAAGCCTAGCATTCCTTCATGTGGACAGGGTTGTCAACTCCATATGGTTGCATTCTCTTGTGTTTCATGGCTTTCTGTCTCTTGTCTTTCCCCTGCCTAGAACCCCCTTCTTCACTTATCAGCCAAGTGAGATCCAAGAAGACTTCCGCTCTGAGACTCATGGTCCTTTCTGACAAAAATGAATGGCTATCTTGTCGGTGCTTTACTTTTTTTCTTTTTAAAGCCTATCAATTATAGCAGTTTTATCCAGATGTGTTATTTATCTCTTTAAATATTTTCTTTCCCTTGTATAAGGCCATGAACTCCACAAAATTCGGGTCCATGTTTCATTTTTCAATAGTAATATTGTGCTCTTATTATGAGCCAGGCTCATAGCATAAGCCTCACAGCAACCCTTATTATAGTTATTTGTCATGCTCACTTTAAAGAAAAAGTCAGAGAGTTGAGGAAACTTGCCTGAAATCAACAGCAATTCAAGTGACAGAGCAAAGAGTGAACCTCCGTTTGTCTGAATCCAGAGCCTGATTCTTATCCAAATTCTTCATCTTACCAGTTTCACCTTTGAGAAAATTCTCTGGTGCTTAATAAAGGTTTAATGTTAAGGGCAAGATTTTTCCATAACTATGTTAGTGCCCCAGAGAACATGTTTGTAATAGTATGCAGGTAGAACTGATGAATGCAGAAACTATGTATCTAATAGAAATTTCTTTCTATATATATTTAAGCCAATAAGTAAATAAGCAGATTCTCTGAATTCCAAGGATGCATTTTATTAAAGAAAGCAGAGGAACAAGTGTATTGAAACCTCAAAGGAGTGTTTGCTTACAGAGATGTTCGGGAAGAGTGACAATGCCAAGCACACAGCCACAAAGGAAGGGCCACAAAACTTCCCTCCTGAAACAGCAGGCTGAGTGGGAAGTCCAGTTGATTTAATACTGTTCTTCTCTACAAGAAAACACTTTGAGTAGGAACCAGCCTTAAGCTTCCGTAAGAAGTCACCACTTTTCTCTTCTCCAAAGTCACTTAATCAGAATGAAGTAGGTCCATGGATTCTTCAGAAATGTACAGAGAGGGAGTGCCTTAGCAGCCCAGAAACATTCATCTCCCTTTAGTTTAATCATTGCCTGATGACTGCTGCGACTGCGTGTTGTCACTGGAGACAGCGACTGGTACTCTGAGTCAATTCTCGATTCAGGCAATAGTCTCATTTTATGAGTTTTATATCCCCTTCGTGTCGTCAGTTGTTTTGTTTTCTATTCTTGGAGGTCTTGCCAGTGACAGTATTGCACTGAGATACAGATATAGTGCCACTTTCCTGTGGAAAAGTGAAAGTCGCTCAGTTGTGTCCAACTATTTGCAACTCCATGGACTATACAGTCCATGGAATTCTCCAGGCCAGAATACTGGAGTGGGTAGCCTTTCCCTCCTCCAGGGTATCCTCAACCCAGGGATCAAACCCAGGTCTCCTACATTGCAGGCAGATTCTTTACCAGCTGAGCCACAAGGGAAGCCCATTTCCTGTAGAAGGAGGAACCAAAGCAAGTGTCAACAGCTCCTGTCAAGAAAGAGTTCAGAGTAATTGCCAGGGCTGTCTCAGATCAGTGACTTAATCCCCTCCTAGGAAGGGTGGGAATAATGAAAACAGCTTTTTATGATGTTTAGATGGCTATGGAGACTCACTTTAAGCCTGCACATAGAGTACAGAGACAAATGTTGCTCTTAGAGCCTGGGAAGTCATATGCAGAGGAAATTTCAGGACATTACTTTCCAGTTCTTTATTTTCCTCCTTGCCTTGCCATTTTTTTCTTCTTTCAGCCAAATATTGGGGCATTGGCTGCATTGCTCTTAAAATACACAAGTATTCTTCCTGCAGTACGACCCCTGGTAAGAGAGAGAGAGAACTGATGCAGATACATACTGCTGAAGCTTAATTCCTATTCCTTGTTCTGGGTTAAAGGATGAAGAGTGGGAGAAGTAGGAGTCCTTCCCTTCACTTTTTTATTTTACTCTTTTTTTCTGTGCACATTTTATCTCTTATTCAATAATCAAGTTCTCAGATACAGGCTTGGAACCCATCCCCACTCCCCATTAATTAATTAGTTTCCTGACCTCAGAGACTGTGTTCTTCATCTCATCAAGGACCGTGGTGTTCTCTTGCTATCTGATACTCACCATGTGTAAGCAATATTATAAAGACTCATGCCTTTAGTCGAACCTGGGATAGTGATTATCGGGACACATATTAACAATACAGTGGGAGGCTACTGGGTTGAGTGCTGCTTTAAGGCCAAGGAGGTGGCTGGGTCCCAGCAGCAGGTACATTTGACTTCACCCTGCCTTTGGTCTTACCCCGATCAGCATGTTATCTCAACTCTGAAGGCCCCCAGTGATGACTGCTCCTCAGTCTCCAGTGGACAAGAATTGAAGAAAAATTATCTTGAGGATATCTTCCACTCTTTTACAAAGTTACTAGAGTTTATTAAGTGCCCAGGGTCTGTCTGTCGGTCAGTTCTTTGACTAAGGCTGCCTTCAAACTCTGATTCACCCTTCTACCTACCCACCCCTTGCCCCACCCTCATCGCCCATCATATTTTGAAAGTTTAATCCCTGTCTCTGCTCACTGGCAGGACTCATTCCTCTTAAGCATGGTTCTCATTTCCTTATTTTTATAAGCTGGTGACCATCCAGTTTTCTCCTAGGCTGCAATGTGCAACACAAAAACAAGTCATTTAAAATCTGCTTCGTTGGGTTCTGGACCATTCTGGATACCAACTAGATAGACCCAGGAGTTGATAACAGATACCCATCCCAAACTTGGCAGGTCTGGTGGGGGAAACTGAAGGAAAAGATGTGTTTGGAAAAGATAAGAACCATCTGATTGGCTATACCGGTGTCTGGGGGATTCTATATCAAATACGTTTCTTTTACTGGCTTCAAACGTTGTCACAGTACACTGCTTAGCAAAGGGAAATAAGACATCTTTATATGCTAGGGGTGTGGGTGGTAAAAAAATAGAGGAAGAGTATGGCCTCTGATGCTTGTAGTTCTCAGATTGGAAGTGTGGATAGCTCTACCATTATTATCTCTATATCCTCGGCACCATCCTCAACCTCTGTAAGCCTCAGTTTCTCTATCAGTGAATTGAGAATCATATTAGAATCTTCATTATAGGGTTGTTCCAAAGATTAAAGGAAATAATGCATTGCAAAACATGTAAAGTACTTAGTCCAGGGCAAAGTATAATGAAGACTCAACAAATGTTAATGTGAGATAAAATTATCTTTTCATTAACAATCCTAAAGGAAATTCATTGGAAGGACTGATGCTGAAGCTCCAAAGTTTTGGCCACCTGATGTAAAGAGCTGACTCACTGGAAAAGCCACTGATGCTGGGAAAGACTGGGGTCAGGAGGAGAAGGGGGCAACAGAGAATGAGATGGTTGGATGGCAACACCAAGTCAATGGACATAAGTTTGAGCAAACTCTGAGAGATAGTGAAGGACAGGGAAGCTTGGTGTGCTGCATTCCATGGTCACAGAGAGTCAGACACGACTTGGCGACTAAACAACAGCTTTCATGAACAAAGTTCACCTGAGTCACTTACACCTGTTTATGTGTCCAGATCACTCACACACACACACGTCACAGAGATAGAGATAAATTTATCAAACTCTGTGCATTTGAATCTGAAACTTCATCTCATTCAAGAGCCTTCTTAGAGGCTTAGGAAGCCTCTCTATGCCTCATTTTTCTCTGTACAAAATAGGAATTATAATGGTTCCTACATTGGAAAGTGGTTTAAATTGTATAATGCATGTAATATGCTTAGTGTGCTGGGTACAGCCTTTAGTATTAGCCATTGGTTTTTTGTTTTTATTTTTTAAAAAGATATCAGAAGCCAAATCTGGAGCCCCAAGGCAAACATTATTTTGATCAAAGACAAAGCAATCATATTTCATTCAGGGGTTTGTTTCAAAATATCTGCCAGATATTAGCAAAAGTAAAAAGGCAAATATTCAAAAAGACTGAAAGAAAATAAACCAAAATATCCAGTGACTTTCTATTAGTGATGGGATTGTGGTAAAATGTTGTTTGTTCTCTTTATACTTTTCCTAAATTCCAAATTTTGTGCAATGGGCACATGTTACTCTTATAGTCAACAAAAATAATTGGCTTTTATGAATACTCATATACACAATTATGATAGCATGTGGACTTTAACCTCTCTCCTTAATGTCCTCATTTGACCTTATCTTTGCCAGAACCTCTGGTTAAATATGGCACCTAATGACGGAAGAATTGTTAAAAGTGTAAATGAATGTATGCTGTATTATAGATATTCAATTTTTTTGGCTCTGTTTCATTTTTGAAATGTTAAAATACCAAAATGTAAAAATATCCTACTCTCAAGAACAATCAAATATTAGTATTTAGTCCTTTTGGCTTTAGATACATTGTTTATCTAACTAAAGTATTTGGACTATTACAAATAAAATTCAGGTTCCCTTTGTTTTCCTCTCCAGGTTCCATCCCCTATCTTCTCCATGGGTGGGCATTATTATGAATTTGGTGGGTACCATTTCAATCTACATTTTTGTATTTTAATTGCATATATATGCTCTATAAATAGTAGACAATATTGTTTTCTATGTTTTGTGGTGTTTACAAATTTTTCCATAGCTTATTTTAACTCAAATTATATTTTCTAGATCAGTGCTGTCCAATAAAAATGTAACTGAACCACATATTAATTTAAAATTTTCTAATAGCCACACCTAAAAGCAAAAAGCAAAATTAAATTTAGTACATATTTTATTTAACTAAATATGTCCAAAATATTATTCTTCTAATATATATCTTTAGCCATATTTCAAGTGCTTATCAGCTTTATGTGGCAAGTTAGCTACCATAAAGGAGAGCACAGTTCTAGATCTATGTATATTGATACACATGCACTTAATTGTTGTGGAGCATCTCAGTTTATATATCCATTCACTTACTGATGGACAATTAGGTTTATTTTCCTATGGCAAATAATGTTTCCTTGAACATTTTTTTCTATGTCTCCTGTTGCACACGTACAAGAGTTTCTCTTAGTGACTATCATGAGTGAAATAACCTGTTCATAACAGTGAGCATCTAATTGTAAGACTGTTTCCAAATTGCTGTCCATAGTGGTATATCAGTTTAAAATCTTAACAACAGAGGCAAGAGTGCTGAGAATACTTGATCCACACATCTTCCCTGAAAGACTACTGCCTCTAAATGTTATTAATTTGGCAAGTTGTTTAATCTCTCTCACCTTATCTATGAAATGAGACTAGTAAAAATGCTACCTACCTCAGTTATTAGTTCAGTTCAGTTCAGTCGCACAGTCGTGTCCGACTCTTTGCGACCCCATGAATCGCAGCATGCCAGGCCTCCCTGTCCATCACCAGCTCCCGGAGTTCACTCAGATTCATGTTCATCGAGTCAGTGATGCCATCCACCCATCTCATCCTCTGTAATCCCCTTCTCCTGCCTCCAATCCCTCCCAGCATCAGAGTCTTTTCCAATGAGTCAACTCTTCGCATGAGGTGGCCAAAGTACTGGAGTTTCAGCTTTAGCATCATTCCTTCCAAAGAAATCTCAGAGTTGATCTCCTTCAGAATGGATTGGTTAGATCTCCTTGCAGTCCAAGGGACTCTCAAGAGTCTTCTCCAACACCACAGTTCAAAAGCATCAATTCTTCGGTGTTCAGCCTTCTTCACAGTCCAACTCTCACATCCATACATGACTACTGGAAAAACCACAGCCTTGACTAGATGGACCTTAGTTGCCAAAGTAATGTCTCTGCTTTTGAATATGCTATCTAGGTTGGTCATAACTTTTCTTCCAAGGAATAAGAGTCTTTTAATTCATGGCTGCAATCACCATCTGCAGTGATTTTGGAGCCCCCAAAAATAAAGTTTGACACTGTTTCCACTGTTTCCCCATCTATTTCCCATGAAGTGATGGGACCAGATGCCATGATCTTAGTTTTCTGAATGTTGAGCTTTAAGCCAACTTTTTCACTCTCCTCTTTCACTTTCATCAAGAGGCTTTTTAGTTCTTCTTCGCTTTCTGCCATAAGGGTGGTGTCATCTGCATATCTCAGGTTATTGATATTTCTCCCGGCAATCTTGATTCCAGCTTGTGGTTCTTCCAGCCCAGCATTTCTCATGATGTACTCTGCATATAAGTTAAATAAGCAGGGTGACAATATACAGCCTTGATGTACTCCTTTTCCTATTTGGAACCAGTCTGTTGTTCCATGTCCAGTTCTAACTGTTGCTTCCTGACCCGCATACAGATTTCTCAAGAGGCAGGTTAGGTGGTGTGGTATTCCCATTTCTCTCAGAATTTTCCACAGTTTCTTGTGATCCACACAGTCAAAGGCTTTGGCATAGTCAATAAAGCAGAAATAGATTTTTTCAGTAGATAAATTAATACATAAAAAGAAAGAACTTAGAACCATGCCTGGAAAATGTTAATTCCTCAATAAATGTAAGCTATTGTTGTCATTATTTCATTTGTTTTCTCATAACTGCTCTATGGAGTAAGCAGGATAGTTACTCATTACCAAGATAAGAAATTGGAAAAACTTAATCCAGGTCTGTGGTTCATTAAATGATATTTAATGAGATTAAATAGCTATAAAGGACCCTGACACAACTTAGTGACTAAACAACAACAAAGATTTAGAATATTTTCCTCTTACATCCTGATGTTCAATAAGAATTTCAGTTCTGTCTGCCACCACTATCACCAACATTGTTAACACTACCACATAATCAATACCATCATCTTGCCTACTATCCCACTGAGATCAAACCTGCATCAACTGGAAGAGGTGATACTATATTGGACATTATTGACTGAGCATCCATAATGCCTGTGGTTTAATCACTAGGTTGTGTCCGACTCTTGAGACCCCATGGACTATAACCTGCCAGGCTCTTCTGTCCATGGGACTCTCCAGGCAACAAAACTGGGGTAGGTTGCCATTTCCTTCTCCAGAGGATCTTCCCAACCCAGGAACAGAACCTGGGTCTCCTGCATTGCAGGCAGATTCTTTACTGAACTGAGCTACAAGGAAAGATCCATAATGCGTAGTGCCTAGTGAGAGTAAATTAGAGCCTGGTATTACTAGAGATGCCTCAAGTCTAGGCAGGTAGGACAGATACTAGGACTGGAGAGGTTTTCTTTTTTTCTACCTTAAAGTCTTCTAAAACTTCTTCCTTATTTTCACTCATTGTGTGTGGATATTTTTGTGGGTTTGTGTTTTTGTTTTTTTTGTACATCTGGGGGCTTTTCTGATTGGCAACTAGACCTTGAATTATACAGGGCTGGGTATCTGGATTATGTTATGTTCTTCTGAACAGTAAGTCTTATTTTAGAAGGCAGTTAGTTACTTTGGCTTGACTCAGACTCAGAACTCTGTCTTCCTTGTGGTAGATAGCAAATGATCTCCCCACTCAGTTTATTCAGCTCTCAGCTACTGTATATTTCAAGACCTCTTCAGGTCTTCCCTGGCCATTATAGTTTAGTAGTCATCCAAAGTTTTTGGCAGATTTTATATGTATATGTTCAAGGATTTCACCTTGTGCAGTTCCCTCCCTTCCAGGATAATTCCTCTAACTTTCTGCTTTGCCAGTCCCAAACTGCATCTGATAGCTCAGATTAGTAAGATGGTGGCTTTCTGCTGCTGTACAGCTGTGTAGGCAGAAGCCTGAAAACCTTCAAATCATACTCATGGAAATTCTTCTTTCCTATAGTTTTGATTTTGGTCACTCTCCAGTTCGTGTGTGTGTGTGTGTGTGTGTGTGCGTGTGTGTGTGTTCGTGTGTGTGTGTTCGTGTGTGTGTGTTCGTGTGTGTGTTCGTGTGTGTGTTCCAGATTTTACAATTATCATCTGAGGAACAGTTCTATCCACCCAGTCTCCACTATTTCTGAAACTGCAACACCCTGTTAAGTATCTTTTAATTTAAGTTGATTCCACCTTCCCCCATGCTATTTACCCATGGTAGAAATTGAATCTGAGTGGAAAGTACATGAAAGCATTTATAGTATTTTCTCTTCTTCTGAAAATGTTTTATTTTTTCCTTAATAAAAATTTTTAAATGGAAAGATTACTTGAGCAGTGATGCTGCTTACTTCCTATTACTTGACAAAAGGACCATGATGTTTTGCTGTTCTACTTTTAATGATATTAAGACTGATCACTGCTCTTGGTTGGAGATTTTCAAGCGGCCCAGGCAGAAATCAGTACCTTAAGGGGAAGTTGAAAGTAGAACGTCTCTCAGTGGGCTGAGTCACTGAAAATGCACAATTGTGGAGCAAAAGAAAAGAAAATAAATTTTGATTTGACATATTATTTTATGGCTTTTTCTGAGAAACCTGTGAACTCTGGTCAAGACAGAATAGAAATAAAATGACCCAATTACTAGGAAAGAGCCCAGAGAGCCCTTATATTAAAAAATTGTCAGCAACATTGTGGAATACTTAGAATCACTGGAGTTTCATAACAGGAATGGCCTTATTGGACCGCCTATTCAGTGCCAGGAATTTCCCACAGGATATAGTTTTACTTTCCTGTGCTGCCTATTCTTTCCGTACTGGTAGGATGACATCAATAATCCCAAAGTTCCCATACAGCCCTAACAGCCTGTGATTTATAATCACCATCCCTTCCCAACTGAGGCCATGTGTTCAGTTAATAGCTGAACTAAACCAAAGCATGGATCTATTTTCTACCCGGTACTCTTTCCATAAGAGGAAAAGCTAACATTTGTTAAGTATGCTGAATATTGTACATGCCACATATAATTTAATCCTTACTGTAGCCTACCATAAGGCAGGTAGTAACTCCATTTTTAAAATTATGAAATTAAGGCAGAGAAAGCTAAACATTTTAACAAATGCACCTCCAAAGCATATCTTTTAAATTTGTTTTACATTGGAGTATCATTGATTAACAACAGTGAGTTAGTTTAGGGTATACAGAAAGATATTTAGCTATACATATATGTGTATATATTATTTTTCAAATTCTTTTTCTCATTTAGTTTATTACAGAATATTGAGCAGAATTCTTTCTGCTATACAGCAAGTCCTTCTTGTTGTTCTATCTTAAATATGTGTATGTGTCAATATCAAAATCTCAGTCTATCCCTCCCCCTACCTTTCCCACCTAGTAATCATAAGTTCATTCTCTGTTAGTCTATTCCTATTTTGTAAATGAGTTCATTTGTATCATTAATTCTAGACTCCACATATAAGCAATATGATCTGATATTTGTCTTTCTCTGACTTACTTCTCTGACTATGGATGGAAGTTTGTGACATTGTACAGGACACAGGGATCAAGACCATCCCCAAGAAAAAGAAATACAAAAAAGCAAAATGGCTGTCTGAGGAATGCCTTACAAATAGCTGTGAAAAGAAGAGAGGCAAAAATCAAAGGAAAAAAGGAAACATATACACAATTGAATGCAGAATTCTGAAGAATACCAAGGAGAGATAAGAAAGCCTTTCTCAGTGATCAGTGCAAAGAAATAGAGAAAACAACAGAATGCAAATGACTAGAGATATCTTCAAAAAAATTAAGAGATATGAAGAGAGAATTTCATGCAAAAATGGGCTCAATAAAAGACAGAAATGGTATGGACCTAACAGAAGCAGAGGATATTAAGAAGAGGGGGCAAGAATACACAGAAGAACTGTACAAAAAGGATCTTCACAACCCAGATAATCACGATGGTGTGATCACTCACCTACAGCCAGACATCCTGGAATGCGAAGTCAAGTAGGCCTTAGGAAGCATCACTAGGAACAAAGCTAGTGAAGGTGATAGAATTCCAGTTGAGCTATTTCATATCCTAAAATATAATGCTGTGAAAGTGCTGTATTCAATATGCCAGCAATTTTTGAAAACTCAGCAGTGGCCACAGACTTGAAAAGGTCAGCTTTCATTCCAATGACAAAGAATGCTCAAACCACCGCACAGTTGCACTCATCTCACATGCTAGTAAAGTAATGCTCAAAATTCTCCAAGTCAGGCTTCAACAGTACATGAACTATGAACTTTCAGATGTTCAAGCTGGATTTAGAAAAGGCAGAGGAACCAGAAATCAAATTGTCACCATCCACTGGATCATTGAAAAAGCAAGAGAGTTCCAGAAAAACTTCTATTACTGCTTTATTGACAATGCCAAAGCCTTTGACTGTGTGGACCACAACAAATTTTGGAAAATTCTGAAAGAGACGGGAATAACAGACTATCTGACCTGCCTCTTGAGAAATCTGTATGCAGGTCAGGAAGCAACAGTTAGAACTGGACATGGAACAACAGACTGGTTCCAAATAGGGAAAGGAATGCATCAAGGCTGTTAATTGTCACCCTGCTTATTTAACTTATATGCAGAGTACATCATGAGAAACACTGGGCTGGATGAAGCACAAGCTGGAATCAAGATTGCCAGGAGAAATATCAATAATCTCAGATATACAGATGATACCACCCTTATGGCAGAAAGCAAAGAAGAACTAAAGAGTCTCCTGATGAAACTGAAAGAGGAGAGTGAAAAAGTTGGCTTACAGTTCAACATTCAGAAAATGAAGATCATGGCATCCAGTCCCATCACTTCATGGGAAATAGATGGGGAAACAGTGGAAACAGTGTCAGACTTTATTTTTGGGGGCTCCAAAATCACTGCAGATGGTGGTGTTCACAGCCATGAAATTAAGACGCGTACTCCTTGGAAGGAAAGTTATGACCAACCTAGATAGCATATTCAAAAGCAGAGGCATTACTTTGCCAACAAAGGTCCATCTAGTCAAGGCTATGGTTTTTCCAGTAGTCATGTATGGATGTGAGAGTTGGACTGTGAAGAAGGCTGAACGCCGAAGAATTGATGCTTTTGAACTGTGGTGTTGAAGACTGTTGAGAGTCCCTTGGCCTGCAAGGAGATCCAACCAGTCCATTCTGAAGGAGATCAGTCCTGGGTGTCCTTTGGAAGGACTGATGCTAAAGCTGAAACACCAATACTTTGGCTACCTCATGCGAAGAGTTGACTCATTGGAAAAGACTCTGATGCTGGGAGGGATTGGGGGCAGGAGAAGGGGATGACAGAGGATGAGATGGGTGGATGGCATCACCGACTCGATGGACATGAGTTTGAGTGAACTCCGCAAGTTGGTGATGGACATGGAGGCCTGGTGTGCTGCGATTCATGGGGTCGCAAAGAGTTGGACACGACTGAACTGAACTGAATGGGACTGAATGCCATGATCTTACTTTTTTGAATGTTGAGCTTTGTTTGTTTCCAATCTTAAGATATTCCTTTAATGTATTTGAAATTAAATGCAACTTCATTAAAAATTTTATTAAACATAGAGTCTCTCTCAATATAAGTCAGAATAAATTGAAGAACATAAGAATTACTTTTGAATCCCCTTAGGTCACGTAAACAACCTGTTTATAAAAACTTTATAAGCATGTGGAAAAGTGTTCATCAGTCATGTCCGACTCTTTGTGACCCCACGGACTGTAGCCCACCACACTCCTCTTTCCATGGGATTTCCCAGGCAAGAATACTGGAGCGGGTTTCCATTTCCTTCTCCAGTAGGCATGTGGAGTGCAAGAGAAAACTTTGAGTATTGCATTTACCAAAAAAAAAAAATAGTAAAACTAAATTTAGTGACTGTATTTCACATTTTTTAAATGTCAGCCAAACTCATTTAAAAAGCAATTATGTGCATGCATGGCTGATTCATGTTGATGGATGGCAAAAACCACAATATTGTAAGGTAATTATCCTCCAATTAAAATAAATTAATATTTTAAAAAGCAATCAGCTTAAATGTATAACCCTTCAATTGATTCTTCAAAATAAAACCATGGTGTTGTATGCTGCTTCTTAGGTACAGTAGTTTCTTTTAACAAAAAAAGTGCACATAGCAGTATAATGTCTGAGATATTAATTTTGGTAACTTTATGTCACTCTGTTTCTGATATGTAAAATGAGCTTTCTTCTCAGCGCCTTACCTGGAAAGTGTATTTCATGACTTAAATTATTTATTTATTTATTTATTTTAATTGGAGGTTTATTACTTTATAATATTATGATGGTTTCTGCCATACATTAATATGAATTGGCCATGGTAAAATATGGAGTGCTTCACGAATTTGTGTGTCATCCTTGTGCAGGGGCCACGCTAATCTTTGTTTCATTCCAGTGTTAGTATGTGTGCTGCCAAAGTGAGTACTGAATGTTGTTTTAAGCCAGCTTTTTTGCTCCTCTTTTACCTTCATCAAGAGGCTCTTTAGTTCCTCTTCACTTTTTGCCGTTAAAGTGGTATTATCTGCATATCAGAGGCTGTTGATATTTTTCCAGACAGTCTTGATTCCAGCTTGTGGTTCGTCCAGCCTGGCATTTTGCATGATGTACTCTGAATATAAATTGAACTAACGGTGAGAATATATAGCCTAGTCTTGCGCATGTGCTGTACATGCTAAGTCGCCTCAGGCACGGCTAACTCTATGTGACTCTGTAGACTGTAGCCTGCCAGACTCCTCTGTCCATGGCATTCTCCAGGCAGTACTGGAGTGGATTGCCATGGCCTCCTCCAAGGAATCGTCTTACTACTCTCCTAATTTGCACCAGTCAGTTGTTCCATATAAAACTCTAACTGTTGCTTCTTGACCAGTATACAAGTTTCTCAAGAGACAGGTAAGGTGGTCTGGTATTCCCATCTCTTTCAGAATTTTCCACAGGGTGAAAATTTGTTGTGATCCACACAGTCAAAGGCTTTAACTTAGTCAATTAAGCAGAAGTAGATGTTTTTCTGGAATTTCCTTGCTTTCTCTGTGGTTCAGCGGATGTTGGCAATTTGGTTTCTCTGCCTTTTCTAAATCCAGCTTGTACACCTGCAATTTCTTGGTTCATGTACTACTGAAACCTGGCTTGAAGGATTTTGAGCATAATCTTACTAGTATGTGAAAGGAGCTCAACTGTACAGTAGTTTGAACATTCTTTGACATTGCCCTTCTTTGGAATTGGAAAGAAAACTGCCTTTTTCCAGTTCTGTGGCTACTGCTGAGTTTTCCAAATTTGCTGACATACTGAATGCAGCACTTTAACAGCATCATCTTTTAGGATTTAAAATAACTTAGCTGGAATTTCATCACCTCCACTACCCTTTTCATAGTAATAATTTTAAAGGCATAACTTGACTTCACACTTCAAGATGTCTGGCTCTAGATGAGTGACCACACCAACGTGGTTTTCTGGGTCATTAAGACTTTTTTTTTTGGTACAATTCTTCTGTATGTTCTTGCCACCTCTTATTAATCTCTCTTGGTTCTGTTAGATCCTTATGGCTTCTGTCCTTTATCATGCCCATCCTTGCATGTAATGTTCCCTTGGTATCAGCTATTTGTACATACTTGTAATTGGAGATTAATTGCAAGTAGGCCACATCATTTTCAATTTGGGGTTGCAAAAGAACCCCATTCTGTGGGTTGTCTTTACATTTTATTTAAGATTTCTTAGATTTCTTTTGTTGTACAAAAGCTTTTGAGCTTAATTAGGTCCCATTTGTTTATTTTTGTTATCTTCATTACTCTAGGAGATAGACCACAAAAGCCTTTTGCCTATGTTTTCCTTTAAGAGTTTTATGGTATCCATTCCTACATTCAGATGGTTAATCCATTTTGAGCTTATTTTTGTGTATGGTGCGAAGAATGTTCTACAGTCGTTTTTTTACTTATAGCTGTTCAGTTTTCCAAGCATTTATTGACTGTCTTTTCTCTATTTATATTCATGCCTCCTTTATCTTAGATTAATTGACCATAAGTGTATGGATTTATTTCTGGGCTTTCTTTCCTGTTCCATTGATCTATATTTCTATTTTGTGCCAATATTATATTGTTTTGATGGCTGTACCTTTGTAGTATTGTCTGAAGTCAAGGATCCTGATTCCTCCAGCTCCATTTTTGTTTCTCAATATTGCTTTGGCTATTTGGGGTCTTTTGTGTCTCCATACAAATTTTAAGATTTTTTTGTTCTAGTTTTGTGAAAAATGCCACTGATAATTGGTAGGGATTATATTGAATCTGTAGATTGCCTTGGGTAGTATAGTCATTTTGACAATATTAACCCTTCCAATCCAAAAAGATAGTTTAATCTTTCCATCTTTCTGTGTCACCTTTCATTTCTTTTATTGGCATCTTAGAGCTTTTGGAGTACAGGTATTTTGTGTCATTGGAAGGTGAAAGTGAAAGTGAAAGTCGCTCAATTGTGTCTAACTCTTTGTGACCCCATGGACTATACAGTCCATGGAATTCTCCAGGCCAGAATACTGGAGTGGGTAGCCGTTCCCTTCTCCAGGGGATCTTCCCAATCCAGGGATTGAACCCAGGCCTTCCTCATTGCAGGTGGATTCTTTACCAGCTGAGCCACCAGGGAGGCCTAAGAATACTGAAGTGGGTAGCCTATCCCTTCTCCAGGGGATCTTCCCAACTGAGGAATCAAACCGGGGTCTCCTGCATTGCAGGCAGATTCTTTTCTAGCTGAGCTACTGGGGAAGTCCTTTGTGTCCTTAGGTAGGTTGATTCCTAATTATTTTATTCATTTTGATGTGATAGTGAGTGGGACTGTTTCTTTAATTTCTCTTTCAGATCTTTCATTTTTAGCATATAAAAATGCAATGGATTTCTGTATATTAATTTTGTATCCTGCAACTTTATTGAATTCATTGAGCTCTAGTACTATTCTGGTAGCATCTTTAGGATTTTCTATGTATGGTATCATATCATTTGCAAACAGTGACAGTTTTACTTCTTCTGTTCCAATTTGGATTCTCTTTTTTTTTCTTCTCTGATTGCTGTAGCTATGACTTTCAAACTGTTGAATAAATGTTGTGAGCATGGACATCCTTGTCTTGTTCCTAATCTTAGAGGAAATGCTTTCAGCTTTTCACATTGAATATGATGTTAGCTGTAGGTTTTTCATATACGGGCTTTATTATGTTGAGGTATGTTCCCTCCGTGCCTACTTTCTGGAGAGTTTTTGTCATAAATGGGTGCTGAGTTTTGTAAAAAAAACATTTTCTGTATCTATTGAAATGATCATATTCTTTTTATTCTTCAATTTATTGATGTGGTATATCACACTGACTGGGGCTTCCCTGGTGACTCACATGGTGAAGAATCTGCCTGCAATGTGGGAGACTTGAGTTTGATCCCTGAGTCAGGAAGATCTCCTGGAAAAGGGAATAGCAACCCACTTCAGCATTCTTGCCTGGAGAATCCCATGGACAGAGGAGCCTGCTGGGCTACAATCCATGGGGAGTCACAGAGTCAGACACAACTGAGCAACAAACACTATCACACTGATTGATTTGCAGATTTTGAAAAATCCTTTCATCCCTGGGATAAATCCCACTTGCCCATGGGGTTTTTGTTGTCACTATTTAGTTGCTAAGTCATGTTGACTCTTTGTGACCCCATGGACTGTAGCCCATTAGGTGAATTCTTTACCACTGAGCCACTAAGGAAGCCCCTGATCATGGGGTATGATCCTTTGAACGTATTGTTGGATTTGGTCTGCTAATATTTTGTTGAGGCTTTCTGTGCCTATGTTCATCAGTGATGTTGGTCTATAATTTTCTTTTTTGTGATATCTTTGTCTGATTTTGGTATTGGGGTGATGGTGACTTCATATAATTGGTTTGGGAAGGTTCTCCCTTTGCTGTTTTTTGGAAATAGTTTGAGAAGGATAGGTGTTACACTTCTCTGAATGTTTGATGTTAGTAGAATTTGCCTGTGAAGCCATCTGGTCCTGGACTGTGTTTGTTGGAAGATTTTCTAATTATAGTTCAATTTCAGTACTTGTGATTGGTCTGCTCATATTTTCTATTTCTTCCCGGTTCAGACTTGGAAGGATGTATTTTTCTAGGAACTTGTTCATTTCTAATCTCTTATGATCCTTTGTATTTCTGCAATGTTGTAACTTTTTTCATTTCTAATTTTATTGATTTGAGTCCTCTCCTTTTTTTTCTTGATGAGTCTAGCTAAAGGTTTATCAATTCTGTTCTTAAAGAACCAGCTTTTAGTTTTATTGATTTTTGCTGTTGTCTTCTTTGTTTTGGTTGCAGTTATTTCTGCTCTGATCTTTCCTATTTCTTTCCTTCTACTAACTTAATGGAGGCGGAATGCTATAAGAATGTCAATTAAGTTTCTGCTCTAATGTCTCATTTAAGGCCTGTGTTTCCTTATTGATGTTCTGTCTGGATGATCTGTCTTTTGGTGAAATTGGGCTTTAAAGTCCCCCACTATTATTGTGTTCCTATTGATTTTTCTTCTTATGGCTATTAGTATTTGCCTTATATTTTGAGGTGTTCCTATGTTAGGTGCACATATATTTACAGTATTTATTTCTTCTTGGATTAATCCCATGATCATTATGTAGTGTCCTTATTTGTCTCTTGTAACAGTTTTTATTTTAAAGTCTATTTTGCCTGACCTGAGTATTGCTATTCTAGCTTTCCTTTGATTTCTATTTGCGTGGAATACTTTTTCCCATCCCCTCACTTTCAGTCTGTATGTGTCCATGGATCTGAAGTGAGTCTCTTATAGACAGCATAAATACAGGTTTTGTTGTTCTATCCATTCAGCTAGTCTTTATCTTTTGGGTATCATTGGCATGCCAATGTCACACCATTTGTCACTCCAATGAATACTCCCCAGAACTATTGCAGCCAGCGTCTTTGTCCCCACAGTGAGCCACAGCCGCTTCCTGCCTCTGCAGGAGGGGTATTTGACCCGTTTAAGTTTAAAGTAATTATTGATATGTATGTTCTTACTACCATTTTTTAAATTGTTTTGGATTTGTTTTTGTACGCCTTTTTTCTTCCCTTCCTCTTTTGTTCTGTTCTGTTGTGATCTGATGAGTAATTTTAATTTTGTGTTTGATTCCTTTTCTTTTGTGTGTATGTATCTATTGTAGATGTTCAGATTGTGGTTATCATGAGGTTTTTATATAGAAGTCTGTATAAACAAGATTGTTTTAAGTTCCTGGTCTTTTAATTTCAAATGCATTTCCAGCATAATATACTTGTACTCATCTCAAATTGCCGATTTCGATATATCCATGTGCTGGTGATTTCCTGCCTTTACTGTATGTTTTCCTTTACCATCAAGCTTTCCCGTTTATAATTTTGGTGTTTCCAGTTGTAGGCATTTTTTTCCGCCTAGAGAAGTTCCTTTAGTGTTTGTTGCAAAGCTGGTCTGGTGTGGTGTTAAATTCTCTTAGCTTTTTGCTTGATTGTAAACCTTTTGACCTCTCTGTTGAATCTGAACAAGAGTCTTGCTGGGTAGAATATTCTTGGTTGTAGGTTCTTCCTTTTCATCACTTTAAATTTATCTTGACATTCTGTTCTGGCCTGCAGAGTTTCTGCTGAGAAATCAGTTGATGACCTTATAGGAGTTCCTTCATAAATTATTTCTTGGTTTTCCTTTGTTTCTTGTAATATTTTTCTTTATCCTTAATTTTCGTCAGTTTGATTGCTATGTGTCTTAGCATGTTCCACCTTGGTTATATCATGCCTGGGTCTCTCTGTGCTTCTTAAACTTCAGTGACTCTTTCCTTCCCCATGTCAGGGAAATTTTTAGACATTATCGTTTAAAATATTTTCTCAGATTATTTCTCTCTCATCCCCCTTCTGTGACTCCCTATAATGTGAATATTGGTGCTTTTGATGTTGATCTCTTAGGCTGTCCTCATTTCTTTTCATTCTGTTTTCTTCTGTTCCATGGCAGTGATTTCCACCATTCTATCTTCCAGCTCACTTATCCATTCTTCTGTCTCAGTTATTCTGGTGCTGATTCCTTCTAGTATATTTTTTATTTCAGTTATTGCATTGTCCATCTCTGTTTGTTATTTAGTTTTTCAAGGTCTTCATTAAACATTTCTTGTAAATTTATTTTTGATTTGTGCCTCCTTTATTTTTTGAGATCTTGGATCATCATTACTCTGAATTCTTTTCTGGGTAGATTTCCTATCTCTACTTCACTTAGTTGTTCTGGGATTTTATCTTGTTCCTTCTTCAGAAACATGTCCTCCTTGGTGGATGAGGCTGTCTTAGAGGCTTGTGCAGGCTTCTTAGTGAGCAGAACTGGTTCTTGCCCACTGGTGAGTGGAGCTGGGTCTTGTCCCTCTGGTGGGCAGGGCTGTTCTCAGAAAGACTTTAAGCACTCTGTCTGCTGATAAGTGAGGCTGTGTTCCTGCCTTGTTGGTTATTTAGCCTCAGGTATTCCAGCACTGGAGCCTATAGGCTACTGTGTGGGGCTAAGTCTTTGAAAGAAAGTGGTGACCTCAAGGTGGGTTCACACCAATAAGTACTCCCCAGAACTATCACTGCCAGTGTCTTTATCCCCACAGTGAGCCACAGCCACTTCCCACCTCTGCAGGAGACCTTCAGTACTAGCAGGTAGGTCTGGCCTAATCTTTTATGAGACCATTGCTTTCTTCCCAAGGTACTGATATGAATGAGACCTTGTGTATTCCCTCCCAGAGTAGAGTTTCTGTTTCCCCGAATTCTATGGAATTCCTGTGATCAAATCCTACTGCCCTTCAAAGCCAGATTCTTGGAGGCTCCTCCTTCCATTGCCAGACCTCCAGGCTGGGGCTCAGAACTTTCCCTCTGTCTCACTGTGGCTTTCTCTTTGTCTTTAGGTGTCAGGTATCTTTTTTGCTAGGTTTCGGCTTTTTTTTTTTTTGGTTAATTGTTGTTCAGTAGTTAGTTGTGATTTTCATGTTTTCATAGTAAGAGGCTCATGTCCTTCTGCTCCATCATCTTATCTCCCCAAGCATCTACTCTCTTTCTTCTTGGTTGGTCCTTTGTCAGCACTTGAAAATATGTCCTTGAGAACACAGATTTCACATGCATATATTCCCCCAAAATATACACTCTGTATCCGTGGGTGCTGTGTCCTCCCAAAGCATATCTTGAGTGCTTTTATTTTTTCTACCACTACTGTCACTATCATAATCCAAGCCTATGCCAACTCTCACCTAGATTCTTGTAATCTAACTGCTCTATTTTGTATTCACTCTTGCCGTCCCTCTCCAGTTTCTCCTGGAGTGACCAAAGTGACCTCTCAAAAATGTAAATCAAATAATGTCACCTTTCTATTCAGACTCTCCAGTGGATTTTCATTGCACTTAGAATAAAATGTATTAATAGACTCCATACCTTGGCCTTTGAGGTCCTATGGAACCAGCCTTTATTTTCCTTTCTGATACTCCCTCTTTCCATGATGTCATAGATGATGCTTATAAAATCCCTGTCTTCATATTCCCTAAATATGCTGTTTCTGCTGGGCTCTAAGCCTTCACACTGCCCAGCTGTTCCTCTCCAGCATCTTCGTATCACATTATTCAACTTTCAGCTGGAATATAACCTCAGCAACATCCTTCCTGGCTGTGTAAGCTAAAGAACAAAGTGCCTACCCACCCCCCAAGTCCCTGTCTGTGGCATTCATCTATACCACTATACTATTTTGTTACCTACACAGTTATCACTATCTGAAATTTTGTTGTTGTTGCTCAGTTGCTAGGTTGTGTCCAACTCCTTGCAACCCCATGTACTGTAGCCTGCCAGGCTGCTCTGTCCATGGATTCACCATATTATTATTATTATTTTTTTGTCTCAACCATGTTATTTTGTTTTTTTCATCTTACCCACTAGAACATATACCCCATATGTTAGTCTAAGTTCCCAAAGAAGCAAGCACCAAGGTGGGATTAGATGTGAAAGGGCTTTAAGAAAAACGCCCAAGAGGGAAAATGGGAAGGGAACACAGATTTGAGGGAGTCACCAGAACCTGATTCAAGTGTGAACCTGATGGAAGGAGAGAAGGCAAGAAGGTAAAGTTGAAGTGAACTAGACTGCTGTGCAGTCTAAGGAATGCTCAGTAAGGCCATTGATGAGCTCTCAAGTCATAGTTCATCATCTTAAGAATACCATGTCTCCCAAGAAGGGACAGTCGCAGCCAGTCACAGGCAGAGAGCAGTCCATTCAAACTGTGATCTGCAACAGAGGATGCAGTGGATTTCAGAGGACAGAATCTGAGGTGCCTGGTCCATTATACTACATATTTGGAGAGCTATAAGGCACGTTTTTATGCCTGCCATGCTTTATAAGAGCAAAGACTGCATGTGCTATCCGTTATCAGAGCTTTCATGATTGCTGACACACAGAAGATATTTAAGACATACTTATGGGATAAATAAATGAATAAACAAAAGAATGAAGAATCTTTCCCAAGATCATGTAGGTGGAAGAATTGAATTTGGAAACTAGCTTCTCTAGTTAGAGATAACTAAGTGCTTGTTGTTGTTGTTCAGTTGGCCAGTCAGTTCCAACTCTTTGTAACCCCATGGACTGTAGTATGCCAGGCCTCCCTGTCCCTCACCATCTCCTAAAGTTTGCCCAAGTTCATGTCCAGTGCATCAGTGATGCCATCCAGCCATCTCATCCTCTGACGCCCTCTTCTCCTTCCGCCCTCGGTCTTTTCCAGCATCAGAGACTTTTCCAGTGAGTCAGCTGTTCACATCAGGTGACCAAAATACTGGAGCTTCACCTTCAGCATCAGTCCTTCCAATGAGTATTCAGGGTTGATTTCCCTTAAGACTGACCAGTTTTATCTCCTTGGCAAGGGGCTCTCAGGAGTCTTCTCTCACACCACAGTTCCAAGGCTGTGCTACCAGTGTTTTGTTATACTGTCTCTAAGACTGTTAACCAGAATTTTTAAAAAAATCAATTATGTACACTTGACTGGACCTTCATGATATATTTACATCTCTTCTGAAACATTTTGTCCAAATTTTCTATCTATAAGACTTTTTTTTTTTCTTGGACCTAACAAAAAATAGAAAATATTGTATCCATCATGCAAAAAACATGTTAACTTCCCTCCCTTACACCAAGTGTGCTGGATATACAAAGTGGAATATTGTTTTCTTCAAGAGTAGTTACAAAGTGGAGGGGAAAAAAAAAAAAAGAAGACAATGCTCTTCCAGAAAGATTAAGAGTGGGCATCAACCCTGTTACTCTCAGTAAATGTCATGTAGAGAAAAGCAATGCATTCATGTTACCACTGTGATATGATAATCAAAAAGTCTGGAATATTTCTATAAAGGAGTTGAATTTTATCACAAAGGACAAACATCTAACTTGACCATCTTACAAAAATGCTAAAAAACCGAAGAGACATCTTAAAACGAGCTTCAATGCATGCAAGGCAAGAAAAATAATAGAAACCACATAAAATATTTTTAAATGTTATACTTTGAAGCTGATAGCTTGAGATCAAAGACAGTGGTAAATTGCTTATCTAAAGTATCTTCTACTCAGAAATCTGGATGGCAAAAATAAACAGCTTGGCTCTAGGCCTTAATCATTTTCCCTAAAACCAAAACAGAATAGTACTAGTTGTCCATAGAGTCCAAAGCAGTAAGCAAGTGAAAATACATTGGTAGTGCATAAGAGAACTTGGTTCAGTGACTTGTATGATGCAAAAGAGCTGATTTTCTAAAAATAAATCATTGTTTTAAAACCCTGGAGCCTTCATTCTGTGTAGTGACTTGGAACCCAGAGAAAAGAATATCTCTTTGATTAGCCTTGGATCTTTTGTTTTGACTCAAGGATCAGAAGGGCCACAGTACTTGCAGACAGGTGAGAAGAAATGAAGTAGAGAGAGATGATTAGTCATAAAAGAAGCGGTGGAATTTGGGATGGGCAGATAACTGATTTGCATAGGTGGAAATTAGGCAAGTGGGAGATGATTTAACATGGTATGAGAGGGAGAGAGGACAGCAGTCTGAATCTGATGGAGGGTTCTAGTGGAGACAAGGGTGAGAATGCTAATTTTGCATAATGCTATTATCTCTAATCTTGGTTTATATGCAAATTCATTGACTTCCAACTCAGAGTTACTAAATCAGGATCTCTAGGAATGGGGGCTGCAAACCTTTTTTATTTTAGGATCAACAAGTGATTCGCATGGTCATCCAAGACTGGCTGACTGGTTCAATTTGAATTTAATGTCTCCAGTTAGTAGGAAATTAATGTCCGCAAATTCCACTGCCAGTATAAATACAGGTAACTGAAACCAGTAAGAATATCCTTGAGCTTACTTTTTTCATTTACTTTAAGATGTCTTTCTGAAATTTGACTTCATGATGTTGCATTCCTATCTCCTTTAAGTGTCATAAAGAACAGTCTAGAGTCAGACTATGGGTACCACTAAGTGTTTCAAGGGAATGATAGAATAGAGATGACTATCAAGCCAAATAAATGAAACTGATTCACATTTTTAACAGTTTCATTGAAATATAATCGACATACAAGCAGATGCATATGTGAGTTTTGATATATGTATACAGCTATAGTGGAGAAGGAAATGGCTACCCACTCCAATATTCTTGCTTGGAAGATCTCATGGACAGAGGAGCCTGGCCAGCTACAGTCCATGGAGTCATAAGAGTCAGACACGACAGTGACTAAACCACAACCACCTCCATAGAACTATCACCATAATCAAGATAATGAACATTATCTATGACCCTCCACATTTCCGTTAGGTCCCTTTGAAACCTCTTCCTTCCGACTTTCGCTATTCTTCTGTCTTGTCCACAAGCAACAACTGATCTGCTTTCTGTCAATTTAGTTTGCATTTTCTAGAACTTTATGTAATTAGAATCACTGAATGATCTCTTTTGTCTGGCATCTCCTACTAAGCATAATTTTAGATTCATCTATATTCCTATTTTATCAATAGTTATTTTCTTTCTGTTTCCTAAGCAGTATGTTATTGTATGGACATTCTCGCTTGTTTATTCACTGGGTGATGTGCACTGGGTTGTTTCTGGGTTGGGGCCATTACAAATAAAGCTGCTATACACATTCATGATAGGTCTCTTCATGGACATGTGCTTTCATTTTTCTAGGGTGAATATCTAGAACTACAACTAGATTATATGATAAGTATAGCCATCACTTTTTAAGAAACTGTCAAACTATGTTCCAAAGTGATTATACCATTTTATATTCCTGCCAGCAATGTCTGAGTTCCAGTTCCTCCACAAGCCAAATAGCCCTTGATCATAATAGATTATCATTTTTATGTATAGCTGGATTTCATTTGCTAAAATTTTGCTTAGGATTACTACATCTGTGCTCAGGAGGGATATCAGTCTGTAGTTTTGTTTTCTCATTGTATTTGTCTGTTTTTGGTGTCAGGATAATGCTGGTCTCATAGGATGAATCAGGAAATGTTTTCTTCTATCCAATTTAATTTTCTGTAAGAGTTTGTGTCAATTTGGTATTATTTATCCATTAAATGTTTAGCAGATTCATCCATAAAGATCATCTGTGCCTGGTATTTTCTTTGTCAGATGTTTTCTAAACTATGAATTAAATTTCTTTCATAAAGCTAAAGCTACTCAGGTTATTTATTTTTTCCTGAGTAAACTTTGATAGTCTGTATCTTTTGAGGAATTTGTCAACAGTGGCTTTAAAAGGCAGAAAATAGTGAAGCAGCACATTAGAAAATCTGAGATAAAATTATTTTCTATTCTTGGTCAAACAATTAAGCTTGGGCTTCCCTGGTGGCTCAGTGATGAAGAATCCACCTGCCAGTTCAGGAGACATGGTTTTGATCCCTGATCTGGATAGTTCCCCACTGCTGCAGAGCAACTAACCCTGTGCACCACAACTATTAAGCCTGTGCTCTGGAGCCTGGGAGAAGCCTGCATGCCTAGAGCCCATGCTCTGCAACTAGAGGTTAGCTCACTCTTTGTAACTAGAGAAAAGCCCTGGAGACCCAGCAGAATAAAAAACAAACAAACAAATAAAATTTTTACAAAACAAGCTTGAGGTAGGATAAAAATATTTCAGTCATGCAAGTTCCTACACTCCAAAAGCTATTGAGGGATATGCTCTACCATAAGAGGTTAACTCAAGAGAGGAAGACAAGATAACCCAGAAATAGGGTGTCCAACAAGGAAATGCTAGAAAACTAGTCACAGTTAGAGCAAAAGGACTCCAGGATGAAATGAATAAGCTACTCATGCTTTTGTCAGGCAGTTCATTTGCTCAGTCGTGTCCAACTCTTTGCAGCCCCATGGACTGCAGCACGCCAGGCCTCCCTGCCCATCACCAACTCCCAGAGTTTACTCAAACGCATGTCCATTGAGTCTGTGATGCCATCCAACCATCTCATCCTCTGTTGTCTTTTGACTCTGTCATCTTTTGTCATGAAAAACAGAATTGAAAGAATTTTTTAGTATCTATTACTATATTGGGGAAAATTAATCAGTACATGCATATGTAAAATGGCCAGTGGGAATTTGCTATATGACTCAGGGAATGCAAAGCTGGTGCTCTGTGATAACCTAGAGGGGTAGGATGGGGAAGGAGGTGGGAGGAGGGTTCAAGAGGGAGGGGAAATACATATACTTATGGCCGATTCAAGTTGATGCATGGCAGAAACCATCACAATATTTTAAAGTAGTTCTCTTCTAATTAAAAATTTTTAATATTAAAAAAGTATATAGGTAACTAAGCAAATAAAAGAATAAAGCAGTAATGGAGAAAAACAATTTTATAAAAAGAAACTGTCATACCGTATCTGCCAAATAATGAACAATATTTATACAGGTATAATCCACTAGCACCACCTGCGAAGCCCAGAGCTATAATTGTTGTTCAGTTGCTAAGTCATGTGCAAATCTTTGCAACCCCAAGGACTGTAGCATAATCAGGCTTCCCAGTCCTTCCCTGTCTCCCAGAGTTTGCTCAAACTCATGTCCATGGCTGGAGTCGATGATGCCATCCAACTGTCTCATCCTCTTTCGTCCCCTTCTCCTCCTGCCCTCAATCATTCCCAGCATCAGGGTCTTTTCCAGTGAGTCAGCTCTTCGCATCAGATAGCCAAAGTATTGGAGCTTCAGCATCAGTCTGAATATCATATTCCAGTGAATATTCAGGGTTGATTTCCTTTAGGATTCACTGGTTTTATCTCTCTGCTGTCTAAGGAACTCTCAAGAGTCTTATCCAGCACCAGAGGTTGAAAGCATCAATTCTTTAGTGCTCAGCCTTCTTTATGGTCCAACTCTCATATCCATACATGACTACTGAAAAGACCATATTTTTGACTATATGGACCTTTGTTGGCAAAGTGATGTCTCTGCTTTTTAGTACACTATCTGAATTTGTTATAGCTTTTATTCCAATGAGCAAGCATCTTTCAATTTCTTGGCTGCAGTCACACTCTGCAATGATGTTCAAGCCAAAAAAATAAAGTCTGTCACTGTTTCCATTTTTTCCCCATCTATTTGCCATAATGTGATGGCACCAAATACCATGATCTTAGTTTTTTTGAATGTTGAGTTTTAAACCAGCTTTTTCACTCTTTCACCTTCATCAAGAGGCTCTTTAGTTCCTCTGCTTTCTGCCATTAGGGTAGTATCACTTGCATATATGAGGTTGTTAATATTTCTCCCAGCAATCTTGATTCCAGCTTGTGATTCATCCAGCCTTGTATTTCACATGATATATTCTGCATATAAGTTAAATAAGCAGGGTGACAATATGCAGCCTTGATGTACTCCTTTCCCAATTTTGAACTAGTTTGTTGTTCCATGTCTTGTTCTAACTCTTGTTTTTTTGATCTGCATACAGGTTTCTCAGGAGGCAGGTAAGGTGGTCTGATATTCCCATCTCTTTCAGAATTTTCCACACTTTGTTGTGATCCATACAGTCAAAGTCTTTAGCATAGTCAATGAAACAGAAGTAGATGTTTTTCTGGAATTCCCTTGTTTTTTCTGTGATCCAATGGATGTTGGAAATTTGATCTCTGGTTCCTCTGTCTTTTCTAAATCCAGCTTGTACATATGGAAGTTCTCCGTTCACACAATGTTGAAGCATAACTTGAAGAATATTGAGCCTTACCTTGCTAGCATATGAATGAATGTAATAATCCAGTAGTTTGAACATTCTTTGGCATTGCCTTTCTTTGGAATTGGAATGAAAACTGACCTTTTCCAGTCCCATGACCATTGCTGAGTTTTCTAAATTTGCTGGTATATTCAGTCCAGCACTTTAACTACATCATCTTTTAGGATTTGAAATAGCTTAACTGGAATTCCATCACCTCCAGTAGCTTTGTTCATAGTAATTCTTCCTAATACCCACTTGGCTTTGCATTCCAGTATGTCTGGCTCTAGGTGAGTGACCAGATCATCATGGTTATCCAGGTCATTAAGACCATTTTTGTATATAGCTCTGTATATTCTTTCCACCTCTTCTTAATCTCTTCTGGTTCTGTTTGGTCCATATCATTTCTGTCCTTTACTGTGCCTATCTTTGCACAAAATGCTCACTTGGTATCTCCAGTTTTCTTGAAAAGATCTTTAATCTTTTCCATTCTATTGTTTTCCTCTATTTTTTTGCATTGTTCACTTAAGGCTTTCTTATCTCTCTATTCTCTTCTCTTCTCTGGAACTCTGCATTCAGTTGGATATCTTTCCCTTTCTCCTTTGCCTTTTGCTTCTCTCCTTTTCTCAGTTATTTGTAAGGCATTATTTTGCCATCTTGCATTTTTTTTCCTTTCAGATGGTTTTGCTCATTGCCTCCTGTACAATGTTGCAGACCTCTCTCTCTCATATCTAATTCCTTGAATCTATTTGTCACCTCCATTGTATAATCACAAGGGATTTGATTTGGATCATACCTGAATGGTCTAGTGATTTTCCCTACTTTCTTCCATTTAAGCCTGAAATTTACAATAAGAAGCTGATGATCTGGGCCACAGTCAGTTCCAGGTCTTGTTTTTGCTGACTGTAGAGAGCTTCTCCATCTTTGGCTACAAAGAATATGATCAATCTGATTTCGGTGTTGACCATCTGGTGATGTTCATGTGTAGAGTCATCTCTTGTGTTGCTGGAAGAGAGTGTTTGCTATGACCAGTGTGTTCTCTTGGCAAAGCTGTGTTAACCTTTGCCCTGCTTCATTTTAATGGCATTAAATTTCTAATGTCAATTATTAAATGGATTGATTCACATAAAGGAATATCAAGTAGAGAAGAAACAGAAAAATTCTCATCTGACATAACTGGAAGTCAACAGATAATTTCTGTAAAGAGTATAAACATAGTATACAGAAAAGTGAAGATACATTCCAGAATAGAAAACCAAGAAATAGTACTGGACATACATATGTGTATAGCTTGGGACTACATTTTTCCTTTATAATCCTTATAGTACTATTTAACCTTTTAAACCAGAGAAGGCAATGGCACCCCACTCCAGTACTCTTGCCTGGAAAATCCCATGGATGGAGGAGGCTGGTGGGCTGCAGTCCATAGGGTCACAAAGAGTCAGACATGACTGAGCAACTTCACTTTCATGCGTTGGAGAAGGCAATGGCAAGCCACCCCAGTGTTCTTGCCTGGAGAATCCCAGGGACAGCGGAGCCTGGTGGGCTGCCATCTATGGGGTCGCACAGAGTCGGACATGACTGAAGCGACTTAGCAGCAGCAGCAGCAGCAACCTTTTAAACTATGTGCATTATTTTGATAAAAAATAAAAATTTTTTCCTAGACTAAAATTATCACTAAATTCCACTATTATTATGGTGATAGGAAACTTCCTAATTAAGTTTTTATTTATCAATACTTATGGACAATAATCCTTATAATTCTTATGGGACAAAGATCACAGTTTCTTAGCTTGTTACTTATGTCAGTTACATATTGATGGGTAACAAACCATCCCAAAACTTAGTGGCTTAAAACAATTAAAATTTCTCACAAGTCAATAGGTCAGTTGGATGCCTCCCCCCATCATGTGTGTACAATTAGTGAAGGATCAAGTAGGCAGCTCTGCTGACAGAGACAGCATTATCTCTTGTATTTGCAGGTTCTTGGATAGTCTAGGATAGCTTTGGCTGGGACAATTGGGTTTCTTCCATTTGATCTCTTATCCTTTAGCCTATTAGCTGGACTCAGTCTCATAGCAGCTAGCAGGGTTCCAAGAGACTGGAAAGGATGCAAGGTCTCTTGAATTCCAGGCTCATGATTGTCACAAAATTACTTATGCCTCATTTCATTTGCCAGTGCAGTTGTAATACAAGTTCAAATTGAAACAATAAAGAAATAGATTTTATCTTTTGATGAGAAGAGCTTCAAAGTCACATTGCAAAGGGTATGGGTCACAGAGAATTATGACTACTTTTACACTCAAGTCTCCTTTAACCCTCAAACACCCATTTTCCTTCCTACATGGGTTTTCCAACTCCATATACATTGTGTTAGTCCCTTCAGACTGTATAACAAGAGTACCACATATTTATTTCTCAATAAACTGGTACTTATTTCTCACAATTCTGGAGGCTGGTAAGTGCAAGATCGAGGCTCTAGCAGATCAATTATGAGGTGAGGACATGCCTTCTGGCTTGTAGACAATTACCTTCTCATGGTACCCTCACATGGCAGAGAGAGATCTCTTGTGTCTCTTCTTCTGAGGGCACTAATCCCATTCATAAGGGCTCCATCCTCATGAACCTTCTGAAGGCCCCAAATCTAAATACCATCATACTGGGGATTAGAGCCTCAGTATGACACTACTCCCTCAAAGAAAACTACTCCTCCTTAAAACGGGAATTTTAAAGGAACACAAATGTTCAGTCCATGGCTTACATAAAGGCCTCCATGCTGTTGCCTTACCCAAAAGACCTTTCCTTATGTTCTACAGGATATTCAGTTTTCCCATCCATTCAGACTCTAGATCAAGTCCCTTTCTCCCTTTCAAGCCCTCTCTGGCTTTTCAAAGCCTTTCATGATGTTCTGTGTTGTCCATATCACTCATTTGTCAATTAGTAATAATGTTTACTGTAAAGTTATCTTAGCCCTGAACTGGACCATACTTTCCTTGATGACAGGAATTGTGTCTTGTGATATTTTAAAAATACTACCTTGAGCCTGGAGGACTATCCATAAAGGCTTAATGAATGCATGAATTAGTTAATATATAGGTGAATAGATGAGCAGGCTGCCTTCTCTGACTTGGAATAGACTCCTGCCTATATACAATGACTGGGAAGAAAATTAGATAAGCCTCATACTCTGTAAGACCGTGACTCTAGGGTGTGTAAATCAAGCAGTTTCCAGGAATACAAGACAAATAAAAAGAGAACAATAAAGGAAGGTAGTTAGGAATGAGGGCAGGAAGGAAAAAAGGACAGGAGGAAAGCTACTTCCTCTTTCACCCTCACTACCTATAAGGTCACTCAGTCTCCTTTTGGACCAAAATTATGAATGCTAGTCCAGTCTCCCCTGCCAAGAGGGTCCTACCTACATCTCTTGTGTTGGAAAATTCTCTTCCCCTGCCTGGGCTCCCCTCTCTTTGATATGGGGATACTGTCCCCATATCACAAGAGGTCTGAACTGAGGCACAGTGAAAGACTGCCTCCCCACTGCATTAGGGCAGGGGTGTCCAGAGGCTTTCCTTCCTTCCTTCCTCATATTCCCTTCTTGCTGCATGAGGTTCTTGGCCCAAGGCACTTTGGACAATCTCATAAGAACTAGAGATGAGACATCCAAAATTCCTTTTATTGATTATTATGAGGAACTGAATTCCAGTCTTCAGAGAAATTTGGCCTTCCTGCCCTCCACTGGCTTCCCTTCAGGACAGAGAGAACCTATTATTGTGTCTCCCAAGCTCCCCTGCCCATCTGCTTTTGTTGAAACAATCTCTCTCCCATCTGTGTTTGATCTGCAATATTATTTTGTGCTCATTTTCTGGTAAAATATTTTAAAGCTTAGATATTTGTTTTTTAGTGGCTGTTTGGTGAGTTCCATTCATTCTTCTTCTGAAGGTACCATCGTTTCTGTTACTTTTAACTCATGTGGAGTTTATTGCTGGATTGTGCTGTCACCACTAAAGGTTCTAACAGTCTTTCTTTTTCCATTTAAATGCAGGCTGTCAGTTGCTGAATGGGTTTAAGAGTCTTATGACTACTAACAAGACCATCCAAATCAATCCCACTCCATAAGTTTAGAATTCTCCTCAGCTCTGGTCAGTCTGGAGAGTTGGCACCATCTCAGCGCCCACACACACAACTTTTTTTTTTTTTTTCATATTGCTCCAGATTTTAAAAAGGGCATTGCCTGTTAAGTCTAACTGTATACTTTGAGATATTTGAAAATAGTTGTAAAAAATTTGATGAAGATTAAGATGTTTTCAAAGTTTAAAATGTTCTACATGCTTCATAAATGCCTTTTCATTCCTGAGTTGAAATATATTGACAGTTAAGAATCAATTGATATAATCAGGGAAAAAAGGAAGAAGAGGGGAGGTGGGCAGAAGATGAACTGTGCTGGCTGTTTGTATTGCCCATGCTGAATACATGTATAAAACAAAACACGATTAGGAAACCAAAAGAGACAGTGAAAAGTAACTTTGGCTCCAAAGCTATTGACCCTTATCTCCCCTTTCAGATTCTGGGTAAGGAAACCACAGAAAACCACATAAGTGATTCATGTCAGCATCTCTACATATTCTTTTCTTAAAGAAGATCCAGGTGTTTAAAATCATATATACATATAGCCTTCTCTCTGAATATTTCACACCACCTAGTAAACTCCCTGTAACTCCCCTGCATTTTATTGGCCTCTTCGTATCATTTCCTTTGCACTTCTCTCACTAACCCTCAGGCTCTCAGTGCGGAATCTCTCAGAGTGGTGTGTCCATGTTCCCAGCTAGGTGGAAAAAAAAAAAATTAAACTATCTCAACCATAGAAGAATTTCCTGTGAAGTAAATTGAGCTTTATCTCAAAATTGTCCAAGGTTCTATACCTAATTCTGTGTTCTTATTATTTTTCTTGAAAGTGCCCCTTTAAGTCATATAAGATTCAGGTCCTACAAAATCCAGATCTGTCCTGGACTCTACTTACCCCTGGATTTTCTCTTACCCGTTAATTAGTTCATTTAAAATCAAAGTACAATTAAAGTGAAAGTGAAAGTCACTCAGTCATGTCTGACTCTGCGACACCATGGACTGTAGTCTGCCAGGTTCCTCATTCTATGGAATGCTCCAGGCTAGAATACTGGAGTCGGTAGCCGTTCCCTTCTAAAGAAGCATCAAATTTAGTTTTTTTTATTTGAGTCTCTCCATCAAACAAAAAATTCATCAAAACTTATTTAAAAGGCATCTTCTCTTTCTTCCTAAGTTCTTCCCACACTTATATATGCTGTTATATTTTCTTATCAATCAAAAAAAAAAAAAATCTAGCCCCAAACTAAAATCTTTTGGCTTATCCTTGTAACTTTATTGTCTTCCAAGTGGAGGGTTAAGTCAAGCTGGAGGACAGCTCTTAGTCTTTTCCGGTGACTCAGGATACTGCTAGTCCCCAAACAGAAGAACATAGGAACGAGCCTTTTAAGATGTGTGTCTTTGTAGCTCCTGAAGGGCTGAATACTGTCTGCAATGTATCAGTTCCTTAGGACTCAAGTTTCAAAGTCTTTGGGAACAAAAATGAGGTCATGATCCTAGTGTCAGTGTTTCTGCCCAGTAGAGAAGGCCCTACATGCATAGTTTGGGGATAACTTTTGCCAGTGTTTACTCACAAGATGAGTCTTCACATACCTGAGTGAGTGATACCAGGGCAAGGAAACAAGGATATTTGGACAGGGAGTCTTGACCCTCCCCCCCAACTACTAACTAACTATATTGAGTCTGATAATCATAGGAGTCAGAGGCTAGGGTTGAGCCTGAAGACCCTTGAATAAGTTAAGGAGGAAAGTGAAAGCAGCAGATCCTCAGAGCTGTGTGTGGCTCCCTTCATCTGAGCAGCCCAAGTCTTCTCTTCACCTAGAAAAACTTGTAGAATGCAGTTCCCACCTAATCCTTTCCATCTTAGACCTTTTATTTGGCCTATGCTTTTCACTGCCCTTGCACCCCAGTTGTTTTTTTTTGTTTTGTTTTTTAGAAACTTTGGATATAACCATGTAAAAATCAGGGTTAGGAGCACAAGCCAAGAAGTCCTAGGATTGTTTATTGTATCTGGCTTTGGTCAGTCATTCTGGTCTTGGGTTAACCTCATTAAGCTTCAATATATTTTATAGATAGAACAGGGTTAGAATTAATATGATTGTTAGAAACTAAATGAGATGTCCATAAAGTCCTTAGCAAATACCAGGCATTCAGTAAATATTAGCTATTGTGGTTGCTGTGATTACTTTTTTTTTCATTTTTTGAATTTTGAGGTTTTTTTTTTTTTGCTCTTTATTTTTTATTTTTTTTACTTTAAAATACTATATTGGTTTTTTCATACATTGACATGAATCCACCATAGGTGTACATGCGTTCCCAATCCTGAACCCCCCTCCCACCACCCTCCCCATATCATCTCTCTGGGTCAACCCAGTGCACCAGCCCCAAGCATTCTGTATCCTGTATCCAACCTACACTGGCGATTTCGTTTCCTACATGACAGTATACATGTTTCAATGCCATTCTCCCAAATCATCCCACCCTCTCCCTCTCCCACAGAGTCCAAAAGTCTGTTCTATACATCTGTGTCTCTTTTGCTGTCTTCATACGGGGTTATCATTACCATTTTTCTAAATTCCATATATATACATTAGTATACTGTATTGGTGTTTTTCTTTCTGGCTTACTTCACTCTGTATAATTGGCTCCAGTTTCATCCACCTCATTAGAACTGATTCAAATGTATTCTTTTTAATGGCTGAGCAATACTCCATTGTGTATATGTACCACCGCTTTCTTATCCATTCATCTGCTGATGGACATCTAGGTTGCTTCCATGTCCTGGCTATTAAAAACAGTGCTGCGATGAACATTGGGGTACACGTGTCTCTTTCAATTCTGGTTTCCTTGGTGTGTATGCCCAGCAGTGGGATTGCTGGGTCATAAGGCAGTCCTATTTCCAGTTTTTTACGGAATCTCCACACTGTTCTCCATAGTGGCTGTACTAGTTTGCATTGCCACCAACAATGTAAGAGGGTTCCCTTTTCTCCGCACCCTCTCCAGCATTTATTGCTTGTAGACTTTTGGATAGCAGCCATTCTGACTGGTGTGAAATGGTACCTCATTGTGGTTTTGATTTGCATTTCTCTGATAATGAGTGATGTTGAGCATCTTTTCATGTGTTTGTTAGCCATCCGTATGTCTTCTTTGGAGAAATGTCTGTTTAGTTCTTTGGCCCATCTTTATATTGGGTCATTTATTTTTCTGGAATTGAGCTGCATGAGTTGCTTGTATATTTTTGAGATTAGTTGTTTGTCAGTTGCTTCATTTGCTATTATTTTCTCCCATTCCGAAGGCTGTCTTTTCACCTTGCTTATATTTTCCTTTGTTGTGCAGAAGCTTTTAATTTTAATTAGATCCCATTTGTTTATTTTTGCTTTTATTTCCAGTATTCTGGGAGGTGGATCATAGAGGATCCTGCTGTGATTTATGTCAGAGAGTGTTTTGCCTATGTTCTCCTCTAGGAGTTTTATAGTTTCTGGTCTTACGTTTAGATCTTTAATCCATTTTGAGTTTATTTTTGTGTATGGTGTTAGAGTGTTCTAGTTTCATTCTTCTACAAGTGGTTGACCAGTTTTCCCAGCACCACTTGTTAAAGAGATTGTCTTACTCCATTGTATATTCTTGCCTCCTTTGTCGAAGATAAGGTGTCCATAGGTGTGTGGATTTATCTCTGGGCTTTCTATTTTGTTCCATTGATCTATATTTCTGTCTTTGTGCCAATACCATACTGTCTTGATGACTGTGGCTTTGTAGTAGAGCCTGAAGTCAGGCAGGTTGATTCCTCCAGTTCCATTCTTCTTTCTCAAGATTGCTTTGGCTATTCAGGTTTCTTTTATTTCCATACAAATTGTGAAATTATTTGTTCTAGCTCTGTGAAAAATACCGTTGGTAGCTTGATAGGGATTGCATTGAATCCGTAGATTGCTTTGGGTAGTATACTCATTTTCACTATATTTATTCTTCCAATCCATGAACATGGTATATTTCTCCATCTATTAGTGTCCTCTTTGATTTCTTTCATCAGTGTTTTACAGTTTTCTATATATAGGTCTTTAGTTTCTTTAGGTAGATATAGTCTCCTAAACAAAATGTATTTGTTTTTCAGGTATTTGACAGGGAAGAGTCAAGTTATATGGGCTTCCCTGGTAGCTCAGACTGTAAAGAATCTGCCTGCAATGCAGGAGGCCTGGGTTCTGATTTGGGAAGATCCCCAACTCAGAGGGCATGACAACTCATTCCAATATTCTTTCCTGGAGAATCCCCATGGACAGAGGAACCTGGCAGGCTACATACAGTTCAGAGTGTCGCAAGGAGTCTGACATGACTGAGTGACTAAACACAGCACAGTCAAGTTATATAATGCCATAGAGGATGGAAAGACATACCCATTGACTGTACTTGCTATCCTTTTCCTAGACCACTAAGAAGCCCTGAGATGGGGGCAGGATGGGCTGGGAGGGCCAGAAACAGAAAGAGAAGAAAACATGCAGAAGACAAGTGTGTTGAAAGACTATGAATCCTCAAGGGTCAGAATGGTCTATGGATAGGGTTTAGATTGCTGATGACCATTAGTGGAGCATCTTTAATCTGTACTGAGCACCATCCTCCAATTCCACAGGAATTTCTTCCTCCAGATGATTATGATGAATCTCAAAGGCTGGGAAGGGCAGCAGAGAAAACTGGAGTCCACAGAACAGGTTCTTCCTATTGGCAGCAGAGTCCTGGGTTAACTAGTCAAGTCAGATAAAATATATCCACTTATCCAAACTATCAGGTTTATGGCGTTTTAAAAGTAGAGATTAGTCTATTTCATAAGAGGAAATTGTGAAGTGCTTATTTAATTCAATATAAGACCACAAACTCTCATGGCTAGAAGGCAATTTAAAGACCATTCATTTCACTCCTGTTGTTTGTTAGATGATGTAACTTGAGGTTCAGAAAGGTCAAATGACTTGCTCATGGGTCCATTGCAACTTTGACGAGATAGCCAAAATAAAATTAGCTGGAACAGACAAACATTGGCTTGGCTTTTAACTTTTTATTAATTCAAACTTGATCGGTCAAATTGGTTTAGAAATGTAGATACAGATTAAGAAATGCTTATAAGTGAGTGGAAAGAAAATAAAAAGATTGGATCATATTTATACTGCTTTTTCTTCTCTGAAAGATGATGTTTATAAAGACTTACTGATTCATAGACCATAAACTTTGAGAGAAGGTAGTCTTACTTTTTCCCCTTCAGTCTTTTCTGTCTTTAAACACAGGAAAGTAACATGATAAAATACAGATTATTAGTGTCCTACTGTTCCCAGAACTCCCCTCCTCCTCTGTCCTTCAAAGAGCAACCCATCTCTCCTCACCCCACTCCAGTTAGGTTCTAAAGAGGAATATCTCTTTCCTCCAGAAGAGTAATCAATCTAATTTTTAAAAAGTCCAAAAAACCAAAAACAAAAAACAAAGGAAAAATGGCAGTAGACAGAGGACGAAGAAGAGAAAAACTCTAGGTGGTGTGGGATGGAGAGGATAAATTTTGTCAAAGAGTTTGAGAAATATGTTTTAAGCTATATGTTTTGATCTTCAATAGAATCCATTTCTAATTACCTCTTTCTCTTTAATTGGACTATACTTCTTCCAAAGGGCGCTGGTATAAAACAACCTCTCCTAAAAACCTTTCCCCTAGAATTCCCCTTTTATAAGGGTTACAAGCAATAGTTTAGGGAGGCCAACTTGTACTTGCTCACGAGCACATTAGGGGCATCTCTTCTCAGTTCCATTCAGTGGCCTCAGATTGGTAGCTTGAAATTGCCACGGTGGGAGTATTTACACCATAGAAATTGGCAAAGACTACAGATCAGGGCTTTTCTCCTCTTAGAGAGGCAGTTTACCAGTGCACCACTAGGGAGAAATATGGATAAAAGAATCCTCCCAATTCCCATGTTCTGTTTTTGTTTTTTAATCATGATCACTGTGTTTTCCCTTTGGACTCTCTCCACTGAAAATAAATGCTTCTAAAAATATAGTATTGGGAACTGGAAGAAAAGCAATGGAAAACTAACCTCCTTCTTTCAAGTTATAACTCCAGTGTCATTTGTTTGAGTTAACTTAATGTGTTAGAATGTGTCACTAGAGTAACAGAAAAGTAACTGTATCAATCCAGAATCTTCAGTTTTCTTCTTTCAAAGAGAGAAAAAACAGCCTTTGTTCCAAGGTCACACTCCATACACTAGAACATTAGCAGCTGTTTCATGAGAGGCTAGAAGTATGTTTATAGTTTCATTCAAACCCATCCATCACCATTACAATAAATATGTGCTTTAACAATGGATAAATATCATCACTTTAGCATGTGAAAGATAGCATAGTTTTTCTTCTTTTAATACTTTCTTACTAGTATTATAGCACTCTATTAGGAATCTTGACATCTATAAAATATCTTTTAAAAGATTATTTCTTTTTTGTCATAAATACCTAGAAAAAATAATAAAATAACAGTTCATCTCACTGGAAAAATATACAGGATAAAATTCTGCACCCAATTTCAGTTAACTACAGGTTAAAAACTTGCTTATGTAAGGTCCCTGTTCTCAAGGTATTTGCAGTCTCCTTGTGGAACTTTTTTGAGAACTTCTGTTTAGAAATTCCTTAAGAATTGTGACATATTCAGTGCATAATCTTAGTCATGGCATCTTCATCCTCTTGGGTTAGATTTAACTCATAAGAAAAAAAAAGCCAGAGGTCATTTGTCACCAAACCATAAAGTGGGCAATGAAACTGGAAAAGTACCTTTTTTGGTAAAAAGAAGCAGAGAGAAGAATAATAGGACTATTTTTCTTTCTGACTCATAAACTGTCTCTGTAGGTAACTCAAAACAAGGATTTCTGGAAGAGAACTGGGCAATGTAGCATCATCAGAATAAGTGGGTATCTTCCACTCATTCATATAACAAGTACTTGTGGGGAAGTTGACAAGGGAGATGGCTCATTGGATGCATAAGTTTCTTAATTTCCACTAGTTGAAAGAAATCACTCTCATTACTATATATCCTATTTTTTAAAATTAGCATCTATTCCTAAATATACATTTCTAAAAATTATCATATAGCAGGCACTGTATTAAATGCTTTTCATGCATTTATCCAACCTCTGTGAGATAGATAGATATTGTTACATTCAATATATAAATGAAAAAACTGAAGTAGTTAGTTACATCAGCAGCAGCCTGGAATTTGTAACATGAGCCTTCTGATTCTCAGTCCTGTGCTCTTAACCACTGTTAAGAGATCTTCCTCCTGTCAATACAAGAAAATCGCACACTACTTCCATCACTACATGAAAAGCCCCTAGAATGATGCAGGTGAGAACTGAAATAGGAGTTCAAAAGCAGCAGCACCTGTGTGGGCTGTGATACAATAGAATTGTGCAGAGGGGGCAAAACAGGCCCAACAGGATTGTTGTTGTTTACTCACTAAATTGTGTCCGACTCTTGCAATCCCATAGGCCGTGGGATTTCCCCCGGCAAGAATACTGGAGTGGGTTGCCGTTTCCTTCTCCAGGGGATCTTCCTGATCCAGGGACTAGGCCCTAGTCTCCTGAATTGGCAAGTGGATTCTTTTCTAGTGAGCCACCAGGGAAGCCCAAACAGGGTTAGGAGAGAGGAAACAGGACTGGTTGCAGGCGGCAGCAAGAACAGGGCAAAGGTTTGAAGGTAAGAACACAAAGATACTTTTGCTTGGAAGGAACAGAACAGATCAGGTAGAATGACATCAAAGCAGACAGTTAAGTGACTGTGGGTGATAGTGATTGCCTGGGAAAACAAAGAAACAAACAGAAACCAGGTTTGTTGCTACCTAAACCTAGAGGCGGAGAAGGCAATGGCACCCCACTCCAGTACTCTTCCCTGGAGAATCCCATGGACAGAGGAGCCTGGTGGGCTACAGTCCATGGGGTCGCTAAGAGTCGGACACGACTGAGTGACTTCACTTTCAATTTTCACTTTCATGCATTGGAGAAGGAAATGGCAACCCACTCCAGTGTTCTTGCCTGGAGAATCCCAGGGATGGGGGAGCCTGGTGGGCTGCCAACTATGGGGTCGCACAGAGTCAGACACGACTGACATGACTTAGCAGCAGCAGCAAACCTAGAGGCAGAAATCAAGAATAGCATCTAGGGCAGAGGTTCTTACCTCAAGTTTCCCAGAGAAATTTGAAAAATATCCGATGCCCATGACCAGATGGTCCCCCATATCCATCAATCTAGATTTCTGGGGACCAAGTCCAGGCTCAGTTTGTTTGGCTCATTTTGTTTTAAATTCCCCCAAAATGAAAGTCACTGGTCTAGTATCTTCAGTCAAACTAGATGCAAACAGTTAAGGATGGAGTTTGTGTGTGCGAAACACAAGTGGACCATCTGAGAACTAGGCCCCAAAGAGGGAGACAGACTGAAAGGTAGTGGAGATGCAAAAATGAACTGGTACCAAGAGACCAGATGGGGTAGGAGAGTGCGACACAGTGTACCCCGTGTGTAAGCAGGAGGGTTGGGTTCAAACCAACTCTGTTCACACTAGTCTGATGGAGAATCACACCAGAGGAAGAGAATAGAGTGACTTGATTAAAAGTAAGGGCTCTACCATTTGTTAGCTATGGGACCCAAGCAAGTTACTTGACCTCTGTGAGCCTCGGTGCTCTCACCTGTAATGGGAGGGCTAATCCTGTCTGTCTGTCAGAAATATATTACACACCCTTGGTATAGGAGAAAGATTTTGAGCTGACAGTCCTCTCAGAGATGTCAGCTCTAAAAACAGGTTGAAAACAGAATTGAAAGGTGTTCATTCCTGAGAACAAGGAGATGGCCATAGAAAAGTAGATTGCTGCCAGGTGGTAGGAAAGCACAGTCATTTTTTTTTGCAGTAATGATAGGGGAAAAAGAAGCATGACATTTTTGGAAGGCAATGTGGAAAAATATATCACGAGCCAGAAAGATGTTTATACCATTTTATCCGGTAATCCCACTCTTGGAATTTATCCTAGAGAAATAAATCAACAGAAGAAAAAGAAGCTGCACTGTATAAAGAACTATAATGTTGAAGAATGGAAACAACCTAAGTTGCCAAATATAGGTCAATGGCTAAGTAAACTGTTAAATGTCTACTCAATGGAATATTAAGGTTGAGATTCAGGAACTTTGTATCTTATTCATCTTCTAATTTTTAAAAGTTCACCATTAATTATACAAAGAATATTTTAAGACATTCAAAAATACAGAAAAACTAGAGTCCCCTTGACCAAATGACCAATCTTAATTTCCTGTCTAAAGGTGGCCGCTGTTAGCAGTTTGGTACAGACTCCCCCAGACATTTTTTTAGTATATTTACACACATATACATATATACTTTACATATGCATATACACATATCTGGGTTTTCAAGGTGGCTCATGGTAAAGAATCTGCCTACCAATGCAGGAGATGCAGGGTTGAGAGACCCCCCTGAAGAAGGAAATGGAAACCCATTAGAGTATTATTGCCTGGGAAATCCCAAGGACAGAGGAGCCTGGCAGGCTACAGTCCATGGGGTTGCGAAAGAGTCAGACATGACTTACCAACTAAACAACAACAGCAACAACAACATACACATGTCTGTAAAACTATATATTTTGTTTAGAGTGTGTGTTAAGAAAATGTCAATTTGCTGTTCTTGTTTTCTACAACTTTTTTCTTTTTATTTATTTATCGAACCTTCTAATATTGCCAGTCTGCAAAGTGAACATTGTAATTATCACTTTAATTTGCACTTCCTGACTTCTTGCTAGGGTTAACCTCTAGTCTGGCCAACTATATTTCTTTTTTAGCCTGTTACCTGTTTGTCACTTTTTGCCAGTTTTTCTAATTTATCATCATTTTGATACTCCTGTCACATATCAGGGTCAGTTTTAAGATGAGTGCTAAAATACTGAGTCAAATTATACTAGTAAAAATAATAATTAAATCCTACATGAAAACACATAAAGTATTGATGACATAGTATTAAATTGAAGGGATGGATATAAATTATGTGCAATATGAAATGATACCCATTTGAACATAGGCTGGAAGGGAACACTTAATAACATCAAAACTTTTGAAATAGGAGTTAACATTTTTGTTTGTGTTTCTCATTAAAAAAATTTTTAGGTGTTAACATTTTAAAAGGCACATGATAAATGCTACGTATTGATCAAAATGTTTTTACATGTACTAATACCTTTATTCCTCAGAACAATCCCTATTAAATTTCTTTGAACTTGCTAGAAATCACAATTTACTTAAGTGGCAAAGCCAGGATTTGAAAAAACTGAGCAATCTGACTCCAGAGCCTTCATTGTTAACTACTATATTGTACTAATATAACTTTTAAAAATTCTTTGTCATTTTCATGTTATAATTTATAATAAAAAATACCAATAGAGAGATATTGCAGGGGCACTTTTTAGTCATCAGTCTTCATGGAGTATATGCACCTTAGTAGTCATTGTGGCCTTCTATTTTGCAAGTTCGTAAATTCTAGCCTAACAGTAATGAGTGTAGCCAGGTCCCAGGGAACTGAGCCATGTTAACCAAACTCACAAGAGACTGACTAATTTATAAGTCAGAACTATGTCAGTTTTGTTCATTGATACTGAGAGCTTTCATTGCCAAGAGAAATGCAATACTCCCAGCAGTCCAAACATGCTCTTCCTGCTGGGAAAGTCTAAACTGGAAACCAAATTAAAGATTAAAAAGTTACTCAATGAGAGCAGAGTAAAAGCAATGGGAAATGGATGAGCTTGGCAAGCAGTGTCATCACAAAATAGTTACAGTGACTTTTAGTCCACAAACACAGGTGTACAAGAAAA
Source organism: Budorcas taxicolor (assembly GCF_023091745.1). Classification (NCBI taxonomy): domain Eukaryota; kingdom Metazoa; phylum Chordata; class Mammalia; order Artiodactyla; family Bovidae; genus Budorcas; species Budorcas taxicolor. Next base: position 58,835,659 of record NC_068919.1, on the reverse strand, counting down.
GTGACTTTTTAATCATATAATTTTTATTCTTAACCTTCCTCCTACCAAGCTACGGGAAAACTGAACTTCATTTTCCTTTTTCCACTCTCCTCCCAGTGATTTCTGCAACACTATGCAAAGCCATTCTGTGGGGGTGGGGTAACATTATATGTCATACGGTCCTTGATCCTCTACCATCAAGCTACCTAAGTTGCCAGTGAGATATTCTTGTCACTTCCAGCATGCTGTCTGCTACTTCTGTGCTATACAAAGCAAACAGGAAGCTTTCAACTGCTGCCCAGACCCCACCCAGGCCCGAGGCTGGCTGTCATTCCATCAGCCTGGTTGCCTGTGCAGCCATTCCTGGGATGGTGGGGTATACATCCACTCAATCAGGGACACACTGGTCTTTGTACTTGCCTTCTCTCTCACTCATTTCTCAGGGAACACCAGGAGAAATGCCTTTCTTGCTGCTGTTGCTGCTGCTAAGTCGCTTCAGTCGTGTCTGACTCTGTGCGACCCCATAGACGGCAGCCCACCAGGCTTTCCCATCCCTGAGATTCTCCAGGCAAGAACACTGGAGCGGGTTGCCATTTCCTTCTCCAATGCATGAAAGTGAAAAGTGAAAGTGAAGTCACTCAGTCGTGTCTGACTCTTAGCAACCCCATGGACTGCAGCCTACCAGGCTCCTCCATCCATTAGATTTTCCAGTCAAGAGTACTGGAGTAGGGTGCCATTGCCTCCTCTGGAATGCCTTTCTTAAGTGCGGTAAATCCTGCCTTTGTGAATCTGGCCAATTTCTATGCTCATTCAGCACTCCTTTCCCTGTGACTTAGGCTTGCGTACCTATCCAAGACAGCTATGGGATTCTTTCTTCTTTATGTACTGGTGGATAGCTCCCCTGACATGAGCTCAGAGACAACTGTTAGCTTGGGGTTGGGATACAAAGCTAGACATCCTATGCAGATCTAGATAGGAAAGAAAGAAAAATGGAGGGAAGTTGGGAGGGAGCAATGGAGGGAGGGAGCAGAAGGAAGAAAAAGAGAACATCTCCAGATATGCTTTCACATAACCTCATTTAGAGTTGAGAACATCCAAGGCCTTAGTGTTGGTACTTGGTTGGGTCTTCAGCAGCCACCTGACCTTTTTCTGATTTTCATATCAACTGTACAAAACCTCTGTCTTACCACTTTCTTCTGGCAGACATACTGCATTTACTTTCCACCATGTTTTCCTCCTGTTGCTGTCCCGGCAGATGTCCTATAGACAGCCGAGACCATCTTCTCATATAACAGTTGGCAATACATAGTGAAATGTCATGTGTTCCTGGTGGCTCAACAGAAGGGGAGCTGGAATACAGCAATCCTGAGGCCTTGTGGCCCTGAGAACAGGGCCTGCTTCATGGATATATACCCTGTGTCATCAAACATACTTGGGTGAATGTTCTCCTATCATCTTTAGTTCTTAAAAACATTTTAACAAAAGGCCCTGCACTTTTATTTTATGCTGGGCCTAATATATTATACATTCCAGAAAAACATCTATTTCTGCTTTATTGACTATGACAAAGCCTTTGACTGTGTGGATCACAATCAACTGTGGAAAATTCTGAAAGAGATGGGAATACCAGACCACCTGACCTGCCTCTTGAGAAATCTGTACGCAGGTCAGGAAGTAACAGTTAGAACTGGACATGGAACAACAGACTGGCTGCAAACAGGGAAAGGAGTATGTCAAGGCTATATATTGTCACCCTGCTTATTTAACTTATATGCAGAGTACATCATGAGAAACACTGGGCTGGAGGAAGCACAAGCTGGAATCAAGATTGCCGGGAAAATATCAATAACCTCAGATATGCAGATGACACCACCCTTATGGCAGAAAGAGAAGAGGAACTAACGAGCCTCTTCATGAAAGTGAAAGTGGAGAGTGAAAAAGTTGGCTTAAAGCTCAACATTCAGAAAACAAAGATCATGGTATCCAGTCCCATCACTTCATAAAAAATAGATGGGGAAACAGTGGAAACAGTGTCAGACTTTATTTTGGGGGGCTCCAAAATCACTGCAGATAGTGACTGCAGCCATGAAATTAAAAGACGCTTACTCCTTGGAAGAAAAGTTATGACCAACCTAGACAGCATATTCAAAAGAAGAGACTTTACTTTGCCAACAAAGGTCCGTCTAGTCAAGGCTATGGTTTTTCCTGTGGTCATGTATGGATGTGAGAGTTGGACTGTGAAGAAGGCTGAACACCGAAGAATTGATGCTTTTGAACTGTGGTGTTGGAGAAGACTCCTGAGAGTCCCTTGGAGGACTGGTGAGGAGTCCCTGGTGAGGAGATCCAACCAGTCCATTCTGAAGTAGATCAGCCCTGGGATTTCTTTGGAAGGAATGATGCTGAAGCTGAAACTCCAGTACTTTGGCCACCTCATGCGAAGAGTTGACTCATTGGAAAAGACTCTGATGCTGGGAGGGATTGGGGGCAGGAGGAGAAGGGGACGACCCAGGACAAGATGGCTGGATGGCATCACGGACTCGATGGATGTGAGTCTGAGTGAACTCCGGGAGTTGGTGATGGACAGGGAGGCCTGGCGTGCTGCGATTCATGGGGTCGCAAAGAGTCGGACACGACTGACTGAACTGAACATATTATACAGCTGATTCAATCAAAAGATATCATTCCAACCTTTTTGATACATTACATTCATAGTATTACGTTCTAATTAGTTAATAGAGAGGGAACACATATCACAGTTCCTTTTGGGGTTTGTATAATTTTGATACTAGACCCTGACTCGAGCTGTGAAGGAATCAGGATTTTCATGCACTGCAGATGGGAATGGAAAAAAGTATATCCACTTGGGAAAATGGTTTGGCAGTTTCTTAATAAGTTACTGTGCCTGCTAATTTGCTTCAGTTGTGTCCGACTCTTTGTGACCCTATGACTGTATCCTGCCAGGCTCCTTTGTCTATGGGATTTTCCAGGCAGAAATATTGGAGTGGGTTGCCATTTCCTACTCCGGGGGATCTTCCCGACCCAGAAGTTGAACCCGCATCTCTTATGTCACCTGCATTTGCAGGCAGGTTCTTTACCACTGGTGCCACCTGGAAAACCCTAATAAATTAATACATCTCTCATATGATCTAGCCAGTCTGGTCCACTCATGTGTTTGCCCAAGTGAACAGGAAATATCTCCATACAAAGACTTTTACATGAATACATTCTTAGAAGCTTTATTTTGCAGTAGCTCCAACTGAAAAAGTCTCTGTATTCATCCTACAGAATACTGCTGCTGCTGCTGCTGCTAAGTCGCTTCAGTCGTGTCCAATTCTGTGTGACCCGATAGATGGCAGCCCACCAGGCTCCTCCATCCCTGGGATTCTCCAGGCAAGAATACTGGAGTGGGCTGCCATTTCCTTCTCCAATGCATGAAAGTGAAAAGTGAAAGGGAAGTCGCTCAGTCGTACCCAACTCAGTGACACCATGGACTGCAGCCTACCAGTCTCCTCCGCCCATGGGATTTTCCTAGCTAAAAAAAAGAGCAATGAACTGTTATTGACACACTCAACAAATGATTGTGCTGGAGAACAAACAATAATAAGCCCCACGAGAAGTCCTATACTGTAAGATTTCATGTCTATAAAACCAGAAAATACACACTCAGAAAATACATACATGATAGGCAAAGGATGAGAGTTAAGGGAGAATGGTGGATTACAGAGAGGCATGATGGAACTTTTAGGGGTGATGCTAATCTGCCAAAGATCAGATGGTAATCCACCTGGAATGCGGGAGACCAGGGCTTGATTTCTGGGACGGGAAGAACCCTTGGAGGAGGGCATGACAGCCCACTCCAGTATTCTTGCATGGAGAGTCCCCATGGATGGAGAAGCCTGGCAGGCTACAGTCATAAAAGTTATGAAAGTTGTAAGTGCATCTCAGATTTTAACAAACTGATCCCATCATGTAACCAGCCTTCATATCTAAGGAGTGTAACTAGCCAGCACTCCCCCTGTGCCTCCTTCCAATTACAACCTATTCCCCTCTCCACCTAAGAGAACACCACTATCCTGAGTTTTAACACACCATGGTTTTCCCTAGTTTTTTTTTTTTTTTTAATAACATGGAATCATTTGTTATACATGATGATCTTTCAGTTTGCAGGAGTTTTTAATATATTATAGATGAATTATCTCTCCAATATGTATGTACATTATAAACATTTTCTATCCTCTGGTTTCCTTTTTTGTTTTATTAATGATAGTTTAGAAAATAGTTCATAATTTTAATGTCTCATTTATCAGTGTTTTCACTAATGGTTCGTGGTTTTTCTGTCCTGTTTAAAATGATCTTTGCTCATCCGGAGGTAATGAAGATGTTCTTTTTTCCCTGTAAACTTTGTTTTACTTTTCATATTTAGATCTGAGCCCATCTGGAATTGATTTTTTTAATATGGTATGAAGGAATAGAACACACTCGAAGCAAAATTAGTCTATCTTTCCAAGCTTTAACTCCAAGCTGGAACCCACTTTCTGTTAACATTTCCCACTGTCCTGTAGGCCATTTAGTAGAATTTCCCTTCAGTGTAATCTGAATGAAGTACATAATACTGAGAATCTTTTGTTCTATCTTTTCTGGCATGGCTTGGATTAAATAATAGTGATTAACAATATGTTGGAGAAAAGCAATAGTCCAGATATCCAAATGAATAAGACAGGTGATGTTTTCTAAAACTGACTACTTCACAAAGTAATTAAGGTTGAAATATAAAAAGAGGGAGTAGTATATTAGGTTTAACCTGCGGGTTTCTCTAATAGAATTTTTGGATTTCAAATGATGTTGAATAGAAATAGACATTTATGTCTTTCTATAATTTCTTAAGAGTTGCTGGACTAAAATGCTGGACCAGACAAAAACCTTTTTAAAGAAATGGCAGCTATGGGGAAGAAGTCTGTTAGAAAATAAGAAATTTTGGTGAGGAACAATAGTTTGATCTTTCAGGGCTCTAAAATTGACTTTCCTTTTTGCTTTAGAATTCATCACAGACCTGGACTGTTAGTAAGGAAACGGGTTCACATGGGAAATTGTAATGAATGGAGGTAAAGAGTAAATGTTTATTAATTGTGGAAGGCTAGATTGACTTCACTTTGACTTTTCACTTTCATGCATTGGAGAAGGAAATGGCAGCCCACTCCAGTACTCTTGCCTGGAGAATCCCAGGGACGGTGGAGCCTGGTGGGCTGCCGTCTATGGGGTCGCACAGAGTCGGACACGACTGAAGAGACTTAGGAGCAGCAGCAGCAGCAGCAGAGGGAATTTATGAGGTCTGCATTTAGATACCTGTCTCCAGGATTTCTGAGATAGGACACTGTAGAGAGAAATCAGATTTTAACTGCATTAAGAATTTAGTTAATGGCTAATTTTGGTAAATTTGGTTAAGAAGTATCGATTCAAGTAATTTTTTTCAGTTTCAAAATTCTTTGGCTCTTTGAGTGATTTTAGTAATTATAAAAGTCCTGTTTGTGAGCTTAATGTGCATATCCTCTTCATTTATGGCTATATCCATACTTTCACTCATGGATGTAGCCTCACATATACAAACTGATTAGAATAATAGAATGATTGCAAACTATATGTTGGAATTAATTGAGACAACTGTTTTCAGAATGACTGGTGGTTTACTTGGATGGTGTCTTTCTATAGCCCAAAAGTCTGTGGAAGCCTAACTGGACCAATGCCATGAGCCGCCTTAATAAGGTCATTAAATTTCTGTCCCACGCTGACTTATGGAGCAATAGGCACGCTTTACCATAAGCTTCCCATTAGCTGTGGCATCAGCCTGAGACAGAAGCCTGACATCCAATCTTTGGGCTCCCTAAAATGTGGTCTAGAGGATCTGTTTTATCAGCCAGTCCCACTCCATTCCATCCTGTCATGGCTAATAAAATACCCCAGGAGTTGTAGATAAAATGATAACTTCATGTCACCAAAGAACTATCGTTTTTAAAAATATTTGTATCATTTCCTGTCAAGTGAATAATAACTCAGGCATGGAGACTGCAAATCAATGTATTATCCTGCCTGCTTGGGAGAGAAGGCACCATTCAAACTAACCCCTGTATTTATAGGAATTGACAGACAATTCTGTCTTCAGAGGAGGGTCTGTGCAACCTTCCAGAAAACGTGGAATGTCTTTCATCACAGAAGGAAGAAGTTGTGATCAATTTCCTGAAATAGTTTATGGCTCTTGGAGATGAGCTCTGGGTACCCAGCCCTTGGCTGACATACAGTGACCTCCCCAATAAGTAGCATCGTGTACTCAATGTCTCTTGACACTTAACACATCATGTATATTGGCCACCAAACCAGGAAGGCCCTATCATCTCATTAGCACTGCTCTTCTTTCCTTACAACTATTACTTAAATATGTCAATAAGGAAATAACAGTTTTTGTTTTTAACACTTACACAGTCTAGGGTAGAAATGTGTTATGTATTATGGTCTGATGAGTGGTGTTCAATGACAGACTCTGAATTTAGGGAATTACAAAATAATGGAAAGAACAGTGGGAGTCTGGAACCATGGATTCAAGGATTATCCCTGTCATTACCCTCTGTCTGTCCAGGTATGTGTGCTAAATTGCTTCAGTTCTGTCCAACTCTTTGTGACCCTATGGACTATAGCCTGCCAGGCTCCTCTGTCCATGGGATTCTTCAGACAAGAATACCGAGGACAGGTTACCTATCCTCTCTGAGCTTCATTTTTAATATATTAAAATCAAGGCAAATATCCAAGTGTATAAATATACTAATACTCAAATTCAGATGAACTGCTTCATGGGGTTGTTTTAAGGCTTAAAATAGATTTATCTGAGAAAACATGTGTAGTGGGTAGTCTTGAAAACAATCGGTGATCCAGAATTAAGGCAATCTTGGAAGATTCTGTGTAGATTTTATTCATTCCTAAAACAGCGATACTCAATCTCGGCTGCTTTTACATTTCCCAGTGCCGAGGCTGCATTCAGATCAATTAAATCAGAATCTCTTGAATTGGGATTAAGGCATCAGTATTTTTTAAAGCTCTCTAGGTGATTCTAGACAGATAAACTTGAGGATGACTCAAGGAGAAAGAAAACCACTTTCATGGTTTGCTTCCTATAGGTTGACCAAGCAGCTTAACATGATTTGGTTATGGGCTGTGTTAGGCACCTGGGATGCTTCTAGGCACATTGCAATTGCTCAAGAAATTTTTGTTGATAATCCACCCTTATGACAGAAAGTGAAGAAGAACTAAAGAGCCTCTTGATGAGAGTGAAAGAGGAGAGTGAAAAAGTTGGATTAAAGCTCAACATTCAGAAAACGAAGATCATGGCATCTGGTCCCATCACTTCATGGCAGATAGATGGGGAAACAGTGGCTGACTTTATTTTTATGGGCTTCAAAATCACTGCAGATGGTGATTGCAGCCATGAAATTAAAAGACACTTGCTCCTTGGAAGGAAAGTTATGACCAACCTAGACAGCATATTAAAAATCAGAGACATTACTTTGCCAACAAAGGTCCATCTAGTTAAGGCTATGGTTTTTCCAGTGGTCATGTATGGATGTGAGAGTTGGACTATAGAGAAAGATGAGCACCAAAAAATTGATGCTTTTGAACTGTGGTGTTGGAGAAGACTCTTGAGAGTCCCTTGGACTGCAAGGAGATCCAACCAGTCCATTCTAAAGGAGATCAGTCCTGGGTGTTCATTGGAAGGACTGATGTTGAAGCTGAAACTCCAATACTTTGGCCACCTGATGTGAAGAGCTGACTCATTTGAAAAGACGCTGATGCTGGGAAAGATTGAGGGCAGGAGGAGAAGGGGACGGCAGAGGATGAGATGGCTGGATGGCATCACCGACTCAATGGACATGGGTTTGGGTGAACTCCGAGAGTTGGTGATGGACAGGGAGGCCTGGTGTGCTGCAGTTCATGGGATCGCAAAGAGTTGGACATGACTGAGTGACTGAACTGAACTGAATCCCTCCAAATGACTATGAAGAAAGTTGAAAACTCTTCACATTAAGTCCATATTACAGCAACTCGCTCCTTGTTTAGTGAGTTACTTGGGGTAACTTGGCAAAAGATGATAGTGCCTGTCAAAAAAAATTAAAAGGACTTTGCATAAATAGTCAGGTGGCTCACATACAGGGTTATCATTACCATCTTTCTAAATTCCATATATATGTATGGCAAAACCAATACAATATTATAAAATAATTAACCTCCAAAAAAAAAAAAGAAAAGTCAGGTGGCGTGTTGACCACAACCACATAGAAATGAGTATAAAAGGAGGCAGGAGAGAAGATGAGGCTGTGCTGGGGTCCCCAGTCAGCACATATGCATACAGCTTTCCTTGGCTGCACGTGATGTGCAGCAGACAGCCTTTGTTGTCTGGCTGTTGGTGGAAGATGCCAGAAAAGTGTGAAAAGCCTTATGAATATGTCCTCTGAACATCACTGACAAGTGATTGGACTCCAGCTCTCCCATCTGTCTCTAGCAGAGTTGTCGTCAGCCTTCCAAGCCTGAGAGACTGGCTGTGTGATAAATCACTCAGTGACCTGGGAAGGTCAAGAGTTTTCATGGTGGAGAGGTGCCTATGATGGCTGTGGGAGAGGGACAGGTTCTAGTGAGCCAATAGTCCCACACAGAGAACTAGGTTAAAGGCTTAGGAAGGGTAAAACCTAGAGGGACTGATACAGTTGCACTGGGCTAGGAATTTTTTATATGTGACCACATTTAATGCTCAGATCCATTCTATGAGATGGGTATCTTATTGTCTCTGTTTTTACAGATTCACACAGATTCAGAACTTAAAGTTCTGAAAGCTTAAATGGATGTCTACAGATTGCATGTCTAGGAAGTGACAGAGTAGGGTCTTAACAAAGTCAGTTATCTCTCAGTTTGTGTCTTCTCTATCATAAGAACCTAAGTCATCTAAAGATGATCAGTCAACTAAGTCATCACTCAAGCTATGTTATTTTCATCCCAGAAAGTCAACCTCCTCTGTGTCTGTGTCCTGGACAGAAACCCTTCCTACTTAGAGTGTGGTCCAGGAACCAGTAGCATGGCCCGAGAGTGTAGTATTAATCAGGTCAAGCTCCACTGCATTTTAACAAGCTCGCCAAGGGATTCATTAAAATGTACAAACCCTACTCAGAAATCTTTATCTGAAAAGGAGTTTAGATCAGTGATTCTCAAATTTGTATGCATTAGAATTACTTGGTGGTTGGGGGTAAAATAAAGATTTCTAGGTCTTTTGCCCAAGGGTTCTAAATTGGGAGCTACTGGGTAGGACCTGGGGAATATGTGTGTTTTAACAAAGCAGCCCAGCTGATTCAGTAAAAGTGATCTGGAAAGACGGCTGTGATCAACATTGGCTCAGGAAGGTCATCCCCTGCCTTCATTTACAGATGATGAGACTGAGGTCAAGGAGGGGGAGGTGAGGTCATTGGTGATAGAATCAAAATGAGAATGACTTCCTTGAAGCAGACTAACCACATCAAGTTCAGTACTGTAGGCCTTGGAGAAAATCACTGCCAAGCCTCTGCCCCTTTTCAGGGGGTTTATGATTATACTTTTTTTCCAGCAGTTTATAATTCTGACCCAGATACACTTGATCAACTTCTTGATAAGAGAGGAACATTCTGGACATGGTGTTGGAGGAAACAGTGGGAGTCACTGGATCTCACTGAAATCTTTGCTTTCATAGACCCAGTTTTTAAAATTTGTTTTGTCAATGAGTAGGGATTGTTTTGGCAAGGAAGAGTTAAGAAGCACAGAGACCCAAGTGAAATAGTAATATTCACACCTCCATCTGTATGTGCTTACAAATATGTTATCCCATTCAACCTTGGCAGAAACCCTGTGAGGTACCATTTTACAGCCTTTGAACTGCAGAGTCAGGGATGGAACCTAGCCCTTTGGCTTCAGGGATCTCTCTGCTGGTACAATTATCACCTTCTGGGGAGAGTTAGGAAATTCCACCTACAGACTGTAAGCAGTTGGTGGACCACAGTTTGTAAACCCAAGAGACACAATTAAAATCATGCTTAGGTTGTACTTCTATTACCATGACCATGGAAATTTAATAACATCCTTGGCATTTTATTGCATCCCTTAGGAAGAAAGGCAAGGAAAAAAATACATCTTGGCGGTGCTTTTATTCAGAAACTATTCTTTTGGGTTTTGACATGACATAGTCAGGAAAGCATAATTTTTGTTAAATCATGCTTCTTCCATTTATTAATTATGATACTGGGCAAGTCTTTCTAATATCTACAAGCCTGGTTTTTCTTATATGTAAAATGTGTCATTGTGAGAATCTTGCAGATACTTATAATATTTAGTTTGATACAATGCTTGACATACATGTGAGGACACAATGGACAACAGGAAGTGAACCAGGAAGTGAGCTCGCTCCAGACACTGACTCTGCTGGCACCTCGACCTCCAGAACTCTGAGGAAAAATCCGTTTATGGCACTTTTGTTATAGCAACCCACAAAGAATGAGATACCTTCTTTAATATGAGACATTTCCACAGGCTTTCTTTGTCATTTTTTAGGAACATAGTCCCTCTCCTTTTTTTGTTGTTAGTAGAATGTTCCTCATTTTGAGGTTTGTTTTTTTTTTAATGTTTGCTTATGGTTAGACTCAGGTCATATATTCTCAGCCAGAACACTGCACAGATGATGATGTATCCTCCTCAAGATATCTCATAGAGCCATAAGATGTCCATCTATCTCAGCAGTCATGTTGACTTTGATTACTCTGACAAGTTTTTCAGGTTCTCCACTATGCAATTACTGTTTTCTCTCCCTCACAACTGATAGGAAATCTGTGGATACTTTTGTTGTTGTTGTTCAGTCCTGTCCAACTCTTTGCAACCCCATGGACTGCAGCATGCCAGGCTTCCCTGTCCTTCGCTATCTCACAGTGCTTGCTCAAACTCATGTCCATTGAGTTGATGATGCCATCCAACCACCCCATCCCCTGCCACCCCCTTCTCCTCCTGCCCTCAGTCTTTCCCAGCATCAGGGTCTTTTCCAATGAGTCAGCTATTCACATCACATGACCAAAGTATTGGAGCTTCAGCTTTAGTCCCTTGAATGATTATTAAGGGTTGATTTCCTTTAGAATTGACTGGTTTGATCTCTTTGCTGTCCAAGGGACTCTCTAGACTCTTTTCCAGCACCATAGTTTGAAAGCATCAATTCTTCAGCGCTCAGCCTTCTTTATGGTCCAACTCCCACATCCATCCATGACTACTGGATAAAACCATAGCTTTGACTATATGGACCTTTGTTGGCAAAGTGATGTCTCTGCTTTTTAATATACTGTCTAGATTTGTCATAGCTTTCCTTCCAAGGAGCAAGCATCTTTTAATGTCATGGCTGCAGTCACTGTTCACAGTGATTTTGGAGCCCAAGAAAATAGTCTGTCACTGTTTCCATTCTTTCCTCATCTATTTGCCATGAAGTGATGGGACTGGATGCCATGATCTTATTTTTTGAATATTAAGTTTAAGCTAGCTTTTTCACCCTTCTATTTCACCTTCATCAAGCTCTTTACTTCCTCTTCGCTTTCTGCCATAAGGGTGGTGTCATCTGCATATCTGAAGTTACTGATATTTCTCCTGGCAATCTTGACTCCAGCTTATGAGTCATCCAGCCCATCATTTCACATGATGTACTCTGCATATAAGTTAAATAAGCAGGGTGACAATATGCAGCCTTGATACACTCCTTTCCCAATTTGGAACCAGTCTGCTGTTCCATGTCTGATTCTAACTGTTGCTTTTTGATGAGCATACAGGTTTCTCAGGAGGCAGGTAAAGTGGTCTGGTATTCCCATCTCTTCAGTTTTCCACAGTTTCTTGTGATCCACAGAGTCAAAGCCTTTAGCACAGTCAATGAAGCAGAAGTAGTTGTTTTTCTGGAATTCCCTTGCCTTTTCTATGATCCAGTGGGTGCTGGAAATTTGATCTCTGGTTCCTCTGCCTTTTCTAAATCCAGCTTGTACATCTGGAAGTTCTCGGTTCACATACTGTTGAAACCTAGCTTGAAGGATTTTGAGCATTATCTTGCTAGCATGTGAAATGAGTGCAATTGTGTGGTAGTCTGAACATTCTTTGGCATTGCCCTTCTTTATGATTGGAATGAAAATTGATTTTTTCCAGTCCTATGGCCACTGTTAAGTTTTCCAAATTTGCTGGCATATTGAATGCAGCACTTTAACAGCATCGTCTTTTAGAATTTGAAATAACTCTGCTGTGGATGGTTTAAGACTATGCAAATATTCTTCTCTTCATCAAATCTTTTCCACATACTTATTAGTTATTGATGTTTCTTTCATGATGCACTCTTTACTATGATTCAAAATGTTAATTTTCCAGTTCCCATTCCCTCTCCACATTTATAAGTTGGCTCTCAGTATTTCTTGGTAAGCATGGGCCCTCGATGCTCTCTCATTTATTTATTCATGTATTATTAGTATGGATGCATGGCTTTTAATTTTTTTTTAAAGTTCATTATCAAACAAGTATTTTGATGCTCAAATTATCCCACATTTGGCCAGTTAGAACCCTTTTCAGTTACTACCTTGGTTCTTGTGACGTGATCCCATTTTTTTTTTTAATGCTTTCTTACTTTTAAGAATAACAAGATGTTCCAGGCTCACATTTTACCTACACTGCCCCATCCCTGGAGTTAGCTATTTATCCGAAGAGCCTTGGTTCCTTTTAGTAGATAATGGTATTAGAGACCAGGGTCTGGGTTTTAGGTATGATCATTGCTACTAAGTGGGTCTTTGGTTCTTGGCCATTTCAATAGGCAGAGCCAGGGAACAGTTACATGTAAATATACCTGTACATAGACATATACCTACACAAACATACACATATACACAATACATAGTGACTGATACTTGTATGTTTGCTTGTGCATATTACATGCATAGACACAATTATAAGAAAACATTGGTTCACACTGATTCCTCCAGTCTCAGTCCATACCACTAGAGTTCTTTCTTGCCTTCTCTCATTCTATATTTGCATGTCCCTTCTTCCACAGTAGGAATTCTGACTTTCATCAACATTAACCCATTTGCTCAATCCTATAATGCATCTAAAATAATTTCAGAATTGCTTTGCTCATATTTCTATAATTGAAAAAAGTGCTAAAAGAGTTCATAATTTGCAATTCTTCTCCACTCCTCATGCTCAGCTTTGGCCGAGATTGTGGGTATATGGTCAGAAATTGTGTTCCTAGCCACTACCCCCCGGAGAAGGCAATGGCACCCCACTCCAGTACTCTTGCCTGGAAAATCCCATGGATGGAGGAGCCTGGTGGGCTACAGTCCATGGGGTCGCACAGAGTCGGACACGACTGAGCGACTTCACTTTCACTTTTCAGTTTCCTGCATTGGAGAAGGAAATGGCAACCCACTCGTGTTCTTGCCTGGAGAATCCCAGGGACGGGGGAGCAGCCTGGTGGACTGCCGTCTATGGGGTTGCACAGAGTTGGACACGACTGAAGTGACTTAGCAGCAGCAGCAGCAGCCACTATCCCCATATATGACACCCTAATACGTTAAAGCCCCAAGGATTACAGTAAGGAAATTGATTGGCTAAAGATCTAAATGAATTCAGGGTACCTAAAGAACCCATGGTTTTGCTGTGTATTATTATGAGAGACCCACAGGTCTGCTCTATGATGGGGACTGGTGTTCATGTCCTATGTTTCAATTCCTGTAAAAAATACAAATGGAATTGTTTCAGGCTCAGAAACTAAGAGCCATGCTCCTCCAGACTGGTTTCTCTTTGATCTAGTCAATCCTCCACTATTTGCAGAGTGAACCATAAATTTGGTCTTACTACACTTCTCAAAACCTGCAGGCTACCAACTCATCGCCAAAGTGAGAATGTACCTTCCCATCTCCAAGCTCAGCTTCCAGAGTTTAATCCATGTCCTCTGGACAGAGCCAGTATATTAACTGGCAGACAACTGGAGAAAGCAGTTTTCCTATAGCCATTCTGAATCCCTCCTTTGATGCTGGGTTACAGTTCTCTCCTGCATGCTGCAGGACACACAGTTTCATCTGAATGAAATCCAGGTCTGATAACCCTGGGAAGCTACAAGATGCCAGGAAAGAGATTTATACATGTAGTTCTTTTCCACAGCAAGAAAATAATCAAGGTAGAAAAGATTGTCATTGAAACAGCAGTGCTTCCAAGAGCCTTCTGCTCTCTGTTGGAGGTGGTCCTATTCAGTCTTGACCCCTGTAGTTACAGTCTTCTGTTTGTAATCAGCTCATGTTGAATAGAGAGTTAATAAAATAAATGTTAAGTCTTTAATGACAAAGTCCCAATGTGATTTACATTTCTCTTGACTTTCAAAAGTGACTAGGAAAGGACCATAGAGGTTGGAGTGTGGCAGAATCAAGTGAGGACTGGGAACAAGGGACTTTGTTCTAAATGCTTATCCCTGGTCTCAGAGCATGAATTTGATTAGTACACCTATCTTGAAATCCTGGTTTTCTTCTCCGTATCTTTTCCCACCATTTGTTCCCTCTGTCTCAGAGGCACTTCCTAAGACAGAGTCAAACAGAAAGTAATATTTAGCCCACCACTTCTCCTTCCACTTGAATTTCTGCAATGTACAAGAGTGTGAGCCATGCTGTCCTAGTTCACGTCATCTTTTATACCTGCAAACTACCTGGAACACAATTCATAACCCTCAGATACAAACGTAATGGTCTTGTTCTTCTTTCCAGTTCTAGCTAGCAATAGCAACTATAGGTTGTGGTAGGCAGTATTGGAAACACCACTCCTCTTTCCAATGATCTTCACTTTCTTTGTAATTCCCTCAAGTATGATCTGAATCTGAGGACTTGCTTCTAACTCATAGAATATGGCAAAAATGATGAATGTCCCTTCCAAGATTACATTACAAAAGCCTGTAATTTCTGTCTTCCTCTCACTCCCTCACTTGTACCTTCATTTACCCTCTCACCTCTTCACTCTGGTGAAGCCAGCTGCCATGTTGTGAACTACTCTTCGAAGAGATACACAGTCAAAGAATCAAAGGATACCTCTGACCATTGGCCACTGGAGAACCAAGGGTCTCAGTCTAACAGATTTAGTTCACAAGGAACTAAATCTCGTCAACAATGATATGAGTGAGCTTGGAAGTAGATATTCTCCAAATAAGCCTTCAGGTGAAACTAATCCCATCCTTGTGGGAGAGCCAGAATGGAGGACCCAACTAAGTCAGTCCCAGGGAAATTATTAATATAAGATAGTAAGTATTGTTTAAGCCACTAAGTCTGGGGATAGTTCGTCACACAGCAATAGATAACTAATGCACAAATTCTTACTCAACTGTGCCACAAAGTTAACCTTGCAACACATCAGTTCATCTCACTGGTTCCACCTGCATTCTTTCACCCTCATAAATGAAGCTTACGTCAATCTGTGCACTTCCTTTATCTTTTTAAATAAACGTTTATTTGGCTGCATGGGGTCTTAGCTATAGGACTCAAGATCTTCATTGTGTCATGGGGGATCTTGTACTGCAGTGCACGAACTCTCTAGTTGCAGCACTCAGGCTCAGTGGCTGTGGCCTACAGGCTTAATTGCTCCATGGCATATGGGATCTTATGAGATCTTAGTCCCCTGACCAGGGATCGAACTGGCATCCCCTGCATTGCAGGGTGGACTGTTAACCACTGGACCACCAGGGAAGTCCTTGCTTGCTTTATAATTTCATTCAATTTCCATATTTTCTTGGCCCATTCCATAGGCTATTCTGCCACCATTCAAAATTGTTTTTTCCGTTGCACCTTAATAGCTCGTAGCATTTTCTTTTCTTATCATCAATGGGCCTCATCACATTCTTCCATAGCAGATAAATAATACTCAGTAAATAATTGTGTATTGATTTAAATGTAAATATTCATTTCATATCATTTGCTTAAAAGGGTTATTGAATACCTATTCTTTGGTAGGGGTTGAGAATGAATTGGTAAGTAAAAATATACACAGGCCTCATGGAGATTACCATCTAGAGAGGGAGGCCGATATTTGCATTGGTAAATTACATAGCAAATGTGTTAGACATTAAGTTCCCTGAAGGAGAGGTAAAGGTGCTGCAAGGTTAGAAATACTGGTTTTTATCTAGTTTAAGGGAATCAGGGGAGATGCTCAGAAAAAGTGATAACTGAGTTACGTTTTCAAAGGTGAGTGGGTATTAACTTAGCAAAAGTGAGTAGGGGTTTGGGGATGGAGGGAGGAGGAAAGCATTCTAGACAAAGGGAACAGAATGTGCAAAGTAGTCTTTGAAGTACTTGAAGAGAGTTAGTGAATCTTGATATTGAAAAATAAAGAATGTGATATGAGATGAGTGAAGAGGTAGATGAAGGTCAGACTTGGTTCTATCTTATTCTAGGCCAACTTTGGAAAATGGTCATTTCAAGAATATCCAGAAAGTCTCTGAGCTACAACTACATTCTTTTGGTGGCATTACAACCCAGCAGATCTCAAATATGTTTTAGACCTATTTTAGGGAGTTGTTTTTTGGAGCTTGCTTTGATGGCACTCTTGAGAGAAATCAAGACCATGAAAAAATGAAAAGACAGTGGCCCATGACCACAAAGAGTATGTGTTCTAGTTGGGGACTCATCATGGAAAAACAAGTCTCTGAATCACAGTGACACGGTGCACATAAAATAATAAAACAAGCCCTTAAAACGCCAGTAGAGAACTCAAAATTAAATAACCCTAGAGGATAAAGGGGAGATGAATGATGAGTAAATCCCTCTTTGTCTTGGTTTGCTCAAAGCCCACTTTCAAGCCTCTCTGACTAGCCAGTGAGTATCAGTCCTTTCAAAGATGTCTATGGTACAGTCTGGATCATAAGAAGGGAGGAATTGATCTCCAAAAATAGAAATGGAGACAAGGCTCTGTAAAACTAATTTAAGATGGCAAGAGAAGAACCAAAGATACTTCTAGGAAATGCTGCTGTCTAGTGATACTGGAATAGTTCCACTCATTTTATTTAGAAATGATAGAGGATGGCAGACACATGTGTGACTCATATGCCGGGCACAAGTTGATGGTCAGTAGACACCTGTTGATGGAGAAGGCAATGGCACCCCACTCCAGTACTCTTGCCTGGAAAATCCCATGGACAGAGGAGCCTGGTAGGCTGCAGTCCAGAGGGTTGTGAAGTCAGACACGACTGAGCAACTTCACTTTCACGTTTCAATTTCATGCATTGGAGAAGGAAATGGCAACCCACTCCAGTGTTCTTGCCTGGAGAATCCCAGGGGTGGGGGAGCCTGGTGGACTGCCGTCTATGGGGTTGCACAGAGTCAGACACGACTGAAGCGACTTAGCAGCAGCAGCAGACACCTGTTGAACAGTTTAGGGAGGGCTCATTCATCATCTAGGAGATCCTCACCCACTATGAGGATAGAGATTTCCATGGGAGGAATTATATAGCTTATGGACTCAAGGTGTCTTGAAGCCACGTTTGGGGATTCTGTCTCTCTCTCTTTTCCCCCCTGACTTTGAGATGCAGCCTGCTTGTACGAATGGCCCCTGCAGACTTCCTGTAAGGACAGGTCATATGGGTAGAAGAGACAATGCATGAGCCTGTGAGTGTAAGCCTTACTCATTAATTCTGCTTGCTCTTATGTGTGTTGGGATCTACCTCTTGAACTCACTCCTGAGTACTTGGGCCACCCCAACAGTCTTGAGTGGTCCTGCCTATAGGATTATAGGCTCAAGTTAAATCATCCATGAAACAAAAACTTAAACAGCAAATTCCAAGAGTGCCTTACTCTTGAGCGGGGGTGGCGGAGTGGCGGGGGGGGGGGGGCGGCGGGGAAACCACATGGAATGTTTAGGTATATGCAGATTTTCAGTGATCAAAAATGGCCACCATTGGGACTTCCCTGGCAGCCCAGTGGTTAAGATTTCTCCTGCTAATGCAGGCAGTGGGGATTTGATTCCTGGTTGGGGAGCTAAGATCCCACATGCCTTGTGGCCAAAAAACCAAAACATAAAACAGAAGCAATATTGTAACAAATTCAGTAGAGATTTTAAAATGGTCTATATTTAAAAAAATTGTTTTTAATGGCTACTATTTTAAAGCCCCAATGTCATTTCTTCTGTAAAGCCTTTTGTGAGCTTTCTGCCCACTTTGCCCCCATCAGATTTTGAACCTACTTCTACTGTTGTTTCGGAGAAGGCAATGGCACCCCACTCCAGTACTCTTGCCTGGAAAATCCCATGGATGGAGGAGCCTGGTAGGCTGCAGTCCATGGGGTCGCTAAGAGTCGGACACGAGTGAGTGACTTCGCTTTCACTTTTCACTTTCATGCATTGGAGAAGGCAATGGCAACCCACTCCAGTGTTCTTGCCTGGAGAATCCCAGGGACGGGAACCTGGTAGGCTGCCATCTAGGGGGTTGCACAGAGTCGGACACGACTGAAGCGACTTAGAAGCAGCAGCAGCTACTGTTGTTCAATCACTAAGTCATGTCTGACTCTTTGCAACCCCATGGATGGCAGCACGCCAGGCCTCCCTGTCCCTCACTATCTCCTAGAGTTGGCCCAAGTTCATGTCCAGTGAATTGGTGACGCTATCCAACCATCCCATCCTCTGCCGCCCTCTTCTCTTTTTGCCCTCAGTCCTTCCCAGCATCAGGGTCTTTTCCAATGAGTCGGTTCTTTGCATCAGGCGGCCAAAGTATTGGAGCTTCAGCTTCAGTCCTTCGAATGCATATTAAGGGTTGATTTCCTTTAGAATGGACTGGTTGGATCTCCTTGCAGTCCAAAGGACTCTCCAAAGTCTTCTCCAGCAGCACAATTCAAAAGCATTGATTCTTCGGCATTCAGCCTTCCTTACAGTCCAACTCTCACATCTGTACCTGACTACTGGAAAGACCACAACTTTGACTATTAGACATTTGTCAGCAAAGTGGTGTCTTTCCTTTTTAATATATTGTCTATGTTTGTCATAGCCTTCTCTTACAAACTGAAAATATTATACAGTAGTAACAGGATTTCATAAAATCCTCTTTGAGGGTATTCCCTAGTACTGTGCCTGACACACGATGGGTCCTCCAGCATTTATAGAATAAATGAATGTGCGTTATAGTCATTTTTCTGTGGAAACAAAGCATGGGCTAACTTTAGAGGAAAAACAGCAATTATGCTAAAGAACTGAGCAGAGACTTCTTTCTCCTCCCCGTGTGTCTCAGAAGAGGACTTTTTTCTGTGAGGCAGGTACTTGGCCTCTTCTGTAGTTGCCGCAGTGGCTTGGAGGACCCCAAGAAGCCAGAACCCTCTTCTCTCCCATGCCCCAGTCAGGCCCATCAGAGCACGCTGGTCTGAGCACAGATCCTGGGGCTCTAGGCACACATTCTGAAAAATACCTTTCTCCATAGCACGAGACCCAAGAACAACTGAGCATGACTCAGTGAGAGCCCAGGGAAAGTGAGGGCTGCTGTGGTTTCTCTTCTTCCTGTGGAAAGATCAGTTGATCCTGAGCCTGGGCTTCCCATGGGCGTGGGCTGCTAGCCTGATGCCTCTGCTCTGTTCACTTGACTCTTTCCTCAGGGCCAGGATGACACCTTAGGGGACTCACATCTGAATCATATCAGGAGGTCAACAGGGAGGAAATGAGAGGTGAGTGCAGATATCCTTTCCCCCAGCTGAATGGATAACAGACCTGGTAGTCATAATAACCAGCAGCCCTTGGGCATGTCTGGTATGCCAGCCACTGTGTGGAGGGCTGCAATGCACAGTAAATGTTCCTCTTCCTGTTATTGAGTGCTTACTCTGTACCAGCCACTATTCCAAGAACTTCAGAAGTATTAACTCTTTTAATCCTTAGCACAATCCCATGAGGTACGTTCTATTATTACCATCACCATTTTACAGGTAAGAAAACCAAAGCAGGGAAAGAGTGATTAACTTGCTCACAGAGATGGAGTATGGTGGAGAGGACTTTGAACTCAGGCAGCCTGTCTTCAGAGCCCATTCAACTACTTAAATATACAAGTGGTGGCTCAGACGGTAAAGAGTCTGCCTGCAGGCCAATCTGCCTGGGTCTGATCCCTGGGTTGGGAAGATCCCCTGGAGGAGGGAATAGCAACTCACTCCAGTGTGCTTGCCTGGAGAATCCCCGTGAACAGAGGAGCCTGGCGGGCTACAGTCTATAGGGTCACACACAGTTGGACATGACTGAGCAACTAAGCATAGCACAGCAATCCTTGCAAAAGTCCTTGTAGTGGTTACCATTCCTCCCATTTTGCAGATGAGGAAGCTGAAGTTCTAAGGTTCTTAAATGACCAGGATGAGATATAGAAGCAATTAACTAGAAAGGATGTGAATTTATTCTGGTTCCAGAGCCTGAGCACATTCCCCAGCATCATGCAGAGCTGAAGCTCAAATTGGGTCTCTAACAGGAAATATTTACAAATTACTAGAAGGGCAGCACGGTTAGGGTCTGTTCTTGAGAGATGACAGGGCTACTGATTCTGTCCCTTTAGGACCTGCTCTCCTCAGAATGACTGCTGCCACCACCTACAACAGGCCAAATGTCCCTCCTCAAAACCCTCACAAATAGGTGAGTGAGTCTGGCTCCCAGTTCCAGCCAGCATGGTTCTCTGAAACTCATTTCAGCACCCAGGAAAGAGCTCAAGGACCAGGGCATAGACCCCATCTGGGCTTCAACTCTGGCTCTAAACTCATGCCAAATGAGATGCCAAATGAGGACCCCCACCCCCGACCACCACCACCACATGTGTACTACTTTCCCTCTAAGTCCCAGTCTCCTTTGTTCTTTATTAAAGAGTGGAAATGGATAGATGCCTTTTCAGGTGCCTAGTTCAAGTGCAAAATGATTTTAAGGACTGAAATCTGTGATTACTATTTGACAGGCTTGAGCAATGCCTGGTCCGTGGGAGGGTGTCCACAGTGAAGATGAGAAGGAGCCACTTATTTACTTCTTGCCTGTGGGGGAACCATACTCTCCTTGATTCCCCTCCAGGCATGTGGTTCAAGTTATCTTGGCCAGTAACAGCAACTGCGGCCCAAGCTGCACTGGGTCCACAGGAAACTTCACAAAGGTTTAAGCATGGAAAGCATTTGGAGCTGTGTCAGTCTCAGCTGTGGGGACAAGTCAGGTGCAGCCAGCAGCCCCACTCTCAGCTGCTAGAGTGCAGGCAGAGGGCCTGCCTCCTTCCAGAAGGCATTTCCAATAAAGGGGGGTACATTTCCTTCATTAGGAAGAAAACAAACCCATATTGACAGTGTCACAGCATTTTTCGAGAGAAGAAGGAAACCATCTCCAAATGTCCTTGGTGAGCTCCTCTGGTGCACCTTTGGATGAGGCTGGCATGGGGAGGGAGATGTGAATTTACATGGAAAGTGAGAGGAGACCCCATGGTTCCTCCATCAAAACCTCCCTCCTCCAGCTAAACAATGCTTGTTTGGCTACATCATAGGCTATTAGGGCTTGAGGAGACAAAGAATGCACTCTCCCTGTTTTGCAGATGAGAACACAAAGCCCAGGGATTCCAAAGAACTCGACCAGCAGTTAGGACAGAGCTGCAGCTAGAACCTGTAACTCCTAATCCCAGTCCAGGGTGTTTTCTGGCATATTCCATTCCATACAACCATCGCAACAACTGAACACACATCTACTCATGTGTAGCTGATGCTTGAAAGCAATGGTTCTCAAACTGGATGCATGTCATAAATGCCTGGTGGGCTTTGAAAGAACACCAGTAACACCTAGGAGTCATACCCTGAGACTTGTATTTAGTGGGCCTGGTTAGTTAGGGCATGAGGCCCTAACACGGGTATTTTTAAAAGCTCTCCAGGTGACATGTACAGGATTGAGAGCCCAAGATTTAGAGCCAGTACTTATAGGACTATAAAGGTGAAAACAATGTGTTCCCTCTCTTCTAGGAATTCAGAGGGACTGGGGAATATATAAATAACTTCCAAGCTCCCATACAAAATACTATAGATTGTCTAACAAGAATACAAATCTTGACTAACATTTTTTCCCAGAAGGTTAATCCAAATAAATACTACTGTTTATTCCACCTAAGCAAAGCTTGCTCCCCTTTTCAGGCCAATCGCAAATCACCCCTCCTCCATGAAACATTTTTAACAAGACCCAAAAGGCAGTTGGCATACCTCTTCTCTGAACTCCTACACTGCCTACAGGCTGTAGGTAAATGACTCAGCACCAAGTTACATGTGATTTCTATTGTTATGCTGTAGTCATTGTGAAATGGAAACTTCCATTTTTTCAGTGTATACTATGTGCCAGCAATTCTTCTTTTTGCTTTCTGTACATTGCCACAAATATTCCCAGGAGCTCCACAAAGTTGTACAGATTGAGAAAGTGAAGCTCAGAAATGTTAAGTATCTTGCCCCAAACCACCTAGCTAGTAAGGACATAGGAATCTGCATGCCTCGAAAGGTCTTTCAAATGCATCATTTTATGTCAAATATAAACACTATTATTCCTTTATTATAACATGTACTACTGATATGTTACTCTGCAAGCTGTAAACTTCTTTGTTCATTCTCTTATTTAATCCTGACTATAGCTCTGCAGTCAGCTTTATTCGACAAGCAAGGGAATTAAGTCTGAAAAATTAGGTAGAAGCTCAGGATCCCATGGCCTACCCAGAAACCCAACTCTTTTGATTGCAAGTGCAGGACTATTTCTACTCCTGTCATGTACCGTGTGTCAAGCTTTGTTCCTTGTTCACCTAAAGTCCTATAAGGGTAAAGACTGTGTTTTTATGTTTCTCCTGTATTCCCAATATGCACCAGATATGCAGCCTGTGCCTTTATTAATTGATTTGCCAAGAAGTAGCAAGAATATCCTCATGAGGCATCCCATCTCTAAGGACATGAATAACAGAACACTTGCGGTACTCTGGGGTCTGGAAAGAACTGCTGAGGAGGCATGACTGGTTTTTTCTAGTGCTATGACTAAGTCATGTTCTTTAAAAAAAAAAAAAAAAGCCTTCCAGTCACTGTTTATGAAGGTATGATTCTCAACTGTCTGCATCAACTAACAGAAACAAAAACCCAATGTGAATTAAGTGACCTGGTTAAGATCATGAAATGAACCAATGGAAGAGAGAAAATTTCCATCTGTCTCCCTCCAAAGTCTCTGATTTGAATCCAAGTCACCTACCTATGGCATAGCAGTGTCCTTTTATGTATTTAGTCATAGCTGACCTCATTTCCCAAAGAACTCGGAGTGGTTTGCAATATGAATAGATACAAGTAAAGATAAAATACAAACAAATGAAGATAACCAAGGATGGAAAAAAGGGAAAAAAAAAAAGGTCAAGGAAATTATTTTATTAGAGAAGAAACACTGCCTAAAGCTTAAAACACTGCAGTGCATTTAAAATTGATCTTCTTCCATGTGTGGAGTTCAGTTGATGAGGTATTTTTAAGGGCTCAGGAGTTCCTCTGGGGCTTTACTCCATGCCGGATATTGACCCAGAAGTATGATTAAAGCAATCAAACTGTAGAATTTATCCCCAGGATGTGGTCAACACACTGTATTTATGCATCTGTGGTTAAAAGGGAAATGTGTCCTCCGAGACTGATGTTGCCAAAAGACCACGTCAATGCTTTGTGCAGAACAGAATTTTTATTTCAACAACTCTGAATCATGTCCATTCATTTGTTTAGCAAGTATTGTGACAATAAGTCATTTGCCAGGAACTGGGAAATGCACTAGAAATTCGAAGTCACATAAAACACGGACTCTTTCCCACAGGGCTTCTCAGTCAAGAGGAACAAACAAAATTTTTAAGCCTCTTGGTTTATAAATTATCAACACAACTGTAATAAGATTCTAGAGGTGTCTATAAGGGGTGTAAATGTAGGAATGGGGAAACCACTTCACTGAGATTATCTGTTGTTTCTTATCTTCTAACACAATCTAATTACAAGGACACTGGGGTTCTGGGTTGAAGGGGCCATCTTCAGTAAAGCGGTGACTTTCTGAACAGCCCAGTATTTCTGATCTGCATGGATAGGCAGGCAAAAGGGAGCAGTTTCAGCTTAAAAATGATGGTCAGCAGGAAGAAGCTGAAAGAATGTAAAGGAATGCTGTGGCAAATATTTTTATCTAAATTACTGAGGCTGATTTCTTGGCATGGCATAAGTGTTTTATTCTTGGCAATTCTCCATATGATAAAGACATGTTCAAAATCAAATTCAACTTTCTAAAAGACTATGCATCCATTCAAGCCACCTATGATCACATTTAAATCATAAATCTAGCATCTTGAGAGAGATGAGAAATGATGTGTATGCAGTTATCAGAACAAAAAACGAACCTAGTGACAAAAGTGATCAAATATTTTAATTCTTTGAATCTCTCGTGAGGACTCAAAAATTAGGAGCAACTTCTGGCTGAAGAAAATGTTAATAGTTATAAAAAATTTAGTATGAATACTGAAGAATTTACAAAGCAATAGTTGCAAAAGCAACCTGCATATAGAACTTACTGTGATTGATTTCAGTATATATGTCTGGAGAACTCCCAAAGCAGAGCTTCATGGAAAACTGATACAAGTCTAGTGTTAGCTCAAGGCATATGATAAGTTTCTCCTGTAGAAGCAAAAGCAGGTAAGGTAACTTTTAAAGAAAGTAATTGAAAACTTATTCTTATATTAACTCATAAGTTGGAAGCTGGAAAAAAAAAAAAACTTCATCAGTTCAGTCGCTCAGTCATGTCCGACTCTTTGCGACCCATGAACTGCAGCATACCAGGCCTTCCTGTCCATCACCAACTCCCGGAGTTCACCCAAACCCATGTCCATCGAGTCGATGATGCCATCCAGCCATCTCATCTTCTGTCATCCCCTTCTCCTCCTGCCCTCAATCTTTCCCAGAATCACAGTCTTTTCAAATGAGTCAGCTCTTCGCATCAGGTGGCCAAACTATTGGAGTTTCAGCTTCAGCATCAGTCCTTCCAATGAACACCCAAGACTGATCTCCTTTAGGATGGACTGGTTGGATCTCCTTACAGTCCAAAGGACTCTCAAGAGTCTTCTCCAACACCACAGTTCAAAAGCATCAATTCTTCAGTGCTCAGCTTTCTTTATAGTCCAACTCTCACATCCATACATGACCACTGGAAAAACCATAGCTTTGACTAGATGGACCTTTGTTGGCAAAGTAATGTTTCTGCTTTTGAATATACTATCTAGGTTGGTCATAACTTTCCTTCCAAGGAGTAAGTGTCTTTTAATTTCATGGCTGCAATCACCATCTGCAGTGATTTTGGAGCCCAGAAAAATAAAGTCAGCCACTGTTTCCCCATCTGTCTGCCATGAAGTGATGGGACTGGATGCCATGACCTTAGTTTTCTGGATGTTGAGCTTTAAGCCAACTTTTCCACTCTCCTCTTTGACTTTCATCAAGAGGCTCTTTAGCTTTTCTTCACTTTCTGCCATAAGGGTGGTGTCATCTGCATATCTGAAGTTATTGATATTTTTCCTGGCAATCTTGATTCCAGCTTGTGCTTCCTCCAGCCCAGCATTTCTTATGATGTACTCTGCATATAAGGTAAACAAGCAGGGTGACAATATACAGCCTTGACGTACTCCTTTTCCTATTTGGAACCAGTCTGTTGTTCCATGTCCAGTTCTAACTGTTGCTTCCTGACCTGCATACAGATTACTCAAGAGACAGGTCAGGCAGTCTGGTATTCCCATCTCTTTCAGAATTTTCCACAGTTTACTGGGATCCACACAGTCAAAGGCTTTGGCATAGTCAATAAAGCAGAAATAGATGTTTTTCTGGAACTCTCTTGCTTTTTCAATGATGTATCAGATGCTGGCAATTTGATCTCTGGTTCCTCTGCCTTTTCTAAAACCAGCTTGAACATCTGGAAGTTCACAGTTCAAGTATGGCTGAAGCCTGGCTTGGAGAATTTTAAGCATTACTTTACTAGTGTGTGAGATGAGTGCAATTGTGCGGTATTTGAGCATTCTTTGGCATTGCCTTTCTTTGGGATTGGAATGAAAACTGACCTTTTCCAATCCTGTGCCCACTGCTGAGTTTTCCAAATTTGCTGGCATATTGAATGCAGCACTTTCACAGCATCATCTTTCAGGATTTGAAATAGCTCAACTGGAATTAAGAATTACTGAATACTAGGTATATGGAACAACAGACTGGTTCCAAATAGGAAAAGGAGTACGTCACGGCTGTATATTGTCACCCTGCTTATTTAACTTGTATGCAGAGTACATTATGAGAAACTCTGGGCTGGAAGAAGCACAAGCTGGAATCAAGATTGCCAGGAGAAATATCAATAACCTCAGATATGCAGATGACACCACCCTTGTGGCAGAAAGTGAAGAGGAACTAAAGAGCCTCTTGATGAAAGTGATAGAGGAGAGTGAAAAAGTTGGCCTAAAGCTCAACATTCAGAAAACAAAGATCATGGCATCTGGTCCCATCACTTCATGGGAAATAGATGGGGAAACAGTGGAAACAGTGTCAGACTTTATTTTGGGGGGCTCCAAAATCACTGCAGATGTTGATTGCAGCCATGAAATTAAAAGATGCTTACTCCTTGGAAGGAAAGTTATGACCAACCTAGATAGTATATTCAAAAGCAGAAACATTACTTTGCCAACAAAGGTCTGTCTAGTCAAGGCTATGGTTTTTCCAGTGGTCATGTGTGGATGTGAGAGTTGGACTGTGAAGAAAGCTGAGTGCGGAAGAATTGATGCTTTTGAACTGTGATGTTGGAGAAGAATTGAGAGTCCCTTGGCCTGCAAGGAGATCCAACCAGTCCATTCTGAAGGAGATCAGCCCTGGGATTTCTTTGGAAGGAATGATGCTAAAGCTGAAGCTCCAGTACTTTGGCCACCTCATGCGAAGAGTTGACTCATTGGAAAAGACTCTGATGCTGGGAGGGATTGGGGGCAGGAGGAGAAGGGGACGACCCAGGACGAGATGGCTAGATGGCATCACCAACTCGATGGACGTGAGTCTGAGTGAACTCCGGGAGTTGGTGATGGACAGGGAGGCCCGGCGTGCTGCAATTCATGGGGTCACAAAGAGTTGGACATGACTGAGCAACTGAACTGAACTGAGGTGTATCAGGGAATCAGTTAAAGTGGAGAATTTTAAAGAGAAGTGTGCACACTTGTGACCAAAAACTAAGCTACCAGGAACTAGAAATATTGACCCTATGACTTAAGTGTCTACGAGAGAGAACACTGCATTAAGAGTACAGGCCACAGGGGAACCAGACCCCTGGGGTTAGAATCCCAGCTCCTCCACTGTATGTCTCTGTCCTCCACTGTATGTCAGATGTCTGACCATTCTCTCACTTGAAAACGGGGAAAATAATGACACCTACCTCACTAGGTTGTGAGGACTGAGTGACATAATGCCTATGAGGCTTAGCATAATAATCAGCACTTTTTAACAACACTAACTGTTAAAAAATAATTCAGCTGTTGTATCATAAGCACTCTCTCATGTGATTCTTACAACCCTGCATGGAATGTCCAACGATCCTCATTTTCATGGCTTGGGGCAGGTAAAGTGAAAGTGAAGTGAAGTCGCTCAATCTTGTCCAACTCTTTGCGACCCATGCACTGTGTAGCCCACCAAGCTCTCCGTCCATGGGATTCTCCAGGCGAGAATACTGGAGTGGGTTGCCATTTCCCTCTCCAGGGGATCTTCCCGACCCAGGGATCGAACCTGGGTCTCCCACATTGTGTTAACTAAACACCCCGTGGGTGATGGGCTTTCTAAATGACAACCACACCCTGCCTTCTCCCTCCCCTCCTTTCCCTAGGCAGCCAGACTGTTCATAGTGCAGACAGTCTTTCACTTGTTTCCTAAACGTCAGTCTTTCCCATGATTTTCTCCCCAACTATTCCTCCTTTCTAATTCTCCATGATCCTCAAGTCCCTCCTTTTACCATAAAATATATTTTGTTTTGTCATTGGCTTTCGTTGATTAACATTTTTTTTTTCAAATTCTATTCCATTATAAGTTGGGGCTTCCCTTGTGGCTCAGAGGTTAAAGCGTCTGCCTGGAATCCAGGAGACCTGGGTTCAATCCCTGGGTTGGGAAGGTTCCCTGGAGAAGGAAATGGCAATCCACTTCAGTACTCTTGCCTGGAGAATCCCATGGAGGGAGGAGCCTGGTAGGCTACAGTCCATGAGGTCGCAAAGGGTCGGACAAGACTGAACGACTTCATGACACGACATTGGGTATAATCCCCTGTGCTATAGAGTAAGTCATTGTTGCCTATCTATTTTATTACGGTAATTTGGGTCTGTTAATTCCATACCCCTAATTTTTCCCTCCCCCACTTCCTCTCACCTCTGGTAACCAAGTTTGTTTACTATGTCTGAGAGACTGTTTCTGTTTTATATGTCCATTCGTTTGTATAAGTTTTTAGATTCCACATGTAAGTTATATCATACAATTTTTGTCTCTCTCTGTTTGACTTATTTCACTAAATATAATATCCCCTAGGTCTAGCCACGTTGATGCAAATGGTAATATTTTTTCGTGGTTGAGTAATATTCCATTGTATGTGTATATATGTGTATGTCTTCCTAAGTCAGTCATCTATTGATGGGTCCTTGGGTTGTTTCCGTGTCTTGGCTCTTGTCAATAGTGCTTCTCTGAACATCTGCAAGCGTGTATCTTTTCGAATTAGAGCTTTACTTTCTCCGGATACATACTCAGGTGTAGGATATCTGGATCCCATGATAGCTCTATTTTTAGTTTTTTAAGGAACCCACATTTGGTTTTCCACAGTGGCTGCACCATTTTACATTCCCACCAATAGTGTGCAAGGGTTCCCTTTTTTTCTACACTCTTCCCAACATTTATGGTTTCTATATCTTTTGATGATAGCCATTCTGATTGATGTGAAATACATCACTGTGGCTTTTATTTGCATTTCAATCATAATCAGCAGTATTGCACATCTTCTCACGTGCCTGTTGGCTATCTATGTGCCTCCTTTGAAAAATGTCTAAGTCCTCTCCCACTTCTTGATTGGGTTCTTTTTCAGTATTGACTTGTATGAGCTGTTTCTGTATGTCAGATATTAACCCCTTCTTGGTAGCATCAGTTGAAAATATTTTTCTCATTCTGTAGGCTTTTTGTTGATTTCCTTCACTGTGCAAAAAATTTTAAGCTTTATTAGGTTCCATTTGTGTATTTCTTTTGCTTTGGAAGAATGATCTTAGAGATTATTACTACAGTTTATGTGAAATGAATGTTTTGCCTGTGTTCCTATCTAGGAGTTTTACAGTGTCAAAGCTTACATTTAGATCTTTAAGCTATTTTGAGTTTATTTTTATGTATGGCATAAGGGAATGTTTTAATTTCATTGATGTACATGTAGCTGCCCAACTTCCCAAATACCATTTGTTAAAGAGACTGTCTTTTCTTCATTGTATATTCTTGCCTCCTTTGTCCCAAATAAATTGACCAGAGGTGTACAGGTTTATTTCTGTACTCTAGATCAATGGCACAGAATGGAGAGTGCAGTAATAAACCTACCTGTATATGTACATATGTATGTATTTTTTGTGCCATGCAGTTTTGATTACTGTAGCTTTGCAGTATAGTGTAAAGTCTGCAAGGGTTATACCTCCAGTAGGCTCTTTTCTCTAGTTTGCTTTGGAAATTCTATGTATTTGTGGCTCCATAGAAATTTTTAGGATTATAGTTCTAGTTCTATGAAAAATCTCATGGGTATTTGATTGTTGTTGTTTAGTCACTAGGTCATGTCCAACTCTTTGCCACCCCATGGGCTACAGCATGCCAGGCTTCCCCATCCTTCACTACCTCCCGGAGTTTGCTCAAACTCATGTTCATTGAGTTGGTGATGCAATCCATCCATCTCATCTCTGTCACCCCCTTCTACTCCTGCTCTCAATATTTCTGAGCATCAGGGTCTTTCCCAATGAGTTGGCTATTCGCATCAGGTGGCCAAAGTATTGGAGCTTCAGCATCTGTCCTTCCAATGAATATTCAGGGTTGATTTCCTTTAGGATTCATCGGTTTGATCTCCTTGCAGTCCAAGAGACTTCTCCAGCACCAGAGTTTAACAGCGCTCAGCCTTCTTTATGGTCCAACTTTCACATCCGTACCTGACTACTAGAAAAACCACATATTTGACTAGACAGACTTTTCTCAGCAAAGTGATGTCTCTGCTTTTTAATACACTAAGTTTGTCACAGCTTTTCTTCCAAGCAGCAAGTATCTTTTAATTTCATGGTAGCAGTCACCATCTCCAGTGACTTTGGAGCCCAAGAAAATAAAATCTGCCACTGTTTCCATTTTTCCCCTTATATTTGCCATGAAGATAAGACCAGATTCCATGATGTTGGTTTTTTTGAATGTTGAGATTTAAGCTAGCTTTTTCACTCTCCTCTTTCATCTTCATTAAGAGGCTCTTTAGTTCTTCCCTTTCTGCCCTTAGGGTAGTATCATCTGCATATCTGAGATTGTTGATATTTCTCCCAGCAATCTTGATTCCAGTTTATCCAGCCAGGCATTTTGTATGATATACTCTGTATAGAAGTTGAATAACAGGTAACAATATACAGCCTTGATGTACCCCTTTCCCAGTTTTGAACCAATCCATTGTTCTATGCCTGGTTCTAACTGTTGCTTCTTGACCTGCATACAGGTTTCTCAGGAGACAGGTAAGGTGCTCTGGTATTACCATCTCTTTAAAAAATTTCCACAGTTTGCTGTGATCCACACAAAGGCTTTAGCATAGTCAATGAAGCAGAAGTAGATGTTTTTCTGGAACTCTTTTGCTTTTTCTATGATCCAGTGGATGTTGGCAAATTGATGTCTGGTTCCTCTGCCTTTTCTAAATCCAGCTTGTACATCTGGAATTTCTTGGTTCATGTACTGCTGAAGCCTAGATTGAAGGATTATGAGCATTACCTTGCTAGCATGTGAAATGAGTGCAATTTTTGCAGTAGTTTGAACATTCTTTAGAATTGCTCTTCTTTGGGATTGGAATGAAAACTGACCTTTTCCAGTCCTGTGGCCATTGCTGAGTTTTTCAAATTTGCTGGCATATTGAGTGCAGGACTTTCTCAGCATCATCTTTTAGGATTTGAAATAGCTCAACTGGAATTCCATTACCTCCACTAGCTTTGTTTGTTGGAGAAGGCAATGGCACCCCACTCCAGTACTCTTGCCTGGAAAATCCCATGGACAGAGGAGCCTGGTAGGCTGTGGTCCATGGGGTCATGAAGAGTCGGACACAACTGAGCAACTTCACTTTCACTTTTCACTTTCATGCATTGGAGAAGGAAATGACAACCCACTCCAGTGTTCTTGCCTGGAGAATCCCAGGGACAGGGGAGCCTGGTGGGCTGCCATCTATGGGGTCACACAGAGTCGGACATGACTGAAGTGACTTAGCAGCAGCAGCAGCTTTGTTTGTAGTTATCCTTCCTAAGGCCCACTTGATTTCTGGGATGTCTGGCTCTGGATAAGTGACAACACCATTGTGGTTATCCAGATCATTACAACCTGTTTTGTTATTTTGATAGGGTTTGTACTAAATCTATAGATTGCTTTGAGTAATATTGCTAAAAATTAAAAATATTAATTTTTCCAATCCAAAAACTGGGATATATTTTAATCCTCTTTAATTTCCTTTACTAATATTTTATAGTTTTCAGTATAAATGTCTTTCACCTCCTTAGTTGAGTTCATTTCTAGGTAGTTTTTTGACGTAATTTTAAATGAGATTTTTGTAAACTTTTGCTTTCTGATATCTCACCATGTGTATAAAAATGTAAGCTATTCCTGTTTATTCATTGTATACTACTACTACTAAGTCACTTCAGTCGTGTCTGACTCTGTGTGACCCCATAGACGGCAGCCCACCAGGCTCCCCCATCCCTGGGATTCTCCAGGCAAGAACACTGGAGTGGGTTGCCATTTCCTTCTCCAATGCATGAAAGTGAAGAGTGAAAGTGAAGTCGCTCAGTCGTGTCCAACTCTTCCCGACCCCATGGACCGCAGCCTACCAGGCTCCTCCATCCATGGGATTTTCCAGGCAAGAGTACTGGAGTGGGATGCCATTGCCTTCTCCGTATGAATTGTATACTACATCGCTAAGCTCATTTATTAGTTCTAATAGTCCTAGGGTGGAGACTTTAGGGTTCTTTACGTAGAGTACCATGTCATCTGAAAATAGTGACAATTTTACCTCTTCTCTTCCAATTTAGATATTTTTTATTTCTTTTCTAATCTGATTGCTATAGCTAGTACTTTCCACATTGTACTGAAGTGTTAAGAGTAGGCATCCATATTTTGTTTCTGCATTTAGTAGGAAGGCTTTCAGCTTTTCACTGTTGAGTATTATGATGGCTATGCATGCTCATGCTCATGCTCATGCTCATGCTCAGTTGCGTCCAACTCTTTGCAACCCCATGAACTATAGCCTGCCATGCTCCTCTGTCCCTGGGATTATCCTGGCAAGAATACTGGCGTAGGTTGATATTTCCTCCTCCAGGGGATCTTCCTGACCTGGGGATTGAACCTGTGTCTCCTAGGTCTCTTGTATTGGCAGGTGGATTCTTTACCACTGAGCCACCTGGGAAGCCCAGAGGCTGTGGGTTGTCATAAATAGCCTTTGTTGAGATATGTTCCCTCTCTATCTACTTTGAGTTTTTATCCTGAATGATTGTTGAATTGTATTAGAGCTTTTTCTGAATCTCTTGACGTGATCATGTTTTTGTCTTTGCTTTTGTTAATGTGGAGTATCACATTGCTTGATTGGCATCTGTTGAAACATCCTTGCAACCCTGGAATGAACTCAGCTTGATCATGGTGTATATTCTTTTTAAGTTTTTTTTTTTTTCTTGATTTTTGGATTTGGTTTGCTAGTATGTTGTTGAGGATTTTTGCATCTGTTAATATATTCCTCAAAGATATTCACTTGTACTTCTCTTTTATGGTAGTGTCTTGGTCTGGTTTTCCAATGGTGGCCTTTTAGAATGATTTGGGAATGTTCCCTCTTCTTCAAGTTTTTGGGAATAATTTGCAAAGAACAGTTACAAGCTCTTATTTATATAATTGGTAGAATTCACCAGTGTATCCCTCCAGTTATGGACATTTGTTTGCAGATTTTTTAAATTACAGATTCTATTTTACTTCTAGTGATTGGT
The DNA here is from genome assembly GCF_023091745.1 of Budorcas taxicolor. Lineage (NCBI taxonomy): Eukaryota > Metazoa > Chordata > Mammalia > Artiodactyla > Bovidae > Budorcas > Budorcas taxicolor. The sequence goes on along the minus strand of NC_068919.1, from coordinate 58,802,379 downwards.
CTGTTCAGATGATCTGTTTCTTCTTAAATCACTCCTGACAGACTGAATGTTGCTAGAAATTTGTCCATTTCTTCTAGATTGTCCAATTTAGCATGTAAGAGTTCATGGTATTCTCTTGTGATTTTTTGTATTTCTGTGCTGTCAGTTGTTATTTCTCCTCTGTCATTTTAAATTTTAATTATTTGGATCCTATGTCTTTTCTTCTTCATACACCTTACTAGAGGTTTGTTAATTTTGTCTTTAGAAAAAAACAGCTCTTGGTTTTATTGATCTTTTCTATTGGTTTTTACCACTATTTTTTTTTTAATTTACTCTCTAATATTTATTATTTAGTTTCCTCTACTGACTTTGGGCTTTGTTCTTTTCCTTGTTCTTTTAGATGGTAGGTTATGTTGTTTTATTTCAGACTAGTTTCTTGAGGGAAATCTGTTTCACTATGAATTACTTAGAACTTCTTTTGCTGCATCCTATAAATTTTGTAAAGTTGTGTTTTCATTTTCTTTTGTCTCAAGGTATTTCCTGATTTCTTCTTTGATTTCATCAATGGCCATTGGATTTTTAGTAGCATGTTGTTTAGTCTCCACATATTTGTTCTTTTCTTCTTTTTCTTTCTGTGGTTGATTTCTAGTTTTGTATTTTTGTGATCAGAAGAGATGCTTGAAATAATTTCTATCCTCTTAAATTTTGAGGTTTGCTTTGTGTCCCAGTATGGGGTCTATCCTGGAGTACATTCCATGCAGGCTTGAAAAGAATGTGTATTCTGCTTTCTTTTGGATGTGTTGTCCTTGTTGTTGTTCAGTTGCCAAGGCATGTCTGACTCTTTGTGACCCCATGGACTGCAGCATGCCAGGCCTCCCTGTCCCACACCATCTCCCAGAATGTGCCCAAGTTCATGTCCGTTGAATCAGTGATGCCCTCCAACTATCTCATCATCTCTCACCCTCTTCTCCTTCTGCCTGCAGTCTTTCCCAGCACCAGAGTCTTTTCCAGAGAGTCGGCTTTTCACATCAGGTGGCCAAAGTATTGGGGCTTCAGTTTTGGCATCAGTCATTTATCAGAATCATTAGTATTCAGGGTTGATTTCCTTTAGGGTTGACTGGTTTGATCTCCTTTATGTCCAAGGAAACCTCAAGAATCTTCTCCAGCACAACAATTAGACAGCATCAGTTCTTTAGCGCCTTTACTTTCTTTATGGTCCAACTCTCATATCAGTACATGACAACTGGAGAGACCATGGCTTTGACTATGTGGACCTTTGTAGATAAGGTGATGTCTTTGCTTTTTAATACACTGTCTAGGCTTGTCATTGCATTCCTTCCAAGAAGCAACTGTCTTTTAATTTACTGGCTGTAGTCACCATCCGCAGTGATTTTAGAGCCCAAGAAGAGGAAATCTGTCACTGCTTCCACCATTTCCCCTTCTACTTGCCATGACGTGATGGGACTGGATGCCAAGATCTTAGTCTTTTTAATGTTGAGTTTTAATCTGGCTTTTTCACTCTCTTCTCTCATCAAGAGACTCTAGTTCCTCTTCACTTTCTCCCATTAGAGTGGAATTATCTGCATGTCTGAGGTTGTTGATATTTCTTCTGGCAATCTTGATTCCAGCTTGTAACTCATCCAGCCCAGCATTTTGCATGATGTACTCTGCATGTAACTTAAATAAACAGGTGACAATATACAGCCTCCTCATTCTCCTTTCCCAATTTGGAACCAGTCAGTTGTGTCATGTAATGTTCTAATTGTTGCCTCTTGAACTGCATACAGGTTTCTCAGGAGAAAAGTAAGGTGTTCTGGTATTCCCATCTCTTTAAGAGTTTCCCACAGTTTGTTGTGGTCCACACAGTCAAAGGCTTTAGTGTAATCAATGAAGCAGAGGTAGATGTTTCTTTGGAATTCCCTTGCTTTCTCTATGATACAGAGAATGTTGGCAATTTGATCTCTGATTCCTCTGCCTTTTCTAAACCCAGCTTGTACATCTGGAATTTCTCAATTCAAGTATTGCTGAAGCCTCACTTAAAGGATTTTGAGCATAATCTTATTAGCATGGAAAGTAAGTGCAATTGTCTAGTAGTCTGAAGATTCTTTAGCACTGCCCTTCTTGGGAATTGGTATAATGATTGACCTTTTCCAGTCCTGTAGTCACTGCTGGGTTTTCCAAATTTCCTGACATATTAAGTGCAGCACTTTAATAGCATTAACTTTTAGGATTTTAAATAGCTCTGCTGGAATTCCATCACCTTCACTAGCTTTATTTGCAGCAGTGCTTCCTAAGGTCCACTTGACTTCACACTCAAGGGTGTCTGGCTCTAGGTGAGTGGCCATACCACTGTAGTTATCTTGGTCATTAAGATCTTTTTTGTACAGTTCTTATGTATATTCTTGCCATCACTTCTTGATTTCTTCTGCTTCTATTAGGTCTTTACAGTTTATATCCTTTATTGTGCCCATCTTTGCATGAAATATTCCTTCAATAGCTCCAATTTTCTTGAAGAGATTTTTACTCTTTCCCCTTCTGTTGTTTTCCTCATTTTTTTTTTTTTTTTTTTTTGCATTGTTCATTGAATAAAGCCTTCTTGTCTCTCCTTATTATTCTCTGGAACTCTGCATGCAGTTGGGGGTACCTTTCCCGTTCTCCTTTTCTTTTCACTTCTCTCCTTTCCTCAGATATTTGTAAAGCCTCCTCAGACAACCATTTTGCCTTTCTGCATTTCTTTTTCTTTGGGATGATTTTGGTCAGTGCTTCCTGTACAGTGTTATGAACTTCTGTCCATAGTTCTTCAGGGACTCTGTTTACCAGATCTAACCCATTAAATTTATTTGTTACCTCCACTGTATAATCATAGGGGATTTGATTTAGGTTATAACTGAGTGGCCTAATGGTTTTCCCTGCTTTGCTTAGTTTAAGCCTGAATTTTGCTTTAAGGAGCTGATGATCTGAGCCACATTCTGCCGGGAGCCAGCACAGGAGATCTTACCCATGACGAGGTCATGTGGAAGAGACCTGATAAGCAAGGCTTCAGGACTCGAGAGACCCCCTGGACCTGCTCAAGCATCTACCCCAAACCAGAATCCGTCAGTCTTACTATTTTGTGCCTTTCACCAACTCTTCTGACATTAACAGGGGGCTCTCCCTGACCACCTTTCTCTGGAGAGAATCACCTTAGGGCTCTACCTAATAAGTCTCCTGGACATAAAAGGAATATTTCAAATCAAACCCCCCTGTTAGCATTCTAGCTTGCTTGGCAGGTTTATTCAGACTCTTGCAGCTACGCATGTGATTATTCACAGCCTCCCAACTGTGAGAGTCACAGGAAGCCTAAAAATATAGAGCCTTTCGAAGAGTTAAAACTATTAGAGTAGTGCTGGTGTAGGATTTCACTGTTGAGCCAATGCTTGCTGCTAAGTTCCCATATCTCTTATCCACTGTGCACCTGGGAGTGCATTAGTTAACATAGTTGGAATGTAAGAAAAACAAGTGTAGCCTTGGAATTAACCACATCAGAGCTTTGAGCTAATTGGTTCTTTCTTTGTTGTAACTCACTGCACCTTTGCTCTGTGAGAAATGTAACTCTGTTTAATACTTTCTGAGGCTGACATAGATTAGAAATATAAAGAAAAAACATTTCAAGGGAAAATAAGTTTTCTGGTTGAACAGCCTTTATCAAAAGAGGGCCATAAAATGTTCACAGGCCTCCAAGGCCAGAAGATGATGTACACAACATTGTTTATGGGAAAGGTATGCAGAAAAAATCCTGGTTTCGATAAAGACAAAACAGATGTAATGTTTGGGCTGACTCTGTATGACTTTGCATCTTTCATTTCCCTCTGTGTACAAGTCAAGGTATAAAAGCGTCCCTGAAAAATAAAGTGATGGATCAGGACCGGTTCTAAAAGCCTGGTTCCCCCGTGTCTTTCTTTTCTTTCTTTCTTTCTCTCTCTCTCTCTCTCTTACTCTCTTTTTCAGGCTGATCCCTTGGAGCATAGAGGCTCTCTGTGTTCACTTTCCTGCCTGGGTTTCTAAGACCTGAACGGGAAGGCGCTCTGCATCTTCACTCCCTCAGGAGACCGGGAGGGCGCCTGCGGCCTACGTGAACAGAGCAAGTCCCTTGTCTTGGGGTTTTATTGGCTTTTTGTGTAAACAAAGGAATATCAGCTTCTATTCTTTTCTCTCCTCTATTATCTTATCTCCAACATTCTTTCTTTATTTTTCTCTATGCTGACGCTGTCACACTTCCAATACCCTAGATCCAACAGGGGCAGGATCCTGGCAACATTCAGCTCCAGGTCTTGTTTTGCTGACTGGATAGTTTCTCCCCATCTTTGGCTACAAAGAATGTAATCAATTTGATTTTGGTATTGACGATCTGGTGATATCCATATGTAAAGTCACCTCTTGTGTTGTTGAAAAAAGGTGTTTGCTATGACCAGTGCATTCTCTTGGCAGAATTTTGTTAGCCTTTGCCCTGCTTCATTTTGTACTCCAAGGCCAAACTTGCCTGTTACTCCAGGTATCTCTTGGCTTTTTACTTTTGCATTCCAGTCCCCTGTGATGAATAGGACATATTTTTTTGGTCTTCATCCTAGAAGATCCAGTAGGTCTTCACAGAACTGCTCAACTTCAGCTTTTTGTGGTTTGGGCATAGACTTGGATTACTGTCATGTTGAATGGTTTGCCTTGAAAACAAACTGAGATCATTCTGTAGTTTTTGAGGCTGCACCCAAGTACTGCATTTCGGGCTCTTTTGCTGATTATGAGAGCTTCTCCATTTCTTCTATAGCATTCTTGCCCACAGTAGTAGATATAATGGTCATCTGAATTAAATTTGCCCATTCCCAACCATTTAGTTCACTGATTGCTAACATGTTGATGTTTATTCTTGCCATCTCCTCCTTGACCACATCTAATTTATCTTGATTCATGGACCTATCATTCCAGGTTCTTAAGCAATACTGTTTTGTACAGCATCGGATTTTACTTTCATCACCAGACACAACCACAACTGAGCATTGTTTCCACTTAGGCCCAGCCACTTCATTCCTTCTGGAGCTATTAGTAATTGTCCTTCACTTTTCCCCAGGAGCATATTGGACACCTTCTGACCTGGGGGGGTGCTCATCTTTGCGTGTCATATCTCTTTGCCTTTTTAAACAGTTCATGGGGTTCTCATGGCAAGAATACTGGAGTATCTTGCTATTCCCTTCTTCAGTGGACCATGCATTGTCAGAACTCTCCACTCTGACCTGTCTGTCTTGGGTGGCACTGCATGGCGTGGCTCATAACATCATTGAGCTATGCAAGCCCCCTCATCATGACAAGGCAGTGTTCCATGAAGGCACTTTTGGATGTAGTTTCCTGTCGATATTAATTAAGCCCAACTCATCTATAGTGTAATTTATGGCCTTTGTTGCCTTGTTGAATTTCTGTTTGGATGACCTATTGATGTCAGTGAGGTGTTAAAAATCTCCTATTATTACTCTATTATTGTCTATTTCTCTCATGTCTCTTAGTATTTTATCTATATATGGAGATACTCATGTATTGCGTGCATGCTGTGCTGTGATTAGTCACTCAGTCATGTCCAACTCTTTGCAACACCATGGACTGTAGCCCACCAGGCTCCTTTGTCCATGGGAGTTCTCCAGGCAAGAATACATGTTAACAATTATAATATCTTCTTGTATTGATCCCTTTATAATTATATAATGCCTTTCTTTGTATTTAGTTAAAGCCTTTGTTTTAAGGTCTATTTTGTCTGATATGGGTATTGCTACCCCTGCTTTCCTGTTGCTTCCATTTGCATGAAATATTTTTATTCCATCCCATCATTGTTGTTCTGGGTGTGGTTTTTACCATTAAGTGAGTCACTTACTGGCAGCTTATTGCAGATATTTGGTGTTTTTTCCTTAATCCAATCAGCCACTCTGTCTTTTGATCAAAACATTTATTCTGTTGCTATGTAAAGTGATTATTGATTGGTATGTATTTTGGGGCCATTCTGTTCCATGATTGCCAGTGGCTTTGTAGTTTTCTTTGTTCTTCTTTTTTTCTGTTGTGATTCAATGATTTTCTTTTGTAATATGTTTGAGTCCCTTTCTTTTGATTTTTATGATTCTACTGTATGTTTTTGATTTGGGTTACCATAGGGTTATGTATGTTGGTCCATAACTATACCGACTTGCTTTAAACTGATAGTCATTCAAGTTCAAACACATTCTTGAAGATCTATTATTAACTGCTCTCCACATTTTGTGTTTTGATGTCCTATTTTATATATTCATGCTTATACTTTTGCTACTTATTGTAGTTATAATCACTTTTAAATTTTTTATATTTTTTAATGTATGTACTGATTATTTATATAATCTTCAATCCTTACTTTATATCTGCCTTTCCTATAATGCCTTTTCCTTTCTTATAGATTCTTTCTTCTTTGCTATTTAGAGAAGACCCTTCAATATTTATTTTTAGGGTACATTTAGTATTGCTGAATCCTTTTAGCTTTGGCTTGTCTGAAAAATATTTTATCTCTCTCTATTCTAAATTATAATATTTCAGAACAGAGTATCCTATGTTGCAGGGTTTTCCCCTTCAGGGCTTTGGATATAGCATGCCACTCCCTTCTGGCCTGCAAAGTTTCTGCAAAGAAATCAGTTGAAAACCTTATGAGGGTTCCTTATAAGTGACTCCTTGTTTGTCTCCTGCTGCCTTTAGAATCCTCTTTTATGTCTAACTTTTGCCATATTAATTTTGACATGTCTTGGCATGGGACTGCTTGGGTTTATCTTGTTTGAGACCCTCTGTGCTTCCTGCACCAGGATGCATGTTTCCTATTTTAGGTTTGGGAAGTTTGGGGCCATAATTTTTAATATAATTATTATTTTATTTGGAGTATAGTTGATTTACAGTGTTGTGTTGGTTTCAAGTGTACAGCAAATTGGTTCAGTTATACCCATTCTTTTTCAGATGCTTTTCCCATATAGACTATTACAGAATTTTGAGTAGAGTTCCCTGTGCCATAGCATAAGTCCTTGTTTATTATCTATTTTATATATAGTAGTATATATATGTTAATCCCGAATTACTAATTTATCCCCCCCAACCTTTCCCCTCTGGTAATCATAAGTTCGTTTTAGAAGTCTGAGAGTCTATTTCTGTTTTGTAAATAAGTTCATTTGTATGATTTTTTAGATTCCACATAGAAGTGATATCATATGATATTTATCTTTCTCTGTCTGACTTACTTCACTCAGTATGACAGTCTCTGGGTCCATCCATGTTGCTACAAATGGCATTATTTCATTCTTTTTTATGGCTGAGTAATATTCAATTATACTTATGTACCACATCTTCCTTATCCATTCCTCTGTCAATAGGTATTTAGGTTGCTTCCAGGTCTTGGCTGTTGCAAATAGTGCTGCAATGAACACTGGGGTGCATGCATTTTTTCAAATTATAATTTTCTCCAGATATATGACCTTGAGTGGGATTCCTGGATCATATGTTAGTTCTATTATTAGTTTTTTAAGAAACTGCCATACTCTTATCCATAGTGGTGGTACCAATTTACATTCCCACCAACAGTGCTGAAGGGTTCCCTTTTCTTCACACCCTCTCCAGCATTTACTGTTTGTAGACTTTTGATGACAGTCATTCTGACTGGTGTGTATACTTCATTATAGTTTTGATTTCCTTTTCTCTAATAATTAGCAATGTTGAGCATTTTTCCAATATCACCAATGAATACAGACACAAAAAATCCTCAACAAAATACTAGCAGACCAAATCTACCAATATATTAAAGGATCATACACCATGATCAAGATGATTTATCCCTGAGATGCAAGGACTTTTCAATATCTGCAAATCAATTTCTGTGACTCACCACAGTAACAGACTGAGGAATAAAAACCATACGGACATCTCAATAGATGCAGAAAATCTTTTGATAAAGCTCAATACCCATTTATGAAAAATATTCTCCAGAGAGCCAGCATAAAGGGAACCTACCTCAACATGATAAAGACCATATATGACAAAGAAAATGTCATACTCAATGGTGAAAAGCTGAAAGCGTTTTCTCTCCAATCAGGAACAAGACAAGAATGTCCACTCTTGCCACCTTTATTCAACATAGTTTTGAAAATCCTAGCTATGTCAATCAAAGAAGAAAAAGAAATAAAAGGAATCCAAATTGGAAAAGAGGTAAAACTGTCATTGTTTGCAGATGACATGATACTATATACAGAAAATCCTAAAGATGCTGTGAGAAAAGCACTAGAGCTCGTCAGTGGATTTAGTAAAGATACAGGTACAAAATTAATACACAGAAATCTCTTGCACTTCTATACACAAACAACAGAAGACTAGAAACAGAAACTAAGGAAACAATCCCATTTACCATCTCATAAAAAAGAATAAAATACGTAGGAATAAACCTACCTAAGGAGGCAAAAGACCTGTACTCTGAAATCTATAAGACACTAATGAAAGAAACTGAAGATGACACAAACAGATAGAAAGATATACCATGTTCTTGGATTGGAAGAATCAATATTGTCAAAGTGACTTTGCTACCCAAGATTCAATATCATCCCTATCAAATTTCCAATGGCATTTTTCACAGACCTAGAACATTTTTTTAATGTGTATAGAAACACAAATGACCCCAAATAGCCACAGCAATCCTGAGAAAGAAAACTGGAGCTGGAGGACTCAAACTCCCTGACTTCAAACCACACTACAAAGCTACAGTAATCAAAACAGTAGGATATTGGTACCAAAATAGAAATATAGATCAACGGGACAGGATAGAAAGCCCACTAATAAACTCATGCACCTATGGTCAATTAATCTATGACAAAGGAGGCAAGAATGTACAATGGAGAAAAGACAGTCTTTTCAATAATTGGTGCTGGGAAAACTGGACAGCCATATATAAAGAATGGATAGAACATTCTCTAATATAACATACAAAAATAAACTCAAAATGAATTAAAGAGCCAAACATAAGACCAGATACTGTAAACTCTTAGTTGAAAACAGAGGCAGGACATTCTTTGACATAAATTCCAGCAATCTTTTTGGATCCACCTCCTAGAATAATGAAAATAAAAACAAAAATAAACAAATGGGACCTTATTAAACTTAAAAGTTTTGGCACAGCAAAGGAAACAATTAATAAAAAGACAACTCACAGAATTGAGGAAAATATATGCAAATAAAGTGACCATCAAGGAATTACTCTCCAAAATATACAAACAGCTCATGCAGTTTGATATCAAAAGGAATTACTCTCCAAAATATACAAACAGCTCATGCAGTTTGATATCAAAAGGAATTACTCTCCAAAAGATAAACAGCTCATGCAGTTTGATATCAAAAAAAGCAAACAACCCAATCAAAAAATGAGCAGAAGATCTAAATAAATTTCTCCAAAGAGTGGATGGTCAAAAAGAATGTAATTTCTTCAAATACGTTTTCATACCATTTTCCCTCTTCTCCTGGATTCCCTGTTATGTGTAGGTTGGCATGTTTTATATTAACCCATAGATCTTGAATGTTGCTTCCTTTTTTTTTTTTTTTTTTTTTTTGTCTTTCTGTCTGCTGTTTTAACTGGGTGATTTCCACTATCCTGTCTTCCAGATCACTGATTCATTTTTTTGTCTCATTTAGTCAGCTATCCATTGCTTCTAGATTGTTTATCTCAGAAATTAATTTTTTTTGTTTGCTTATCCTGATAGTTTCCAATTCCTTGTTTCAGCGATCCCTGTTTCTTTCAGTAATCCTTTTAGTTAGCATTTCTATTACCAGCTTTTAGAGCTCGGGACCTGATATACTGATGAGCTTTATTTGTTCTTGCAGGGGATTTTGCTTGTTCTCTTAATTGGGAGTTGTTCCCCTGCTTTTTAATTTTACTTAACTTTCTCAGTCTCTGAATTTAGGAGAAATAGTTAACTATTGTGCTCTTGAAGAGGTGTTTTTATGTGGGAGCATCACTATGTACACTGTGTGTGACCAATGTGTTGGATGAAGACACAGCTTTGATAAGGATACGAGCCATGTCTTCCCTCAGAGTGTTAGCCACTATACCCTGATAGGGATGTGGTTGGTATTGGGGGATCTAAAGCCTATGAAGAGTGTGGGGCAGGACTTTTTCTTGCTCCATGACTGTTGCTACTGTCAGGGACCAGATCTGCTCACCACATGCTGTAGTAGAGATCCTGAAGGTCGGACTTGATCAGGCTCCATTTCCCTTGAATGCCTGCCCTGCCTCAGAGGAGGTGATCCCTGAAACCAGTTGAGGCCCATGGGCTCACAGAGGACTAATATGCTACCTGTGTAGGCATCTGTGGTTCCACTAGAACACAGCCCAATCACATCCCTTCTCCCATACATTCATCTCAGATCTTTTACAAGGCTGTGGCATGAGGTGGAGAGGGTCAAAGCACTCACTGGCTGGAAGATGGATCGTGGCATGCAGGTCAAGGTATCTCCTGCTGCACCACCTGAGCAAGCACCAACAATGGCCACCACCGCCCCACCTGGACAACATCCCAGGCTCCCTGGGCTGTCCCTGAGCAGCTAGACCAAGTGTTCCCTGGGCCCACCTGGCTCAGACCTCAAGCCAAGTTGTGGCATGGAGTGAGCAGGGCCAGAGCCTTTGTTGGGTTGGCGTGGGGACAGGAGCAGGGACCAAGGTGCATCTGTCCCCACTGCCACAGTAATCACTGACAGTGCCTGCTACTGTCCACCCCAACTGCACTGCAGGCCCTCGGGCTGTCTCTGACTAGCTATACCAAGTCTTTCCCCAGTGCTTGGCTGTCTCAGATCCCACACTAAATTATGGTGGGGAGTCAACAGGGCCAGGGTGTTTGCCCCGCTTGGATTCAGGAGAATGGTGAGGCAGCAGCCACTAGTGCAGAGTTCTTTCCTCCCTGATTGTTGGCAAGCCAGTACTCACACATTCTCTGCAGATAAAGTCTAGGCTTCCCCTTTCTTTTGTTCCAACACCTCTCTCAACAGCCAAGGAGGCTTGTCTCCTCCATGTAGACCACAGGACTGGGAGGCCCAGTCTGTGGTTTCACCTACTCACTCCCCAAGGTGAGGGTTCATCTTTGTGGGCCTTTTCTTCCTCTCAGATCCCTCCCAGGGACAGAGGTTTAGACTTTATGTCTTTTCTCCATGGTACCCATTTACACAGGCTTCTCTGATGGCTCAGCAGTAGAAGAATCCACCTGCCCAGATAAGGAAGATCCCCTGGAGGAGGGCATGGCAACCCACTCCAATATTCTTGCCTGGAGAATCCCATGGACAGAGGAGCCTGGCGGGCTACAGTCCATAGGGTCACAAAGAATTGGACACAACTGAAGCAACTTAGCATGCACCCATTTAATGGAAATCTTTCTTACATATTTGGTTGCATGGAAGTTCTTCTGCCAGTTTCCATTAGTTTTTCATGTGAACTGTTCCACATATTTTGACATATTTTTAATGTCTTTTGTGTGGAAAGGTGAGCTCCACATCCTCCTATTCCACCATCTTGATACTGTTCATCAACTTGTTTACGCCAAGGACACCCAGGACTATCCCCACTAAGCACTGGTATTAGGGAAGCCACCATTACTATGTGGATGACAGCTTTCCAGTCTTTTAACACCCCTCTCATCATCATCTTTGTGTCTATTTTTCCATACTTTTTCAGCTTCGAAGTACTCCCTTACAGATCTTGACAAGGTTCTCAGGGAAGATGAAAATATTTTAGAGATTACGGATGATTCCAACTTCCATTATCAGACCACAGATCACTTTAAAGACTACAGACAGTCAAAAGAACCTGCAGTATAACTCAGAGAAGAGAGGAGGCCAGAAGGAAGAGCACCTGTTTTCAAATATTTGAGATGCTATCATGAGGAAGAGACTGACTCAACATATTCTCAAAAGGTGGAAGCAGGCACTGGGTGGTGACTGGGGGCAACCAGATCTCAGGTTGGGAGAAGGGGCCATTTCCTCACAATGGGGCTGTACTCTTACAGGACTGGCTGCCTTGAGCTAGTGAACACTGCATCCCTGAGAACCCTCGGGCAGAGGGTGAATGCCGCCTGTAGGCTTATTCTGAAGAGGGTTCCTGCATTAAGTAGAAACTATACTATCCCCTGTTAGAATGCAGAAATGTCACCTGGAACAGTTCTACAGATGTTTAGCAGATGTCTGAGATAACAGCAGATGTCTGCTATAGATGTTCAGTGGATCTCTGAGATAACAGAGACTATGAAGGCCAACCTGGATAGGGTGTTTGATGGTGAAAAGAGTACAGACTGAGTGAAGGACGATGCTCAAGACAAACTACCCACCTTACCACACTGTCTCAATCACCACTGATATCCAAAGAAACATAGTTCCTCTTTGGAGCTGCCCAGGACTCAAGGAAGGCACTCTACTCATTTTCTCCACCCCATGTCTTTTTTTTTTTAAACCAGGGAGCCCTCCCATCCAGCAGCAAGTCCACTACATGCCTCTGACTGCTCTATGGTGCTATTTTGGAGAAAGTCCTCAGGCCTGGAGGATCAGATAGAAAGCCAAAAGTGAAGGGTAAGCGGCAGTTGATGAGTATATAATTGAGAATAGCCTCTGGGGGTTAGATCTGTTACCCTTGATTTCAGCCTAATGGCTGGATGGACCAAGGAATGCCACCACAGTGTAGTTAAAAGGAGGAGGGCTGGGGATACGTGTGGAGTGATAAAGAGCACAAGAGACCCACAGGCAGCTTGGCCCGGACACACATATCTCATATTAGAACTTCTCAGAATGAGCTAATAATAATGACTACTGTACAAAATAGCAAGTCAAAGAATTAGTCAATGGATCTGGGTTTGCTCCACAGAAATTTGGAGATGTATATAGTATCACATTCTTTTATCTCTCTATATCCAGTTAGACTAGCTCTCAACCTCTAGTCTTTCCATATGTCCCTTTGGCTTCTCTAAGAATCTCAGGTCTTGCTTGGTCCCAGGAGCCAGGAGAGGGCCTAGTCCTTTAGCCCCTAGTGAATGTCATTATTTCCATGGCTCCCATGTCACCTCTGTTGGTGTCTGGCTCTCCCAGCTGGTCACAAACAAAGTTACAGGAACAAGGACTATTACTCTGAAGTCCTGAACCATAACTGTTTTTAAAACATTATTTTTCAGTTATGTATATATTTAATTTTTTAATTGAAGGATTACTGCTTTGCAATATTGTGTTAGTTTCTGTCATACATCAACATTAATCAGCCATAGGTTGGTGATGGACAGGGAAGCCTGGCGTGCTGCGATTCATGGGGTCGCAAAGAGTCGGACACGACTTGAGCAACTGAACTGATGCCTATGTCCCCTGACTCTTGAATCTCCCTGCCACCTCCCTCCCTATCCGACCCCTCTTTGAAGCCCCATGTTGAGCTCCCTGCATCATACAGCGAGTTCCCACTGACTATCTGTTTTTCATATGGTAGTGCATATGTTTCCATGCTGCTTTCTCCAGTTGTACCACCCTCTCCTTCCCCCAACCCATGTCCACAAGTCTCTTCTCTATGTCTGCATCTCCATTGCTGCCCTGCAAATAGGTTCATCAGTATCAGCTTTCTAGATTCCATGTATATATGCATTAATATATTTGTATTTCTCTCTCTGACTTAACTTCACTCTGTATAATACGCCCTAGGTTCATCTACCTCATTAGAACTGACTCAAATACATTCCTTTTTATGGCTGAGTAATATTCCATTGTATATATATACACACCACAGCTTCTTTATCCACGATGTCATCTGTCAATGGACATCTAGATTGCTTCCATGTCCTGGCTATTGTAAAGAGTGCTGCAATGAACACTGGGGTTCACGTGTCTTTTTTCAATTATGGTTTTCTCAGGGTATAGGCTCAGTAATGGGATTATTGAGTCATATGGTACTTTTACTCCTAGTTTTTAAAGGAATTTCCATACTGTCTGTATCAATTTACATTCCCACCAACAGTGCAAGAGGGTTCTTTTTTCTCCATATCCTCTCCAGCATTTATTGTTTGTAGATTTTTTTTGATGATGGGCCTTTCTGATCACTGTGAGGTGATACCTCATTGTAGTTTTGATTTTCATTTCTCTAATAATGAGTGATGTTGAGCATCTTTTCATGTGTTTGTTAGCCATCTGTATGTCTTCTTTGGAGAAATGTCTGTTTAGGTCTTCTGCCCACTTTTTGATTGGGTTGTCTGTTTTTCTGGTATGAGCTGCATAATTATTTATAAGATTTTCATTTATAAAAATATTTTATCAATAATGTCAGTAATTCACAATACCTCAGGATAGTTTGTCATTAATGTTATACAGTTAGAAACTATTCCTGTTGTTCAAAACACATAGCTTTAGGAAATATAAACAATTAGCTGGTATAGCAGAGCAATACCAAGAAAATATTTTGACCTGCCCTATAGTATCTATAAATTACTTAGCTTAGAAATTTTGTTTTTATCTAGTTCAGAACAAGTAAAGTGAAAGTCGTTCAGTCATGTCTGACTCTTTGCAACCCCATGGATTATACAATCCATGGAATTCTCCAGGCCAGAAAACTGGAGTGGGTGGCCTTTCCCTTCTCCAGGGGATCGTCCCAACCCAGGGATCAGACCAAGTAGGCACATTATAAAGAAAAATAGGTACAGTTTTTATATGTGACTTAGAATGTGATCAGAATAGGGCTGAATGCCAGCCACAATTAACAGTAGGGAAGCATCAGTCATTAATGATTCTGTCCAGTCTTACTGGTCAGTGTCCTTGGTGAACATATTAATAATGATTTTAGTATCTTTCCCAATCACCTAATCATGATCCCAAATTAATTCCTTTTCAATCATTACTTAATAAAAGTGTCATTGTCTCAAGAAAGTAATACAGATTTTATTCAAAACAGTTTCTGAGGATGTGTTAGAGTCATGTTACTCCCATCCAATCTCTGTCCATTAGTTTGTACTTACATATTTACACAGTGCTGCACACTGAGGAGGGCGGCAGAGAGGGGACCAGAAGTAAAATCATCATCAGAGAAACATGCTCCTCTCTGCTCATTCAGGAAGACAGGGAACATAGAAATATTTGTGACAAAGATGAAGCGACATTTCTCATTGATCATTACATTACTTCCAAAGTAAGTTCACCACCATCTCACTATGCACCCTGATCCAGTAACATTTTTTTTTAATAAACCCAGGGATGCAGTTTATTAAAACTTTAAACTTGCCCTTATAAACCTTACGGGAACCAAACTTGAGATAGCCAGAGATTTCTGGCCAGCTCATCATGATTATTTTTGAACTCTGGACATTTATGTACGCAGTTCCAAGCTGATTTGCATTGTGCACCAGTTACAGGAATGGGTCTGCCAGGAAATTTTGAAACGC
The DNA here is from genome assembly GCF_023091745.1 of Budorcas taxicolor. Classification (NCBI taxonomy): domain Eukaryota; kingdom Metazoa; phylum Chordata; class Mammalia; order Artiodactyla; family Bovidae; genus Budorcas; species Budorcas taxicolor. The sequence continues at coordinate 58,786,954 of NC_068919.1, read as the reverse complement.
GAGGACAGATAGGCCCCTTTCTTGGTTAAATCACAGCTCCAGTCCTACAGATCAGCCCAGCCGGACCCTCCAGATCTTTTGCAATGAGCATTTTTAAACACATGGGTCATTTAATTCTGGCTTCCAGGCAGTTCGGCAAAATGCTTAGGCTAGAGAATTGCAAAAGTTTATGATTTCTCACCAAGGAATGAAATGTGACGCAGTAGAGCACAGTGCAGACATTTAACACCAGATGTTAATGTAAAAATTGGAAAATTGTGGCCTCACATAATTATCTGATCCCTGACCCACAAAAGCCATTTACAGTCCAGAAGGCATCATCGTTTCTGGCTTCTTCCACTATTAAACTTTGTGTCTAATTTTTAAAATCTAAAATTGTAATTCTGAGTTATTTAACTGAGATAACTAGATTATATAAATCTCAAGGCATTTTTTGCACATACTAACAGTAATATAATTCCTGGCTATAAAAATCAGAAGTAAAGGCTTTCTGATTTGTTGTTTTCTAGTAATTAAAAAAAAAAATTGTCAGGCACCTTTTCCTTGTCTATACTCCACCACTGCCTATTAACAACTTTATGAAATGCGTAAGGGAAAGGTGAAGATCTTGCTAATTTTCAGTGAAAGAGAACACCTGAAATACAAATTTCAAAATACATTGAACTTGTTTGCACTGCTTCCCTGAATCTGTATCCTTAAGCAAAATGATTGGCTTAGAAGGAGGATAGACTGTGGAGATATCCCAGATCTCTGAGGAAAGCCTGGTGCCAGAAGGAAGAACTGCAGGTAAGAAGCTGCAGACTTGCTGTCACTCAGTGAGTTCCAGCTCTTTTACTTCCTGTGTGACACTGGACAAAGCACTTAACCTCTCTGTGCCTTAGTTCCCTCTTCCTTAAAGTGAGTGCAGCATGATCACTCTGCCCACCTGACAGTTGCTGTAAGGCTCAAAGAATACACAAACTGAAAATTTCTATATAACTATGAAGAAAACAGCTCAAGTTCTGTTGTTTCAACTTGAATCTTGAGGAAACTGGGACCCAAAGAATCTCCTCTAAGCCCAGGGATAAGGTATTGAGAATTTTAAAGAGGCCCTCTTTTTACCTTGCATGAGTGTCTTACTTTTATTTCCTTATACTTTTGATACTAAAAATGACAGAGAGGAAAGGAGTTATAAGATCTCAGTGAATCACTAGCAAGAAATTGTGTTCAGCTGACTCAGACAGAAGCACTACTATGAGGCTTAGCACCTCTATGAGGTGAGACTGAGAAAGATCTGGAGATAGAAGGACACCAGGGACTATTCTAGAGAAACAGAAGCCAGTGCCAGAGCCAAGCCCTGCCCTCAAGAGAGCATCCACTTTGATCTTTTCCCCTTTCACTCTTCTTTTCTCCCTTCCTCCCTCCCATCAAAAACAATTGCAAATACATAGCAGGCAGTACTGGCAAAACCAACTCATAGAATGTGTGAATAAGAAACTGTCTTTGAGACCATGCTGACTAATTTCTCCACTGATGAACTGACCCTAAGGTCTAGGGGAGTTGGGTGGCACGCCCCGCCTCACACCAATCAGTAGCATTACTGCCATAAGAAGTCAGAGCTCCTGACCCATATTCCAATGAAATTTTCTTTTTTTAATTTAATTTTTATTTTGTATTGGAGTATAGTAGATTTACAATGTGGTATTTCAGGTATACAGCAAAGGGATTCATTTACACATGTACATATATCCGTTCTTCTTCAGATTATTTTCCCATATGGATTATTACAGAATACTGAATAGAGTTCCCTGTGCTACACAGTAGGTTTTTACTGATTATCTATATTACACATGGTTAGTGTGTTTAAGTTAATCCCAAACTCTTAATTTGTCCCCCCAACACACATTTCCCCTTTGGTAACCATGAGTTTGTTTTTGAAGTCTGTGATTGTTTCTGTTTAGTAAATAAGTTCATTTATTTTTTTTTTAGATTCCACATACAAGTGATATCATAGATATTTGTCTTTGTCTGACTTACTTCATTTAGTGTCCTAATCTCCAGGTCTTTCCATGTTGCTGCAAATGGTGCGATTTCATTCTTTAGAATGGCGGACTAATATTCCACTGTATATATGTACCACATCTTCTCTACAATGAAGAGTCAGAAGCATTTTCTCTGAGATCAGGAACAAGACAAAGATGTCCACTCTTGCCCTTTTATTCAACATGGTTTTGGAAGTCCTATCTATGGCAATCAGAGAAGAAAACGAAATACAAAGAATCCAAACTGGAAAATAAGAACTGAAACTGTCACTGTTGCAGATGATATGATACTGGACATAGAAAACCCTAAAGATGCTACCTGAAAACTACTAAAGTTCACTAATGAAATTTTCTTGACCTCGCATTAGCTATGCAGGAGGTTTTGTTATTTGTTTTTCAAATACAATCTAATATTTTTTCCTTTGAGGAGTTACATTCATTTTGCAGGAAGTCATATCACCTTAAGTGATATATATCTGGAAACTCTTATTTCCCTTCTTCTTTCTCCAGTCCCTTCTTTATCTCTTGCTTTCTTCATTCCTCTCTGTCTTTAGATCATAGATATATATGGGGGCAAATGAGAGAGAGAAAACCTGCCACATATTCTTTCTTTATTCATCTGTTGATGGACACTTAAGTGACTGCCATATCTTGTCAATTGTAAATAATGCTGCTATGAACATTGAAGTGTGTGTATCTTTTTGAATTATGGTTTTCTCTGGATATATGCCTAGGAGTGGGATTGTTGGATCATATGGTAGTTCTATTTTTAGTTCTTTTAAGGAAACTCCATACTATTCTCTATAGCAGCTGTACCAGTTTACATTTCCCCCAGCAGTGTACTTGAGTTCCCTTTTCTCTACACCCTCTCCAGCATCTATTATTTGGAGGATTTTTGATGATGGCCACTCTGACTGGAGTGACATGATACTTCATTGTAGATTTAAGTTGCATTTCTATAATACTTACCAGGGCTTCCCTGGTAGCTCAGCTGGTAAAGAATCCGCCTGTGATGCAGGAGACCCCGGTTTGATTCCTGGGTTGGGAAGATCCCCTGGAGAAGGGACAGGCTACCCATTCCGTATTCTTAGGCTTCTCTGGTGGCTCTGCAGGTAAAGAATCCGCCTGCAATGCAGGAGCCCTGGCTTCGATCCCTGGGTTGGGAAGATCCCCTGGAGAAGGGAACAGCTGCCCACTCCAGTATTCTGGCCTGGAGAATCCCCAAGGACAGAGGAGCCTGGCATGCTACAGTCCCTAGGGTCTCAGAGAGTCAGACACAACTGAGCAACTTTCATTCACTCACTCTGACTGGAGTGAGATGATACTTCATTGTAGTGTTAATTTGCTTTTCTCCAATACTTGGCAATGTTGAGTATATATTCATGGGTCTTTTGGCCATCTGTATGCCTTCTTTGGAGAAATGTCTATTTAGGTCATTTGCTCATTTTTTGATTGGGCTGTTTCTTTGATATCAAGCCACATGAACTGTTTGTAAAATTTGGAGACGAATCCCTTGTTGGTCACATAGTTTGAAAATATTTTCTTCCATTCTGTAGGTTATCTCTTTGTTTTGTTTATGGTTTCTTTTGCTATACCAAAGTTTTTGAGTTTAATTAGGTCCCATTTATTTACTTTTTTTTTTCTCCATTAGTCTGTGAGATGGATCCAAAAGGACTGCTACCATTTATGTGAAAAAGTGTTCTACTTATGTTTTCCTCTAGTAATTTTATAGTATCAGGTCTTACATTTGGTCTTTACTCCATTTGAGTTTATTTCTGTGTGTGGTGTTAGATAATGCTCTAATTTTATTCTTTTATGTGTGGCTTTCCAGTTTTCCCAGCACCACTTATTGAAGAGACTGTGTTTTCTCCATTATATAATCTTGTCTCCTTTCTCATAGATTAATTGACTGTAAGTGTGTGAATTTCTCTCCAAGTTTTCTCTCCAGTTCCATCTATATCTGTTTTTGTGCCAATACTGTTTCAGTTACTATAGCTTTGAAGTAGATAGAAAGTGAAGTCTGAAAGGATTATACCCACAGTTTTGTTCTTTTTCCTCAGGATTGGGAAATTCTGGGAAATTTTGTGATTCCATATAAATTTAAGGAGTAACTTAAAATTTTTTTTTACTTTTATATAATTTTTAAAGGTTATACCCCATTTCTAATTATTAAAAAATATTGGCTATACTCCCCATGCTGTGCAGTATATGCTTGTAGCCTTTCTTACACCCAATAGTTTGTATTATCCAATCTTCCACCTCTGTATTACCCCTCCAAATCCTCTCCCTATTGGTAACCACTAGTTTGTGGTAACCACAACTAAAGCATACTTGTGAGTATGCTTTTTCGTTATAGTCACTAGTTTATTTTTTATATTCCACATATAAGTTATATCATATAGCTTTTGTCTTTGTCTGACTTATTTCACTTAGGATAATGCCCTTTGAGTCCATTCACGTTGCTGCAAATGGCAAATATTCATTCTGAATAGTATTCTATTGTATAAATATATACCACACCATCTTTATCCATTCATTTGTTGATGGACACACAGGTTGCTTCCATGTCTTAGCAGCTATAAATAATGCTGCTGTGAACATTGGAGTTCATGTATCTTTTTGAATTAGTGATTTGGAGTTTTCTGTATGTATACTCAGGAGTGGAATCTCTGGGTCCACATGGTAGTTCTTTGAGTTTTTTGAGAAATCTCCTTACTATTTTCCACAGTGGCAGAAGCAATTTACATCCCCACCTATGGCGTATAAGGATTCCCTTTCATCCACATCCTTGACAACATTTCTTATTTGTAGACTTTTTGATGATAGTCATTCTGACAGGTGTGAGACGATACCTCTTGTGGTTTTGATTTGCACTTCTTTAATGATTAGTGCAGAGAAGGCAATGGCACCCCACTCCAGTACTCTTGCCTGGAAACTCCCATGGACGGAAGAGCCTGGGAGGCTGCAGTCCCTGGGGTCGCTGAGAGTTGGACACGACTCAGTGACTTCACTTTCACTTTTCACTTTCATGCACTGGAGAAGGAAATGGCAACCCACTCCAGTGTTCTTGCCTGGAGAATCCCAGGGATGGTGGAGCTTGGTGGGCTGCAGTCTATAGGGTTGCACAGAGTCAGACACAACTGATGCGACTTAGCAGCAGCAGCAGCAGCAATGATTAGCGATGCTGAGCATTTTTTCATGTGCTTGTTGGCCCTCTGCATTTCCTCTTCAGAAAGTTGTCTATTCAGTTCTTCCACCCATTGTTTAATTGGCTTGTATGGTTTTTGATGTTGAATTGTATGAGCTTCTTATATATGTCAGCTATTAAGCCTTTATCAGTCATATCACTTGCAAATATTTTTTCTTAGAAATATTTCACCTAGGTTATCTTTTTCTTTTGTCAGTGGTTTCCTTTCATGTGCAAAAGCTTTAAAGTTTAATTAGGTCCCATTTATCTATGTTTGCTTTTATTTCCATTACTCTAGGAGTTGGACACGACTGAAGTGACTTAGCAGCAGCAGCAGATGAATCTACCTTTTTGAAATCAGGATCTGGTACACTGGTGAGTTCTGTTTCATGGAATTTCTCTTGCTCTTCTTATTGGGAGTGGTTTATGCATTTTCATTTTATTTAACTTTCTCCTAAATTCATAGAGACACAGAAACTTAGCTTTTGTGGTCTTAAAGGGCATTTTTATATGGGAGCATCACTGGGTAGACTCTGTGTGATATCTTTGGTGAAAGGGCTGGTTTTAATATGGACACCAGCCACATCTTCCTTCAGGGTGTGCTGGCTGTTTTCCCCTTGATAGGGAGTGTGGTTGGCATTGGAGGGTGTAAAGCCTGTGTTGGGTATGAAGTGGGATTTCCTCTCTGCTCTGTGGCTGTCACCATCCCGTCAGGGGCAGGGCCTGCTCCCCAGGTGATGGGGTAGGAGCCGGGCTGGTTGGGCCCAATCAGGCTCCATTCCCCCTGAGTGTATGCCCTGCCCCAAAGGAAGTGATTGCTAAAGTAAGTTAAGCCACACACTCACAGAGGAATGACGTGCTGCCTGTGAAGGCCTCTGCAACTCCACTGGGATGCAGCCCAAGGTCACATTCCTTCCCTATCATGTTAGTCCCAGAGCTAGTACAACATGATGGAGTGGCTGGGGCATTCACCATTCTAGAGCTGGAGTCGGGGCTTTGTAGCTACAGGAACTGAGGTGGCTGAGCTGCTGCCAGCGGTCTGGGCTGCCTCCGCCTCCATGCTCAGCTGCAGTGTGGAGTGGGTGGAGCTGGAACACTGGGCTGGGAGGCTCACTGTGGCAAACTCTGGCAGCACTGCCCAAGCACACGCTGACAATGACCACTACTGCCTTAACCAGATCTCATCCCAGACCTGTCTCTGTGTAGCTATACAAATCTCAGGGCCAGCTGGCCCAGGTCTCATACAAAGCTATGGTGAGGAGTGAGCGGTACTGGAGTGTTTGCCCCATTCGGATTGAGGAATGCAGCAAGGTGGCAGCTGCCAGTACAAGGCTCTCTCTGCCACGATTGGCACACACAGACTCCTTGGTACTGAGTCCAACTCCCTGGTACTGAGTCCAAGCTTCTGCAGCCCTTCTATCTGTCTCAGCAGTTCTGCCATTAGCCAACAGGGCCTATCTTCTCCATGCTATTCCCCAGGCCTGGGAAACTGACTGCGGCTCAAACTGCTTGCAGCCCTAGATGAGGATCCACCAATGCAGGACTTCTCTTCCTTTCAGATTCTTCTCGGGGTGGGGGTCCTGACGCTATGCTTTTCTTCTGTCCTACCTTGTTAGGTGGAGATTTTTCTTGCAGCTTTGGCTGTATAGGAGTTCTTCAGTCAGTTTCCAACTGGTTTTCCATGAGAACTATTCTGTATGTAGATGTATTTCTGATGTCTCTGGAGGGGGAGGCGAATGCCACAGTCTCTCATTCTGCCATCTTGAGCTCTCCTTTGGAAAACACAATTTGTAATTGTCTATAAGAGCTCAAAACTTGGACAGAGACTTTAAAAACACAAGTTATCAACTTTAGTCCTGAATATAGAATTAATTTTCTTTTCTTTCCAAACAATCTGATAGTTTACATAAAATTAAAATTTTACTATTCCCCAAAGCATCACCAACACCCTTCAGGCCTTTTTATCTTTAGGTTCAAAATAATCCTTGGCACTTCAAGGACCTTGAATGGGTGTGTGAGTTTATTTGGACCTCATAGGGCCAAAGTAAACTGATAAATGTGCTTCTCTCACAGCTATCCACATTATCTGTTTATAAACAGCCTTATTTAATTTGAACTGAATTTGCAAACGTGTACCATTCCTAATCTTTCCCATCCCTTAAACATAGGTTGAACTGGTTCATTTTGTTCTTGACTCTGATCCTAAGAATGAGTACACTTTCCCTAAGAGAGAAAAAACAATTAGTTGATCAATGTAACAAAAACTTTCCCAATGAGTTTCCAATAAAGAAACAACACATCAAACACCAACAGTGCCAAAATATTTACTGAGAGTTTTCAAATCTTTCAAAAATGTTACAAAAAGCAAGCAAACACAGTGAAACTAATGACAAATTAGACACTAAAAACTAACATCTGGATAAATCTACGCAGGCATGTAGGAGAAAACGGTAAATCTATAAGCATTAACTATGATTAAAGCACTGCATTATGCTTTTCTATACGTATCTCATTTGACCCCATTCAGGAAACATTATCCCAGACGTGGAAATTAAAGCAAAAAAAAAAAAGATTGTGTGATCCATTAATATCTTGCTAGCCTGTTATCCATCAAGCTCACCCAAGGGCCATCTGACTCTCCAGAAATATAACTTAAATAATTCAATAAAGACCAGATTAAATATTCTATAAAGTTGGAAACTGATTTGTACAAAATTGATAAAACATGATGATTTTTGTTTTCTTATAGAGAAATTTACCTTCATGGTTAAAGTTATATAAAAATACCTCCAAGGTTATTTCCCTTTAGGATACTAACCAAAGTAAGGCTCTTACAGTGTCATTTCATCCAAGGCCTTTCCCACTGATTACTTAAGTTCCAGTTCTTCACATTTGTTCTTTTCAAACTCTGTTATTCTGATGATTAGTTAAATGGCATTTAACTAATCATCTATTCACTGAGAATTGTTTTTAATGATTTAAGAATTTGTGCTTTGACAATCCTCAAACAACCACATGAGGTAGGTAGAATATCCTCATTTTACAGAGGAAGAAACTGAGTCCCCGAGGCGGCACATTACCTGCCAGAGGTTACAAAGGTAAGTAACAGAACTGGAGTTTGAACATGAATATGCGTGAATTCTTTTTACAGATACTGCACTGGTGACTCACACGTGGACTGAAATTTGGGCTGGCACATCTCCAGAAACTCAACACATATGTTAGAATTATAAGTATGACAGGTGAACAACCTAAACCTGCATACTTAAATAGCAATTAAAGAGATTATTTGTTTGGTTTCAAATCTGAACTTTTCAAAATTGGAAATATCAAAAGTATTTGCAGATACATTAATTACATGAAATACTATCATCAAAGTGAAATTTCAGTGCTTTGCTGAGTCCATCAATAGTTATGGATGACACAGAGTAAATAACTACTGAGTTTGTTATAGAAAGTCATTGACAAGTACTTAGAATACTTTCTATCTAGAGTCTCTCTTTGACATTTCATGAACATGTCCCTGAGAATTTCTTGAATAAATTTGAGCAAGTTGTCAGCCTACCCACTGTAAAGATGCTCAGTGTACTTTGTCTCCAAACTAGCAGAAAAATGTGGAATACCAGCATGTTTCTCTTCTCTTTAGGCATGAAGGGGATCTGTTGTTCCGACTGAACACACAGGTAGAGATCAAGACTGGAGAGTAACAAGCTGCTGTAAGTCTGAAAGCAGCTTCATGTACAATGTGTACCTCTAAAATCTTAAACATGTATCTTGGAAATAGCTGACCTTACATATAAGTGTTAATGTGTCACAAGGATGCTTTTCACAGCTGAGATATATACCTTGTGAATGTACCCTTTTATCCAGCTGAAGATCCATTCTCTGTGTATGCAGATTTACAAGTGTTTCTCCATAAATGAGATTCTAAAGTACAGATTGATTGGTATCTAGGTTGATAAAAATCTTTGCTAGTATTTTGAGAGTTTTGTCCACCAACTCATCAATTAGGCAGTGCCCTCTGACCTGGTTGTCAGTAGAGTGCATTTCTATTCGATCGATGGGCACTGGCTGCTGTTTGCCACAGGTTTAGGATAAGTGAGGCCATCTACTCCAGCCTAGCCCCTGACCCCAAACCCTGGAGCCAGCTGATTTCAGCTCCAGCCGAAGTGAAAAGATAACTGTGTGGTTCAAATTCATCTTGACTCACAGTTTCACTGTTTTATCCTGGCTAAAGCTGCTCACTGTGTCTGTGGTTTTCTTACATAAATTTTCAATCCAGCTAGTGCTATTATACAGCGTCTTTTCCAACCCTGACATTGGGGGTGGATTTTTAGCTCGCATGTTTTTTCCAGATGTGATAAGCTCGCCGTAGCCCTCTTGGTGAGCAAAAGCATATCCAGATCTTCGCGAGCTTGATCTCCGAGTCTGAGGCTTTCGGGTACACAGGGGCCTTGCCTTCTTTTGAGCCTTCTGCCACTGGCGGATCTGGAGACAAAGGAGACCCAGGGTGAGATGGAGCATCCAAATGACAGACTCCACATAGTGGGCCACTTCCTGAGGTAAAAGCCTTTTTCCGTAAACACAACATCAGTAATAACCAAGTGCTCAACTTCACTGCAAAAGCAAGTTTTTCACCTAAAAGCCAGGAAAACTGGATATTGGTCAGTGTTTATTTCTACCAAGAGACTATTAAGCAAACAAAAAGTGTTAAGACAAATTTCAGAATTGTCTCCATCTCATACATCCATCTTAAATGAACAGGAACATATTTTGCACATAATGATTTTCTAACTTGCACCACCCAAACTCAGTATAACAATTTACAGTCCCATTTCCCCCAAGTAAGCCTTTACTTTCTCTTTTAGAGGTTCTCTGGCTCCAAAAAGTCAGTGGTGATGGACTAAGAAAATTTAGAAAATGAGAGTCATAAATTTCAAACTCTTGTGACAGGTCCAAGTACCATGAGATTTGTCATGGTTTTGATTTCTTGTGGGTTTTTTGGTGACCTTTTGAAGAGCTCAACATTGTTTGAGTGGGTTTGTAGCATCTCATTTCCCTGTAATGCTGAGGAGAGAAAAGATCCAAGGTTTGATGCTTAGCACCGTGTTCTCTAGATGAGTTGACTGATGGCTTAGATTCTGACTTTCATGTCAAGAGAAAGCCATCAAGCAGAAAATCATGGTGTGCATAAACATAGAAAGGAATGAGCATCATCTTCCTTCAGCTCATCCATCATTGTCTGGATTTATATCAGAATGAGCTCACAGGGCCGAGGGGAATGAGTGAGTTATTTCAGAAGGAATCTCTTGGCACTTTGGCCCCAGACCAGGAAGGATTTCATGATAAGGGAATTTCTACCTCAGTTCTTCTCAACATCATCAGCCTGGTCACTCATCTCATCAGTATTTCCCCCTTCTCATGACGTGGCTACAAATATGTGTCCCCTCTTTCTCCTTTTCTCTTCCTCTCTGGGTCCAGATCTAACGACACTGTGTTGCTTATACTCCTCTTTCCATGAAATACTGAAATATGTTCTGTTAATCCCTTGGCTTAGGTATTTCTAGAATCTATTCTTTCTGTTTTTTCTTCTACCTGTACTTTTCAACCCAGCTATTATGAACATCACTTCCCCCTTGTGTTTAATAATGTTACTATTAATACATTTCTGCAGATATTTAGAGCCCCTTCACCTCATACCATATTTGTCTCTCTTTTACTACTCTTTACTTTCCCATGTCAGTAAATTTCCATCAATCTTCCCTTTGCCTTGGGAGCAAATGTCCAAAATGCTGCCAGGGGTTACATGGTTGCTCTATGTTTAGTTTCTTAAGGAACTGCCATGCTCTTCTCCATAGTGGCTGCACCAATTTACATTCCTACTAATAGTGCATGAGGGTTCCCTTTTCTCCACACCCTCTCCAGCATTTATTGTTTGTAGACTTTTTGACAATGGTCCTACTGACTGGAGTGAAATGATACTTTGTTGTAGTTTTGATTTGCATTTCCCTAATACTGAGTGAGGTTGAGCATATTTTCATGTGCCTTTTGGCCATCTGTATGCCTTCTTTGGAGAAATGTTTATTTAGGTCTTCTGCCCAGTTTTTGGGTGGGTTTTTTTTTTTTTTATATTGAGTCCCATGAGCTATTTGTAAATTTTGGAGACTAATCCCTTATCAGTAGCATCATTTGCAATTCTTTTCTCCCATTCTGTGGGTTGTCTCTTCATTTTGTTTACAGTTTCCTTTGCTGTGCCAAAATTAGATCCCATTTGTTTATTTTTGTTTTATTCCCATTACTCTAGGAGACAAACCAAAAAAAGATATTGCTGCAACTTATGTCAAAGGCAAAACATTCTGCCTATGTTTTCCTCTAAGAATTGTATAATATCTGGTCTTACATTTGGATCTTTAATCCATTTTATTTTTGTGTATGGTGTTAAAGAATGTTCTATTTTTTTTTTTACATGTAGCTGTCCAGTTTTCCCAGCACCATTTATTGAAGAGATTGTCTTTCTTCCATTGTACATTCTTGCATCCTTTGCTACAAATTTGACCGTAGGTATTTAAGTTTACTTGTGGGCTTTCTATCCTGTTCAGTTGAGCTCTATTTTTGTTTTTGTGCCCATTATAAAGCACTACATTGTACTTTATAATGTAGTCTGAAGTCAGGGAGCTTGATTCCTCCATTTTTCTTTCTGAAGACTGCTTTGGCTATTCAAGGTTGGTTGTGTCTTCATAAACATTTTAACATTTTGTTGTTGTTGTTCTAGTTCTGTGAAAAATACCATTGGCAATTTGATAAAGATTGTATTGCATCTGTAATTGCCTTGAGTAGTAGTCATTTTGATAATATTGATTCTTTCGATCCAAGAACATGGTCTCTATTTCCATCTGAACTTGTCATCTTTGGTTTCTTTCATCAGCATCTTATAGTTTTCAGAGTACAGTTCTTTTGCCTTATGAGGTAGGCTGATTCCTAGGTATTTTGTTCTTTTTGATGTAATAGTAAATGGATCGTTTCTTTAATTTCTCTTTATTATCTTTTGTTAGTGTTGTTATTTATACACAGATTTCTGTGTATGAATTTTGTATCTTGCAACTTTACCAAATTCAGTGATGAGCTTTACTACTTCTCTGGTAGCATCTTTAGGATTTTCTGTGTATGGTATCATGTCATTCACAAGCAGTGAGACAGCCACCATGGAGAATGTATGGAGATTCCTTAAGAAACTAAAAATAGAGCTGCTGTATGATCTTGCAATTCCACTCCCTGGGCCTATATCTAGAGAAAACCATATTTGAAATGTTCATGCATCCCAGTGTTCATTGTACTGCTATTTATAGTAGCTAAGACATGGAAGCAACCTAAATATCCATCAACAGATGAATGGATAGAGAAAATATGGTATATTTATACAATGAAATATTAGTCATTAAAAAAAATTAAATAATGCCATTTGCAGCAACATGGATGGAATCTAGAGATTATCATACTAAGTGAAGTTAGAGAAAGACAAATATGATATCACTATATGAAGAATCTTAAAAAATGATGCAAATGAACTTATTTACAAACAGACTCACAGACTTGGAATATTTAACAATAGCTTTAAGTTCATTCTCTAATTATGTTGACATTGTTTAAAATGGAACTCTCCTTAAATTCCTTTGGAGGTTATTCATTGGTAGTTTATAAAACTAAGAAGATTTTGTGTACTAATATTTTGTATTATAAATTTGTATATTTGATAACTAGCTGAAGTTATGCTTTACATTTACGTGCATGCTAAATTGTTTCAGTCATGTCCAACTCTTTGCAACCCCATGATTGCAGCCTGCCAGGCTCTTTGGTCCATGGGATGTTCTCAGGCAAGAATACTGAAGTGGGCTGCCATTTCCTTCTCCAGAGGATCTCCCCCACCCAGGGACTGCACCCAAGTCACTTACATCTCCTGCACTGGCACTGGCAGGCAGGTTCTTTACCACTAGCACCACAGCTATAACTATGTCTTTATACTTATCAAAATTACTGCTATTAGAGTGCTTTTTTTAAATTAATAATCTATTCATTGTTTTAACTGTGATGATGTGGATTTGTGGTGTAGAGGAATATGTTAGTGGTACAAAGTGTTTTAAATGTGATGTTGACTTCCTATTCCTGTTATTTGGTGCATGAATCTATATCAATGTTTGAATTGTTTATTGTATTGGATCGTTAAGTGTGCAGTTTGCTTTATTGTGGATGCTGTAGGTGCTTCAGAAAGGGAAGTCTATGCTTGGGGTTTGGGTTAAGTTAGGGGTTGGGCGGAAGAATGGAAGGGAAGGATAGACTGGGAGTTTGGAATGGACATGTATACACTGCTATATTTAAAATAGATAACCAACAAGGACTTGTGTAGCACAGGGAATGCTTCTCAATATTCTGAAGTAACCTAAATGGGAAATGAATTTGAAACAGAATAGATGCATGTATATAACTGAATCACCTTGCTGTATACCTGAAACTACCCTGTAATCAACTATGTGCCAATATAAAAGAATACACAGCTTAACTTGTCATTTATGACTCCTCACCCACACTTAGTGTAGACACTCCCAGTGCTAGTACATTCAGATGTGGGCAGTTCCAGCCACAGCAACGTGATGCTGTGCACCTACCTGTCGGTGTTTGCTGATGAGAACTTCATTAGCTCTTCCCTGGGCTTCTTGTCAGGCAGAGGACATGATTCCAAGAGCAAAGAATCAACCCCTCAAGTATCCATCAGTGCTGCAACATACCTGATCACTCAGAGTTGGGAATAAATCCACCTTCAAAAATCTGAATGCCACCACAGGCATAACTGAAGCCACTGTTGTTAAGAGAATAACAAGCCAGATGCACTTCTGGGTCAAGGAATGTCGTGCATTTCCTATTATTAAAGACAAATAAACACTGTGGTTATAAATCGGACTGAATTACTGAATTGATTGTTGTTTGGATTTCCTAGAGAGAACACTGGGTATTCTCCCCCAGCATACAGGATGTTCAGTGGTGCTAAGAACAATGGTGAGACCACCCTTGGGAACTGCTTCATGGCTTGATCACGAGGAGACTGATAGCCAGAGACAGGCACTGTCTGATCCAGGTTCAGTCCACCTTCACCAAAGAGCAGCATTCCCTCATCCAGTTTCAGGATGCCTCAACCACAAAGCAGTCATTAAAGTCACATTTACCCTTAAACAAAACTATCATATCAAATGACACAGTAGATGTTCTAGATGCAGGTACAATCGCAAATGATGGTCTTTTCCACTGGCTATGTCATAAAAAGTAAGCTCTTTCTATGACAGGATCAACCTTTTAAATCCAGGCAACAGCCTCGAGCGGACATGCTGATCTCTCTTATGTTCCCACGGATAGGAAGTCCTCAAGGTCCCAAGGTGAGCAGAGATGCTCATGGGTTTGTGAAAACAGCATTCTCCACACTGGGAAACCACTGGTGCAGTCATTCAATATACTAGCTCTAGAGAATAGTGAAAGTCCTTCCCAAGCCTGGAGCCAATGTTCTTATTTTATACTCACACCTCGTATCCTGGGCTGTTTGTCTAAACAAAGCAATAGGGGTTAGTGAGGCAGACAGACAAATTATACAGAAGATGTCAACTGTACTTATATTTCCAAAATGAGCTTTTGTTCCTTTTGTTGGTTTTCTAGGGACATGATACCTCCAATTATTCCTCCCAATCCTACAGCATTACCACTGTTTGAATGGGTTTTAGGTGTGAGGGCTTGGCTACTTATTGGAATGTCTGTATTTCCTTTGTAGGATAGACACTGCCTATCAAAGACTGCTCGATTCCAACTGCCTGGGCAGAAACGAACAACTCCATAAATTAAATGTCTCTGAGCATCTTGAAGCTCAGTACCTGCAGCCATGGCTAGAAAAAAAAACCATCACTTTAAAACCACACTCCTATTTGCTGCTGGCTACTAAGAAAAAAAAAATTTCTTAAACCCCGGTGTTGATCTAACTTTTGAAAAGTCTCATTGGAACTCAGTAATTAATTCCTGGAATGGCATGTGCTTAGCTGGAGAGAGTGGTCACCACACAGACTACTTTCTCCAGTTGAAGCATTCCAGTCTCATTATGCATGTGTGAATGCTCTCTTAGGACTGGAAGTCTTCTGGTCAACACACTGAACTTTCAGATTTGGCACCAAAGAGAAAAGAAAAGGAAAAACTTAAATGTCTCTCCCCACTCCCCAGTATGCTTATTCACAACCATGTTTCTACATGGTTGGAACCTTTTGGTGGACAAAGGATTAACAGTTTATATTAAGTAAAAGTGGTGCAATTTAAATATTTCCAGGTACACAAAGCAAACAAAAAATTGAATATAATACTCTTAAATGTATATATGCAGTTAAATGGAATTACAATCTCAATGGAATTAATGTAATGGAATTAATCTCAAATGTATAACCTGATAGTTGCTCTTATTTTGCTTTCTCTATGAATCAGTCTTCTAATAATTGTTTTTCTAGACTGTTTCCCAACTAATGGATGCAGATCTCAGCCTTACCTAATCAAACTCAAGAAGGTTGTCACTGTGCCTCTCTTTTCCACATTTCCAGGATGAACTCAGAAACATCTCTGTTACCAGCTTATTTCATACACGCTAGAGATTTTAAAACTTCTTTAAAAAGTCTATTAATAGCCCCACTGTGTAAAGCTCAGTAGCCTTTGCTGGGAATCATTTTGAAATATGGGGGGCAATGACAGTATACTCCCAAGGTAGACCAGACGTATACTCTTGGTGGACTCAAAATATCAGGGAATCAAGGGATTTTAGGAGGTTTTTTGCTACCTACCTGCTGTTCAAATCGCTTGCAATGTCCCCAACAAGTAATCAAGTCACATTTTCTTTAATCATCATTATCCTGGTTAACATTTATTGATAAAGTACTATGTACCAAGCTGCATGCTAAGCATTTTATATGCATTATCTCACTTAACCCTCACAAATTCCCTATAAAAGTAGGAACTATTAATATCCCCAAGTTTAGAATTGAAGACATTAAGGTATAAAAAGGAAAAGAAACTTGCCTAAGGTCACACATCTTATAAGTGGCAGAGAACACTGGCTGTCTGGCAACAGAGCCTATACTTTGTGCCACTTACAGCCTACTGTCCAGCAATTTTTAAAAGACTAAATTATACACTGGGCTTCCCAGGTGGCACTAGTAGTGAAGAAAGTGTTACTTGCTCAGTCTGTCCAGCTCTGTAACCCACCAGGCTCCTCTGTCCATGGAATTCTCTAGGCAAGAATACTGGAGTGGGTAGCCATTCCCTTCTCCAGGCGATCTTCCCCACCCAGGGATCGAACCTGGGTCTCCTGCATCACAGGCAGATGCTTTGCCCTCTGAACCACCGGGGAAGCCCACTTACACACACAAATTAGACACTTCTTTTCTAAATGAAAATAAGTTCCACAGGTGAACTTTGGCATAAATGCTGGTTATAATGTGGCATAAAAGGGAGAGCCTGGCATTTCCTTCTCTTCCTTCTATCATATACCTGAACTACATGGTTTTCAGGCAGCTCTGATATATATGTGCTATGCCTCTTATTTGAAAAGGGACAGTCTATTGCATCTGCACTGTTAGGAAACTGTAAGCCTCCAGCTGTCTGGTTCAGTCAATCCCTAGAGACAGAATTACTGGTCATTCCTAGTCCCACCAAAATGAAGATACATTACAAAGACAAATGACATCTTATCATGAGGCCCCAGCAAATAATATGACTCACTTACCAACAAATGGAAACTGGTTTGGGAAGATGCCAAAGATGCCATTACTGTGCATTGTAAATAAAATGGAGAAATAAGTAGCTATGCTGCCCCAGATGAAAACGTGGTTAATGACAGTCCAATAGCTGGTATCCAAGGCTATCTGTAAATAAAGTCAAATGCAAAGGGGAGACTGTTAAGGATGAAAAGAGCATCATTTTACTGAGTAATGTCTCCTCAGGACACTTTTGTGAAAAGACAATTGTACCTGTCTAGTTACCAGCCAACCACAGGCTCTACCACTTTCTGCACAACACAGGGGACTGATGTGACATTTCTGGTAGACAACTGACCTTAGGATTTGTATCTGCCAGCCATTATATCTAACAATATTGAGTGAAAATCAGGAAATAAAATGTTAAACTTTTAAATGAGAAATAAAGCAGAGTGGCTTCTAATTTCAATGCTACTTTCCAAATTGCTCTCTAAATTTGTCTGTTGGAGAACTTTTTCATAGTGAGAAAGTGCAACATTTTAAGATCTGTACATAGATTTTCATTTGACCATTTTGACACAGGTATAGTCTGTTTTATATCAATATTCTAATTCGTTTTGATTACCATTTCTGTTAAATTATTCAAATAATAACTAAAATCCTTAATCCACTTTTGGCATCAGAAGTTGGGCTTCATGGTGATCTGGGAGCATGTTCACAAGCCCTTCTCCCATCCAATAACTTGTTAGGGCAGCACAGCTGAAAAAGAGTAATCTGATATGGGGAAACTAAGGAAGCCACTAGTGAATATGAACACTTCAGTCCTCAGAGGCAAAAAACGTAGGTTCTGTGAAACTGGGTCATTTGTAGTGATGTGGATGTACCTAGAGTCTGCCATACAGAGTGAAGTGAGTCAGAAAAACAAAGACCATATATTAACTTATATACGTGGAATCTAGAAAAATGGTACTGATGAACCTACTTGCAGGACAGGGACAGAGATGCAGACAGAATGGACACGTGGATGCAGGGGGAGGAGAGGGTGGGGTGAATGCAGAGTAACATTGCTATGTATTAACACTGCACCATGGATAAAACAGGTAGCTAGTGGGGACCTGCCGTATAGCACGGGGAGCTCAGTCAGCTCGGTGCTCTGTGATGACCTTGCAGGGTGAGAGGGAGGCTCATGAGGGAGGGAATATGTATACACAGAGCTGATTCACATTATTGTACAGCAGAAAGTAATACAACATTGTAAAGCAGTTTTATTCCAGTTTTTCTAAATAATTTTTTAAAGTAGGTTCTAGCATCTTTATTTGCATCTCAGAGGTTCCTCCAAATGGTCCAAATGAAAGTTTAGATTTCTAGCAGAGTCTCAGAAAGACCACAGATTTCCTGCCTGCCCAGCGGGGCTCCACCTACACAGTAAATAGGCTCTTATGCATTTAGAGGCATACTTCCCCTTCCCACACGAAGTTACTGTCCTTTAAAGTGATGCCCCATAAAAAGAATGTTAGCAGCCTTGATGAAACTGCAGGGGTGCCAAAGGGACAGCCTTTTCTTTCCTCAAGAGGCTTGAGAACAGAGAGCCTTGCCTTCCATACCTCAGCAAAGAAAGACTTGCTGGTCTCCCTACTCATTCCTCAAGACAGCTGACCAAAATCTCTAGCTCTAACTTTCGCCATCTGTCAGTTCATCACCATTAAAAGACACCAATAGTTTGACCTGTGCAGGTATGAGTAGGCAAGGAAAAATCACAACCAATTTAAGATGACTCGACTTGGCGGGGGCGGGGGCGGGGGGGGGGGAGGTAGTCCCTACACTGAAAAACACAGACAAGCACTATTAATTTTAAAAAGTAATGAGAACTCTTAAGGAGAAGCAATTAGATAATAGAAAAAAATTCTGGAAGAAAAAAGTGTCATTTCTGAATTTAAAAATTCAATAGAGAAACCAAATAAGAGTTACTGATTAGAACTGAATATTCTGTAAAAACAAATGGAAACATCTCATAAAAGGGCAAAAACTCTTAAGAAATGGAAACCATGTGCAAAAACGATATGAGACATGGATGGTAAATCCGTAGATGTCCAATCCATGGGCCCAACATTCAAATAATGGCATCCTAGAAAGAGAAAAAGTAGCAATCAAAGAAATGACGAACCCTGCTCTGTGATAGCAGCAAAGATTTTCAGATTGAGAGGGTACTCTAAATTATAGGCAAATCAATGAATGAAGTTACATTCTGGTAACATTTGTGAAGTCCAAGGATAAAAAACATAGCTTCTAGACAGAAAAGATACTATTTACAAAGGAAAGAGACTCAACCTATTAGCAAGCTGTTACACTGAAACAGAGATGTAGTGGAAAATCATTTACAGAACTCCTAAAACACTCTGATTCAAGAATCTTATGCTCATCCAATACATGATTTAACTGTGAAGATAAAGATTTGAATTCAAACGTACAACATCTATGTACTCCTGCAGAAATTACTCATGCTTAGAGAGGAAAACATGTTAATGCCACTCTCAAAATGAGCTTATTCACAAAATTCCTGAAATTTACTCTGTGTACTAAAGACAGCAGTTTCTGATTGAAGCCATGATTTCATGATGGATACCTTAGCTATGTCAGATACTTCCAATTCACTCTATTGTTTCTGCCTCTGCTATAGAATTGAACACAGGGGACCTAGCCATGGAGGGTTCATAAAGCATCAATATGCTTTATGTAGTTGTAAAACAGACAAACAGAACTCCTCTGAGTGGAGAAATCTGGGTCTGATTTTGGATGTTATCTGACTCTGAATTTTGAACTCCCAAGATGTCAAGTGTTAGATGGCTTTGGTTTGAACTTACTGATACTCACTTAGATGGACCAAGGAATGGCAGAGATGTCATTTAAAAGCAGTATGCTTACATTTGACTCATTCAGTCTAATAAATATTGAGTCATGAAGAGAAAGTCTGGGGTTTAACGAGATCTTTTGTTGATATAAGTAGCTAAGATTTGTAAGAGAGATTATTTATAGGATAGAAAAAGAACTTGCTGCTGTTGCTGCGTCGTTTCAGTCGTGTCCGACTCTGTGCGACCCCATAGATGGCGGCCCACCAGGCTCCCCCGTCCCTGGGATTCTCCAGGCAAGAACACTGGAGTGGGTTGCCATTTCCTTCGACCGAAGACAATTCAAACTCTGTAAAAATTAAGCCCTTGATTGATACTTTCCCCCTTAAAACGCACATAAAGGCAAAGAACAGAGGTCACACTGCTTGTTGTATCCACCCAGAGGTACAGATTTTAATGGATTAGAAAGCTTTTGTGAACTCTAACTCAATAACTAATAGTATTGTCCACCATTTTCATTAAAAAAGAAATAAAAACAAACTCAAGATGTCCAGTGATGATCAATGGATCATCAAAAATCATTCCTACCAGATGGGAATGTAAATCGGTGCAGCCATTATGTAAAACAATATGGAGGTTCCTCAGAAAACTAAAAGTTGCCATGTGATTCAGCACTCCCACTCCTGAGCATGTATCTGGACAAAAGTATAATTCAAAAAGATACAGGTTCCTCAATGTTCATAGCAGCACCGTTTACAATAATCAAGACATGGAAGCAACCTGAGTGTTCACTGACAGATAAATGAATAAAGATGTGGCACGCACACACACATGCAGACAGCACACTGGAAGACTGCTCAGCCATGAACAGAATGAAGTAATGCCGTCTGCAGCAACATGGATGGACCTAGAGATCATACTAAGTGAAGCAAGCCAGAGAAAAGCAAATATCATACGATATCACTTACATGTGGAAAACAAATATAATACAAATGAAGTAATTTATGAAACAGAAAGAGACTCACAGACATAGAGATCAGACTTGGGGTTGCCAAGGTGGAGGGGGTTTAGGAGAGGGACAGATTAGGATTTGGGATTATCAGATGCAAACTACAATATACAGAATAGATAAACAATAAGGTCCTACTGGAGGAGGTGTAATATATTCAGTATCCTGTGATAAACCATAATGGAAAAGAATATGAAAAAGAATATATATAAAACTGAATCACTTTGCTATATAGTAGAAATTAGTACAATATTTTAATTCAATAAAATAAATTTTAAAAAAATTATTCCTACCAGAAAAGCTTATATGAACTTGAGATTCAAATGTGCCACACACCTAACATTCAACCTCTTGAATACAGAAATGTACTACCAAATAAACATTATATCTCACTATAAAACTAGATGCATAAAGCAGGGCACGCAAAGCCGGTGCTCTGGGACAACCTAAAGGGGTGGGGTGGGGAGGGAGGTGGGATGCAGTTCAGGATGGGGGAGACATATGTATACCTATGACTGATTCATGTTGATATATGGCAAAAACCATCACTATGTTGTAAAGTAATTATCCTTTGAGTGAAATAAATTAAAAAAACCTAGAAGTTACTTTTACAGAAATCATGGGAAAGTTTCTATTATCATTAGAAACTTTTTCTCCCAAGAAGGAAACACAAGGAAGAATTAGTATATCAGTTCTCTTTACATACAGTGTTCAGTCCCAAGAAGTGCCCAGTTCATTTTAAGGTTTCTACTAATACGGAGGTTATAGACACAAAATGCTAATCTCCTACATCTGGGGATTTATGTTAAAACTTCCTGTTTCATCTCAGAATGTGTAGTTAAAAAGAAAACCCCAGTATTACAGGGGTCCCCAGCCTGCAGGATCTAATGTCTGATGATCTGCGGCTGTTGTAATAATACTAGAAATAAATGCACTATAAATATAATGCATTTCTGAAACCATCCCCCCACCACCCTGGCCCATGGAAAAACTGTCCTCCATGAAACCAGTCCCTGGTGCCAAAATGGTTGAGGACCCTACTAAGACTACTGTCAACAAATGAAGCAGAATTTTGCAAGATGTAAAGCCACCCAGTTAAGATATTTTCGCCAGTAGGGTTACCTGCACGCTGACCACAATGACCAGAGACGTGGCCGTGGTCACTGCAAAAGACTGGTAGTCTGCAGTGTGCCGTCCATCTTCTCCAGCCATGTTGTGAAAGGCCCCATAAGGGATGAAGAAAAGGGCTAATGATGTATAGACGCCATGTGCCATACAGATGAAAAATTCATGCTTGTTAAAAAGTAGATTCAGCTGCCCAGGTTTGTAGAGCTGGGGATAATCCATGCTATTCTGGTCACTAACATCCTGTCAACAGAGAGTTACTTTAGTGGAGGAGGCTCAAGGAGAAGTTAGAGAAACTCCGAATTTCCTGTCTCTGGAAATAGCACGTGCATATCTAAGCATGGCCTTCCCAGGTGGCTCAGTGGTAAAGAATCCACCTGCCAATGCAGGAGACCTGAGATGAGGGTTCAGTCCCTAGGTCAAGAAGGTCCCCTGGAGGAGAAAATGGCAACCCACTCCAATATCCTTGCCTGGAAAACTCCATGGACAGAGGAGCCTGACAGGCTACAGCCCATAGGATCGCAAAGAGTTGGACACGACTGGGCATGCATGCACTATCTAAGCATGCCCTAATATGCACTGCTCATTACTTTGTTTTCATTTCCACAGTAACCCAAAGGATATTAAAATTATCCCTACTTTATATAGGAGGAACTTGAGTCTCCAAGAGAGATTCATGAGAGGCAACACAGCTTTTATAACAGAACCAGAACTTGACTTTATGTGGATATTTGGCTTCAAACTGAAGTTTCTTTTCTATACTCTCCTGCAGCTGCGCTCATGTTCCCAGAATTCTAGGACATCCAGTGCAGCCAGTGGGTCCTGGGGTTAGCTGCCAAGGCAGTGACAGGGGATGCCAGCAGAGAGCCTGAGTCAGAAAAGCACCCCCTGAGTTCCCAACTTCAGGGGGAAGGTGAGCAGGAGGAAAGGAACAGGGAGAGAGGGAACAGAATGTGGATTCCAGGTGCAAGGGAGCTGAGCCTGCAGAAGTGAGAGTTATACCCAAGGAGGACTCCATAGGCAGCTACCAGATGCTCAGGTTAGGGAGTTTAGACAGAATGAGAAGGCATCATGCATGGGCCCAGCCAGGCCCTGGGAGAAGCTAAAGCTGTGCACACTAATAACCTGGGGAACAGATTGCACTTCAGTAGGTTTGCGGTGGGGCCTGAGACTGCCTTTCCAACAAGCTCCAAAGCAATGCTGGTGACCATACTGTGAGCACCACACCCAAACACCAGACAATCCTGATTTCAAACCCCAGCTCTGCTGCTTAACAGGTGTGTAGTCTTAGACCCATCACTTAACCTGTCTGAGCCTCAGGTTCCTCATCTTCAGAAGTGCAAACAAGACCATCTCCCTCACAGGATCACTGTCATGATGAAATGGGTATGTATTCAGCAGAGTTCTTGCCACAGTTCATATAATTAAAAACCAAGATGCTTCTATAAATAATAACAAGATAATGATAGTAATAGTAATAATAGTGTTACAGTCTCAGAGTCAAGTGGCCTGGTGCTAGGTTGAGGTCTGTCATTTACTGACCGTATGACTTTAGGAGAATGATCTTAACTTCTGAGTTTTAGTTTCCTCCTTATAAATTAAGCAGTGCCATAAATGGTCACTGAGGCCTTCCAGCATAGCATCTCATGATCGGAAGATCATTTAAGGGTCAGAGTAGGCAAAGCAGAAAAGGATATGGGTAGACACTCAACTTGATGGCAGTAGGGGCCTTATTGTGTATACGAAATTTCCCTGGAGGATCAGATGGTAAAGCGTCTGCCTGCAAGGTGGAAGACCTGGGTTCAATTCCTGGGTCAGGAAGATCCCCTGGAGAAGGAAATGGCAACCCACTCCAGTACTGTGGCCTGGAAAATCCTATGGACAGAGGAACCTGGTAGGCTCCAGTCCATGCGGTCGCAAAGAGTCAGACACAACTGAGCAACTTCACTTATTGTATATACAGTTGACCTTTGAACAATATGGGTTTGAAGTGAGTAGGTTCACCTACACACAGAATTTTTCAATAAATATGTACTACCTGATCCACTCTTAGTTGAAACCTCAGATGCAGAACCGTGGATATGGAGGGGCAACTCTACAGTTATAGGAGAATTTTGGACTGTGTGGGGGTATGGGCCAAGGTGAGGGGGACCGCTAACTTTTGTGTTGTTTCAAGGGTCAACTGTGTATTTTTTATCTATATCTTTTAGCTCTTAGGTTATTTCCATATCTTATGTACTATCAATAATGCTGCAATGAATATAGGACTGTATATATCTTTTCAAATTAATGTTTTGGCTTTCTTTGGATAAATACCCAGAAGTGGAATTGCTGGATCACTTGATAGTTCTATTTTTAATTTTTTGCAGGATTTCTATACTGTTTTCCACTCTGTTCAGATTTTCTGCTTAATCATAATTCAATCTTAGTAGGATGTATGTTTCTAGAAATTTATTCATTCCTTTAAATTGTCCAATTTGTTGCTCTATAACTGTTCATATTAATCTCTTATGATCCTTGTATTTTTGTGGTCAGTTGTAATCTCTTCTATTTCTGATTCTGAGTCTTCTCTCTTCTTTTCTTGGTGAGTCTGCCTAAAGGTTTATTGATTTTATCTTTTCAAGGAATCAGCTCTTAGTTTCATGGATCTTCTCTATCACTTTCTTAGTCTCTATTTCATTTATTTTTGCTCTAATTGTTTTTCCCTTCCTTCTACCACCTTTGGGCTTTGTGCTGTTCCTAGTTCCTTGAGGTATAACGGCAGGTTGTTCGAGTCTTTCATGTTTCTTGAGGTTGGCATTTATTACTATGAACTTCCCTCTCAGAACTGCTTTTACTCTGTCCCACAGATTTTGATATCTTATATTCCCATTTTAATTTGTCTCAAGGTATTTTTAAATTTCTTTTTTGATTTCTTCTTTAACCTGTTGCTGTTCAGAAGCATGCTGCTTAATCCGCACATATAAGTGAATTTTCCAGCTTTCTTCATGTAATTAATTTCTAGTTTTATACCACTGTGGTTAGGAAAGATACTAGACATGATTTCAATTTGTAAAATGTATTAAGACTTTTTGTAGCTTAACAGATGATCTGTCCTTTAAAGTGTTTCATGTGCAGTTCAGAAGAATTTGCATTCTATTGCTTTTAGAGGGAGTATTATACATATATGAGAATATATATATAGATATAGAATATATATTCTGTATATATTCCTTGTATTCTACATATTATATATAGACATGTAATAATGTATGTTATTTTATATACATGTGTGTGTGTCTACACACACATTAAAAGTGTTCCCTGGCAACAGTCATAAAAATCAGGACACCAGACAGGAGTATGAGCTCCTTTCTGGGTCAGGCTGATTACTATAGTCCCGTAGGCTCCTTGGAAAAAAAGCTATGACCAACCTCGACAACATATTAAAAAGCAGAGACATTACTTTGCTGACAAAGGTCCATCTAGTCAAAGCTATGGTTTTTCCAGTAACCATGTATGGATCTGAGACCTGGACCATAAAGAAGGCTAAGCACCAAAGAACTGATGCTTTTGAACTGTGGTGTTGGAGAAGACTCTTGAGAGTCCCTTGGACTGCAAGGAGATCCAACCAGTCAATCCTAAAGGAAATAAACTCTGAATATTCACTGGAAGGACTGATGCTAAAGCTGAAGCTCCAATACTTTGGCTACTTGATGCAAAGAACTGACTCATTGGAAAAGACCCTGATGCTGGAAAAGATCGAAGGCAGGAGGAGAAGGGGACGGCAGAGGGTGAGATGGTCGGATGGCATCACCAACTAAACTGGAATGAGTTTGAGCAGTCTCCAGGAGTTGGTGAAGGACAGGGAAGCCTGACGTGCTGCAGTCCATGGGGTCACAAAGAGTCAGACATGACTGAGTGACTGAACTGAACTGTTGGGACCAGGAATGCAAGTTTCTCTGGCTTCCAGAGTTAGGCAGCCAAGAGGTGTCCCCTGGGTGGCAGCCACAAAAATAGGGGCACTAGACACATGTACCAGCACCTGTTCAGGAGATAATGGTGCTCTGAAGTCTGGCAAAGGGAGCATGTAAGGATGGCACCGACCCTCTGTCCCTGGAGTGTGTTCCAGCAGACTCCGAGATGTGTGTGCTCAGTTGGATGCCTGCTCCCAGGCCGACATTTTAACATAAGCTGGTGAGCCTCTGTGACTGGCATGATCTGCTGTGTCTGCACTGGGCCCAGGAACAGTGAGTCTGAGCACATGGGCCCATTCAAAACTGTTTTTTAGATTGCTTCAGTCTTGTGGGTCTTGGAACAGGAGCCCCATTGGTTTGGGGGGCTTTATCTCTCAGTTGTGGGTTTTAAAAGTTAAGGTGTTCAATGTGGGGTGCATACCCTTCACTCCTAAGGGAAGAACTTCAAGCTTTGAGTTTTCTCCTGGTTGAAGACTGCCATGCTGAGGGTGGGGGCACGGTTTATGGCAAGATTGTGTCCCAGCCTCTCCAACTCGCTTCCATGAATGTGGTCCTCTTGTTTGCTCAGTGTGTAGTCTTCACTCAGACAGCCTTTAGAGTTGTTTAAGAGAAAATTTTTCCTTGTGTAGTTATAGACTGTGTCCACAGCAAAAGGTGAGTTCAGGATCTTCCTTTATCACCATCTTGAACTCTCTCCTTATTATATTTTTTTCCATATTGCACAATAACCATCTTTTCCCAGAAATTGTTTTATTTTTAATATTTTACTCCACATTCTGGGCAGCTACAAAGCACCAAGAAAAGGAACACTTGTAAACATGGGAACTTGGAAATGAATGAGCTTAATCCTTTATATCAAAAGTCTTCAAGAGTTCATTGCTTTTTGTAGAATTTCACAAAATGAGTTGTTCATAATCTGCCTTTTTTACATAAGAGAAGTGAGGCTTACAACTGACTACAAAGCTTCAGAATGGGAGAGCAGAATGAGCTCATAAAGTTAAGATTTATATTTTGCAATAGATGGCTTTGGGCCAGAAAATGAGGCCTAGCAAATGGATCTAACAACAGCCTGGAGAAAATCTGGTCTCCTTAAAAATACTTCAAAAATTTTTTTTAAATAATACACTCTAACTGTGCCATGGAAACTCCTCTGGCTAGTCTTTCACTTCTCCATGGGCAGCCAGACTTTTCCCCCATCCAGGAAGTACCCTCCAAGGCCTTAAGTGTGCCAAGGACCTACCATTTTATAATTGATTCCCTCCCTTCCCTCCCCGCAAGCACACTGAGCTAAACTAAAGAAAACGATACCCTTTCTCTCTCCATGGCTCTGGGGCTCTATGTCTCCCTCTCCCATTGGCAGGGTGCTCCTCTGGCCTGGAGTTTCTGTTTTGAGTCATGCTGGGCAGTTTCACCGCAGATGCTAGCTCTTTGCACTCCAGCCCAGCTCCATGATTCTCTATGTATCCTCACACAGTTCACTGGCTAATACAGTTCTGAACTAATACATAGTTCAGAGGCGAATACAGGATTCCCAGTGTGTGAACTAGAGAGACTAGCTCTGAAGCATATTGGTCAGTTCTACATGAAAAGTAAGTAAACGTACAGTCCTATGAGTTTGGGAAATTCTGGGCTACAATGTAATTAAAGAGACAATTTCTTGTAGGACCTCTCAGAGCCTTTAGAGAAAATAATGTAGGGTGTGAGTCTTTAAGAGGATAGTTCAGTTCAGTTCAGTCGCTTAGTCGTGTCCGACTCTTTGAGACCCCATGAATCGCAGCACGCTGGGCCTCCCTGTCCATCGCCAACTCCCGGAGTTCACTCGGACTCACATCCCTCGAGTCAGTGACGCCATCCAGCCATCTCATCCTCTGTCATCCCCTTCTCCTCCTGCCCCCAATCCCTCCCAGCATCAGTCTTTTCCAATGAGCCAACTCTTCGCATGAGGTGGCCAAAGTACTGGAGTTTCAGCTTTAGCATTATTCCTTCCAAAGAAATCCCAGGGCTGATCTCCTTCAGAATGGACTGGCTGGATCTCCTTGCAGTCCAAGGGACTCTCAAGAGTCTTCTCCAACACCACAGTTCAAAAGCATCAATTCTTTGGTGCTCAGCCTTCTTCACAGTCCAACTCTCACATCCATATACGACCACAGGAAAAA
This sequence comes from Budorcas taxicolor, assembly GCF_023091745.1. Classification (NCBI taxonomy): domain Eukaryota; kingdom Metazoa; phylum Chordata; class Mammalia; order Artiodactyla; family Bovidae; genus Budorcas; species Budorcas taxicolor. The sequence goes on along the minus strand of NC_068919.1, from coordinate 58,758,889 downwards.
CCATAGCCTTGACCAGACAGACCTTAGTCAGCAAAATAATGTCTCTGCTTTTGAATATACTATCTAGGTTGGTCATAACTTTCCTTCCAAGGAGTAAGTGTCTTTTAATTTCATGGCTGCAATCACCATCTGCAGTGATTTTGGAGCCCAAAAAAATAAAGTCTGACACTGTTTCCACTGTTTCCCCATCTATTTCCCATGAAGTGATGGGACCGGATGCCATGATCTTCGTTTTCTGAATGTTGAGCTTTAAGCCAACTTTTTCACTCTCCACTTTCACTTTCCTCAAGAGGCTTTTTAGTTCCTCTTCACTTTCTGCCATAAGGGTGGTGTCATCTGCATATCTGAGGTTATTGATATTTCACCTAATCCGAGATCTTTTGGGGGAGTTAGAAGGGTTTTTGATCCATGTGATACCTATTAAGGTATCGACTCCATTCTTAGGACTCTTTCCATGATTTGCATCTTCTCAGTTCAGTTCAGTTGCTCAGTCATGTCCAACTCTTTGCAACCCCATGGACTGCAGCACGCCAGGCCTCCTTGTCCATCACCAACTCCCAGAGTTTACTCAAACTCATGTCCATTGAGTTGGTGATGCCATCCAACCATCTCATTCTCTGTCGTCCCCCTCTCCTCCTGCTTTCAATCTTTCCCAGCTTCAGGGTCTTTTCAAATGAATCAGTTCTTAGCATCAGGTGGCCAAAGTATTGGTGTTTCAGCTTCAGCATGAGTCCTTCCAATGAATATTCTGGACTGATTTCTCTTAGGATAGATGGTTTAATCTTCTTGCAGTCCAAGGGACTCTCAGGAGTCTTATCCAACACCACAGTTCAAAAGCTTCTACTTAGAAGCTAAAAGCAACTAAAAGGCATCAACAGAGCAAAGTAAGTTACGAAGACAAAGGAAAACACATACCTGGTCAAAAATCCCCATGGCTAAAACAGGCAGCGATGTGTAGACAATGTTAAAAAGGGTAATGAACCACTGGTCGTAGACAGTCTGAAATGAAATTAACACATCAGTGAGAAACAGCATGCATAGGTGTAAGAATATTCACTTTTAGGCTTTTGGACTAACTATCTCAATTTTCCTAAAGTGGATGCGAGTTTGGTGTTAGAGTCAGACAGACCTGAGTTCTCCCCAGGCTCATTCTCTTATCAGCTTTGCTGCTTTGTGGGACACCTAGATCTCTCTAAACTTCAATCTCTTCATCTCTAAAATGAAGTCATACTTTCCTTGTAGAATTTCAGTTGGGGAGAAGGGCATGAGACACGTAGCACACCTAACACAGTGCTGGATGCACATAAGCTCTGGCCCCTTTGATGGGTTATTTCACCCTTTAGGTTTTCAATGTCTTCTATAAGTCCAACTACCTGAACTGCTAAGCAATAAGCAAAGGATCCATGAACATCTTCAGAGGGAGATACAGAAATGAACCTGTCAGCCCCATCCTGTGTTCACATGGAGAACTTTTTCTTGTGAGTGGTTTAAAGCAAAGTGGGCATGGAGCTAGCTGCTTGCTACACTGGATATAAATCAGACAATAAAAACACCCCTCACACCTATAGACAACATTTCCTTGCATGAACCTCACTAAAAGTGAGGCATGTGAAATAGTTCTTATGCATCCTTTGTATTAATAAGTATACAGAAATGTAGAAACAGAATGGAAAAAGTATTATAGACCTTATCACAAGCAAAGGGAAAGATTAAAACATAGGTCTCCAGCTCTAGAGACTTCCCTGGTGTTCCAGTGATTAAGAATCTGCCTTGCAATGTAGGGGATCCAGATTCGATCCCTGGTCAGGGAACTAAGATTCCACATGCCACGCTCCACAGCTACTGGGCCCACATAATCTGAAGCCTGTGTGCCACAACTAGAGAGCCCATATGACGCAACTACTGAAGCCTGTGCCCTCTGGAGCCTTCGAGCCACACCAGAGAGTCCATGCATCATGATGAAAGATCCCACATGACACAACTAAGACTTGATGCAGCAAAATAAACAAATATTTTAAAAACAAATAAAATAAAACATAGGTCTCCAGCCCCTAACCAATGTCTGTTCTACCACTGTATCATTCATTCATTCAATGTTTATTAAGAAACCACTATGTGCCAGGTACCAGGTTCTCAGCAATGATAATTTAACATGATACAATCAGATAAAAATTCCTCATGAAATCTTCACTGTAATGGTGCCGAGGAAACAACAAAAAAGATTTTATATAATAAGCAAGATATATAGTTGATGAGTAAATGAGTAAGAAAGTAACAAATACTGGGGTAGAAAGAGGGTAGGAAATATGGAAGGGTTGTAAGGTGATTGGAGAAGGTATCACTAAGAAGTAACATTTGAGAAAAAAGATCTGAAGAAAATTAAGGATCAAAATATGCAGCTTTCTGGGACATGAACATTTCACATGGCAAGTAGATCACATGAAAAATCTGTGAGGCAAGAAAGCATCTGGCAGGTTCAGAGGACAGCAAGACAGCCCATTTGGCTGGAGCAGAGCAACCTACATGGAGTATCATGAATTTCAAATAAATAATTACAGGAGGATCCTATAGAGGTAACTATGGATTGTTCCCTAAATAAAAGATGATGGCATTAGAGGATTTTGAGCACAGGAACATCATGATTTGTACTTTAACCTGATTCTCTGGATTCTGTGCTGAGAATAGACTAAAGAGGCACAATTGTGGAAGTTGGGAAACCAATTAGGAGGCTAGTGCAGTGCTCCAGGTGAAAGATGAAGGCAACTGGATCAGATGATCAGTGGAAAGAAGTGCTGGAGTTTGAATATTTTCTGAAGCACACTTTCTTCTTAGGGAAATTCTGAAAGCAACAGGAATCTTAAATGCAATTGTTCCAGAAAGAGAAACTAAAGGTAAGTTCTACATATAACATATAACATAGGTAAGGCAATCTTTCAAATCATGTCCTATACATGTAGATAATATAGAAGAAAAAAATATTTTGGTGGCTTTATTGGTAAATCTGGATTTGGACTATTATATGTCTTTGCATTGCTGTTTGTTCTTGAGATAGTGTATACTTGTTCAAGGAAAAGAGAAGTGGAAGCCAGTCTTTAAAGGCCACATCTCAAAGAATGAAACTAGATCACTTTCTAACACTACACACAAAAATAAACTCAAAATTGATTAAAGATCTAAATGTAAGACCAAAAACTATAAAACTCCTAGAGGAGAACATAGGCAAAACACTCTCCGACATAAATCACAGCAGGATCCTCTATGATCCGCCTCCCAGAATTCTGGAAATAAAAGCAAAAATAAACAAATGGGATCTAATTAAAATTAAAAGCTTCTGCATAACAAAGGAAAACATAAGCAAGGTGAAAAGACAGCCTTCTGAATGGGAGAAAATAATAGCAAATGAAGCAACTGACAAACAACTAATCTCAAAAATATACAAGCAACTTATGCAGCTCAATTCCAGAAAAATAAATGACCCAATCAAAAAGTGGGCCAAAGAACTAAATAGACATTTCTCCAAAGACGACATACGGATGGCTAACAAACACATGGAAAGATGCTCAACATCACTCATTATCAGAGAAATGCAAATCAAGACCACAATGAGGTACCACTTCACACCAGTCAGAATGGCTACGATCCAAAAGTCTGCAAGCAATAAATGCTGGAGAAGGTGTGGAGAAAAGGGAACCCTCTTACACTGTTGGTGGGAATGCAAACTAATGCAGCCACTATGGAGAACAGTGTGGAGATTCCTTAAAAAATTGCAAATAGAACTGCCTTATGACCCAGCAATCCCACTGCTGGGCGTACACACCGAGAAAACCAGAATAGAAAGAGACACGTGTACCCCAATGTTCATTGCAGCACTGTTTATAATAGCCAGGACATGGAAACAACCTAGATGTCCATCAGCAGATGAATGGATAAGAAAGCGGTGGTACATATACACAATGGAGTATTGCTCAGCCATTAAAAAGAATACATTTGAATCAGTTCTAATGAGATGGATGAAACTGGAGCTGATTATACAGAGTGAACTAAGCCAGAAAGAAAAACACCAATACAGTATACTAACACATATATATGGAATTTAGAAAGATGGCAATGATGACCCTGTATGCGAGACAGCAAAAGAGACACAGATGTGTAGAGCGGACTTTTGGACTCTGAGGGAGAGGGAGAGGGTGAGATGATTTGGGAGAATGGCACTGAAACATGTATACTATCATGTAAGAAACGAATCACCAGTCTATGTTCGATACAGGATACAGGATGCTTGGGGCTGGTGCACGGGGATGATCCAGAGAGATGATATGAGGTGGGAGGTGGAAGGAGGGTTCATGTTTGGGAACACCTGTGTTGGATTCATGTCAATGTATGGCAAAACCAATACAGTATGGTAAAGTAAAATAAAGTAGAAATAAAAATTAAAAAAAAAATAAAGGCCAAATCTCAATCTGAAATTTCTTTTGAAGCTCCACAGGTGGTTTTATTCAACACTGAATAAACCAGACACTGTGAAAAATGCTGATTATTGTATTCTCAGCAAGGTTAGTCCCTTGGTGAGAAGTAAGGAGCATGGATATGTCAAGCAACTCACGGAGACTTCATTCTTAGGGCAAAAAAAAAAAAGAAAAAGAAAAAATGAGAACAGAAAAATGGAGGTGTGGGCTAGATGAGAGAAGGAAGGAATTTGCTTTATTCTCTGAATATCTCAGAGAGTTGAGGCCTGGAATCTACATAGGAAAGACCTGCTCAATGTCATTTTCTCTCTGAGGGTATGCCAAACACAAGGTAGGAAAGTTGAATTCTACTACCAATAAACAGTTGAGACAGGATTTAGGCAAAGGGGCAACATTAGGGACCACCATCAAGAGGCCTATGCTTGTGACTCAGAATAACCATTTCTAGTAACCAGTTTTTAAGTTCTCTTTTGTTATCTGTGCGTGCACGTGAAGTCATTTCAGTTGTGTCTGACTTTTTGCTACCCTATGGACAGTAGCCCACCAGGCTCCTCTGCCCATGGGGATTCTCCAGGCAAGAATACTGGAGTAGGTTTCCATGCCCTCCTCCAGGGGATCTTCCTGACCCAGGGATCAAACCTGCATCTCTTACACCTGCTGCTTTGGCAGATGGGTTCTTTACCACTAGCACCACTTTGAGGCTTATTAAATTCTGCCTGAACTCTGCTGTGAGGATCTGAAAAGGGGCCTTATGTCCAGCGATATGCTAGGTGTTTAACAACTAAGGTCTTAAAATAAAAAGCCTGAGTTGTAACATTTACCAATTTCCATGATGTAAATATTTTCCATTAGCTGTTCAAGCAGTCATATCACTGAGTTATGAAGAGATGTGCCATAGCACACCACTGTATAGTATTTCTACCACATCAATCCAGTAGATACCATTAACCTCAAGAGCGTAATCAGCAAAAGATGGAGAACTCATTTAAAAGTGATTCAGTGGGAGGAGAGGGTAGGATGATTTGAGAGAATAGCATTGAAACATATATATTACCATATGTAAAAATAGATAACCAGTGCGAGTTTGATGCATGAAGCAGGGCACCCAAAGCCATGACTCTGTGACAACCAAGAGGGATGGGATGGGGATGGGGTGGGAGGGGGCTTCAGGATGGAGGGGACATATGCATATCTGTGGCCAATTCATATTGATATATGGCAAAAAAACTCACAATATTGTAAAGTAATTGTCCTCCAATTAAGGTAAATAATTTAAGTGATGAGTTTGGATTAGTTATGAACTTTGTTTTCCACATAGTTTATTTAAATTATAAGTTTACAGAATTTAATTTTCATTAACAACTATGTTTAACCACTGGCTCACATTTAAAAAGCAGTTCTTAGGGACCAATATGGGCTAACTCTAGCATACCTCAGCCTATGTTTATGCTGGGAGCAAAGTAGTACAGACAGCGCAGATTCTAGAGCATCTGAGACTCTGTGTGGCAAGAGAGAACCTGCAGAAGGGCAGGGGAATTGCCTGGAGTGTCAGGCAACCATAATAGACCAGAAAAGCTTGTGAGCATTCCCTGGAAACCCCAGGATATTCTAGCAGAGGTATCTGACACAAGCCTGGATTTATGGTGCTCACAAGACAGGAGCATGTGCCATCAATAACAACTGATTAATACCAAACTCCCCACTGAAGATGCACGTATGCATGCTCAGTCGTGTCCCACTCTTTGTGAACTCATGGACTGTAGCCCTCCAGGCTGCTCTGTCCATGGAATTCTCCAGGCAAGAATACTGTAGTGGTTTGCCCTTTCCTTCTCCAGGGGATCCTTCTGACTCAGGGACTGAACCTGTGTCTCTTGCATCTCCTGCACTGCAGGCAGATTCTTTACCACTGAGCCACCTGGGAAACCTTGTATGTGGCAGAGACATGTGCCATCAATAGCAATTGATTAACACCAAACTCCCCACTGAAGACAACAACAATAACAAGAACCAAGGGCAAAAAAAAGTATCTCCATCAAAGCCTCAATGAACTAATGAATGGGGAATACCTCTCAAGATCAGGGGGAGGATGAGAATTTAAGAACCACTTCAAGGCCTAGGATGATGTGTGTTTTTTTTTCTCCAGAGACCGTGTTTATCTCATTCTATGAGCTGCTGAGGTTGGGATGAAAGCCTGATGTTTTGTGGGCCAACCAGGTGTCCTGCCGTAGACCCTAATCCCAGGAGGCCGTCCAGATTGGGAAGTATGTCAACAGGATCTCTACCCTTGACGGGAACATTATCCCTCTAGTCTCAGAAAATGATTAAAAGCAGAGGGTCCTGAGTGCCTCAGTTGCCTTCTGTAAATCTTCACCATCCCCAGGGCACATGGCTCAGAGCAGTGCAACCCTCCAGGGGCCCAGCCCACAGTAGATTGTTAACAGAGTTGCAGATACCACCTCCTATCTGCCAAACTCCTGTCTGCTCAGCCTCTTTCTCTTGCTTCAGATGAGCCAATGTGTCCAACGAGTCTATTCCTAGAAATATATGTCAGAATGCCTGCCTTCCTGCACCAAGAGACCTATGAAAACGCTCATACCAGCACTGGTTATAAAAGCTCCAAACCAGAAACATTCATGGCAGACACTGTGTTATACTGATATCATAGAATTCTACAAAATAATAAAAAGCAAGGAACTATATAACTGTATCCAAAACCACAAATGAATCAAAAAATATATACGATGTTGAGCAAAAGAAGCCAGACAAAAAAGTATGATTCCCTTTCAGTAAAGTTTAAAAATGTGCCAATCTATGTTGTTTAGAGGTTTATGCTCATATGGTAAAACTATAAAAGAACATGATTATAAAATATCAGGGCAATGATTACCTCCAGAGAGTTGGAAAATGAGGTGTGACTGAGAAAAGGCAAGGGAGCTTCTGGGGTTTGGCAACCTTCTTGTTCTTGCACTGGATCATGGGGATGTGAGTGTTCATTTTACAATTTGTTAAGCTGACGTTTATATATTATATACTTTTTTGTAGATTTGTTATTTTTTACAATAAAAAGGGAAACACATGACCTATTCTTTAGTCACAGTCTGGTGGGACTTTGGGCAATGGGAATATTTTAAATATCCTGATGCCCATGCCATATCTAGGCCAATTAAATCAATATCTTTGGAGGTGGGATGATCAAAGTATCAATAATTTTTAAAATTTCTCTGGTGAGTCCACTGTTGAAGCCAAGATTGAGAATTTAACTTATCCCATCCAGAAAGAAAGCAGTAGCTGACACATACCCTCAAGTATTTTATGATGGTTTCATATCAATTCATTTCATGATTGAAGCATGGAATATTTAAGAGGGGGAAAGCAATTTAATTGAAGTGTGATAGCCCCAGGCAAAACCTCACACTGTTGGATCTCTTTTTCCTCTACCTCATCCACCATCCAACCTCTACTCACTGAGGACAGATGATTTCCTCATCAAGAAAGAAAGAATCTGGAAGATTATGACAAGCTAAACTGTGAGTGGGGCTTCCCTGGTGGCTCAGCAGTAAAAAAACATCCATCTGCCAATACAAAAGACACAGGTTTTGTCTCTGGATTAGGAAGATCCCCTGGAGAAGGAAATGGCATCCCATTCCATATTCTTGCCTGGAAAATCCTATGGACAGAGGAGCCTGGGTGGGCTACAATCCATGGGGTCCCAAAAGAGTCAGACACAACTTAGCAACTAAACAACAACAAAACAATCAGCACTGATGGTCTGGCCTAAAGCGCCATGAACATCACCACAAAGTGCCTAGCATTAAACCTGCAGTTATCTGATGGTAGCGTTTGTAAGCTGGTGTTCAGATCTGAAGCCTCATTTCACAACTTGAGAAAGAGAGGACAGGAAAGGAAAATTAGTGAGAATAAAGTTTAAATGAGTTTTTACAATTTCTTGCAAGAGGGCTTGCTGCCACGCAGAATCACAACAAAAAGAAAACAAAGATTAGCTGGCTGATAACGTATGGAACACCCTATGGGCCAGATGGTATTAACTCATTAAATAATCACAACAATCCTGTGAGGTTGGTGCTATTAACAGGTTCCAGTTTATAGATAGGGGAAACTAGTTTGAGGCCCATTAAGTTAGGAGACTGCCCAATGTCACTGAACACAAAGATTTTCAAAGTGATATAGGGAACTTTTAGGGGATCCACAGTGTCAAAACTATTATCAGAATGATGCCAAGAAGCTGTTTACTTTCCTTCTTTACTCTCATTCTCATATGAGTATATATGATGTGTGATGTCACAACCAAATGGATGCAGAAGCAGATGTGAGAACCCAAGTGCCTCCTGTTGTGATAAATAGTAAGAACTTAAGTATAAAAACTCTCTTTGCAAAACTAATTTTTTATTTTGAAAAGTACCACAATTTTTTTTCACTAAAATATGTTATTTAGATAAGCATGTCATGGGTGTGTTATTTTTAATAAATGTTTAACTATCCTCCATTTTAATTCCTAATATATTGCCAATGCAGGAGATATGGGTTCGATCCTGGGTCGAGAAGATCCCCTGGAGAAATAAATGGCAACCCACTGCAGTGTTCTTGCCTGGAAAATACCAGGGACAGAGGAGACTGGGTGGGCTATAGTCCATGGGGTCGCAAGGAGTCAGACATGACTTAGCAACTAAACAACAACAACAAATAATAAATATTGATAGAGTCCTGAGATCACAGAGTCGTAAGACTGCTGGCCTATCAAGTGTCAGGACCACCTTCCAGCCCTGGTACTCAGCATTCATAGCACTGACCGTGGTATGAAACCACTGCTCAATCCGTGGTATCACTTGGCAAGTTTCTTTAAAAGCTTCCCTGCTCTTGTCATTTTATATAGTTGAAAGTGTACAACAAATACAATTCTGTATGCTGGTTTTTGTCATTTAAAATGATACAATTTGCTTAAAAGCTTCAAGTGGTTTCCCATTTTAGAGTGAACTTCTAAGACTCTGCACCATGCCTTAAGGCCCTTCGTGATCCATGCAGCCTACCTCTTCAACTTTGCCTTTCTGCACTCTTGTCCTTTCTTATGGAGCTTCAGCTTCACCGATTGTCTTTCTCTAACTTACCAGGCTCATTCCTATGTCAGGGGACATTTGCACTTGCTATGCCCTCTGTCTGGAATACTTGAACCCCAGGGTATTCATATGAACATTTCCCTCTAAACACTCAGGACACAGTTCCAGTGTTAACTTCCCAATGAGAACTTCTACAATACCCAGTGCTTTCTTAATAGCAATTCTGAAATTATCTCACTAATTTACTCCTTTATTATCTGTTTTCATCCCACTGGAATATAATCTTCCCGGGTAGCTCAGCTGGTAAAGAATCTGCCTGGAATGCAGGAGACCCCACTTCGATTCCTGGGTCAGGAAGTTCCCCTAGAGAAGAAACAGGCTACCCATTCCAGTATTCTTGGGCTTCCCTGGTGGCTCAGACAGTAAAGAATCTTTCTGTAATGTGGGAGACCTGGGTTCAATCCCTGGTTTGGGAAGATCCCTTGGAGGAGGGCATGGCAACCCACTCCAGTATTCTTGCCTGGAGAACCCCCATGGACAGAAGAGCCTGGTGGACTACAGTCCATGGAGTCGCAAAGTCAGACAGGACAGAGTGAGTAAGCACAGCACAGAATATAATTTCCATGAAACAGAGACTTATGCACAGCGATAACTCCCATATCTAGAGCAGTGTCTAGCCAATGGTGGGTGCTCTAAAAAGATTTGTTGAATATTCTACAACTTTTTATAAATGTTAAACATTTAACTTGCTAGTAGACCCTCCCCTGAGGACATGCCATGGGCTTTGCAAACTCAAGTGTGTCCAGGCCTGGACTCATTCTCACAGTCCCTTAACCAGGCCCCTTCCCATGCTCCCTAAATCAGTTTCTGACACTACCACTTCCATCCCAGAGCCCAAGTCAGAAATCTGATCTCTCTTCCTCTCTCCAACACCCCACATTAAATTAATCCCAAACCCCACTAACTTAACCATGCCAGATGGGTGGTGTTCCAGCCCAAACCAGTCTTCACTTCAGTTTGGGATGGGAATCCCAAACCAGGGATTCCCATTCTTTCCCTCTTCACCTGCTTCACTCTGACGGATCCTGAAAGGTCAGCCCAGGGTCAGATCTTCTAGTAAGCCTTTCTGAGCTCTGCCCACTGCCATCTTCCATAGCTGGGTTCCAGGCCAGTAGTCCCATGACATTCCATACCTCACTGCTTCACAGCTGTCGACTCAATAATTATCTATGTACTGGTTCCCAGGCCCTCCCCACTAGACTTCAAGCTTCTTGGTGAAACTGCAGGATCCCATGGGGCTCCTGGGCATGGAAGCCTTTCCATGTCCCCCATTTCTTGTTTGTAGGGAACAGCTCCAACCTGTATGACCTTGAGTTTCAAAGGGAAGATTCCAGCAACTGTTAATCAGGAACAGGATGCAGAGACAGGGTGAAAAAGCGAAGAAACAACACTGAAGCCTAGGACAAGGTCCTGGTTCCACCTCAAGGGAGTTTCAGTTCAGTCACTCAGTCGTGTCCAACTCTCTCTGATGCCATGGATTACAGCATGCCAGGCTTCACTGTCCATGACCAACTCCGGTATCCTGCTCAAACACATGTCCATCAGTGATGACATCCAACTATCTCATCCTTTGTCATCCCCTTATCCACCTGCCTTCAATCTTGCCCAGCATCAGGGTCTTTTCCAATAAGTCAGTTTTCTGCATCAGGTGGCCAAATTATTGGAGTTTTAGCTTCAGCATCAGTCCTTCCAATGAATACCCAAGACTGATCTCCTTTAGGATGGACTAGATGGATCTCCTTGCAGTCCAAGGGACTCTCAAGAGTCTTCTCCAACACCACAGTTCAAAAGCATCAATTCTTTGGCACTCAGCTTTCTTTATAGTCCAGCTCTCACATGTGTACATGACTACTGGAAAAACCATAGCTTTGACTAGATGGACCTTTGTCAGCAAAGTAATGTCTCTGCTTTAGAATATGCTGTCTAGGTTGGGCATAGCTTTTCTTCCAAGGAGCAAGCGTCTTTTAATTTCATGGTTGCGGTCACCATCTGCAGTGGTTCTATAGCCCCCCAAAATAAAGTCTCTCACTGTTTCCACTGTTTCCCCATCTATTTGTCATGAAGTGATGGGACCAGATGCCATGATCTTAGTTTTCTGAATGTTGAGTTTTAAGCCAACTTTTTCACTCTCCTCTTTCACTTTCATCAAGAGGCTTTTTAGTTCCTCTTCCCTTTCTGCCATAATGGTGGTGTCATCTGCATATCTGAGGCCATTGATATTTCTCCTGGCAATCTTGCTTCCAGCTTGTGCTTCATCCAGCCCAGCATTTCACAAGATGTACTCTGCCTATAAGTTAAATAAGCAGGGTGACAATATACAGCTTTGAAATACTCCTTTTCCTGTTTGGAATCAGTCTGTTGTTCCATGTCCAGTTTTAACTGTTGCTTCTTGACGTGCATGCAGATTTTTCAGGAGGCAGGTAAGGTGGTCTGGTATTCCCATATCTTGAAGAATTTTCCAGTTTGTTGTGATCCACACAGTCAAAGGCTTTGACATGGATCAATAAAGCAGAAGTAGATGTTTTTCTGGAACTCTCTTGCTTTTTTGATGATCCAGCAGATATTGGCAATTTGATCTCTGGTTCCTCTACCTTTTTTAAATCCAGCTTGAACATATGGAAGTTCATGGTTCACATACTGTTGGAGCCTGGCTTGGAGAATTTTGAGCATTACTTTACTAGTGTGTGAGATGAGTGCAATTGTGCGGTAGTTTGAGCATTCTTTGGCATTGCCTTTCTTTGGGATTGGAATGAAAACTGACCTTTTCCAGTCCTGTGGCCACTGCTGAGTTTTCCAAATTTGCTGGCATATTGAGTACAGCACTTTCACAGCATCATCTTTTCAGGATTTGAAATAGTTCAGCTGGAAATCCATCATGTCCACTAACTTTGTTCATAGTGATGCTTCCTAAGGCCCACTTGACTTCACATTCCTGGATGTCTGGCTCTAGGTGAGTGATCACACCATCATGGTTGTCTGGGTCATGAAGATCTTTTTTGTAGAGTTCTTCTGTGTATTCTTGCCACCTCTTCTTAATATCTTATGCTTCTGTTAGGTCCATACCATTTCTAGGTATGGTATGGACCTAACAGAAGCACATAACAATAACCTCAAGGGACATACATAACAATATCTTTGAGCTCTTTAGCTCACACTAAAATCCCCAACAAAGGCAAGATGTCAGCACTCTTCCTTCCAGAGAAGACCAGAGAGGCCAGATTAGAAGAACCAGAGAAATGCATCAAGAGATTGCCTGAGACCAGGCTAATGGAGTACAGGCCCTCATATACCCCAACCCTTATCAGCACACCCCCTCTTTGAACCATTGCTATAAGACTCCTCACCAAATCCTCCCAGGTTGGGACAAACAGTTTTCAAGGGCAGGAGTACACTGTGTTCCCCTTTGCCTGGCAAAGTAATAGAGATATTCTTTACTACTGCACATGAAACTCTGTCTCTGACAAATGGATGGTGCCCATAAGTGAATACCTTCAATAAGGAGGGAAGGAAGGAAGATAGGGAGGGACAGAGGGAGGAAGAAACATGCAAAGATTCAAGCTTCAAGTCGTGTGTTTAACAATTTTTTTAAAAAGGTGCATTTTCCTACTGATTATACTTTTTTATGGAAATGCAATCCTTTATTGCTACAACCAAAGATATTTGTACCCGTAACAAACTACTATATTAATAAAATCAATGGAAAATTAGAGCATGATTTAAAGAACATGAAATACCGTGATATAATTATGCACTTTCCTTGTGAATATTTCATTATATCAACCACTGTTTACTCTAACTCTAGTTTTGCCTCTACAAATGTCATTCATGAGTCACTCACTTTTAAAAAACACCTTTCCCAGTGATGTGTATTGATTTAGCACAGTTTAGGCTTTAGGGGCTTGAAAGAGAAAAAGGAGAATGAAAAAACTGGCTTAAAACTCAATATTCAAAAAATTAAGATTATGGCATCTTGTCCCATCACTTTATGGCAAATAGATGGAGAAACAATGGAAACAGTGACAGACTTTATTTTCTTGGGTTCCAAAATCACTGCAGATGGTGACTGCAGCCATGAAATTAAAAGATGCGTGTTCCTTGGAAGAAAAGCTATGACCAACCTAGACAGCATGTTAAAAAGCCAAGACATTACTTTGCCAACAAAGGTCCATCTAGTCAAAGCTATGGTTTTTCTAGTAGTCATGTATGGATGTGAGAGTTGGACCATAAAGAAAGCTGAACACCAAAGAATTGATGAGAGTCTCTTGGACTTCAAGGAGATCCAACCAGTCCATCCTAAAGGAAATCAGTCCTGAATACTCATTGGAAGGACTGATGTTGAAGCTGAAACTCCAATACTTTGGCCACCTGATGCAGAGACCTGACTTATTGGAAAAGACCCTGATGCTGGGCAAGATTGAAGGCAGGAGGTGAAGGGGATGACAGAGAATGAGATGGTTGGATGGCATCACCGACTCAATGGACATGAGTTTGAGCAAGCTCCAGGAGTTGGTGATGGACAGGGAAGCCTGGAATGCTGCAGTCCATGGGGTCACAAAGAGTTGGCCACGATGACTAAGTGACTGAACTGAAATGATTAAAAAAATTAAGTCACAAGCAGTATTTCTACTATTACAGGCTTCTTCCTTTCCTTGCAAGAAATCTCCAGCTGCTCAGATGGTTATCCTAGTAAATGTTCCCCTTCCCCTTTAAGTCCTTAGCTACATTCAGAAAAATTTTAAGATCCCCTCTGATGACTAGGACCAGATGAGAGGGACATACTAGCCAGATCATGACCCACATGGACTCCCATCCATTTTCTCCCCTTCCAGGCATCCTCAAGCCCTCTACTACCTCCACTATCCCCATCTCTCTCTCTCTTCTGCTATTCTCATTGTTATGGGTTGACCAGAAGCCCCAAAGAGATGGGAGGGGTGGAGGGTGGAGGAGGGATTCTTCTGCCGCCTCTCGTGTGAGCAGCATTCTGGCCTGAGACTATATCAGACCACTGCTGACATTCTGATTTGGGGTGACTCAAAATTGTTTATATAAACAGGAGTCCTGAACAAAAATTTTGGCCTAGGAACTGCATCCTCCTAGGGGCAGCCATACCACCCCTACTTCCAAATTTTCTGTTCTGCATGATGCTACTAATCTGTTTGGAAGCCTAAAAGTGTCTCTTTACAGATCAGAAAAAAAAAAAAAAAAGTGGAGTGTTCCTTTTCCCAACCTCACTGTTTTCCTATTTAGGGAAAGCTCCTCCTTGCTCCCTTCTCTGTGGGAGCAATTTATCAACCTTATCGACCATTTTATATAGAGTAAAAATACCACAGCTACAAATTACAGTCTAACAGCTTGGGGAACACAAAAGCTATGATTTATAGAATACCACATTTAAATAAACTTTAATAAGGATCTCAGACAGTTACAAAGGGCTTTCTATTCTGAGACCGTTGGCTTAGCTCCTTGTTCAAATGACAGGACGAAATACCTCTCTGGAGACATGTATTCATCCCTTTTGCTGTGTGTTTCAGAGGAGAACTATATAATGATACATTTTTTTTTCTTTTTGGCCTTAAAAAACATTTGCCATTTAAAGAAAACACATTGTGGGATAAATATGAGGTGCTCAGCCTCAACACATCTGTTACTGATTTGTGTAATTAACAGAAACCCACTAGCTGGATCCAGGAGTAACGGCCCAGGCCTGAGCACCCACCCCTCCCTGGGTTGTCCCCAGAGCACATGTGGAAGGCAAGGCGGTGGCAGGGGAGTGAGGGGGGAGGTGGACGGGGACTGCCAGCCAGGTTGAGATGGGCTTGCAGGTAACCAAACCCATGAAGTCACCCAAGCCTTGAGATTAGTCGCACTCTTTCACGTCACTTTCCAAACTTTTCATTATGAGTTTTCTTATACTGTTTGACAGAACCAATGTTTTTCTGGCCTTGACAAGATAATTGTTTCCATATCACAGCAGAACTTAAAAAAAAAACCATACACAGCCCTGTATCTCACTGACAATGATAAATTGTCATCAGATAATATCAGAAGTACACAGTGCCAGTATTTGCATGGTTTCAAATGTGAATTTCCTAAACAAGGATTCAACCAATGGGTTGTTTTTTTTTTTTTTTTTTTTTGAGGTGGGTGGGGGGCTTATCTCCGGTTCGGGACAGTTTATTTTTATTAAAAGTCTTGAGGGCATAAGGTATTTTAAAAATAAGTTATGCATATAAATAGTATACATGAGCCCACAGAGGATTCCATGAAAACCATGCAGGCTTTGATAACAGATTAGAATAAGGTATGTCCTTAGAAAGGCTCCATGATTCAGTTTAAAGATTTATATGATCTTTCTCCAAATCCCCCTGCTCCAGAAATCTGGTTGGAAATCTCATCAGGAGAGATTATATTTAAATTGTCTTTTTAGTGGCAGTTTGCTGGCAGAAGGTGGCCTTCAGCTTCCAGATGATTCCAGGAGGCAGTCTGCCTAGAGGCAGGCCTGGCCTTTCTAAGGATCTGAGTTGTGGGAGACACTCCCTACAGTACAAAGTCTCTCCCTCTCAACAAGAGAGTTCATTTTCTCCCCATAGTCACAGTATACTGAGTGTTTCTGGATGTTTCTCCTTCCTTTAGATTCCAAATAAAGCAAACATTTGCCTGATTAGGGGTTAGGAGAAGATGGTTGTTTCTTAAAGATAAAGCCATTCTCTCGAAGGTCCTTGGAGAAGGAAATGGCAATCCACTCCAGTATTCTTGTCCGGAAAGTCCCATGGACAGAGGAGCCTAGCAGGCTACAGTCTGTGGAGTCACAAGAGCCAGACACGACTTAGCAACTAAATCATCACCACCAGCCATTCTCTCAAGTCTGTAACAATTCCAGTGGCCACTCATCAAGCAGAGCAGAATGAGCACTGAAGAAAAAGTCAGAAGGCATGGTGAATTCTGGTCTTTGCCTTGTTTATTGCTGATCCTCAACTCTTGGGGAACTTGGATTCCTCCTCTATAAAATGAGGAACTAGACGCAGTATCACTGACATTCCCTGCTAGAGCAAAGATTCTAGATTTCAACAAGGCACACACATTTTGTTCTGTGTCCAGGCTGCTTCTCCCAGGAAAGGTCCACCCAGCAAAGCAAACAAAGAGTCTGGTCCCTGCCCAGCATATTCTTTCCCCATGTGTCCAGAAACAGTCACAACAGAGGCGAGCCACTGAGGTTAAGCAAAGGAAAGTCCACAAACCAAGCACAACCAGCCTGCAGCACACCATACTCCATCCCAGTGACCTCAGGGCCACTGTCTCACAAGCAGTGAGAGGTCCCACCCATCGGCCCCTGGGAACCTTGCACATCACAGCTGAATGGGCTCACACATCTGCCCCAACCCACCTACCAGGAATCTACTGGAGCTCTCATCAGAGAATAAGAGCCTAGATAAAATTCACCAGGCACCGAGAGACAGGCCAAGGTAGTAAAGAAACAGCACATGTCATTTCATTAAGTAATTAAACTGGTGTCTTAAAAGTCAACAACATGTCTATGGACGCACATCTGTTTATGTTTGATCAGATGTTTTCAGCTGCAGAGTGGATTACTTCAAAGCAGTCTGTTGAGAGAGGCAGGGAAGAAATATTTAGGTGTTTATGAATCATGCTGAGATTGGACAGGGTTGGCCCCAAGATACATCCCATCCATGACAAATTTAATTTTAAAAAACCCTTGGTGGAAAAATAAGAGAAAGGTGACTATAGAGTTACTCGACATCAGTTTCATATTTATGAAAATGAAACCATTCCCAGGCTGTTAAGTTCCCTGAGGGCAGGAACTGCATCCCTCTGGTTCATTCTGTTATTGCTGGAGGCCAACAGAGCACTTGGCCCCAAACTGACACTCAGTTTCCTCTTTTGAAATGAATGAGCATTCAGAGACTGTAGGCTCTATGCTAGAGGATGTCAGCGAGTCTCAGTCTTGTGGGGACTAAAGAGATGACTGCAGATCAGGCCTGCCAAAGATGGACCTCTGCACACATGCCTGATGTTACTGCAGCTGCGGGGCCCTGGAGGTTTTATTACTACTGGCTCCATTTCACTGCAGAGCTTTCAATTCCACTGAAGCAATTTAGGAGAAGGATGGCAGGGGTGGGAAGACTGCAGAGGGCCAACTTTCATTAACAGATTGGAAGTAAGCAGCTTTCTAATGGGCTCTACGGGCTAAGGAAGCCTGTCACCCAGCATGTGGCTTTGGAGGCCCAGGACAGCTCAATGAGTTCAGTGGGTGAAAAAGTGTCACTGAAAAAATGTCCCCTATTCAAAAATTCTCATTCTATGCAGACTAGTGTCTCTCCCAAAAATGTTGTTTTCTTTTCACTTGCCTCATTTACAGCATATTGTCCTTAGAAAAACAGGGCTAAGAAAAAAAGCCAAAGAATTTTTTCAGTTAAACCTGTTGTTAATCAGGAGTTTCCAGTGAAAAACAGGGAATGGAAAAGAGGCCATGAACCCAACCAATCCCAATTCCATATTCAAGTTGCCCTCACAGCCAGTTCTTAGTAATACTAACACATCAGCCCACTCACACGTGGGTGGTATGGAGCGTGCGTGTGTGCTTAGTCGCTCAGTCCATGACCTTTGGACTGGAGTCCACCAGACTCCTCTGTACCCCGTCCCTGGGATTCTCTAGGCAAGAATACTGGAGTGGATTGCCATCCCTTCTCCAAGGGATCTTCCTGACCCAGGGATCGAACCTGCGTCTCCTGTGTCTCGTGCACTGGCAGGCAGATTCTCTACCACTGCGCCACCTGGGAAGCCCAGGGTAGGATGGGGGAACACCAGTGTTTTCATCTTTATAGAAGTACAACATCTGTTCTTGAATATACTTCTTGCTTTATACAGTAAGTAATACCATGCAGTTTATAAAAGTTATTTCTGAATGAGTTGATTTTAAGTGGAATTTTAGAAATTAAAAAGATATTTTAAATTCCACTAACAGCAGGTCAGCTGGAAAGTATTCAGGTGTGACAGGAGGGTTTTCCTCCTTTTAATCAATTATGTTATACCTTTGCTTCCCAGATGGCACAAAGATAAAGAATCCAGCTGCCAATGCAGGAGATGTGGGTTTGATCCCTGGGTCAGGAAGATCCCCTGGAGAAGGAGATGGCAACCCACTCCAGTATTCTTGCCTGGAAATTCCATGAACAGAGGAGCCTGGTGGGCTACAGTCCACAGGGTTGCCAAGAGTCAGATATGACTGAGCACACACACACTTATAACTTTATTCAAACCAGCCCCTGCCTCCCTGAGGTAGCTAGACTTTCAGGCCTCCAGACTTCCACTTAATTTTGAAAACATTCATATTCTCACTTGAGATTTAATTGAGCCCCTGAAGTCACACCAAATCCTCATAGATTTCTCCCTTTCCCTTGCTCTCCTATTAACTTCAAATTCAGTACTTCTATGAGACATATTTGTGCATGTGTCTATTTCCCAATGAGAAAATGAGTACGCTGTGGGTAGGGACTTGACCTATTCATCATTTTATCTTCTCTTCCCAAGTCAGTAAACAAGCATTTTTACTAGCAACTTGACAATGCCGTGTGACTCATGGCTATGGGCAAGGGATGAATTATTCAATGTAAATGACAAAAATTTAAATGTTTATGAAATCAGAGTAAACAATTTGTAATAAATGTACATTTCTGAGTGCCATTAAGAAAAATAACATTTTTGAAGAATGTAAAACAAGAGGGATTTCTCAAAAATGTGATGATTTTTTTAATGAGAAAGTACAAAATATATGTTCTCAGATATATAAAAGTTGACATACATTCACATATATTTGTTTTTATAATAAGGACAAAACTTTGAGGATAGTGAAAATGAGTTTGTAAAAGTTTAGATGTAACCCCCTGTCCCTACTTTAGCATGTAAGACAGGGTTATTTCATCCCTAGACTAGAGCTAATTAATAAAGTAGAAGTTTTTGAAAGAGAGGACCATAAATAGCCTATTCTTCTAGGAAAAATATTCTTAGCATCATTTTGTGCTTTGTACATCTTACCACTTCAAAACACTGAAACTATGATAAATAGTTTTGAAATTGTCACCACAGAGACATCTATTCCAGAATTTCCCAAAGATGGGTTCTGTATGGTACCTGTTCCATAGAACTTTATGCATATTGCTTGGAAAAAACAGGGCTCTATGCCAAGTGAGTTTGGGTAATAACATCAAATCTCATTGACGCTAAGACTATTTATCATAAGAGACAGCATTATCGATGCAAAGATTAGACCAAAGTGAGGATCTAACACTCTCATAAAGCTAAGGCAGCAAAGGATTGCATCCTTAGTGTGAGAGTACAGAGGAAATCTTCATGCAGAAAGGGACCGCAAGGAAATTTGCCTGTTTCAGACTTGGCACCAGCTAAATGGAGAGACAAAAAAAAAAATCTCCTGAAACCTGAATCTCTGATGGTATTCAGCAGAGTTTGCAATCTAAATTCAAAAAAATCCTAAAACAGAGAGAGAGATCTCAGGTAGGTAGTGTCCTCAGGGAATCAGTGCATGCCACACAAATGCTTTCTAGAAAAGAGAGACTCGGGAGTGATGTGATCACAATGGCAGCTTAGGTCATCCCCAGCTTCAGTTCCCCTCACAAAAAGACCACCCAGCAACTGTCCACAGCTAAGGGAGCACTGTGAAACCCCAGGAATGGGAGTGAGTGCCCCACTGCATCACAGAGACCGAGAAGGATCACATTAGAAGGGAAAGAAGAACCACTACACTCTGACCCTGTCACCTCTCCCCGAGGCTGGCACAGCACTGCACCAAAAGGGCTCCTCTGGGCCTATGGTTTCTCCAGTGAGAGAAAGAGAGCCCAAAGTGGATCAGATAGAGATGTAAGGGAGACAGGGCTTACAGCAGTCAGCACTCAGCAGCACTGAAGCAGAGATGCCAGCCAGGGGCTCTGCCCATTTGCAGAACTGAGCCAGTAACCCCTTCTGGCCAGGAAATCTTGTTTGGTCCAGGCAGTTCTGCCTGATATGGGTACTCGGTCAACAAGCTATATTTGCTGTGTAGCCTGTTCTGTAGCCTCACCCTGGCAGAAGAGAAAACTTGAACTGTGGTATTGGAGAAGACTCTTGAGAGTCCTTTGGACTGCAAGGAGATCCAACCAGTCCATTCTGAAGGAGATCAACCCTGGGGTTTCTTTGGAGGGAATGATGCTGAAGCTGAAACTCCAGTACTTTGGCCACCTCATGAGAAGAGTTGACTCATTGGAAAAGACTCTGATGCTGGGAGGGATTGGGGGCAGGAGGAGAAGGGGACGACCGAGGATGAGATGGCTGGATGGCATCATGGACTCGATGGACGTGAGTCTGAGTGAACTCCGGGAAATGGTGATGGACAGGGAGGCCAGGCATGCTGTGATTCATGGGGTCGCAAAGAGTTGGACATGACTGAGCGACTGAACTGAACTAACTGCTGAATATAGCCCCTAGTCCCATTGAACCAGGAAGCCTGGGCAGTGAACCCAGGGAGCCCTCCATCCTACAGCCTGTTTATACAGACCCCCAGATCAGAAGGCCTGCCCAAGTGTTAGGTATAGCTTCTGACCCCATACAACCAGGGAGTCAGAACAGTGACCCTGGGCAGCCTCAAAGCCCAGCCTGTGATACTACCCAGTCAAGGACCCCAGTCTATAAATCCACCCTGAAGCAGAGCCCAACATACAGAACTGCCCAACTGCTAAACACTGCCTATAACCCAGCCCACTCAGGGAGCTCAGCTAGTGCATCTACTCAACCTTGGAGCAAATCACCTCTGGGTTCCACCTGATGAGGGAACCCAGACAGGGACCCAGCCCAGCTTTGGGGCACACACTTTGGTCCCACCCAATCACAGAGCACAGCCTGAGGTCCCTCCAAACTTACAGTCCTGCAGGTGGCTCTACATAAACACAGAATCCAGCCAGTAGCATCATCTGGTCAGGAAACAGTCTGAGATGTCATCTACCACGAGCAATCACAAAGCTCAGCCAGCAACAGCCCCCTGACCTCAGAGCACAGGAAAGGACTTCACCTAACTAGAGACCCTGACAGCGCCCCCCACCTGGCCACAGATGCTGCCAGCTGACCCATCCAGTACTCCAAGCTGAAGGAGATCTATGAACTGTCTGACAAGGAATTCAGAATAACCCTCTGAAGAATTTCAGTGAACTGTAAGAACCCACAGGAAACAAAGATTAAGAGAACAATACATGAACAAAATGAGAAGTTCAGCAAAGAAATGGAAATCATCAAAACAAAAATCCTACAGCTAAAGGATACAAGGACTGAAGATGTCAATAGAGAGCATCAACCAAGTGGAAGAAAGAATCAGTAAACTAGAACATAGGTCATTTGAAATTATCTGGTCAAACTCAAAAGAAATAGAAAGCAAAAATGGTGATTTTCATGGGCTGGAGAGAGAAGGAAATAGGGAGTTGCTTTTCAGTAGATACAGAGTTTGTTTCAGTTTTATAAGATGAAAACGTTCTGAAGGTCTGTTGCATAACAATGTGAATGTACTTTTAATATACTGAATGGTACATTTAAAATTGTTAGGACAGTAAATTTTATGTTTATGGTTTTAGCATAATTAAAAATATTTTAAAATTATTTTTAAAAAGCTGACATAGACTATAATTAAAAGACCTACTTCATATGATTATTATAAGAATTGAACAAATATAGGTAAAACATTTAAACAATGCCTGGCACATAGTAAGTGATATTTAAGTGTTAGCTATAACAACAATTTGCTTTTATCCTTACTTGTTGGTATCAACAATATCATGACTCCACCTAGAAGATGACATCAAAGCATTGATGCCACACTACAAGGGTACTGTCATTGACCTGCTGCCTTTTCCTCTCCAACAGCTAATAACAAGTTACTACTTGCCACTCTGCTGACAAGCCTATCTACTTTTGTGAAAATCCTGGAACTGGAACCTTAAATTCTCCACAGTGTGGACAGCTAATAAAATTTGCCATGTCCACCAAGAAGACACCTCTCAGACATCCCTTTCTGTACCTAAGATACCAGTTCCTGCAGGCATCACAGTCTGACACATAATAAATATTCACTGATTTGATGAAAGCCTTTAGTGGTAAGACTGAAGTATCCTGTCCAGTAGCTGTAAACCTAAGTCTCAATTTGATCAAATCATCATAAAAATGAGGGCAAATGGCCCTAATAGCAATCCAAGATAGCAATCCAAGATTCTACTCAGTAGCCCAATTGGTCTTATGTGGTGACTCCTCCTGTGCTTAAAGAGGATATTCCCTGCCTTATTAAATCAGCCAAGACCCAGCCAAAGCAAAATAAACCAGGGAAAATCTACTCTATGTCTTTTTTATAATGAAGCTAAATATATATATAAATAATTAAGAAATATTACCTGTGGCCCAATTAACTATCATATAATATTAATATTAATGCAACTGAAAAAACATCATTTTACTTTTTGGAATCAATGCCATAACACACTAAGATCCTAAGACACTGACTCCACAGTGTTGGTCAGGCTGTACTTATTTACACAGACTTATTTACTTATTTTTTATGCAAAGCCTATAGAAATGGCCCTTGGTGCAGGTACAGTAAGTCGCATCTGCTGGAATGACTGGAGGCAAGGTGGAAGGACTCTCCTTGCTGGATCTGCCTCAAGGAACACAAGAAAGTACTCTAGAGACATCCTACAACACTGAAATGACTATACACCTTCTATGTGCCAGGTGTCATTCAAGAGTATAGGCTGAGGGACTTCCCTGGTGGGCCAGTGGTTAAGAATCCAGCTTCCAATGCAGAGGACCGAGGCTCAATATTTGGTCAGGGAACTAAGACCCCACATGCCATGGGGAGACTAAGACCCCTCATGCCACAACCAAGACTCAATGCATCCAAATAAAAATAAATAAGCAAAACACATAAATAAAAATAGCCATGTGTGCACAACTCAGAAATGCTTTCTTTCCTGGAGGAGCTCAGAGTTAAGCTAGATAAAATCATAATAGACTGAGTTAATTGGGAAAAGCAATCCTTTCTCCTGAAACAAATACTCCTCTTTCTCCTGACCTTGTCTGAGTGCATGTATAAGCCTCAGGGGCCAAGGTTTTGGCAAGGTTTATAAGGAGATTCTAAGCCCTCTGGAACAATTCTATTGGGAGGGGTGATAAGATGTTGGCTTAAGTCGCCCCTCTGACTCAGAAAAGGTAAGTAGAGTCTAGAATGGACAAAATAGCATCAGCAGACTGGATTTCACTCTGGGCTCTGGGTTCAAAAAGCATACCTTCAGATTTTCTTCTATATTGGCCAGCCCCCTGGTTCTCAAAGTACAGTCCCCCGCCTGCAGCATCAGCATCTACAGGCAACTTGCTAGAACTGCAAATTCCTGGGCTCTGCCTCCTACCTACTGAATCAGAAACTTGATGGGAAGCTGTGCTTTAGAAACCCTCCAGGTAACTCCTATGTACATTAAAATTTGAGAACCACTGGTCCAGCTCAACTCACCACCATCAGAAAGAATACAGTGGGCCAGTCCAGACTGACAATGGATTTAAAAGAAGACCATGCAATTAATTAGTTTTCAGTGTAAAAAATAATATAGGGTTGGCCAAAAAGTTCATTTGAGTTTTTCTATAAGATGTTATGGAAAATCCCTAATGAACTTTTTGGCCCACCTAGTAATAACAAATAATAAAAAGGAGAAGACAGGAATACAGAAAAGAAACATGATCAATAAAATCAACCATTTATGAAACCTAATCATAAATGGGTGATGTGCATCATAGCTGAGTTTACATCAGGTACTCATGTCTTTGGTGCAATCACTTTTCCCCCTTGCTGTTCTCTTTCAAACTGAAAATACTGTTGAGAAGATTAAAAATCTACTTGTTTAACATCTGACTCTGCCAGTTTTATCAGATCCTGAAAACAGAGCAGAAAATCACACAAATGTGGAGATTACAATTCATTGAACATTCATTTCAATTTCACAGTTTCAACAAAGACAAATCTGGCGGTAAACTTGCCTATTCAAGCTTTGTCTGTCTGCACATTCAAATCATTAACTGCTTCTCTGTGTCCTAAGAGGTCTAAGTAAGAGTTGACATCTCTTCAGTGTCTTATCATCTTTCAAAAGCCCCAAACATTTGCAGTACAAAAACTGGATATCTCAAAACACCACTTAGCAAATAGCCTTGTTTCATTCTCAAGGGGATGAAAAACCAACAGCCCAGGAGGGCACAGGCCACACTCACACTTGTCTTTGTTGGACTTAAGGTGGAACTATAAGCAGGTAAATATCCCCACACTGGTGCCTTTTTGGGGGGAGTACTAAGAAAACTTTTATTTCTGAGAAGATAAAATCAAGATCCAAATAAACTGGAAAATTCTTAAAGAGATGGGAATACCAGACCACATTACCTTCCTTTGAGCTTATGGAGGTGATGGAATTCCAGTTGAGCTATTTCAAATCCTGAAAGATGATGCTGTGAAAGTGCTGCACTCAATATGTCAGCTAATTTGGAAAACTCAGCAGTGGCCACAGGACTGGAAAAGGTCAGTTTTCATTCCAATCTCAAAGAAAGGCAACGCCAGAGAAGGCTCAAACTACCACACAATTGCACTCATCTCACACGCTAGTAAAGTAATCCTCAAAATTCTCCAAGCCAGGCTTCAGCAATATGTGAACCGTGAACTTTCAGAGGTTCAAGCTGGTTTTAGAAAAGGCAGAAGAACCAGAGATCAAATTGCCAACATCTGGTGGATCATCGAAAAAGCGTGAGAGTTCCAGAGAAACTTCTATGTCTGCTTTACTGACTATGCCAAAGCCTTTGACTGTGTGGACCACAACAAACTATGGAAAGTTCTTCAAGAGATGGGAATACCAGACCACCTGATCTGCCTCCTGAGAAATCTGTATGCAGGTCAAGAAGTAATAGTTAGAACTGGACATGGAACAACAGACTGGTTCCAAATAGGAAAAGGAGTATGTCAAGGCTGTATATAGTCACCCTGCTTATTTAACTTATATGCAGAGTACAGCATGCAAAATACCAGGCTGGATGAACCACAAGCTGGAATCAAGATTGTTCGGAGAAATATCAATAACCTCAGATACGCAGATGACACCACCCTTATGGCAGAATGCAAAGAGAAACTACAGAGCCTCTTGTTAAAAGTGAAAGAGGAGAGTGAAAAAGTTGGCTTAAAGCTCAACATTCAGAAAACTAAGATCATGGCATCTGGTTCCATCACTTTATGGCAAATAGATGGGGAAACAATGGAAACAGTGAAAGACTATATTTTGGGGGGCTCCAAAATCACTGCAGATGGTGACTGCAGCCATGAAATTAAAAGACGCTTGCTCCTTGGAAGAAAAGCTATGACCAACCTTGACAGCATATTAAAACGCAGAGACATTACTTTTCCAGCAAAGGTCCATCTAGTCAAAGGTATGGTTTTTCCAGTAGTCGTGTATGGATGTGAGAGCTGGACTATAAAGAAAGCTGAGTGCCAAAGAATTGATGCTTTTGAACTCTGGTGTTCGAGAAGACTCTTGGGAGTCCCTTGGGCTGCAAGGAGATTAAACCAGCCCATCTTAAAGGAAATCAGTCCTGACTATTCATTGGAAGGACTCATGTTGAAGCTGAAACACCAGTACTTTGGCCACCTGATGCAGCGAACTGACTCAATGCAAAAGACCCTGATGCTAGGAAAGATTGAAGGCAGGAGGAGAAGGGGACAACAGAGAATGAGATGGTTGGATGTCATTACTGACTCGATGGACATGAGTTTGGGCAAGCTCCGGGAATTGGTGAAGGACAGGGAAGCCTGGAGTGCTGCAGTCCATGGGGTCACAAAGAGTCAGACACTACTGAGCAACTGAGCTGAACTGAAAAATCAAGACTTTGTTTTATTTGAACTGTCTAGAGATTACCAAAAATATCAACAAAAATATCAGAGTCTGCTTTTCGTTTGGAGAACGTTATTATTAAAAGAGAAAATCTGGGTACAGGTGTGCCTTACTTTAAGAAATTTCAACCTCTCAGAGAAAGAGAAAAATGTACAATACCTATTTCCTTTACCACAAGGATTCACTAATTTCCCTCAGCACATTTAACATAAATGCCAAAATTTAATTCATACTCAATTTTTCTGAAATAAAATAATTGAAAAAAATAGCTCCATGTATACCATTTAAACCAGTAACTATAACCAAGAGGAAAGAAGAATTGAAGAAATCTCTGATAATAGTTACAATTACCATTTCATTCTCAAGGACAATCTTTTTCTTTTGTTGTTTTCTAAAATAGTGATGCCATTTTCTAGTCACAGATATATTTAAATGCTGTCTTAACATTTCACAGTTGATTCTCAGGGTCAAAACTTTCCTGTATCCAAGATATGGGCTTAAGTAACCTTTAAGATGGCTATGAAGGTGAAGGTGAAGTCACTCAGTCGTGTTCGACTCTTTGCAACCCGTGGACTGTAGCCCACCAAACTCCTCTGTCCGTGGGATTCTCCAGGCAAGAATACTGGAGTGGGTTGCCATTTCCTTCTCCAGGGGATCTTCCTGACCCAGGGATCGAACCCAGGTCTCCCACATTGCAGGCAGACGCTTTAACCTCTGCACCACTATAGATAGATATTAAAACAGAATCCTAATTTACAAATTTGCTAATATTTCTTCCTTGCCACCAACATAACCTATAGATCATTTTTAGCTAATGAACTGCTATCAAAACAGCCTTGAGGTTGGAGTTTCAATTCCTTCCCCTGATTTGAAATATTTACATTTAGTGTGTTGGGTGAGTGACCATCTTCCTAATAGATATGTTTCAACATTTCTGATTATTGTTTCTCAAATCCACAACTAAAACTACAGCAAGCTTACCTGTCATCATACAACATTTCAATAAAAACATAAAAATGCACAGAAAGGTGTACTCATTAGTTATTATGTAAATAAGCAAAAGATAAAAATCTAGCTAAATTATTTTTTTTAGGTTGAAAGCTCAGGTCAACTATGAATTACATAACTGTCACACGGTCATTTGTATTAGACATATGAAAATGATCTCTATGTATTATAAAGAACCATGAAGAACAGTCATCGACAATCCAGGGGATCTTATAAAAGAAAAAAAAATTTTTTTTTTTTTTTGCTCACCTGAGCTGAGAAACCACAGAAGAAACCAAACCAGAAATGCACAAGTGTGAAGGCAAAATTCTTATAGAAGAAATAGCATAAGAATTTGCACATTCGGACATAGGACCACCTTCCATGAACAAGGAGAAGCCTTTGGAGGTATCTGAACTGTGCAAATGAGTAGTCGCTGGCTAGGACTGCCTGCAGTCCTTCCTGGCCACTGATGCCGACGCCAATGTGAGCACCTAAAAAGAAGAAGGACACTTTCACTTCCCAGACAAAGACACCTCTTTGGGGAAACTATCACTCCTTTCTTTTCTTCTTTCTTTCTTTATAGCCATATGGCATGGCTTGGGGTATCTTAATTACCCGACTAAGGACTGAACCTGGGCTTCAGCAGTGGAAGCACCAAGTTCTAACCACTGGACCATCAGGGAATTCCATCAGGGAATCAATCTTCTCATAATGCTATTATTTATTCATGGAAATCTTACAACTATAGCATTTACCATTTTTCCCACACATTATCTCATGAAACACTCTTGATAGTTAGGTGTTTATCCTAGTTTTATAAGAGAAAATTGCTCAGAAAGTTCCATAATTTGAACAAAGTTTTACAATTTGTGGCAAAACATAACAGTTGGGACTATGTGTCTAGTGTTCATTCCTCTACACCATAGCTACTTACTTCTCCAAATAGTGATAGATACACAAATGATTTAATTAAAAACAGAGGATTGTTTTGTTTTTTTAATGAATGGTGGATGCATTGTACCGGAAAGTATTCATTTTAGAACCACTGGGAAAATTAAATTTCAATGCAATTTCCATTATATATTGCCAAATGCTGAACCTGGGCCTCCAGGTCTGTAGTGTGCCCCATTAAGCAAATGTCTCCTTACTTTTGATCATGCTGACATCATTGGCTCCATCGCCGATGGCCAAAGTGACAGCATTTCTATACTTCTTCACAAGCTCTACTACTTGGGCTTTCTGGAGAGGGGTGACTCGGCAGCAAACCACAGTCTTACACATGCAGGCAAGTTCTAGAAGATCATTCTTGACATCACTTTCTAGGGCATGGGCCTAGGTTATTAAAAAAAAAAACCACACAATAGAACAAGAGAGATGTCATTTGGGAAGCAGATTTCTTATTTCTCAACTGATTTCTAAACAGTTTAATTCACTTCAATAAGTCATTATTGACTCAGGGTCACACAAACGACAAAAGAGAATACTGAATGCCTTCTGTGTGCCAGGGAATTTTACCATAAAAGTCAAAAACACAGTGCCCTGTGTGTCCTCCTTGGTGCATTATCATGCTGTGCTGGCAAGATACAGTTCAATGCCAGGGAAGTTCCAGAATCCACTAAAATAAGGGAATGTGAAGGACACCCCGCTTAGAATGAACTACAAAGTGATGATTTGTTTGTTCTACATGGTGACATTTTTGTTTCCTTTGCATTATTGTTTTGTAATTTAGTGTTTAGTGTTGTGGTTGTTGATGTGAGGGCAGATTAGCAGCAAATGATCTGGAGATCAGTCCTTGAAGAGCATAGTGACTGAAATCAGGAGAGTCCTGTGCAAAGGGTGGCATGCAACCTGTATCTCAGACAGGGTGCGTCAACCAGTTCCACCTTTGCTCCTCCCCAAATATATCAGAGCCTTTAGACACACCAAGAAAGGACTGAAAAAGAGGACATAGTCCTTTGCAATTAACTGTAATTTTTTTTCTAGAAAATATCTCACTCTACATTATTTAGTAAATGCATTAAGAGAAAACAGGAACCCATCTAAACTCTGAGTCGGCATTATCTTTGAATGAATCTCTAGCAAGATGTTCACAGCCCATCACATTCTGGTCCCTATATTCTTTTTGAGGTCTGTCTTCCACCACCACCTTTAAGTTTACTCTTGTCATGCCAAATTGCTTGTTTCTACAAGTTAACAAGTTCTTTCTTGCCTCTGTGCTTTTGCACTTGCTGTTTCCTCTACCTGAAAATATCACTTTCTCTAGGAATTCTTCCCTAATTTTCCCATGAGGAATTAAATGTGCTGCTTTGCCTCTATGCTCTCAAAGCACCATGTCCATGCTTCTGTATAATATTTATCACAATACTATGAGATTAGCTCTCCCACCAGATGACAATCTCTAAAACAAACAGATTCTGTTCTCTTCATATCCTTATCCATCTTCAGGCTCTGGCACTATGACCTGGGCATGCTTAATAAATGTTAACAGGATGAATGGAAAGATGGGTGAATGAGTATAAAAACATAACTCCAATGTAGAAAATTCTCATGTCAAGGCCTAGAATTTTTAGGGGCAATTGTGAATTAGCATTCTCAAATATAATTACACTCTCTGAAACAGAAAGCTGGTAACTGGCTGTCTTGCTTAGAATGGTTCCCATCTCTCTCTTTTCTCTTTTCTTTATTATCAACAACTGAAAAACAGGCACAGACTGTGAGAAAACAGATCCAATTACACTCTGCAAAGCATCAAGATCTGAGCAAAGTGAAATCACAATTCTTTTTTAAACTTCTGACCATAGTAGAAGAAACCTAGCCAATTCTCCTTAAATGAAAAATGATATTTCATGGTTTCTAAAGCTCAGGCTTTGAAGCTGAGGGAATTCTTGAAGAGCAACTCTCTTAGATCTTTCTTTCAACATATTTGGAGATACAGAGAGAAAATCATTTCTGTTAACACCTGAGTGCCCTAACTGACCTCACACTGACCTCTCTGAACCTGAGAGAAAGTCAGAGCACAAGTCTTTGGGGAATCTTTCCCTATCGTGGTCCCTGGGGAATTCAACGAAGGCCACCAGCTCCAAGTCCCAGCTGACAGGCTTAGAATTCTCAGTTGCTGCTCATTTGTGCAAGAGAGAAGTTCGTGTCATCTGGACAAACTTTCAACTAAGCTTGGCCTGCAGCTGAGCTCTGTAACTTTCCATGGTGTAGAAGACAACACATTGGTACGTCTGGAACCCAGCTGCACGATGCTCTAAACACTAAGAGCTAACAGACAGCTGATTACAAGGCGGGAAACACAATATACTCCTGTCCAACTTCTTCTGTCCTCTAAGAAATAGTCTACAAGGAGATCCGTTTGTTTTCCAAACTCTGAAAGTGAAAAATAATCATCAAAGCCGGAAAAAGATGAGATTAGCTCTTTGTGCATATAAAAGATCATTTCACTGAAGTACAATCAGAGCTTTTGTTTTCTAAGTTAGAAACTCAGAAGAGCATTTTGATATTTGTTCAAGATTTGGAACCTGAACTACATTAAAAGCACAATGGAAGTTTATTCTATTACGACAAGAACCAGATTTCCTAATCAAAGCAAATTGTTTGGCATTGCTCTAAAATGCTGCTATTTAGAAAAACCACTAGAGGTATCTTAATGGCAGTAATTTGGTGTGGTAATTATATGAAGGTCAGGTTGTGCTCTGCAAATCGCAAATGTTAGGAAGAGCAATAATTGCAGTACATCCATCCAGTTGCATTATTTTAATTAAACAACAGGAACTGTGATACTCTCCCTGAGAAGAGCATTTAAACAATACTGCTGAACAGTCTACAGTCATTAAGACAAGACTGATATTCTCTGAATTCAGCATTTCTTCAGATCCTCACCTTCACTGTGATGGTTCAAGCAATAATGTATGAAATATATATTAGAAGTTTCCCTTTCCTTTGCAAACAGGAAATAATTGTGTCCACCCTGTTTCTAGCAGTGTCATTTGTTTTGAATACACAAAAGAAGATTTCATTATGACAGCAGAAAAGAACTCATTATTGGGGTGGAGAAAAAGAAATAACAAAAGCCTTAAGCAAACTCACCAAACTGTGGCCATTTATGATCAAGGCATAATCCCCTGTTACGGTTTCTTCTACAACTGAGTCCAGCTCCAGCGACTGCTTTTTTTCAAAAACTACATGTCCATTGGAAAAACTTCTGTTTCGTCCAAACAAATTTTCCTTTGCTTTCCTTAAAGGAGAATGGAGGAAGGCAAATCATAACAATGTATACGGAGCATACCTATTCACTCTAAGGAGAGGCTAGCCTAGAGGTAAATTCATTTCGTCACTATTCAGACAGACTGCTTGCATGAGATTCAGTTTCAGTGAGCTAGCTGGATGATTTGTTGTGATGGGGGATACCATAGCAAATTTGCAAATTCCAGGAAGTAGGAGGGTAAACACAAGGGAAACAGAATCATCTTGAACGTTTTAAATTACCTTAAAGCTAAATCATCATCGTGGGCTGGGTTGGAACCAGGGGCTCTTGTTAAATTTGATATATAAGGTTACCTGAGCTTCATGGACTTAAGAATGACTTATCTGGCACATGATACTGTTAAATAATGGAAAGGGAAAGACTGAAGACAACTGATAAAATCATCTAGGAATTCTGGGAAATTCTGTACATAAATTAATCAACTTGTAGAGCAATGTAATACAATCCAGTTAAAACAGCAGCCTTCTGAGAGACACATCTTTTAGAAATTTGACAATAAAAACAAATAATGGCATTTACTGAATTGGCATAGTCATTATAATACAATGGTATATTTTAAGTGAAAATTGTATTCATTAGCTCCAACAATAGGGTAAGTCTTCTGAGAAAGGAGCTACAGACACCAAAGTATAGAGGGCAGTTCCAAATGGAAACTCCCTCCAGTGCCCTAGATCTCATCAGCACTAGAATAATCCTGCCCACATCCATTGCTGCCGTTTAAGAGGAAGAATGTATGGTGACTTAATACTCTTCCTTAGAAGTGGCATTTTATTCTTCCCTTCAAAATAGAAAGACAATGCCTTTAAAGGGAGGAAAATTTCCTCTCTGAATCCCTTGGATAACAGGCTTTGAAGTAACATAGGGTGAGCTGACATGACTGCTAGAAATTTCAGTCACAACCAGGGAACCACACAGTAGGTGCTCCCAAAGATGAGTGGCAAAGCCAGACAAAACACTTTGGGCCACAACATGCACGTACAAAATGAGCACCCAGGACAGAATGGGGAGTGAGAGGCCAGAAAATAGGTATTTTGTCTTAGAGTAAAATGAAATGATCCTCCAAAGACTCATCCTATGTTTAAAAAATATATATATACTTAAATGGTTGTGTCTTTTTGTTTGTTTTTGTTTTTTTGCTGTGGCTCCTCTGAAGGAAGAGAATGTTCACATTATAAAAACAACCATTTTAGCCCTCAGCTTTCTAATTATTTGAAAATGTACCACTAATTGTTTACAAGTTAAATTGAAACATACACACACACACACACACACACACCCCTTCTAGCTCAACATCTCCTTCTGCTGGCAGAATGAATGAAAAAGATTAATAAAGTCAGAGCACTATGTGTGAAATTTAGGGAGTTAGGGTGGGCAGAGGGAGGGAGGAGTAGACATGAAAAATCATTGCTTTAAGCGGGAGATACAGGACTTTTACATCAGATAAGTATGTAAGGGAATCCTCCTCACCATCATGAAAATTTACAGTCCCAGGTAATGAAGAAAGCAAGAGAGACAAGTTGCTCTGAAATGAACATATTTCTCTGACAGGTTTGCAGAGCTCATGAATTAGGTCCTCAGAAAGCACCAAAGGGCCAGCATCTCCTGAGGTCTCCTTTTTAGTAAAGTTCTCACTTGCTGTATTAATGACTCAAACTCTTGTTTTCCCCCCAGAGAATGAAAACATTCCAAAGAAGGGTGAAGTTCATGAAAGTATTGGCTGAAATTCTATTTACTTAGGATTTTTTTTCCCCTAAACTGTCTTCCTAACATCTCACATGATCCCTTTTCCAGGCAGAAAAGGGACAGACAGTGTTTCTGGCCCTGCTTAAATTCCCACTGCACTCCCCCTGCAGAGCCTCCATTTGCCCATGCTCTATAGCTGTCATTTCTTTTTCTTCCTAGAACTTAGCTCTTCAAACACCAGCTAGTTCTCACAAAGCAATTTATTAGGAGGGGGAAAGTGACACATAACTCCCTTCAAAGAATATGAACTATACAACGAACACACAATGCTTTAACACAGAATACAAGTTACAAATGCTAAAACAAAAAGAGTGCCTGTTTTTTCCAAGCTCTGTAATGAAGGGCAGTCTGTTACAATGCTGGCATACAGAAATACATTAATGTCTGAGAACGACCTTGGCTGGCATTCACAGCCCCACACCAACCACTGAAACCTCACCACAAACAGAGCAAAGCACAGTTAGGCCCATGTTGGTTTACAGGCAATCCATAAAGTAAAGAGAGAGCAGGAAAAAGAGTCGTTTTGTCAGGCTTCTTAAGGCACTCTGTATTCAAACATTAAAAGGACCTCTTAGAAAATGGATTGAAACTATGTTATTGTGTTTAGAAGAATACAATTTTGACTTTGACATGAGCACTGGACTTGAAACCTGGAGATCTGGCTTCAGGCCCAAGGTCCGCCTCTGACATGTCATATGCCCACAGCTGAGTTAGCTGACCTCTAGCCACTTGATTAGCCAGTCACAGACCCATGGGAGAACCCAGGTCTTCAAATTTCTAGTCCTCTATCTGCCACATCAAAAAGCTTACACATAGTTAGCCACAGGCTGCCTCTAGGCTGGGACAAAGACACAGTGCTAGAGCAGGAGCTAAGGGACATTATCCTGCCAACAAAGGAGAAAGTACATGAAATTTTGACATCAAGCCCCAGTTTCATCCCTTATTAACTGTTTGACCTGTAAGATACTCAACCCCTGAACCAGTATCTTTATTAAAATCTAGGTGAATGGTACCAGTCAATCACATTGGTTGATACCATTATGAACACCTGGGCAGCTCTACCAGGCTGTACTAGGAGGTCTCCAGTATTAAGTGCTCTAAAATTTTACAATTTACGATAGAAACTAAACATACTAAAACACTTTGTCAGGGTGACTAGAAATTGGGAATTAGGAACAAGGGGCATTTTGTTTGGCCTGTGTAATGTTTAAAAAGAATCTGTTTGAATTTATAGACATGATGTTCACTTTCACCAAACCCCCAGCCACTGATCACACAACCATTTGCTTTTATGACCCCTCCTCATTCAAACAATAGCTTTCCACCAAATAGGTATATAAAAAAATGCAATATGCATGTCATTGATTAAAGAGGAAACATCAGTTCCTAGGTATATCACTGGAATACTAATCAGAAGCAACAGAATCTCTTCATGGTTCAGTTAATTTTTCTAATAAAATATGTGATCAGTGCAACAAAAATGAAACATGGATTTGGTTTGCTTGTAGGCCCAAGCAAACTTAAATCCTCAGTCTGCTTTTCTTTGGGCAGAAGACATATGTTATCGGTGAAATGTAATCAGTGCAGTAATCTTCAAAGAAACCTTAACAGGGTTTAATTGTAGATTTCTGGACAGACCCTTAATACTAAAGCAGCTATGGCAGCAAACTTAACCCAGGACTCAATGTGCTTAAACATTTTCATGACATTAAATCTGAAAAGTTTATGTGACATTAAATTTGAAGCAAACATCTTCATGATATGCATGAAAATACATCACTGTTTATGAAATAATTGAAACACATCTGATGGGTTTAAATATGAGCGTTGTAGGTCATTTTTCCTCAAGAGCTACCATCACTTAGATCAGCGGTCCCCAACCTTTCTGGTACCAGGGACTGAGTTCATGGAAGATAATTTTTCCACAGACTGGGAATGGGGGGAGGGATGGTTTCGGGATGATTCAAGTGTATTACATTTATTGTGCAGTTTACTTTACTTCTATTCTAATGCTGCCACTGATCTGACAGGAGATAGCAGTTCATGGCCTGGAGGTTGGGAACCTCTGACTTAGATCCTGTACTTCTGATACATTTTTTAAAATATTTTTGCTTGAACTCCCACTGAACTGAAACATGTAACAGAAGAAAACTGAGTGGTGTTAATTTATAATTTCAATATTTCATCCCTAAAACCTTGGGTTAGATATAAGAAGCCAAGTATAGGATTGTAGAGAGCACCTCCAGTAATAACTTTTCTTGGATGTTCTTTTCCCCCCTAATATAAGGAAATGCATATATAAATATATTGAATCTTCTCATGCAGAATTTTCTACTATGTACTGCCTGTCTGTCTTAGACTCTAAGAATGGGGTAATCTCCAAATCTTTGTTGAAATAAACATTATTTTCCAGCAAGTTAAGAAAAGTGACCTCAAGAGCCCTGAAATACTTAGTCTAGATGGAAAATATTTTTCTCCTCTGAATATATTGTTCTTCTCAGATAATCTTTTGGCTTACTGTATGAACACTATTCAGTTCAGTTCAGCCGCTCAGTCGTGTCCGACTCTTTGCGACCCCATGAATCGCAGCACACCAGGCTTCCCTGTCCATCACCAACTCCCGGAGTTCACTCAGACTCATGTCCATCGAGTCAGTGATGCCATCCGGCCATCTCATCCTCTGTCGTCCCCTTCTCCTCCTGCCCTCAATCCCTCCCAGTATTACAACTTCATTAACACAAAGTGCCAGAAATAAGAAAGCAAACATGACCCATAATTCTGTCATCCAGAGAGAACCACATGAGGAGGGAGTAGGGTAAGTATGGATATAGATGTATATAGTGTTTTATACACATACATACATACTTATATACACACATATGCCTTTTTAGAAAAACGGATATTATGCATGATATTTCATAATCTCACTTTTCACTTATCATGGACATCTTCCAATGTCAAAAAACACATAATTACTTTTAAGACTGTATGGTATCTCATTGCATCTATATCATACAAATTAACAAAATCCCGGTGGCTGGGTGTTTGAACAATTTCCAATTTTCTATTATAATAATTGATGCCACAATATCTATGTACGTATGCATACA
Organism: Budorcas taxicolor; assembly: GCF_023091745.1. Lineage (NCBI taxonomy): Eukaryota > Metazoa > Chordata > Mammalia > Artiodactyla > Bovidae > Budorcas > Budorcas taxicolor. The sequence continues at coordinate 58,722,223 of NC_068919.1, read as the reverse complement.
AACACACATGCATGCACACTCAAACATACATACGCTTGTCCATTTGTTTTCTTAAGGGCAATTCCTAGAGGTAAAAACCACTGGGTCAAAACTGTACACATATATAATTTTGAAATATATTGCTAGTTCACCCTCTAGAACGTTTCTACCAACTTATTCTCCTGACAGTATATAAGAATTCATATTTCTTCACATTCCTTCCACATCACTACAGTTATGTCACCCACTTAGTCAACCACACGTACCTGGATAAAATCTTGAGGTATTAATTTCAGTTCCCCACCCTTTCTGCAATCACCACTGCTACCACAGACAACCCTCTCTGTTTACTCAGAGACATACCTTGCCTCAGGAGGATGTGACAGAGCCAAACACAGAGAAAACAAGAGTCAATATCTTGTCTTTTGAGTATGAAAATAGACTCTTGAAACTCAAAGCAGAGTTGCCATCCTGAGTTCCAGGAATCTGGAATTCTAGTAATTGGGCTTTTTGAAACAGAAGAGAAGAGTTTCTTCAAGTGTCAAAAAATTAATCCTTAAAGGAATCAGAGCATAAAATGTTGCCCTAAGCGATAGACTGAAAAAAAAAGACTCCTTTTCTCTGTTTCCTACCTAGCGTAAAGGAGAGAGACTGAAGAGATTAGATGCTCATGAATCAATCACTAAAGAAGCCTAGGTGCTGCTCCCACTCTGGACTGGGAGTGGGCAGCTTTTGGGAATCTCAGTGTGCAACAGTAGTCACTGAAGCATGGTGACATGAAGGGGAGCAGAAGAAAGGGATTTCAGGAACACTCAACACCATGTGAAAGCACTTCTCAGACACAGAGAAGTGAGGAAGAACCCCTGAACACCCATGTTTCCCCAGGAGGATGTGGAAGTCAGCCCACAGGGAAAAGGAAGTGGGAAGTGCCAATGCCAGTGGGGTAGATGCTGAGCCTCAGTGACAGTAAGACAATAGCACGGCCTAGCCTTGAACTAAATTTACCCACAGTGCCTAATTTAATTGTTCTGTCATCAGGCAGAAAAGGGGTTCGAATCTAGTTTTAGAAAATTTTATGAGTTTCTGTTCTTGCCCAGCTCAGTATACTCCAGGCTGTGAAGTCAGACAAGCTAGAAATGACAGAGCCTCCTTCTTCTTCCTTCACATCAAATCAAATTCTGAGTCCTATCCTTTATACCTCCAAACAGCTGTCAATTTCATTCCACTCTTTCCTTCCTCATTCTTACAACCTCTTACTGCCTTAGTTTAACCCTCAACATTCCCAAACTTGAGTATTCCAACAGCTTCCTACCATTCGTCCATACCATTCATTTTTTTCCTCAAACATACTTCATCTATCCGGTCACGCGAGTGTTATTTCTAAGTGTAAAACTGGATTTGTCTCTCTTCTGCTTAGAAGTCCTCCATATCCATCCAATACCTTCAAGATAAAGTATGTTCACTTTTGCTTATCACTCAGTCTATCACCACTTTTATCTCTGAAAAATTGTCCCCACCCATAACTCTGTACTATACTCTAGCTACAACTTGACACATGGTTCCTGAAATATAACATGGTGTCTTTCTCATCTGTATGCCTTTGTGTATGCTATTCCATCAATCTGCAATACTGTTACCCAATGTAATCAACAGAGGAAGAGGATTCATAAAATGTGTAATGGGGGTCAGCATATTGTTTTCAGTATCTTAAGAAGGCTAATTAAAAGGGTAGTTTTTTTATGATGAGAATGCAAAGATTGTCTAATTCTTTAAAGTTTTGTTTTACTTTCAGCTACTTTATATCTACCTGGTATAGAAGAGGTATATCAACCTGCTATATCACACTGATTAGAAGCTGTAACTGAAGATTACTTGTGTCTTTGCCAAATAAAAATTAGAAAACCTAATTGTTACTGATATAATTTTATCATTATTATTTATATGATCTTAATAATAGACTCCAAAGTTTATTGGAAAAATATTTTTTAAAAATTAATCCTTGTTGTTTCAAAGACTGGGAACAATGGCTAAGGAAAGAGGGCAGGAGGAAGGGAGGAAGTGGAAAGACTGGAAGGAAGGCAAGAAGGATGTTCAATGAATGGTCATAAAGCTTTAAGCTCTTATATTAATCCCTCAAATAAAATCATTTATAGGGTTTGTATTTGCATATTTTCTCATTTTACAAATGAGGAAAACAAACAGAGAGGTTGAATAGTATATCAAAAATCACTTAGCTAGCCAGACCACAAAGACAAGATTCCAACTTGGCTCAAGTCAACACAGATTCTGTACTTTTCCCCTTACGCTGGCTGTGTCTACCTGAAATCCATTCTACTGTAGTTGCCAACCTGGTATCTGACCTCAAGGGAAGCAACCAGATGCTTCAAAAACTGCATTTTTTAATTTAAAGAGAGTAAGAGTACACCCATGGTGTTTTCAGAGAAATGTGGCTAGTGAATGGGTGCACAGGCTCTCAGGCCTTGCTGCCTAGATTCAGCCCCACCTGAACCACTGACTAGTTGTAAAACTTTGAGCACATTATTTGCCCTATGTGTGTCTCAATTTGCTAACTGGAAAACAAGGATAATGATAATGTCTTTCACTGGGTTGCTTTGTGAATGAAATGAGAGAATACATGCCTACTGCTTACTACAGTGTCCAAGGCACTGTCTCAAGTTCAGTCATTCAGTCATATCCGACTCTTTGTGAACCCACAGACTGTAGCACGCCAGTCTTCCCTGCCCATCAGCAACTCCTGGAGCCTACTCAAATTCATATCCATTGAGTCAGTGATGCCATCCAACCATCTCATCCTCTGTCATCCCCTTCTCCTCCAGCCTTCAATCTTTCCCAGCATCAGGGTCTTTTCCAATAAGTCAGTTCTCTGCATCAGGTGGCCAAAGTATTGGAGTTTCAACTTTAGTATCAGTCCTTCCAATGAATAGTCAGGACTGATTTCCTTTAAGATTGACTGGTTTGATCTCTTGGCAGTCCAAGGGACTCTCAAGAGTCTTCTCTAACACCACAATTCAAAAGCATCCATTTTTTGGCACTCAGCTTTCTTTTTAGTCCAACTCTCACATCCATGTATGACATTAGAAAAATGAGAGCTTTAACTAGACGGACCTTTGTTGGCAAAGTAACGTCTCTGCTTTTTAATATGCTCTCTAGGTTGGTCATAGCTTTTCTCCCAAGGAGCAAGCATCTTTAAATTTCACGGCTACAGTCACCATCTGCAGTGATTTTGGAGCCAAAGAAAATAAAGTCTGTCACTGTTTCCATTGTTTCTCCATCTATTTGCCATGAAGTGATGGGACCAGATGCCATGATCTTAGTTTTCTGAATGTTGAGTTTTAAGCCAACTTTTTCACTTTCCTGTTTTACTTTCATCCATATAGTCAAAGCTATGATTTTTCCAGTAGTCATGTATGGATGTGAGAGATGGACCATAAAGAAGGCTGAGCACCAAAGAACTGACTCTTTCAAACTGTGTTGCTGAAGAAGACTCATGAGAGTCCCCTGGATTTCAAGAAGATCAAATCAGTCAATTCTAAAGGAAATCAACCCTGATTATTCAATGGAAGGACTGATGCTGAAGCTCAGTCCTGAGCCATCTGATGCAAAGAGTCAACTTATTAGAAAAGATCCTGATGCTGGGAAAGATTGAGGGCAGGAGGAAAGGCAGCGAAAGAGGATGAGATGGTTGGATGGCATCACCAACTTGATGAACATGAGTTTGAGGAAACTCCAGGATAGTGAAGGAGAGCGAAGCCTGGCATGCTACAGTCCATGGGGTAGCAAAGGGTCGGACAGGACTTAGTGATTGAACAATTATTAAATAAATTATTAATTTTCCCAATAGTCTACAGACTCTATCATTAAACTTATAGAAATAATAATGATAAAATTACATCAGTAATAATTAGATTTTCCAGCTTTTACTTGTCAAATACATATGCGGTCTCCAGCTATAGCTTCTAATGAGCATGATATAGACATTTTCTACAGTGAGTAAGACAGTGTAAAAATGTTGGGAGATTTGATCTACAAGTATTAAGGTTAAATGATGGAGACACACACAGTAAGGAAGCTTATGGTGCCCCACTGTTGTGTTGAGTGAGCTGTGTTGAATGGGCTGTGTTAGCCCCTTCAGGACTAGAGCAAGTGGCAAGCCATTTGCCTGTAAGCCATTTGGTCAGACCCCAAATGGACTGAGTTTAGAGAAAGCAAAACTAGTTATAAGAAAGCACTTTCTAAAGTTCTGGGGAAATATTAGGCAGACTCTTTCTCAACTCTCAGATTTTCCTTTCCCCTCCTTCCCTCTCCTTTCCTCTTTCCTTTAACACTCACCTGAGTTCTTCTCTGACCTCTGTAGCTGTGTTTCCTGCGATGATGAACACATCATTCATGTCATCAGTCAGCATGTTGCAGGCATAGCCAATATTAATGGCAGTTTCTGATACAAAAGAAAGCCCACTTCAGTTAGAACATTACTTAATAAGATAAGTATCTTTTTCATAAGAGTTTTGAGGCCTTTCCATATTTCCTTAAGGCCTACAGGCCTCCTTAACTTCAGAGAGAGTATGATTGGTAATAAAATAAATACAAGAGATCGAGGAAGAAATTTAACAATTTGCTAAATCCACAAAAAAATACCAACATCTATGAATCCTCAACATTCTCATCTAGTTTTTAAAAAAACTTTTTGATTTCCAAAAGGAGTACTCATGAAAAGATCCCAAGAACTTGTGATATAGTAAATTGTATACATTTTACTTGTATAAAATTTTACCAGAAGTCTTGAATACTGTCTTTGCAGAGCTGAAACACTAAGCTATTATGCAATCTGATATAATAGACAAATTGAAAACTCCCAAAATGTTCAGTTGAACAGCAAAAAAAAATGATTTTAAGTTTTTTTAATTCTCCCACATGCAACATTGCCATATTTCCATTAAGTGAATAGAAATTTGGAATTTGAATATCACCTCAAAAACAAACCAGGACTGATGCTACAAGATAACACGATATTACATGATATTAACCAATCCTACCTCTAATTTTGTATAAGTAGAGCCTAGGATAGGTAAGTACCCCTTCCATCTTCAATACAATCATTCAATTTTAATTTTATTGAGTTGTTAGACTCTTGTGAATTCTATGGAGTCATTAGATTTGTCCCAAGTCAAGGAAGACAACTGATAAAACTTCAGCATATCCTTTGTAGAAACCACAGAAATTAAAGCTAAATAGTAAACTTATGAGTATTCATAACTAATTGAATGGCTGTACACACTGATCAAGTGAAGTCTCTTAACAACTCAGCACAGAGCTAGACTCTCTGTGTTTTACATTTTGTAATCAGTGATTTGAGTAAACGTATAGAGAACTGATTTATCAGGTCTGCAAATCCTCCAATGTTCTAAAAAGTAACTAACAGGTAAATAGAATCTTAAAAACATGTATGCCAGTTAACTGAATATTTCTGGTCTACTGATGGCCAAGTAGAAAATCATGTTTGTTTTAACCATTACTGCTAGCAATAGACCCAAACTGTATTGATCCCCTTTTCTTTCCTAGGAATCATGATATTCTGAACCTAATGACTCTTTCTCTGATGACTTGGAATTTTGTTATGCCTGAAAGTGGGTCAGCTCTTAGTGTCCAACTGCATGGGCAATCTTGGAATTCAGCCAGGTTACACTTATACAGTCGTGGTGGCTGTTAAAACACCAAAATATTTTCATACCAGTTGATAAAAAGCGGCTTTCTTGAGTCTCTCCAAAGCCTACCCCTCCTAGAAGATTCCCAAACCTCCCTACCAAGAAGAAACTAAAGAAGTAATGCTGAAGTCTCCAATGTCCTGCTCCAGAGCTCTGCCACTCTGTGATCTAAACCAGGATCAGTGCACATACAAACCAACAGTTAAACATTTTAACACCATTGCTGCCTATAACTATTATTTTTAAGATGTATTTGAACTGAAACTCAACTGACTCCAGGGTGTACTACAGAAGATATTTGGTTCAGTCCAGTTCAGTCACTCAGTCGTGTCTAACTCTTTGCGACCCCATGAACCGCAGCACGCCAGGCCTCCCTGTCCATCACCAACTCCCGGAGTCCACACAAACCCATGTCTATTGAATCGGTGATGCCATCCAACCATCTCATCCTCTGTTGTCCCCTTCTCCTCCTGCCCTCAATCTTTCCCAGCATTAAGGTCTTTTCAAATGAGTCAGTTCTTCACATCAGGTGGCCAAAGTATTGGGGTTTCAGGTTCAACATCAGTCCTTCCAATGAACACCCAAGACTGATCTCCTTTAGGATGGACTGGTTGGATCTCCTTGCAGTCCAAGGGACTCTCAAGAGTCTTCTCCAACACCACAGTTCAAAATCATCAATTCTTTGGCGCTCAACTTTCTTTATAGTCCAACTCTCACATCCATACATGACCACTGGGAAAACCATATTCTTGACTAGACAGATCTTTGTTGGCAAAGTAATGTCTCTCCTTTTGAATATGCTGTCTAGGTGGGTCATAACTTTCCTTCCAAGAGGTATGCGTCTTTTAATTTTATGGCTGCAGTCACCATCTGCAGTGATTTGGAGCCCAGAAAAATAAAGTCAGCCACTGTTTACACTGTTTCCCCATCTATTTGCCATGATGGGACCAGATGCCATGATCTTAGTTTGTGAACTTTAGGCCAACTTTTTCATTCTTCTCTTTCACTTTCATCAAGAGACTCTTTAGTTCTTCTTTGCTTTCTGCCATAAGAGGGGTGTCATCTGCATATCTGAGGTTATTGATATTTCTCCCAGCAATCTTGATTCCAGCTTGTTCTTCCTCCAGCCCAGCATTTCTCATGATGTACTCTGCATATAAGTTAAATAAGGAGGGTGACAATATACAGCCTGAGTGTACTCCTTTTTCTATTTGGAACCAGTCTGTTGTTCCATGTCCAGTTCTAACTGTTGCTTCCTGACCTGCATACAGGTTTCTCAAGAGGCAGGACAGGTGGTCTGGTATTCCCATCTCTTTCAGAATTTTCCACAGTTTATTGTGATCCACACGGTCAAAGGCTTTGGCATAGTCAATGAAGCAGAAGTAGATGTTTTTCTGGAACTCTCATGCTTTTTCCATGATCCAGCGGATGTTGGCAATTTGATCTCTGGTTTCTCTGCCTTTTCTAAATTCAGCTTGAACATCTGGAAGTTCACGGTTTATGTACTGTTAGAGCCTGGCTTGGAGAATTTTGAGCATTACTTTACTAGCGTGTAAGATGAGTGCAATTGTGCGGTAGTTTGAGCATTCTCTGGCATTGCCTTTCTTTGAGATTGGAATGAAAACTGACCTTTTCCAGTCCTATGGCCACTGCTGAGTTTTCCAAACTTGCTGGCATATTGAGTGAAGCACTTTCACAGCATCATCTTTCAGGATTTGAAATAGCTCAACTGGAATTTCATCACCTCCACTAGCTTTGTTCGTAGTGATGCTTCCTAAGGCCCACTAGACTTCACATTCCTGGATGTCTGGCTCTAGGTGAGTGATCACACCATCGTGATTATCTGGGTCATGAAAGTCTTTTTTGTACAGTTCTTCTGTGTATTCTTGCCACCTCTTCTTAATATCTTCTGCTTCTGTTAGGTCCCTGCTATTTCTGTCCTTTATAGAGCCCATCTTTGCATGAAATGTTCCCTTGGAATCTCTAATTTTCTTGACAAGATCTCTAGTCTTTCCCATTCTGTTCTTTTCCTCTATTTCTTTACACTGATCGCTGAAGAAGGCTTCCTTATCTCTCCTTGCTATTCTTTGGAACTCTGCAATCAAATGGGTATATCTTTTCTTTTCTCCTTTGCTTTTTGCTTTCCTTCTTTTTACAGCTATTTGTAAGCCCTCCTCAGACAGCCATTTTGCTTTTTTGCATTTTTTTTCTTGGGGATGGTCTTGATCCCTGTGTCCTGTACAATGTCACAAACCTCCATCCATAGTTCATCAGGCACTCTATCTATCAGATCTAGTCCCTTAAATCTATTTCTCACTTCCACTGTATAATCATAAGGGATTTGATTTAGGTCATACCTGAATGATCTAGTGGTTTTCTCCACTTTCTTCAATTTCAGTCTGAATTTGGCAATAATTTTGGTTAGTTTGATCGTAAATTCTTGTTATATATTTGCTTTCCTCTTTGTATTTCAAAGACTTTCCTAAGTGCAGTATTGGGCAAATGTCTTATTAATTAAGCTTCCTGGTTCATTAAAATTTCACCACAAAAATGATAATCCTCTTTTCAAAACATCATCATCAAATTACCTTGTTTGTCTCCTGTTAGGACCCAGATCTTAATATTGGCTAGTGATAAGCTTGTAACTGTTTCAATCACACCGTCTTGTAATTTGTCTTCTACAGCAGTGGCACCTAATAGCTTTAATGAAAAAATAGAGAATACCTTACGTTAATGCATGCATATAACACCCATAACATCTATGGCTTTTAATCACAGAGTTTAGAGGTCAAAGCATATAAAGATGGAAATTAGGATGTGTTGATATAGCAAGCATCCTTTATGTGCAGAGGTGGGCTGGGGAAACCCCCAGAAGGTTCCCTAATCCAGGCAACTGGTGGGCATAGCAATTAGTGCAGAGGTCCTGGAAGTTAGAATTTACATGAGGGATATGATATGCTCAGATAAAACATTAGCATAAATGATCAGAAGCCATTTGGGCTTGTAGAGCCTCAAGACTCCCCCACGTATATCAAAGGAAAGGCCTCATCTCAGAGTCAGGACCTCAAAATAAAAAGTAGAACCATTCTCTTCAATGAACAAACCATCAGATGTCATGAACAAAAAGTGAAGGTTCTTATGCAATATTTCATCCAAAGATGATCAAGGTGTGATCCCTAGTACGTCACAACAGCCTAACAGTCTAGCCACTGGGGCCCTAGGGAAGAGTGGTTTCTAGAATAAATCACGCTCTGGACAGTACAGATATAATCAGCCTCTCATGGGTCTAGGTTGGTTTACAGCTGGATCCCCACTCTTCACAGCAAGTTTCCCTGTTCTAAAAAGGTGGGTCATACAGTATGGAGGAAGAAAAAATACAACATCAAACAAAACATGACACACCAGAGGCTGACAAAGAATAGGGAGTCTACTATCTTCTAATCTTGGGGGACTTCCAATGGCATAAGCTACTGCTAATTGAAATAATCCTCTGGCCACATATGACAAACTCAAAGCCAACGTATAAAGCATGATTCAAAGTTTGAAAGAGTAACATCTGCTGTGTGCAAGATGATTTAGCCAGTGGATTATTCCCTTGCTAGATCTCTAAACACATACTATCCCTTGTGTAAACACAAACCATCATGCTTCTAAATTCATACCATCAAATCCCTTTCAATTTCTTCATACAGCCCTGCTATCCGTTCATCCCTCTCATCTGTGGTGGTATTTGCATCTTCAAGCATCTTATGCCACTCTCTGAAGTACTTGTCATCCAGATCTCTGTATGCGATGGCCAAGGTTCGAAGGCCTTCTCCTGCAAATTCCTGCCAGGGCAGACAGAGACCTTGGAACCATCCCAAAACAATAATCACAACAATAAAATAACAAAAGTAATGAGTAAGAAGTTATGCACTCAAATTCATTTTAGCCCAAGAGCACAACTTAGTCCTCTTGACTCCAACTTTTTAGTCCCCTTGGAAATGGGAGATGATATTTTTATTTTGTATTTTATTCCAATGGGATTGAAACATTCAAAGGACCTAGCATTCCCCCTTAAGACTGCTGAAACACCCACTAAAGGGTCCTCTTTGAGAGGTGATCAATGGTGCGCGTGACTTCAAGTAACCGTTCAAAGCAACATGTTGGTTTCTAACCTATATTCTGCCTGAAGGAAGTACTGCTAGTGATGAGAGGGACTCAGCCTGTTTTATGGGCCATGGCCCTAGGTTTTCAGGGGAGAAAAAAATGACCTTCAGAGGAGCCATGGCTCTCAAACCAAAGGAAGGGGGTTCTCACAAGGGGCTGCAACATGACATCTCACCAAAGTCATGCTGCTGCTGCTGCTAAGTCGCTTCAGTCGTGTCCAATTCTGTGCGACACCATAGACGGCAGCCTACCAGGCTCCGCCATCCCTGGGATTCTCCAGGCAAGAACACTGGAGTGGATTGCCATTTCCTTCTCCAATGCACGAAAGTGAAAAGTGAAAGTGAAGTCACTCAGTCATGTCTGACTCTTTGTGACCCCATGGACTGCGGGCTACCAGCTCCTCCATCCATGCTTTCCCCCTAATAATATAGTGATGTCTAAAACTAACTCCCTCCCTGTGTTTATGTTTGAAGATTTACAATAATAAAGTAAATCTAATCAATAAAGATGCATAAATAAATGTTATGCAATAGAAATTCAAGGATATTAATTAACATTATAATAATAACTCTAGAGGAAAAGTGAGAAAGGCAGGAAAGTTAATACAAATTTTCACTTCTGGGAACTAGTACTAGAAGTGGTGGTGGTTGTTGCTCAGTCATTAAGTTGTGTCCAACTCTATGACCCTGTGGACTGCAGCATTCCAGGCTCCTCTGTCCTCTACTATCTCCCAGAGTTTGCTCAAATCCATTAGAAGTTGAAGCTTTTACTTTTCATCCTAAAACTTTTTTGCTGTAGTAAAGTCTAATTTTTAAAATAAAATTGTTTGAAATGTTAAAGAGATCATCAAGCCCAGTTACTTTTTAAAAATCATTTTTTAATAAACTATCTTCTATGGAGTTAGTATTTAATAACAGGTCAATTTTATCCAAGGATGATACTCCTTCTTTAGTGTCTCAGTCAACTGAGAGTCTGAAATAATACCTCGGGTGCTATATCCTTTTAATATGCAAATAATTCACTAAACATAGGAGACTGGTAGTTGCTAAGTGTTTCAGACAGTCACAATAGCTAGAAACATATGTTGAACGCTTGGATAAATGCTAAAAACCTCCCACTTTGCACAGGCCTCTAGTGGCCACTTTATGGGCTTCTATACTGGAAGCATTTTTATAGCCATTTCTGCTCCTTTGGGCATTGCCATGAAGCATGTCTTCTCTGTTATATTCTGGCTTATGGAACAGACACAGGTTGGCAATCAGACACAAATTAAACTTTGACACACCCTAATTAGGTAAATGGAAAATCAGTGCCCACTGTGGTGATGTGGTTTAGCCCAGAGAGAGCATGAGAAAAATTATCCAAACTTATCTCATAGGCAGTTGGTAGCACTTTGGATATTGCAATCACACTGTATAAGCCCTCCCTTCCAAAATCACCACTGGGTCCCCAAATGATCTGAAAATCTAGTTACTGCCTTATAATGATCTTTTGTCCTCTTAATTCCAACAAACACTTCTTTGACTTTAACTTGCAATGCCCCTGGGCATTACCAGTGCTTTTCTTTGTTCTGCACAGCAGTGAATCAACTCTAAGATGACACTACAAAAGGGGACAGATGATTTAAGTTATTTAATTAGTGCATGAAACAAGTTGAACATTTAGGATTAGCAAGATCATTTCCTATCATTAAATCATTCAAAAATCAAAAACTAAATAAAAATTTAAAACCTCAGAATTTAGAAGTCAAAATGAATAAAGTGAAAGAAGCAAAAGCAAGTCAAATTGATACTCATAGAAATGTAGAAAGATCAAATTAGGTTTCCCATACTTTAGTATGAAAATCCAGGACCTTGGTGTTTGAGCAATGGCAAAATCAAATGCTTATGATTCCAATGTTGTTTTCATAAAAAAAAAAAAAAATTTTTTTTAAAGGACCATGATGGCCTTCTGGAAGAGATTAAAAGAAAATCAAGAATGCTCTATTGGGAAGACAAAAACAATAGCTATGTTTGTAACCAATATTACCAAACCATCATTCTTTAAACTTAAAGTCAGGCAGAGGTTTTTATTTGTTTGTTTGTTTTTTAAAGATTCAGGGTATTTTTTAACATTAAATATAGGGCTTGGCAAAGAAAATGAACTCTCAATTGCTTTTTAAAGGAGAGAAACCAAGGAGGAAGTAAGAGTTCTGAGCAGTTGCCCTTAAATTTCATATTGGGTGTGACAGAACCTCAAACAAATGTTAGAATGACCCTTGAAATCTCAGGGTTTTTAATCAGATAACATTCATATTTATTCTTAGACTCTTACTCTTTTGCAAAAAGAAAAATGTATGCCAAAGATCATCCCTGCTCCCTTTAGGAAGCTTCTGGAAAGAAACTTCGCATAGTCTCAGGCTGTATGCATTTGCTAACTTCAACCCAAGGGACATTAGTGACTCATCATGATATATGACCCGGATAAAAAGACCCTTAAAGGAGAAAGTCGGCTACAAAGATTATTTTCCTCTCACCATATAAACATGGCCCTAAACTATCCCCTGGGTGGAGGGGAGTAACCGTAAGAGATTCCGTTAATACCAGACACATCAGAACCCAAGGGAAAGCAATTCTCCAGTTCCTCTTCACTAAAACTAGTCCAGTCACCCAGGTGGAACAGCCCCCAACTGTAAAGAAGTCAGAGCAGGTTTCCCTTGGTGTGCTGAGTCATCTCCTGACCAGAGTTCAGGAGCCCATACTCAGTGGCTATTTCTCATCAGCTGCGGGTTCATCCACCTTGGAGAGACTGACCTGATGCTCAGCAAGGCAGGGAGTGGGTCCATGTGCCAGTTTCTCAGCGTTCACTGGCACAGTTTCCTGTGGAGCCGTTCTCCACACACTTTCTATTTCAGAAATCAGATCACTTAGCTGATATTTTAAAAAGAAGACCTAACCACAGGAAGCTGCCAAAGGGCCTCCGTGCTAACCTTACCATAAGGGCACTTACACTGAGATGGTCTGAAGTCAAAGTCAGAAGGTCTTCATTGGATGGATGAAGTCTTTCAAACAGAATAGTATCTGCTCCTTTGGAATAAAGCTTTATCTGTCCTTCTGGGTTTCGAACTGAAAAAAAAGTTGGGAAAGTAGATAATAATCAATGAAATCCATCAAAATTAGACTCTCCTTGGCCTCCAGCCAGGCAATTTGGAAATGAGCATCATGCTTTAGGCAGTCATAAAATACTCAGTGCCTTGGTTAAAAGGTCATTACCTAAGTCACCTGACTTTACTCCTGTTTCGTTAATTTAGAAATATTCCATCTACAGGAACAAGTATTTTTGTTCTGATGCATACAACCTTCCTATTTTCCTTGCTTACTATTTCTGAAGAGCTGATACATTTAAATTTAAGCCTTCTGTATTGAGCAGAACTGAGAGCTTTGTTTGCCTGTCTCCTGATGTGAAATTCAAGACTGACTGTAGGAATCAGCTATCAGCATTATGCCAAATGATCACCATATGGAGTTCGAGTCATTCAAAGTCAGGGTTTATGCATTTTTCTCAGCCTTTGCTGATATATATCTTCACTACCTTTATTCCTTAGAAAAGCTCTTTTACTCTCGGGTCATAATCCTAGCTACAAGCAGACTTCTCAGGGGGCTTTCAAAATTGAAGTTTCTATCTTCTTCCCACTAAAAGTCTGTATTAGTAGGGCTGTGTTTTAACCTGCTCCCCCCAGGTTTGGGAATGATAGCTTTGACAAGGCTCCAATCCCTCATTTACAATCCTCAACTCCTCCCCTGGGTGGCACACATGTTGCTGTCAGACAAATCTTTCTTTAAGCCACAGAATACTTGACCTATATTTGTAGGCTTGGTTTTACATCTTGGAACATACCAGGCACCTAATTATTTATTAAACAGATGAATAATATAGAAATGTATTTCTCCCCTACTGCTTCTAAAGGACTGACACAATTTAGGACAACTGCTCATGTCACAGCTTCATGGTTTGAACAGTGACCCTCACAAGCTTCATCGAGTCTAAGATTATTATATGCTTTCCACTCAGTTGTACCTTATCTCTAAAAATAGAGTGCCTCATAACAGATGGACATAAATATTGACTACTATTAGTTTAAGAGGATATGAAGTTCAGAGCTTGACTTAAAGGAATAAAATACCACAGTACAATAAATTACTTTTCCCCATAACCTTTTTTTTAATTGAAATATAGTTGATGTACAATATTATATAAGTTACAGGTGTACAATATAGAGATTCTCCATTTTTAAAGGCTACACTCCATTTATAGTTACTCATGCTAAGTCACTTCAGTCCTGGCTAACTCTTTGTGACCCCATGAACTGTAGCCCACCAGACTCCCCTGTCCATGAGATTCTCCAGACAAGAATACTGCAGTGGGTTGCCAGGCCCTCCTCCAGGGGATCTTCCCCACCCAGGAATCAAACCTGTATCTCCTATAGCTCCTGTACTGCACATAGATTCTTTACCACTAAGCCAGGGGGGAAGCTCAGAAGTTATTCACAATTTTGTAGAAGTTATTCTACAATATTGGCTATGTTCCCTGTGCTGTACAATATATCCTAGTGGGTTATATTATACATAATAGTTTGTATCTCTTAATGCCCTATCCTTAAAATTCCCCTGCTCCCTTTCCTCTCCCCACTGGGAACCGCTAGTTTATTCTCTATATCTGTGAATCTGCTTTTTAGTTGTAGCCACTAATTTGTTGTATTTTTTAGATTCCACATGTGAAAGATATTATACTGTACTTGTCTTTTTGTGTTTAACATATCATTTAGCATAATGTCCTCCAAGTGCACCTATGTTGTTGCAAATGACAAAATTTAATTCTTTTTTATGGCTGAGCAGTATTCCATTGTATATGTATACCACATGTTCTTTACTCATTTGCTGATGAACACTGAGGTTGTTTCTTCTAATTTTTAATGACCCTTAGTCAACACTTGATCTAATCCAATTTCCTTCTAGCTTGAATAAACCTAATGCATCCTGGAAACTTTTTTGTATTGGGATTTATCTATGGGTTGTCTTCTCTTCTAAGACCCATGGTCAACTTTCATAGTTTCTAGAACTTGCAATTTTTCTTGTACTCAGCTCTAATGTCCACAGTGGGGAAAATGAGAGAGAAAAAAGTGCAATTTATATCTATTCAATCAAGTGGAAGGAAAACATTTACTCCTAGGAAAGGCTTTCTCTTTCTTTTCTTATACAGCAATCCAATTTAATTTCTCCCACATTTTCTTCCTTCTGTTACCAGAGCTATAAAGTCAAAGTGTGTATATCCTCCACTTGCTAGTAAAACTTCTCTATGACTGTTAAGTCCAAGGTAGGATATTGATTCTCAAACTTCTTGGTCTCAGAACCCATTTACACTCTTAAAACTTCATAAGGACTATAGGTAGGTCCTATCTATCAATATTTACCACATTAGAAATTAAAACTGACAAATTTTATTATATCAATAGTCTTATGACACTAATGATATTAATCAAAATATAATTATTATATAAATAACAATAAACATTACATATTTACATAAATGACACTTTTTCCATAACAAAATAGTTTGGGGAGTGGCAAATGTTCTATATGATTATAGATCTCTTTAATGTCTGGTTTAACAGAAGATGGTTGTATTCTCAAATCTGCTTTCTGTATTCAATCTGCTGTGATATCACATGTCATGTGGCTTTTGTAAACCTCTGTGACATACTCATGAGAAAAAAACTAATGTTTTATAACATTAGCATTGTTATAAAAATACTTTTGTCCTTATGAATCCTCTGAAAATCTTTCAGGTTTTCCTAGGGTTCCCCAGATCACTCATTGAGAATCCCTGGTCAAGGGAAATCACAAACTCATTATGAATTGTGCAAATTCCTTACCATCTCTTTGTCTCACCATCTCAATTTCTATTCTGAAAAAGAGATATTTAAACAACCTAACTTCTAATGCCATTCCAGCTCTACAATTTCCTGATTTAGTAAAGCTTTTCCATATCTGATGCCTCCTCTTAATCCATCATTAACTCCTTTAAATTTGAGTTTGCATAGTCCAATTTCATGGAATCCTGCTTAATTTTACTCACTGAACATTTCTTTTAGCAGCTCAGCTAGTTTTATATCCCTTTTCATTCAAGGCTTCTAGTCAGTTCTGCTAGGAAATCTTTAGGCTAATAAAATCTGTCCTTTCAGAAGTTAGCTTTTTAAAATAAATTAAAAATAAAATAGCAGTTTTAAGTGATTGAGATAACAAATAAACAGAGCCTGGACAAAGGTCACAGATTTTTAATTATATAATATGTTCCCACTGCCTGTCCTTTAAATACTGGTGTTCTTCAGAGATTTACCCCAAATTGACTTCTCATCCCATCCTTCACACGCTCCTTGGGCTGTCAGATTCTTTTCCTGGCTTCAGCTATAGGATGGTTACTCTAAATGTGTATCTCCTGCCTAAATCCATTTCCAGTGCTCCCTTCTGCCTGGACATCTAACTACCAACTGGACATCTCCTCTTAAATGTGCCTGAGCACATTAAACTGAAACTGGATACATTATCACCAATAACTAGTTATTCCTCCTATGTCTCCGTGTGTGTGTGTGTGTGTGTGTGTGTGTGTGTGTGTGTGTGTGTGTGTGTGTCCAGTTTTAAATATCAGCTTCACCATCCACTCAGTCTCCCAAAGCAGTCATCTGGCCATCACTCAAATCTCCTCCCCCTTCACTACCCATATCCAATTGAAACCAAGAGGTCTCTGCCACCTTCTCTCTTTCCTAGATTATCAACTGGTTTTATTCATCCCAGTCCTGTTTCCCTCCAAACTCTTCTATAACACAGCCATCACACGCAGTGTGAATCATCTTCACACTATTGTGTAGAATCCCGTAATTGCTTCCTTTTGCCCTTAGATCAAGTCTGGACTCCTTTACTGTCGTTCAGTCACTCAGTTGTGTCTGACTCTTTGCGACCCTATAGACTGCAGCGTGCCAGGCTTCCCTGTCCTTCCCTGTCTCCAGGAGTTTGCTCAAACCCATGTCCATTGAGTTGGTGATGCTATCCAACCATCTCATCCTCTGTCATCCCCTTCTCCTCCTGCCTTCAATCTTTCCCAGCATCATGGTCTTTTCTAACGAGTCACCTCTTCACATCAGGTGGCCAAAGTATTGGAGCTTCAGCATCAGTCCTTCCAATGAATATTTGATTCCTTAATGTGGCAAAAACAGGAATCATCTAGATCTGCCCCCTTTTAGCCTATTTCCTACCCTGCTTCACCATCTTCTCCTGGATGCAACCACAAAGTAGTTTTCAGTTTCATATTCTACTTCAGCTTCAAGTTCCTAGAACATGGTAGGTACTTAATAAATATTTGCTTGATTGAGTTAAATTATAATTATGCAAAATATGTTATAAGCAGTAGCTATGCCTTAGTGATATAAGGAAAAGAAAAAATTCAGAAATGGCTCCAGGTTTCTGTTGTATGAGTAAATACAACAGTAATACCATGAAGGTTGATGAATAATTCTACATGCCATATTTCAGTTGGGTTAGAAATGCCTGTCACATCTCAGTGTGATTTGTACTTTGATAATCCTTAAAAGGTTTAGAGTTGAGAAACCTTTACGTAAAGATCTTGCAAGGGCTTTACAAGGAGCTACTGTAATTTATTCTTCTTTAATAATTATCTGCCACTTGGCCCTATTAATAACTATCCTTGAATTTTATCTGTTTTTATTTACATAATTAGTAAACATGTAAATAACTATTTACATATTTCCAAAACTATATAATGAGATCTATACACTTCTCAAGGTTTCCTAGATGGTGCTAGTGGGCAAGAACCTGCCTGCCAATGCAGGTGACCTAAGAGAGGCAGGTTTGATCTCTGGATTGGGAAGATCCACTGGAGGAGGTCATGGCAACCCACTCCAGTATTCATGCCTAGAGAATCCAATGGACACAGGAGCCTGACATGCCATGGTCCTTTGGGTCGCACAGAGTTGGACACAACTGAAGCAACTTTGCATGACTACACCCATATACTTATCTATGAGGCATATTTTTTCAGTTCAGTTCAGTTGCCCAATCGTGTCCAACATTTCATGACCCCAAGGACTGCAGCACACCAGCCTTCCCTGTCCATCACCAACTCCCGGAATTTGTTCAAATTCATGTCCATTGAGCTGGTGATGCCATCCAACCATCTCATCCTCTGTCGTTCCCTTCTCTTCCTGCCTTCAATCTTTCCCAGCATCAGGGTCTTTTTCCAATGAGTCGGTTCTTTGTATCAGGTGCCTAAAATATTGTATCTTTTATACCTTCTGACAAAATTACTTACAGAAATCTATTTTTATTTAGAATGAATAAAAACCACTGAATAAATCAGGGCTCTTGCCCCAGAATGAAAGTACCACTGGTACTGAAACTATACATTCATGATTCAATGAATGATTGTCTAAAACAGGCCTGAAGAAGGAGGAGAAGTCCTAGGAGGAGGAGAAGACAGCAACAAATGTCTGAGACTTCATGTTGGGGTGTTTTCCCCACCAAACCCGTGACAATCATGAGTCTGACACTGTTGTTTTTTTTTTGGTCTTATTATCAAACATAGACTTGTCTACCCTAGTGGAGTCTCTCTTTCAAAGTCCTCCTGATTAAAAAACAAACAGAACTGATTAAAAAACAGAACAAACATAAAGCCCCAAGCCTCCATGCATTCTGCGGCGGAACACTACCTTTCTTCATATGGGATCCATTAAGGCAAACATGTGACATTTGTGGTTAGGCTGTGATTTCCCTGTAATAGTGACTGATGCTGGGGAAAAGCCAAAAGCTCCCCTGTGTAGCAATCTTAGGTTTTGTCAACACCCTCAGAGCAAAGAGAAGCCAGTTCTGGGCCAACCCAACATCAATAACACTTCCCTGAAGCTGTAAATAGAAGATAATCCCTGCTGATACAACATCAGGCCAACACCCAGAGCAGCATATGTGCTCATTAGTAACACTGACAATGACTGCCTACAGCTTGCTGTCAGAAAAATAAAAATAAACACCCTCAGATGATGTTTGGTTTTTACCTGCTGAGAGCAATCTCCCAGGGCTAGTTTCCAGTAGTAAGACACCAAAAGTCCTACTGTTACATACACACACACTTTTCAGAGTAAAAATTGATTTAACATGTTGATCAGGATATTCATAAGTTGTAAAATGTTGGGTTAAATGTTATTTAACAGATATTCCTAGAGAACATACTATGTGCTAAGCACTTTGCTTGGCTGTGGGTAGTTTATGAGGTTTAGGGCACAGTCCCTGCCTTCAGGTAGCATGACTTTAACGGGAAAAGTCATGAGTATCACAGGACTGGTATCACACTAGTGCTTCGAACAGGGGGCTCTGGGAAACAGAGGAGAATGTGGTTATTCGGAAAGGAGGAAAAGAATCGAGAGAATGGGTGACACCTGAATCAATATTACCAGATAATTAGGAGTTTTCTGAGAAAGGAAGAGGAGAAGAGGAGAGGTCTACGTTGAAATAGTCCATGCAGTGTGAAAGTGCACAAAGCATGCTGAGTATCTCAGGGGAGAATAGAGTAGTATCTAAGGATCTCTTAGTCTAAGGAAATGGCTCCCAAACTGTGGTCCAAACAGTGACGCAGCAGCAGCAACAACACCTGGGAGCTTGTGAGACATGCAAACTTTTAAGCCCCACCCCAGACCTGCTGAATCAAAAACTCTAGGGCTGCACTTTAACAGCATTTAAAATCTGCATTTTACTTTATACTTATCTTTCCAAATCACATATTTGCCTATCTTCTAAATTACCAGGTGCTTCCTAAATATGATTCAAATTGTAGAAGCCCTAAAATAATTCAATCATATTAAAAGAAAAACAGAAGAAGGGCACGTAAAAAACACTATACGTATGGCTAGAAATACTATCCAAAGTCAGACAACAAACTGGAAAGCAGTGTCTGCAAGCTGCATCACAAAGGGCTTCTCTCCCTAATATATAAGGACGTCTATAAATATAGAAGAAAAAAATCTAGCAGTTCAATAGCAAAATGAGTGAAGAGTACTAACACTGTACAGAAGGAAAATATACATGTATCTCAAGCATAGGAAATCAACTCAACCTCATCCATGATAAAAATGTACAAACTAAAACTACTGTTACATGCCATTTTAAAAATTGACAAAAATCTGAAGTTTGATGTTGATGAGGACATAGGGGTAAAGGCATTCATACTATGGAGGTGGGATTGTAAAATGATATACCTGCAGTGGGTGCAATTTGGCAATAACCATCAAAATTAAAAACATGTTTATCCTATGACCCAACAATCTCATTTCTGATAAACTTTCTGAAATAATTGCACATGTACAAAATGAAATATGTACAAGGCTACTCATTTCAGTACTTGTAAAAGCAAAAGTTTGAGGATAGCATAAATGGGCACCACTAAGGGACAAAATGAAAGTGTTAGTCGTTCAGTTGTGTCCAATTCTTTGCGATCCCATGGACTGTAGCCCACCAGGCTCCTCTGTCCATGGAATTTTCCAGGCAAGAATTCTGGAGTGGGTTGCCATTCCCTTATCCAGGGGACCTTCCTGACCCAGGGATCAAACCTGGGTATCCTTCAGGGAGACCTGGCAACTAGCTCTACTACTACTATACTACTACTACAAGGGACAAAATAAATTTTGACTTAATCCATAAAGTGGAGATTTACATAGTTTAAAATTTTTTAAGTATATTCTTTTATGTACTGATAAGGAAAGAGTTCTTAAATATACTGCTAAGCTATAAAAAGCAAAAATAAATAAATAAAATCTTCATTTTAACAAGTCTTCCTGGTGGTTCTGATGGGAGCTGAAGTTTGAGAGCCAGTTACCTAGGGGCACAAAGCAGATGGAGGTATTAAAAGCATGTGACCTACAACAGGGATAAAGAGGCCAGACTTTGGAGAAAGACAAATCTGGATTCAAATATTTGCTCTGCATCTTACTGGCTTTGTAACAAGATACATGACAATACTGGGAACGATACTTGAAATCGTTGAGCTTTAAATGTCCCATCCCCTGACTGGGGGTGACATACTATTACAAGACTTTAATAAAATATTTGTATAGGGTTCAGTTCACTCACACTGGCATATAGCAAAAGATAGATAACAATTTTAATAAGAACATAGTTGTGACAAAGTTCTCTATTAGACATACAAAATTTGAGATAACTGTAGTATAACCCAGTGACAGAATCCAAGAGAAGCCTGAAAATGTGTATGGAGGCCTCAGAGAGAGACTGAAACTGAAGAGCCATATGGGAAGGACACAAAATATAGGCAGTAGCTGCCACCACATGAGCGGTCAAGATTATCCAAGGAGAGCGCAGAAGAGGAAGGGACACCAACACTGAAGAGTACGATGAAGAACAGTCAGCTTGAAAAGGAGCTTGAGAAAGAAAGCACAGGACGAGGGGAGACCCAGGAGCCAGTGTGGTCAAAGAGGCCAAAAGAGGAGTGTCAAGAGAAGCAGATTAACAGTATCAAATGTCACTAAGTTTAAAGGGATAAAGATGATGATAGAGGATAGATAGATGGACAGATGGATAGTAGACAGATAAGGTGGAGGGAGAGGAGGAGGAAGGGAGGAAAGAAGGAAGAGGGGGAATGTCATTGTACTGGGTAGTTAAGAGGTGATGTCAGACTTCTGAGAAGGAATTCTGTCTTGAAGATTAGAAGCAGAAGCCTGACCCTTATAGGCTGAAAAGAGAAACCAAGATGAGAATCAAAAACTGATCTTGAAAAATTAAGCTGTGACGGAAAGAAGAAAAACTGGGTGGCAAAATCAGTGGAGATCAGAATATGAACAATAAATTTAAGGAAACAAAGATGATCATAGAGTTGCAGGCTGAAGAAAGAAGTCAGTGATGAAGAAGAAAGTGAAGTTACAAGCAAGTGAGAAGAGAATGAGTAAGGAAGGAAAATGGAGGGGAACAGGTAGAACCTTTAGCATTGAAAAGGAACAAGAGCGATTTTCCTCTGAAGCAGAAAACAGACTGAGCAAAATCGTAGCTTGGGGATGCAGGAGGAAAATGGGGAAAAGGGTAAGGTGATGGTGCTGGACACAGAATAAGCACTTATTTCATTAGTTATACTCACTGCTACCGAGTTGAGGCTAAGTTGAGGATGACACAAGCTCAAAAAGTTAATACATATCACAACTCTCAGCACATAACTAGAGTGAAATCATCCTTGAGAAGTTTCCATATAACCATAGTATTATCAAAAGATCGAAAATACTCTCAGCCACCAACCATACCTATGACAGACATCCTTTTTCGGAAATTGTTGAAATCCAAAAAGGCAAGCAATTGATAAGTAACTAGTGTTCCCAATTCTTCTATTGTTATTGTCTCTGGGGTCCGAGACTTAAAGATGAACCCCAAATTTTTTGCAGCAGTCACTAGAGCCCCTTCATCAGGTGACTGGACTTGGTAAATCAGTTCTCCTAAAAGGAAAAGAAACAAGTGGATTACATAACAAAAAGAAACCGATTATTAATATGAAGATAGTAACATTCACAGAACACCAACATCAATTTCAACTCATTCTATAAGACCCAACCCAAGTGTCAGCTCTAGAAATTAGACTTTTTCCACTCACTAACCAGCTGAACAGGCACCTGTCCTGTGAAACTTTCAGGACACCATGCATAACACCATGCATAAGAGCCTTTGTCAGATTACAGGAAAAAAACTCATTCCTGAGCCTGCCTCCCTCCTATGTGGAAAGCGTCTTAGGTCAGAGACCACAACTTTGTATTTTCAGTGACTAGAAACATGCCAAGAAAGTTTTACAAACTAAAACACTTAAAACTCACATAATCCTCATGGCAATGAGGCAGGGATTATTAAAATTATTACAGGCATACCTCAGAGATATTGCAGACTTGGTTCCAGACCACTGCTAAAAAGTATTGCCATAAAGCAATTCACATGAACTTTTTGGTTCCTCAGTGCATATAAAAATTACATTTACATTATACTGTTGTCTGTTATGTGTGCAATAGCATTATATATAAGAATATACATACTTAGTTAAAAAATACTTCACTGCGGAAAAAATGTTTGTAATCTGAGTCTTAGGTGAGTCATAATATTTTGGCAATAGTAACATCAAAAAATCACTGATCACAGATCACCATGAGAAATATATGTGTTTGTCACTCAGCCATGTCTGACTCTTTGTGACCCCATGCACTATAGCCTGCCAAGTTTCTCTGTTCATGGGATTGTCCAGATGAGAATACTGGAGTGAGCTGCCATTTTTTCTCCAGGGGATCTTCCCTAATCAGGGATCGAACTTGGGTGTCCTGCATTGCAGGCAGATTCTTTACCAGCTGAGGCATCAGGTGAAAAAGTTTGAAATATTAAAAGAATTATAAAAATGTCACATAGTGACACAAGTGAGCAAATACTATTAGAAAAATGGTGCCAATAAAATGTACACCCGTGGTGGATTCGTGTCAATATATGGCAAAACCAATACAGTATTGTAAAGTAAAATAAAGTAAAAATAGATTAAAAAAAAAAAACTTGCTCGATGCAGGGTTGGCACAAATCTTCAATTTGTAGAAAACACAATATATGTGAAGTGCAATAAAATGAAGCACAACAAAATGAGGTATGCCTGTATTTCCATTTTATACTGGTAAAACTTATGACTGAAAATGTTATGCGGCTTTTGCAAGATAACACAACCAGACTGACGATGCAGACATCCCAAATTCCTCTTCAGTCTGCTGCTAATGATCATTTTATGAAAATATATCAAAGAAATCCCTTGAAATGTAAGGAATAAAACCAGGATATTAATGATTGGTACCTGATATTGTGTAGGTGCTGGAGTGGGGGTAAGAGAAGAGAAGAGAGGAAAAGAATGAAGTGGAGGAAAAAAATAAAAATACACTTAAAAACCAGCATGAATAAAGTAAGCCCTTCTATATAAAATTATCTTTGTATGTAAAAATAAATTAGAAAAAAGTAGGCACAGCTAGATCCATTTTACTGATTTATAATAATGTCCAAGATAAATTGTTAGGAAAACTGGTTGCATATTAATCTATGTACTAGAATTATTTTTCTGTTAAAAAGAAACTACCTACATATCTATGTGTATATATATATATATATGCATACATGTATAAGCAAGTACAAAGTGTGAAATTATGTACACCAAATGTTAACATTAGTTACCTCTGCTGCTGCTGCTAAGTCGCTTCAGTCGTGTCTGACTCTGCATGACCCCATAGGTGGTAGCCCACCAGGTTCCCCCGTCCCTGGGATTCTCCAGGCAAGAACACTGGAGTGGGTTGCCATTTCCTTCTCCAATGCAATGCATGAAAGTGAAAAGTGAAAGTGAAGTCACTGAGTCGTGTCCAACTCTCAGCGACCCCATGGACTGCAGTCTACCAGGCGCCTCCATCCATGGGATTCTCCAGGCAAGAGTACTGGAGTTGGGTGCCATTGCCTACTCCGAATTACCTCTCTAGAGATTGAATTAAAGTTCAGGGAAGAAATTACTATCTTTGCCTTTATAAATCCTTATGTTGTATGGCTTCATTTGCTATAAGAGGCATAAATTAATTTTTTAAATTAAAAAAATTGAAGCAATTACTTCATCTATTATGAAATGACATGATAACTTCCACTTCTGGAAACATGGTGGACTAGGTTCCAAGATCAATCTCCTATGTTAGAACCAGGTATAGATTCTATAAATAAAAAGCATTTAAATATTTTTGCACGTACCCAGGACTGGCAAGAAAGCAGCAGTTGCTCAGGTCAAAGACTGAGGAACAAAAATACAGTTGGATTAAAGGATGGACATTTTGAAACTAATTGGTTTCCAGTATCTCAGGGCTTCGGTTAGAAAAGACACAGGCCAGGGAAAGAAGTCTAATAGGAGATCACTTCTTAAAACTGAGCACCCTCCCCCCTCAAAAGGATGTTCTCTCAGTATGAAGGTAAACTGGAAAACAGTGCCCATTTTAAGACTGCCTATAAGGAAAACTGTCTATTTATAAGAGAGAAAAAAATATGCTGAAAATTTATAACAGGAAACTGACTTTCATGTGTATTTGCATCCTAAATTCACAGATCACCCAGATATTGTGAATTTAGGTTGCAAATACACATTAGTGACTAAGTGAAAGTCACTCAGTCATGTTTGACTCTTTGCGACCCCATGGACTACACAGTCCATGGAATTCTCCAGGCCAGAATACTGGAGTGGGTAGCCTTCCCTTACTCCAGGGGATCTTCCCAACCCAGGGATTGAACCAGGTCTCCCGCATTGCAGGCGGATTCTTTACCAGCTGAACCACAAGGGAAGCCCAAATAGCGTCTAAAGGAAATGCAAATCATTTCTTGGAGAAACCAGTCTTAGCCTCAGAACCTGAAAAACTTCTACAAATGAAGTCCGAAATAAAATGACCAAGATATAATTAGAACCAACAGAAAGAACAGAGAGAATAATATCCCTAAAAACTTTAGAAATTGAAGTTATCAGAAATACTACAAACAAATATTTAATGGATTTCAAAAATAAAAGAGATAAAATTAATCAGATTGCAAAAAGAATTAAAGACTTAGTAGAAGTCAAAAACAGCAAATTAAATAATACGAGAGAGAATTTGTATATAGGGGAAAAAATTGAGAAAATTCCAGAATATATCCCAGAGGGACAAAGAAAGGGAAAAAATCAAAGAATTATTAAAAGACATAGAGAATAGAGTGAGAATGTTACACACTAAAGATCTATTACAAGAGAGGAAATGAGTCAGAGTCCATACTTGAAGAAATACTATGGCTGAGGAAATTCCAGAAGTGACAAAAGACAACATTCTATGGACTCAAGAATCTCAATGAATTCTCAGCAATACAAATATATTAAAAATTCACACCTTCACTAAGACTATGAAGAAGAAGAAATCTCAAGTCTATGCCCCGACCAGTAACGCCAAAGAAGCTGAAACTGAACAGTTCTATGAAGACCTACAAGACCTTCTAGAACTAACACCCATAAAAGATGTCTTTTACATTATAGGGGTCTGGAATGCAAAAGTAGGAAGTCAAGAAACACCTACAGTAACAGGCAAATTTGGCCTTGGAATACAAACTGAAGCAGGGCAAAGGCTAATAGAGTTCTGCCAAGAGAACACACTGGTCATAGCAAACACCCTCTTCCAACAACACAAGAGAAGACTCTATACATGGACATCACTGATGGTCAACACCAAAATCAGATTGATTATATTCTTTGCAGCAAAAGATGAAGAAGCTCTATACAGTCAGCAAAAACAAGATGGGGAGCTGACTGTGGCTCAGATCATGAACTCCTTATTGCCAAATTCAGACTTAAATTGAAGAAAGTAGGGAAAACCACTAGACCATTCAGGTATTACCTCAATCAAATCCCTTATGATTATACAGTGGAAGTGAGAAATAGACTTAAGGGACTAGATCTGATAGAATGCCTGATGAACTATGGATGGAGGTTTGTGACACTGTACAGGACACAGGGATCAAGACCACCCCCAAGAAAAAAAAAATGCCAAAAAGCAAAATGGCTGTCTGAGAAGGCCTTACAAATAGCTGTAAAAAGAAGGGAAGCAAAAAGCAAAGGGAAAAAGAAAAGATATACCCATTTGAACGCAGAGTTCCAAAGAATAGAAAGGAGAGAGAGGAAAGCCTTCCTCAGTGATCAGTGCAAAGAAATAGAGGAAAACAATAGAACGGGAAAGGCTGGAGATCTCTTCAAGAAAATTAGAGATGCCAAGGGAACATTTCATGCAAAGATGGGCTCAATAAAGGACAGAAATGGTATGGACCTAACAGAAGCAGAAGATATTAAGAAGAGGTGGCAAGAATACACAGAAGAACTGTACAAAAAAGATCTTCACGACCGAGATAACCATGATGATGTGATCACTCACCTAGAGCCAGACATCCTGGAATCTGAAGTCAAGTGGGCCTTAGGAAGCATCACTATGAACAAAGCTAATGGAGGTGATGGAATTCCAGTTGAGCTATTTCAAATCCTGAAAGATGATGCTGTGAAAGTGCTTCACTCAGTATGCCAGCAAATTTGGAAAACTCAGCAGTGGCCACAGGACTGGAAAAGGTCAGTTTTCATTCCAATCCCAAAGAAAGGCAATGCCAAAGAATGCTCAAACTACCGCACAATTGCACTCATCTCACATACTAGTAAAGTAATGCTTAAAAGTCTCCAAGCCAGGCTTCAGCAATACGTGAACCGTGAACTTCCAGATGTTCAAACTGGTTTTAGAAAAGGCAGAGGAACCAGAGATCAAATTGCCAACATCCAACGGATCATTGAAAAAGCATGAGAGTTCCAGAAAAACATCTATTTATGCTTCATTGACTATGCCAAAGCCTTTGACTGTGTGGGTCACAATAAACTGTGGAAAATTCTTTAAGAGATGGAGATACCAGACCACCTGACTTGCCTCTTGAGAAACCTATATACAGGTCAGGAAGCAACAGTTAGAACTGGACATGGAACAACAGACTGGTTCCAAATAGGAAAAAGCTGTATATTGTCACCCTGCTTATTTAACTTCTATGCAGAGTACATCATGAGAAATGCTGGGCTGGAGGAAGCACAAGCTGGAATAAAGACTGCTGGGAGAAATATGAATAACCTCAGATATGCAGATGACACCACCCTTATGGCCGAAAGCAAAGAGGAACTAAAGAGCCTCTTGATGAAAGTGAGAGGAGAGTGAAAAAGTTGGCTTAAAGCTCAACATTTAGAAAACTAAAATCATGGCATCCGGTTGCGTCACAAATAGATGGGGAAAGAGTGGAAACAGTGTCAGACTTGATTTTTCTGGGCTCCAAATCACTACAGATGGTGATTGCCGCCATGAAATTAAAAGACACATACTTCTTGGAAGGAAAGTTATGACCAACCTAGACAGCATATTAAAAAGCAGAGACATTACTTTGCCAACAAAGGTCCATCTAGTCAAGGCTATGGTTTTTCCAGTGGTCATGTATGGATGTGAGAGTTGGACTGTGAAGAAAGCTGAGTGCTGAAGAATTGATGCTTTTGAACTGTAGTGTTGGAGAAGACTCCTGAGAGTCCCTTGGACGGCAGGGAGATCTAACCAGTCCATCCTCAAGGAGATCAGTCCTGGGTGTTCATTGGAAGGACTGCTGTTGAAGCTGAAACTCCAATACTTTGGCCACCTCATGCGAAGAGCTGACTCATTTGAAAAGACTGTGATTCTGGGAAAGATTGAGGGCAGGAGGAGAAGGGGACGACTGAGGATGAGATGGTTGGATGGCATCACCGACTCAATGGACATGGGTTTGGGTTGTCCATGGAGTTG
Source organism: Budorcas taxicolor (assembly GCF_023091745.1). Lineage (NCBI taxonomy): Eukaryota > Metazoa > Chordata > Mammalia > Artiodactyla > Bovidae > Budorcas > Budorcas taxicolor. The sequence continues at coordinate 58,693,930 of NC_068919.1, read as the reverse complement.
GGTGGACTCCGGGAGTTGGGAAGCCTGGCATGCTGTGGTTCATGGGGTCGCAAATAGTCAGACGCGACTGAACTGAACTGAACCAGGGAGAAAGGACTGATCACCTTCAAGTCACAACTGAACTAACACGTGACCATGCAGTAACAGAAATCACAGTCAAAATACAGTTAAATATCTTCAGTGTGCTGAGAAAATTGTCACCTTAAACCTTTGCACACAACAAACATCATTCAAGAATAAGAATGTGCCAGGGGAAGACGGATTGTGGGAGAGAAGGATTGAGCGTTTGCAATTAGCAGATGCAAACTATCATATAGAGGATAGATAAAAAATTAAGGTCCTACTGTATAGCCCAGGGAACTATATTCAATATCCTGTGAAAAGAATATAAGAAAGAATGTATATATATTCTTTTATATACATATATATGTACATATATATGTGTGTGTGTATATATGTGTAACTGAGTCACTTTGCTGTAAGTAGAAATTAAACACATTTTAAATTAACTATACTTCAGTAAAAAAATTTTTTTAAAGAATAGGGATGAAATAAAGTTGCTTTCAAGCTTTTGAGAGTTTACTACCAGTAGCTTCTCCCTAAAAGAAATTCTAAAGAATACATTTTTGACCAGCAGAAGCTCAGTGATTGCACAGCATTAAAGACCATAGAGATGAGTAAATATATGAGTAAATCTAAGTAAACTGACTATAAAAACCATAAAATTAACCTCTTGAGGTACTGAAAAATAAAATATAAGACAAAAATACTATATAAATCAGCACAAGGTTTATTAGTATTGAAGCGTTTTAAGGTCCTTATTTTGTTCAAAAAGGCTTAGGCTATGTTGAGTAAATTATGCTAAAAGTTCTAGGCTATTAACTAAGAATACAAATAAGAGTATATTATTTTCAAGGCAGTAGAAATAAAACTGAACTAAATCTATAAGACTACAAGAGGCAGACAAATGTTAGGACAAATATAAAATACAAAAAGATGGTAGAAAGATATCTATCAGTAATTACAGTAATTATATATTAAATTGTTGCTGTTGTTGTTTAGTCACTAAGTTGTATCTGACTCTTTTGCACCCTCATGGATTGTAGCCCACCAGGCTCCTCTGCTCGTGGGATTTCCCAGGCAAGAATGCTGGAGTGGTTTGCCAGTTTTCTTCTCCAAGCCCAGTGATCAAACCCGTGTCTCCTGCACTGGCAGGCGGACTCTTTACCACTGAACCACAGGGAAGTCCATATATTAAATACTTAGAACCTAAACATATTGATAATCAACAATGGGTAACTGGCTAAATGTTCTATTTAAGATTTGGTTTAGTTAAACTGGATATTCTTTTAAATATCAAAAATTTTGCCATTTACAAGAGATGTGTCTAGAACATTAAAAAAAAAGAATGGCAGGAAAGAGTATGGAAAGCTGAATAATGCAAATACTAACAAGAGGGAAACATCAACAACTATACTGGATCAGACAAAATAAACATCTATAACTATACTAGCATCAGACAAAGTAAACATTAAGGCAAACATGTTACTAGAGATAAAAAGGGTAAATATATATTGATAGATGTTTTCATTTAAAAAAATTTAACTCTAATCTAGTATCTAATAATGTGATCTTAAATATACAAAGCAAACATTAGCAAAACAAAGTAGAATTAATGAATACACAATTACAGTGCATATAACTATGCTTGTGGCTTCCCTTGTGGCTCAGCTGGTAAAGAATCTGCCTGCAATGTGGGAGACCTGGGTTTGATCCCTGGGTTGGGAAGATCCCCTGGAGAAGGGCAAAGCCACCCACTCCAGTATTCTGGCCTGGAGAATTCCATGGACTGTATAGTCCCCCAGTCCATGGGGTCTCAAAGAGTCGGACACGACCGAGCAATTTTCACTTTCACTATACCATAGTGATTTAAATACACTCTCATTAATCAAGAAATCAAGTACTCAAAAGGACCCAGAGAGGGAGAAGATTAAACAATACAATTAATAAACAGTATCTAGTAGATATATTAGAACCCCATTTTCAATAACTGCATAATGCACATTTATTTCAAGCACACACAAAACACAGAAACTGAACATATATCAAGCCATAAAGCAAGTTCAACAAATTTTAAAGGACTGGTTTTAAGGTAACAAGAAAAATTTTCTAAATTTTTTATCTCTTTAATTGACATCTACCTAAATAGAAAAAAACTTGTATTGAAGCCTTTGTACCTTCCACTTCTCTGCTTCTGAAATTCCTGGCAAAGGGAATGAGAATATCAACTTTCCCAAATGTCTCCATGAAACAAAGAGCACTCACTTAAAATAAAAGCAATACCCTCAGCTATAAATTATAGAGTCGTATAGTTTTAAGTTCATCAGATTTGGGTTCTGTTCTTTATCATAACTAACATTTATGTAAGTAAGGTTTATATTTTCCAGTGCTCTTGAACATACATGGATTTAAGTCATCTATCCTATAATTAGAACTTTAAAAGGAGAAAAAAAATGTAATTTCCCCTTATTTAGTATAGTAATCCTTCACTGAGAATTTGAAATCGCAAAGGAAAAAACTGAAATAGTTGAAATGATACACACATTTACTTCTCTTCACTTCAAAATGCTTTTATATGGCAGAAGAGATTGGTTCATATCCACAAGAACAGGTACAACTTAATAGAAATAATACTAAAATGTTAGTAAGAATGTAAAGGTACTAGAACTCTCATATACTGACAGTAGGAATGTAAAATGATACTCCATTTTGGGAAAATAGTTCGGCAGTTTCTTAAACACACCTATGCTATGATCAGGCAATTTCCATTCCTAAGTATTTACGAAAAACAAATTTGTTAACTTTTTTAAAGACATAAAAATGTTTATGGCAGCTTTACTCATAATAATCCAAAGCTAGAAATAACCTAAATGTCTGGACAGAGGGCTGGGGAAGAAAAAAAGTGGTAAACATATTCATAAAGTGAAATGTTACTCAAATTTAAAAGAATGAACTACTGACTGATATGACAACATGGATGGGTGACAAAAACATTACATTGCATGAAAGAAGCCAGACACAAAAGGATACCTATTATATGATTCTGTTCATATGAAGTATTAATATAAGGACAGGCAAAACTCATTTTTGATGATAAAAATCAGGATAGTGGTTGCTTGGGCAGTGGTTGGTGATGTGGACTAGAAAGGAACATGAGTAATCTTTCTTGAATGATGGAAAATATTAATACTTTGATGGGGTGGTGGTTACATGGGTGTATATAATGGTCAAAATTCATTAAACAATATACTTAAGATCTGTGTTTTATTGCATTTAATTATGTCACAACAGACAGAGAGAATGGACTTTGGGGCACAGTCAGGGAGGGAAAGGGTGGAACAAATAGAGAGTAGCATTGAAAATACACATTACCATATGTAGAATTAGATAGCTGGTGAAAATTTGCTATGTGATGCAGGAAGCTCAAATCAGGTGCTCTGTGACAACCTGGAGGGGTGAGAAGGGGTGGCAGGGAGGCTCATGAGGAAGGCAACATATGTTTCCTCATGGCTGATTTGTACTGACGTATGGTAGAGACCAACACAATATTGTAGGGCAATTATCCTCCAATTAAAAATTAATTTAAATATTAAAATATCACAATATGAAAAAATTGTAGTGATACCATAAAAGAGGAATGAGTATTTTCAGTGAACCAGAAACTTGAGAAATGTCCGAAAGATAAAAAGTATATTTGATAAATGAATAAATAAGAAAGGAGAAAAACACAGTTCAAAGAATTTGAAGAAGAAAATTAATACAGAGTTAAAAGCAACGCCCAAAGTTTCTCCAAATCAGAATCAACAAAAGAGAAGAGCAGACGTGATCTTGGGGGCACCAGAAATAAAATGAGTTGAAGAATTCCACTCAAGCTTGCCAGGATGACTTTGGCTCCTCCTGCCAGCTTATTTCCAACAACAGGCTACAGTGATATTTGCCTCAAGATGAAACCTTGAAAATGTTCTTTTACACTAAGTACACAATCCACCTAAGGAACCTTTTGTGGCTTTCATGCTGGGGCTGGAGACCAAAGCTGAAAACAGCCAGAAATAGTTTTAGAATCCCACAAGGATAAGAGAAATTAATTAACAAAGGAAAGGGAGTCCATGACTGTGATACTTTCTTTTAGGCCAGACCTTAAATACAACTTTCTTTGAAATGAGAGTTCTGACACAGAATCCTAGCATTAGATTTGAAAAACTCAGTTACGCCCAGGCATCATATGAACTCCAGGAAGCGGGAAACTCCATGCCCAGAAGACAAGCAATGTTTTGTGACTCTCCCCAACAATCTTGGGAGACAGGCCGCTATCAAAACCTACATTCACCAAGAGGCAAACTGGGATGCTCAAACACAAATGAGAATAGGCAATAACAAACAATAAAATGTTTGAGAACAACATGAAAGTTAGACACAGAACTCTCAAAACAACATTTCATAAAATGAAACACAGCAGAGGAAACAAAAGATTTCAAATTAAGAATAATTAATATCCTCGAAGAGACCTAAGAAGATATCATAATATTAAAATCAGATAGCTATTAAAAGAGAACTTTAAAAATGAAATGAACCTGAAGGCAGAGATGAAAAAACTTACTTAAAGACACTGTGATATCCTCAGATAAAAATAGCATCATTGGCATTAGTATTACAAAGATCAGTTTAAGCATTGTTGTATGCAAATACCGTGTTCAGTCATTTAAAAAAAAATTATCCCTTTTAACTGGCTTATCTAGGCCCTCATCTTTTTACTGTTCCTAATTTTTTCTTTTCCTTTAAGTCTCTCCATATTTTTAGAAAACATTCAGTATACAAATAAATACAAAGAAAAGCTAGTAATAGGTAAAGGAACATTCCGAACATTTCAATGAAAATATACCTATTTAAAAAACAAGATTCAGACATACTGCACTTACCTGCACTATTTTCCTCTGACATTACAGTGTGGCAGAGTGCAAGTAACCTAAGGAATTCATGCACTTTGGGATCACCCAGTTCAATGGATTCCATCAAATGGTGGTCAAAAAATTGAAATGTTCTGTCTGCTTGAGGGCTGACTGAGAAACCCACGGTCTCTTTTTTCTGTAGGAGAACAACAACAAAACTGTAGACTTCATTCCAACAAAAGTCTTTTAAAATTCAAAAACACTTCCTCTAAATATTTTTAGAGTTTGTATGACTTTTCAGCCTCCAAAGCCTGGCACCAAAATGGCTTTCTGTTTCCTCATTACTGTTAAATATCATCTTCCCATTTCAGATCCATGTAAGCCTTCATTACCAGAGCAATAAACCTTCCAAAAGCATATGGGGAAGAAAAAAAATCCAATGGCTGTACAAATTCTCAAATGTTTACTTCAACTCCAAAATACAAAGAAGCCCTAAAAACTGAAAGTTGCTTTCAAAACCTACTTGATGGAAAAACTTGACCTGACTTGAACTCTTTTTGGCAGCAACATCTGACCTGGAATAGTATGTGCGTAATTATACACTTTTTAAAGTCTACTTAGCATGAATTAATATTTTAAGATATAAAAATATTAATGTGTTTGATTACAGAGTACTTCTCTGATCTCACTAAAGAAACTACAAAATATTATGACAAAATTAAAATCAAGATCTTGAGATATTTGTACTCACACATTCACTGTGGCATAATTCACAATAGCCAAAAGGTAGAAACAACATTGGAGAAAGCAATGGCACCCCACTCCAGTACTCTTGCCTGGAAAATCCCATGGACGGAGGAGCCTGGTAGGCTGCGGTCCATGGGGTCGCTAAGAGTCGGACATGACTCAGTCACTTCACTTTCATTTTTCACTTTCATGCAATGGAGAAGGAAATGGCAGCCCACTCCAGTGTTCTTGCCTGGAGAATCCCAGGGAGAGAGGAGCCTGGTGGGCTGCCATCTATGGGGTCGCACAGAGTTAGACATGACTGAAGCGACTTAGTAGCAGTAGCAGCAGAAACAACATAGGGCTTCCCTAGTGGTTCAGATGATAAAGAATCTGCCTGCAATGCAGGAGACTTGGGTTTGATCCCTGGGTTGGAAAGATCCCCTGGAGAAGGGAATGGCTATGCACTCCAGTATTCTGGCCTGGAGAATTCCATGGACAGAGGAGCCTGGCAGGGTACAGTCTACGGGGACCACAAAGAGTCAGACATGACTAAGTGACTAACACTTTCACTTCACTTCAGAAACAAAAGAAACATCCATCAACTGATGAATAAAGAATATGTGGTTTTATATATCTATACACACACACACACAAAGAATATTATTCAGCCATAAAAAAAGAACCTTGTCTTTATGCTGCAACATGAATGAACCTTGAGGACATTACATTAAAAGAAATAAATTACTCACAAAAGAATAAATATTGCATAATTCTATTTATGAGTGATTTATTTCTTTTAAGGAATTCATGCAGATATCTAATTATGTTAGTAGATATCTAACATAGAAAAATTCACAAAAACTGAGTGTAAAACAGCAGTTTCCAAGGACTAGAAGAATGGGGAAGTGGGGCATTGCAGTTCAATGAGAAATTACAGTTTCAGATGTACAAGGTGATGAAGTTCTAGAGATCTGCAGTACACACTCAGTGCTCATTGTTAATATTAGTTTACTGTCCACTTCAAAATTTGTTGATCACAAAAATGAAAGAAAAAGGATTAAAGATAGAACAAAATAGAAGATAATTTTAATATTAAATAAGATCTGTTAATTCACTGATTCATGAAAAGCATAAAACGTACTACTAATTTTTAAAAGTTTATTACTCAAAGGACTAGACCTGTGATAAGGTCTTTGCCAGAACAACTGATAAGAAAATACTTTTCAAATACACTCTGTCTTGGAGACTGCAAAATAATATTTTAAATATAATACTTAATATATCCAAGTACATGAGAATACATACCATTATACAAGGTAGTCCATTAGCTGTGTTTATTTCAGAATCATAGAGACTTACTTTAATCAAAGATTGTTTTGTTCATGTAATAAAATTTTAAAACAGCTACCCAATAGGAGAAAAAATTGATCAACTCACTAGTACAAAGCAAAATACACACTGGCCTTAGACTTCCCTAAACCCCCTCCCCCTTACACCCAGGGAAGAAACCATGACTTGTAAAGATTACAGCCTGTCAGACTAGAAAAATATATAGAAGGAATACAAATTGGAAAAGAAGTAAAACTGTCACTGTTTATAGATGACATGATACTGTACATACAAAGTCCTAAAGGTGCTACCAGAAAACTACTAGAGCTAATCAATGAATTTATTAATGTCATTCAATAATTTAGTAATGTCATTCAATTATTTAGTAATGTCATTCAATTTAGTAATGTCATTCAACAGATAATTCTGAACTGCTATTTCTCATGAACGCCTCTTGAAGCTGGAGGATACACTTCAGCCGAATAAAAGATAACCGGTAAAACAGTGGGAAAGGGAAAAGCAGTTAGTGCTAAGTACTGAATCTTATTAACTGAAGAACTAAATATAAAAGAAACAGATTAGGATTATAAAACAAAATGTATATGCTATATATATTGACTACATAGAAAGACTGCTTAAAAATTAGAAGGTCCTGATGTCCTCATTTCAGTATTTGAAGGTCAGAAGATACCATTTAAAAACTCAAATCAATTAAGAGAAATCTATGTACACTTAAGATTAAGAAGCATCATTAATAAAAATAGTAGGAAAATATGAGGGAAAGAAGGATAGACATAATAATTTTATCATTTTTCATATTAGGAAATTGATAGATACTCCTTACAAAAAAAGAATTAAGAGTATTATACAAACTCTTGAAAGTATACAGTGGAGAAACAATAAAATATTTTCCTAAATACCATAAGAGAAGCAAACACATAGGCTGTAGAATCTCTAGAGAATTATTAAAAATTATAAAGTATAATCTAAAATATTTAACAGATCCAATGTAATGGCCCTAACTCACTCACTAAAAAATTGCATGTAAAGTAAAAGCCAGTCCTATGCTGTATATTCTTAAGAGACATATCTAAAACAAAGTTATTCAGCAATATTGGAAAAAAAAGGTGGGCAAATGCAAATCAAAAGTTAACCAGGAGACATGATCTTAATATCAAATAAGATTGCATCCAGGACAAGGAGAATTAAATGAATCAAAGAACACATTCATGATAAAAATATAACTACTATGAACATCAATGCACCTCACAATAGCATCAGTACTTATAAAATGAAGACTTCAGGCTATATAGAAGAGCTAAAGAAAGAGAGAGAGAAATTATCAGAATGCTTTTATTAACCTGTTTAATCCAAACAAATAACACAGATAAAAAATAATGAAATAGAAGACCTAAATAATATAATTAATAAGGTAGAATTAGATGACAATACAGCTAATTTTATACCTTAAAAACAGAAAATACATAAACTTTCATTTTAAGGACCCTGGAACACTGACCACAATTGATCATATTAAGCCACAAAGAAAACCCGAATAAATCCCCCAAAGTAGAAATACAAATCTATTCTCTTATTAAAAATATTATAAGGAAGGAGCAAGTCCCAACCTCTTCGAAATGTTTAGTTCTTCTCATGGTTCAGTGTGGCTATTCAAACTGATATAACAAAAATAAAGATATTACAGGCCAAAATCCATGTAATAAAACTAAAGCAGTGTTCAGAGGGAAATTAATAGCCACAAATTCTTATACAAAAAAGGGAGAGAACAAATTTCTTTTTATTTTATTGAAGTACAGTTTATTTACAATGTTGTGCTTAATTTCTCCTGTACAGCAAAGTGACTTTTTAAAAAGTCTTGTCAAAAATCAAAAACTCTGATTGTGCTAGCAAAGGTAGGAGAAAGCAGACACTATTGTACGTTGCTTGTGACAGGGTAAATTGGTGGATAAATGTATACATACAACTGATTCACTCTGCTGTATAGCAGAAACTAATACAACAATGTAAATCAACCATATTCCAATAAAAATTAATTTTACAAAATAAAAAAATTGATAAAACATTGTGTTGGTGAGGGTAGGAGAAAGCAGGCATTCTTGTACATTGCTTGTGACAGGGTAAATTAGTGCAAATTCTAAAGAGGACAATTTGGAAATATTGATCAAATTACAAATGCACATACATTTTGACTTAGCAACCCCATTTCTAGAAATGGAACTTATTAGAAAATACAGGATCCATGCGATATAACATGTATACATGGTTACTTTTGTTGCATTTCCTTTACAAGCAAAATGTTGCAAATATTCTAAATGCCCATTCCTACCTCCTTACGTAAGTTAAGGAACATCAACATAATAAAATATTATTCACAATAAAAAGAATTAGGGAGCCCTTTTTTCCCACTTTTATAGAAGGATCTTGATCATTGCTAAGGAAGAAAGTTAAGCACAATAAGCATAGTTCACTACTACCTATGTAAAAAATTGAGAAATATATTTGATTATATATAATAAATATCTCTAACAGAGGGGAAAAATAGACAGTGAACTCTGTGATTGGGAAACCTGGATAAGAAGGAAGTTTGGACCATACGAATCTTTTTTTTTAAAGTTACATATTTAGTATCTACTCTGATCATGGTGGAAATTAGGCTTCTAGGAACTCATCCTTTTTTAAAAGCATGTACAATTTGAAATTAAAAGTAAGAATGAACTTAATCACCTCCACACCTTAGTCATGCCAGTCTTCTGACCCCAGTCATCATGCACTTCACCTGCCAAAACCAAAACTGAGAATTAAAAATAGATGAAATTGAAACTATATTTATACATTTAGTTTGAAGAAATATACTTGTTTATTAAAGCACCACTACTAGATGACATTATGAATTCAAACCTAGACATTTTGAAGAGTGTTTTCAAATAGTAACACTAGATATGGCAATTAACACAGAAAGATATTCATTTGCCCAAAACAGAACTAAAATCAGTACACATTAATAAAAAATAAGCCATAATTCTGTTTTTCTGTAAATTTTATCATTCTGTTGTTACATTATCTGTGATGTTGGCACAAGGCAAATTTTTGTTTTTCACTTTATACACACTGTTGGGGAATCCAAAATGGTATGCAAGACAGACCAACTCTCATCAGTGCTGAAGCGTGGTGAGTACATCTTTGTCTATATTGGTCTGGCCAGATACATCTTTAATGTCTATAATGGCAAGGTCAAATTAGCATGTAAACATTAAACAATGTCAGAGCCTTCTGTAGTCAGAGAACTTAGCCACCCATCTGCCAAACATTTAAAAGTAACTATTCTTAATATAAAGCCAATATGGGCTTATTACAAATACATTGGAAAATACAGGGATTTTTAAAACAGGAATGAAAAATCTTTAAAAAAAATTTTCATTCCTGTTTCATGGATGACAGACTGAAAAACAGAATATAAAGTGACATGTGAAAATCACTCAGTTGTGTCCAACTCTGTGCGACCCCATGGATGATACAGCCCATGGAATTCTCCAGGCCAGAATACTGGCGTGGGAAGCCATTCTCTTCTCCAGGGGCACCTCATCCCAGGGATCAAGCCCTGATCTCCCACATGATTCAACTAAAACTAAAAAGTCAGCATAGTATACTAGCAGTGTTAGTCATTCAGTCATGTACGACTATTTGTGACGCTGTGGACGGTAGCCCAACAGGCTGCTCTGTTCATGGAATTCTCCAGGCAAGAATACTGGAGTGGGTTGTCATTCCCTTCTTCAGGGGATCTTCCCAACCCAGGGATTGAACCCAAGTCTCCTGCATTGCAGGCAGATTCTTTATCCTCTGAGCCACCAGGGAACTCCATAGTAGGTTTTTAATTCAAATCTCTCTCGTTTCACTATTCAATACAAACATGCGTGCTAAGTCACTTCAGTTATGTGCAACCCTTTGGACCACTGCCTGACTGGCTTCTTTGCCCAGGGGACTCTCCAGACAAGAACACAGGAGTGGGTTGCTGTGCCCTCCTGAAAGGGATTTTCCCAACCCAGGGATCGAAATGGTGTCTCTTACATCTCCTCCAGGTTCTTTGCCACTAGCACCACCTGAGAAGCCCCTCACCATACAAGAGTATGACCCCAAAAAGCACTGATAAAGAGTTACTGGTGGTTTTTCTGGGGCTCAGGTATAAATCTAGAATACAGTGAGGCTGCTATATGAGAGGAATCCCTGGGCTAGTGGATGAACCTCACCCAGCACCTGGAATTTAGATACCAAACTCACCACAGTTATATTCTAGTCATTACCCCCTATGCTATAGCTCTGATAAATGATAAAAGCAAACAAACTGTCTTTGTGTAAAATGGTGTTCTCAAAGAAAGCCTCTTCATAAAACTGGTGATGACACAAAGAAAAACTGAAGTCTAAGAAAATGATAGATCTGAGAAAGAAAACAGACCTTTAGGCAAATAAGAATAGATTATAAAAATTTCCCAAGGCCTGAATCTATGGCATAAACAAGGCCAACTGTATGGGGGAAAATGATTCTGGAACAATCTATGAGTTCTTTAATAAGAATATATTTTACTGACATAATAAATTATTATAAATTGGAATGGCTTTATAAATGAAAGGTCTAAAGGGCTTGTTAAATCTTTCAGTTACTTTCCTGCCTTTTATGAGGGAAATTACAAGCTATCAAAGATCATGGCATCTGGTCCCAACACTTCATGGGAAATAGATGGGGAAACAGTGGAAATAGTGTCAGACTTTATTTTTGGGGGCTCCAAAATTTCTGCAGATGGTGATAGCAGCCATGAAATAAAAAGACACTTACTCCTTGGAGGGAAAGTTATGACCAACCTAGACAGCATATTCAAAAGCAGAGATATTACTTTGCCAACAAAGGTCCACCTAGTCAAGGCTATGGTTTTTCTAGTGGTCATGTGTGGATGTGAGAGTTGGACTGTGAAGAAAGCTGAGCACCAAAGAATTGATGCTTTTGAACTGTGGTGTTGGAAAAGACTCTTGAGAGTCCCTTGGACTGCAAGGAGATCCAACCAGTCCATCCTAAAGGAGACCAGTCCTGGGTGTTCATTGGAAGGACTGATGATGAGGCTGAAACTCCAATACTTTGGCCACCTCATGCAAAGAGTTGACTCATTGGAAAAGATCCTGATGCTGGGAGGATTGGGGGCAGGAGGAGAAGACGACGACAAAGGATGAGATGGCTGGATGGCATCACCGACTCGATGCACACGAGTTTGAGTAAACTCCAGGAGTTGGTGATGGACAGGTGGACAGGGAGGTCTGGCGTGCTATGATTCATGGGGTCGCAAAGAGTCGGACACGACTGAGTGACTGAACTGAACTGAACTGAATATCACAGGATTTGTAAATTTGGAGATTTGCAAAGATCTTGGGATATATATATTGTGAAAATCCAGGGACTTTTCTAATAGCCTCTGTGACAAACATCAGTTCAGTTCAGTCGCTCAGTCGTGTCTGACTCTTTGTGACCCCATGAATTGCAGCACACCAGGCCTCCCTGTCCATCACCAACTCCCAGAGTTCACTCAAACTCATGTCCATCGAGTCAGTGATGCCATCCAGCCATCTCATCCTCTGTCGTCCCCTTCTCCTCCTTCCCCTAATCCCTCCCAGCATCACAGTCTTTTCCAATGAGTGAACTCTTCACATCAGGTGGCCAAAGTACTGGAGTTTCAGCTTTAGCATCAGTGACAAACATATCTTCAAATAAATCTTGGTCCCCATGTCTTAAAGTTTCCTTAGGGTAATTTCCTAGAAGTGATATTGTTTCTATTATATTACCAATAAGTGCCATGATAAAAGAATACAAAAGGCCTACAAAATTCAAAATGACTCCAATACTCCAACAAAATTTTTTCATTTAAACTGCTCCTGGGTTGTATTTATCAAAAGCATCTGAAAATAATATCAAAAGAAAAAATTTTAAGAAAAGGTTCTATTTTATTTAGCATCTTCATAATATTAATAGTGATGTAAGAAAAATGTACAATGTAACTGAGGCCGTGTAGAAGTCCAGGTTGACTATTATCTGATCTACTACCAGAGAAGGGTGGGGCAGGTGTGGACAGAAGAGAAGTGAGGAAACCATGGCAACCAGGGGTTATGGGGAGTGGAACAGCAGAGGGAGGTCTAAAGACAGGAGAGTATGAAAATCAACTTATATTTCTCAGTTTTGCTCAGGATCAAATTTTACTTTAAAATATTTGGCAATTTGTGAAGTTTCCCATCAGAAGACAAAGGAAAGGTTTCTCTCTCTTTCTTGGATTTTCTTTACTTCCTGAGATTTTTGTACTGAGAAACTAGACACTTGAGTTCAGTGAAGTGATACTAGGAATCCAGAGGAACCTGACAGCAGCCCTCTGGAGAGCTTCCATGCTCTCAGAAGGAACTGTCTGCTAACTGGCCTAAGTCGGGGTGACAGGGTCACATGTAACTAACTAGAAAGACTGAAAATCCCCAACACACCAGGTATCATAACAAAAGCATACAAATAGGAACTCAATATTGATGGAACAGCTTGTCTGACCACTAAAGGTAACCCTGTGCAGTGTGAATTTTCAGGAATGAATTGTAAATTCTTATAAACAAAGACACTAACATCAGTTGAGGGCTGTTAGGAAGCAAATATAAAATACTGCTTTCACTGAGATAAATCAGGCTCTGAAGAACTCCTCCTCCCTGGAATATGAGTCTATTAAGCACCACACAGTTTGAGCAACAAAAGGAACCTTGGACAGTATCTAAACTAACCCTCATGGGGTTACATGAATGGTAACAGATCCAAAGCTTTATCTGAATTATTCAACATTCACCCAATAAATATTTAGCAAGTGTTTATTATGTGCCGACCACTCTGGTAGATGCTGGTGGTCTCCGTATTAATAAGAAAGCCAGAGATTTTTTTTATTTTAAAAATATATAGGGTTTCTTAATTTTTTTAGGACTGTTAACAATAACAACAAAAAGAAAAGGTTTCTCTTACCATAGATTCTCCCATTAATGGAACATTTTTTAAAAGTCATGATGTTTTGAGTGAGGGTACCCGTCTTGTCAGAGAAAACATATTCAATCTGGCCTAGTTCCTCGTTGAGTGTGGTCGTTCGAGCTTCAGCAGGTGTTGCCTTCCTGGAGTAATACATCTTCCGATCCCAGTTTATAAAATAACTATGTCCCAGACGAATTACTTCCACACTTTCATCCATTTAAATGGAAAAAAAAAAGAGAAATACTCCATCAATCTCAGAACATACAAAGCTTTAGCAAAGCAAGAAGTCTGCCAATGTCTTCAGAGTTTAGAAGAAAATGTGAATGCTCTGTTTCCAGGTCCTAGTGACCTTCTGAGGCATCTCAGCATAGTCTTTTCATAAAATGTTCAGTCATTTCCTTATAGCACCTTGAAACAACGGCCTGACTTGGCATAAAGCCTTCAGGAAAGTTCCATGCTTCTCTATTTACATTAAACAGGCCCAGGCCCAGGGGAGATTTCTTGTGTAGCCTACCAGTTATTTGATGTGGCTTCATTTTACCAAAAGAGGTAAAAAGGAGTCCCTCCATGAAGCACTAAGCAAACCATAGTAGATATTGAGTAAAAACAGGGTGTATTGTCATATTACTTTGCCCATTTACCAGAAAAAGAGCATTGTCTTGTGATCTGGTGGTGATTTATGACTTTTCACTTCCAGAAGTGGAATTTCTAAAGCCAAGAGTATAATATTTTTCAGTCTTTGTCATACATAAGGACAGATCAACTTCCAAAAAAATTACAACAATGTAAGTTTCTACCATTAGATTATTGAAAATTATCTTTTAGTCTATGCCAAGTCAAATGGCATCTTATTACTGTTTATTGCATTTCTTATCAATGAATCCAATATCTGTTTCAAGTTTTATTGGCCAGTTATGTCTTCCTGGAATTATCTAATTGTATTACCTTCCTAGTTCATCTCTCCTATTCAGGTATTAGTGTATTTCTTATTGACTTGTATATATGGAATATATATCTATATACATTATATCAATATGTTACACAGTTTATCATTCATCTTTTAATTCTGTTTCCACTATTTTTGACACAAAGAACTTTTCCCTTTTTAATCAATCAAATTTATCAATGGTTTATAGTTTCTGTTTATAGCTTCTTTGGGGGAATTTTTGCTTAGATAAGCCTTGCCTATAGCAAGATTATATACAGATATCTATACTTTTCTTCCAGTTCTTTAATTTTTTCCACATTTAATTCTTTCTTTCAATTAGAATTTTCTAAGTATGACATGCATATTAGAAGCTAATTTCAATTTTTATCAAATGTATTCTTATCATTTGTTGAACAATAAATCCTTTCCCCTATTGTGTTAAGATGACTCCATGTCACATACAAATTACTTCCTCACTAGAATCTATTTCAGCCATTTCAATTTTGTTCCTTAATGTGTGATTTAATTTATCTTATGTTTTCATTATTGTAGCTTTATAAAATTTGGCATATGAGGTAAGAAAATCGTCATTCTCTTCTTTTAAAAAAATTCTTATCTGTAATCACTAATTTATTCCTCTTGATAAAATCAATGTGTTCATCAAATAAACTTTAGAATCTGTATCAACTTTTTCATAAAAGTTACTTGAGACTTTTACTAAAGTTATAATAAACTCAATTATTGGAAAAGAATGAATATTTTATAATAAATACAACTTAAACAAGGATAAATCTTCTGAGGAGCTCAACTTTGGAAAAGTACTTCTATTGGTAAAGAGTTTTAGTTTTGTTTTGTTGTGCTTTGTTTTTCACATAGGTCCATGCCATAGCTTGACAGATTTATTCCTAGACATTTTATCTTTTTATTGATAAGATAAATTTTAATTGCTTTGGTTTAATCTGTTTTTAATAAAAGAAGCTTTCCTTAATATTAAAAAAAGTGATTATGTGACAAAAATCAACATTTCACTGAATTATTTTACTGAGTTTTACAGAGTTATTCTATGGATTTTTGAGGTTTATAATCACATTTTCTCTGCTCTTCCTCTTTAAAAGGTTTATTTTGGTTTCATGTCTCATTTTTTTCATTAATATTTTAGTTGCATGACTTGGACATTAACAAGGACATCCAGAACAGTATAAAACAGTAATGATAAAGCAAGGACTCATAGCTTATTTCTGATCTTAATGGGAATGAAGCTTTGGTTTTCTCATCTGTAAACTAAGTTGAAAGCAGCCTGATTATGCTAACTCTGAACATTTAACTCCTAAAAGACAAAAGATGACACCCAAGTTCTTTCTAAACATTAAATCCTGTACATCATTGACAAACCATTAGCCAGACTCATCAAGAAACAAAAGGAGAAAAATCAAATCAATAAAATTAGAAATGAAAATGAAGAGATCACAACAGACAACACAGAAATACAAAGGATAATAAGAGACTACTATCAGCAATTATATGCCAATAAAATGGACAATGTGGAAGAAATGGACAAATTCTTAGAAAAGTACAACTTTCCAAAACTGAACCAGGAAGAGATAGGAAATCTTAACAGACCCATCACAAGCACAGAAATTGAAACTGTAATCAGAAATCTTCCAGCAAACAAAAGCCCAGGTCCAGACAGCTTCACAGCTGAATTCTACCAAAATTTACAGAAGAGCTAACACCTATCCTACTCAAACTCTTCCAGAAAATTGCAGACGAAGGTAAACTTCCAAACTCATTCTATGAGGCCACCATCACCCTAAAACCAAAACCTGACAAAGATGCCACAAAAAAAGAAAACTACAGGCCAATATCACTGATGAACATAAATGCAAAAATCCTTAACAAAATTCTGCAACCAGAATCCAACAACCCATTAAAAAGATCATATATCATGACCAAGTGGGCTTTATCCCAGGGATGCAAGGATTCTTCAATATCCACAAATCAATCAATGTAATACACACCACATTAACAAACTGAAAAACAAAAGCCATATGATTATTTCAATAGATGCAGAGAAAGCCTTTCACAAAATTCAACATCCATTTATAATAAAAACTCTCCAGAAAGCAGGAATAGAAGGAACATACCTCAACATATTAAAAGTGACATATGACAAACCCACAGCAAACATTATCCTCAATGGTGAAAAATTGAAAGCATTTCCCCTAAAGTCAGGAACAAGACAAGGGTGCCCACTTTCACCACTACTATTCAACATAGTTTTGGAAATTTGGGCCACAGCAATCAGAGCAGAAAAAGAAATCAAAGGAATCCAAATTGGAAAAGAAGTAAAACTCTCACTCTTTGCAGATGACATGATCCTCTACATAGAAAACCCTAAAGACTCCACCAGAAAATTACTAGAGCTAATCAATGAATATAGTAAAGTTGCAGGATATAAAAACAACACACAGAAATCCCTTGCATTCCTATACACTAATAATGAGAAAATAGAAAGAGAAATTAAGGAAACAATTCCATTCACCATTGCAATGAAAAGAATAAAATACTTAGGAATATATCTACCTAATGGAGAAGGCAATGGCACCCCACTCCAGTACTCTTGCCTGGAAAATCCCATGGACGGAGGAGCCTGGTGGGCTGCAGTCCATGGGGTCACCAAGAGTCAGACACGACTGAGCGACTTCACTTTCGCTTTTCACTTTCATGCATTGGAGAAGGAAATGGCAACCCACTCCAGTGTTCTTGCCTGGAGAATCCCAGGGATGGGGGAGCCAGGTGGGCTGCTGTCTATGGGTCATACAGAGTCGGACACGACTGAAGTGACCTAGCAGCAGCAGCAGCATATATAGAAAACCATAAAACACTGGTGAAAGAAATCAAAGAGGACACTAATAGATGGAGAAATATACCATGTTCATGGATTGGAAGAATCAATATAGTGAAAATGAGTATACTACCCAAAGCAATCTATAGATTCAATGCAATCCCTATCAAGCTACCAACGGTATTTTTCACAGTGCTAGAACAAATAATTTCACAATTTGTATGGAAATACAAAAAATCTCAAATAGCCAAAGCACTCTTGAGAATGAAGAATGGAACTGGAGGAAATCAACCTGCCTGACTTCAGGCTCTACTACAAAGCCACACTCATCAAGACAGTATGGTACTGGCACAAAGACAGAAACATAGATCAGTGGAACAAAATAGAAAGCCCAGAGATAAATCCACACACCTATGGACACCTTATCTTCGACAAAGGAGGCAAGAATATACAATGGATTAAAGACAATCTCTTTAACAAGTGGTGCTGGGAAAACTGGTCAACCACTTGTAAAAGAATGAAACTAGAACACTTTCTAACAGCACACACAAAAATAAACTCAAAATGGATTAAAGATCTAAATGTAAGACCAGAAAGTATAAAACTCCTAGAGGAGAACATAGGCAAAACACTCTCTGCCATAAATCACAGCAGGACCCTCTATGACCCACCTCCCAGAATATTGGAAATAAAAGCAAAAATAAACCAATGGGACCTAATTAAAATTAAAAGGTTCTGCACAACAAAGGAAACTATAAGCAAGGTGAAAAGACAGCCTTCAGAATGGGAGAAAATAATAGCAAACGAAGCAACTGACAAAGAAGAATTAATCTCAAGAATATACAAGCAACTCATGCAGCTCAATTCCAGAAAAATATATGACCCAATCAAAAAATGGGCCAAAGAACTAAAGATATTTCTCCAAAGAAGACATACAGATGGCTAACAAACACATGGAAAGATGCTCAACATCACTCATTATCAGAGAAATGCAAATCAAAACCACAATGACATACCGGTCAGAATGGTGGCTATCCAAAAGTCTACAAGCAATAAATGCTGGAGAGGGTGTGGAGAAAGGGGAACCCTCTTACACTGTTGATGGGAATGCAAACTAGTACAGCCACTATGAAGAACAGTGTGGATATTCCTTAAAAAATTGGAAATAGAACTGCCATACAACCCAGCAATCCCACTGATGGGCGTACACACTGAGGAAACCAGAACTGAAAGAGACACGTGTACCCCAAGGTTCACCACGGCACTGTTTATAATAGCCAGGACATGGAAGCAACTTAGATGTCCATCAGCAGATGAATGGATAAGAAAGCTGTGTTACATATACACAAGGGAGTATTAGTCAGCCATTAAAAAGAATACATTTGAATCAGTTCTAATGAGGTGGATGAAACTGGAGCCTATTATACAGAGTGAAGTAAGCCAGAAAGAAAAACACCAATACAGTATACTAATGCATATATATGGAATTTAGAAAGACGGTAAAGATAACCCTGTATGCGAGATAGCAAAAGGGACACAGATGTATAGAAGAGTCTGTTGGACTCTGGGAGAGGGTAAGGGTGGGATGATTTGGGAGAATGGCATTGAAACATGTATAATATCATATGTGAAATGAATTGCCAGTCCAGGTTCGATGCAAGATACAGGATGCTCAGGGCTGGTGCACTGGGATGACCCAGAGGGATGGTATGGGGAGGGAGGTGGGAGTAGGGTTCAGGATGGGGAACATGTGTACACCCGTGGCGGATTCATGCTGATGTATGGCAAAACCAATACAATATTGTAAAGTAATTAGCCTCCAATTAAAATAAATATTTATATTTAAAAAATAAATCCTATACATCTAGTTCTATAAGTACATGACATACCTACATCTCCCTCTCCAGAAATGGTATGGTATCAGTTCAATTTCTATTTAAATGGTAATACTTTTTTTCCCACACAAACTATAAAAGCACACTGTAACTCTGTAGAATCATAAAAACAAATGTCATACTCTGCATGTATTTATTTATACATTACCCAGTTATAATCTAATCATAATTTCACTCCCACTCCACTTCCTTGTAAGTTTCTTGCTAGCTGTTCTAATCAGCTTTGTTCTTCCTATTCCATTCACTCAGAAAGCATTAGCACTTATCATAAACTAGCCACATTGCCTGACCTGTCATAAGTGGTCAGTTAGTGTTGAATGAGTGAATCCTGACCCTTATTCCCCAATTTTACCAGTAAGGACATTAAGACCTACAGAGGTTGTGAATAACCCAAGGTCACACAATTAATCCCAGAACCAAGACTAGAATTCAGGCATCTGGTAAAGTCAATGCATACCAGACCTGGAGAGTGCCATAAAAAATGGCATTATGCATTGTCATAATGCGAGTAACTGTTCAATCACTTGACATTTTCATTTATTTAAAGGTAAAGCATCTCCCTAAAAATCTAAGCAAAATGAATAGAGAACAGAATTTAATCCTGTGTTGTGGTTCAAGTTGGTGGAAGTATTCTTAATTAATTTTAATTCTTAGACCTTAAAATAGTCTGTAGAGAAGAAGGTATCCTTTTTGTTTGGAAAAGGAGGATTTAGGAGAGTCACAATGGAACATTCACCCCTTTGCTTTATAATAGCAGAGAAAAGGAGACAAATGTTCCAGAGTTAGTATAATCAAACTGCTTAGTGTTTTCTGCCTGGATGCTTAAAGAGCAGGGCTTATGATTTCCCCCATTCTGTGGCAAAATAAGCAATATGGAAACAAGTTTCTTTTGCTTTGGAAAAAATAGCTAATTCCTTGGGAGTACAGCTATTACATTTCTTAAGATGATGTATTAAGAAACTGTAGCAGGTTATATTTTAACACTATAGATAAACTGACAGCATAGAAATACCCTGCCAAAATCAACTTATTATGCTCACATGGAATTGTTAACCATTCAAGGTAAATTCTGCACTGTTATCCTTCAGTGACACAGCACTAATTTATTCATTGAACCTTTGGAAACCTTTGTAGAAAACCTTCATCCCTCTAATCAGAAATACTTGGACTTCTCTTTTTCCAGATCTTGGTGTGAGCAACCTGAAATCCCCTAGAATGCTTCTTGCCTCAACTTTTTGTCAAGCTGACTTCAGATCACTGTTCCTATTTGGTGAGGAAAAAAGCTCATATTATCTTCATCAATACCATGGCTTACCAACAAGTAAAAAATTCTAGTGTCTTTTGATGTCTTGGCTGATTAATAAATCATGTACAACTTAGACATAGACATTGTGCCAAGTGTTAGAAGACTTGGGTTTGGATCTTGGTTCTATCCCTAATCAGCTTTACAATCCTGAGAAAATCATCTCATGAAAGAAGTTCAACAGCAATGACTTCAAAAGATTTTGGGAGGGGGAGACGTAAATGAGTAATGTATGTGAAAGCACTTTATGTAAAATACAAATGTCTATCTTACATTAATTGTCTAGAGGTAAGGTGATGTTATCTGGAGCAGAAAGTAACTCAGGAGTCAATTATTTTAATCCTCTCGTTTTACAGCAAGTGTTTCCTAGGCAAATGAGGGCACAGAGAAGCCAAGTACTTTCTCCAAGGTCACACAGATATTAGTGGCAATGATAATATCAGAATGTGAACTTGGACTATTCCAAACAGGTTTTCTTTCTGCCACTGCAGGGAACACATTAGAAGGAAAAAGGACCTGGGAATCTTGGTCTTTAAAAAACAATATTAGAAATCATAAAATGAAAAATGCCAATACACTTCAAAGAAAGAGTATATACAGAATATACTTCCTTTGTGAGGACACATGAAACTGCTCATGTGCAGATGGTAAGTCACTCTGAGCAACTATTGTTCATTTCCACATAAAAGGAAAGCTATAAAAGCTGACCATAGCTCCTTTGGCAAAGAGCAAGATTTACTACAGACTTTATAATTGGATACAAGCATGAGAGGTCCTCAGAATCAAAGACAAGCCAGTAGGATACATTTTAAATAGAGCCCACTCTGACCACAGTTCCAGAAGGCCCAAAGTAATTTGTGGTGTTGTGGCCACATGCCACTATTTCAAGTCAATTTCCCACAACTTGACATTTCAGTTTCCTGACTGCTATCCAAAATAAGGGTGGATTTTGTGCATTAAACTTCCCTAGCTTCATCAGAGTGAGGATTTTGGAAAGAGAGAAAAAGAAGCTCATAAAAATTAGTAGGGATTTAGAGCTGGTGATTTTGTGTATTGTTAAAATACTGGTGATGAGGAACGTCAAACAACCAAGTCTCATCTTGGCTCCAGTGTCTTTGGGATTGTCCGCCTCAGTCTTGGCAGGATTAGGATCAAAACTGTCTCAGGTACAGATTCTAGGGCCAACTTCTAACTTTTATCAAACACATACATAAACACACACACTCACAGAGTGCTTATGTAGATAGATAGGCAGACCATTTTAGCCCTAGTTTATAGGACCAAATCTAGAAATGACAAATCAAGTTGCAGAGGGAGTAATAAGCCAAACTTCTTTTTCAACAATGAATAAGCACCAACAACTATATTTCAACCCCTTCATGTAGTTACTAATAAAAATAGAAAGAATTAATATTCACTGAGCTCTTATAATGTGTCAGGATTTGTCTAAGAGCATTATAGTTTTGCTTACTCTCTATACTACCTTTTAAAGTAGAACTATTACTTTCTCCATGTATAAAACGAGGACACTGAGGTACCAGGAAGTAAAGTAACTTGCTCAAGGTTATGGAACTATAAAGTGGTAGCACGGGGTCTAAATCCTGGTATCTCGATGCCAAGAAGGCATCATCTCAATAGATCCCCCCAAATATTTTTCTGTTTCTTTCCCAACATCAACTCAATTCTAACTTATTAGGTTGCATGAGACTACACAGTAGTCTGTGTATTCCAGAGGAAAACATTCCTAAGAAACCAAATCAAATCAAGAAGAAAATAAAATGCATCTATTGTTAATTTGAAAATGTACAACTTAAGCAGATTAAACAGCTTAGTTGCATTTGTAACAGATGCGGCAGATCATGAGCAGTTAGAGACTTCTCTCTCACTGCTTTAATTTTAAGACAAACAAAAATGATTACATAGAACACAGGCTTTTGACAAAATGGTTTCAAAGAACAAACTCTCATCTTACCTCACATATAATGAAATGGGTACCACTGTATTAAGGATAATAATATATGACCAGAATGTTAAGAATCCTGAGAACACAGAGTTCTTCTCTCGTTCATTCCAAAAGAGGAAGGTTCTGAATTGGTCCCCAACTTGATTCTCCCAGATTGAATTTCCAATCGCAAGAATAGTTCCCAAGCATATCAGAAACCCAAAAATCTGAAATGAATATATAAGTCCAGTTAAGGTTAACTTGAATCCCAACTAGTCATATCAACACAATGCATTTACACTTCTAATTCCAACTGTTATTTGAAAATCAAGTTATACAAAGCTCATCTAATTATCATTAATCAAATGAGTAAAATGTAATATGCTTACACTGGGAACTTGGCTAAATATTTTACATATACATTTTCTCACTTAATTCTCCCATTGACTTTCTGAGATAGGAAAAAACATTCACACTTTCCAGGCCAAAAACAAAACAAAAAACAAACAGGTTATATAACTTGTTTATGGCCACAAAGCTAATAACTTCACATCCTCTATTTGTGAAGTATGCATATGTTTAAGTGTCTCCCAAAGATTAAGGGCTTCCCAGGTGGTGCAGTGCTAAAGAATCTGCTGCTAGTGCAGGAGACACAAGAGACATGGGTTCTCTACCTGGGTCAGGAAGATCCACTACAGTAGTAAATGGCAACCCACTCCAGTATTCTTGTCTGGAAAATTCCATGTACAGAGGAGCCTGGAGGGCTACAGTCCATGGGCTCGCAAAGAGTTGGACATGACAGCGTGTGGGTGTGCACACACACACACACAAACAGAAGTACAAGATCACATGTCCTGACTTGCTCTAGTCAGTTCCAGTTTACATCTACTGTCCAGCTGTAATATTAACAGTATTCCCTTCTTTCACCTTCAAAAGCATCCTGGTGAATGATAAATTATATGGTAACCAAAGGCACAAAAGCAAAAGGAAGAAAACATCAGTAATAAAAGACTGTCTCAGACTAGTCAGGTCTCTTGGCTACAAGTCTAGCTGCACAATGTTTCCTTGAAGTCAACAAGAAAGATAAGGGTTAGTTAGAATACTGCATGACATACAGTAAAAATTTTCAGGTTGCCTTTGAGATTCAAAAAAAAGTAGAAAGCAACCTTGAAATTGTTAGCCAATTCCAGATTTGCAAATACTCTATCAGTATTAGCGAAGCAGACATTTTGGAGGTAATGAGGCCCCAAATGGAAAATCTCCAAATACAAATTCCACAAAAAGAATGAAGATTTCTGAAAGAAATCTCATCAGAATGTAAGAAACATATTAAGATAATGATTGTGATATTGCCTAATTTTGTTATAATAACTTACCCATAGGACTAGAGTATTCATCAGTCTATCAATGCTTGTCCTCTTAAACTTTGTCTTACCACTGTTCTGCATTAGTTTAGTGTCAGGACCTGCAAAAGAAAAAATGAAAGAAAAATAACTTTGAAATGATTAGATTATATATTATTATTATCAATTCCTAAGAATATCAAATGTTCCTGAAAGGAAAATAATATTTTTCCAAAATAATTTGTTTTATAAGAGTAGGATTATTTATGTTTGTTTATGTTTATGATGATGCCGCACAATTGCACTCATCTCACATGCTGGTAAAGTAATGCTCAAAATTCTCCAAGCCAGGCTTCAGCAATACGTGAACCGTGAACTCCCTGATGTTCAAGCTGGTTTTAGAAAAGGCAGAAGAACCAGAGATCAAATTGCCAACATCCAGTGGATCATGGAAAAAGCAAGAGAGTTTCAGAAAAACAAAGCCTTTGACTGTGTGGATCACAATAAACTGTGGAAAATTCTGAAAGAGATGGGAATACCAGACTGCCTGACCTGCCTCTTGAGAAACCTATATGCAGGTCAGGAAGCAACAGTTAGAACTGGACATGGAACAACAGACTGGTTCCAAACAGGAAAAGGAGTACATCAAGGCTGTATATTGTCACCTTGCTTATTTAACTTCTGTGCAGAGTACATCATGAGAAACACTGGGCTGGAAGAAGCACAAGCTGGAATCAAGAGTGCCGGGAGAAATAGCAACAACCTCAGATATGCAGATGACACCACCCTTATGGCAGAAAGCAAAGAGGAACTAAAGAGCTTCTTGATGAGAGTGAAAAAGTTGGCTTAAAGCTCAACATTCAGAAAACTAAGATCATGGCATCCAGTCCCGTCACTTCATGGGAAATAGATGGGGAAACAGTGGAAACAGGGTCAGACTTTATTTTTGGGGGCTCCAAAATCACTGCCGATGGTGACTGCAGCCATGAAATTAAAAGATGCTTACTCCTTGGAAGAAAAGTTATGACCAACCTAGACAGCATATTAAAAAGCAGGGATATTACTTTGCCAACAAAGGTCCGTCTAGTCAAAGCTATGGTTTTCCCAGTAGTCATGTATGGATGTGAGAGTTGGACTGTGAAGAAGGCTGAGCACAGAAGAATTGATGCTTTTGAACTGCGGTATTGGGGAAGACTCTTGAGAGTCCCTTGAACTGTAAGGAGATCCAACCTGTCCATCCTAAAGGAGATCAGTCCTGAGTGTTCATTGGAAGGACTAATGTTGAAGCTGAAACTCCAATAGTTTGGCCACCTCATGCGAAGAGCTGCCGCATTTGAAAAGACCTTGATGCTGGGGAAGATTGAGGGCAGGAGGAGAAGGGGACAACAGAGGATGAGATGGTTGGATGGCATCACCAACTCAATGCACATGAGTTTGGGTGAACTCTGGGAGTTGGTGATGGACAGGGAGGCCTGGAGTGCTGCAGTTCAGGGGGTTGCAAAGGGTCAGACATGACTGAGCGATTGAACTGATGATGAAACAACTGATTCTCAACTGATGTCTTTAACAACAATCCTGGAAACTGCAAGAGAATTTATCTCCTTAGAGAGATAAATCCAGACATAATTTGTAGCTAAAAGGTTTAAGAAATGCTATTTTCCAAAAATCTATGTACGGATGTGCTTATAGTTTGAAGCAATTAAAGTCAATCACATAGAGGAATGATTTGGAAGTGTTTAAAAGAATGTCCTAATAAACACAATTTAGAACACTGAAGCCCAAAATGGAAAGTTAAGAAAAAAATCAAATGCTGGATGTGTTTCCCAAAAAAGATTTTTGGTGGCTTTAATGGAGAAACTCCAAACAATACAACAGCAAGTAATTTAAACCTTTATTGGGTATATTGCACACTGTTTATATGATATGCATTTTTGTAAGGGCAAGAATTGTCTTAAATATGGTGTTGAGATTTATTTCAAGTAATCCTTTTAAATCTCATGTTAAATATTTACTAACTGCCTTGTTCAAGAAATTCTAAGATTATTAGCTGCTCTAGAGGTAGATTATTAGATGACTAACAAAGAATATTAGATTATATTGCTAAGTAAATTTCTTATAAACAAAGATGCTCAATAGAAGTGATCACATTTTAATTATATCTGATTTCCCTAGTCTTCCCTCTCTACACCATCTTCCCACAATTAGCACTAATCCATGTACCCACTTAATAGAGGAGGAGAGGGGGAAGGAGAGAAAGGGGGTACACATGGAATTATACATCATTCTAGAAGTCAAGAAACAATGGGAACATTCTTAAAAGACTCCTTTACTTAAAAGACAAATTGGAGTAAAGACCGGGGTCTCATAACAATTCAGTCTTGAGTTAGAAATTGTACCCCAGTGTCCTTTTCCCAGCCAATGCTGGGCAAAGAAGACCACCCAGTTTTTCCCAGAATCGTTTATTAAAGTCATCTGGACATTGAGGGTGGGAAGCATTTCTTTTAGTAAAGATCATAAAGGGCAAATAAAGTTTGTGATTGCTAAAAGCTGAAATATTGACAGACCAGTTTTGTGCTAAAAATTTACATTTCTTAGGCATACATACACACAGACTAGCAAAGAATCTGTTTAACGAGTTCTTAAGTACTTATTTAAATATAGCCACAGATGTTAAGATACACATCTCTTCTTCCCCTCATAGTCAAGATTTTGAAAGAATTTTCTATACCCTTCAGCCTCTGATTCTTTGTCTCCAACTCATTTCTCAAGCTAGTTTCTGAGCCAATCACTCCACCAAAACAGATTTGGCATTGTCATCTCTATCTTCCATGCCTTCTTTGACCTCTCAGCAGACTTCGACACTGTTGACTATTTCATCCGTTTGAAACACACTCTTCCCTTAGCTTCTGTTTTAGAATGTTCTGCTATTCCTCCTACCTCTTTGATAGCTTCTTCTTTGTCTTCCATTATGCTCACTCCTTTCTTCTCAACCATTAAACAGTGAGACTTCTTAAGAATTAAGTACAGACCATCTTCTCTTCCTTTTCAACCCACCTTCCCCGGGAAATCTAAGATCATAGCTCTAGTTAACATCTGTAGACCAAATGTGTATCTTCAGTTCAGATCGCTCCTCTGAGCTCTAAACTTATATATTTCATTGCCTATATGATAGCTTCCCCTGGATCTTTCTAAGGCCCCTCAAGTGGCCCTGGTCCAGCCTAGCTTGAGCTCTTTCTCCAGGGTTCCTTATCTCAATGAATGGCACCACTATCCAGTCAGTTGTGAAAGGTGGGAGAAACCTCAGAGTCTAATCTATCCCATGACTCCCACTCTAATGTAAAGTATCATCATCTCTCAACTGGACTTCATGTAGGAAAAGCCTAGCAACTTTGTCTCCTGCATCTGCTACCATCCTATGTATACACTTTTTCCTGGATCCTATTGACCAACTTTAAACATATTACAGGCAAAAGCAAAACTTTCCAGTTTAACACATACACATATCATCTGTGTGAAAAACTGACAATGGCTCCTCAATGCTCTTAGGATAAAGACCAAAATTCTGGATACAGACTATAAGGGTCCTGGATGGTCCAACCTCTATCCCTGTCTCTAGGCACATATTCACCTCTATTCTCCAAGTTTTCCAAGTTCCACACTGGCCTTAAGTTTTGCCTTTTTTTTTTTTTTTAACCTCCCCAGCCTCATTCCCACCATAGGGCCTTTGCCTATGGTATGCCTTTTAGCTAGCTTGTTCTTTCCCCTCAGATTCCTCCACCATATACTCTTGTGAGTTCATGTTCTTTTTCTTCAGAGTACCTTTCTCAGTTTGATATTATACACTCATTACTATAATTATTTAAGAGTAATGTCTTTCTTTCCTACCCGACTCAAATCACATGAGTGAAGGGACTGCACTTTTCTTGGTCACATTCTTGCAAAAAAGTAAGTAGCACAGTGCATGCCACATAGCAGGTATCCTGTAAGTAACTATTTAATGAATGAATTTGTTTATTAAGTACCTACAATGTTTTAGGAAATATCTATATGTGCTTTTCACATAATATTAGCTCACTAATGTGTAAAACAAGCCAATAAATTAGATATTATTATCCTTAGGTCACGAACAATCAAACTGAGGATTAAAGAATTTACATAACTTGCCTGAGGTTTCTTTTTTTTTTTTTTTTGGTCTGTAAGCATCAGAGCCAAAATTAGAACCCAGATACATATAACTCTAAAGCTTTTGCTCTTAACCACTATTTTTAAAGTCATATGAAATAGTCCATTAATTCATTAACTCACTGACTCATTCAATCAATGTGTAAGACTATGACTCATTCAGAGTTCAAACAGGAAACAGATGACACACTGAACAAGGATTATTAGAGCAAGGTGTATTTATAAAGAGAGAGACTACAAAAGTACTGGTGGGTGTATAGGAGGTACAGGAGAAGTAAAATGTTAACACAGTAGCCAAGCACTTCATAGCAATCAAGATGGTTCTTCATCTACCCTAGAAGGGAGACATGAGGGGAGGGGTGGTTATTATACCCTAAAGGAGAGAGCTGTGTAAAGTCTGCAGCTTCTAAAGGAAGGGTGGGTTTATGTTGGGGGACCCAGCCAGCTTTAAGGGAGGCAGCTAGGGAAGTAAATACCATGACCTCAGTCTTCTTCCTTTGATTTCTTCCCAGAGATCCCCAAAGACAGGACCAAAGTTCAAGGAAACCTATTAGTGTAAACCATACAGGTCAGCCTCCCAGGGTAGAGAGCAGAGTGTGAAATGGTGACAGTAGATCTGCAGGGGCAAGTGGAATACAGCCAGCACAAGAACCTACTATGCGCCAAGACAGTGCTGACGCCTATGGACCCCTCACATGGATAAGACTTCTACCCTTAGTAACAGGACTTTCTCCTGTCGTGAGTTAAAAGAAAAGCCATTCCAGGGAGGCATGGCCTAGCTGTTAATGTATATTAGAAAATCTTCATAAATTATAGATTTGCAAAGTAAACCATGTTTATGTCAACTACACTTCTTACAGAATCCTTAAGAGCAGGTATAACTAGAGTACTAATATGGAAAGAATAGTTTACTTGTTTGAGATTACTTTCATAAGATCTCGATGTTTACATGGACATAGTTCCCAAAATTAGATGTCTCAAGACTTCGGATGCTGAGACACTCCTTTGTTCAACTCTAGCACTGACAAAATCAACCATCCCTCTGCCTGCAATTATTCTAATTAAGCTTTCTATGAATATTTTTGCCTAGATGAAACTTAATATAAGCATGCTCTGCTTTATAAATATGTATAATAAATAAATGCTCTGCCAGTGAACATTAAGGTCACATCACAAAAGAGGGTGATTCCCCATTTCTCCCTGCCAAGATCCAAGAGCAGTACGTTATCCCAACTCTCAGCCTATGGAGCAGATAGTGTGCTCTTAATAGATGCCAAAAGAAGGGAGAAGCAGGCAAGGAAGGAGAATAGCAATTGTGAGGCATTCTCTTCCATATGCACTGCCTTTCTGAGCCTTTATAGTGCCTCTCTAATATACTCATTCCCACATTACAGCAGATAAAACTAAAGCTTAGGACTTATAAGAAACCATGGTTTAACATCCTTCAGCTGGCAAACAAATCCGAACCCAAATCTGTCCAATCCAAATTCTGTGAACTTTCTGTTATACTGTTTTGGAGAGGGACCTGTTCACCTTACCACTCCACTTTCTTCTATGTAGGAGCATTTCCACACAAAGCCAACATGATGAAGGAAAACCTGACCCCTGAGTGGCTCACAGCAGCTGTCCTAACATAACATGCTATAGCTGAACCACTGTTCTGAATGAGTCATTCCAAACAAGATCACACAAATGCAAACAAGACTTTGGGTTACAGTCCACTCTTAGGATGATGCACTTCCACTTCTCTAATGACAGGGAACAAACTGAGACGGCCTTTCCCATCGGACGACCCTGAAGGGCTTTCCTGGTGGTCCAGTGGTTAAGAATCTGCCTGCCATGAAGGAGACACAGGTTCTATCCCTGATCCAGGAAGATCCCACACGTGGCGGAGCAACTAAGCCCATGCACCATGAGTACTGAATCCGCACTCCAGAGCCCAGCAGCCACAACTACTGAAGTCCACACACCCTAGAGCCCATGCTGTGCAACAAGAGAAGCCATCACAATAAGCCTGCACACACAGAAACTAGAGAGTAATCCCCACTCATCACAACTAGAGAAAAATGAGGCAATGAAGCAGCAATGAACACCCTGCACAGCCAGAAAACAATAAAAAAAAATCAAAATTATTAAAAATAATAATAATAAAAGAGATCTTCAAGAAATCTCTTAAGTGTGACAATTGAAGTGGGAAGATAAAGAGAGGTTAATGTATAAGACTAGCATGCTTTTTCTCAATACAAGATGCAAAATAAGGAAATATATAATCAAGGGTTTATTCCCCTGACTAAAGAATAAAAGCATCTGATGAAAACATGATGAAACCAGATTCATCCCCAGTTAAAATGACATATACTGCCTCATTTCGAGGGATTTCTCAAGTCCTTATAATGGCAATGCCCTGACAGTAAGAGCCTTGCTAACACTCACAGCTGAGAGTATTTAGCAGGAATTTAGAGGATTTTTCTAGATTCAGAACACTTTTGAGTCTTTCATGAACATTTTGTTGTTGCTGAAGAAAGTTAAGAAAAACATTCCAATTTTAACTACACATATAGTCAAAAACACAGCCCAAAACACATCTTAATTTGGTGTCACAAGAAACAGGATTTTAAAAAGTCAAGGGCTGGCAATTGAAGCCATGAGTAAAAATTGAGAGGCTTTATGAAATGATGCTACTGCAAGCTTCCTTGGCAAGAAAGTGCCACCTTGGGCCCTTTAGAGATAAATTAGAGACAGGTAAAGGAGCAGCAGGAAGAGTAAGAGATGCTCCCCTTCCTCCTTCAAGCCCTACCCTCACCTCCAGCCTGCACAGTCCTTCCAGAATCTGCTGGCCTGCTGACAAATAGTAGAAGAAGCTCTGAAGTATACACAGAAATGACTGCAGGATCTCTAACAAGGCTTTTCCAAAAGGATTGCTTGAAATTGGCAAACTACAAAGTCGACAACAGAGCCAGGACTTTCTTTCACGCTTGTCCTCTACTTTAAAGGCAGGCTGATTAATACATATAATGATAGGGATGATTGAGATGGGGTTAGATAATAAGAAAATAAACATTAGGTATCTAGCATCTGAGTAATTAAGGCCCATGCACTCTCAAGAGTAAGTTCATGATGTCAGTGGTTCCTTACAGAGTGGGGCCAGGCACACTGTTTCTAGAGCAGTGGTGTCTTACCCTGGTGCTCTACACTCTGTAGTCAACTCAGAAGGGCACTTTGCATGCTCATCCAACCTGGAGAGCTGCAGACTGTGCCCATGCAGATCTCAGGAAGAGTTTACCCACTGTAAACTCCTGTTTACCCCTGGGGAGTCCACTGTACCTGCAAAAATAACCATTCCAAAACACCAGCTGGTATTTCTCAGGACACAGCCCCTCAGGATTATCTTCTCATTGTTGAGGGAGTGCTTGCTGCCCTTCCAAGAGAGAACTCCGGTGAATTTATCTAACTTGTTGTTAGGTGCCTCACACACAACAATCCCTGTAAAATACAAGAAACAAACATCTTTATGCCTCACCTTGAACTCTCTTTAGAAGCTGCAATACCATGTTAGCAGCCTACTTCTCACATACAATTCATTTTCCTTCTCTTTTCAACAG
This sequence comes from Budorcas taxicolor, assembly GCF_023091745.1. Classification (NCBI taxonomy): domain Eukaryota; kingdom Metazoa; phylum Chordata; class Mammalia; order Artiodactyla; family Bovidae; genus Budorcas; species Budorcas taxicolor. Next base: position 58,661,838 of record NC_068919.1, on the reverse strand, counting down.
CCCAGTGTCATATATATGAAAAAGTGAAAGTGTTAGTCACTCAGATGTGTCCAACTCTGTGAACCCCATGGATTGTAGCCCGCCAGGCCCTTCTGTCCATGAAATTCTTCAGGCAAGAATACTGGAGTAGACTGCCATACTGTTCTTGACACACACACACACACACACATACATACAAAGTCAAGCTAGGAAAAATCACCTGTGGCAGGGTACAAATGTTGTGAAACATGATTTTATGCACTGTCCAAAGAAGAACAGAAACCCCAAGAGCCATGGGATATTTTTTCCTTTAAAAAACAATCACTTATCTCAACTTTTGGTTTGATTTTTGGAAAGATAAAGCAGAGGTGATCCTAAAGTTTTTATTTCATCTTTTTTTATTATTATTATTTAATGTAACTTTCACACAGGTTAAGATGGCATACTTTTAGTTTCACAACCAAACTTAATTGGGTCTTTCTAGGCTCATAATCAGAATTTCGGGTTCCTACTGTACTATATACTATAAATAAACCTGGGCCTTGTTTGCCCCATGTGCCTGAGAATGCATGTGATTCCTTTCAGCTGTTCCATGCTTCTTACCTTGATTAGATTCAGAGTTCTGGGGACTCTCAGAGGCACCATATAACTTGCCCCAAACTGTCCGAAAGATGTTTCTTTTTTTTTTTTAATACCAAGCCCATTCCAAATCAATCAATAAATTTGTTCCATTATTTCAATAAGAAAATACACTTTTAGGATGACGGTTCTCTTGATAGAAAAAGAAACCAGAAATAATCTTTCACAGACTCTGTCACAAAGTATATCTATTAGATTTAAGTACATTTGCATTGCACATAGTTGGGGTTAACTTTCTGAGTACAAAGATCTGAAAGACAGAGGGAGAGAGGAAGAAAAAGAGAGGAAAGGAATGAAAAAGATAACTGAGAATAGATCCAAAGAAGATTCAAGCCAGCCAGGGGTAAGGTTAGTGTGTACAAAATTCTTTCCCCAAAACAATAAAGATACATTTATTTAATCAAAAACCAAAAGGGTATTTTGCAAGATAGAAAGCAACATTTGGAAAATAAAAAAGGGAAGTATGTCTTTAGCACTGACTGAAGGGAAGAGAGACCAGGGGGCCTACAGAAGTTCTGTATTGCACTGTTACACCCCCATCAAACACCCTCCTGAACTTAGAGACTTCTTACCTAACTCCTTTCCTTCCCAGGATGATATGTTTTCCTTTTAAAGCTCATAGACATAGGTGATGGGAGCTTCTCTGGTGGCTCAGACAGTAAAGAATCTGCCTGCAATGCAGGAGAGCCGGGTTTGATCCCTGGGTTGGGAAAATCCCCTGCAGAAAGAAATGCTACCCACACCAGTACTTTTGCCAGGCTCCCATGGACAGAGGAGCCTGATGGGCTATAGTCCATAGGGTCTCAAAGTTGGACACGACTGAGCAACTAACGCTGCAACAAACCTACATAACAGCAACCAGTTTTCACATGGCCTGATCACTCCTAAGCAACCAGATTGCTAAAGATAATAGATGTTGCTTGAAAAAAACAAAACAAACAAAACCCTGAAAGGAATAAGAGACTCTAAGGGCTTAGGCTGCTTTTCCAAATCCATCTACCTTTCCCCAGAATCACTGAAATATTGCTGCCAAAACATCCCAACTGGGACACACACTGGCTTCTTCCCAGACATCTACTGCTAACTGTGAGTGTGCTGGCAGAAGGATTTGGATGAGGCTAAATAATCCACACAAAGTCACTTTTTATATGAACAGGAATGGCTAAGTCCTCATTTGCTCCTATTATAGCATATCACAGATACTCAAAAGTAAGTGAAAATTGATTTCAACTAGCCCAAGTTATTTAGACAACTCCATTGTGGAAGAGGAGACTTTTTCTAAACTCTAAGAATTCAACATCTTTTTTTTGTTGACCAATAATTAACATTCCCAAATTTTACCGAACCTTGAATTAGGCATCACCAGCAAAACCTACATAAAATAATGGGTCCATAGCAACCTTTAAAGCTTATTCCAGATTTAAGACTCAATTTCTCCAGCTTCAAACTTGGCCACTAAAAAAAAAAAATGTGCTTTGGGCAAAAACAACAAGATACACAGTCTCTGCCAACAGGAATATAAAAAACAGGCTCATTTGATCATTTTTATTGTTGCAAGCAAAGACTGACATTGAAGCAAATATAGCCTTGAACATGCTGGCTGGCTCCTCCCTGGCCCCAGGGCTCATCCATTTCTGGCCTGACACCATGGGTGTGGTTCTAGACAGGAACAGACAGTAAGGCCAAGGGGCTATGCCTCAGTTTTTGGAGGCCCAGCACCAATTCAGTCATTCTGGAAGAGTATGAGCCCAGTGGTTTAAGTTCATACTAAATACAGGGCCTAGTGAAAATAAAGTAGAATGAACAAAGCCAAGCTACTTTTTTTTTAATCTTTAGAAGTGCTCAGCTTCCCTCTTTTAGTCCTGTTAGCACAAAACACAAACTTCCCCATGTCTTTTCTTCCTCTTTCCAAAAGGGATAAACAGGTTCCTTGGAGCACTGTATTCACTTCTGTATCCCCATAACCTATCATATTACCTATATAATAGGAACTTAATAAATATTTGTTGGAGAGATGGATGGAAAGATGACTTCAAGAGAGAAATGGGAAGGTGATGTGGGTATCTGAGCAGATCTAATATGAATGAAAGATGTGGTGGTATATTTCCATGGTAACAATGATAAAGGGGATTGGAAGACCTAACGGTCTAGCCACAGTGGGCCACTTAAGTTGACCTAACTCTGAAGGGATACAAATAGATCTGAGAACACTGAAAATAAAGGAGGCAACTTCAAGCACATGAGAAGCAAGCAAAAATATATCCCTGCCACAAAGCACAATAAGGATTAGAGAAAAACTGTAGGACCCTGCTTCCCTTAGCTAACTGAGTCATAGAGTAAGTGGCAGGCAACAGTTTGACAATGGATGAGAAAACAGTTTAGAAAAAAGAGCATTGTTTCTCACATAGTTATTCACAGAACACACGTACAGAGAACAAAATCATCTTTAATGAGCAATAAAACTGGGGAGAAAATCATGTCAATTATGAAGTATAAATATAATGAAACTAGTCAGTCACAGTTGTTTGCTTCTCTGAAAAAAACAGATGTGAAAGCAGATAGCAGTTCATCCAGTTTGCAATCACACAGAAATACTCGAGGCTCGTACCAAACAAAATCTACAAGGTTTCACTCTGAACCCTCTTGGCATTCTAAATTTAGTCAGCTGGATTGTTAGTTAATTAACAACCTACTAACGTTCTCAAACTAGTGTTCCACTGTAGAGTGGAAATCTATAGTTTATCATGAAAATGGAACTCAGTGTCCCATATTTCAAGATTTTCCCAGAGTACTTGACTTTATTTCTTTATGTATATTATTACTGTTAGCAATGCTTCTTGATTATCTGCACTGCAACTCTTCTCGAAGACAATTAGCTATTGAATTAAGACTTCGTTGCTGTTCACGAGTGCTCTAGCCAAGTGCTTATTAGAGTTTAGAAGACTGCCCTCTACTGTTGCCCTGATGATCGTGATAAACATTTTTTTCTTAGAAAAATGTCACCTTCCCATTTTCTAAAACCTCATTACTCTTCAACCGTAAGCCTCAGCTACCCATCATCATCACTATAATGGCCACATCAACACCAGCAGTAAAGAAAAAAGTTATTTTCTTCACAAGGCTTCTGTGTCACACACAGTCACATCAGCTCTGCTACTGAGCTGTGCTTCTATCCAGGTGAATGAGAAACTGACCTGGTAAGTTTAAAAAGTCACAAGATTCTAACAAAGACTTTGTGTGTTTGGATTTTTTTCAACCAAAAAGAGATCCTTGTTTTTCTGTGTTTTAATTACACACATGCTCTTCTTTAGTAAGGACCACAAAAATACACAAAGATTCCTTAAATAAAGAGTCAACCTTTCCCTGCTTCACAACTCAGTATTAACAGTCATACAAAATATGTAAACTTGTCACTGTTGCAAAAAAACAGATCTTAGTCCAGTAACAATATGCAAAAGATTCTTAAACATATTTGGACAATTTACATCCGGGGCTTTCCCCAAGGCATAAGACTGACCAGTTTACAAATGTATAATTGAAACTATTTCCAGTTATTTATAAAAACTTGTCAATTCCTAAAAGACTTCAAAATGAAAAATCAAGATCCACTCTATTTTTATACTTTTTATAATATTAGGCCAAGTTATATATCATTTTTTATACAATTCAACAGACTACATATCAATTTTTCTGATGTTTGAAATGTATAAAAATATTTATATGAGAACTTTTCAAATAAATGGATTTACCTACCAAAACCCAACTCCGTTGTGCGTGTATTGGTTTCTATGTTTGGCCAGCTCTTCTATAAACTCTTGTCAGGGATCCTGACATTCAAGATCACTGAGAACTTTGCTACTTTTTAAAAAACATGGTGATGTCATCTGGGTCCTGGATGGACTTGATCTCCGGAATTTAATTTTGCATTTTCAGGTTTAAAGTATTCTTAAATTAAAATCTTCCCCTGATCAGGAGCTAAGCGGTCATGCTGATTCCCCTGACTCTCCAATGCTGCCTTTTTGTTTGCAATTTAGAGCCTCTCACGTAAGGCTTTGCCAATAGTCCTAGGTTCATATTCTACTTCTTCCACTTAGTAACCATGTGACCTTGGGGAACTTATTCAATTTATCTGGGTCTCAGTTTCCTTGCCCATAAATTGGAAGTAATAGCAATCTCTTCTTCCTGGGGCTGTAAGGATTTAATAAAATAAAATGTGCAACTACTCAGCATGGTGCCTGGTACATAGTGACTACTTGTTCACGTGTCAACATCACGGGTAGGCGTGGGAACTTTATAACTTTTATCTAATTAAAGGTTTCTTTGAGGATGAGTTCTTGTTCAAATCTGTCTTCTCCCAGGGCTATAAGTCTTATGAAGGCAAGGCCTGGGTCTGACTTGTTAACCACTGTATCTCGGGGCTTAGCAAATCCCTTGGCTTTGTGTTAAAATACACATTTAGTAAGTAAATGAACAGGTGACTGAGTGAATGGATAAAAGAAAAAAAAAAAAAAGCAAGCAAGGAAGCTCAGGCCGTGCCTTAAGAGGCCACCAACAAGTTACTGTCCTTGCATTTAAGAGCAAAAGTGGGGAGGCAGGAAGACTTACAAGAGACATCCTAAGGCCCTACCCACCTCAGTTTTGACGCTTGCTGTTGTCCCCAGGTTGGAGGTCCCAATGTGGACTTCTTGGGTTAGGATAGGGAAACTCGGGTATTCAGTTATTTAGAAGATATGATATGCCATTTTGATACAGGACTAAAACTGTAGTTTGGTACTAAAGATAGTGTATGACACAAATGGCAGAAAGTGAAGAAGAACTAAAGGGCCTCTTGATGAAAATGAAAGAGGAGAGTGAAAAAGTTGGCTTAAAGCTAAACATTCAGAAATCTAAGATCATGGTATCTGGTCCCATCACTTCATGGCAAATAGATGGAGAAATAGTGGAAACAGTTGCTGACTTTATTTTTCTGGGCTCCAAAATCACTGCCAATGGTGACTGCAGCCATGAAATTAAAAGACGCTTACTCCTTGGAAGGAAAGTTATGACCAACCTAGACAGCATATTAAAAATCAGAGACATTATTTTGCCAACAAAGGTCCATCTAGTTAAGGCTATGGTTTTTCCACTGGTCATGTATGGATGTGAGAGTTGGACTATAAAGAAAGCTGAGCACCAAAGAATTGATGCTTTTGAACTGTGGTGTTGGAGGAGACTCTTGAGAGTTCCTTGGACTTCAAGGAGATCCAACCAGTCCATCCTAGAGGAGATCATTAGATGTTCTCCTGGGTGTTCACTGAAAGGACTGATGTTGAAGCTGAAACTCCAATACTTTGGGCACCTGATGCAAAGAGCTGCCTCATTGGAAAAGACCCTGATGCTGGGAAAGAGTGAGGGCAGGAGGAGAAGGGGACGGCTGAGGATGAGATGGCTGGATGGCATCACTGACTCGATGGACGTGAGTCTGAGTGAACTCCGGGAGTTGGTGATGGACAGGGAGGACTGGCGTGCTGCACTTCATGGAGTCGCAAAGAGTTGGACATGACTGAGCGACTGAACTGAACTGACACAAATCTCAGGAGAAAAAAATACATGGTAACTAGAAGCAAAACCAAGATCTTACTCAGATTTGCCCAGATATCACAAGCCAAAAGATACACACAGCAAACACAGGAAGGGCATGCCTCACACATCTGTCTCCTCTATTAGACCTTGCCATAGCCAGGCAGGGCACTTCCAAATGTACACAATGCTGACATCATACTTTTAATTTAAGCTAAAGGATACAATGTGTGCTGTGTGCTCAGTAGTTCAGTCCTCTTTAACTCTTTTGTGACCCTATGGACTGTAACCCACCAGGCAAGAATGGGATTTCCCAGGCAAGAATACTGGAATGGTTGCCATTTCCTCCTCCAGGGGATCCTTCTGACCCAGGGATCAAACTCATGTCTCCTGCATCTCCTGCATTGGCAGGTGGATTCTTTACCACTTAACCATCTGGGAAACCTAAGGGATGCAATATCTGGTTTTAATTCGCACAACTGAAAGAAAGTTTTTTTACCCCCGAGAAGAAAACTTGAAATCTATTGATATCCCATTATGACAAAGGTTAACAGAAGAGACCTAAAAGAGGGGATAGAAAAAGAATGGAGGAGAAGTATCAAAAGAATCTTGATAGTACATGTGAAGATATGTTGTAATTCTACATACTTTGTGTTGCAACTTGTCTTTAAAGGTGCTTAATGATAAATTTTTTCTTCCAAGGAGTAAGCGTCTTATAATTTCAGGGCTGCAGTCACCATCTGCAGTGATTTTGGAGCACAAAAAAATAAAGTCTGATCCTATTTCCACTGTTTCCCCATCTATTTCCCATGAAGTGATGGGACCGGATGCCATGATCTTCATTTTCTGAATGTTGAGTTTTAAGCCAACTTTTTCACTCTCCTCTTTCACTTTCATCGAGAGGATTTTTAGTTCCTCTTCACTTTCTGCTGTAAGGGTGGTGTCATCTGCATATCTGAGGTTATTGATATTTCTCCAGGCAATCTTGATTCCAGCTTGTACTTCTTCCAGCCCAGTGTTTCTCATGAGGTACTCTGCATATAAGTTAAATAAGCAAGGTGACAATATACAGCCTTGACATACTCCTTTCCCTATTTGGAACCAGCCTGTTGTTCCATGTCCAGTTCTAACTGTTGCTTCCTGACCTGCATATAGGTTTCTCAAGAGGCAGGTTAGGTGCTCCAGTATTCCCATCTCTTTCAGAATTTTCCACAGTTTATTGTGATCCACACAGTCAAAGGCTTTGGCATAGTCAATAAACCAGAAATAGATGTTTTACTGGAACTCTCTTGCTTTTTCAATGATCCAGCAGATGTTGGCAATTTGATCTCTGGTTCCTCTGCCTTTTCTAAAACCAGCTTGAACATCAGGGAGTTCACGGTTCACGTATTGCTGAAGCCTGGCTTGGAGAATTTTGAGCATTACTTTACTAGCGTGTGAGATGAGTGCAATTGTGCGGTAGTTTGAGCATTCTTTGGCATTGCCTTTCTTTGGGATTGGAATAAAAACTGACCTTTTCCAGTTCTATGGCCACTGCTGAGTTTTCCAAACTTGCTGGCATATTGAGTGCAGCACTTTCATAGCATCATCTTTCAGGATTTGAAATAGCTCTACTGGAATTCCATCACCTCCACTAGCTTTGTTCGTAGTGATGGTTTCTAAGGCCCCCTGACTTCACAGTCCAGGATGTCTGGCTCTAGGTGAGTGATCACACCATCATGATTATCTTGGTCATGAAGATCTTTTTTGTATAGTTCTTCTGTGTATTCTTGCCACCTCTTCTTAATATCTTCTCCTTGTTTTAGGTCCATACCATTTCTGTCCTTTATCGAGCCCGTGTCTGCATGAAATGTTCCCTTGGCATCTCTAATTTTCTTGACGAGATCTCTAGTCTTTCCCATTCTGTTCTTTTCCTCTATTTCTTTGCATTGATCGCTGAAGAAGGCTTTCTTATCTCTTCTTGCTATTCTTTGGAACTCTGCATTCAGATGCTTGTATCTTTCCTTTTCTCCTTGGCTTTTTGCTTCTCTTCTTTCACAGCTATTTGTAAGGCCTCCTCAGACAGCCATTTTGCTTTTTTGCATTTCTTTTCCATGGCAATGGTCTTGATCCCTGTCTCCTGTACAATGTCATGAACCTCCGTCCATAGTTCATCAGGCACTCTATCTATCAGATCTAGTCCCTTAAATCTATTTCTCATTTCCACTGTATAATCATAAGGGATTTGATTTAGGTCATACCTGAGTGGTCTAGTGGTTTTCCCTGTTTTCTTCAATTTAAGTCTGAATTTGGCCATAAGGAGTTCATGATGTGAGCCACAGTCAGCTCCTGGTCTTGTTTTTGTTGACTTACTCCTTGGAAGAAAAGTTATGACCAACCTAGATAGCATACTGAAAAGCAGAGACATTACTTTGCCAACAAAGGTCCGTCTAGTCAAGGCTATGGTTTTTCCAGTGGTCGTATATGGATGTGAGAGTTGGACTGTGAAGAAAGCTGAGCGCCAAAGAATTGATGCTTTTGAACTGTGGTGCTGGAGAAGACTCTTGAGAGTCCCTTGGACTGCAAGGAGATCCAACCAGTCCATTCTGAAGGAGATCAACCCTGGGATTTCTTTGGAGGGAATGATGCTGAAGCTGAAACTCCAGTACTTTGGCCAGCTCATGCGAAGAGTTGACTCATTGGAAAAGACTGATGCTGGGAGGGATTGGGGGCAGGAGGAGAAGGGGATGACAGAGGATGAGATGGCTGGATGGCATCACGGACTTGATGGATGTGAGTCTGAGTGAACTCCGGGAGTTGGTGATGGACAGGGAGGCCTGGTGTGCTGCGATTCATGGGGTCACAAAGAGTTGGACACGACTGAGCGCCTGAACTGAATGATAAACTTGATGTGATATGTCATGCACGCTCAGTTGTGTCCAACCCTTTGCGACTCCATGAACTGTAGCCCGCCAGGCTCCTCTGTCCATGGAATTTTCCAGGCAAAAATACTAGAGTGGGTAGCCATTTCCTCATCCAGGGGATCTTTCTGACCCAGGGACTGAATCCACATCTGCTGTGTCTTTTGCACTGGGAGGCAGATTCTTTACCACCATGCCACCATAAACTTAATAAACTAATAATTTCAAGAGAGTGATGGAAATAGAAAAGATTTTAAAATAATAGAAAAAAAGAGAATTCAGATAGAGGAGAAAGTAAACTATTAAAAACAAAGACTTGAAAGAGAAAGATGCAAAGAGAATAGTTAGAAATAATGCAAAAAGGGAGGAAAGAAAAACGATGGCTAGGGTCATGAGAGAAATGTGTGGATATAGTAGAAGTATTGTTGTGTGAACATGTATGTCTCAGAGGTAGGGAAAGAATGAAATTAAAACTAAGGCTTAAAAAGAAGGAAAGGAAGGAAAAGTTGAAGGCTATAAGAAAGCAAAAGCAACTGCGGGAAAGATTTGGCGTTTGTTAACTATTCCAACTCTTTCAAAGACTTTTCCACATATTGTCTTTAAATTTGTCTGCTAAGAGGGGGGATTAATTTTTATATTCTACCAAAAAAAATAAAAATTGATAAAAAAAATCTATAAAATTTATTTCCCCTTAATCCCTCTATTCATTTTTCAGATGTTTTCTTGGAAATAGGAAATCACATTTTAATATGGCTAAACCCATAGAACATCCTATTGCCCTGAATGTTATGGTAGATTGAAATTCAACCCAAGATTTAAGAAGAAAAAGTAAATTTAGCAGAGATCTGATATTTAGCTCAGAAGTGTACCTGCCTCATAAATTTGGCATTACATGTTCTCTGAAAAGTGATCACAGTTTATGTATAAATGAGAGAAAATACAGGTCTGTGTTGCCTTTATTGGCAAAAACTATTATATATTAGAGGTTTTGTGAATTATCTATGCTATTCGAAGCAAATGCAAACTACAACTATTAAGTAATAATTATGAATACACTTTCAAAGTAAATTTTATTAAGTATTAATAAAGATTTTATCTATGTATATATATTCATCCACATACACACACACACACACACAGAGACAAGTCCTTTAACCTCTCTGGACCTGTTATTCCATCTGTGATAAAAGAATTATTTTAGGTGAAGAAGTATTTTCTGCTTTAGCCCAAGCAGCACCACTTGTACACAGCAGCACCACTTGTATTAGCTTAAATTTCGGACTTCTGTGTTCAACTGTTTTGTTTGGAGGAAAGATTCTGAGGAAAGTCATTATAAAACCACCACAGCAGATGGTCCCTTTCCCAGCCACTGCCCTCCAAGAGAAGGGCACCCAGCACTCTTGCTTTGTCTTACAAGTTCCCATCATGAAGCCTCTTCTTCACCCATCATTTCATACTCCACCCTCAGCCCCTTACCTTAGGCCCCTCCTTTGCTCTGCCATGTCTTTTCAGGGCCTGAGGCTGATCCTGTCCCCCACTCTCTGGACCTGTGACCATTTATTCATGCATTAATCAAGGATTTGTTGATCAATCACTCTGTACCATGCTTTTTTCCAGGGACTTGGCATTTATCAGTGACCAAAACAGAGATCCCTGTTCGGCTCACACTGAAGCAGGTAGACACAGACAATAAATAACAACCAGAAAATAAGCACTTTGTAGAGTATGCCAGATGGTGATAAGTGCTATGAGAAAAAAGAAAAAGTCAAGCAGGCCAGGAAGGATTGAGAGGGGTATGAGGAGTCATGTTGAGAAGGCAGATTCTTGGCCCCATTCCTGCAGTTTCAAGTAAGAAATCTACCTAATCCAGCGTGTCCCTTTATACAGAATCCTGGAATTGACCTCTGGTCACAGGGTGTGGTAGAGACAGCACTCAACTCAACTCCATACTCATTTCCCTCCTTGCATTTAGGTCAGGCCCATGTGACTCGTGCTGGCCAATGAAACATGAGAGGAAGAGCAGTTAAAAGTTAGCTTGTCTCTTTCATCGCATCCTTACTCTGATGTGCTCACCTTAAGGGCCATTAGTCTAGGCATCAAAGCTACAAGATGAAGAAGGCCATCCAACCTGCATCAGATGTGACATGAGGAAGAAATAAACTTCTACTGTTTATGCCACTATGATTTCAGGGTTGTTTGTAACTAAATCACAGCACAGGCTATCTGGGCCAGTATCTATGAAAGAAAACGAGCTGGCAATTATAACATAATTTTCTGCTTTTTAACAGTAAAGTAAGCAAGAAGTCATGAATTTTTACCTCCTCATAGATTAACAGAGGTGTAAAGGTACACTTCTGCCAGGAAAGAAATGAGTAAATTACATTTAGGTTGCACTTTTAAGACTCTATGAATATTCTGTGATGTGTTTTAAGCAAGTATTTTGATTCATGAACACAATTTACTTTTTGGATTTACATAACAGTAAAATTTCATTGAAAAAATTACTTAGTAGAGAATGTGTAATTTATTTTAATCTAATCAAAATATGTCTTGGGCCATTCAGTTTCCTGGCTATTCCCCTGACTTAAATCTCAAACTGGAGGAATATTTTTTTTCTGTAAACATTTGTTACAATGGCACTCATTTAAGAAAGATTAAAATATTAACAGTATCCAGATGGAGTCTACAAGCAAATGCAAAGCACAAGCAACAGGAGCTCTAAGTTGTGCCCTGAGAAACTTTAAAATGTAAAGCTGCCTGTGCTCTAACTCACAGGATCATGCTTGTCCATATTTTCCTTTAGTAGACTCCAAAGAAAACATTTAGAAAGATAGGCTCAAACTCATAAATATGGGTTAATAAATAAAACAAATCTGTATGGAAATATTGATATCCAAGTCCAGATACATAGGTGTATAAAGCAAGAGACCATTGAGGGGTGCCAGGAAGACCCCAAAGGTTCTCCAACCACTTATCAGGATGCCCGAAGTCCTACCATTAATTATTTTTCCTTTGACTAGAAGAATTTTGCTACTCTGTGACAGCTTTGACAGGAAAGAACAAGACACAGATGGAGCAGAATAGGCAGGGGAGACCATGCTGAGGAGCATGGGACTGGGTTGAATGATGTGAAGATGGTGATAACAAAACCCTGGTCTAAAATAAAGGCCAATAGTAGACAACTGATTAATAAATTATAATATTCTTCTTGAACACCTACTACCTTTATGATATTATACCAGACACTCTGAAAGACACAGAAATATATGAGGCAGAGTTGCTGTCTTCATCAAGTCTGTAGTCTGGGGTTTGGTCTTTGTTATGGAGCCAGAGAATGCATGGCTAGTTAGAGCTAGAAATAGGAGTGTGGTCTGTTACTCATCCTCAGCAAGTCTGTATGAGGCTCCAGGGAGACCCAGGTCAGGCAAATGAAGGGTATTACGGGACCAGAGGGAACAAGGTCTAGAGAAGAGAAAACAAGGATGAAAGGAACAATGAACTGATACAGCCATTCTCTTGGTAAACACTTTTACCCTGGAGCATGAGAAGAGATCACAGGCTTTGATGCTTGGAGAATTTTATGTCCTTCCACCAAATAAAAAGAAACATAAATTGAATTTCATATAATTATTTTGATACATGGCTTTGTTACAAAAGCTTTTTGGTTTTGAGGTCTTTCTTTTTCAGTTTTAAACACTTACCATCAAACTTCGCAAGTCTGCTAATATCTGCTCCAAGTTCTGAGGTAACTGAGAGCGCCTGGCGCACTTTAAGGTTTGTTTCCCTGTGAAATTAATTGACATGACATGAACTTTTAAATGAAATAGCCCAACAGTATCTTACACAAAGCAATCAGGGGCATTTCTGCAATTTTAGCACATGCATAATCCAACACAAGAGATTCAAGAAACTCCCTCTGGATTGTCATTCACACCTCCCACACTATCTCGGGAAAGTGGACACATCTTTGCAGACTCCTAAGAGTTAGCATTTCATCCACGGCACATCTCTGTAACAACAGTGATCTGTTTGGCTATTTAGAAAAACAGAAGATGTATTAATAACAAGTATGGTTGCATTTGAACATTCTTAGACATCACGCAAGAGTTACAAAACACATTAGGAATGGGAACACAGATGCCAGTTAAAGGAGGTCAGTATCACTCCAGAATCTGGTATCTATGCAGAAGTTTTACTGGTAAATTTCACAGTAGCTGAAATTCAAATGGGAAAAGGAATACAGCTTTCTTTTTCTTGAAGAATCAAGCCAAGAATCCCATACATCTAGAATCATAAAACTAGACAGGGACTAGGTAGATCACAAGGAGCTGGTCATCTTCTTCCAAACAATACCATGTATACACTGGTGATGGCAGTCTGGTATTCATGAGATGACCAGCAGTGAAGGGTCTATGGCCATCACTTAAGTCTCCTGTTTAAGGAGTTTGTCATGTCAGTTTCCTCACTGAGTTCAACCAAATTCTCTTCTACCATAGCTTAAGAGCATCTGTCAGAGTTCAGTCTTTATGGAAATGTTTAGTAGTAGGTTCAGTAGTAGTGGGTCAACAAATATCGATTGAATACATACCACAGTCACCCATGAAACTCAGTGCAGCCCTGAAGGTTACTGTCCTCTTGAGGAAAACAAGTGGTAGGTAAAAAAGCAAACATCACCTTTTGGAAGTGCATGCCAAACCATGAAAAACTGAATTTAGAGAACTGAGCAGATACCTACGACTTCATTTAATCTAAACTTCTCCATGATTAAGTTTCACAATGATATCATGGCAATAAGAACTGAATCCAAGGAATGCCCATTAGTCAAACAGCTTTCTGCAGAAAACATTAAGCTGAATGTATAATTGATAACTTTATTCAAAAGTCATTTAGATCTTATTGATCTAAATCTACAAATTCTAGGAGGCAGAGATGAGTATAGACAGTCAAAAATAACTTCATAATTGAGGCAGAAACTGAGTTGGGCTTGATGGAAAAGAGTGAGACAGTGGTGTTGAGATTAAAGGACAAATGTTTGCCCTGTAAATGACTTCAAATAATTTAAACAGTCACACCAACTGGACCAGATAGCTCTCATTCCTCAGCCTCCTCTATTCCACATTCCTCTATTCCACATATGCTGTCACTCATCAAAGTTCATCACCATGTTAATTTATTTCCTCAGGATTCTAATATCTCACTTCCATATTCAGATGTGGAAACTAAAGAGGAAGAATAATCACACACAGGCCTCACTGATAAAATTTTTTTTTCAAAAAAACTCATTTTTTTTCTCAAACAATATTTTTTAATCTGTAAGATAACCACAAATGACAATATAAAATAGCACATGCATAAAAGATCTGAATAGACACTTCAATAAAGAAGAAATACAGTGATAAAAAAAAATTTCACTATCATTTCTCACAAGGGAAATGCAAATTAAAACCATAATGAGATACTACTACATGCCTACTATCTAAAAAATACTACTACTACATGCCTACTATCTGAACTATCTGAAGTTAAAAAGATCGATCATACCAGGATAGACAGTCACTGAAAATCTCATATACTAATGGTGACATCTAAAACGGTACAGTCACTTTGGTCAATATCTTGATAAATTTCAAAATGATTTTCAATATAAGAAACAATACAGAAAGATCCTTTTTACCTTTTAGTCAACTTCTCCTATGGTACCATCTCACGAAACTGTATCACAATATCACAACGAGGATGCTGACATTAACAGTCAAGATATGGAACACTTCAATCCACACAAGGATTCCTCTGGGCTCCATTTATGGACATACTACCTTCTCTGCCTCCTCCAACCCATCTTAAACTCCTGGCAATCCCTAATCTGTTATCCATTTCTCTAATTTCATAGAAATGTTACATAAATAAAATAATACAGTATGTGACCTTCTGATATTTACTTTTTTCATTCAATATGATTCTGTGAAGATTCATTCAGGTTACTGCATTTATCAAGAGATAGTTCACTCCTCTTTATTGCTCAGTAATATTCCACAATATGGATATACTACAGTTTGTGCAACCATTTGCCTGATGATGGACATGTAAGTTGTTTCTATTTGGAGATATTAAAAATAAAGCTGCCCTAAATGTTTGTATACAAGTTTTTGTGTAAGGGTAAGTCATTTCTCTGGGATAAATGCCAGGTAATGAAACTGCTGGATTATACAGGAGCTACATGTTTAGCTTTTTAAGAAACTGCCACACTGTTTTCCAGAGTGATTGTAGCATTTATATTCTCATCAGCAATGTGTGAGTGATTTGGTTTCTCAACATTCTTGCCAGCATTTGGAGTTCTCACTAGTTTTTATTTTGGTTATTCTGATAGGATAAGTGGGAAGTGATACATCATTGTTGTTTTAATATCCCAATGGCTAAAGTTGTTGAGCATCTTCTCATGTACTTATTTGCCATCTGTAAGTTATCTTTGGTGAACTGTCCTTTAATATCATTTGCCAATTTTCTAATTGGATTATTTTTACTGTGGAGTTTTTAATATTTTTCATATATTCAATATATGAGTCCTTTGTCAGATATATAGGTTGCAAGTATTTTCTCCTAGTCTGTAACTTTTATTTTCATACTCTTAACAGTCTTTTGCACAGAAAAAAAAAAAAATTAACATGACCAAGTCCAGTTTGTCAAATGTTCCTTTTGTGCATTATGCTTTTTGGATCAAATCTAAGAGCTCTTTGACTAGCCTTAAATCTTCAAGACTATCTACTATGTTTTTTCTAAAGGTTTTATAGTTTTATGTTTTATATTTGAATTGTTTCCTTAACAATTACAGGACTACTCAAACTATTTCATACTGGATGAGTTTTGACTGTTTTTCAATCAAGTAGTCCATTTACTCTAGGTTGTTAATGTGTATAGAGTTATACATAGTATCTACATATCTTTTTGATGACTTCAGGATCTATTATAATACTCCCTGGTTCATTCATGATATTGTTAACTTGTATCTTTTTTTTTCCTTTCCCAGTCTTAAAATTTGTCTATTTTACTGATGTTTTCAAAGAACTAACTCTTTGTTTCTTTTTCTACATTCTTTTTCTATTTTCAAATTCATTGATTTTTTTTTCTCTTTGCTCCTTCCTTCTACTTGTTTTGGTTTATTTTGCTATTTTCTAGGCTATGAATGGAAGATGTGATAATTGGTTTGAGGCTTTTTTCCTCTTTTCAAGTGTATACACGTATAGCTATAAATTTTCCTCTTAGCACTATTTTAGCTTCTGCCAAACCAAGGGTAGGATCACATAGGCTGATCTCTATTTGGATACCTCAGTACAGCAATGATTTAGAAGGCAGTGGTTAAAACCATGGGCTTTTTTGTCAGACTGCCAGGTATGAGTCCTGGTTTCATTCGTTAGAAGTTTGGGACAAATTCTTTAGTCTCTCCAAGCTTTCGTTTCCTTGCCTATACAATAGGGCTTATAGTACCTATGTCAGGGTTAAATGATAGAATCTATCTCAAGCACATGCTTTAAAATGTAAGTGTTCAATATATGTTTTTATGTCAGACTAACTGAATCCATTGAAACAAAATTACTATATGGTCTATAACTAAATTCCAAAATAGCGTCTCTGACAGAACTGCATTCTACTTCCTTGCTCTCTTCTCTCTCTACATCCTCACTTGACCCAGTTCCAAAAGTTGCCTTATAAAGTAACACCAGTTCTTTCTTCAAGCGATCTTGATTGCCATTCCTCTCATTTTCCTTAGAAAAGCACTTGAAATTAAAAACAAATAAACAAAGAGACCCTTCCAGGGAATCTCAGTGAAGAATCCCTATGTAAACTATATATAACTCACATATATAGTTAGCTCATTGTTTCTGAAATAAATTCAAGAAAAAAGACAGTTTTCACAAGATCTGCAAAGTAACTAGCAAATGGACTAAACGAGATTTCCCTGATGGTCCAGTGGCTAAGACTTCACCTTCCAACGCAGGAGGTGCAGATTCAATCTCTGGTCAGGGGCTAAGATCCCACGTGCCTCACAGCCAAAACACCAACACATAAAACAGAAGAAGTATTGTAATAAATTCAGTAAAAACTTTGAAAATGGTCCACATCAAAAAAAAAAAAAATTCTTAATGGACTTTGCAATTTAACAGTCTTATTTCTTCCAAGAATATAAAATGAAGGGTTTTTTAGATTTTTTGATTGAGGTATAGTTGATTTACAATGTTTCAGGTGTACAGCAAAGTCATTCAATATACACATATATTCTTTTTCAGATTCTTTTCCATTACAGGTTATTATATTTAATATAGTTCCCTGTATTATACAATAGATTCCTGCTATTTATCTGTTTTATATATAACAGTGTATGTACCTGTTAATCTCAAATCCCTAATTTTCCCCTTTGGTAATCATAAGTGTGTCTTTATCTGTTTTGAACTAAATTCCTTTGTATCAATTTAGATTCCACATTTATGACACTTGTCATAAATGTCATATATGACATTTGTCTTTCTCTGAGTGACTTCACTCAGTATGATAATCTCGAGGTCCATCCGTGTTGCTGCAAATGGCATTATTTCATTCTTTTTAATGATTAATATTCCATGGTATGCACACACACATACACACACACATTGCATCTAAGATTAAGGTTTAAGATTTAAGTTAGGCCTGGTTTCTAAAGCTATTGCTCTTAAATAAATTGAAAACCAATCTAAACAATTATTTGAATTGTAATAACTTACCCATCAAGCTCAGCAGTTTCAATATAACAGAGACCATGTGGCTCACTACTTGATAGGAGAAGGAGATCAGCCTATTTTGAAAAACCATGATAAAGAATATTTGAGGGGGGAAGATTGGTTGAATGCCTTCAACACTATATCACCCATCCATTACTAATGAGTCAGCAGAGCCTTAGAAAAAAAGTGAGACATGAAGTCTTGCTCCACCTCTCTGACATATGCCCTGAATCAAAACCACCTTCCTTGTTCCTGCTTTGCACTCTCTTGGCCATCCGAACATAAGCAAGGGCAGGATATAGCATATAAATTAACAATCACTTTATTTTTTAATAGAAATATATAAAGTTTTTATATATTCCTATATAAAATTTATATCTTTTATAGAAATATATAAAATTCCATTTTCTTGCTTTGACAATTGTGCATGGAAAATATAAAATGTTCTCCAATAAGTAAGATAATTGGAAATACTTATATGCACACACTTTAATTCTTCAGTTATCAGTTAAGAGCAGAGGGCAGGCAAAGAAATGGGGAAAGACAAAAGTGAAGGAGCATGAGAAAGTTGAAAACAATAGAAAAAAATGAGAGGCAAGAAAAGAGAAAAGGATTAAAGGAAAAACAAACTTGAAAAGATAAACAGGATGACAGGAAGGTTCAAGAGGGAGGGGACATATGTGTACCTATGGCTAATTCATGTTGATGTGTGGCAGAAATCAAACTAATACTATAAAGCAACCATCTTTCAATTAAAAATGAATAATTTTTTTAAAAGACAAACAAAAAAAGAAAAAGATGGTGGTGTATAAGAAAAGGGAAAGAGAAGAAAAGCAGAAATTAAGCAAGAAGGCTGGATAGAATAGAAAACACGGTAAAAACAGAAAACATTCAGAGACGAGGAGCTGGTCTAGGACAGAGATAAATTATTCTCTTGGTGCTTTGGAAATGACTGAGCATGATTCAGTTTTAGAATTCTGGTAGCCTTCTACATTGGGAAATTGTTTATTTGAAATTTCAAAATTAATTTAAAATAAAGGTTTTTATGAAATTCTTAAGAATTCGAATATCTACAAAGAAGTGACTAAAATTATAGCAATTTATTTTGACATATTAGCCTAACAATTTTTTACCTCTAAATGTATGACTGGCATTCCAAAACTGTCCATTTTTCTTACCTTTGGTTTTTAAATATTAGAAATATCCCATTATCAAAGCCTGGAGGTTAAATTCAGAATCAAACTACTCATTTTATTCTCTCAAGTGTTTAAATTTTCAACTCAAAAACAGGCCAGGTTTAGCTGCATGTATGGGGGAATAGTTTTGTCTAAGTCATAACAAAACAGAAAAACAACTCAGTGACAAACCCCTAACAAAATAAACAGGTTTGTACTATTAAGGCTCTTCAACTCTGGATGAAAAAGTCACAGACGTCTGTCAAGGCAGAAATTATTTACTTTCTGACTTCTCACAACATGACCAAAGCAAACTCACTCTGAAGAGGACATGTGAAGAGTATATGCCAGTTATAAGCCAACATTTTTAAAGTGAAAAAGTGTTATGAAAATGTACCTTGATTTTATTTCTCACATTTACAATGAATAAAGGCATAAGGCACAACAGCAGTAGAGCTTCACACTCTTTGGCCTATGGTTCTCCTCCCTGACTTTAACAGGATCATTTTAAACAAAAGCCAGAATTCTCTAATTGCTACCATCTGTGACTGAAAAATAGTTATGAAGTTTAGAGAAAGATAACCATTTGTACCTACGGTTGCTTTTCTTCAAAATTCTGCCTAGTAAGAACTATCAAATGTTACTGCGTAATTTTGAGCTCAGCTGCCTTAACACATATTTTCAGTAAATAAGAAGAGGGACTGTTGGCCACAGTTGGCTCAGAACATGTGACTGAGGCACCACTGCCACCTGGTGACTGGATTCTCTCCTGAGCAGTGACTCAACCTCCTAGAGGCAGAAAGTGTCAACCTCACAGGTTCTGGGCTAACTCTTACTGCTCTCTCTCCCTTGGGAAGCTGGGACTTCTATCTTCCCTTCATCTACCTTCCCTGCCTCCTCCTGTCACCTCCATTGTCAACTTTTTCTATGTCCTCTGAACCTTCCTCCTGTTTTCCCACTGCCTAATCCCTGCCCTGCCTCCCCTCACTCTTCCTCGGTTCTCCCAGCCCAACTGCTGAGTTTTGGTATTTCCTTTTGCTAACTTCTCTCTTCAAGTGTTGTTCATTCATTGTAGCTGAAGAGGGTATGTGAACGAGCAGTGGCCAGCTAAGTCGCCATCATGCCACCCTGCTTCCACACACACTCGGTAGTCCTTTTGGAAAGGACAGGCAGGAGAGCTGCAGGAACAGCCTTGTTAGCACTGGATTGCCCTCTGCCCTTTGGAGCAGGGAGTGGGGCGACACATGGGTGGTCTGAGGGCACAACAAGCCCCAACATTCTGTCAGTCTCAGGTCAGTCTTCCTTAAGCTGATCCCTTCAATATCTCTCAGGGACCCAATTCCTAGTCGATCCAGAAACTTGTGTTTGAGTTGGAGGTGTTTATAATACCAATAGCCAAAATTTGGTGAGTTCTTACTATGTGTCTGGCACTATTCTATATAGCCTAGACTTAATGCAGTATTTTATTTAACTCAAAGAAATCCTAAATGTATATCTTGTTGCTGTCTCTACTCTACAGATGAGTAAAGCGAGGCCCAAATAGGTTCAGGTACTTGTTTGAGGCCACAAAGTAGGGCACTAGGGTGTGAATCTAGGCAATTCAAGGCCTATACTGCCAGGAGTACTAAATTGAGTGAAAACTTCTTTCCCTCAAGGATTTTATAGTTTAGTAAAGACAGAACATGATAAGGGTTCTAAGTATCTTATTAACAAAGTGCTATGGGAGGAATGCAAGTGAGAAAGGGGTATATCTGACTGGTAGCTAAGGAAGGGCTTCATGGAAGAGTCCAGATGGAATGGAGGGCAGCTCCCTGCAGGCAGAGGTGTTAGCAGGAATGATGTACAATAACAGAAAGTGTGATTACTGGAACTCACAGTGGGACCAGGCAGCAGTTAATTCCAACCATACCCATCTTCCTTAGACTCTTATTTGTACTGGGTTGGCCAAAAAGTTAGTTTAGGTTTCCAAGTGATGTTATAGAAAAGCTTGAACAAACTTTTTGGCCAACCCAATACTTTCTTCTGTCAATTCTTCGTTCCTTTTCCCCGTGCCCTCCCAGGAAAGACTCAACTATCTCTCTTAAGAATTGAGGATTGTTTTTAACACAGTGTCTCTTCACCCACCTTCCAAAGGTAACGAAAAGCCCAAGCAGCAGCTTCACGGAGACCTGAAACAAATATACCAGCCAGAGGACTTTTGAAAAGAATCTGTGGAACATCTGTAAGTTCTAAGAGCCAATGGCACTAGACTCCTAGATTTATTAGGCATAATTAATGTTTGTTGAATTAAAGAGCCAATGAAGCTAAACCTCAAGCAATCATATAACATCTAAAAGCTGCGCAGCTAAGGGCTAACAAAACATTCACATAATTGTATCACTTTATTCTCTCAACAGTCTCATTGAGGGATAATGTTGTTCCTACTGTGTGGATAAGAAACCTGGGAAGGTCATTTCCAGCCTGACAAGCACTAGATGAACTAAATTAACTCACATAATGCCCGTAGCAAGTCATGGTGAAAGCTTCATCACAGAACCCAGGGCTCTAAGAGCTTTAAAGCCATACCCATGACCATATGGAGCTTAAAGGGCAAAGCTAGAACTAGAACTCAGAACTCTGACCCTAAAATGCATACTCTTTCTTCTGGTTGGCTACAGAATGACCGGAATACAACTATAAATAACAAACAGCATTTTGCTTTGCTAGTGTTCAAAAATCAAAACTACAATGGTGAAAGAATATTGGGATTTGATTCATAACCAAATGGAAAGATGAATTTGTAGAATTAACTGAAACATATTTGGATCTCCCTTCATTTTTTAAAGCCATTCTCAAACATGGAATTCTTCTTTATCATCTACAAAATTATCTCTTCTTTTATTCTTTTATAATCCAAAAATAAAAATCCAAAATGGCTCATGTGGTATGAATAACTTATGGAAAAATATGTTGATATGGACAAAAATCAGAATGAAGTCATAAAAATGAAAATGTGCAAGACGAAAGTTATTATTTTTCTTTAAAATTTAAGTTTCAGATCCATTGTTCAGATCCAAATGTTCAAATGCATATTGAACATATCACATTTTTTTAAAGAGGAAGATTTATTTCAGCCATTAGAGTAAAACAAGTAACTCTGAAGTTATAAAAGTTAAAATAACTGAAAAGGCAATTCAACCACAAAATGGCCCCCCTAAAAGGATATCCTTTAAAAGATGCTGAACAAACACTGGATGAGATGCCCTGATGACGGGTCCAGAGAGAGACAAAACCTGTCCGTGATCAGGACTGGAGTTTAAGTCAAACTAGTCCTTTCATTTCTTAAGGTGAAATTTTCAGTTTCTGTAGCAGAAGAATGCCTTTGTTCTAAAGCAAAAATTTACTGTTACACAAAGGCCATTTTGTGCAGGGGATGGAAGGGGAGCTTTTCCCAAATAAGCTAAACGACTAAATTCATGTGAAATTCAAATATGCTCATGTCCAGGAAAAGGTTTATTTCTACCACCAGATAAGAAGAGCAAAACAGGAAAATAGCACTGTGGTCAATTAAAGGAGGAAGGTAGGCATGGTTTCCAGGGACCAGGGTCTACCAGTATCGGGAACTACTCTGCAGTGTGGTTTTCTCACACTGTTTACTTGGTTCATCTAACACAAGTTAGTCTCACTGTGATAACTGAATTATGCTCTCCATTTTTTCTTGGCCCTAAAATAAAAATAGGAGCTCTGGAAATTCAGTCCAGAAGTGTTTTAGATTTTTTAAGGTAAAGGGCAGTAAGGATTCCTTATCTGGAAAACAGAGGTGAGTAACTCTTAACAGGCCAGCTAACTGGTCATCTCAGACAAGCTCCTTTCCTTGCTTAAAGTGACTTAAGTTAGAAATTCTAAGTTTGACAGTTAGAGGCTATGCATTAGAATTGGGAGCAGCACTTCTAGCATCCAAGCCTAGAGGCTCTGACTCTGGAAGCCCAGGCTCAAGGTAATTAGGACAGGTCTTCTAATGGAGGCAGGAGCTGCATATGGTAGTGGTAAAGAGTGGGGTTAAAACCCAGATGGAGTTTAACTCCTAACCCTCCTATTTACAAGCTATCTGATGGCACTGTACCTCTATTTTCTTATCTGCAAAATGGGAACAATAATAGTACATAACCTGCTGTCATTGGGCTAATGTGAGGATTAAATGAGTTAGGCTGTATAAAGAGCTTGTAATATTATCTGATATGTGGCATGTAGTCAATAAAGGCTAGCTATGATTTTTCATGATCTTCATGATCTGGTTTCCCAGGCTCTACCTCAGTGCAGTAACTCAGAAGTGAGTCTCTTTTAGAGACCTGTGATTGTTGCTCGCCACATGTAAGCTCTCTGATAGCCTCTAAGAGCTGATGCCAGGGAGTGGGAAGGTATATTAGCACTTCTAAGTGATTATAGCAGTTCACCCATAGAAACATTTATTTGTCCCTGAAAACAGCTTCATAGGTGCTGAGTAGCTGCACATGGAAAACTTTTGAACAAAGTGACCTAATCAAGAGGCACTGAAATGTTCTGGCATTTGGAGGACCCCCTCACTTATCCAAAGACTAAAGCAACAGAGCTATAATGGCAGGAGTCAGACAGACATGACTGGAAATTAGAAAAATATCATCTGCTACTGACCAAGCAGTTGCAGACCAGGCTTTAGGTCTGTGGCCGGAGTGGGCTTGCTAATACTTCGCTCCAGATAGACAGATTATCCAGCCATAGATGAAGCTCTCTGGAAGATCGAAACTACCCAGACCCTCCCATCACCCCCACCATGGGGATTTACTCCTATAAAATGAATGCTGTGACCAAGCAGGGCAGAGTGTTCTCTCTGTACACAGACAGAGCCTGAAGAGAAAGGGAAGGAAGGAGGTGCCAGGTCATGCACACCTGTTACTGCCCCACACTTGACAATCAGAGAAGTCACTCCTGGGAAAGAGGGGAGCAAGCAAGGGGGTGCAAGATGGTCAGTGTTATTTTGTTGCTGTCCCTCCAAGTGAAAGCAAGAACAACAGGACCTAGGGAAGGGTTGGGAATAATTAAGGATTTCTGCCCCATCACATGACCACAATGAAAAGGCTACATCTGCACTGTCCAATAAGGAAGCCACAAGTCACACGTGGCTATTTAAATCTAAATTAATTAAAATTAAATAGAATTTAACTTTCAGTTCCTCAGTTGCATAACCACATTACCAGGATTCCATATCCACAAGGTGCTTCTGACTGTTCTATACTTGGACAGCACATAGAACATCTTCTTCACTGCAGAAAGTTCTACTGGACAGTACTGGGACACATGGATCACTGACTTCATGGGAACTCATCTAAATGTGGATTCATTTTAAACCAGTGCTAACGATGTGTTTGTGGAACTGGTTTCCTGCCATGTGATGCCTGCACTTATACTTGACTCCATGCTTCATTCCACAGAAAGGTTTGCAATAACAAGCAGCGTGTATACTATAACACAGAAAATACAACTAAACTAAAAACAAAGACCAATGAAAGTGCAAGTTAGAATAGTAAGGCTTTAGAAGGCAAGTTGGAGCACAGATACAATATGGGGTCAGAGAAATAAGCACTTCTCTACTTAAAGTGTGAATTTTTTTTCTTTTTTTGACTTTTAAAGAACAGAAATTTATCTCTGATAGTTCCAGAGGCTGGGAATTCCAAGATCAAGACACTCACTAGAGGATGTCTTCATCCAGTGACAGCCATCTTCTTTCTGTGTCCCCATGTAGCAGAAAGGGTGAGGGGATTCTCCGTTGTCTCCTCTCTAAGTGTGCTAATCCTACTTTTTTTTACTTTATTTACTTTTAATTGAAGAATCATTGCTTTACAGTATTGTGTTGGTTTTTGCCAAACAACATGAATCAGCCATAGGTACAGATGTGTGCCCTCCCTCTTGAAACTGCCCCCCACCTCCCTCCTCATCCCACCCCTCTAGGTTGTTACAGAGCCCCTGTTTGACTTCCCTGAGTCATACAGCAAATTCCCGTGAACTTTTTTTGAATGTCCTATTCACTGACTAGTTGCCTTAGCATGGGTTGCTCTCGAGAATCACTATACACAGAAAATGACTTAATGAAAGAAAACTGCTTCTGAAAGTGACTATTTAAGAATCTCAACTGAGTTGTTCTTATAAATAGATCTTGGGGCTGTTTATTTTATCCTGTGGGAAAATGTCTCAGATTTAATGAAGAACATAACTTGATAAATAAAATGATATTAACACAAAAATTTTCCTGACTAATCTAATATACATTTGACATAAAGACTATATAGAATTTTTAATCCTGTTCTGAATAGCTTTTATTTTAGCCTTGCATTTAATATGATCTATAGTTAGTCACATATTTTAGTCTGAGTTGATCCCTTGAATTTTATTAAGGGAACTGTAACCCAGGAATTTTGAAAACATAAATTATAGTGCATTTGAAAGAAAGTAAAACCTCAAAAATAGCATTTAGTGAGAACATTCAATCAACATTTTCTGATTGGGATTATTCAGGAGAGAGCATTCATTTTCCTCTTTCTCTAGCTAGTCTTTTCTCCTAAAATCCTGCAAATTAACAGCATTAATTCCATTGTTAGGGGACAGTATTCCAACTACGCAGGAATAAACTATTTTTAAAGTATTCTGGAGCATTTTAAAAGCTGTTATTACATCAAATGATTTTAAATCTTTTTATCTATTAGTTTAAAAGACCCCAAAGAAAATAACAAGGTGACAATCACTCAGTCTTGTCTGAGTTATCATGTTATTGAAAGTAAGTAATCAATATGTCCTTAAAAGTATCTTAAAATTGAGACATTTTAATAATGCTTCTTGGTATTCTCTCCTTGGTTATGCTAAATTATTACAGATTTGCTGAATCTGCAAGTGTAAATAGTTTAGTACATATACTATTTTAACCTGAGATAAATTCTTTAAACAATACGAAATACTCACAGCAACAAATTGGTTATTTTCTAATTTAATGATGTCTCCCACTTTGACGTTCATCCATTTTTCATTCTGCAGTCTAAGAACAAAAACAAAATTAATTTTTTTTTTCAGGAATAGAGAAAAGAATCAAGAAAATGTATTCACAATACAGCATCAAGAAGCAAGTAAGACTTTTTTCCTAGAATGCTCAGTTCAAAGAGCCTTGCATAACAAAGTCGTTTACCTGAGTGATATGGGAACTAGAGAGAGGTCAAAAGAGGTCAAGTGATTTGCCCAAAGACCCAGTGAGTTAGTTATCTCTAGGGCTAGACTCAAAATGCCTAACCCTTGGTGCGTCCTCTTCCCACCACTCCATGGTGCCAGCTTTATACAGCAGCTATTAACTCTTACTTGCAGAACATTCAAAAACAAAAAAGCTCAGGGGGAAGGAAAGGAATAAATTTAGTCATTAATATTCTTTTCAAACTCTATGTTAATATAAAAACATCACAGCTGTTGTCTCAGAAGTCTGTTTAACTGGAGGCAATATATGAAGGACACAGAGGCAAGGGAGAGTAGTCCAGGGCAACAGCTAGAATGCAAGAGGAAAAGAATAAAAATTCTGGAAAGGACAAGAGCAGCAATCAATGACCAAAAAAAAAAAAAAACTGAACAAGAAAGACCACCTACAAATCTCTTTGGACTATGGCCAAAGGACAGGCTTGGTGGCATTCTAACAGCTAGGATGAACAGCTCAGAAGTGAGAACATGGTCAAGATGTTACACTGTTTCCTTTGAGGTTCATGTATATAATGGAGTCCCAAGTCTACCTTCACGAAGTTCAAAGCGGTTTATGACAAAAAGCTGTTGTGTCCCGTTGGTCAGGCCCCTCTCAACAAGTTAGGCAGACAGCCCATCTGGAAACACCACCCATGAGTATCCATGATGCTCTTTCTGAAGTTCTCTGAAATGTAAACCAACTTTGTTTTCTGAGTTAGAAACCTTCATCACACCCCCTTCCCAGCAATTTCTTCTAGGAGAGAAGGCTGTGACAAGAAGGGCAGGTTTCCCAACAAGTTAAGCTGGACAGGTTAATTTCATTGTTAAGTTTTTGAAAAACAACCTAATATACTTGTTTTATAGGCTGGAAAACAGTTTTAAATATTTATACAACTGTGAAATATGCCTCACACTATCTACCCTGCTGGGTCATTTGGCTTAAACACTCAAAGAATTTCTCTTTAATACAGCTCCAAGTACATGTTGTTCTGGAAAGTTTTCAATTTAAGCATTTTCATCTCTAGCCAGAATTCATTCATTTTTCCAATACCATACTTTTCTGTACTTTATCTAGGTTGATGACAATGAGAGAACCTAGGAAGCCTTTAAATCTCATTTTATTTCTTTTTACAGGTATGAATATATTATGTGTTGGTCTGTTTCTCCTGGGGTATCTACTTTCAGGCATTAGTGACATTTCTCAGGGAACAGTATCTCAGAAAAAATAAAACCAAGACAGAGACCGTGTCTTTATTTATGGAAACTGCACTGCTACTGAATTTCCCTGAAGTCTCTACTGAAAGTTCCTCTGCATCAAGAAGATGCCGAGAAGACACTAACTCTCATTTGCAAGCTCTTATTCCTCCTACCTGTATACTCTAAGCTCTAGGAAGGACCACATCCTACCTCATTAACCCAAATGGAAAAGTCAACCCAAGTTAAAAGGAAACTCTATAGGATCCCTTACACATTTCAAAACATACACTTGAGAGTTAAGTAACAACACAGGTAAGTAACAACAGCCACTATTTGGGGGGAATAAATCAAAACCTGAGTTTTCTTACTTAATTCTAACTTGCTTTTCTCTACTGTTATAATATTTCCCCCCATAAAACCAAAGCAATTGGAAAAGATGCTTTTAAAAGTCTGGTGGTATCCATGGGAATTACTTGAATTAACTGCTACACTTGGAACAATAGTGGAATAAAGTCTCTTTAAGAAGACAATCTGCAGAGGTGGTCCTACGATGGCGGAGGAATAGGATGGGGAGATCACTTTCTCCCCTACCAATTCATCAAAAGAACATTAGAACGCTGAGTAAATTCCACAAAACAACTTCTGAATGCCGGCAGAGGACATCAGGCACCCAGAAAAGCAGCCCATTGTCTTCGAAATGAGGTAGGAAAAAATATAAAAGGCAAAAAAAGAGACAAAAGAGGTAGGGACGGACATCCATCCCGGGAAGGGAGTCTTAAAGAAGAGAGAAGTTTCCAAACACCAGAAAACACTCTCACTGCCGACTCTGTGGCAAGCCTTGGAACCACAGAGGGCAACATAATCGGGAGGAAAAATAAATAAATAATTAAAACCCACAGATTGTATGCCCAGTGATAACTCCCCCAGCGAAGAAGCAGCGCAGACGCCTGCATCCTCCACTAGCAAGTGCGGGCTGAGCAGAGAGGCGCCGGCTGCATTGCTTAGAGTAAGGACTGGGCCTGAATGCCCCAAGGGCAATCTGAGGGAACTAATTTGGGATAGCAAACCAGACTGTGGGATAGCTACCACACGAAAAGCCCTAACCTAAGACAGGAATGGGAAGTCAAGTGGGCCTTAGAAAGCATCACTACGAACAAAGCTAGTGGAGGTGATGGAATTTCAGTTGAGCTATTTCAAATCCTGAAAGATGATGCT
Source organism: Budorcas taxicolor (assembly GCF_023091745.1). NCBI lineage: Eukaryota > Metazoa > Chordata > Mammalia > Artiodactyla > Bovidae > Budorcas > Budorcas taxicolor. The sequence goes on along the minus strand of NC_068919.1, from coordinate 58,633,200 downwards.
ATGAAAGTGCTGCACTCAATATGCCAGCAAATTTGGAAAACTCAGCAGTGGCCATAGGACTGGAAAAGGTCAGTTTTCATTCCAATCCCAAAGAAAGGCAATGCCAAAGAATGTTCAAACCAACACATGATTGTACTCATCTCACATGCTAGTAAAGTAATGCTCAAAATTCTCCAAGCCAGGCTCCAACAGTACGTAAACCGTGAACTTCTAGACGTTTAAGCTGGTTTTAGAAAAGGCAGAGGAACCAGAGATCAAATTGCCAACATCCGCTGGATCATCGAAAAAGCAAGAGAGTTCCAGAAAAACATCTATTCTGCTTTATTGACTATGCCAAAACCTTTGACTGTGTGGATCACAATAAACTGTGGAAAATTCTGAAAGAGATGGGAATACCAGACCACCTAACCTGCCTCTTGAGAAACCTGTATGCAGGTCAGGAAGCAAGAGTTAGAACTGGACATGGAACAACAGACGGGTTCCAAATAGGAAAAGGAGTACGTCAAGGCTGTATATTGTCACCTTGCTTATTTAGCTTATATGCAGAGTACATCATGAGAAGTGCTGGGTTGGAAGAAGCACAAGCTGGAATCAAGATTGCCGGGAGAAATATCAATAACCTCAGATATGCAGATCACCCTTATGGCAGAAAGTGAAGAGGAACGAAAAAGCCTCTTGATGAAAGTGAAAGAGGAGAGTGAAAAAGTTGGCTTCAAGCTCAACATTCAGAAAACGAAGATCATGGCATCTGATCCCATCACTCCATGGGAAATAGATGGGGCAACAGTGGAAACAGTGGCTGACTTCATTTTGGGGGGCTCCAAAATCACTGCAGATGGTGACTGCAGCCATGAAATTAAAAGACGCTTACTGCTTGGAAGAAAAGTTATGACCAACCTAGATAGTATATTCAAAAGCAGGGACATTTAGTTGGACCTTTGCCAACTAAGGTCCGTCTAGTCAAGGCTATGGTTTTTCCAGTAGTCCTGTATGGATGTGAGAGTTGGACTGTGAAGAAAGCTGAGTGCTGAAGAATTGATGCTTTTGAACTGTGATGTAGGAGAAGACCCTTGAGAATCCCTTAGACTACAAGGAGATCCAACCAGTCCATTCTAAAGGAGATCAACCCTGGGATTTCTTTGGAAGGAATGATGCTAAAGCTGAAACTCCAGTACTTTGGCCACCTCATGCAAAGAGTTGACTCACTGGAAGAGACCCTGATGCTGGAAGGGATTGGGGGCAGGAGGAGAAGGGGACGACAGAGGATGAGATGGCTGGATGGCATCATCAACTTGATGGACGTGAGTTTGAGTGAACTCTGGGAGTTGGTGATGGACAGGGAGGCCTGGCGTGCTGCGATTCCTGGGTCATAAAGAGTCGGACATGACTGAGCGACTGAACTGAACTGAAGACACCATCAGGCCTGCTCACAGAACGAAGGACTGAGCAGATAAAGCCAGCTGCAGACCATGCCCCTCCGCTGACTGGCAGCCAGAGCCAGAAGGTGGCAATTGCAGCCCCAGAGAGGCATTATCTACCAAACTGCAAGTAAGCTTCATTGCTAACTAAGACTTCTTGGGATTCTGGACGGTCAACATCCGCCTGAGAAGGTGCGCCAGTTGTACACCCAGAAAACTGGGGCGGCAGGGACAAGGGAGGTGATAAGTCGCAGCGACCGTACTCGCCAAACACCTGGTCATCTGAGCTGCTCGGACCTGGGAAGAGCACAAAATGCAGGCCCAACCGAATCTGCGCCTCTAAGGACTACCCGAGTACCTGCACCTGAGTGGCTTAGACCTGGGAAGTGCATACACGCAGGGCTGGCCTCAGACAGTTCCTGGCAGAGCAACCTGGAATCTAAGCGGTGTAGACAGGGGAAGTACACAGGCAGTGAGCGGGGGCTAACCTAGTGTGGCCAAGACACTGCAAACACACGCCAGTGTTGTTTGCAGGGTCCTTCCCTCCCCACAGCACGACTGAACAAGTGAGCCCAAAAAAGTGTCCACCACTGCCCCCTTGTGCCAGGGCAGAAATTAGACACTGAAGAGACCAGTAAACAGAAGATGCTAAAACAGAGGGAACTGCCTTGGAAGTGACAGGTGCAATAGATTAAAACCCTGTAGTTAGCACCAACTACATAGGAAGGGGCCTATAAATCTTGAGAAATATAAGCTGGATCAAGGAACTATCCAAAAATGAACTGATCCCACATTGCCCACAACAACACCAGAGAAAGTCCTATATATATTTTTACTATTTTTACTATCATTCTTAATTTTTTTTAATTTTTAAGTCTTCTATTACTCCTTTAATTTTCATTTTTATAACCTACTATTACTTTGCAAAAGAGACCCTATTTTTTAAAGCAAACTTCATATATATATATATATTTTATAATTTTTGTGACTTTGTTTTTTTTTTCTTTAATATTATATTTTTGAAAATCCAACCTCTACTCTAGATTTTTAATCTTTGCTTTTTGGTATTTGTTATCAACTTTGTACCTTTAAGAACCCAATCTTCAGTACCCATTTTTACTTGGGAGTGAGTTTACTGGCTTGACTGCTCTCTGCCCCTTTGGACTCTCCCTCTTCTCCACCAGGTCGCCTCTAGCTCCTCCTTCCCCCTTCTCTACTCTACCCAACTCTGTGAATCTCTTTGTGTATTCTGGATGGTGGAGAACACTTAGGGAACTGATTACTGGCTGGATCTGTCTCTCTCCTTTTCATTTCCCCCTTTTATCCTCCTGGCCACCTCTGTCTCCTTCCTCCCTCTTCTCTTCTCTGTATAACTCTGTGAACATCTCTGAGCGGTCCAGACTGAGGAGCACACATAAGGAAGTGATTACAGGCTAGCTTGCTCTCTCCTCTTTTGATTCTACCTCATCTCATTCGGGTCACCTCTAACTCCCTCCTCCCTCTTCTCTTCTCCATGTAACTCTGTGAACCTCTCTGAGTGTCCCTCACTATGGAGAAACTTTTCATCTTTAACCTAGATGTTTTATCAACGGTGCTGTATAGAAGGAGAAGTCTTGAGGCTACTGTAAAAATAAGACTGAAAACCAGAAGCAGGAGGCTTAAGTCCAAATCATGAGAACAGCAGAGAACTCCTGACTCCAGGGAACATTAATCGACAGGAGCTCATCATACGCCTCCATACCTACACTGAAACCAAGCACCACCCAAGGGCCAACAAGTTCCAGAGCAAGACAGACCACGCAAATTCTCCTCCAACACAGGAACACTGCCCTGAGCTTCAATATACAGGCTTCCCAAAGTCACTCCAAACCCAGTGACATCTTATAACTCATTACTGGACACTTCATTGCACTCCAGAGAGAAGAAATCCAGCTCCACCCACCAGAACACCGACACAAGCTTCCCTAACCAGGAAACCTTGACAAGCCACTGATACAACCCCACCCAGAGTGAGGAAAGTCCACAATAAAGAGAACTCCACAAACTGCCAGAATACAGAAAGGCCACCCCAAACACAGCAATATAACCAAGATGAAGAAACAGAGGAATACCCAACAGGTAAAGGAACAGGATAAATGCCCACCAAACCAAACAAAAGAGGAAGAGATAGGGAATCTACCTGAGAAAGAATTCCGAATAATGATAGTGAAAATGATCCAAAATCTTGAAAACAAAATGGAATCACAGATAAATATCCTGGAGACAAGGATTGAGAAGATGCAAGAAAGGTTTAACAAGGACCTAGAAGAAATAAAAAAGAGTCAATATATAATGAATAACGTAATAAATGAGATCAAAAATACTCTGGAGGGAACAAGAGTAGAATAACAGAGGCAGAAGATAGGATTAGTGAGGTAGAAAATAGAATGGTAGAAATAAATGAATCAGAGATGAAAAAAGAAAAACGAATTAAAAGAAATGAAGACAATCTCAGAGACCTCTGGGACAATGTTAAATGCCCAACATTCGAATCATAGGAGTCCCAGAAGAAGAAGTCAAAAAGAAAGACCATGAGAAAATACTTGACGAGATAATAGTTGAAAATCCCCCTAAAATGGGGAAGGCAATAATCACCCAAGTTCAAGAAACACAGTGAGTCCCAAACAGGATAAACCCAAGGGAAAACACTCCAAGACACATATTAATCAAATTAACAAAGATCAAACACAAAGAACAAATATTAAAAGCAGCAAGGGAAAAACAACAAATAACACACAAGGGGATTCCCATAAGGATAACAGCTGATCTTTCAATAGAAATTCTTCAGGCTAGGAGGGAATGGTAGGGCATACTTAAAGTGATGAAAGAAAATAACCTACAGACCAGATAACTGTACCCAGCAAGGATCTCATTCAAATATGAAGGAGAAATCAAAAGCTTTACAGACAAGCAAAAGCTGAGAGAATTCAGCCCCACCAAACCAGCTCTCCAACAAATGCTAAAGGATCTTCTCTAGACAGGAAACACAAAAAGGGTGTATAAACCCGAACCCAAAACAATAAAGTAAATGACAACAGGATCATACTTATCAATAATTATCTTAAATGTAAATGGGTTGAATTCCCCAACCAAAAGACAAAGACTGGCTGAATGGATATAAAAACAAGACCCCTATATATGTTGTCTACAAAAGACCCACCTCAAAACAAGGGACACATACAGACCGAAAGTGAAGGGCTGGAAAAAGATATTCCATGCAAATAGAGACCAAAAGAAAGCAGGAGTAGCAATACTCATATCAGATAAAATAGACTTTAAAACAAAGGCTGTGAAAAAAAGACAAAGAAGGACACTACATAATGATCAAAGGATCAATCCAAGAAGAAGATATAACAATTATAAATATATATGCACTCAACATAGGAGCACCACAATATGTAAGACAAATGCTAACAAGTATGAAAGGGGAAATTAACAATAACACAATAATAGTGGGAGACTTTAATACCCCACTCACACCTATTGATAGATCAACTAAACAGAAGATTAACAAGGAAACACAAACATTAAATGATGCAACAGACCAGTTAGACCTAATTGATATTTATAGGACATTTCACCCCAAAACAATGAATTCACCTTTTTCTCAAGAGCACACGGAACCTTCTCCAGGATAGATCACATCCTGGGCCATAAATCTAGCCTTGGTAAACTCAAAAAAATTGAAATCATTCCAAGCATCTTTTCTGACCACAATGCAGTAAGATTAGATCTCAATTACAGGAGAAAAACAATTAAAAATTCCAACATATGGAGGCTGAACAACATGCTGCTGAATAACCAACAAATCACAAAGAAATCAAGAAGGAAATAAAAATATGCATAGAAACAAATGAAAATAAAAACACAACAACCCAAAACCTATGGGACACTGTAAAAGCAGTGCTAAAGGGAAAGTTTATATCAAGGCAGGCATACCTCAAGAAACAAGAAAAAAGTCGAATAAATAACCTAACTCTACAGCTAAAGCAACTAGAAAAGGAAGAAGTGAAGAACCCCAGGATTAGTAGAAGGAAAGAAATCTTAAAAATTAGGGCAGAAATAAATGCAGAAGAAACAAAAGAGACCATAGAAAAAATTAACAAAGCCAAAAGCTGTTTCTTTGAGAGGATAAATAAAATCGACAAACCATTAGCCAGACTCATCAAGAAACAAAGGGAGAAAAATCAAATCAATAAAATTAGAAAATGGAGAGATCACAACAGACAACACAGAAATACAAAGGATCATAAGAGACTACTATCAGCAACTATATGCCAATAAAATGGACAACGTGGAAGAAATGGACAAGTTCTTGGAAAAGTACAACTTTCCAAAACTGAACCAGGAAGAGATAGGAAATCTTAACAGACCCATCACAAGCACGGAAATTGAAACTGTAATCAGAAATCTTCCAGCAAACAAAAGCCCAGGTCCAGACAGCTTCACAGCTGAATTCTACCAAAATTTACAGAAGAGCTAACACCTATCCTACTCAAACTCTTCCAGAAAATTGCAGACGAAGGTAAACTTCCAAACTCATTCTATGAGGCCACCATCACCCTAAAACCAAAACCTGACAAAGATGCCACAAAAAAAGAAAACTACAGGCCAATATCACTGATGAACATAAATGCAAAAATCCTTAACAAAATTCTAACAACCAGAATCTAACAACACATTAAAAAGATCATACATCATGACCAAGTGGGCTTTATCCCAGGGATGCAAGGATTCTTCAATATCCACAAATCAATCAATGTAATACACCACATTAACAAATTGGAAAACAAAAGCCATAAGATTATCTCAATAGATGCAGAGAAAGGCTTTCAAAATTCAACATCCATTTATGATAAAAACTCTCCAGAAAGCAGGAATAGAAGGAACATACCTCAACATAATAAAAGTGACATATGACAAACCCACAGCAAACATTATCCTCAATGGTGAAAAATTGAAAGCATTTCCCCTAAAGTCAGGAATAAGACAAGGGTGCCCACTTTCACCACTACTATTCAACATAGTTCTGGAAGTTTTGGCCACAGCAATCAGAGCAGAAAAAGAAATCAAAGGAATCCAAATTGGAAAAGAAGTAAAACTCTCACTCTTTGCAGATGACATGATCCTCTACATAGAAAACCCTAAAGACTCCACCAGAAAATTACTAGAGCTATTCAATGAATATAGTAAAGTTGCAGGATATAAAATTAACACAGAGAAATCCCTTGCATTCCTATACACTAATAATGAGAAAACAGAAAGAGAAATTAAGGAAACATTCCATTCACCATTGCAATAAAAAGAATAAAATATTTAGGAATATATCTACCTAATGAAACAAAAGACTTATATACAGAAAACTATAAAACACTGGTGAAAGAAATCAAAGAGGACACTAATGGATGGAGAAATATACCATGTTCATAGATCAGAAGAATCAATATTGTGAAAATGAGTATACTACCCAAAGCAATCTACAGATTCAATGCAATCCCTATCAAGCTGCCAACAGTATTTTTCACAGAACTAGAACAAATAATTTCACAATTTGTATGAAAATACAAAAAACCTCAAATAGCCAAAGCAATCTTGAGAAAGAAGAATGGAAATGGAGGAATCAACCTGCCTGACCTCAGGCTCTACTACAAAGCCACAGTCATCAAGACAGTATGGTACTTGCACAAAGACAGAAATATAGATCAGTGGAACAAAATAGAAAGCCCAGAGATAAATCCACACACCTATGGACACCTTATCTTCGACAAAGGAGGCAAGAATATATAACGGATTAAAGACAATCTCTTTAACAAGTGGTGCTGGGAAAACTGGTCAACCACTTGTAAAAGAATGAAACTAGAACACTTTCTAACACCATACACAAAAATAAACTCAAAATGGATTAAAGATCTAAATGTAAGACCAGAAACTATACAACTCCTAGAGGAGAACATAGGCAAAACACTCCCCGGCATAAATCACAGCAGGATCCTCTATGACCCACCTCCCAGAATACTGGAAATAAAAGCAAAAATAAACCAATGGGACCTAATTAAAATTAAAAGCTTCTGCACAACAAAGGGAACTATAAGCAAGGTGAAAAGACAGCCTTCTGAATGGGAGAAAATAATAGCAAATGAAGCAACTGACAAACAACTAATCTCAAAAATATACAAGCAATCCTGCAGCTCAATTGCAGAAAAATAAATGACCCAGTCAAAAAATGGGCCAAAGAACTAAATAGACATTTCTCCAAAGAAGACATACAGATGGCTAACAAACACATGAAAAGATGCTCAATATCACTCATTATCAGAGAAATGTAAATCAAAACCACAATGAGGTACCATTTCACGCCAGTCAGAATGGCTGCGATGAGAGGGTGTGGAGAAAAGGGAACCCTCTTACACTGTTGGTGGGAATGCAAACTAGTACAGCCACTATGGAGAACAGTGTGGAGATTCCTTAAAAAATTGCAAATAGAACTGCGTTATGACCCAGCAATCCCAGTGCTGGGCATACACACCAAGGAAACCAGAATTGAAAGAGACACGTGTACCTCAATGTTCACCGCAGCACTGTTTATAATAGCTAGGACATGGAAGCAACCTAGATGTCCATCAGCAGGTGAATGGATAAGAAAGCTGTGGTACATATACACAAGGGAGTATTACTCAGCCATTAAAAAGAATACATTTGAATCAGTTCTAATGAGATGGATGAAACTGGAGCCGATTATACAGAGTGAAATAAGCCAGAAAGAAAAACACCAATACAGTATACTAACGCATATATCTGGAATTTAGAAAGATGGTAACGATAACCCTGTATGCGAGACAGCAAAAGAGACACAAATGTATAGAACAGTCTTTTGGAGTCTGTGGGAGAGGGCGAGGGTGCGATGATTTGGGAGAATGGCATTGAAACATGTATAATATCATATGTGAAACGAATCTCCAGTCCCAGGTTCGATGCATGATACAGGATGCTTGGGGCTGGTGCACTGGGATGACCCAGAGGGATGATATGGAGAGGGAGTGGGGTTCAGGATGGGGAAGACGTGTACACCCATGGCGGATTCATGTTGATGTATGGCAAAACCAATACAATATTATAAAGTAATTAGCCTCCTATTAAAATAAATAAATTTAAAAAAAAAAGAAAACAATCTGCAGAATCCCAAGACATGCAAAGAATCCCTGATAAGGAAGAATCTGATATGGTCAATATGGATTCCTACTGGGAAAATAAAGCAGAGTGATAAAGCAGAGAAAATTGCTCTCCTCATGCTAGATCCTTGTGCTCATTCTCCTCTGACCCACCCACAGCCCTATTTATATTTTACCCCCTACTCTCTAACTTATTAAATATTTCCAAAAATAGTAAAACATTTACAATCAGTCATCTGACCATTCTCTACAAAGATTTGACCATTAGTCTGCTGATGTCATCCAACAGGTCAAAGAAGCGGAAAATATTAATAATACCTATATGAACTCAGTCTCCCTTAGTTTATCTCACTTTACTTCTTTTCTCTTGCCACCTGTCTGCCCTCTTCCCAGAACATGTACCTTGGAGTGGCTCTTCCCAAAAGGCCCCTTTGTAACTCCAGATACCTCCGAACACCTACTCTTGTCCTTGGTCACCTATCCATCTCCACCTATCCCAATGCAAAGTCCTTCCCTAAGAAGCAGCACTCCAAACACTTGGCTTCCAAAGTCTATGACTAACACATTTGAATCTTAAAAACTTTCTGGGATGTGCATGTACACATTTCACAGGATATAACATCTGTGACCAATGAGCTACAGAGAACACCAGGCAACAATGTCGTCTGACACAAAATTTTTCTGAACTTGAAACAAAATATTGTTTTGAAGGTACACAATCATGGGAGAGATTTCCTCAAAACAATTATTATCCAAAACTAATTATCAATATGACACAAAAAACAGCAAGTGGTATTCTTTGAATGTTGACCCTGACCCTAGCACTATCCAGCTACTTCATCAATAACCAACACAACAACACATTTCTCAGATTTGCAGATGGCCTCCTACCAAGAAGAGAGCATAACCCTTACAAAAATGATTATGATAGAAAGTTACAACTTGGGACTTCCTTGGCGATCCAGAGGTTAAGCCTTCATCTTCCAATGCAGGGGATGCAGGTTCGATCCCTGATCAGGGAGGTAAGATCCCATATGTCCCAAGGTAAAAAAAAAAAAAAAAAAAACACCTAAAACAGAAGTAATATTGTAATAAATGTAATAAAGACTTAAAAATGGTCCACATCAAACAAATTCCTTAAAAAAAAAGTTATGACTTGAAGAGGCCAGCAGAAACTGAACCAAGAAGAGGAAGAAGAAGTACAGAACATTATTTTGCAGAGGAGAAAGTAATGTTCTACAGATGTAATTAGGGTCATGAAAAAAAAGGTCCTGGAGACATTGGTAAACCATATGTTCTTGGGTAAGCCTCTCATTTGAATATATATCTACAGAACAATCAATATGTATAATATAATCAGAGGAGTTTCTTAATGTTATTTACTATTCTTTCTTACCAGGTAATTATAACCTCACTTAACTAGGACTTCAGAGTACACTGCAATGAGCACTAAGGATCATAACTATAGAAGTACCAAACTTACTAACAAGTATAAACAGATAAAGATCTACAAAGGAATTTAAATTGAATATATTTTAAATTCCACCATATTTTCTTTTCCTACCCACTACCACCACCACTGACCACACGACATCAAAGATATATCAAGGGCTGGAGGGACAGATAGGAAAATTTCCTTTAAAGCTCATCTTCAAAATATTTCTAGACTTTGTCTAAGATTTTGGTTGGTATGGTCATTTCATTTTGTCATCATCCTGAAACAACAAAACGGACATTCCCTGACTTTCCATGTGTGTTGCAGCTGCTCTCAAGGTTCATGTTTGAAGCAAGTGTGCATCATAGCTCCGTGAAGGGAAAAACAGGATGGCCTTTTGCGCTGTGACCATGACGCTTGGCTCCCCAGACTCAGTATTTTTAAACTTTGCTTTTACATTTGTCAAGAAAAACCCTCCCATTTTAATAGAGGATTTGCAGTATACAAACACTCTGAAAGCAAGTTAATTCATTGTACGGAATCAAGAAATTCCAAGATTTTTAAATATGCTTCAGTTTTCAGTATCACAGAATTGCTTCAGGTTTTGAAACTGACATAATTCGGAAACAGTTATGGTAATAAGTAAGGCTTTACCTTATAAGCACAAAGCCAATCACCACAGAATAAGCCAAACTTCAAGATAAGAACTCATAAATTTTAAATTCCAAAGGTGCCATAGAAGATATGGCATTAAACTGTCACAAAATAGTGACTAGAATTATTTTGAGGAAAGAAGTTTTAAAAATACACCCACTAGAGGAGGCTGGTGGGCTGCAGTCCATGGGGTCGCTAAGAGTCGGACACGACTGAGTGACTTCACTTTGACTTTTCACTTTCATGCATTGGAGAAGGAAATGGCAACCCGCTCCAGTATTCTTGGCTAGACAATCCCAGGGATGGGGGAGCCTGGTGGGTTGCCGTCTCTGGGGTCGCACAGAGTCGGACACAACTGAAACGACTTAGCAGCAGCAACAGCTATATATCTACTCTCAGAACATCAGAGAATCTGAGTTCTGAGAAAAGGTGATGAGAGAAAACCACAGTCTCTAATAATTATTGATAAATTGGCCTGAACCTAATTCTTCCTTTTTTAAAAAAATGTTTATTTGGCTGTACCAGGTCTTAGTCACAGCATGCAGGGTCTTTGATCTGGCATGTGGGATCTTTAGTTGCATCATGCAAACTTTTTGTTGTGTCATGTGGGATCTAGTTCCCTGACCAGGATTTGAACGTGGGCCTCCTGCACTGGGAGTGCAGAGTCTTAGCCACTTTACCACCAGGGAAGTCCCTGAATCTATTTCTTTCTGATGAGGCATAGCATACTAAGAGTTGTTACGATTTGCTGAGAAACTGCCTGAAGAAATGAGAGTGAGACAGCACCTACCATTCCCCATGTCACTGAACTGTTGACACCAGAGGCTAGAAATCACCTATTTACCTTGAGCAAGATCCCAAGTCCATTGCTGAAGCTTAAGGGACAGAAAGAGGAAATCTTCATTGGTCTCTTCAAGGCCATTGTGGTCATCCTTTCCACAATCTAATGCTCCTGACTGCCCATGAGCAACACAGATTATCCTGAAAAGATTTCCTCAAAAGCTTTGCTGTGGTACTAGATAGAGAAGATAATAAAGAAGGCCAGTGTAATTGACTTCACCTAATTAACCAAACAATCCACATGAACTTGGTTTCTTCCTTAATCTCAAGCCCATGTCAGCTCTGTAACATACAAAAGCATCACTCTGCTCATACAGACTTTGTTTTATTCACTACTGTATCCTTGTGTGTGTTAGTTGCTCAATTGTGTCCAGCTCTTTGCAAACCCACAGACGGTAGTTTCCCAGGCTCCTCTGTCCATGCAATTCTCCCAGCAAGAATACTGGAGTAGTTTGCTATTCCCTTCTCCAGGGGATCTTCCCAACTCAGGGATTAAACCTGAGTCTCCTGCACTGCAGGCAGATTCTTTACCACTGCACCACCAGAACCTAGAATAATGCCTAGTTTATAGTAGGCACTCAGTATTTGTTGAATGAATAAGTAAGTTCAGTTCAGTTCAGTCGCTCAGTCGTGTCCGACTCTTTGCAACCCCATGAATCGCAGCACGCCAGGCCTCCCTGTCCATCACCAACTCAGAGTCGTGTCCATCGAGTCAGTGATGCCATCCAGCTATCTCATCCTCGGTTGTCCCCTTCTCCTCCTGCCCCCAATCCCTCCCAGCATCAAACTCTTCTCCAATGAGTCAACTTTTCGCATGAAGTGGCCAAAGTACTGGAGTCACTGCTTTAGCATCATTCCTTCCAAAGAAATCCCAGGGTTGATCTCCTTTAGAATGGACTGGTTGGATCTCCTTGCAGTCCAAGGGACTCTCAAGAGTCTTCTCCAACACCACAGTTCAAAAGCATCAATTCTTCGGCGCTCATCCTTCGTCACAGTCCAACTCTCACATCCATACATGACCACAGGAAAAACCATAGCCTTGACTAGATGGACCTTTGTTGGCAAAGTAATGTCTCTGCTTTTGAATATGCTATCTAGTTGGTCATAACTTTTCTTCCAAGGAGTAAGCGTCTTTTAATTTCATGGCTGCAGTCACCATCTGCAGTGATTTTGGAGCCCAAAAAAATAAAGTCTGACACTGTTTCCACTGTTTGCCCATCCATTTCCCATGGAGTGATGGGACCGGATGCCATGATCTTAGTTTTCTGAATGTTGAGCTTGAAGCCAACTTTTTCACTCTCCTTTTTTACTTTCATCAAGAGCCTTTTTAGTTCCTCTTCACTTTCTGCCATAAGGGTGGTGTCATCTGCATATCTGAAGTTATTGATATTTCTCCTGGCAATCTTGATTCTAGCTGGTGCTTCTTCCAGTCCAGCGTTTCTCATGACGTACTCTGCATATAAGCTAAATAAGCAGGGTGACAATATACAGCCTTGACGTACTCCTTTTCCTATTTGGAACCAATCTGTTGTTCCATGTCCAGTTCTAACTGTTGCTTCCTGACCTGCATACAGATTTCTCAAGAGGCAGGTTAGGTGGTCTGGTATTCCCATCTCTTTCAGAATTTTCCACAGTTTATTGTGATCCACACAGTCAAAGGCTTTGGCATAGTCAATAAAGCAGAATAGATGTTTTTCTGGAACTCTCTTGCTTTTTCCATGATCCAGCAGATGTTGGCAATTTGATCTCTGGTTCCTCTGCCTTTTCTAAAACCAGCTTGAACGTCCTGAAGTTCATGGTTCACGTATTGCTGAAGCCTGGCTTGGAGAATTTTGAGCGTTACTTTACTAGCGTGTGAGATGAGTGAAAGTGTGCAGTTGTTTGAGTATTCTTTGGCATTGCCTTTCTTTGGGATTGGAATGAAAACTGACCTTTTCCAGTCCTATGGCCACTGCTGAGTTTTCCAAATTTGCTGGCATATTGAGTGCAGCACTTTCACGCCATCATCTTTCAGGATCTGAAATAGCTCTACTGGAATTCCATCACCTCCACTAGCTTTGTTCATAGTGATGCTTTCTAAGGCCCACTTGACTTCACATTCCAGGATGTCTGGCTCTAGATGAGTGATCACATCATCATGATTATCCAGGTCGTGAAGATCCTTTTTGTACAGTTCTTCTGTGTATTCTTGCCACCTCTTCTTAATATCTTCTGCTTCTGTTAGGTCCATACCATTTCTGTCCTTTATTGAGCCCATCTTTGCATGAAATGGTCCCTTGGTATCTCTAATTTTCTTGAAGAGATCTCTAGTCTTTCCCATTCTGTTCTTTTCCTCTATTTCTTTGCATTGATCACTGAAGAAGGCCTTCTTATCTCTTGCTATTCTTTGGAACTCTGCATTCAGATGCTTATATCTTTCCTTTTCTCCTTTGCTTTTCACTTCTCTTCTTTTCACAACTATTTGTAGGCCTCCCCGGATAGCCATTTTGCTTTTTTGCATTTCTTTTCCACGGGGATGGTCTTGATCCCTGTCTCCTGTACAATGTCACGAACCTCAGTCCATAGTTCATCAGGCACTCTATCTATCAGATCTAGGCCCTTAAATCTATTTCTCACTTCCACTGTATAATCATAAGGGATTTGATTGAGGTCATACCTGAATGGTCTAGCAGTTTTCCCTGTTTTCTTCAATTTAAGTCTGAATTTGGCAATGAAGAGCTCATGATCTGAGCCACAGTCAACTCCTGGTCTTGTTTTTGTTGACTGTATAGAGCTTCTCCATCTTTGGCTGCAGAGAATATAATCAATATGATTTCAGCGTTGACCATCTGGTGATGTCCATGTGTAGAGTCTTCTCTTGTGTTATTGGAAGAGGGTGTTTGCTATGACCAGAGCATTTTCTTGGCAAAATTCTATTACTCTTTGCCCTGCTTCATTCCATATTCCAGGGCCAAATTTGCCTGTTACTCCAGGTGTTTCTTGACTTCCTGCTTTTGCATTCCAGTCCCCTATAATGAAAAGGACATCTTTTTTGGGTGTTAGTTCTAAAAGGTCTTGTAGGTCTTCACAGAATCTCTGTTCGTTTCCAAGGCAAACCATCCAATATCACAGTAATTCAAGTCTATGCCCCAACCAGTAACGCTGAAGAATAAGTAAATTCATAACTATAGAATTATTACTTCTAAAAACATTTGCTGATGATAGCATTTCCTTGAATGTCTAATAAGAACTATAGCAACGAACAATTTATTTAATGCTTCCAGGGACTGTGTTGGTCCCTCAATGTACAGGGTTGCCAAATAAAAATAAGTATGTGGGTGCTCAGTCATTCAGTTGCATCTGACTCTTTGCTACTCCACTGACAGGAGCCCACCAGGCTCCTCTGTCCATGGGATTTCCCACAAGAATAATGGGGTGGGTTGCCATTTCCTTCTCCAGTGGATCTTTCTGAGCCAGGGACCAAATCTGAGCCTCCTGTGTCTCCTGCATTGGCAAGTGGATTCTTTACCACTGAGCCACATCCAGTTAAATTTGAATTTAAGATAAACAACAAATAATGTTTTAGTTTAAGTGTATCCCATGCAACATTTTGGATATAGTTATATTAAAATATTGTCATTGTTTATCTGCATTTCAAATTTAACCAGAGGGCCTATATTTTGCTATATCTAGCAACACTGGATAGTATCTTATCTCTTTTTTAATCCTCCCAGCAGCCCTAAGAGAAAGGTACTATTGCTACTCCCATTTTATTAACTTTAGTCAGAAAAAAAGCTGAAATTCATACAGACTAGGACACTTACCCAAGTCTGCAACATCTATCAAAAATTCAAATACCCACATACTTTGACATTCTACTTTAAAAAACTAATCATATTAATGCTCAAAGGTGGATATAAAAGGATTTTTTCAATATTTATTGATAATAGCAATGTATGAGAAACCATAAGTGTCCATCAATAAGAATAAGTTAGAATACCAGGATATATCTATCTTATCATGCCTCATCTTCTCACTGGAATACAGTGCAACCACTAAATAATATATATAAGATAGATCTATATGTGGTAATGTGAAATACCCTCTAAGTTACATTATTAGGTTGAAAAGGAGCACATGTAGAACACTCATATGCATTGAAAGATTCTAACTGTTTTGAAGCAAAGATTTACATTTGCATTTGTCTGCAGTTACACACGTAAAAGATTCTTGAAAGACATGTGGGAAACTGTTCAATCGTTGCCATTAGAGAAAGGAAATTAAAAGGAGAACTAGGATGCAGAGGAAGTGCCATTTCATTGTATACTTTTCCAGGCTGTTTGAATTTTTGGCATTACACATATTGGTATTTTAAAGTACAACTGGGGAGTAAAAATAGAAGAAAACTCCTCCAAGTTTACATGTGAGTGGCAAATCAGAACTGCAAAGTGAATCTGCCTGAATACAAAGCCATGTTCTTACTAAATCTATATTCATTATTCTTTTTTTACTTTATTTTCTATGATAATTATGTATTATATATTTAGAAAGAGGATGGCTCCTAAGGAGCTGAAGAGATTCAAGCATAGCAATAGTACAGGCCCCCAGTGTTTAAATACAGCTGATTCAAAGCCAGCTTGCAGTCATGGTCCCCTGACACAAATGTCCAGTGGACAGCAGCAGTCTCTGGCTCTTTTCAATCCCACTGCTGTCAGAGCCACACTAAAGTAAGAAATACAGTTTCTCCCTAATCCTCTAACAGACTGGTTAGCAGGATCTCATTACACTGAGATTGAGCATAAGACGGCCACAGCCTTGTCTAACTCAATGAAACTATGAGCCATGCCATGTAGGGCCACCCAAGACAGACAAGTTATGGTGGAGAATTCTGACAAAATGTGGTCCACTGGAGAAAGGAATGCCAAACCACTTCAGTATTCTTGCCTTCAGAATCAAATTGCCAACATCCATTGGATCATCGAAAAAGCATATGAGAGTTCCAGAAAAACATCTATTTCTGCTTTATTGACTACGCAAAAGCCTTTGACTGTGTGTATCACAACAAACTATGGAAAATTCTTAAAGAGATGGGAATATCAGACTACCTGACCTGCCTCTTAAGAAATCTGTATACAGGTCAAGAAGCAACAGTTAGAATTCTATATGGAACAACAGATTGGTTCCAAATTGGGAAAGGAGTACATCAAGGCTGTATATTGTCACCCTGCTTATTTAACTTATATGCAGAGTAGATCATGAGAAATACTGGGCTGGAAGAATCACAAGCTGGAATCAAGATTGCCGGGAGAAATATCAATAACCTCAAATATGCAGATGACACCACCCTTATGGCAGAAAGTGAAGAAGAATTAGAGCCTCTTGATGAAAGTGAAAGAGGAGAGTGAAAAAGTTGGCTTAAAACTCAACATTCAGAAAACTAAGATCATGGCATCGGTCCCATCCCTTCATGGAAAATAGATGGGAAAATAATGGAAACAGTGAGAGACTTTATTTTTTTGAGCTCCAAAATCACTGCAGGTGGTGACTGCAGCCATGAAATTAAAAGACACTTGCTCCTTGGAAGAAAAGCTATCACCAACATAGCTTTGACTAAAAAGCATATGACCAATATGCTGCCTAAAAAGCTGGACAGCACATTAAAAAGCAGAGACATTACTTTACCAACAAAGGTCTGTCTAGTCAAAGCTATGGTTTTTCCAGTAGTCATGTACGGATGTGAGAGCTGGACTATAAAGAAAGCTGAGTGCCGAAGAATTGATGCCTTTGAACTCTGGGGCTGGAGAAGCCTTTTGAGAGTCCCTCGGACTGCAAGGAGATTCAACCAGTTAATCCTAAAGGAAATCAGTCCTTAATATTCATTGAAAGGACTGATGCTGAAGCTGAAACTCTCAATACTTTGGCCACCTGATGCAAAGAACTGACTCATTGGAAAAGACCCTGATGCTGGGCAGGATTGAAGGTGGGAGAAGAAGGGGATGACAGAGGATGAGATGGATGGATGGCATCACTGGCTAGATGAACATGAGTTTGAGCAAGCTCCAGGAGTTGGTGGTGGACAGGGAAGCCTGGCATGCTGCAGTCCATGGGCTTGCAAAGAACTGGACATGACTGAGTGACTGAACTGAACATAAGACTCATATCTTTAGAATCTATTTATTTTGAAGAATGCAGATGTTTTCCTCCTTGTCCTTACTTCTTTTTAGCACCATGCTGATGCTGAGGCAGAACCACACACGGAGGTCAATGGTATTGCTCCCATTTTGGAGGGAGAAAGGGTAAGAAAAGGGAGAAATGATAAAAGGTAATAATTCTAAAGCATGGATAGTTTGGTTTAGAAATTTTATGAGAAAAAATGCAGTTATTAGCAATGCCTTGCCTAATTTATACAAAGGTCTTCCCAGATGGTTCAGAGGTAAAGAATCCACCTGCCAAACAGGAGATATGGGTTGAGGCCCTGGGTTGAGAAGATCGCCTGGAGAAGGGAATGGTTACCCACTCCAGTATTCTTGCCTAGGAAATCCCATGGACAGAGGAGCCTGGTGGGCTACAGTTCATTAGGTTACAACAAGTCAGATACAACTTAATGACTAAACAACAACAACAGTTCAGTTCAGTTGCTCAGTAGTGTCCAACTCTTTGCAACCCCATGAATCGCAGCACGCCAACAACAACAACAACTTATACAAATCCTTGTAGAGTCTTTTGAGCACTATTTGGATGCAGAAATACACACACAGTTTGGCCTTACTATTTTGAAAACAGAATGAACAATTCGCTTACTAAGTTTTACCTGAGCAATAAGCCACTGACAGTTGTACAGAAAATCTATTATCTTTAATCATTTCTATAAACTGAAACATATCTCCTGAATGAGTCTCCCTAGAGCCCATCTTCTGTAATTTCTTGGTAGAAATCCATTAGTAGATGGCTAATAGATGATGCAACCCCTAGTAAATTAGAAAAAAATTATCTCAAAGGAAGACTATTCCATCTGCTCTGATACACGAATGTTGAAGGAATACTTTCATTTGACCATGGAGCAAACAGAGTTATTTAGGTCCAGGTCACGTTCCTGGGCAGCAAAGTCAGGAGGAAAATCTGCATGCAACAAGTTTATCAGCAAGTTCTCTTGAGAACAACACCTGTGGGATAGGAAGGAAACCACCAGGCAGAGTGGGGAGCTGGACTGCTGCTGCAGCCACGATAAGGGCTCAGCCAACCCCAGGGGAGCTCTGAGCTGGAATGGGCCTCTAGAGTTGGATCAAGGGTTCCTGGCCTTTATACTTCAGCATATCCAGTCACTGGATGCAGTCTTGTCCCAGACACAAGCAAAGACTTTAATTAAAAAAAAAAAAAAAAACTGCTCCTTAACCAGGAACAGTTCCTAGAGAAAGCTGACAGCTGAGGGCTATGTGCAGGCAGCACACAGCTTGGGGAAATACTTTCTGCATTCTGGAAGAGAAACTGGGGTGGCAGCAGAGCACATGGGAACTTTATCAGGATTGAAGGCCTATAGTCTGTTTTCCCATCGCCTCTAACCATGTTCTTAATCATTTTTTGAACATAGGGCCAAATTAAGAGAGAAGCAAATATATGTTAAACCAGAAAAAACTAGTTGTTTAATATATCAAGTAATAATGCATGCCATATTGACACAGCAAAAGTCTCTCTAGGGGGTGTGATCTGGTTTGCTCTAGTCAGAGAACATGGCATCTCTGGAAACAGCATTCCTGACCCTGCAGCACAAAGCACAGCTGAGGATATCACTGAAAGATGAGGAGTTAATTTACTTACAAGACTTGCAGTCATATTAAATCCTAAACAATTTTAAAGAAAATGTTTAAGTGTTACTTTAAAGTAGGCTTTACTATTTATCACTTTGACTTCCTCAGAAACAGGATAGCATGTAGGTGAATTTTTCAATCAAAATCCACTGGCATAGGAGGCACTATCATCCTTCATTTAAGGAGTTCAAGACTGCTTCATACACACAACATGCGCATTCTGAGTCAGGCGCTGCACTGAGTGTTGAAGCTACAAGTAGAATTAGATACAGACTGTGGTTTCAAGAAACCTAGAGACTAGTGGGATATAAATATGGCTCTTCAATAACCCTAATTAAATCATTTTTGCCTTCTAATACCTGAAACATGTGGATATTCTTCCACTCAGCATTGAGGAATACCTGTATTCAGGAGAATGACCTCAGTGTGAGATTATTTGCCATACAGCTGTCATCAAAAGCTCAAAATGGAGGAAATTGATAGGCCAGAGAAATTGTCTAATAAAGGATATATTAACTTTCATTCCTCAAGATATTCTCAGCTTTGTCCCCTTACACAGTGAGCTCATCAGAAAACTATATGCCTGGACTGTATTACTCTGGTCCCTCTAGACTTAGCTTCTCAGAATCATGACTTAAAGTCACGCCAAAAGATTTCAATCAGGATTTACTTGTGGTCATGAGTAAAGTATCTCTGCTTTCTGAGATTTCAACCATTATGTCATTCACATCTTTCTCTCAGGACCAGGGTAAATCTTATTGCTTGTAATTACTAGAATACTTCCTTTCACTGGGCCATCGGTTTTGCACCCTAGATAGATCCTTTCATTATGAGGAGAAACAAAGTTCAAGGTAATATTTGAACTTCATGAGAAACAAAGCCTAACGGATTGTTTAAACAAAAACTAGGAAATTTTTTTTAACTTTATTTTACTTACAATACTGTATTGGTTAGGAAATTTTAAAGTAAAGATTCTGTCCTTTGAGGATGACATTCTAGGGACAATCTTGATACTTGAGGAAACAGAATACTATTTAGAATGGACCAGAAGTTGCAATCAATTTTTTTGAATCCTTACATTTATCAAGAGGAAAATCTCAACCTTAAGTTTATGAAAGACATGATGTAACATACTAGAAAGAGCCTATGTCATGAGAACCAGAAGACACAGACTTGGGCCTAAGTCTGCTACCAACCAGCCATATCACTTGGGCAAGAAGTTCATCAAAACTGGAATTCCCAACTATGATCTACATTAATTGGTTCATGCCAACTCCTCAGAATGCTTCTTTATACAGAATCCTAAGGATTTAAAATGTGATAAACCTATCTGATATTTAAACATGTATTATGATGATACCTATGAATTTTATACAAGTTTATGAAGAATTTTATAAACTATAAAATAATATATACCTTAAAGTATTGTGACTACTTTCTTATTACTATAAAGCACCTCATTATAAGAATGGAACATTCCAATTTTTAAGTCTTCAAAACAGCTATCTATATTTAGTATCTCCACTTCAAGATTGCCCATGCTTCTTTCTCCAATCAGAATTTTGTCTCAATCCCTCCATCTATAATCTCTCTTCATGATGTTAAATCCAAGCATCAGTTCTCAGTCTTCACTATACCCAGCACAGTTAACCATTCCCTCCTGCTTCAAACACCTTTTCTTTAAATCCAGAGCACCGTACTCCCTTGGTTTTCTTCCTACTTCATTAGTTACTCCTTCTTAACCCCTTAGCTACTTTTCTCTTCTTCCCATCTTCAGAACTCCTCTCTCTGTTATCTAGAGTCTGGAATCTCACTCTAAGTGGCCAGATGACTCCCTCATATATCTTCAGACTTCTCCCCTAAGGTTTTTCTAAGTGGCCAGATGACTCCCTCATATATCTTCAGACTTCTCCCCTAAGGTTTTTCTGCTCAACCTACATCTCTACAGAATAGTTACTATCTCATTAGAACTCTGGTTTTCAAGTCTAGTCAAAAACAAAACATAAAACAATCAATGTCACAACAACATTCTTCTTTCCCAGTTTTTCCTGTCTTGGACCTCACCCAAGAAAACTCCTCCTGATTTCTCTCTTCACACACCTCCATATGACAGCACTCCTATTGACTCTAACTTCAAAATACATCTCCAAGTGTGGGTATCAGATAATGTTAAATGAATACTGCTATTTCATTAAGTGTAGTTATGGTATTTTGGCAAAATATATTATAAGTCCTTATCTGTTCAAGAGAAACACTAAAGCAGTATTTACTGACAATGTGGTATGACACATAGGGTTTACTTTTATTAATAAAATATCCCAGATAATAAAAAGTGAGAATAGATACAAAAATTGCAGAAAGTTGATGATGGCTACAGCTGGGTAATGTATTAAAGAGAGTTCACTGTACTGTTCTATTTTCATGTGTTTAAAAATCTATAATAAGATATATTCCACTTATCTTCTATACTACTACCACGAGTTGATGATGCCACCATCATCATCTGTACAACAGTAGAAAACTCACAATTTGTCATTACCATTCTACACTTGCCCTTCTCTGCTGTCCACTATCCACACACCAGCCAGAAAAGTATTTTTGTCCATTATACAATTCTCCTGCTTAAAACTAGCTTTGCATCACATTTAGTATAAAATTGGAATTTTCCAACATGATCTATAAGAATTGGCTCTTGCCAACCCCTCCTCTTTATCACAATGCCCTAGCTATAGTAGACATCTTACTGTTAAGTTCATTGACACTTTGGAGCCTTTATACTTACTGTTTTCACCCAGATCTTGGCATGGCTAGGTCCCTCTCAAATCAAACTGCATCTCTCTAAGAGAGCTTCTTTGGTCACCTTGTTTCTTTGGCTTCCAGATTTGAAGGATCCCTTTTATCTTTTTAATTGAATGAAAATTCTTTAAATTCTATAGTGCTTTATAATTTTCAAAAGCTCCACACATATGATTTCATATAATCCCATAATAACCCCTCTTTTTTTAATCCCTTGTCCCTTTATTGCCTCCTCTCCCCTCTCTTCACTGGTAACCACTAGTTTGTTCTATCTGTGAGTCTGGCTTCATTTTGTTTTATTTATTAATCTGTTGTATTTTTTAGATTCTACTTATAAGTAACATCATAAAGTGTTTGTCTTTCTCTGTCTGATATTTCACTTAGCATAATGCCCTCCAAGTCCAACCATGTTGCTGTAATGGCAAAATTTTATTCTTTTTTATGGCTGAGTATTCTACTGTGTTTGTGTGTACACACATATACACACACACACACACATCACATCTTCCTTCTTCATTCATCTATTGATGGACACTTAGATTGTTTCCATATCTTGGCAATTGTAAACAATACTGCTATGAACATTGGGGTGCATGTATCTTTTCAAATTAGTGTTTTCAGAGGGATTTTTGACTATATACCCAGGAGTAGAATTGCTGGGTCATAAAGTAGTTCTATTTTTAGTTTTTTGAGAAATCCTCATACTGTTTCACAGTGGCTGCTGCTACAGTTTCTATTCCCACCATCAGTGTAGAAGGGTTCTCTTTTCTCCACATCCTTGCCAACATTTTTCATTCGTGTTCTTTCTGGTGATAGCCTTCTTGACAGGTGAGAGGTGATTTCTCACTGTGGTTTTGCTTTGCATTTCCCTGATGATTAGAGATGTTGAGCATCTTTTCATGGGCCTGTTTGGCCACACCATTTAAAATGATCTGCCCATCTCTCATCCTACTACTATCTTATTACCCTATTTTGTGTTCTTAGTTGCACTTATAACAACCTGAAACCATATTACTTAGTAATATTTTCTTTTTTGTCCATCTTCCCCATTATGTAGTTCACTCCTTAGGATAGGGATTTGTCTGTCCTGCTCATTTCTGCATCCCTAGCAGGTAAAACAGTGCCCGGCATATATAAGGGGCTCAATAAATATTAGTTGAATGAATATTTGAATGGATTAGTTATTTACATAGTTACTCATACTGTGTGCTTAACACATTTAGCTCTAGGGTTGCAGTGAATAATAGTTCCATATGGCTACACCTGTCTGTGGGAAGGCCCTAAAAATCTAGTAGAGATAAGCACAAAGTACAGAAAGAGTAAATATAGAATGAATCCTTGCAGGGCAAAGAGTAACAGTTTAGAAAATAAAAATGTTATTCATTTTCCTCAAAGTGTGTACTTCTGAGTTACATTTCTTCACCGCCATAAGGCAAGTGGCACATCCCACAGGGATGCCAACTT
The DNA here is from genome assembly GCF_023091745.1 of Budorcas taxicolor. Taxonomy (NCBI): domain Eukaryota; kingdom Metazoa; phylum Chordata; class Mammalia; order Artiodactyla; family Bovidae; genus Budorcas; species Budorcas taxicolor. The sequence goes on along the minus strand of NC_068919.1, from coordinate 58,609,601 downwards.
CTTTCATAGCTTTACATTTCCAATTTCTTCACTATGACCTATATCATGAATATATGTTGCCAACTGAAAGAGTATGTGGATTCTGCTGAATTCAGCAAATATTGAACACCTACTACATGTAAGGCAGTAGAGAAGCACTGTGCATAAACCCTAAAGAGGCTCCCAGTCAAAGGGGAAGACTAAAATGGACCGTAAAGTGCTGTGTTTAACTCTAGCTTGGTGACAGATACATGCTACAGGAATAAAAAGAGGATGCTGATAGTTCTACCTGCCTGAAATAGATACTGAAGGGTTTTCCAGAGATGGTTAACACAGGAGTTGAACCCTAATGGATAAAAAAGGGAGAAAGGAAAGCATAGCATTGCAGGCTGAAGTAAGGCAAGTAGTTCTATGTGATTGTAGGTAATGTTAGAAAGACTGGCTGGGAGCTTGACTGGAGTAAGTACTTTGATGGTAAGGACAGAGTAGGGAGTTGCCAAGGAGTTTTTAGCAGAAATATGTTGTGATTTGAGTCGTTTTGTAGAAAGAAAACTGTCAGGAATATATTTGGCTAAGCACAACTCAGGCTTGCTTAGAGAAAGTATACACGCACACTACACTAGCAAAGACTCTAAAACAATCTCTCTCTACACCATGTAGGGATGTCATTGTTTCCCACTGGAAAAATTTACTAGAAGACAAAATCTAAAATTTATTCTCAAACAGAACTCAAAAAAATACTGTAGACCAACAAATGGCAGTGAATAGAATTAGACAAATTACTAAAAAGAGAAATGATACAGTTAATAAATACTTGAAAATATTATCATCTTCACTTTCTAGAAAACAACATATTTTTGAAACAACAAGACATCTGTTGTGTATCTGTTATGCAAAACAACTTATGCAATCGGCTTAGATTTTCAAAGTGATAATGCTCAAAGTTCTGATGGTGTTGTGGAAAAATCACTTTGTTCAAATGGGAGGATAAATGGGCCCGAACTTCCTAGAAAGCAATTTCACAACATTATTAAGAACCTTTAAAAAGGACAAAGTCTAGATTCCCAAGAAATACAGCCTGGTCAGGAAATACAGACTACCTGGATGGGAGCAGAATTTGGGGGAGAATGGGTACATGGATATGTATGGCTGAATCCCTTCACTGTTCACCTGAAACTATCATAAGATTGTTAACCAGCTATACCAAAATGCAAAATAAAAGTTTAAAAAAAAAAAAAAGAAAAGAAAGAAATATAACCTAAAGAAATAAACAAACATATGAAACACTTCAAAAATGCTCCTCCAAGAATTATATAGTAAAACAAAATATTAGAAACAAGTTAATTTCCTAATAGGGGAATGATCAATTATAGCATATCTACTATTTAACTACTAAAAAAAGTTTTCAAATAATTTTTAATGATATAAATGAGTTATATCAAAAGAAAAAAGTAAAATACAAAGCTATTACATGGGCTTTTTTGCATATATACAAAAAACAAAAAATACAAGGAATAATACTTTACTCCAAAAAGTAGAAATTTTGATTTTTCTGCATTATTATATTTTTAATTGATTAATATCAGTCAAAGATTCACTTCTTCCAGGAAGCCTCCTCTGACCTCTAGACTGGGCTAAGCACCCTGTCTTCAGTGTTTCTATAACAGTTCATGAAAATCCCCATCATCATCCACATTATACTGAAATTACCTACTTGTTTTCCTCTCTCCCCGCAAAATGAAAATTCATGAAACTAGAAATGGCATGTTAATCATCTCTGGCACACTGAAGACACTTAATATTTAGGGAACTAAGACAGACTTAAACATTTCTCTTTGGCTCAGAATAGCTATATGTCTGGTTTTAATAGTGCTGGAACAATAATTCAAGTGGTCCCAATAGGACTGGCTGTTGAGCCCTATCCAAGCCAATAGTGTTAGGTGTAAGCAGGAACTTCAACATTCTACCATGCCACGACTTAGGACAATAACCTGAACTCCCAAACTAATCCACTCTTCCTGGAACCTGTAGGCCTAGTGAAACCCAGCTTCTGGTGAAGGTATACCTAATATATGCACTGCCCCATACATTACTCCATGGGCCACAGCTCTGGACAACCTTGGAACAGCTGAAGACTTTGGGTTGAGGGTTGGAATATTAAATAGTAGTTCTGTTTCTCATATTTTAGAGGCAAGAGGGGTGGGAAAGGCCTTCTAATGCAATCCCTTTATTTCTCTCTGTCATTCCTCAAATCTCAAAGTCTCTAAAATTCTCTGACCCCTGGATCTACATAGATGATCCTTCTTTTTTTTTCTCTCCAGAGTAGACTCCAGTTTTCTCTATTAAGAAGATGAAAACATTCCATCAGAAAGTTGCCCTTTGAATTACTTTCTGGAAAATATTCTACACTGTATGCTCCACCCAGCTCTTGGATGAAGTTTTTCTGCATCACAGCAATGACACACTGGTCTCACACTCCCCAAGCCCTCTATACTTTCTAGCTATCAGGGGGATTTGGACCTTATGATTTTATTTGTAATCTGCTAATATATATGTGGTAAAGAATCTGCCTGCCAATACAGGAGACACCGGTTCAATCCTAGGTCAGGAAGATTCCCTGGAGAAGGAAATGGCAACCCACTCCAGTATTCTTGCCTGGGAAATCCCATGAACAGAGGAGCTTGGTGGGCTACAGTCAATGGGGTCGCAAAGAGTCAGACATGACTCAGCAACTGAACAACAATAATACATAGGCAAGTATGTGAATAACAATCTCTTCTCTCCTGAACTTCTTTCCTAATCATAAGAGCCACTGCTGGGAACTGTGTTGTCGACTTGGTTAATCGGGAGATTTTTATGCTAGGGATGGTGGTCAATAATTAGGTATCATTTGAGTAGGACTAAAATTAGTTCAACATTATCAGTATCAGATTTGAAACTTCATACCAGATTGGCATGAACAAATTTGCATGCCAATTCTAAGTACTTATGCTGTGATACTTTGCACTAATTTGCATATGCTAGTACAATTTCTACCTTTTTAGACATCTAGTATTCGAAAATGTTCTCTACTTTAAAAGGCCTACATTGAATATTGTTTTCTTATCATTCTTTGTATCTCAATTCCAGTCTTCTTTCTTCTTTACTCCTAGAAGACGAGTGAGAAAAGAGATACAAAGAAAGGACAAAATTTGGAGTGAAGAAAAAAAGAAAACTCTGAAGTGATTCACCAGAATACAATAAAAGGTCCTCACTGATAGTCTATATATAAAAATGAGTGATGGCATCTCTGTGCTTTGGCACCCAAAAGAATTAAGACCAAAGGCAAAAAAGAAAAGCAAAGGTCTTATGGAATTACTTTCTGTAATGAAGTGTCAAGTGAAAAACAGAGAGTACAACAGAAAACAGGACAGATGCTGAGCAGCACTTCTCCAAGCGGGAAGTGAGGCTGTAGCATGTTAGTTACCTGAGGGGGAGCAAATAGAGGAAGCCAGGTCCCTTTTTCTATTTATTATTTTTCTTGCTCTTATAAGAAAATTAGGTTCTATTATTTTTAAAAAATAATAATAATCTATTTTTAGTACCCAAGTTTCAGAAGAAAATAGTAAGTGAAAGAAGGCAAATCTCCAGTAAAGCCACGGACCTAATAACTTCCATAGCTGTGACCCCAAAACCTATTTCTAATAAAGCAAGTGTTGGCCGAGCTGAAGCCTCAAGGGGATTAAGTTTGGATGCTCCAGGCCCTGCTGACAGAGACAGTAAACAGACTATATGGTAGAGGTCAGTAACTTCCAACACATATCTAATAACTGAGTCTAGAAAGAGGAAAAAAAAAAATCCCTCAGCTTTCCCCTTTTGGCAGAAAGCTTTACTTCTCTACATTTTAAAACGATTTACAGTTCATATGGTTTCCAGACCTGCTCTCCAGAAGCAAGGGCACAGTTCCCTGCCTGGGTCTCTCAGCTCTCCACATGTGATTTATCAGGCAGCCATCCAGATGAATATTTGATTTGAAAATGAAGCCTTAAATTTAACAGTGTGAAGGGGGAAAGTGTGCCTGAATGCAAATGTCTGGAAAAGGGCAAGGTAACCAGACAAGGCAAACTGGGTTAACAGGATTCATTAGCAGGCAATTCACAAAGTCCTGCTGGAGGGCAACATCAGATGCAGACACAAGGAAACCCATCTCCACATCCTCATCCCCAGTGTTGAGAGCTGCCCGGGCTCCCACATTTTTGTTTTTCTGACATGCTGCAACCTGGGGAGAGCTGAGAAGCAAACAGTAAGCATTGCTTCAAATGCTTCCTAGAGCTCTGCTAATTCAGAAATGAAGCCCAGATGGACCAAATCTTCTCCCTTTCTTTAATGTCAAGCACAGTCTCAGGCACCTTAAGGTGCAGCAACATCAGGGAGACTCCAAATAACACAAGGCATTTGGGTTAAAGATGGGTCTGACATCCAATTGACCCCACAGCAGACACCATTCTCCAGTGGCAATGACAGCAGACAATGATGTGCACAGAATATGTAATCTGTGGATACCCTGCTTTCCCATATTAGTTGCAGGGAAGAAGAAGGATAGGGAATACTAAAAAGATATTCTGATCTTGTCTCAAAGTGAGCTGTTTAATTTAAATGCATTTAATTCATCCATCACATAATGATTGAGTCTCAGCTCCATGCAGGATGCTGCTCAGTCAGGTGACGGAAATACAGAGACTGTCTCAGCCTCCAGTAACTTAAAGTGACATGACAGACAAGCAGAGCAGGAAAACTCCCTTCTCCCACATCTATCATGACCCCCTTCCACTGGCTTTTCCTCCATGCAACAAACATGCACTTTTCCAAAAGCAAATCCTTCCACATATTCTCTGTTTTGAGGAAAACATTCAAACTCTCAGTGAGGTCTTCAAGGCCCTTCAGGCTCTGACTTTGGACCATTTTTCCAGCCTTGCTTCACACTGCTTTTCTCTCAGTCTTGCCCTTTGCGCTTCTGCCATAATCACATTCTCCTTTCCACCACGGGGTTTGCGCATGCTGCTCCCTCTGTCTGTAATTCTCCTTCTCATTCCATCATCCCACCCCTCATCTAATTAATTCCTAGTTGTCATAAGCTCTCAGCTTAAATTTACTACTCTTGCAAAGAACCGTTTTCTAAACTTCCTTATCTCTGTCCACTTCCCCTGCCACACATACCCAAAAAAACCCATTCTTCAGAATCATACTTTTCCTCAGCAGCACCCGCCTTGGTTCATAATTACACACCACTTAGCGTGACTGCAGTGGTTCTCCCTTATCTGTGGTTTTAGTTACTGCAGTTTTAGTTACTTGTGGCCAGCCACAGTCTGAAAACATCAAATGGAAAACTTCAGAAATAACTCATAAGCTTTAAATCATGCACTAAGTAGCATGAAGAAATCTTGCTCTGTCCTGCTCCATCCTACCTGGGACATCAACCAGGCCTTAGTTCAGTGTATCCCACCCTTTAGTCACTTAGTAGCCACCTAGGTTATCAGATCACTGTCACATCATTGCAGTGCTTGTGTTCAAGTAATCCTTACTTTACTTAATAATGGTTCCTAATTTGGGGGGCTCCAAAATCACTGCAGATGGTGACTGCAGCCATGAATTAAAAGACACTTACTCCTTGGAAGGAAAGTTATGACCAACCTAGACAGCATATTGAAAAGCAGAGATATTACTTTGCCAACAAAGGTCTGTCTAGTCAAGGCTATGGTTTTTCCAGTGGTCACGTATGGATGTGAGAGTTGGACTGTGAAGAAAGCTGAGCGCCGAAGAATTGATGCTTTTGAACTGTGGTGTTGGAGAAGACTCTTGAGAGTCCCTTGGACTGCAAGGAGATCCAACCAGTCCATTCTAAAGGAGATTAGCCCTGGGTGTTCTTTGGAAGGAATAATGTTAAAGCTGAAACTCCAGTACTTTGGCCACCTCATGCAAAGAGGTGACTCATTGGAAAAGACTCTGATACTGGGCGGGATTGGGGGCAGGAGGAAGAGGGAACAACAGAGGATGAAATGGCTGGATGGCATCACCGACCTGATGGACGTGAGTTTGAGTGAGCTCCGGGAGATGGTGATGGACAGGGAGGCCTGGCATGCTGCGATTCATGGGGTTGCAGAGTCGGACACGACTGAGAGACCGAACTGAACTGAACTGAAGCATGGGAATAGTGATGCTGGCAATTCAGACATTTTCTTACTGTGCCTAGTTTTAAAACTTTATCATATTATGTATGTATAGGAAAAAACATCGGAGAAGGCAATGGTTCCCCACTCCAGTATTCTTGCCTGGAAAATCCCATGGATGGAGGAGCCTGGTGGGCTGCAGTCCATGGGGTAGCAAAGAGTCGGACACAACTGAGTGACTTCACTTTCACTTTTCACTTTCATGCATTGGAGAAGGAAATGGCAACCCACTCCAGTGTTCTTGCCTGGAGAATCCCAGGGATGGGGGAGCCTGGTGGGCTACCATCTATGGGCAACTGTCCATGATTTCAGGCATCCATGGGGGAGAGAAGGTGGTCTTGGATAAGGGGAGACTACTGTATTTTATCGGGCTTCCCTCATAGCTCAGTCAGTAAAGAATCTGCCTGCAATTCAGGAGACCCGGGTTCGATTCCTGGATCAGGAAGATCCCCTGGAGAAGGAAACGGCAATCCACTCCAGCATTCTTACCTGGTGAATCCCATGGACAGAGGAGCCTGGCAGCCTACAGTCTATGGGATCCAAGAGTCAGATACGACTTAGCAACTAAACCAGTATTTTACTAAGTACTTAATTAAGTATTTAACAGTCTTTTATTAAGTCCACCCTTCCCACTAGATACTGTCTTTATGGTTGCAGAGACCATGTCTATTGGGGTTCACTGAATTTCTGGTACCTAACAGTAACTGATGTAATAAGCATCAAAAATACAATTAAATCAAATGTAAGAAGACCATCATGACACTATGTGCTGTGATAGAAACAAGCAGGGTTTGGGAGTGTCTGGTCAAGGCATTAACCCTGGGAACATCATGCTCTGAACTGTTTTCTGACACTTTCTGCTACACTTTCTCCCATTTGGAATACAACATTCTCATTGTTGGAAGATGCTATGGTTAAAATCCCTTTCTTCTTTCCCTAATATATTCTGTAACTTACTCTCATACCTAACTTTCCTCTCCCATCATCATCTTCTATTATTCATTACCATTATATTCATCCTTACATTTCCAGTATCCCGTTTTGTGTTAAGGCTTTTTGTACTGACTTCACTTCTTAAGATCCTCACCATCACCACAAAGGTGAAGAGAATCACAGAGCCTTAGTCCTAAGGGCTGGAAAGGACCTTGAATATCTGGCCCAGTGGTACTCAAACTTCAACATGCATAAGAATCCCACAAGGTGCAAACAGAGTCCTCTCCCAGACTCAGAGATTTTGATTCAGGAGGTCTGGGAAAAGCAGTCCTCAGACCTCACTGAGAGAAGCACTTGTATGTTCCAGAAATGCTTGTGCTGGCCCCTCAGAGGCCACCACAGAGAGTAAGATGGCAGCTGAGGACCCCAGCTGTACTTGTATACATTCTATACATTGGACTTCTATATAAGATTTCATTTGAAAGGGATCTGCTGATTGGAAAAAGTTTTTAAATCACTTATATCCACTCCCTTGTTTTATAGATGAGAAAATTGAAGCCCTTGGTCCTTAGTCACACAGCAAATTAGTGACAAAGCAGAAATAAGACATCAGCTTCCTAACACTACACTGGTGGGCTTTCCCTGATAACCACACTCCTGTGCCATTCAATACTCCTATAATGAGATGTCTATACATGACAATGACGGTCATAGATGGGCCACATTTCACCAAGCAGGTAGTTTCAAACATGAGAGAATGGATTTATGCTAATTCATCTATCTGTATTTTTCATCCAGCATGTTTTCAGGCTCCAGGTACTAGTCACCTTTATGACCTGTGCATGCTCAGGCATTCCGTCAGTCGTGTCTGACTCTGCAAACGTATGGACTGTAGCCTGCCAGGCGCCACTGTGCATGGGGTTTTCCAGGCAAGAATATTGGAATGGATTGCCATTTCCTCCTCCAGGGTATCTTCCCAACCCAAGGATCAAATTCACATCTCTTACATCTCCTACATTGGCAGGCAGATTCTTTACCACTTAGCCACCTGGTAAGCCCTTTATGACCTGGACCCTTCCCTAATTCTCTTCTGTCTCCCTCCCCTCTCATCCCCTCCCCTCATTCAATTAGCTCTCCAATGGATGATCTTTGTTAGAAGACAATTTTTCCATGATTTATCCTGAGACTATGGTATCTCTGCTACTAGCCTCCTGAAACTTGGGTTAAGATCCTCCCATGTGTGTTCTCCAGCTCTGTGGCCATTGCTGAGTTGTCCAAATTTACTGGCATACTGAGTGAAACACTTTCACAACATCATCTTTTAGGATTTTAAATAGCTCAGTTGGAATTCCATCACCTCCACTAGTTTTGTTAGTAATAATGCTTCCTAAGGCCCACTTGATTTCACATTCCAGGATGTCTGGCAATAAGTGAGTGACCACACCATCATGATTATCCAGGTCACTAAGAACTTACTGTACAATTCTTCTCTGTATTCTTGCCACCTCTTAATGTCTTCTGCTTCTGTTAGGTCCATACCATTTCTGTCCTTTATTATGTGCATCTTGCATGAAATGTTCCCTTGGTATCTCTAATTTTCTTGAAGAGATCTCTAGTCTTTCCCATTCTGTTATTTTTCCTCTGTTTCTTTGCATTGATCACTGAGGAAGGCTTTCTTATATCTCCTTGCTATTCTTTGGAACTCTACATTCAAATGAGTTTTTTTTTTCCTTTTGTCCTTTGCCTTTAGCTTCTCTTCTTTTCTCAGCTATTTGTAAGGCCTCTTCAGACAACCATTTTGCCTTTTTTGCATTTCTTTTTCTTGGGGATGGTCTTGATCCCTGCCTCCTGTACAATGTCATGAACCTCCAAGCATAGTTCGTCAAGTTAAAATCCCTTTCTTCTTTCCCTAATATATTCTGTAACTTACTCTCATATCTAACTTTCCTACTCTATCAGATATAATCCCTTGAATCTATTTGTCAATTCCACTGTATAATCATAAGGGATTTGATTTAGGTCATACCTGAATGGTCTAGTGGTTTCCCTACTTTCTTCAATTTAAGTCTGAATTTGGCAATAAGGAGTTCATGATCTGAGCCACAGTCAGCTCCCGGTCTTGCTTTTGCTGACTGTACAGAGCTTCTCCATCTTTGGCTGCAAAGAATATAGTCAATCTGATTTTGGTACTGACCATCTGGTGATGTCCATGTGTAGAGTCTTCTCTTGCATTGTTGGAAGAGGGTATCTGCTATGACCAGTGAATTCTCTTGGCAAAACTCTGTTAGCCTTTGACCTGCTTTGTGACAGAAGAACTATATAAAAAAGATCTTCATGACCTAGATAACCACGATGGTGTGATCATTTACCTAAAGCCAGACATCCTAGAATGCGAAGTCCAGTGGGCCTCAGGAAGCATCACTACGAACAAAGCTAGTGGAAGTGATGGAATTCCAGTTGAGCTATTTCAAATCCTGAAAGATGATGCCATGAAAGAGTTGCAGTCAATATGCCAGCAAATTTGGAAAACTCAGCAGTGGCCACAAGACTGGAAAAGGTCAGTTTTCATTCCAATCCCAAAGAAAGGCAATGCCAAAGAATGTTCAAACTACCACACAATTGCACTCATCGCACAGGCTAGCAAAGTGATGCTCAAAATTCTCCAAGCCAGGCTTCAACAGTACATGAACTGTTAACTTCCAGATGTTCAATGTGAATTTTGAAATGTCAGAGGAACCAGAGATCAAACTGTGAACATCTGTTGGATCATCAAAAAAGCACGAGAGTTCCAGAAAAACATCTGCTTCTATTTTATTGATTACAAGCATTTGACTGTATGGATCACAACAAGCTGTGGAAAATTCTGAAAGAGATGGGAATACCAGACCACCTGACCTGCCTCCTGCGAAATCTGTATGCAGGTCAAGAAGAAATAGTTAGAACTGGACATGGAACAACAGACTGATTCCAAATCGGGAAAGGAATATGTCAAGGCTGTATATTGTCACACTGCTTATTTATTTTATATGCAGAGTACATCATGAGAAATGCCGAGCTAGTTGAAGCACAAGCTGGAATCAAGATTGCTGCGAGAAATATCAATAACCTCAGATATGCAGATGACACCACTCTGATGACAGAAAGTGAAGAACTAAAGAGTCCTTTGATGAAAGTAAAAGAGGAGAGTGAAAAAGTTGGCTTAAAACTCAACATTCAAAAAACTAAGATCATGACATCCAGTCCCATCACTTCATGGCAAACAGATGAGGAAACAATGGAAACAGTGAGAGACTATTTTCTTGGGCTCCAAAATCACTGCAGATGCTGACTGCTGCCATGAAATTAAAAGACACTTACTCCTTGGAAAAAAAGTTATGACCAACCTAGACAGCATATTAAAAAACAGAGACATTACTTTGCCAAAAAAGGTCCATCAAGTCAAAGGTATTATTTTTCCTATAGTCATGTACGAATCTGAGAGTTACACTATAAAGAAAGCTGAGTGCAGAAGAATTTATGCTTTTGAACTGTGGTGTTAGAGAAGACTCTTGAGAGCCTCCTGGACTGCAAGGAGATCCAACCAGTCAATCCTAAAGAAAATCAGTCCTGACTATTCATTGGAAGGACTGATGCTGAAACTCCAATACTTTGGCCACCTGATGCGAAGAACTGACTCTTTGAAAAAGACTCTGATGGTGGGCAAGACTGAAGGTGGGAGGAGAAGGGGACGACAGAGGATGAGATGGTTGGATGGCATTACCAACTCAATGGACATGAGTTGAGTAAGCTTGAGGAGTTAGTGATAGACAGGGAATCCTAGTGTGCTGCAGTCCATGGGGTCGCAGAGTCTGACACGACTGAGTGACTGAACTGATACTGAACTGATATTTGCATGAAATGTTCCCTTGGTATCTCTAATTTTCTTGGTGATCTCTAATCTTTTCCATTCTATTGTTTTCCTCTATTACTTTGCATTGTTCACTTAAGAAGTCTTTCTTATCTCTCCTCGACATTCTTTAGAACTCTGCATTCAGCTGGGTATGTCTTTCCTTTTCTCCTTTGTCTTTCACTTATCTTCTTTTTGAAACTATTTGTAAGGCCTCCTCAGATAACCATTTTGCCTTCATTCATTTCCTTTTCTTTGGGATGGTTTTCGTCACCACCTCCTGTACAATGTTACAAACCTCTATCCATAGTTCTTCAGGCACTTTGGGTGCTGCACTCAATATGCCAACAAATTTGGAAAACTCAGCAATGGCCACAGGACTGGAAAAGGTCAGTTTTCATTCCAATCCCAAAGAATTTGGGGCAATGCCAAAGAATATTCAAACTACCATACAACTGCACTCATTTCACTTGCTAACAACGAAAGGCTCAAAATCTTTCAAATTAGGCTTCAACAGTACATGAACCGAGAACTTCCAGATGTTCAAGCTGGATTTAGAAAAGGCAGAGAAACCAGAGATCAAACTGCCAACATCCAAAGGATCATCGAAAAAGCAAAAGAGTTCCAGAAAAACATCTATTTCTGCTTCATTGACTATGATAAAGCCTTTGACTGTGTGGATCACAACAAAATGTGGAAAATTCTTAAAGAGATGGAAATACCAGACCACTTTACCTGTCTCCTGAGAAACGTGTATGCAGATCAAGAAGCAATAGTTAGAACCGAACACAGAACAATGGATTGGTTCCAAATTGGAAAAGGAGTATAATAAGGCTGTCACCCTGCTTATGCAGAGCACATCAGGCAAAATACCAGGCTGGATAAATCACAAGCTAGAATCAAGACTGCTGGGAGAAATATCAACAACCTCAAATATGCAGATGACACCACACTAATGGCAGAAAACAAAGAGGAACTAAAGAGCCTCCTGATGAAGGTGAAAGAGAAGCGTGAAAAAGCTGGCTTAAAACTCAACATTCAAAAAACTAAGATCATGGCATCTGGCCTTATCACTTCAGGGCAAATAGATAGGAAAACAATGGAAACAGTGGCAGATTTGACTTTCTTGGATTCCAAAATCCCTGCAGACTGTGATTTTAAAAGACACTTGTTCCTTAGAAGAAAAGCTATGATGAACCTACACAGCATATCATGAAGCAGAGACATCACTCTGCCAACAAAGGTCTATATAGTCAAAGCTATGGTTGGCTCAGAGGTTAAAGCGTCTGCCTCCAATGCGGGAGACCCGGGTTCGATCCCTGGGTCGGGAAGATCCCCTGGAGAAGGAAATGGTAATCCACTCCAATATTCTTGCCTGGAGAATCCCATGGACGGAGAAGCCTGGTAGGCTACAATCTATGGGGTCGCAAAGAGTCAGACACGACTGAGCGACTTCACTTACTTACTTATGGTTTTTCCAGTAGTTGTGTATGGATGTGAGAATTGGACCATAAACAAGGGTGAGTGCCAAAGAACTGATGCTTTCAAACTGTGGTGCTGGAGAAGACTCTTGAGAGTCCCTTAGAGAGCAAGGAGATCAAACCAGTCAATGCTAAAGGAAATCAACCCTGAATATTCATTGGAAGGACTGATGCTGAAGTGGTCAATACTGTGGCCACCTGATGCCAAGAGCTGGCTCACTGGAAATGAAACTGATTTTTGGAAAGATTGAGGGCAGGAGGAGAAGGGGGTGACCGAAGATGAGATGGCTGGGTGGTATCACCAACTCAATGGACATGAGTTTGAGCAAACTTGGGAGATAGTGAAGGACAGGGAAGCATGGGGTACTGCACTCCATGGGGTCACAAAGTCAGATATGACTTAATGACTCAACAACAATGTGTATTCTCCCAGAACACTTCATGCTTCCTTTTATCACGGCACCTACTGCTGTGAAATAATAGTCTGTTTGTCCACCTCCTTCTCTGGACTCTAGGCTCCCCAAGGGAAGGAACGTGGGTTTTAATAATCCCTGTATCCCTAGTATCAGCATAGTGGCTGGTACAGAGGTGTCACACAAATGTAGGTTCAATGATAGATAGCTGAGTAATAAACATGAATTTCTGCCACTACTCTCAAAGCTCCTGTAAAATGTCTATTTCATATCTCTGATGAAGCCCAGGAGTGTGCTGACTGACACACAGAGAAAATTAGATCTAAATGAAACATGTCTGTTGCCAACATAGTCCCCTTCAGTCTTCACTGTAGTCCATGCATTCTCCGTCATGAAGCCCTCTCTAATCTCAATTCCATTTCTCAATGCCTTGCTTTTCTTCTTGACCCCTGGAACACCCCCATACTGGGCTTAACACTGGAAATTAGTCAAGTTTAAAACCCAATACTTATTTTGAATTAATGTGTACTTTTCTAAAGCTTAAAGAAAGTACACTTTTCCCACACACATTCTTCATTTAAAATGCTAACAATTTCTTTCACATCTTTAAAAACTATTCTTTTCCCATCATCCAAGTCAATTCCTTCTGAAATGTTCAGCATCACAATCTCAATTACACTTCCCCTTTCTTCCTTACCATTAGGAACTAGTTCACAATGCCATAATCAGAGTTTTTCTTTTCATGGGTTGCTGACAATATCACTCTTACAGCCTCCAAATTCCCAGATGCTTTTGAGTCTTTAATTCTAATTTAGAGATTATTATTCTTACTTCTGTTCACACTGACCTCTCTTTCTCCTGTCACTATTATAAATCTATTCCTTGCCAAAGATCAAGATAGAATTTTTTAAATTCCTGACATGGAATATGGAACTAGATCTTGGTTTTTGAGAACACTGTTCAAATTTAAAGGTGATTTAATGTTCCCTGAATTACAGCTTTAACGCCCCATTTCCACCCCGGCTCTCAAATCCTACTGAGGTTTTCTGTCACTTGGCATTAGTTTGTCTATATACTGACAAAAAATTTAGAGAGCTGCACATTCCTAATGAGTTGTTTTGCTCACTCACCTTACCTGTGAGTAAAAACAATGAAATGTGAGTGTATCCTGGCAATTCTAGAGATAAACCTATTACATACAGTATATGTATGAATGTATTTTATTGGGGGCAGAAATTATCTTTTATTTAACTCTGCATCCCCAGCACATAGCATTCTGCCTGATACACAGTAGGGTTTAATAAATGCCTGAGTGAAAAGAAAAAATGAACAAATAAACAAACATAGAACCTCTGATTAAAAGCTAAAAAAACAGTGAGCATTTGTTTCCTAAGTCCACTTTAACGGACCACAAAATAGGTCTTAAAATCATTACTCTCTCACAGTTCTACAGGCTAGAAGTCCAAAATCAAGGTGTATGCACAATGTTGCTCTCCCGACAGGCTCTGGAGAAGGATGTGTTCCATGCCTCTCCCCCAGCTCCCAACAGCCTCAGGCATCCTTGATTTGGGGCTCTATAGCTCCAATCTCTGCCTCCATCTTCACCTTATCTTCTTGTCTATCTTCTTCCTTGCTCTTCTCTTATACACTTGTGATTGGATTACCAGGATGATCTCATCTCAAGATTCTTAACTTAATTATATAGGCAAAGACCCTTTATCCAAATAAGATCACATACAGTTTCCAGTGGATCTAGCTTTTGGGGTGAGGGGAGCACCATTCAAGCCATGACAATAAGGTATAGTATGATCGCAATTATTTTTTAAATAAGTAGTATGTGGAATAGAAACAGAAAAGAAGAGGAGAAAACAAAGATACTCAGATGTAAGAGAAAAGGGAGCAATAAAATGCCTTCACAAGTTCATTGCAGTTAACACTGATCTGGATAGTGGAATCAAGAGAAATATCTATCCTTTATACTCTTTTTAAGTTGTCTTCATTTTCTACTCACAAAAGACAGATAATATATCAATATAAAATGCATGGGAGAAGGGAACACATTGAGATTAATCTCAGAAGATCTAAAGCAAAATGCCCTTGTAGTAGAAATATACACAGTTAATCAATAGTAAGTAGTTAATTGACAAGTGCTGTCAAAATTTTTCCTGGGTTTGGTTTAGACAAACCAGTGGGCTCTGACTGAAACCAAATTTATTTACTATAATATTATGATCTCTTTTAGCTTTCAGATTTTATCTTAAAAAGCCTTTACATTATTAAAATTAATGTTCTGACATTTCCAAGGCCTTTGTGGCTTAGATTTATGTTTGTTTTTTCAGAAGAAATTCTAGATCTCTCCTCATGACAACAGAGAAGTGATGCATAAACCTATTTTTTAAAAAAGAGAAGCAAGTTTTAAATGTTACATAGAATGTGGTGTATTTTTAGCTTCTATTGTCATCTCAGATAAAGTGGGTACTAGCTACAGAATAACCTGATATTTTGGTGAGCAGCTGCAACAGAGTTTGTGTTCAGAGCCAAGGAAGAACCAAACTACTTTGAGTAATAAAAGGGAGATAAATATGAGAAGCCCCAAAACTGAGAGAAGGAGACTGAAGTCAGCTATACTGAGCATTAGATGGGTCAAGGAGAAATGATACAGCCAATAGCCAAGAGAACTCTGGGGAAGAAAAATGGTAAAAGGTGATTTCGCATTGTTTGCTATGGAATTTGTGAAATAAACTTCCTTGTTTATACCCCCTACAAAGTCTTAATTCAACTCTACCTTGCTCTCTAATGCTTTCATCTACGGGAGCAGGGGGATTCTTCAAGGGAATTTTAAGAGGAAAAAAAAGTGGCTAACATCTGGGTTATATAAACTTTAAAAAGAAATTAGGAGATGCCTCTGAAAAAAAGCCCATGTGCAGAGTTTTGAAAGTGCTATAATTTCCTATTATTTCAAGATGTACGTCATTCAGGGAAATAGTCACCATTTAGAAATTCAACACTTAAAAAATTGTATTCATTCAATATAATAATTGATTACAATAGAAAAATCATTTATAAGAAAGAACTACAATGTCAAAGCTTACATACAAAAACCAGTATATTCCATCTGCAAAACTGACATGTAGAATTGCCCATGAAATGATCGGTCTAAGAGTTAAACGGAAATTAATTTGAGGGTGAAACTATTCTTGAGACTATTCTTGAGACTATTCTTTTACTCTGACTTAGCAGTGTGATCTAAAGTTAAATCAATTTTAAACCATTTCCACTGAGTCCAAAAAACACTGAGACTACTCCCACTAGCTTGTTTTTTAATTCATTGTCATTTTAGCCCATAATAGTGTGTTTTATTAATATTATTTTTAAAAAAGAAGAATCAATATTTTTCACCTCAAATTTTCTTTTCAAATATGCAGAGCTATTCATATAGACCCTGAATATCTGTCTCCTAGACCCAGCAGTGCCATCATAACATAAATTATCTACAATGGGCTAGACATTTTTAAAAACACTGAAACTTGATGCTCTGTCTTGCATTTAACACAGAAGTTTCCACTCTGGTTGCAAACCCACGGGCCCTCATGAAGAAGAGATAACTTAATGCAGAGTTCATTCATTCTTCCGTGAAATTAATAGAATTCTAGAACCTTGCATGTTTCCACTCACCCAATTACAAGCAGCACACAGACACACTAAACATGCATCAGCTTCAGATTCATCAAGTTCAATGACCTCAGTTAGTTTTTGTTTAGGAAGCTCAAGGGCAAAAAGAGCATATTTAATAAGAAATAATAATCTGCTGTTACCCAAGACTGACATTTTGGATCATAATCCAACAAAGGATGATGACATACGTGAATTACCCCCTCCTGAGTCAGTTATTGCCAAGAATTCAACAGCGTATGATAGATCGTTTGACCATAGGTCTACATACCTCTAATCTGGCAATACAAATATGGGAAGAGTTCCTTCTTAGCTGCCTAAAGGATCTGCTAGCCTTCTGAATCACTACCCAAATTTCCTCAAGGAACTCTGCAAACCAAAGGCTGATGCATGCGAGTGCCATATAGCTAGTAACTGTAGTATAAAGCTTATATTCAAACCGTTTCAAATTACTGATGTTTGGGGACTTACATGTGTCACTAGCACACTGTTTTAAAGCAGAATGTTCTGGAGCTTTTTTTCATGTTGTGCTATGATTAAGCAAAGATACACTTGAAATTTGATGGTGGTGGTCTGACAGGAAACCCTTGTTTTAGGAAACTCTCATGTGTGGTAGAACTGAAACCTCCCACGCTTTGGTCAACATACCTAACCTGGTCCTGCTCACACTTAAACTTGAGATACTCTGACAAAAGTTACTATCAGTGGACTGAGTAATAATCCTTCAAGTTTCAATTACTTAATATAGGAAATAACAGGGTCAGGGTAATCATTCTAGGTGGATTTGGTAAATACATCACAAAACCCAGTCTTATGGAAAAGGGTAACTATCAATTTAGAAAGATCAAGAAACTATACTTTAAAATTAAAAACAGAGTAAATATCAAGCAGCGAGGAAATGGTCATGTGAATTATAAGATATGAATTCAAGTGAATACAGTCTTTAAAACTGCAACACTTAGGGAGGCTCAACAGGGAGGTGGTGCATATATAATTATGGCTGATCTGTGTTGCTTTATGGCAGAAACCAACAAAACATTGTAATGTTTCCCCAATTGAAAATAAATTTTTAAAAATGCAACCCTTAAAAATTACATGTATAAAAATAATAGAGATTTGGAAAATGGTAATGACATGGTGTGAAGTAAAAACAAGAATAAAAACACACATATATACACAACTATGAAAAATCTTGAGATAGAAGGAAAAAACAGAAAGGAAATATAAGAAAATAGTAACAATAATTACTTTTGGATAGTGGAAGCATGAATGTTATTTTCTCCCTTCTACTTTTTTCTACCTCCCAAATTTCTCTTAATAAACATATGCTATTTTTATAACAGGAAAAAATACCAAATTAAAAAAAAAGAAAGGAAATGTTCTCTTCTAATATCCAATGGGAGATATCAAACTAGAAAATTTGATGAAACAAGGAGAAAATTTACTCCAACTGAATTAATACATTTGTTTTCATAATTATGCAGCATATCTAGGAATATCAGACTTTAAGAGGGAAGACAATACTCTGCAGTACAGAAAGCCCTTGTCTTTCCCTATAAACACTCAGTTTCAAATGAAAAATGGTTGAAGAAGATTGACAGGAAGAATTCCGTGAAAGAACTTGGGAAATTTAAGCCAAGTGTGCCAAAGCTCAGGAAAGTATAAAGTGGAATGTGCTACATAAAAAGTTGATGGGCAAGAGCAAACCGACATCTAGAGGAGTCAGGGAAGTGTCCCACCTGAAGGAGGGCAGGGCCAGCTCAGATTCTCCTAGTGTAGAAGTCTAAGTTCAGAAGATGCTAGGTAAGTAACAAATACTAAGAAAAAGTAGCGCTGACTCAATTTGTTCATAATAACACAAATCACAATGCCAACAGCCAGCCAAAGCAAACAGAGAATCCTGAGTTGAGAACCCAGAAGCCAGCCCCATGGCAAAGAGTTCATTTTCTTCTTTGCTGTTTTCTCATTTGTAACCAAGAGCAGTGCTACCCAATAGAAATAGAATGCCAACCACAAATGTGGGCCACAAAGGTAATCTTAAATTTTCTGGTAGCCACATTCAAAAAAGTTTTTCAGAAGGTAAATTAATATTGATGTTATATTTAACCCAGTGTATACAAAATATAACTTCAAAAAGTAATTTAAAACAAATTATTAATGATACATGTTACATTCTCTTTTTGGTACTAAGTCATTGAAACCTGGCATACACAATGTACTTAACAACACGTCTGAATTTGAACCAGCCTCATTTCAAATGCCCAGGAACCCATGAGGCTAGCAGCTATCTAATTGGGTAGCAGACTTCCACACTCCTTTCCTTGTCCCAAACCCATATGACTAGGAATGTTGATGGGACAGGACAAAAACTGGAAGCTGCATACATATATGAAAGTCAAGAAACAATTCGGCGCTGAAGACAACACATGTAACAGGAAAGAAAGAAAAGATGAAAATGAGGAAAATTTAAATTTCTCAAAGAAAACCTAGCAGAGTAATCATTGATTGGCCATATGTTTTACTAAAACTGTGAGCCTTACTACAAAAAAATGTAAATCAGCATTACAGAGTTATTCTTTTGTGAGGCTCAGATAGTAAAGAATCCACCTGCAGTGCAGGAGACCCAGGCTTGATCCCTGGGTCGGGAAGATCCCCTGGAGAAGGGAATGGCAACCCACTCCAATATTCTTGCCTGGGGTATTCCACGGACAAAGGAGCCTGGTGGGCTATAGTCCATGGGGTCACAAAAAGTCAGACACAACTGAGCAAATAACACTTTCATTTTCATATAAAAAATTATATCATTTTTAAAAAATCAATGGAATTCTTTCCCTTGGATGTCTTTTACAATTTGAGAGATACAGGCATAAAGATAGAAGTGTGGGTAAAGAAATGGCCTTGCCTGAGCGACTTCACTTTCACTTTTCACTTTCATGCATTGGAGAAAGAAATGGCACCCCACTCCAGTGTTCTTGCCTGGAGAATCCCAGGGATGGGGGAGCCTGGTGGGCTGCCATCTCTGGGGTCGCACAGAGTCGGACACGACTGAAGCGACTTAGCATAGCATAGCATGCATGGAGATTCCTGATTGTGTCTGCATAGTCGAATCACTGTGAAACTTGAGAAACACAACACCAAGGCCTCCCGTGCAAGCCACTCATTACTTGCTCTGGGACTGGGTGAGGCACAAGTACAACGCACAGCCCAGGCTGAAAAGTGCTAGGTGGAATGACCTCTGTGGAAACCTTCAGACCGGTTCACACAGCCCCTTACCTGCCTGGGTGTTTCCACAGTGGCAGCTGGCCCAGGATGTTAGCATACCCTGAGGAACCCTCATGAGAAACACTGGGTGTCTCTTGATACGTATTTCAAGAGGAAGAGTCAGCAGACAGCATTTGTAGCCTGGAAGAGAACCTTTTCTTCCCATACATCAGACACAGCAATTTCTACAACATGGAATCATTCACTCCTGCCTAGTTTTAACACTAAAGTTACCACAAGATTTTATCAAAGGTTAATTCAACACTTATTTCTTAAGCACTTTCATGTAAGGTGCAGAAGATTGGTCCTGACTGGAAAGGAACATAAGTAACAAAATCAAAACATGAAATTGAAAAGGAAGGTTATAAAGGAAGAATCTTGTCTCCCTAATTATTGTGTGGCTTAGGTTAATAATGTTCATTAGCTTGCCCCATGCTAAGAATGTAGATGAGTAATGCTCCAGACACTAAAAACAAGGATATATATGCTTCTTCACATACATATTATATATAGATAAACTATATATATTGTGTGTGTTAGTCAGTCGTGTCCAACTCTTTGCGACCTCATGGATTGTAGCCTACCAGGCTCCTCTGTCTGTGGCATTCTCCAGGCAAGAATACTGGAGTGGATTGCCATTCCCTTCTCCAGGGGATCTTCCCAACCCAGGGATCAAATCTAGGTCTCCTGCATTGCAGGCAAATACTTTACCATCTGAGCCACCAGAGAAGCCCATGAAACCATATGTATATACATATATGTAAATTAGACTTCTAATCACTCATGACATAATATATAAATGTAGGCTTTGTGGTCTGATTACATCATCTCTATTTATTTTATATATAGTTTATATTATTAATTATGTTTATATTTCTATAATTATATGCAAAGCCCTTCAGATGCAAAACAAATAGAGAAGATGTGATCAGACCACAAAGTCTACATTTACACATCATGTCGTGAGTGGTTAGAAGTCTAATGAGGCTCTTACTTGCCGTGGAACCCTGGACAAGCCACTCCCTTTCTAGGCCTTAATCTCAGCATCTCTAAAAAGAAGCACTATCACCACACCTTGGGGTTTTATCAGAATTAAATGTGGAAGCATGGAGCCCACACATGGTGGTTGTTGATTAAGTATGTGTTGAATCTGAACGTAAATGCCCATCTTCCTCACTTCTGAGGGCAGCAGAAGGGATACCTGAAGGCCAGAGGAAAATTAATTGCCCAAAATCTCATAGTGATCACTTACACAGACCATGTTTTCTGACTGTGCTTTCATCACATCCCCTTCCTCTCAGGGATCTCCCGCCCAAGACTGATCTTGCCTCCCCTCCCTCCAGGACAAGCTGATGATGCCTCCCCTGCCCTAACGTGAACCTCAAGTTCAAGCCTTCTGCCAGAAGCACAAAGGGAAGCCACAGGTACCTGGCAGTGCCCAGCCCAGTAAGACACTCATCTCCAGCAACATCCAGACACCTGTGATTCTCTACAGGCTTTTTACTTTAACCCTGCGTCATGACCCACAGCACATGACCCCAAAGCACTTTCCTAATATTTTCCTTTAACACTGCCATGGGATTAAGCATGCATTAACTACTCTTAAGTCAACTTCCTTGAAAGCAGATCCTGAGATGGGGATTCATACTCTAAGGATTCATTATGAAAGCACTTCTGAGAGAAAATGCAAATGAAGATGAGAAGCACGTGGAAGGGGAAGAAGCCACGCAAGGGCATGACTGCAGGCAAAGTCCCACCTTCAGCCTGATTTCAACACCCACTTGCAGTGCAAATTAAACCTCATAGTTTATCCAACTCGAGGTAGGGGCACTGCTCTTTCTTACTCTTGCACCAACTGGTCATTGGTTCCAGTAGTCCAAGGGCAGTGCTCTGAAGAAAGTAGCAAGTGCAAGCCCTTTGAAGCAATGCAGACAGCAGCCTAGGTTAAGCCCAGCAACACAGTAGTGGTCTGACATTTCCCTCACAGCATCCTCTACAATCACCAGCTCCAAAGGAGGACTGAAATCTCCCTGGGCTTTCTCAAATCTAAGCACATTTGATATTTCCAACTTTGCAAGTCCCCAAAAGTGAAAAGCCAGTCCTGAAAGCCAGAGTACATTCTGTGAAGACCACAACCCCAGCCACTGGTATTGGCTAGTAAAGGGACCCTGCAACATTTTACAGATAAAGCTCCTCTGGTAGATTGCCCTCTCAGAAAGAATACTTGTTACCTCTCAGTTTGAAAGTTCAGCAGCCACTCAGCCACTGTGCTAGGCTCAAGGGACACAGACATGATCAACAGAGATGGCCAAAGGAGCTCACAGTAGTAGATGATCTTAAAAATGAAAAATGCTGTGTGATTAACCATATCTTAAAGAATACTCCATTCTCAGGACTGCCCTATGGTCCAGCAGGGGACCCAGATTCGATCACAGGTCAGGGAACTAAGATCCAGTATGCCACAACTAAGACTTGATGCAGCCAAAAAATAAATAAATAAATATTCTGAAAAAAAGAACACTCCATTCTGGATATGTGCTTCTACCTTCAACTGTACAGAATCAGCAACAGTACTTTTCAAAATGTCACACATATCAAATTACAAACAGATGCTACCTCTAAAGGAATTGACAAGAAGCTAAATGAAAGCACAAGTAAGACTAGCGCTACTTCTAATAATCATGACAAAGACTGTTGTGTGGGACACATACAAGCATCAAGTTTCTGAATATTTAAGTTACTGGATTACTCCCATGGGCTCCAGGTAGAGGCCTCAATATCTTTCACTGCCCAAATACAGTCACAAAATTTAACTGGTAATTTGAGATTCATTTAAAGATATACTGAACCCTTTAGCTCAAATTCATCATGTAATTGCACATATTTTTAATATAGTCCATATGAGATGATAATTCAAAGTAATGACACTGATTATCAAATATTCTTTGGGGAATTAGTCAGATCATATTGTCAGATCTAATTCCCAGTCAGAACTGCAAGGCTTGAGAAATTCAAGATAGGCAACAGTCCAACTCAAAGTCATATACTACATCAGCTTACAAAGAGTCACCACCTCATAAGAACTTGCTCAACACCACAAAAGTATTCAGGATCAGGACTAAACTCAAGTCTCTCTGGGCGCGAAACCCAGGCTTTTAAACACCATGCTACAGTGGCTACAACCCAAAACCTGCTGACGCTGGAAACAAACCATATGGTTCCAAGCATCTTTATGACTTATCCATGTCACACCAGGATCACACTCTCAGACGCTCTGTTTCTATAACTGTGGTTTTAGATTAAGACCATTTTTCTTCACTGTGCATTTAATACCATTTTCTAAAATAATCTAATAAAGGAAAACTATATGTTCATTGCACTGTAAATAATCGATCAATATTTTACTTATAGAAAGAGATTAATTACTTTAATCCTACCAGTTATTGTCTAAGCTACCTAGCCCTTCTCGATGTCCATTTCTTGGAATTTTTCCATCTCATGTGATTAACTCATTTTATGATATTTCCTTTAAAAACTACATTATTCACAGTATCCAAAAGCTTCAAAATCATTAGCAGACATGACTGATTGCCAGACTGAAGTACAATGTTACAAATTTACTTCGCCATATGTTACTATTAGAAAAAAAGGGACAAAGAAAGAGACTAATAAACAATGAAATGAAAGTTTAAAATGTACCTTTTTGAAAGTTTTCTGAAGGCATTTTTGCTATTGTTTGTGTGTAAATACACATTTTAAACCATTTCAGGGTCAAGAACCATTCCCGTATATATATTTTTTATTGATGATGAATTTTACAGCAATTAAACATCTGTATTATGGTGGATAATCCATCCTAAATTCAACTATCAAGTTGGTACAAAGTTCTTATCACTATATTTATATGTGTTGAAGTCTCTTTAGCAATATTCCCAGAAATTACCAAATTAAATCATTCAAATACTTACTAAACATCTACTACATAAAAGACATCATATGTGTGCCAGTTCCAAATAGTGTTAGATCTAGAAATGAAAAAGTAACTATAGCATGTCTGTATTCAACAAAGGAAACTCCAAAGGAATTTATTTGAAGTAGAAGTTGAGCAGGTAGCACAAGCATCTGCTGAACATGAGAGAGAGCCATGAAGATACAAAGGACTTACACTGCAATTTTTAACAAGTTAAAAGGGGGAAGAAACATATATTCAACTAAAAGAGAAAGCCACCAATGGTCAAGACCTGTTTGATGACCAGAAATCTTAAAAGTAACTTAGAGAATGTGTTTCTTACTTGCTGTCGATGAGCACTTCAGATTGCCGATTATTCACCTGATTATCACTCTTGTGGCGAAACTGAAAATCAAAGCATTTGTGAAAAGATATATTAAATCAGTGCTCTGTGGTGACCTAAATAGGAAAGAAATCCCAAAAAGAGGGGAATATATGTATACATATGTACAGCTAATTCACAATGCTATAGAGCAAAAACTAACACAACATTGTAAAGCAAATATACTCCAATAAAAATTTTTTAAAACATATTAAATCACACTTTGTCAGCACAAATAGTGACACTGAAACTACTTTGAGTTCACCTGTTTGGAAAACAACATCAATTCTAAAATGAGCATGACTTATGCTTACCTTGGCCCCAGCTCCATGTGTTCTAAATTAAGACCCTTCTCAAAAAAAAAAAAAAAAAAAAAAGACCCTTCTCACTCAATCTCATTCTGGGTATCACCAGTGGAATAAGTCTGGCCACATGCTCTTCAAATTCCCACACATTTTTAGCTGTCTTCTAAGAAGAAAATGTGCCCTTTACTCTGTCGCATAGTTCCAGAGAAAACCATACATGAATTTTGATGTCTTCAACAAGGAATGGGGGCTTCCATTTTTCTCACATATGTGCTCAATACTGAACACCATCCATTCTGTTTTATGGATTTCTTTGAAGTCAAGCAATTACTTGTTAACAGTGATCTTATGAAATATTGAACATTTAAAACAAAATCAAAATACAATACTGAACCACCTTTGGTGTGGATTTATGTTTTTATGCCCAAGTGATCCTATTTCTTATGCTATATTTCAGTAATGTAAATATCTTTTATTGCTTAGAAGAATCCACATTATGAGCCTTCTACTAAACTAGTAAATGAGCAGCCATTCAGATAGGAACAGGATAAAGTAGAGATAAAATGTTATTTCAATTGATTAGGCTAAATAAACAGATGAAGAGGTGGTAGTATCAGGACATAAGAAATTTTGATTTCATAGATTTTAATCATCAGGATTATCACTTTTTCCTTAAAAAAAAAACACCTAACACTGTATTAATATCACAGTATATAAATTGCTTCAATCAGCCCTTCCCCTTTTCAACATCCTTACCAAATCCATCCCATTCTTTCTGTTATGCTATGCTCAGTGCATACAATTACACTGATTGCCATGTATAAGTAAATGAATATTACTAAGGAAAAAAGATAATTAGCATTTGTTAACAGGAAAAGAGTTTTATAACACTGGTAGAAGAGTAAATTATGTCAACCCATCATTGGCATGCGAATTTCTCTCCAGCAATAAGAATGGAAACATTATTCTGTCAGAATATATATGTAATTTGAAAGGGGTGGATGTTCTGTTTCCCCCTCCATACCTACACCTCATCCTTCTACACTCTTCCCTGTGCCAGGGGATGCTGATCTATTTAATCCCTGCCTTTTGGATTGGGCTTGGCTGGTATTGACAGAAAATCATGGGGTCAGAGGAGAGTAAAATGGGGTTATATGGTTTCTTCTGAACTGAGTCAGCAGTGGGTGCTTCCTCTATAGATAGCCCTCAACTTCAGCTCCAGGTCTGGTAACTGCCTCCTCCCTTTGTCCCTTCAGGCCTAGAAGTAGTACTGCCACCTTCGTTGCTACCCTACGTGCTTTTCCTCTCTCACAACCCTTTTAATAGTGCCTTCATTATTAATCTTTCTCCAATCTTTGGCCACCTCATGCGAAGAGTTGACTCATTGGAAAAGACTCTGATGCTGGGAGGGTTTGGGGGCAGGTGGAGAAGGCGACGACAGAGGATGAGATGGCTGGATGGCATCACTGACTCGATGGACGTGAGTCTGAGTGAACTCCGGGAGTTGGTGATGGACAGGGAGGCCTGGTGTGCTGCGATTCATGGGGTCGCAGAGTCGGACACAACTGAGCGACTGAACTGAACTGAATCTTCCCCCACTCCACGGTGACATCTGTTTCCTGCCAAGACCCTAACTGATAAAGATATTCTGTTGTTAAACTAGACATATTATCATAAAAAGATATTCAAACATCAGAGACTTAATATATAGACTTAACACCTCTATATCTAACCTGAACAAGCTTCCCAGGTGGTGCTAGTGGTAAAGAACCCGCCTGCCAGGTAGGAGACATAAGAGATGCAGGTTTGATCAGGTACATTCCCTAGAGGGGCATGACAACTCACTCCAGTATTCTTGCCTGGAGAATTCCACGAACAGAGGAGCCTGGCAGTCTACAGTCCATGGGGTCACAAAGAGTCAGACATGACTGAAGCAGCTGAGCAAACAACTTGACTAGCTGGTTAGCATCACAGAAAATCACTATGGAGTTCACTGGCTAAAAGCTGAGTGGCCTAATCTCCGAGCCTCAGGATGCTCAGGCTTTTCCAAGGGATTTTGCCATTGACACAGATGGAGCCTGGGAGGACTAGAAACAATTATCACAGGTTCAGAAGATATATAAACCTATCACTCAATGGCATATAGAAAGCCACTGAGGCTAGAGCATGTGCAGTCATCTAGGGTGAGAATAGAATTTGTCTGAATTTAGAATGCTTGGTTTTCCCAAAACTGTTTTAAATCTGAATATGATTTACTTCATTTGGGTTATGGAGATTTTAAAATGCTCTATCATCTTATACCTTAATTATTTACATTAGTTGCTTGACTTTTTAAATTACTTGATTTTGTAATTTCATCCAAAGATGGGTTCAATAAAGGACAGAAATGGTATGGACCTAACAGAAGCAGAAGATATTAAGAAGAGGTGGCAAGAATATACAGAAGAACTATACAAAAAAGATCTCCACGACCCAGATAATCATGATGGTGTGATCACTCACCTAGAGCCAGACATCCTAGAATGTCAAGTCAAGTGGGCCTTAGAAAGCATCACTATGAACAAAGCTAGTGGAGGTGATGGAATTCCAGTTGAGCTATTTCAAATCCTAAAAACTGATACTGTGCAAGTGCTGCATTCCATATGTCAGCAAATTTGGAAAATTCAGCAGTGGCTGAATTTTCAGCAGGACTGGAAAAGGTCAGTTTTCATTCCAATCCCAAAGAAATGCAATGCCAAAGAATGCTCAAACTACCGCACAACTGAACTCATCTCACACACTAGTAAAGTAATGCTCAAAATTCTCCAAGCCAGGCTTCAGCAATACATGAACCATGAACTTCCAGATGTTCAAGCTGGTTGTAGAAAAGGCAGAGGAACCAGAGAGCAAATTGTCAACCTTCATTGGAGCATCGAAAAAGCAAGAGAGTTCCAGAAAAACATCTATTTCTGTTTTATTGACTATGCCAAAGCCTTTGACTGTGTGGATCACAATAAACTGTGGAAAATTCTGAAAGAGATGGGAATACCAGACCACCTGACCTGCCTCTTGAGAAATCTGTATGCAGGTCAGGAAGCAACAGTTAGAACTGGACATGGAACAACAGACTGGTTCCAAATAGGAAAAGGAGTACATCAAGGCTGTATATTGTCACCTTGCTTATTTAACTTATATGCAGAGTACATCATGAGAAACTCTGGGCGGGAAGAAGTACAAGCTGGAATCAAGACTGCCAGGAGAAATTTCAATAACCTCAGATATGCAGATGACACCACCCTTATGGCAGAAAGCAAAGAGGAACTAAAGAGCCTCTTGATGAAAGTGAAAGAGGAGAGAGAAAAAGTTGGCTTAAAGCTCAACATTCAGAAAACTAAGATCATGGCATCCGGTCCCATCACGTCATGGCAGATAGATGGGGAAACAGTGGTAACAGTGGCTGACTTTAATTTGGGGGGCTCCAAAATCACTGCAGATGATGACTGCAGCCATGAAATTAAAACACGCTTACTCCTTGGAAGGAAAGTTATGACCAACCTAGACAGCATATTAAAAAGCAGAGACATTACTTTGCCAACAAAGGTCCGTCTAGTCAAGGCTATGATCTTTCCAGTGGTCATGTACGGATGTGAGAGTTGGACTATGAAGAAGGCTGAGCCCCAAAGAATGGATGCTTTTGAACTGTTGGAGAAGACTCTTGAGAGTCCCTTGGACTGCAAGGAGATCCAACCATTCCATCCTAAAGGAGATCAGTTCTGGGTGTTCATGGGAAGGACTGATGTTGAAGCAGAAACTCCAATATTCTGGCCACCTGATGAAAAGAGCTGACTCATTTGAAAAGACCCTGATGTTGGAAAAGATTGAGGGTGGGAGGAAAAGGGGACAACAGAGGATGAGATGGCATCACTGACTCAAACGGCATGAGTCTGAGTAAACTCTGGGAGTTGGTGATGAGTAGGGAGGCCTGGTGTACTGAGGTTCATGGGGCTGCATAGAGTAGGACATGACTGAGCAACTGAACTGAACTGGTACGATGAGTGAGGATGCTGCTGCTGCTAAGTCGCTTCAGTCGTATCCAACTCTGTGTGACCCCATTGATGGCGGCCCACCGGGCTCCCCCATCCCTGGGATACTCCAGGCAAGAACACAGGAGTGGGTTGCCATTTCTGTCTCCAGTGCATGAAAGTGAAAACTGAAAGTGAAGTTCCTCAGTCATGTCCGACTCTTAGCATCCCCATGGACTGCAGCCCACCAGGCTCCTCCATCCATGGGATTTTCCAGGCAAGAGTACTGGAGTGGGTTGCCATTACCTTTTCTGGAACAGAGGATGTGAGAATGCCTAATATCTACCAGTTCCTAAAACTTAGACAAAGACTTGAGATACAGGATAAATAATACTGTACTGAATGGAAACAGGTTTGTCTATCAATTCTGATCTTATCACTAATTAGCTGTATGTTCATTAGAAAATCTTTAGTTCTTTATAGGTGAGAGTGTCTTCACGTATAAAATGAGGGAGTGAGTCTACTTATTGAAGCCCCCTTGCTATTACCATAAACAGCCCTGGCTCTATGACCTCTATATTAATCATCAAATAATCATAAAGCTTCTTATGGTAAATATTTGCCAAATAACTTCATTCAAAAATTTCAAATGGATCTCTATTTTCTACTTCTGAAAGGTCACAACTAAAACCGAGACCGAAGGAATGCTCAAAAGCAAATACTTACATAGTCATCTGTGGCATCTTTGACAGCTGTCATAGTTACCACTAGGACCAAGGGTACAATGGTGGTAAACCAAGTCAAGGAGGAAATTTCCGGAATCAGCTGAAACAAACATTTCAAGTAGTTTAGTGCTTTTAAGTTTCATAAATATAGCTTTCAAGTTTTGTCATTCAACTTCATAAGACAACAGAAATTAATGAAATGATATTCAGTTATTTGTACAAATGTAGAACATTCAATAATGTGTTTGCACTCAGATATAAGACACATAGAATAAAAGCATCATTGAACAATTTTCAGACTACCTGGCAAAAAATTAAATTTTTATAGCAAGTTGAGAAGAAAGCTTCTTGAAGTCTTTCACAAATGATCATTTTTTCCCAGGATGATAATGTCACCTATCTTTTCTCAGCTTCTCAATTCAACTTTTCACAGTTTTACCAGCTCCTTACAATTCTCAAAGACAGAATCTTCAAGCACCTACCTTGCACCAGACATAATCCCAAATACTTTTAATATATGATATCACTTGATACTCAGAGAAGTTTATCAAGTTAGATTCTGTACCAGAGGTGTTTTGCACAAATCTAGAGTGTTTATATTCCATGTAAATAGTGCACAGCACAGAATACACTGTGAATGACAGCCACAAGTCCAGAAATGCCACAACCCTGGGTACCATTTCCCTACTTTATAAAAAAGTATCAGAGAAGTCAAACTGATTTAGCAGCCCAGAATATACGCTGCTAAAAATTGAATCTAGGTCTATCTGACTCCAAAGCTTGGGCCTCTACCTGTAAAGCCACCCACCTAAGAGGGACACAGTGGCAGTCGACATGACTCTCTTACAAAGGTAGTCTTCAAGCGGGGTTCATTTTGGAGTTACTTCAGGGCCATCAGGCAAGGAAGGATGGGTGGAGATGGTCAGTGCATATTGATCAGGCCTCAACCAAACAGCACTACAATAAATTTTATGCAATAGCTTCCTCATAAGATTTAAAAAAAAAAAAACCTCAAAAGCCTCTGAAGGACCAACAAAAACATCAGCCTGAATTGCAGAAAAGATGGATTCTAGTCAGAGTTCTATCATTAACACATGGTAAAAGCTTCACACCTCACTTAACCTCTCCAGATCTCATTTCTGCATCAATTTTAAAAAAAGGAGATTATACTGAACCATCCTAAAGACCCCTTCTAGATATAAAATTCTGTGAACAGGAATCTTTGGTCATAAATAAGAAAACCCATTAGAGAAATTAGAGAAGTGGTGTAAAGGGTCCTATGAAGACACCGAAAGCAAATTCATGGGGGGAAGGGAAAAAAAGTCTCTTCCAAAATTATAAGGTGTACTTTCAGTGCTATTTTTTCTCCTGTTCAGCATCCAGTTCTTTTATATTTTTTTCTCCCTACTCCAGGAGGACTCCTCAGACCCTACCTGCTTACCTCTTAATGATTTCACACCCTTTTAAACTCTCTCTCCAAAGTTCTTTTCAACTTTCCCTTACAGAACTTGGTGACTATTGGTCTTGTGCAGGTATTTAGCCTTTGATGGAGTTTACCACCCACTTTGGGCTGCATTCCAAAGCAATTTGACTCCAGGGAGACCTGGTCTGGTATACCAGGTCTGCCAGCCTCACACCAACCCTGGGCTGGGCCTCCATCAGAAGGAGCAACCAGTTGTTTTCAACTCTTCCCTTATTCCTTAATACCCCTCTACTTTGAGTACACATAATTTTGATGGACTGACTCCATCCAACTGGCTTCTGGACTTTGGCATGTGATCTAGGTCAAGGCAATCACTGCATTAAATTCCTGTGCCAGAGTGACAGGTTTGGAAAAGGAAGATAACACCATGGTCCAATTAAAGCTAATCCCAAGACTTTTTAGAGAACAGAAAAAGTGATTCATTTTCATCCTCCCTTTCTCCCTCTTTCCTCTCCCCACTGCCTCTCCCTCTCCTTCTCCCCCTCTGCCTCTCTTTTACATCAGCACTGAAGCCAGGAAAATAAAACTCTAAAGTTTTCAAGGATCACCAAGTAGAGAGGGTCTGCCTGAGAGTAAACATGAAGGAAATAAAAAACAGAAAAGTGACATCCTATTGAAATAAATAGTTGTCATAAAGCACATTAAGTGAATTTAGATGTCTGTGACTTACGTTAACTGAATTTAGATGTCTGCAACTTACTACCAAGATTCTTAAGACAGTTATTCTACTGAATAGCTGTTTAGTTAAAGAAAAAACAGTGCTCAAACTATAATCAAGACTGTACATATCCAGTTCATCCTCTTACCTCCTATAATTAATGCATAGCCCAGCTGATTCAGAATCTACCTGTTTGATGTGATTACTCTAAAATAAATATGAGGTAAATAACTGGCTAATATGAGCCACTTATATGTATGCTAAATCTTTGATTTATGCCTTTCCTTCCTGAAATATCAGTAAAATTTGAAATTTCACTTAGGTTCAAATTTTAGTCAACCAGGAAGAAAAAGGAAGGTTACCAACTACCAATGAACCACTCAAAACTATAAAAAAGTCACAGTGAAATAACATATAGCATTTACTTATATATACGTAAAAATATGTCATTGTTCTTAGATGCAAATAAAATTTACCAAATTAAGTTCCACAAACCACTAGTCAGATAAATTCTTTGCTTCAACTCTGTCAATAACCATGCTGTGAATGTGATAGGGAGATAAAGAAAGGAAGCAGGCTGTGAACAGTAATTATTAGGCTCTGGTTTGGTTCAAATAAAGTGCAAGGCAGCATTTTAAAATGACCTCAGTGTTTAAAATGATGAATGTACTAGTTATTTTACCCATTCCTATCCCTCCCACACTTGTGAAGAGAAACTGCAATAAAAACATCAAAAATCTGATAAGGCTGCTTTTCTATGCATGAACATTTAGATAAGCAAAATAATTAATTTTCTCAAATTATATGAATACTCTTAACAAAAACAGATGATGAAGAAATACAACCTAGACATTACCTGCAAAATCAGGAGGAAAAGGAAATATGCATTTGCCACTCTTTGGAACTGTTCAAATAAATTAATCGGCAAGAAGGTGAGAATGCTGTACTTGGATGTGTGGATACGATTATCCTGAAAAAGAAACAGCATCACATTAGTTTGGGGTGAGGCATGACTCACTATCAGAAAAAGCTCTAAACTTATGAGACAGAGAATGAGTTATGCCAGAGCAAGAAAGATAAGCTGATTATCTAGGAAATTTTAGACTCTGTGTGGGCCAAGGGTTTCATTTTTCCCAAGAGGACACGCTCCTGATACTAGGTGAAATTACCATTCAAAGTTATAAAATCATCCATGACTTAAAAAATTATCAAATGCAAAAGTCTGCCCCTGACATTTTTTATCCTTATGTACTCACCCACTTGGCAGCCATTTCTTGAGAACCTACTGTTTACAGACACTGAACTTGTGGCTGGGATTTGTGAAATAAAAAGGAACTTCAGGAATCACTTGGTTCACCTTCTCAAAGCCATGATCCTTTAGATAACTCTGACAAGGGCACCTAGGTCTATCTTTGAGTCTTCTGGTGGAGAACTGACCACCTTACAAGGCAGGTGTAATCCTGTTTCCATTTCAGGATGGGAAATGATAGAAAGGCCTTTATTATGAGAGACTCAAATCTGCCTCCCTGTAAATTTTGCCATGCGCCAAATTCCATCCCTGGGGTCACCTAAATAAAGTCTAAGCCCTTTTCATATTGACAATCTTCAAATACTTGAGGGTGACTCACAGGACTTCCCTAAATCCTCTCCATTATGATCTAGGTGTTCATGAAACCCTTAGCCATTCTCCATGACTTTTTCATGGACATCTCTTCCTGATCAGCCTCTTCTGCATCCATCCCAACCTCTCTGCATCTCTCTTAAAACATGGTGTCCAAATACAAATATTCATTGCAGATCTAGCTCAACTGGTCCACATACAAAAGAGCCTTTGATGTTCTGTGTTCTGGATTATTATACTAACTTGCCTTAAAATTTCATTAGCATTTTGTCAATTAATCTCACTGTTTATTCACACTGTTTTGATGAAGTAAAATCTCAAGGTCATTTCTTCATAAATCATTATTAAATCAAGTCTCCCATTCCTAAACATTCACAATTTATTTTTTTAAGTCCTGATGATTTTTCACATATTCCTTTTATAGGAGCCAAATTAAAAAAATTAATCTTGGGTGTGCTATCACAAAAGCACTAAATATTCCTCCCAACTTTGTGTCATCAAAGAATTTCAAACACATGCCTTTTATATAGTCTTTCAAATCTATATAAAACTAATTCATTAAAAAGTACAGAGGTAAAACAAAAAAAATTTAATAAAAGAAATAAAACTATAGCAAGTTGCTAGAGATTTCTCCACAGATTATAGCTGATATCTTTTTCAGGCATTTACTAAAATATATTAAATTTATTTAACAATTTATAAATCTAACTACATTCTCATGAGACTTCACTCTATCTTATTCACAAACATAGCAGAAGAAATTTGGTATGACAGATCTTACTGACACTCAGAATCAGCATGCCTAGAGAACTTCTATCCACTAATATCATAAAATGGAGATTAGTCCATATGATTTTTATTTATTTTTTATTGAAATAAAGTTATTTATAATGTTTTTCTAGTTTCTGGTATACAGCAAAATAATTAAGTTAATATATATATATATATTCCTTTTCATATTCTTTTCCATTATGGTTTATTATAGGATATTAAATACAGTTCCCTGTGCTATAGAATAGGATCTTATTTATATCTGTTCTACATATAATCACTTGCATCCATCCATCTAATCCATCCATCCACCCCCACTCTTCCCCTTGGCAACCACAAGTCTGTTTGCTATGTCTATGAGTCTGTTCCGTTTCATAAATAGACTTGTTTGTGCTGTATTTTATTTTTAAATTAACTTTTATTGGAGTATAGTTGCTTTACAATGTTGTGTTAGTTGTGTCATATTTTAGATTCCACATATAAATGATATCACATGGTATTTGTATTTCTCTTTCTGACTTACTTATCATATATGATATATAATACATTGGAGAAGGAAATGGCAACCCACTCCAGTGTTCTTGCCTGGAGAATCCCAGGGATGGCAGAGCCTGGTGGGCTGCCGTCTATGCGGTCGCACAGAGTTGGACACAACTGAAGCGACTTAGCAGCAGCAGCAGCAGTTCCATCCTTGTTGCTTCAAATGGCATTATTTCATTCTTTTTATGGATGAATAATATTCCACTGTGTGTGTGTGTGCACACAGGCACCTATGTGTATATACACATATGTCACATCTTCTCTATCCATTCATCTGTGGATGGACATTCAAGGTTGTTTCCATGTCTTGGCTATTATAAATAGTGCTACGATGAACACTGGGATGCATGTATCTTTTTGAATTAGTTTTATCTGGATATATGCCCAGGAGTATGATTGCTGGATCATATGGCAACTCTATTTTTAGCTTTTTGAGGAGTCTTCATACTGTTTCCATAGTGATTTACATCCCCACCAACAATACAGGAGGGTTTCTCCGCACACTATCCAGCATTTGTCATTTGTAAATGACAGCCATTCAGCCCATGTGAAGTGATACCTTATCGTAGGTATTATTATTATTATCATTATTATCTCTAATAATTAGCAATGTTGACCATCTTCTATGTGCCTATTGGTCATCTGCATATTATCTTCAAATAAATGTCTATTTAGGACTTATGTCCATTTTTTTGACTGGGTTATTTGTTCTGTTACTCAAAAATATGAGATATTTGTATATTTTGGAAATTAAGCTCCTGTTAGTTGCATCATTTCCAAATATTTTCTCCCAGTCCATAGACTGTCTTTTCTTTTTGTTTATGGTTTCTTTGGTTGTGAAAAGTTTTTAAGTTTGATTAGATACCATTTTTTTAATTTTTCTTTTATTTCTATTGCTTTGGGAGACTGATCTAAGAAAACACTTCTACAATTTATGTCAGAGAATTCTCCTCTGGAAGTTTTATGGTGTCATGTCTTACATTCAGGTCTTTAAGCCATTTTGAGCATGTTGTGAGTATGTTTTCTAACTTCATTGATTGACGTCCAGCTTCCCCAACACTATTTGTTGAAGACTCTTTTCTCCATTATACACTCTTGTCTTTGTCAAAGATTGACTGACCATAGGTGTGTGGGTTTATTTCTGAGCTCTCTATTCTGTTGCACTGATTCACATGTTAGTTTTTGTATCAATACCACACTGTTTTGATTACTGTCATTTTTTGGTATTTTCTGAAGTCTGGAAGGGTTATTCCTCCTGCTTTGTTCTTTTTCCTCAGAATTCCTTTGGTAATTCTGGGTCTTTTATGGTTCCATATAAATTTTAGGATTATTTGTTCTATTTCTGTGAAAAATGCCATAGGTAGTTTGACAGGGATCACACTAAATCTGTAGGCTGTTTTGGGTAGTATAGTCATTTTAATATTAATTCTTCCATTCCAAGAGCCTGGGGTACCTTTCCATTTCTTTGAATCATCTTCAATTTCCTGTATCAATATTTTATAGTTCTCAGTATATGTCTTTCACCTCCTTGGTGAGGTTTATTCCTAAGTATTTTTGGATGCAATTTTAAAAAGGATTATTTTTTTGCATTCCCTTTCTGATATTTCATTGAAAGTGTAAAGAAATGTAGCCAATTTCTGTGTGTTAATCTTGCATCCTGCTACCTTGTTAAATTTATTTATCCATTCTAATAGTTTGTGTGCAGAGCCTTAGCATTATGTCATCTGTGTATAATGGCAATTTTACCTTTCTACCACTCTGAATAGCTTTTATTTCTTTTTCCTATCTGACTGCAGTGGCTAGGACTTCCAGTACTACGTTGAATAGAAGTAGTGAGAGTGAGCATCCTTGTCTTGTTCTATGTTTTAGCAGGAAGGCTTTTTAGCTTTTCACCATTGAATGTACTTTTGGCTATGGATTTGTCATAAACAGCCTTTATTACGTTGAGATATGTTCCCCTTATGCCCACTTTGGTAAGAGTTTTTATCATGAACAGATGTTGAATTTTATCAAATGCTTTTCCTTTATTTGTTGCGATGACCATGTGGTTTTCGTATTTTCTTTTATGGGTGTGGTATATCACACATTGATTTGTGTATTTTAAACCATCCTGGTGATCCTGTGATGAATCCAACTTAATGGTGGTATATGATCTTTTTTATGTGTTGTTGGATTCAGTTTGCTAATATTTTGTTGAAATTTTTGCATCTATATTTACCAAAGATATTGGCTGAAAAGATATTTTCTTTTTTGGTAGTGTCTTTGTCTAGTTTGTTATCAGTGTGATGGTGGCTTCATAAAATGACTTTGGGAGTGCTCCCTCCTCTTCAATCTTCTGGAAGAGTTTGATAAGGATCAGGATAAGTTCTTCATTGTATGTTTAGTAGAATTCTCCAGTGAAGCCATCTGGTCCTGAACTGTTTTTTTTTTTTTTTGCAGGGAGGTTTTTTTTTGTTTGTTTTACTTTTTTTATTGTTAATTACAGATTTCATTTCACTTCTAATTATCTGTCTGTTCAAATTATTTGTTTCTTCTTGATTCAGTTTTGGTGGGCTGTATGTTTCTAGAAACTTGTCCATTCCTTTTAGGCTGTCCTATTTGTTGAAAAATAATTGTTCATAATATTCTCTTGTGCCTTTTTGTATTTCTGCAAAATCACTTATTTATCCTTTATCCTTCATATTTTATTTGGTTTTTCTCTCTTTTCTTCTTGGTGAGCCTGTCCAGAGGTTTGTCAATTTTGTTAACTCTTTCAAAGAACCAGCTCTTGGTTTTGTCAATTTTTTCTAATTTCTACTTTGTCTCTGATATTAAGTTTTCCTTTCCTTCCACTGACTTTAGGTTTTGCTTTCTGTTCTTTTAAGCTTTTTATTTCAGACTTGTCTTATTTCTTGAGGAAGGTTTGCATCACTATGAACTTTCCTCTCAGACCTGCTTTTGCTGCATCCCACAGATGCTGAATGGTTGTATTTTCATTGTCATTTGTCTCAAGCTATTTTTTAATATCCTCTTTGATTTCATCATTCACCCGTTGATATTTCTTAATAGCATGTTGTTTAGTTTCCATGTAATCATTTTCTTTTTTCTCATGTTTCATGTTTGAGATAATTTCTATCCTCTTAAATTTGTTGAGGCTTATTTTACATCCTAGTAGGTGGTCAGTCCTAGAGAATGTTCCATGGGCACTTGAAAAGAACACATATTTTGCTATTTTGGAATATAATGTCCTAAAAATATCAATTAAGTCTAATTGTTCCATTGTATTATTTAGGATCTCTGTTGCCTTGTTGATTTTCTGTGTGGAACATCTGTCCATTGACGTGAGTGGGAAGTTAAAGTCTTCTACCATTATTGTATTCATGTCAATTTCTCCCTTCACATTTGTTTTCTGTTATGTTCATTTTATGTATTTGGGTGCTCCTATATTAGGTGAATATGTTAATACATATACTATCCTTTTCTTACGTCGATCCTTCTATCATTACATAGAGTCCTTCTTTATCTTTCTTTATGGACTTTGTTTGAAAGTCTATTTTGTCTCATGAGTATTGCTACCCCCACTTTCTTGTCATTTCTGTTTGCATTAAATGCCTTTTTCCATCCCTTCACTTTCAATCTATGTGTATTTTTTGCCCTATTAAGTAGGTCTCTTGTAGGCAGCATACTGTAGGCTCTTATCTTTTTAACCAATCTGCCACTCGAAGTCTTTTAATTGGATTATTTATTTCATTGACATTTAAGGTAATGATTGATAAATATATGTTTATTGCCATTCTAAACCTTGTTTTCCAGTTGATATTTTATTTATGGTTCCTTTCTTTGCCTTATTGTTTTTCCTTCTGTGGTGAGATGGTTTTCCTTTATATTACACTTGTGTTCTCTTCTTTTTGGTTTTTGTGAATCTATTGTATGTTTCTAATTTGTGATTACCTTCTTTTTAAAGCATATTAACACATTCCTATATCTAGTTGCTTTAAATTGGTAGTCACATAGGCTCAAACACATTCTTTTTAAAAATATATACATTTTCTTTACACTTTATTATTCTCCCCCACCACATTTTTTTTTTATTTTGATGCCTTTTTTTTTATATATCTTCATGTTTTTTCTTTTGCAGTTCATTGTGGTTATCATAACTTTCACCAAAAAAAAATTTTTTTAACTTCTATACTGGCTTTATTTAAGTGACTTATTTTCCAGTTGTAATTTTCTCTTTCCTATAGATTCTTACTTGTTTTCTATTTAGAGAAAACCTTTCAATATTTTATTTTAGAATATCTTTAGTATTGCTATATTCTTTTAGTTTTTGCTTCCTTGTGAAATTCTTTATATCTCCTCTATTCTAAAGGATAATCTTGCAGGGTAGAGTGTCCTGGGTTGCAGGTTTTTCCCTTTCAGAACTTTGAATATATCTTGCCACTCCCTTCTGACATGCAATGTTTCTGTAGAGAAATAGGCTGAGAGCCTTATGGAGATTCCTTTGTAACTATTAATAACTTGTTTTTCTCTTGATGCCTTAGAATCTTCCCTGTAACTTTTGCCGTTTTACTTACAACGTGTCTTGGTGTAGTTCTGTTCAGTTCATATCGTTTTGGACCCTCTATGCTTCCTGTAACTGGAATTCTGTTTCCTTTAGGTTTGATACTTTTAAGCCACAATTTCTTCAAATATGTTTTTGATCCCTTTTTCTCTTTCTTCTCCTTCTGGGATCCTATGATGTATAGATTGACATGCTTTATATTATTCCATGAAAAAGTGTGAAAGTAAAAGTATTAGTTGCTTAGTGATGTCTGACTTTGCAATCCCGATAAGCGGACTGTAGCCACCAGGCTCCTCTGTCCAGGGAATTCTCCAGGCAAGAATATTAGAGTGTTTGGCAGAAAGCAACACAATTCTGTAAAGCAATTATCCTTCAATTTGTAAAGAATTAAAAAAAAAAAAGAATACTAGAGTGGGTAGCCATTCCATTCTCCAGAGGATCTTCCCGACCCAGAGATTAAACCTGGGTCTCCTGCATTGCAAGTGGATTCTTTATCATCTGAGCCACCAGGGAATATTACACAGATCTTGTATATTGTTTTCATTTTTTTATCTTCCCGTCTGCTATTATGATTAGGTGATTTCCATTATTTTATCTTTCAGATCATGTACTTTTTTTTTTGCATTATTCAGTTTGCTATTTATTGCCTTTCACTCAGTTTTCCTCTCATCAAATGAGCTTTCTAATTTTTCTTGGTTCCTCTTCATAGTTTCTAGTTCCTTTTTAAAATAATCTGCATTTCTATCAATAGTCTTTTTTAATTCCTTTGTTATTTTTATTTTCTCTTTTTATTTTAACTCAGAGACTATTATACTGGAGACGTCTGTTTCACTGTTTCTTCTTTCAGGGGAATTCTCTTGATCTTTTAATTAGGAATGGTTCCTCTGCTTCTTCATATTCCTTATATTTCTCTTACTTGATGAATTTAGGAGAAGCTACTGTGGTCTTGGAGAGCTGTTTTTATGTGGGAGTGTTCCTGTGTAGTGTAAGTGAGTCTAATGTTTTTGGCTGCATGGGCTGTTTTTAGTACAGATGCCTGCCGCATGTTTCCTCAGTGTGTGCTGTTTGTTATCTCTTTGGTAGAACATATGACTGGCATGGTGATAACAAAAGCCTGCACTGGATATTAAGCAGGGCCTCCTCTTTGCTCTATGGTTGTCACAGTTCTGTTGGGGGCAGGGCCTGCTCCACAGTTGTGGTAAAAGCCCCCAGATCCATTTCTGAGCTGTGATGTGAAATAGGCAGGTCTTTGGAGAAGGCAATGGCACCCCACTTCAGTACTCTTGTCTGGAAAATCCCATGGACGGAGAAGCCTGGTAAAGCTGCAGTCCATGGGGTTGCTAAGAGTCAGACACGACTGAATGACTTCACTTTCACTTTTCACTTTCATGCACTGGAGAAGGAAATGGCAACCCACTCCAGTTTTCTTGCCTGGAGAATCCCAGGGATGGGGGAGCCTGGTGGGCTGCCATCTATGGGATCGCACAGAATCGGACACAACTGAAGTGATTTAGTAGTAGCAGCAGCAGTTATGGGAGGAGCCACTGAGCATACCTCTTCCTCCAGAACTGTCCACCAGAGAGTGTATTCTATGGTGTCACCTGTTACCTGTGATACAGGCTCACAAAGTACACAGTTCCACCTCAGCCATGGGAATGCAGTTGGCCCTGGTGTTCCTCCAGAGCTATATTCACAAAGCCACCAGCACAGATCTGTAGGTGCAGTTCCACTTAAGTCAGGTACCAGGACCACAGTAGTTGTGCACCTGGACTTGCTGTGCGAGCTATGGGAGCAGTCCAGACCCAGACCCACCCCAGTGTGCATGTGCCTGCCAGCAAAGCCCACAGCTGCTAATGTCAGAACTGCCCAAGCCATCGGAGCACCCAGAGTCTGCTCGGATGTCCTGCAGCACTGAGTTTACAAAGGCACCAGTGGCTAGGGGGTAAATATGTGGATTACACAGCCATGAGGAGAGGGCTCAGTTTCAGCCCTTCTTCCTACATCACGTAGCACCTGCAAATCAGGTCCGATTTCAGCCCCACCTCCACATGTGGGCAATCCACTGGCTCTTGCACACTCCCAGAGCTCACAAAGGTGGAGCCACACCCACTGTGAGCATACCAATAGTGGGGCTGCTATGGCAATCTTCATCTACCCACTAACAATAGCACTTCACTTCCTTGGTAGGCTGGGAGTATGCATGTACTCCTTGGTTGCAGCCTATACCGCACTCCAGGCCTTTCAGGCTGTCTCCATGCGGGTCTGTCCTTTGAAGCCCACGTTTCAACACTCAGCACCACCACACACTATCAGATACCAGGTAAGTGGCACAGGCTCCCTGTACTGGTCCCTCTCTGTTCTTGCCACAAACCAGCAGCTGTACTCTCCTCCGAACCCCTGAAGCTCCCTCTCTGTCCCAGCTGATCTCCCCCCATTTGAAGGGCTTCCTAGGGTGAGGAAACAGTTCCTCTTTCACAGCTCCCTTCCAGGGATCCCATCCTGATTTTCTTTTTTCTTTCACCCTACCCAAGTACGTGGTGATCTTTCTTGCAATTTTGATGTTCCGAGATCTTCTGCCAACATTCAGGAGGTATTTCATAAGAATGGTTCCCCATGTGGATATATTTTTGATATATTTGTGGAGGAGGTGAGCTCTTCATCTTTCTATTTTCCCATCTTGACTGGAACCTCCTCCCATGTGGCTTGTTTTAAATGAACCTACAATGATACCTAGTAATCACTACTACCTGGACTATCCAGTCCATGGAATTATCCAGGCCAGAATACTGGAGTGGGTAGCCTTTCCCTTCTCCAGGAGATCTTCCCAACCTTGGGATTGAATCCAGGTCTCCTGTATTGCAGGCGGATTCTTTACCACCTGAGCCACAAGGGAAGCCCAAGAATATTGGAGTGGGTAGCCTTCTTCTTCTTCAGGAGATCTTTCCAACCCAGGGATCAAATCCAGGTCTCCTTCATTACAGGCAGATTCTTTACCAGCTGAGCACAAGGAAAGCTCAAGAATACTGGAGTGAGTAGCCTATCCCTTCTCCAGTGGATCTTCCAGACCCAGGAATCAAACTGGGGTCTCCTGCATTGCAGGTGGATTCCTGACCAACTGAACTATTGGGAAAGCCCAAAGGAAATAATGTCATCTGTTAAATGGCCATTTTTAACATTTATCAGGAATCAATGCATCCAGCTCTGTGAAACAAGTTGTGGGAGAGTAAAAGAAGTGTCAAGAGAAGGATTTGCAGCTTCATTGGACTGATGCATCACACTGTGCTGAAAACTGTCTGTAAGCTGATGATCACTATTTTGCACTGAGTTTTCTATCCAAAAACTTGACTGGGAAGGAAGGGCTGTTGGTCACAACTTATTTTTCTAAAAAAAACGGGACTTGGAAAACTAATGGGAATGAGAAAAGCTAAGGAGAAAACACAGTTAACCAAAAGGATCACATGTTCCTAATTCCATTTTACATTTTCCTGCTAAGTTGAAACTAAAATAGAAGTTAAGCCCGTATCTTACTAAAAGGACAGACAGAGTATTTGCTGGGACCAATTCTAAAGCCTGACAGGAATTATAAAGAAGTTCTCCTATAAAACTGAATTCCACAAAGGTGAAGAGTAAACTGTACGGGACCGGGACAGAGGGATAATACCAAATGGGGACTGTGACAATTCTGTTTAAACTGACTTATAGCAGTGATGGTGTTTGTCCTGCTGGCTTTGCTGTGACTCAGTCACAGATGATGCGAACACGCATAGCTGACTGGGAACAAGGAACGAGGGCTCCCCCTCCTGGAGAATCTCCACACCCTTTTACCTTTGTTTTTCAATAAAAAGGAACAAATAATGCTTCCATTTCTACTGCCCTATCCAAGAATGTGACCATCAGTTAGGCTGTGATATTTGGCCATTTCCTTGAGCCAGCCTATTGGCTTACTGTTATACTGGACAACTCATTCTATAATATAACATGGAAGAGCTTCTCCACTATCCTCTTTGCACTACTTTTCTACCAAGGACCACTAGAAATAACCCAACTTGAAAGAAAGGAGGAGGAAGTGGACGAGAAAGAAACCAAGGAGGTGGGAGTACATGGAGGGAATCTGTAGAGCTTCTTTAGTGCTGACAGACATCAGGCTGGAAGTCATGGCTTTAGTCTGTTAGCCAAGTGGACTAGTCAACTGACCCCACAAGGAGGTAGGTTTAACCACACAGACATAAGCAATCTGGGACTAGAACAGACCTTCCACATGGTAAGAAAGAGCTTGTCCCTAGAAAAGCATCAGGAACTGCCTGCTTCTTTTAGGAAGCTCACTTCCAAGAGGAAG
Organism: Budorcas taxicolor; assembly: GCF_023091745.1. Lineage (NCBI taxonomy): Eukaryota > Metazoa > Chordata > Mammalia > Artiodactyla > Bovidae > Budorcas > Budorcas taxicolor. The sequence goes on along the minus strand of NC_068919.1, from coordinate 58,566,459 downwards.
AGGGCAAAGCTGAGCTGAAGAAGCTCAGGTATTTACCCAAGATTGACGCATCAGGGAAATAACTCCACATCTCATGGGGCAGAGTGAGAAAAGGGGTGGACAGAGAAACATCACCCTAGTAGAGACCTTTCCACCTGGAAGGCAACATCAGAAAGAGGTAAAGGCATTGCTTCTCTGAAATATCATAAAACAAAGCCCTGAGATAAGCAGAAGGTGGCACACCTGAGGATGTAAAAGAGGGATTATGAAGCTAGACTAGAGAGGTCAGCACAAACTGTAATTAGAGAAGTTTCTCACAATCAATACTATGGATTTTAGCCTTTACTGTAAAGTCTTAAGTAATCCTAATGAGGTTCTAATTTTAAAAGATTACCCTAACTACAAGGGGCAGTGGGAGACGCCTGGGACAAAGATGGTGATGACCAAGAATAGATGTGAGAAGACCAATGAGAAGGTCTTTCAATTATTTACAGATGAGAGATGATGGATGGCTTAGACCGGGATGGTGGCAGAAGGGTGGCAATGAGATAATAATAGTTTCTGGTGTTTGTCAAGTTCTTACTATGTGTATTGTTCTAACAGCAACATCCTTATGAAATAGGTACTATTATCCCCCTTCTATAGAAGGGAAATCCAAGATATTAATACAGCAATATTAAGTAGTTTACACAAGACTGCACAGTTTTTAAGTAGTGGAACCAGGATTTGAATCAAGTCTCTCTGCTTTCAAAGCCCATTCTCTTTACCACTAAATGAAGTGAAGTTGCTCAGTCATGTTCGACTCTTTGCAACCCCATGGACTGTGTAACCTACCAGGCTCCTCTGTCCATGGGATTTTCCAGGCAAGAATACTGGAGTGGGTTGCCATTTCCTTCTCCAGGAGATCTTCCCAACCCAGGGATGCAACCCGGGTCTCCCACATTGTAGGCAGACGCTTTACCATCTGAGCTTCCCCAATTCACTGCAAAGTAGATGTCTCTTCTGCTTTCAGAGCAATCAGCCCTTGCTTTCTCCTGTACTCTACTTCTGGCCTGCTGCCATTTTCTGACCAGAAGAAATACTATACGCCTACCCTTTCCTCTTGAGTCAACCTCCTCAGTAGGAGCCCCAGTTACCTACTGTCTAGTGCATAACCACAGCTTCCTTGAACTCCTTTCAGTCCCCCTCAAAGCTCAATGTAGGCAAATAGTTCAGCTAACCACTCCCTTAGTTTAGCTCTCCAACAGAAGCAGCAAAAGTCTTTAACATTTACAACACTGACTACTTGGTGGAGGGGAAGAGTAAAGTAAGAAAATGACAAATTCTTCAAGAGGGGGCCATCAAATAAAATATTCATAAAATGAAAAACATAATTTTTTATAATCTGATTTTATCTTGTAATCATATTGCTTAAGAAAACAAACCAAATAGAAAGTAGTAGATACTGCTAAACTAGTAGACAGGGCATTTCAGGAGTTTGCCTCAATTCTTCCACTGGCAAAATGGAGTAATATTTCTCATTACATTTACACAATCGTTGTGCAGATAAGATGGTATCATAGACATGAAAGCAATTTTGTTAAGTTGGAAAAAAAATTATACATATATAAGATATTTGTGAGCAGCCCCTCAAATAACCCAAATGGGTTTAGGAAATCCAGCGTCCTAGACAGGATAAACCAGGTATGCCACAGTAACCAACAATTTCAGAATTTTCATGGTTTAACATAATAAGGGTTTGTTTGTTTGTTTTTACTCATAATACTTCTCTAGCATGAGCCAGCAAGGAGATCTGCTCATCATAGTTACTTATAATGGACCAACCACCATCTCAAACACTTCCAGTTGCATTAATGGAGGCAAAGAGAACACTCTGAATAGTATCACACCCACAAGTTAATGCTTCAACTGAAATGCTCACAGCTCATAGACCAGAAAGAGTAACCATGTGTCCATAAGGCGGAAAGCCAGAAACACTAACAGACATCAGTAATGGATACCATAACCAAAAATGGAAACTAACCCTAATATTTGAAGAGTGCCAGACACAACAGATACAAAAAGTAAAAAATAAAAAACCAACCTCAGTGTTCCCAACCCAGTCCTGTTTCAATGCCAGGTATAACAAGTATTTCCCCCTTTACCTCAGCTAACAGTGCCCCAAATTTCTTAGTCCTGTGACCTAGATTGACTCAACTCCCAACCATAACTCCAAGGTCAGGCCTTCTGCTGCTGCTGCTAAGTCGCTTCAGTCCTGTCCGACTCAGTACGACCCCATAGACAGCAGCCCACCAGGCTCTCTGTCCCTGGGATTCGCCAGGCAAGAATACTGGAGTGGGTTGCCAGATTAGTTTAAATCAATTACATGGCCTACTCTTCTAATTACAAATTTGAATTCAAGGATCAGCACATGACCTACATCATGTGATTAAAGTCTTACTAATATATCAGTTTTGGGAATTTGCTGGCAATATAGGCGTTTTCTCTCCTACTGAAGTCCAACCTGGAAGAAAGTAGCCTTAGGAGTCACTGATAGCATCTTGGGACCATGAATGGAGAAGGCTGCCAAGAATAAATTCTACACTGAAGATGCAGGGCCAAGAAACACTGAGAATGAAATCAAACCAAGCCTCTTCTGAGAAGAACCCTACCTCTCAACTCTTTAGTTATATGATATGTCCATGCCTTACATTGTCTGTGTTAATTTGAGTTGATTTTTCTTTTACTCCCAACCAATCAAATCCCAGGTAAGAGTCTTAATAATATAATAAAAAGATCAGTTTACATTTTTATATAATAATTTACTTTTATCTCTATATTTGCCTTAAAGGGTGAGTCATGGAAGGCTGAGCCTAACCGCGTTCGGTGGTTGTCTGGGGACACTGCCTGCATCTGTAAATCCCACAGGCCAAACCCCAGGAACTTTCGCAATGAGTACCAAAGTTTAAGCACTAGCAAAAGATCTTCCCAAATTTGATGAAACATTTTTATTCCATGTCAGTTATAAAAAGTAACTGTCAGGATCTTGAAGGGGGAAAGCCTATTTTTCTTTCCAGAAGAGGAGGCAGATATAGTATTGTTATAGTACATCCTGGATTCCAGAGAAATAGCCCTGACTAAGGGAGGGATTATCTTTAAACCATAAAATGAAAACCAAAAAGAGACTGTGTCCACAGACTACTTGCATTAAAAAGGAAGTGGCCTAAAGGCATTTGCATCACACGGAAATATGTGCAACGCCCATGTTTATGCAAAGATCCCAAAAGAATGCATGTATGGGGCAAGCGGGTGTGGAGATCCGGTGTCTGGCGCCTCACTGGTACCAGGGAGAACCACAACTCCTCAGTATTAGTCAAAAGTTGCCCAGTGAGGAGCCCACAAGTGTTCCTATTTGGAAGGAATGGAGAAGTGATAACTACAGAGGGAGGGTCAACACACAGATGAGGCTTTACTGAGAACCGCTAAATCCTTATCATCAGCACCAACACCATCACGATCAGCAGCTTCAGAACATTCTCCTAAGCTTCGGCTCCCCACCATGAACAAAAACATGTGTGGGAGGAAAAGAACAAAGGGACATGTCCCTGAACCTTTATCTTTTCGTTTAATTTAGGACCTTCTATGTGTCAGGCACTGGATCGTGGAGCCAGGACTACCGATGTGAATAAACAAAGACCCTACCCTCTGAGAGGAAGTTTGCACTTTAGATGTAGGGAGAGAGGCAGACAATAAACTTGTAAACTGATAACACAAATTAAGTCAGCGATCTGTGCCATGAAGAGAGCAGTGAGCAACAGAGCAGGAGCACCTTCCCTGACAAGAGTCTTTAAGAAGCTGCTTGTTTGGCTTTCCAGGTTAATGCAACCTCAAGATTTCACTATCTGATAAGAGTGCTGGGGCACCTGTCCCCCAAGGATGCCCCAAACAGTCCTTCAGGATAGCACAAAAAAATAAATAAATAAATAAAACATATATATGTGTGTGTGTATCATATATATTTTAACAAAATATTCAAAAGTTAGGGTTTCCAAAAAAAAATGGTTCCTAATGTGCAAAGTACAGATTGTCTTTATTATATATGTATACACATTAATGGACTTCTTTGTGGCTCAGTGGTAAAGAATCCACCTGTCCATGAAGGAGACATGAGTTTGATCCCTGGGTCAGGAATATCCCCTGGAGAAGGAAATGGCAACCCACTCCAGTATTCTTGCCTGGAGAATCCCATGGATGGAGGAGCCTGGCGGGCTACAGTTCAAAGGATCACAAAAAATTTGGACACAACTTAGCAACTAAACAACAATAATACACATATTCATATAAACATATACATAAATACATCTATATAAATACATATATATTTAAGACTCCTCAGTCCGTGGAATTTTCCAGGGAAGAATACTGGAGTGGGTTGCCATGCCCTTCAGGGGATCTTCCTGACCCAGTGATTAAACCCATGTCTCCTGCTCTGCAGGCAGATTCTTTACCATCTGAGCCACCAGGTATGCCCAAATATTATAATTATATATATATATATGAGAATATTGGGAAGGTTTACTTTTCACAAGACGCATATTCAAAAAGTTTGAAGACTGCCAGATGAAACACTGTCATGGTCAAAGGAAATGAGTGTGGCCCGTGTGGCATCAAGGGCTTCCCAGGTGGCACTAGTGGTAAAGAATCTGCCTGCCAACACAGGAGACTCAAGAGATGTAGGTTTGATCCCTGGATTGGGAAGATCCCTTGGAGAAGAAAATGGAAGCCCACTCCAGTATTCCTGCCTGGAAAATTCCATGGACAAAGGAGCCTGGAGGGCTACATTCTATGGGGTCACAAAGAGTGGGGTACAACTGAGAGACTGAGTATGTGTCATCAAGACTTAGACACAAAACGGACATGCATGACTATAACACCAACTAATAACATATACATATACATAACACCCAACATCTCCCAATAACATCAGCTAACAGGTGTTACATATGACAAGCACTGTACATACATCATCTTAGGTGATCTTTAAAAGAGAAAAAACCAGTGAACTGTTACAATTTCAGCCCATTTTACAGATGAAGAAACTGAGGCTTGCAGCAGTTGCAAGCGTTGCTCATAAAAGCTATATTTCATGGAGTTATGTATTCTCCCTAATGGTATATGTTTCCTGAGAAATAAGTAAGAAACAAGGAGTCTTTAGATTCCCTCTTGATCAATGAACTCATTGATCCTCATAGAACATTCTGCAACTGGTGAAGAAAAGAGCCTCCCTAAACTAAAGCACAGTGGACAATGCACACTAATTTAATCAGCTGGAGCAGTCGCTCTCAGCCTTTTCAATCTAGGGAGAGTGTCACAGGGCTTGTCTAGGGAGCATCATTTCCCATCTAGGCCTCAGAAACATAGACAGTGGCAGCAAGCTTTCAGGAAGGCCTCCGTCTCACCTCAGAGCAAATCTGCCTGGCAGTGTCATAAACCTTGCTCTGTTTTCTACTCTCAGGCCTTGGTTTAGCGTTCCAGCATCCAAAGGACTGTTCTAGAGCTAGTAAGTGGCTTCTGACTAGTAACTTATCTACAAAAAGCTAATATTGGACAATTACCAAGGGAACACATTAAATTTCCCTCTGAGATTAATTTAATCACACTAATTTTTTTGTCTCCAGGGTGTTTAGACATGTACAATAAAGACTTTTAAACCATTCCAGATAAAATGTTAACTTTTCTTTTATGATATCTAAAAAAGGACTAGAAAGACTCTTAAAATTGTAAAGAGGGAGATTCAGTATATGATTTCTCCAGAGAGATATGAGGTAAAACAAAAGAAAAGCAGAGAAAATAAAAAAGGAATCAAAGGTTGTATTTCAGTGGGACTCTCACAGGGCATCCCTAAGCACTTGTTTGTCTCCTAGTTCTGGTTTTCCAAAGCTCTTCTGTGCCTCCACCTTGATGGTCTGATATCTGCTCGGAACAGGGCCCAGCTTTGGCTCATTGGCTCATCTCAGTCCAGGGCTTATGAGACTTTGGACAACCAGAGTGGGCATTTCTTTGAGGTGATGTGGAGTTTGCTTGCTGAACTACAAGGGCATCTTTGGATAACTTAGTGCATACAAACTGCTTTGTTTATTAAGACTAAAAATTAGTCCATGTTGTACAGTCTGGGAACGAAGCCAAACTTCAGGCAGGACCTCGGCCTTTATGACAATAACAAAGGCACAGTGGAAAAGTCCAGTTAATGAGGAAAGGCTCCCATAAAGAATTTCCCAAAGGGCCAAGGGGTTATAATAACACACTACAAATAGTCTGATCCTTCCTAAGACTATCTCTTATACTAGGGTTCTGTACAAATAACACCAGCTCTGGGGAACCTGAAACCCTGAGGATCAGATGAGAAATGTGTGTAGCTCTGAGTTCCTATATTCTGGAGGATGCTGGGGCAACAAGGACCTCAGGCCAGATCATAGAGGTGTCCTCCTCCAACATTCCTGGGTTTTCCTGGTCTTTAGCCCATTCTCATTCAGCGTAGGCTCATAAACCTAAATTTAGACAAACCCACACTACCTGGCTTTATGATTTTTGTTTGTTGAGTGGTTTTTCTTTGGGAATAAAGGTGTTGAGAAGAGAGAACAGAAGAAAAGTTGGCAAAGAGGGAAGGAAATCTGTCTACATGGAATAGGGGAAGAGAGAGGCTTCAAAAGCATCTTCTATCATTAAAACATAATTCAGTTCAGTTCAGTCACTCAGTTGTGTCTGACTCTTTGTGACCCCATGAACCGCAGCACACCAGGCCTCCCTGTCCATCACCAACTCCCAAAGTCTACCGAAACCCATGTCCACTGAATTGGTGATGCCATCCAACCATCTTATTCTCTATTGTCCCCTTCTCCTTCTGCTGTCAATCTTTCCCAGCATCAGGGTCTTTTCAAATGAGTCAGCTCTTCGCATCAGGTGGACAAAGTACTGGAGTTTCAGCTTCAACATCAGTCCTTCCAATGAACACCCAGGACTGATCTCCTTTAGGATGGACCTATTGGCTCTCCTTGCAGTCCAAGGGACTCTCAAGAGTCTTCTCCAACACCACAGTTCAAAAGCATCAATTCTTTGGTGCTCAGCTTTCTTTATAGTCCAACTCTCACATCCATACATGACTACTGGAAAAACCATAGCTTTAACTAGACGGACCTTTGTTGACAAAGTAACATCTCTGCTTTCTAATATGCTTTCTAGGTTGGTCATAACTTTCCTTCCAAGGAGTAAGCGTCTTTTAATTTCATGGCTGCAATCACCATCTGCAGTGATTTTAGAGCCCCAAAAAATAAAGTCAGCCACTGTTTGCACTGTCTCCCCATCTATTTGCCAATTCATTAAAACCTGTGTATGATGTTATCACAAAAAAGAAAAGATTTGTACTGTGATCACATCATACACAAAGGTTTTAATGAATTTTCATCAAACTCACAAGTTTTGCTTAGGATGGCTTAAGTTAAAATAAAGACTACCCTAAATTTCCTTTGAGGAACTGGCAATGGAATTCTCTAACGACATACATAAAAGCAGGCGGATGTCCCCTGTAGGAGCTGACAAAGATTCACTAAAAACTCAAATGAGTGCTGAGTAGAGCAAGAGTTGCCAAGATATGAACAGAGAAAATGCCCAGTGGTTTCAAATGAGAATCTCCAATCAAAACTCACCAGAACAGATACACTAAGCTACTGAACTGATTTGCAACTGAGCTTCTTCTCACTGAAGCAATTTCAGGAACCATACTCCAAGGCAAGTTACAGTGGGCATTTCTTTATTTAGTAGTCAATGATCCACCCATGCATCACTGGAGGCAAGGCGGGGCCGGGGGTGGGGGGGCAGGGAGATAGGAATCATACAACAGATACAAAGCTCCCTTGAAACAAAGCAGAACAGAACCTTTCCCCTGCTTCTTGGATAAATGAATAGAGGAATGAATGAGGGGCACCCAGCTTCATCACCTGCACCTTCTCCAACATCTCATCTCACCTCCTTCAAATTCCTCTTCCTGACTCCACGTTCCTCCTCCTGATTCACTCCATATGGGGTAAGGGATCAAAAACAAAGTTCACCGAGACCCCTCTGAAAGTGTAATGGATAACCCAATAGTCGTTCTGGGGAGGAAGAAGCCAGAGGTGTTGATGGGTTTGGTAGAACAGATTCAGGAGGCATTTCATGAGGATGGACAAATGTGCCCTGTGTCACTAGTGGCACTAGAAATAGGACAAGGAATTCAAAGGGAATAGAGGAGGCAAAGCCTAAACATATGACTAAGTCCCATGACTTCATGGCAAATAGATGGGGAAACAGTGAGATATTTTATTGTTGGGGGCTCCAAAATTACTGCAGATGGTGACTGCAGCCATGAAATTAAAAGACACTTGCTCCTTGGAAGAAAAGTTATGACCAACCCAGACAGTATATTAAAAAGCACAGACATTACTTTCCCAACAAAGGTCCATCTAGTCAAAGCTATGGTTTTTCCAATAGTCATGTATGGATGTAAGAGTTGGACTATAAAAAATGCTGAGTGCTAAAGAATTGATGCTTTTGAACTGTGGTATTGGAGAAAACTCTTGAGAGTCCCCTGAACTGCAACGAGATCCAATCAATCAATCCTAAAGGAAATCAGTCCTGAATACTCATGAAAGAACTAATGCTGAAGCTGAAACTCCAACATTTTGGCCACCTGATGTGAAGAACTGACTCATTTGAAAACACCCAGATGCTGGGAAAGATTGAAGGCGGGAGGAGAAGGGGACGACAGAAGATGAGATGGTTGGATGCCATCACCGACTCAATGGACATGTGTTTGAGTAAACTCCAGATGTTGGTGATGGACAGGGAGGCCTGGCGTGCTGCAGTCCATGGGGTCACAAAGAGTCAGACATGACTGAGTGACTGAACTGAGCTGAACTGAAGGCATGTGGCCTGAAGCCTTTTTGAGAAACTCGGTCAGTCAGTCAGTTTTTGGGAAACTGGTTTTCCAAAAATGGTTACTATTTACATTGATAACAACAAAGGATATCAAATCTATTTGAGATATTTCCCTCCCTCAATGGTCCTTTCCAGTGAGATGGTCTACTTATACACTCACTAAGAAAAGTAACATCCAGAAAGCCAGAGAACACTTGCATAGGTCATGTCAGAGTCAAGGCCCATGTGTAATAGGAGGGAAAGGGGCAAGGCACAAGTTTCTAAAGAATGACATAGTTCAAGGACACAACCTAAACCAATTAGAATCAAATGGGACCAAGAAGTCAGACAAGACTAGACTTTGACCCTCAATCAGCAAGTGAAATGACACACCCAGAGGTGCCATGACAGTTCCAGTTCAGTTCAATCACTCAGTCATGTCCAGCTCTTTGCAATCCCATGGACTGCAGCACATCAGGGCTCCCTGTTCATCACCAACTCCCGGAGCTTACTCAAACTCATGTTCATTGAGTCAGTGATGCCATCCAACGATCTCATCTTCTGTAGTACCTTTCTCCTCCCGTTTTCAATCTTTCCCACCATCAGGGTCTTTTCAAATGAGTCGGCTCTTCGCATCAGGTGGCCAAAGTACTGGAGTTTCAGCTTCAGCATCAGTCCTTCCAATGAGTATTCAGGACTGATTTCCTTTGGGATGGACTGGTTGGATCTCCTTGCAGTCCAAGGGACTCTCAAGAGTATTCTCCAATGCCACAGTTCAAAAGCATCAATTCTTTGCTGCTCAGCTTTCTTTATAGTCCAACTCTCACATTCATACATGACTGCTAGAAAAACCATAGCCTTGACTAGATGGATCTTTTTTGGCAAAGTAATGTGTCTACTTTTTAATATGCTGTCTAAGTTGGTCATAACTTTCCTTCCAAGGAGTAAGCGTCTTTTAATTTCATGGCTGCAGTCACCATCTGCAGTGATTTTTAGAGCCCAAGAAAATAAAGTTTCTCACTGTTTCCATTGTTTCCCCATCTATTTGCCATGAAGTCATGCCTGGATGCCATTTTTTTTAATGTTGAGCTTTAAGCCAACTTTTTCACTCTCCTCTTTCACTTTCATCAAGAGGCTCTTTAGTTCTTCACTTTCTGCCATCAGGGTGGTTTCATCTGCATAACTGAGGTTATTGATATTTCTCCCAGCAAATTTGATTCCAGCTAGTGCTTCATCCAGCCCAGTGTTTCCCATAATGTACTCTGCTTATAAGTTAAATAAGCAGGGTGACAATGTACAGCCTTGATGTACTTCTCTCCTGATTTGGAACCGGTCTGTTGTTCCATATACAATTATAACTGATGCTTCTTAACCTGCATACAGATTTCTCAGGAGGCAAGTCAGGTGGTCTGGTATTCCCATCTCTTGAAAATTTTTCCACAGTTTGTTGTGATACACACAGTCAAAGGCTTTGGGGAAGTCAACAAAGCAGATGTTTTTCTGGAACTCTCTAGTTTTTTCAATGATCCAGCAGATGTTAGTAATTTGATCTTCTGCCTTTTCTAAATCCTGCTTGAACTTCTGGAAGTTCACAGTTCATGTACTGCTAAAGCCTGGCTTGGAGACTTTTGAGCATTACTTTGCTAACGTGTAAGTGAAAGTAAAGTCACTCAGTCATGTCCGACTCTTCGAGACCCCATGGACTGCAGCCTACCAGGCTCCTCCGCCCATGGGATTTTCCAGGCAAGAGTACTGGAGTGGGGTGCCATTGCCTTCTAATGTGTACGATGAGTGCAATTGTGTGGTAGTTTCAACATTCTTTGGGATTTCCTTTCTTTAGGATTGGAATGAAAACTGACCTTTTCCAGTCCTGTGGCCACTGCTGAGTTTTCCAAATTTGCTGGCCTACTGAGTGCAGCACTTTCATAACATAATCTTTTAGGATTTGAAATAGTTCAACTAGAAATCCATCACCTCCAGTAGCTTTGTTTGTAGTGATACTTCCTAAGATCCACTTGACTTCACATTCCAGGATCTGGCTCTAGGTGAGTAATCCCACCATTGTGGTTATCTGGGTCATGAACATCTTTTCTGTATAGTTCTTCTGTGTATTCTTGCCACCTCTTCTTAATATATTCTGCTTCTGTTAGGTTCATACTGTTTCTGTCCTTGACTGTGCCCATCTCTGCATGAAATGTTCCCTTGGCATCTCTAATTTTCTTGAAGAGATCTCTAGTCTTTCCCATTCAGTTATTTTCCTCTATTTCTTCGCACTGATCACTGAGGAAGGCTTTCTTATCTCTCCTTGCTATTCTTTGGAACTCTGCATTCAGATGGGTATATCCTTCCTTTTCTCCTTTGGCTTTCACGTCTCTTCTTTTCTCAGCTATTTGTAAGGCCTCCTCAGAGAACCATTTGGCTTTTTGCATTTCTTTTTCTTGGGCATGGTCTTGATCCCTGCCTCCTATACAATGTCATGAACCTCTGTCCATAGTTCTTCAGGCACTCTATCAGATCTAATCCCTTGAATTTATTTTTCACTTCCACTGTATAATCATAAGGGATTTGATTTAGGTCATACCTGAATGGTCTGGTGGTTTTCCCTACTTTCTTCAATTTAAGTCTGAATTTGGCAATAAGAGTTCATGATCTGAGCCACAGTCAGCTCCTGGTCTTGTTTTTGCTGACTATATAGAGCTTCTCCATCTTTGGCTGCAAAGAATATAATCAATCTGATTTCAGAATCGACCATCTGGTGGCATAGTCCACACATATCTAGCTTCAGTTGAAAGCACTTCACTTACTATTAGCATATACTGTAACTGAGGGAGGGGCTTATCACAACCTACATTGCTAATCACATTGTACCCCCTCTACTCTGTGAATCCAAACTGGATTTCGCATGTGTGACTAGGCCCCACCATTTCCCTGAAAATACCACTGAAATATGCCATGCTTCTGTTGCAATATTACATGAGATACTTTCTACATATATGCCTTCTTACTCATTCAGTTCAGTTCAGTTCAGTTGCTCAGTTGTGTCCGACTCTTTGCAACCCCATGAATTGCAGCATGCCAGGCCTCCCTGTCCATCACCAACTCCCGGAGTTCACTCAGACTCATGTCCATCGAGTCAGTGATGCCATCCAGCCATCTCATCCTCTGTCGTCCCCTATCCCTCCCAGCATCAGAGTCTTTTACAGACACGCTATTGTAAAAGAACAATGACAAGAACTATTGTAAAGAAGGAAGAGAAGGCAAGAACAGAAGGAAAGGGAAGGAGGAAGGCAGACATGCTGTACAAAGAAGAGTTACATATGGAGGAGGACAAACCAAACCTCCAACTTCACATGCAGAGATTAAGAAAGAGCCTTTGAAAACATACACATTACCATATGTAAAATATATAGTCAATGCGAATTTGCTGTGTGACTCAGGAAACTCAAACAGGGGCCCTGTAACAACCTAGAGAGAGGTGGAAGAGAGGTTCAAGAGGGAGGGGACATAGGTATACCTATGGCTGATTCATGTTGATGTCTGGCAGAAACCAACACAATATCATAAAGCAATTATCCTTCAATTAAAAATAGTTTCTTTAAAAAGAAAAAAAAAACCCTCCTTGCAAACCTTGTTTCGGATGTCAAGAGTTTCTTGAAGACATTTTCCCTTCAAATCTAAATCATATTCACCATAAAGCCACACCCATCCAAGTAGTAAGGACTTGGGTAAATACCAACTGTCCCAAGAGATAACTAAGTACTAGGAAAATTGGAATCCTGAATCTGGAAGGTGAGTCTACATTTTACCAACTAAGTGACCTTGAAAAAATCTTAAAACCTCCAATTGTCAGTTTCCCCATCTGTAAATTATGTGTAATAATATCTACCTTGCAGAACTGGGAAGATCACATGAGATAATGTGTATAAAAGCACTAGCACTGTGCTTCCTAATTAAATACACTTTTTTTCCTCATTTGCTTTTGCCAAAACCTTCAGGGCACATCTAATAGAAATAAGAATAGAGGATCTGTCCAGTGTTTCTGAAACTCAAAGTGTGTATATGAATCATTTGAGGGTTTTGTTCAAATGCAGATTCTGACTCAGCAGTCTCATGATGCGGCCCTAGATTCTGAATTTCTAACAAGCTCTAGCGGAGGAGATGATGCTGGGTAGAAGACTGCTTTTCAAGAAGCAGAGTACTAAAGAGCCTGTAAGTTTTGATAGGCACAAAATGTTGTAATATGAGAAAGGGTCCATGTATTTTTTCAAAGGGCTGTGTAAATAATTTAGTGAAATTCATACAAATCCAAAGAAGTCTCATCTGTCGACTATAGATTACGAACCTTGAGTAATACTTGATTTCACCATGAGACTATGGAGCCAAATCAACATCAGAGCTAAAACACTGAAATGCCTTAAACGAGGGCTTAGACTACAGAAAGAAAATGTCCTTTTGATTCAGCTGCAGATATTTTTCTAGATTTCTCTTTAAATCCTTAGAAAAATACATTGGATGAAAGTAAAAATCAGAGATACTTTATGCATTTTCAATTAAAGCTCAAGCAAATAAAAAGATCAGATGAAGCATTACGTTGGGGGCCGGGGGACAAAGACTATGGCAGAAATTCCACAGGTATGTGGAGGCAAGGAGGAGCATGGCAGGAAGAGAAGAGGAGAAGAACACAAGGAACCCTTTTTAAAAAATTATAAAATGCAAGAAAACTAACCCTCTGCATAGAAAATAACATATAGACACTGAATAGATTCAAAAATTTATTAATGATTATTTGTTAATAAAGCATAAGTTCAGAACTATTCCTAGTGTCAAAATACTTTAAGTATTCATGTTTAATAAATACATGTAAAATTCACATTTGAATTAGACAAACAAAAAGAAAGTCAACTACCTTTCATAATCAAAACATTCAATTCCAGAATAACCCAGAACATTTGAAAGACTACACCATCTTCTTCCAACAGTTTAGGTTTAGATGGGCTTGAAGGGGATTGGTAATTGCCTTTTTGCGTAGCAAATGGTTCCTCAAATTCAGACAAGGATTAGGTTTCCAAATCAAGTTAGCCCATTTTTATACTATATAAATGTAACATGATATTTTATCATTCTTTCATATTTTTCAAAAGATATTTATTACTAACGTTAATTTAGTTGCTCAGTCATGTCCAATTCTTTGCGACCCCATGAACCTCAGCACACCAGGCCTCCCTGTCCATCACCAACTCCCAGAGTTTACTCAAACTCATGTCCATTGAGTCAGTGATGCCATCCAACCTTCTCATCCTCGGTCGTCCCTTTCTCCTCCTGCCCTCAATCTTTCCCAGCATCAGAGTCTTTTCAAATGAGTCAGCTCTTCACATCAGGTGGCCAAAGTTTTGGAGTTTCAGCTTCAACATCAGTCCTTCCCATGAACACCCAGGACTATCTCCTTTAGGATGGACTGGTTGGATCTCCTTGCAGTCCAAGGGACTCTCAAGAGTCTTCTCCAACACCACAGTTCAAAAGCATCAATTCTTTGGCGCTCAGCTTTCTTCACAGTCCAACTCTCACATCCATACATGACCACAGGAAAAACCATAGCCTTGACTAGACGGACCTTTGTTGGCAAAGAAATGTCTCTGCTTTTTAATATGCTGTCTAGGTTGGTCATAACTTTCCTTCCAAGGAGTATGTGTCTTTTAATTTCATGGTTGCAGTCACCATCTGCAGTGATTTTGGAGCCCCAAAAAATAAATGAGCCACTGTTTCCACTGTTTCCCCATCTATTTGCCATCAAGTGATGGGACCGGATGCCATGATCTTAGTTTTCTGAATGTTGAGCTTTAAGCCAACTCTTACTTTCATCAAAAGGCTCTTTAGTTCTTCTTCACTTTCTGCCATAAGGGTGGTGTCATCCACATATCTGAGGTTATTGATATTTCTCCCAGCAGTCTTGATTCCATCCTGTGCTTATTCCATCCCAGCATTTCTCATGATGTACTCTGCATATAAGTTAAATAAGCAGGGTGACAATAAAAAGCCTTGACGTACTCGTTTTCCTATTTGGAACCAGTCTGTTGTTCCATGTCCAGTTCTAACTGTTGCTTCCTGACCTGTTTCTCAAGAGGCAGGTCAGATGGTCTGGTATTCCCATCTCTTTCAGGATTTTCCACAGTTTCTTGTGATCCACACAGTCAAAGGCTTTGGCATAGTCAATAAGAACTCTCTTGCTTTTTTGATGATCCAACAGATGTTGGCAATTTGACCTCTGGTTCCTCTGCCTTTTCTAAAACCAGTTTGAACATCTGGAAGTTCACGGTTCACGTATTGCTGAAGCCTGGCTTGGAGAATTACTAACATAAACATATTTTTAAAAGATTCATCTCTTCTTAGAAAACTATCTTCTTTACCCAGATATAATGAAAATATTAACTGTGGATCTGTTTGTGTGCTCAGCGCCTCAGTCATGTTGTACTCTTTGCAACCCTATGGACAGTAGCCCTCCAAGCTCCTCTGTCCTTGAGATTCTCCAAGCAAGAATACTGGAGTGGGTTGCCATTTCCTCCTCCAAGGGATTTTCCTGACCCAGGGATCAAACCCATGTCTCCTGCATCTCCTGCATTGGCAGGTGGATTCTTTACCACTGAGGAAGTCCCAATTGTAGTCTAATACCACCTGATTTTATACTTAATATTACAATGTGTTATGCTATTATTTTATTTCTGCATATAAGATAATGTTAAAATCTCAAGGTGACCACAAATCCCTGAGGAGCTAAGATCCTATCTTATACAAATCTCTAAAGGATTTAATGAAGTGATAAAAATTACTAATTACTCAATATCAGTCTGATAAACCCAATTTTCAAAATGCAAAATAATATGTCAAGGGAAAGCAATTTCATTTATCAGAACAAACATGAGCTATTAATAAGTGTTAGCAATTCACAACACAAACAAGTAGTTTCCAGTATATAACTTAGAGAAGTACATTTGCCAAAGAAAGATAGGCTCTAGCATAAGTATAGATTTTTCACATTTTTAGCACAATGTATTTGTGTGGTTTATTAACATTTCTACATCAGAGAGTGAGGGAGAAGAAAAAAAAAATCAAACATTTCTTTACCTTATTTTTCTCACCTAAAAAAGTCTGAACAATGCATTCTCTGCAAAACATTATGAAGTTCAGTCTACTGTGCTTCTAATCTCAAGAATGTCTTGCTTATAACAATGGTGTTTTTGTGGCATTTGGCATACAAGAGTGTTTAAAATATTGCAGTATAGTACTACGTGGTTTGCAAGAATCATAGAAACATGATTTGGAAAGCAATCTTCAAAGTTCAATTATTCATTCCATCCTTCTGCTTCCATATAAGTTATCTAAACCAGCACTATAATAGATTTAATATCTTTAAAGGCTTTCTGCTAATTAAGACAGAGAGCAATAATGTACCACAATTAAAAATTGGGTTGGCAGCCAGGAGAGCTAATTATAGAAACTGGAAACTAGCTAAGGCAACAAGACATAATGATTATGGTCCAATGGCAACCTGTTGGAAGGCATCTATTGATAAGGCACTGGCTCTAGCCTCTACTGTGTTGTGCTCAGTATTTTAATTAAGAACTTACATCAGTTATTCTTGAACTCAATGGACATGAACTTGAGCAAACTCTGGGAGATAGTGGAAGACAGGGAAGCCTGGCGTGCTGTAGTCTATGGGGTTGCAAAGAATCGGACACAACTTAGCAACTGAATAACAACATCAGTAATTCTTAACCTGGTTGCTCATTAGAAGCACATGGGTGGATTTCTTTTTTTAATTTCACTGCATAGACTCCATCCCCCAGAGCCTCTGCTTTGATTGGCCTATAGGCTTATATATCAGTGAAAATGAAGGTATGCTCATAAGTCCACATGTGACACAGGACAGTAAGGTCTGTTTTACAAGAAGCAAGATGCAGAGATAAATGTGGCACAGTCCTGATCACTAATAATGAAAATGAGGTTAATATGAGATTAATAGGCATCCACAATCACCAAAAACTAGCGCCATCTTTGGTTCCAGAAATAATGCTGCTACTTCAAGATGGTCAAATAACTTTTAGAATATGGCTTGACTTTGGAGCAACCCATTTTAAGAAATGATAGCAAAGCTGAAGCTCTTTAAAAAGAAAGGGAATTGGAGATGATTCTGGAAACAAGTCTACTTAGTGAGCCAAATATCAGAAATGTTGTCATGGGAAACAGGAGATGCATTTGCTCTGCTTTGGCCTCAGAAGAAAAGCTAACCCAAAGGATAACAGAGCAAAAGAAGATCACTTTGCATCAATCAGTAGACAAACTGTCTAATGGTCAAAGCTATGCAAAGACAGAAAAGGCCCTTTTAAAAAGTGGTGAGTTTTCCTCTTCTAGAGGGATACAAACTCAGACTGGAAGTGCCATCAGTGAAAATTCTGTAGAAGGCGATGGAAAAGCTTTAAAGGACAATTCTACACTGAGATTCTGTGATGAACTTCAGCTATCTTCCTTACTGTACACATCAGGTTTTCTCATCTGAATAAAATAACTCCTCTTCCGTGCACTTTCAGACTACTGGTGAAGAATGATGTCACCAACTGCAACATATATACATTGAACCTGGACAGGCCACAGCTATAATGAGGTGACCTTGATTCACAGCAAACTTTACAGCCAAAGAGCACACATGAAAACCAGAACAACCAGCGCTGCCAGAGATGCCACATCAGAACACCAGCAGGTAGAAATTTAGATCACCAATCTAGATATAAGAATCTGCTGTTCTCTGCTCCAAAGAACAGTCTTTCACCATTCAAGCCAGCATATTCTTACAAAGACATGCACACATTCTTATAACTACAACCTTCCCTACATGCACAAAAATACACAACACACAAATATTTATATATATGGCTGCTTATCAACTCTTAGTATCATTTTTAAGTGATCTCCAGAGTCGGACACAACTGAAATGACTTAGCAGTAGCAGGTCCAACTTTAATGCCTAAATAGTTTACTTTTGTAAGAAACTGCATATAGACTGTCAGACACAAAATTCAATAGTAACCCAGTACTGGTTTTATAATAGTAGACATGAATTTGAGACTAAACTGTTAACACAAATGATTTGATTACTCTTTCAACTACAAAATATAAAATGTAATAGTTATTAACTTTTAATAATATGAATCACAGAAACAAACTCTTTGGTCCAGTAAAGAAAGTTACAAAACCGGGTTAAAAACCACCTTGAGACTGACTGTTGGGTTGGTGGTTTTTCCGTTAGCCCCTCAGCTGTTACTGAACTTGCCCAACATTATCCACATGATTGATTTATGGATCACCTTCATAAACCACTGGCCAACAAAGGAAACTGCAGTTGTAGTTCTTGCTTCACACAGGAGGTTATTTTCCTTCCTGCTCCGTCTTTTCTTTTCTCAGCCTTAGCTTAAATCTATTCCACCAGAGCTAGGCTACAACAGAGCTCCAAAATTCAAACATCAAAATTAGCTTATTTTAACTCTTTTAATTCCAATTACATATTGTGTGAAAACTATTTAAAATTTTATATCATTGCAATGAATAAAGTAAAAGCAAAATAAACAAATGAAGCTAATTACGTGGCTTTACTAGAAACTTACTTCATAGAGCAGACGGAACAGAACTAACTTATGAGGATGCTGAAATTATCTCACTCAAACCTGGAAGGAGTAAAAAGCAAACTCTTCAAAGTTTTAGAGCTTAACTGGATTTTTAATTTTCTTAATGTGCCATTTTAGAACATTTAGAAACAGGAATTCAGAGGCTAAAAGTTTAAAACAGATCAATCAAATTAAGGAAACAAAACAAAACAAAAAATCAGACAAATGCTTAGCCAAATAACAGTATTTAAATAAATCAGATGTCAAAATGATAAAATATTTATACTTTTAAAGTCTCGAATCTAGAATGAAAATGAATTTGAGGCATATCCAAAAATTATCTTTTCTCCTACAAGTATTTATAAAACCTCTGTCAGGTAGAACATAGAATAACGGACATGGATATTAACAGCATACAAAACAGAAAGCGTTCCAATGTTTGCTAAAAAGTCACTGCTACTATAGTAACGCCTCAATACAAAAAAAGGGCAACAACCGACAACCAGAAAAGACAGTAAATGCAAGTTACTGGCACTTTCCACAACCAATTCCAACTTGTCACAGTGCCTGGCATCATCCATACTTTTTGGTTGGTACATAAATTGCTTTAATCATCAGACTTCTTGGTGAGCATCTATAGCATGTTGGCAGTGCAACTATGCTGCTCATGAAAAAAAGAAGAGAAAACCAAATTTTCCCAGGATTAAAAAAAGGACTCGGATGTGTCCCAACATGTAGATATCCCAAGAGTCTTCCAAAGAAAATGTTTAAAGTTTTACCTTCCCATGGCTTTCTGTACCTATTCAAAATGTGAGAAAATTGACTCAAAAATCCTTCACTTCATTTCAGTGAGTCTGAAAGCTTAAATACTATTTCTCTTTTTATTGCTTATTATTAACTAAGTAAGCCCTTCTCTTTTGCATGGTTTTTCCCTTGCCCTCTGACTTCCAAAAAAATTAAACTGCTATCTTCAGGTCCACCAACTGCTTCCATATGGATGTAAAGATATTCTGCTTCAACTTTTAAGTTCAAGAGTACCTAGCTTCAGATATGGTTACCCACCCCCCTGTTTCCTGAGGGGCTCCTCCCTGAACCCCACCCCCACCCCAGCTTTCATCTCACCCCTTCTCTGTTTTCCTCAGCACTCTGCTCTCTAACTGTGTGGGAGTTTCTACCCTTACACCTTTCAGCCATCACTCCTTAACAAGTTCTGTTTTTCTTCTAACTTGAAGTGCCTTCTTCCAATGGATATCCTTAATCTACTACTCCAACCCCACCCAAGTTACATTCCCTATTAACCTGGGCATTTCCATTTGATCATCAAATCTATTTAATCCAGAGGGCTACTAAAATCCTCACTTTGTGACTCCTCAGCCCCTGAGAGCCTATTACGTCATATTCAAATTCTTTTTAACAGTCAGGTCTCACCTACCTGAGCTATAATTTCCCATGACCCATCCCCACAACCAATTAGATCAGTCTTGAGGATTTTGCTCCCCTCTCGTTTCTAACAAGTGGTGGTACATATAAACAAACAAGTCTCAAGTCATTTCCCATTTCCTTTGGTAACACTTCGTCAAACGTCTTCACTCACACTGAGCCTTCATTTCCCTAACACAGGCCACATCACACAATTAGAATTTAGTATTACCTTTTGACTATTACCTATTATCAAATTCGTTCTTATGTGCGGGTCTTCTCTACTTGAATAGATTACACACACTCCTTGAAAGTGGAAAGCAGAATCTATATCCCCTTTATAAATAACCCCAGCACTTCCCTGGTGGCTCAGACAGTAAAGAATCCACCTGCAATGCAGGAGACCTGAGTGCTATCTCTGGGTTGGGAAGATTCCCTTGAGAAGGTAATGGCAACCCATTCCAGTATTCTTGCTTGGGAAATGCCATGGAGAGAGGAGCCTGGCGGGCTACAGTCCAATGGGGTTTCACAGTGTTGGACATGACTGAGCAACAAACACTTTCACTTTCAGCACTCAAAACATTGCCAGTCTAAGCAACAGGGTCTTCTAGAATGCAGTTTGGGGCCCACCTAAAAATACCCTACACATTCCAGTTTCCTCATGTATTTTTACTCCTTTGAGCTTCATATTCTTTTTGTACATCTCCTCAGAACCTCTTTGGAAAGTAATTAAGTCAACAAACACATGTTGCTAGGTCTAGAGTAGGTATATTGTGAACATATTGAATTTTAAAAATCATTTTTATTTCTATTTTTTTAAAAAGGAGACAATGAAACATTAATTCACCCACACACAGGAACAGAAAATTTTACTGTCAGTCTGGTCTCAGAGAAACACAGACACATCATTACAATGTGGCCCTAAAGAGGTCCAGTGACTGTCTGAGTTCACACACCCAGAATGATGGTGGGCCACAATCTCTAACTCCACACTCAACCACTTATTCTGAGTTAAAAGAGAAGTGACTATGTAAACATACAAGTCCCAGTCAGTGGGTGGGAGGGATATGGAAGGGGCTCATGCTGAAGGGCACCTTGGTGATGTCATTGCAGCACTGACTGCTGAGAGTCCACCATACTGTCACACTGAAGAAACACTTTTTGGAAAACCCAAATGGTCATTGTTTTACCAATCACAAAACTCATAAGAGCAACAAGAGCTTCCATTTAGTAACCTTAATATCAACAAGCCATCTCAAGATTCTAAGAATAAATTAAGGTGTTCAAATTGAAATTTGGGGAAGGAAGGCCTCCTTTAAAAGTATCCAAAACTACTTGGCTAAATTTTCACCAATTTGTATAAGCCAGTACACTTCCTGAATAGGACCAGTAATTTAGCTCAGGGAAAAAACTCTTTAGAAACTTCCCATCCACCTTTGTGCAAGAAATATTTTCAGATAAAAGCTATTAAGTGTTCAGGTTTACTGGACTTCCTGAGTTGGAGGCAGGATAAGTTTCTCAGCACTCAGACAAGTTCCTCCCCCTTCTCAAATTCTGTTTGAGTTCAAGAGAATTGAATAGGGATATGTCTGTGCTAACGTAAAGAAAAGTAACAGGACACAGTGGGAACCAGCGTTTTCCAATATTTCTTTATTTTTAATAATGTCAGAAAATAGCTATAATTAATCTAACATTTTTTCTGACATTTTTGACATCAACACATTCTAATACAATTACAGCTGTTTTCACTACTCCTACCGTCCACTCTGAACTCCTCCTAATGGGGATCGTGAGTGGCTGTCTGGCTAGCGCTTATGTTTTCCTAACGTTTTTAACATTAACATATTTTAATACAACTGTTCTCATTACTTCTATTATTCATTCCTATTATTAACCAAGAAAACTTTGAACTCCTTTCTAATGAGAATAATAAGTCTAGCGCTTGGCTCACTCTTCCTCCACTCCGGTCCTGCTTTGTGTTACATATCTTGGCAGTCTGAAATCCCACTTGCAGTTTTATGCTTTCCACCTTGCAGTTTTCACAATATCATGTCTCATTTGCCAATTAATTTTACTTAGAATCATTAACCTTGTCTTTTGTTTGTGTTCTAAACCCTTTATCTTTTAAAAGCACTTTTGGTCATTTTTTAAGACTGTTTTATGTTCTATAAATTGCTTTGAAGCTTAAGGGTTTGTTGATAAATTAGGGTTTTTCTAGGTATTGAAATATCTTTTTTCAGCCTTCAAAGAGAAGAGTTTGCTTGGCCAGTCTTTGTGTTTGTGGAAATTATACCATTTATCTGTGCTTTGTGTAAATTTTTACCCCAAGGTCTCATCTACAAATGCTAAAGGTAGGATTTAAGGTCATTCTTAGCCTCACATTTGTAAAATTTTGTATGTCCTTTATCTACCTTTGTCTTCAGAGTATAAAAACTTCACCAGCAGGTAATGTAATAAGAAAAGGAAAGGGAATTCAGATGGTTTGTTTGGTGGGTTTTCTCTTGTTGCTGTTTTTCAAGATTGGTCAAATGAGCAGCAGGGTATCATGGAAATAAACAGGCTTTCAATCTGACCCATCTAAATTAGGATTCTACCTATGAGCTGTGTGACTTCAGAGAAGTTACTAAATGGATTCCACTTCATCTCTTCGGGTTTTGTGGAAGATTAGCTATATGTGCAAAGCACCTGGTACACAACTAGACTCACAGTTTTAAGAATATGAGCCATTATCCAGCTCTGTGACCTTGAGTAAATCACCTGAGATCTCTGTGCACCAATGTCTTCATAAATAAAAGTGAGATGAGTAAAGTGCTCCCTTCATAGAGTTGCGTGATGAAATTAGTTTACTATAATAGAATGCTTAGAACCCTGTAAGCACTTACATATGTGTAAGCTATTATCATTATTAACACTAACTTTGTTACTGTCATCACAGTTAACCATACATCTGTCAATATCCATACTAAGAATATCAGGACTATTTCCTGAACTTATCAAATGCATTGCACAGAGTAGTTAAGTACTAGCACCTTCATATGGCGTAGCTGGCAGGTTGGAGGGGGGTGTTCTCTACAATCATAGTCTTTCACACTGTTAGTCTTCTTGCTTTAGGCACATCTGTATCTCCATATTGCATTGCCTGTATAATTTATCAGCAACTTCCACACCTTTAGTATCACAGACTTGCTGACTTTTTGACATGATATCTGCCGCAAAAAGTAACTTCAGCCAATTTTCTCAGTGTCTTCCTAAGCCATTTTCACTGATATCCTACTTTGCTACTGCTGCTGCTAAGCCGCTTCAGTCGTGTCCGATTCTGTGCAACCCCATAGATGGCAGCCCACCAGGCTCCCCTGTCCATGGGATTCTCCAGGCAAGAACACTGGAGTGGGTTGCCATTTCCTTCTCCAATGCATGAAAGTGAAAAGTGAAAGTGAAGTCACTCAGTCATGTCTGACTCTTCGTGACCCCATGGACGGCAGCCCACCAGGTTTTACCCAGTACTTCATATGAAATCTAAAATTGACTGTGCATACTTGCCCACAAACATGTTAAAGAAAAAATTCATAAAAAAGGTTGAGCCTAGGATCTGGTACATAGTACATATACAATATATACTACCTAGTCTTACTGTTATCAAACATTTATATAAATTATTTCATTTAACCCTATGGTAGATAATCCTCTAAGGAAAATGCCCCCATCTCACAGGTAAAATTAATGATATGCAGAAAAATAAATAAATTGAAATCACAAGTTAGTAAATGAGAAAGAGAGTAAAGGATTCAAACTGTGGTTTATCTTATCCCCAAACATTCTCTCCACTACATTTGAGGAAGCTTCACCATTTTTCCTTTCACATTTTTTATAATTTTCAGTTTATCCCCATCCCCTTTTCAGCCTTCAGGGAAGAATATTACTTCATCAATTATTAAGAGCATTCTCTCTGAGATATGTTCAGTTCAGTTGCTCAGTTGTGTCCGACTCCTTGTGACCCCAAGAACCGCAGCACGCCAGGCCTCCCTGTCCCTCACCAACTTCCAGAGTCCACCCAAACCCATGTCCATCGAGTCGGTGATGCCATCCAACCTTCTCATCCTCGGTCGTCCTCTTCTTCTCCTGCCCTCAATCTTTCCCAGCATCAGAGTCTTTTCAAATGAGTCAGCTCTTCACATCAAGTGGCCAAACTTTTGGAGTTTCAGCTTCAACATCAGTCCTTCCAATGAACACCCAGGACTGATCTCCTTTAGGATGGACTGGTTGGACCTCCTTGCAGTCCAAGGGACTCTCAATAGTCCTCCAACACCACAGTTCAAAAGCATCAATTCTTCGGCGCTCAGCTTTCTTCACAGTCCAAATCTCACATCCATACATGACCACAGGAAAAACCATAGCCTTGACTAGACGGACCTTAGTTGGCAAAGTAATGTTTCTTCTTTTTAATATGCTGTCTAGGTTGGTCATAACTTTCCTTCCAAGGAGTAAGCATCTTTTAACTTCATGGCTGCAATCACCATCTGCAGTGATTTTGGAGCCCCCCAAAATAAAGTCTGACACTGTTTCCCCATCTATTTGCCCCATCTGTAAGTGATGGGACCGGATGCCATGATCTTAGTTTTCTGAATGTTGAGCTTTAAGCCAACTTTTTTACTCTCCTCTTTCACTTTCATCAAGAGGCTCTTTAGTTCTTCTTTACTTTCTGCCATAAGGGTAGTATCATCTGCATATCTGAGGTTATTGATATTTCTCCCAGCAATCTTGATTCCAGCTTGTGCTTCCTCCAGCCCAGCATTTCTCATGATGTACTCTGCATATAAGTTAAATAAGCAGGGTCACAATATACACGCTTGGCCTACTCCTTTTCCTATATGGAACCAATCTGTTGTTCCATGTCTAGTTCTAACTGTTGCTTCCTGACCTGCATATAGGTTTCTCAAGAGGTAGGTCAGGTGGTCTGGTATTCCCATCTCTTTCAGGATTTTCCACAGTTTCTTGTGATCCACACAGTCAAGGCTTTGCCATAGTCAATAAAGCAGAAATAGATGTTTTTCTGGAACTCTCTTGCTTTTTCAATGATCCAACGGATGTTGGCAATTTGATCTCTGGTTCCTCTAACTTTTCTAAAACCATCTTGAACATCTGGAAGTTCATGGTTCACGTATTTCTGAAGCCTGGCTTGGGCAATTTTAAGCATTACTTTACTAGCACCTGAGATCTGTAAGTTTTTTTAAAAACCCATTTCCATTTGAGGTAATATCCTTTAAAGCTACGCAAGACTGAGCGAAAGGCCCGTGGCTTCGACCTTTCCTAAAAGGATAGTCCACATTTGAAGTGCTTAAAAATCCTTAAAAATCAGATAGATATATATTCAAATACTGTCTCTATAAAGAATAGCTCACAGGGTCACTGTTTGCTATTCTGCTTTAATCCATATAAGTTTATGAAATCAGTACGCTTATTATCCGTAATTTTTATCTGACTAGACTGAGGCTGAGAAGAGTCCTACAGCTCATGTGTGGCCAGACATCCTGTTGGGAGTTCCCAAATCAACACACCATCAGCCAGGTCTCATAGGGACCCTTGTTCACTCTAGGAGGGCCTGGCTTATCCCCTTTGAGCCATGGGAGGGGTCATTAGACCCGGGACACTCATGCCCCTCTCTGCTCTGCAGCTTCCCGCTCTCAACTCCTGGTGTCATTCTTGGTTTTCCTAGCCCTTAATGGGCTTTGTTTTTTCCTTAGTATGTTTAAACTCAGAGATGAAGCTGCCTTATTCCATCTGCTGCAGCTGCAGAATATTGTTCTACTGCCTTGTCACTGGTAAGAAGCCCAACAGAAAACACACACATCTGTGTGCTTCTGTTCAATATCATGCAAGCCCAAGAAAAAAAAAAACACCTCTGTTATCACTGGCATATTATTATTAAAAGATGAAGCAAGCATGGCAAATGGTTACTACCTGTTTAATCTGGGTAGTGGGCACACAGGTGATATATTATTTCCTGTACTTATGTCTAAGTTTGAAATATTTTATAAATTAAGTAAAAATAACTATAAAGGACAGTATCATCTTACACATAACATAAAAAATATGGCTTTCCTTATACAGTCACTACTCACAGAATGAAAATACTTCTTACATATTGGAAAAATAAGGATATAGCCAAATATGTAAACGCCTGATTACCCAGTAGTAGATTACTAAACTTTTCCCCCAAGGTCTTAAAATATAGACTTCTACTCCTCTTATTTAGGATTTGGTAGTCAAGGCTTTCAAGGGTCATCCTCAAGAGTTAAGGAACTGGCTATAAAATGGATAGAAAGGCATGGGGCCAAGTCTAGTGATGACCAGCCGAGCTAAATGACCAGATGGCATGAGGCTGCACAGAGTGGAAATAATCACCATGGAGAAAGTCATCCTCCCACTCCCACTCCAAGCTAGAAAGCACATTCATCAGCCTTCTGAGAGAGATTCCTTCTTTCATGGGCAGGCTTACTTTAACCAAGCTTATAAGATTAATGAATAAAATCAGAGTTGCCATATATTATTCTAACGAGAAATCTGTCATAGAGGCAGTGTGCTGACTCCCTGTAGAGACAGTTACACTGAACATCAAGATATAATCACAAGTTTGCGTAATTAGCACAGCATGAGAAAAGAGAAGTGGTTAGCTATCTCTGTTGGTATCGAGCTAGAGCAGTCCAATGCTTTCATCTACACATATGGAAAAGACCTCCCAAAAAGAACCAAATATTAAAAATAATCCACTGGCCAAAATTCTCTCTCCTCTAGCTAGTTCCAGGATGGACACTGCTAAAGATGATGCAACAAAGATCCTGTGTGCCCAATAAATTCTTTTTTTAAAGTAGTTCAGAACAAGCTTAAAGCTCACACATTTTAAATAATAATTCTCACTGCTCACTTGATAAATACAATCATTCAGGTTGGGAAACTTTCTCCTACATATACTTTTCCACATTTAGCCTGAGTTGCTTAGAGAAAATCCCCAAATGTTATTCATCCCCCATCAGCCACTTTCACCACTTCTATCACAAAGTACTACCATAGAGGCCTGTTTTCATAGTATTCTTAACATTATTCAAGTGCCGAATGGGCACCAGAATAAACTAAGCATCATTCTTAAGAAGATTCTTCATCTTATTCCCATACCAATATGAATACCAATCATTCTTAATGTGTAAAAATATAAGTGTATAAACATTACTAAAATCTAAATTTATTTTTAAAAATCTGAAACATATGGCACCTTGCTATTAAAATGGCCCAACAAAGTTTTAAGTGAAGTCAAAGTTCTAGAAGGTATGAATCCTACTATCTTAAGACCCATCCCAGGCTGTGTGTGCAATATGTGTTTTACTCACTTTGTACAGGAACTTCTCATTATATTCACGGTCATTGGCTTTTACTATCCGTTCCACTTCTAAAGAGAAAGAGAAATCAGGTAAGAAATTAAATTTTCAACCAAAAGAAACATACGACTCATTAAACTAACATCACATAGGTTACTTTGATTGTCATCAAGATTGCAAGAATTCTTTCTTTTGAAATTTGAAGGGCATTGGTTTTTTTCCAGCCTAAATGTTGGAACGTGTATCGGAAAAGTCCCCAAATGGAAAGCTGAAGTGTTTTTCATTGTCTTTCTAATACCAGCCATAAAGCAAAACAGTATGTGTTGCCAGTTTATATATCCCTTTCACTCCATAAAGACCCTTTCTGTTAACTTCAAGTGGTTTCTAAAAAAAGAAGAAGCTATGTCAAATGCCACACTGGAAAGGAAATTTTGTTTTGCTATAGAATTGTAAGACGTAACATAGCCAAATAAAACCATACTGAGGTGGCCAGTGAGGTCACTGACCTTATGGTTATGGAGCCAATGGTAAAATTTCTAAACAATCCATGTATAGTGAGAGGAACTTGATACCTTCAGGACATTGAGACTGGCCCTTAGCTGGAAATGGCCAAAAAAATTAAATCTCTTCGGAAAGCAAATGCAGAATTCCAGCTCAAGGTAGCAACTTATGAAGATCTTAAAGTCATCTCCTCCCCATAGACACATCAAATCAACAGCTATATCCAGAACAAGTTCCTCTGAAAACACCTAAAAAACTAGCTGAATGATGCCCTTCACATCAGGCAAACAAGAGGGAAACCAATCAAAGCAGGTAGGAAAGGCTGAGACACAATCTCATCCCCACACAAAGGACGAGGGAACTCAAAACCCAGAGCTTCAACCTGAGAAGCGAAGGGTTCATACCCCAGCTTTCCAGATGAGTACCTGAGAGACAGCCTCCAAAGCATCTGCTTCAAAGACCAACAGGGCAGGACTGTGGCAAACTGAAGCACAGCTTTTTAAAGTGCCTACAAGCAGACTCACCCACCCCAGGGCGCAGCACAGAAGCAGCCTTTTGAAAAGCACCAGAAAAAGACTCACTTGCTAATTTTAAAACATTGGTCTTAGAGGCAGGGACCTCTGGCATACTCCCCAGAGATGGTGGTTGGTGGGCACAATCTCCCTGCTCTGCCTCTGCCTTGCTAATGCAGATGGGTGCCATCTTTTATTTCTTCCTTTATTCTTTTTCTTTTTCTCCTTGTATTTTTGTTTTCCTATTTCTCTTTTCCCTTTTTATCTTCCAATAGGTGCTATTTTTGTACTCCGCCTCTGCCACTCCCCAGAGTTCTAGGATGCCCTGGAGAGGATGTCCAAACACACCTGGTGCCCCAGTTTCTACATCTGATGACCCAGTTTTTCACAGCTGCCACCCAGGGAACACTCCTTGGCCACTTGGCTCTGAAAGCCACAGCCTTGTGTTCCTAGATCCTATGGAACTGTAAAAATCAAAGATACTATTCTTGGCAGACTACCATCCTCAGGGCACTGCACAGACAGCTGACTAAAACACATTCCCAGTATTTCTGAGAAAGAGAACTATTTGCATGTCTAAAACCTTGGGCCTGTGGGGCAGGCTTCTGGTCTGGCACTCAGGGGACTATACACAGGTTCCCAGGGAATAGAGGCCGAGGGACACAATCTTTGCATTCTTTCTCTACCTCTCTCCAGCTCACCAGGATCTTCAGAAAGAAGCTTATCCCTTCTCTGGGGCCCAATTTTTCTGTCTAATGCCAGGGGACATCTCTATATCACCTGAAAGTAAGTACAAATAACAAAATAATAGGACCATAAACCCAAAGATTATCATATTGCAGAAATTAAAATTTGTAAAGGGCAAAACAAGCCTTTGACTCTGTGGATCACAACAAACTGTGGAAAATTCTGAAAGAGATGGGAATACCAGACCACCTTACCTGCCTCCTGAGAAATCTGTATGCAGGTCAGGAAGCAACAGTTAGAACTGGACATGGAACAACAGATTGGTTCCAAATAGGAAAAGGAGTACGTCAAGGCTGTATATTGTCACCCTGCTTATTTAACTTCTATGCAGAGTACATCATGAGAAATGCTGGGCTGGATAAAGCACAAGCTGGAACCAAGATTGCTGGGAGAAAAATCAGTAACCTCAGAAATGCAGATGACACCACCCTGATGGCAGAAAGTGAAGAAGAACTAAAGAGCCTCTTGATGAAAGTGAAAGAAGAAAGTGAAAAAGTTGGCTTAAAACTCAACATTCAAAAAACTAAGATCATGGTATCTGGTCTCATCACTTCATGGCAAATAGATGGGGAAACAATGGAAACAGTGAGAGACTTCATTTGGAAAGGCTCCAAAATCACTGCAGATGGTGATTGCAGCCATGAAATTAAAAGACGCTTGCTCCTGGGAAGAAAAGTTATGACCAACCCAGACAGCATATTAGAAAGCAAAGACATTACTTTTCCAACAAAGGTCCATCTAGTCAAAGCTATGGTTTTTCCAGCAGTCATGTATGGATGTAAGAGTTGAACTATAAAGAAAGCTGAGTGCCAAAGAATTGATGCTTTTGAATTGTGGTGTTGAAGAAGACTCTTCAGAGTCCCTTGGACTGCAAGGAGATCCAACCAGT
Source organism: Budorcas taxicolor (assembly GCF_023091745.1). Lineage (NCBI taxonomy): Eukaryota > Metazoa > Chordata > Mammalia > Artiodactyla > Bovidae > Budorcas > Budorcas taxicolor. Next base: position 58,536,461 of record NC_068919.1, on the reverse strand, counting down.
CCATCCTAAAGGAAATCAGTCCTGAATATTCATTGGAAGGACTGATGCTGAAGCTGAAACTCCAATACGTTGGCCACCTGATGCGAAGAACTGACTCACTGGAAAAGACCCTGATTCTGGCAAAGACTGAAGGCAGGAGGAGAAGGGGATGACAGAGGATGAGATGGTTGGATGGCATCACTGACTCAATGGACATGAGTTTGAATAAACTCCGGGAGTTGTTGATGGACAGGGAGGCCTGGCATGCTGCAGTCCATGGGGTCGCAAAGAGTTGGTCATGACTGAGCGACTGAACTGAACTGAACTGAAAGGGCAAAACAAGACAGTGCCCCAGAAACACCAGCAGAGCATGTTTCTGTTGTAAGAGTAGCAAATTCCCACTCCATGTTTACTGACTCAGAGTTGACAAAAGGGTAATAATGGTGGAGCAATGAAAGTGATGGAAGAAAGACCAGTCAAGCAACAAACAGATGTCAGTGTTGGAGTCTCCTAGTCACTGACTTGACCATCTCAACCTGGGATTCCCTTAATCCCACAGTTCTCCACCTAGATAAGTGACAGATTATAAAAAGTATAGGCATGTGATAAGAGTTTGGCTTTAGAGAAGGTACACACAACCACAGAGATAAAGGTAACTGGAGAGTAGAAGTAACTTAGAGGCACATATTAGGGATGAGGAAACAGCAAGAGAGAAACAAAGAGGAGGAGATAAGAAGGGAGACAAAGATAAGGGAGATGAACAGGGAAAGAAGGAAGGTAGGAACATGTCTTACCATCTGTACCCTGTATGCCAGGCATCATGATTTATAAGAACTGATTCCTATTTCCCAAGAGTCTAAGAGGAATCTAAATGTCTCTACAGCCCCTATATTAGTTCAGCTCTCAGGTATGAAGTTCACCTCTGAGGACTGCTATGATTGGACTCCTAGCATTTGTAGAGTGTTTATTTATCTGTTTGATAGCCACCTACATGACTTCCTTCTTTACCACTGAAAAAAGTCAGTTCCCTGTGTATAACTCTGAAATTGAGAACCCACCAGGAAGCAACCTCTCAAACAACCGCCCTCTGAAAGAAAGTTTCCAAACTCTGACTGTAAAAGCATCATCCTCTCTTTTTTGCTGATTCTCCAACAAAGAGCAAAAATATCAAAGCCCAAAATGAAGTTTTGGAGGCTAAGAAGACTTAAAAACTTAAAAAGCTAGATGATGTTTTTATTCATCCCCACATCGACCCAGGCATAGTAAAACTGCTGACAGGAAAATAACCAATGTTACTGGCCCACCGGCATCCTGTATGTAATTTCCAGATTAGCTGTAAGTTAAAAATCAGATGTGCTACTCTGCTCAGTGTTATATGGCAGCCTGGATAGGAGGGGGATTTGGGGGAGAATGGATACATGTATATGTGCGGCTGTCCACTTGAAACTTTCACAACATTGTTAATTAGCTATACAGCAATATAAAATAAAACATTAAAAAATCAAATGTGCTCATATTAATTGGCTTTAGTTTAGATCATATACATTCAGTTGATGATCATTTTTAAATTACACATTTATATGAAGCACATCCAAGCACAGAATTCTATAGTTCTGTTTCTAGTTTTGCTTACTCTAAATATCAGAATCTTGACTCCTATCCAGTGTCTCCATGAAACTACCCTCCCCAAGGACTGAAAACAGCCATTTCCCAAAGTGGCCAAAGGAGTAATTTCTGTGCTGGGAAATTCTGGATCCTCTCCCTAGTGTTCACACTGCTCTTGCCCCTTGAGACTCTGTTAGAGCCAGGAGGTCCTCTCCTATTTATATCTGTGTGCTCGCTTAGTAGATCAGTCACGTCCAACTCTTTGTGACACCCCTGGACTGTAGCCTTCCAGGTTCCTCTGTCCATGGAGTTTTCCAGGCAAAAATAGTGGAATGGGTTGCCACTTCCTTCTCCAGGGGGTCTTCCCAACCCAGGGATCAAACGTGCATCTCTAGAGTATCCGGAATTGACAGACAAATTCTTGACCATTGTGCCACTTGGGAAGTCCCTATTTACTTTTAAATTCATCTTATTAAGTCTTCATCTTTACTTCTATACTTTCAGTAAGCATTTTCTTTCTGAACTGAGTCTTCATGAAAAAAATTCTGGCAGATTTTTATCCATTCCTTAAGTCCTGCAAAATTCTGGCTTTGGATCTAAATTCCCAGTTTTCTGCCTTTTGCCTTTTTATGCTAGGCCTGAATTATCTTTGTAGGAATTGACATTCTTCCATGTACTACAACAGTATGTGAGGGGATATAAACCCCTGTTGGCAATAAGTCACATCCTGCCAAGAAGAGGAAGCCGAGACCGAATTCCCCATAAACAATGCCCACTGGGAACTGCTCAGAGGTTCAATGACTTAACACCTGCCACTTCATAGGCATCCTTCGAGATGGAAGAGTAATAAAAGGAAAGTGCTCACCAGGGGATTTATCATTTACCAAGGTAAGCTCATTCCTGAACAACTGGTGTCACTAAATGCTTCTTTTTGGAACCAGACACAAAGTGATACACATGGATTATAAAATACAGTAAGCTAGCATATGTTCACAGTGAAATGAAAGAGCTCACAGTTCAAGATATCATGTCCTTCTACTTCCCTTTCCTTTCAGGTCCCACTGAAATGACAGAATATATTTTTCTAAAGAATAAAAACATAACAGTGTTAGAAAATAAGAATGTGAGTTAGCAGAGGCTCATATATTTTAAAGACAGTCTAGAAAATAAAATAGAAATCAGATGAAATCAAGTTGTCCAAAAAAAGAAAAAGATAGGAACAACGCTAGCCAAAAGAATTAGAAGACTGGTTTTTCACAGTGGTGCTCCAGACAAGTTCCAAATTCAGCCAATAAATACAAAGATTGAGAGTGTGCTGTAGTTATGCCTATTAGCTTGGCAAAATGATAAATAGCGTGGCCTTTTACTCTAAGAAGTGTCCCAGTTTGGGAATATTTACCTAGTGGTCCAGTAGTTAAGAATCTGCCTTCCAATGCAGGGGACATAGGACTGACCCCTGATCAGTTCAGTTCAGTTCAGTCGCTCAGTCGTGTCCAACTCTTTGCGACCCCATGAATCGCAGCACGCCAGGCCTCCCTGTCCATCACCATCTCCCGGAGCTCACTCAGACTCACGCCCGTTGAGTCCGTGATGCCATCCAGCCATCTCATCCTGGGTCGTCCCCTTCTCCTCCTGCCCCCAATCTCTCCCAGCATCACAGTCTTTTCCAACGAGTCAACTCTTCACATGAGGTGGCCAAAGTACTGGAGCTTCAGCTTTAGCATCATTCCTTCCAAAGAAATCCCAGGGTTGATCTCCTTCAGAATGGACTGGTTGGATCTCCTTGCAGTCCAAGGGACCCTCAAGAGTCTTCTCCAACACCACAGTTCAAATGCATCAATTCTTCGGCGCTCAGCCTTCTTCACAATCCAACTCTCACCTCCATACATGACCACAGGAAATACCATAGCCTTGACTAGACGGACCTTAATCAGCAAAGTAACGTCTCTGCTTTTGAATATACTATCTAGGTTGGTCATAACTTTTCTTATACGCCACAGTGCAACTAAGTCCATGTGCCACAACCAGAGAGAAGCCCACTCGCCTCAAGGAAAGATCCCACATGCCACAATGAAGACCCCACATGCTGTAACTAAGACCTGATGCAGCCAAATAAATAATAAATAATTTTTAAGCATCCCAGTTTGGAACATAAGTTATCTGATACCCTTAGCTTTGGAGCATTACCAAAATAATTAAATTGTAATTGAGCCAGTTGGGCCCTCTTACACACCCTTCCCTCACCCATTGAAGAGAGCAGGCAACATGCTGAGGGAGGAAACCAAGAGTGGGTGTTCAGGCCTAAGAGAGAAGCAGCTGCAAACCCCCACATCACCTACAGCTGACTTAAGCCCTAGTAATACCTGCCTTCCTGGGGTAATTGTGGGGTTTGCCAGATTGCCTGACTATACCACAACACTATAGAATGATTATCTCTGCTCCTCCCAAATTCAAATGTTGAGACTTAATCCCTGATATGATAATATTTGAAAGCCTTTGGAAGGTAATTAGGTCATGAGGGTGGAGCCCCCACAAATGGGATTAGTGCCTTTATAAAAGAGGCCCCACTGAATCCTCCTACACTGTTAGTAAGAATGTAAATTGATGCAGCCACTATGAAGAACAGTATGGATGTCCCTTAAAAACAAAAATTCGTCTACCACATGATCCAGCAATTCTACTCCTAGTCATATACCTGGAGAAAACTATAATTCAAAGAGATACATGCACCCCATTGTTCCTTGCAGCACTATTTACAATAGTCAGGACATGGAAGTAACCTAAATCTTTATCAGTAGGAATAAGGAAGATGTGGTACATATATACAACGGAATATAACTCAGTCATAAAAACAAACAAAATAACGTCATTTGCAGCAACATGGATGAACCTAGAGATTGTCATACTGAATGAAGTTAGGCACAGAAAGACAAATATCATAGATTGTTTATATGTGGAATCTAAAGAAAAAGGTACAAATGAACTTATCTACAAAACAGAAGTACAGTCACAGATGTAGAAAACCAACTATGGTCACCAAGAGGTAAAGGAGGGAGGAATAAATTATGAGTTTGGGATTGACATTTACACACTAATATATATATATATGCTGCTGCTGCTGCTAAGTCGCTTCAGTCGTGTCAGACTGTGCGACCACACAGACGGCAGCCCACAAGGCTCCGCTGTTCCTGGGATTCTCCAGGTGAGAAAACTGGAGTGGATTGCCATTTCCTTCTCCAATGCATGAAAGTGAAAAGTGAAAGTAAAGCTGCTCAGTAAGTGTCCAACTCTTCGTGACCCCATGGACTGCAGCCTACCAGGCTCCTCTGTCCATGGGATTTTCCAGGCAAGAGTACTGGAGTGGGTTGCCATTGCCTTCTCCATATATATATATGAAGTGAAGTCGCTCAGTCGTGTCCGACTGTTTGCAACCCCATGGATTGTAGCCTATGAGACTCCTCAGTCCATGAGATTTTCTAGGCAAGAGTACTGGATTGGGTTGCCATTTCCTTCTCCAGGGGATCTTCCAGACCCAGGGATCGAACCTGGGTCTCCCACATTGTAGGCAGACGCTTTACTGTCTGAGCTACCAGGGAAGGTATATATACATATATATATAATAGATAACTAATAACCTACTGTACAGCACAGGGAACTCTATTCCACACTCTGTAACAGCCTATATGGGAAAGAATCCAAAAAGAAAAGAGTGGATATATGTATGTATGTGCGTATATATATATATATATAGCTGATTCACTGTGCTGTACACCTGAAACTAACATAGCATTGTAAATCAACTACGCCCCAATAAAAGGTTTTTAAAAAAAAAAAAAAAAAGGCCCTAGAGAGTTCCTTTGCCCCTTCCATTATGTGAAGACACAGCAAGAAGACAACTATATATGAACTAGCAAGCATGCTCTCATCAGCCCCAAATCTGCCAATACCTTGATCGTAGACTTCCCAGCATCAAGAACTGTGAGAAATAAATTTATGTTGTTTACAAGCCAACCAGTCCGTGTATTCTGTTATAGCAAACAGAACAGACTAAGACACATGGGAAAACTCTGTGAGCTGACTCTATCACTGGACCTCCTATTTAAAGGAGAGGCCTGACAGGAAAACGACTTTGAAACCACACTAATCCATCTAGTCCTTCATTTGTAAACACAAACCAGCAACCATAAGTCACATAAGACATCTGAGAAAAACCAAGAACACAAAATAGAAGACTCCAAGGGGAAGAGATAATGCTGAAAACAGGTGGGGGAAGAGGGTTGTTTTTGTTTTTAATTCTAATTAGTACCTTGAAGATATTCAAGAAGACATGGCACCCATAAAACAAGAGCAAGCTAATAGGAACAAAGAAAATACAGGACAAGAGAAAGCTCCTGGAAATTAAAAATATTTAATGCACAAACTGTATAATAGGAAAGACAGAATGAAAACTAAGACTGAAGAAATCTCTTAAAATATGTATGAAAATGACAAAAATGAAATGTGAAAAAAAAACACTTGGGAGAAAAAAATATAAACAATGGATGGAAGGAAATAAATAGAAGAAAATTTCTCTACACAAGAATAAGACAACTCTTCAAAGCAAAAGGGCCATCAAGTGCCAATCAGGATGAATGAAAATGAAAAACATACATAAACATTCATAAAATTTTGAATTCTAAAAATAAAGAGAAAAACATTTAAAACTTCCAGAAGGAAAGAAGTTTTCCTCCAGAAAGAAGTCTTCCTCCACAAGGAAAAAAAAGGTTAGCCCCAGAGTTACAAGAATTAGACCAACATGAAATTTCTCATCAGCCACAAGGATGATAGAAAACACAGGAGTGATGCCTTCCAGTTTTAAGGAAAATATTTTGAACTTAAAATTCTATACCCAGTAAAATAATCGATCATGAAGGGGCAATAAAAACATCTTTAAACATGCAAGAGCATTTACAGACAAGGTGTCTCCAAAATAACTACTCAAGAATGTACAAGAAGAAGAATAACAGTTTAAGTATTGAAAGTAAAGTTGAGTGGAGGAAACAATAAAAGGATGATGATCAGCTAGAGTCCATAATGAAAATAAAAATGCCTGACATGATGACCTACATATCTGTTCCAGGTAGACCACCAATTCTACAGAAAAAAGGGAGGCATGTCTAGTAATAGTAGTGTTAGTCGCTCAGTCGTGTCCAACTCTTTGTGGTCGCATGAACTGCAGACCTCCTGTCCATGGGATTCTACAGGCAACAATACTGGACTGGACTGCCACTCCCTTTTCCAGAGGATCTTCCCGACCTACAGATCAAACCCAGGTCTCCTGCATTGCAGGCAAGATTCTTACCATTTGAGCTACAGGGAAGACCTTAAAAGGTAAAATAAACCAATTTCTTTGGGAAAGTACAATTATGTATTAGCTCTTTGCTAAAACAATAATTTCTCTAAGAACTCCCCATAAAGTAGTCATTGTTTGATATAAAGAACATAAAGTGAGGACTTTCCTGGTGGCTCAGTGGTAAAGAACCCACCTGCCATTGCAGGAAACACGGATTTGACCCTTGATTCAGGAAGCCCCACATGAGGTGGAGCAGCTAAGTCTAGGCACCACAACTATTGAACCTGCACCCTAGGACCTGGGAACCACAGCTACTGAAGTCTGCATGCCCTAGAGCCCATGCTCCACAGCAAAAGAAGCCGCTGCAAGAAGCCCACACACCACAACTAGAGTAGCCCCCACCAGCAGCAGCTAGAGAAAAGCCCGGCAACAACAAAGACCCAGAACAATCAAACAGAAATAAATTGGTTTTTTAAAAGAACATAATGTGAGATTTTTAGAACTGTGTTTTATAATAAGCCTAGGGATATCTCAAATATAATCCCAAGGTCCCAACAAGAGTTTCTGTGGGCCCAACATTCTGTAGTTTCTAAGGCCCAACATCAGTTCTCTGCTGAAGTGATGAAGTTCAAAAATGTATTTTAGGATATTTAAATGAGCAAATGAACTTCATGTCCTTTGAGCTATCATCTAAATTATTATTCCTCTCTGGTGAAGTACAAGTCAAGAGTTGTCACTTCTGTTCCTTAAACCTAAAGTAAGAAACTGACTTCAAGAAAGAAATGAAGAAAAATGTATATAAACATGCTTTACAAAGTATCAGAAGATGTGAGAGGGGCAACAGAGACTTGACTCTTCAAGGAAAATTATAAAAATGCCTCTCAAAAGTGTTTACCTGACCCTAAGCACCCCCTTGTTGCCCCAGGGGACGTTAACTCCCCTGTAGATACTAGCTATACTTACATATGGCCAAGCAGACAACCATGGAGAAAGAAAAAAACATGCAAGGCTGTATGATGATTGTGGTTGGCCCCTTTCGCCATAAAAAGAACTTAAATTTTCCTTTTATTACTGCATTTGTATAAAGACAAATATATTACTATTCTATAATAAAACATTTTTATAGATTTAAAAAATTATTCCTCTCAACTGCACTTGTGCTAAACACTAAATGACTATAAGGTTGAGATTGAACTTCCTAGGAAATACCTGGAAAGCTGCTACTCTGTGTTGCTAGCTGAATATAGATGTATAAGGCAGAAGAGCAAGCTGGTAACAGTGTTAACATTCTTTTGTGACAGCTGAGGAGCCCACCAAAGACATGTGCTTGGACAGGAAGCCATCCTTCACCATTTCAGTGGGCAAGACAATAGCCATTAGCAGAAGCAAAATTATCTTAGACATTGTTTTTAATCTGCTCCAGAAGAGAGGCAAAAGAAGTCATTAAACTTTCAAAGTCCTTTTTCCTACAGGGTGCTGGAAATAGACTTCACTCCTCAAATCTCAGCAAGGCCGAAATAATTTGTCTGCCTCAATCAAACAAAATATCAATGAAGCACTCATGGAATGCTTGTCTTTGAGCCATGTGCTTCCAGTTACACAGAGAAGATAACTAAATGAGGCTACCCTATCTATTTTATGAAATGATTATAAATCAGTTAAATGTTAGGGAACATTTATTAAAAAGAGTAACCTGAATTTCAGAATATGACCTGGAGGAACCCCCTCACCCCCTGAAATAATTTTCTTATAGGGCTGACAGTTTGTTTGACTTGGTTTCAGACAATAAAACCATATCCATTTATGTATTATGTACGCTTGCCTTTCCTTACAGAAGGAGGAAATGCATCTAGAAAAAACCCGAAGTGTTAGAGGATCACTATGACCTAAGTTTAAAAGATGGGAGGGACCTAAGACTGCTCTGCTGGAAATTTTTAATTGTAAGCACAATGCTGTTCTCATGTTAGCAAGAGGTTTTAGACCCATAAAAATGAGATTGATAATGGGGACTTCCTTCATGGTCCAGTGGCTAAGACTCCACGCTTTCAATGCATGGGGCCCAGGTTCAATTCCTACTTGGAGAACTGGACCCCACATGCCACAACTAAGTAAAGATCCTGCATGCCACAACTAAGCTCCTGAGTGCCACAACTAAGACCCAGTGCAGCCAAATAAATAATTATTAAGTGAGTCTGATGAAGGAGCCCTCAGAAGAAGAAGCCAAGATAGTGAAGCAAGATACTTGAGATCTCCTTCCACCAGATCATCTGTGTGAGCACTTTTACTCAGGAAACTCTCCTTACCCATGCATCCTCAGTAATAAAATGCCACATTATGGGGCCATCATTAAGTGAGAAAATGTTTGCAAAGCACTTTATAAACAGAAAAATACTCAAAAATGCCTTTTTTTAATGAAAAAAATAACAGGTGAAAAAGAGGAAATCATCTAGGTTCATATAGTCAATGTCACTATTACTACTATAACTAAAGAGGGTCTAAAGTAATTTTCTGAATATTTTCAGTAGAAATTGGCAAATACGCATTGATTCTTTGTCTCCAAACAATGTCAATGTGACCTTAGTGTTTAAAATTAGTTAGTAAATGTAGCAATTCTGTTAACAAGACTAAGAGTAAGGGGAAGATTTAGGAGGTTTCCATTGGGCCCATGAGTGATCACAGCAACTATGAGCCCATAATTAACAAGCACACTCTCTTTCTTCATTTAACTCCAGAGCATTTTGTCCTTCACCAAATGTAGCTTAGAGGACACTGTCTAGGCAGTTGGCTTTAGCTCCCCCAAACCATGAAATGAGGAAGCATCATGGAGAATTTGGGGGTGTCCCTATAAAATCCTGATAGCACAGACTAATATTTCCTCAAGAAGGCTGGTCCCAGTCCAGAAGTTGAAGAATATCTCCAAACATGGAGTGTCACTTGAGGTTTGAGGGTTGTAGGATTTTGGGTTGGGCAAAATTTCCCTCAAGCCAAATTAATAACTTAAGCTTTTTCCCTTCTTAATGTTCTTTCATTCTTCACAATCTGGCCTGTGTGGTTGGGAGCCAAAGTAATTCATTAAAGACATGAGGAAAGAACAATGAACAGGGCAAGGTTTTAGAGACAAAAAAAAAAGAGTTCCCCAGCCTTCAAGATTTCCTGATTTGACTCCAAGAGCACATTCCGATACAATTGAAAAATGTGTATCCCAAATCAGGGTTTTCTACTGAAACTCAGTGGTGACCTGCATCTGCGAGGATTTGTTGACATTTAAAAAGCAAACTAACAGGAGAATTGAGGCAAAAAAAAAAAAAACCCTTCCATGATTTTTTAAAATTCTCATGCTCACAAAAGAGCTTGGAAACAAAGTTAGGGGAGTCAACAAACACTAAAGGGCCCTGGGATTGTTTTCCTCTGGGTTGAGCCAATTTGCTTATCAGGTCCAGATATTTGGAAAACTTGATTTATTGAGAGTTTTGTTCCTCTCATGACTTCCTACAGCTTAATGAAGAAATATAAAAATATTTTACTAATTCATTTCTCTTCGAGCATACATGAATTATACTATACACATTACAAGTTAAATCGATAGAATCTTCCCATGAGCCTCACCATGTGGCTTTCTTCTGTAAGTATAGATTCACAACTGGAGATTTAAGACTTCACTGTAATACAGTGAAAAGAATAACAGCTACTGTGTACTGAGCACTCCTTAAAAGTCAGATGCTGTATGAAGCATTTCACATGAATTAATCCTCAGAACAATCCTACTAGGTACTCGCTATTATTAACACCACTTTACAAGTAAGAAAAATTAAGGCCTAGCACAATTATGTAATAGAATCTGATTTCAAACACTGACTGTAAAAGGAGCTCAGAAGAGATTCTAAGGAGATGGTGGGTGGTACCATGCAGAAATGATTAGAGAACTGCACATTAATGTACCCACGCCTATGTCCAGAGGTCAAAGACAGGAAGATGAGACCTCTCTCAACAAAAGTGATGCTCCAGGGGACTTCCCTGGCGGTTCAGTGATTAAGGCTTCCTGTTGCCAATGCAGGGGTGTGGGTTCAACCCCTGGTTGGGGAACTAAGATCCCACATGCCCTGGGGCACAGCCAAAAGATTTTTTTCAAAGTGATACTCAGGATGTACTTCAAAACACAGACTCCCTCTCAATCAAACCTGGGGCCCTGTGACTCCTTACATTTCATTGCTTCCAGGCTTCTCTCTGCTTCACAGTGGAGTACCTCCGCCCTCCGCCAGAGAACCTGACTGACCTCTCACTGGAGGCTTTCCCAAACCCCTGTCCAAAACTTGTTTTCTTACCAACCTTTTTCTTATGGATACAATACTAGAAAACTGGATTTTTATCTACATTCTCTTACAATTTGATTATCTACAGCAAAAACTATATTGCTATGAACTATGCCAGGATCAGAATATTTCCTATACAGATAAAAAATAGCTATATTTTCCCACAGCCTATCCATTCAAAATGAAAAAAAAAAAAAAATCAGAATCTACCCCAAGGATCACAAGAGCCTGGAAAAAGCTGAAGGACATTTAATTTCCCTTTGTGAGGCACAGTCCAGCTATTCAAGGGAAATCAAGCCACCTGTCACAAAGTGAGAGGAAAGAACCCCATGTGGGAAAGACAGAGATGTGAGAAGGAAACTCGAGGAGGGCTCTTATCTGCTTCACACCCCAGGGCTTACACAGGAAGCTGTGTTTCTCAGAGCTTGTGTTTGTCATTTTGAGATGTGTAGGGCTATAAATTAAGTTTCTTTAGTACATACTGGTTTCTGAGCCTTAATTTCTGAAACCATTTGGCAAATAAAATCTGCTGGAGCCAAGACTAAGTGATTTATTGCAGGAATATTTACTGAACTTCAGTAAATATTGAGTAAAGGCTCTATTCTAGACAGAGAAGGAAAAATAAGTAAGCCAGCCATCATGTTCAAAGGTCATGTAAATGTGCACAGCAATGAAGTGGAAGGGAGGCCTAGAGGGCCACGGAAAGCAGAGTAAAGGAAAGTCAAGTCCAGGTGGGGGTGGTCAAAGTCATTCCCACCTGTCCTGGGAAGCTCTGAAGGGAACTTAGGCGAATACAAACTGTGGAGTGTGGTAGGCTGGACCCAATCCAAGCTGAGTCATAGTCATTTACTAAAAAGATTAGGCATTTGGTGGAGGTGGTCTGCCACCCAAAATGTGGTGAAATATGGGTTTTGCAAGAGGACATCTACAGTTCCTCCTCAGCTGTACCTTCTAGCAGAATATTGGACCAATTGAAAAGATGAAAAGAAAAACATAGAAGCCTTGATTTCTTTACCTATTCATGAAGCAGCCAAATAAAACACATTTTAAAGGAGATGAAAGAGAGCCAGAACTTTGAGCAGAAAAGAAGTCTGCCCACATCTCCGCCCCTCTTCTGCCCACACTCTGGTCCAAGCCACCTCACCTCTCCTCCTGGCTGTGGTAATAGCCTCCCCTTGGGTCTCCTCACTCCTACACTTTCATCTATTTTCAACAGAACAGAGTGACAGTTCCAGAATTGCAGTAGTTTCCGATTGCTGCTCTAGGAAATCACCACAAATGTAGTTGTTTAAAACAGTACTAACGTATTGTCTTATTATTATGGAAGTCAAAAGAGTGAAAATGGATCTCACAGGGATGAAACTGAGCTGTTCATCAAGACTGGGTCTGTGCTTTGCCTTTTCTAGCCTCTAGGGCTGCCCTAATTCCTTGGTCATGTATGCCATCACTCTGACTCCTGCTTTCATTACTACAGCACCTCCTCTAGCTTCTGCATCCCTCTTATAAGAAACCCTTTTCATTACAACAAGCCCACTTTTATAATCTAGAATAACTGTCCCATCTTAAGATCCTTAACTCCATCACATCTGCAAAGTGTCTTCTACCATGTAAGGTCACAGGTTCACAAGTTCCAAGGATTAGGACATGGACACTTTTATCTTTGCATGAGCGGGGCATGAATCTGCCTACCACAAGACTCATCTCTGTCCTCCACACAAAATGTCCAATTTTGCTCAGGAGAGAAGCCATTTCTTCTAATGAAGCTTAAGCTTCAGCTTACCTCACTTGCACATTTCATCCCAAGACCCTGGGAGTAACACTAGAAATCTGTTTCACTCTGTCTTTTTTTTTTGATGTGCAAGATTAAAATATTTTAGCCACAAGGGCTAAGATCATTGTCTCCACTCTATTCCCTCCCATCACATTTTGCCTTGTACTAGACAATGCTGGGATAAAAGACTGTCAAGTTAAAAATACACTGGGTTTGTGTTTAGCAGAATGTATTTATGTGATTCACTGTCACTTCCATATAAAGTTACTGGCGGTCACCCCCAAAGTAGGAATAGTTCTGTCTCCATGGGGAATTACCTAGCATGGCAAGATGAAAGTGCATAGCCCAAGGTCATATGGCAATATGACTGTGTCTGGTAGCACCTGGAAGCAGAAGTATGTGAATCATGGAAGAAACAGGAGTTTGCAACACTGAGCCAGAAGTTAATCTGTGAAGGATTCCTCCCATCATCACACATGTAAAATTGTACATGGAAGGTTTACTTTTCATTAACTACTAGTCAAAACAAAATTCATCTCGCATTATAGTATTAGGAGAATCAAATGCTTGAGTATCCTTGATATGTAATAAGCCTATCATATATTTTTCTCTTTACATGAGGATTGAATGTATAAAATTTATTATGATCCCAGGGCTGACAGAGCACAAACCCATTTGCAATAGTATCATAAATAGTTAAGCACATCTGTAACAGCTCAAATATGAAGGAAACTTGACAGAAGTTTTCCCAAGGTTAACAGTTCTAAATCTTTACATGACATTATGGAGTCATGAAGTTGCAAAGTTACTCTCAGTTCACTTCAGTTGCTCAGTCATGACCGACTCTTTGTGACCCCATGAATAGCAGCACTCCAGGCCTCCCTGTCCATCACCAACTCCTGGAGTTCACTTATACTCACGTCCACTGAGTCGGTGATGCCATCCAACCATCTCATCCTCTGTTGTCCCCTTCTCCTGCCCCCAATCCCTCCCAGCATCACAGTCTTTTCCAATGAGTCAACTCTTTGCATGAGGTGGCCAAAGTATTGGAATTTCAGCTTTAGCATCATTCCTTCCAAAGAACACCCAGGACTGATCTCCTTTAGAATGGACTGGTTGGATCTCCTTGCAGGCCAAGGGACTCTCAAGAGTCTTCTCCAACACCACAGTTCAAAAGCATCAATTATTCGGCATTCAGCTTTCTTCACAGTCCAACTCTCACATCCATACATGACCACTGGAAAAACCATAGCCTTGACTAGATGGACCTTTGTTGGCAAAGCAATGTCTGCTTTTGAATATGCTATCTAGGTTGGTCATAACTTTTCTTCCAAGGAGGAAGTGTCTTTTAATTTCATGGCTGAAATCACCATCTGCAGTGATTTTATTCTAGGCTATCATAATTTAAAAACTAATTTTAATGTGCTAGAGGGAAAAATGAATTATCTTTCTAGTATCTCTACAGAAAGTTATGCACAAAACAATGGTCATAAAAGAGGCAATCAAAAAATAGGGCACCAAAAGTAGAGGAACAAAGGTATTATAAAGGTCTATCAAGTAGTGAATTAACAAAGCTGTTATTTTTCTGAATTTTGTGATATGCACGGTATGTTACAGATTTTCAAAATTGAGATTTATAAGGATTTTTTTTCTCATGCTAAATGAGCATTACCTTTAATACTTAGTTTTGTATTAGTTTAAAGCTTCAAAAAAAAAATAACTGGATCTAGCCCTAACCACCACCCTCCCCCTTGCTCAGTCAGTCATCTCCAGGCACAGTGCCTCTTTGTTGTTCCTCTAACAGGCCAGGCACACTCTCACCTCAAAGTGTTACACTTGCTGGTCTCTCTGGCTAAAATGCTTGTCCTCCAGTAACTACATGACCCCCTTCTCACTTCTTTCAGATATTTGCTCAACTATGTCTTTCTCAATTCAGCCTTCCCTGATTATCGTTTTTAAAACTGCAACACCTCCAGTACACAAGATGACTAACTTATTCATTTATTGTTAACTATCTCTCCCCCTCCCCCCACAAGAATGTAAACTTCATACAGGTTTAAGAGTTTTTTATTTTTAAAATCTGTTTTGTCAATGAATTTCACCTTTTTATCAAGGGCACATGTAACCTTAACCAGGACAGATCACATCCTGGGCCATAAATCTAGCTGTGGTAAATTCAAAAAAACTGAAATCATTCCAAGCATCTTTTCTGACCATAATGCAGTAAGTTTAGATCTCAATTACAGGAGAAAAACTATTAAAAATTCGAACATATGGACTGAACAACATGCTGCTGAATAACAACAAATCACAGAAAAAATCAAAAAAGAAATCAAAATACGCATAGAAATGAATGAAAATGAAAACACAACAACCCAAAATCTGTGGGACATGGTAAAAGCAATGCTAAGGGGAAGGCTCATATCAATACAGGCATACCTCAAGAAACAAGAAAAAAGTCAAATAAATAACCTAACTCTACACCTAAAGCAACTAGAAAAGGAAGAAATTAAGAACCCCATGATTAGGAGAAGGAAAGAAATCTTAACAATTAGGGCAGAAATAAATGCAAAACAAACAAAAGAAACCATAGAAAAAAATCGACAAAGCCAAAAGCTGGTTCTCTGAGGATAAATAAAATTGACAAACCATCAGCCAGACTCATCAAGAAACAAAGGGAGAAAAATCAAATCAATAAAATTAGAAATGAAAATGGAGAGATCACAACAGACAACACAGAAATTCTGGATCATAAGACACTACTATCAGCAACTATATGCCAATAAAATGGACAACTTGGAAGAAATGGACAAATTCTTAGAAAACTACAACTTTCCAAAACTGAACCAGGAAGAGATAGGAAATCTTAACAGACCCATCACAAGCACGGAAATTGAAACTGTAATCAGAAATCTTCCAGCAAACAAAAGCCCAGGTCCAGATGGCTTCACAGCTGAATTCTACCAAAAATTGATAGAAGAGATAACACCTATCCTACTCAAACTCTTCCAGAAAATTGCAGAGGAAGGTAAACTTCCAAACTCATTCTATGAGGCCACCATCACCCTAATACCAAAACCTGACAAAGATGCCACAAAAAAGAAAACTACAGGCCAGTATCAATGATGAACATAGATGCAAAAATCCTTAACAAAATTCCAGCAACCAGAATCCAACAACGCATTAAAAAGATCATACATCATGACCAAGTAGGTTTTATCCCAGGGATGCAAGGATTCTTCAATATCCACAAATCAATCAATGTAATACACCACATTAACAAATTGAAAAATAAAAGCCATATGATTATCTCAATAGATGCAGAGAAAGCCTTTCACAAAATTCAACATCCATTTATGATAAATGCTCTCCAGAAAGCAGGAATAGAAGGAACATACCTCAACATAATAAAAGTGACATATGACAAACCCACAGCAAACATTATCCTCAATGGTGAAAAACTGAAAGCATTTCCCTTAAAGTCAGGAACAAGACAAGGGTGCCTACTTTCTTCACTACTGTTCAACATAGTTTAGGGAGTTTTGGCCACAGCAATCAGAGCAGAAAAAGAAATAAAAGGAATCCAAATTGGAAAAGAAGAAGTAAAACTCTCGCTGTTTGCAGATGACATGATCCTCTACATAGAAAACCCTAAAGACTCCACCAGAAAATTACTAGAGCTATTCAATGAATATAGTAAAGTTGCAGGATATAAAAACAACACACAGAAATCCCTTGCATTCCTATACACTAATAATGAGAAAACAGAAAGAGAAATTAAGGAAACATTCCATTCACCATTGCAATGAAAAGGATAAAATACTTAGGAATATATCTACCTAAAGAAACTAAAGACCTATATATAGAAAACTATAAAACACTAGTGAAAGAAATCAAAGCTAATAGATGGAGAAATAAACCATGTTCATGGATCGGAAGAATCAATATAGTGAAAATGAGTATACTACCCAAAGCAATCTATAGATTCAATGCAATCCCTATCAAGCTATCAATGGTATTTTTCACAGAGCTAGAATAAATAATTTCACAATTTGTATGGAAATACAAAAAACCTCGAATAGCCAAAGCAATCTTGAGAAAGAAGAATGGAAATGGAGGAATCAACCTGCCTGACTTCAGGCTCTACTACAAAGCCACAGTCATCAAGACAGTATGGTACTGGCACAAAGACAGAAATATAGATCAGTGGAACAAAATAGAAAGCCCAGAGATAAATCCACACACCTATGGACACCTTATCTTCGACAAAGGAGGCAAGAATATACAATGGATTAAAGACAATCTCTTTAACAAGTGGTGCTGGGAAAACTGGTCAACCACTTGTAAAAGAATGAAACTAGAACACTTTCTAACACCATACACAAAAATAAACTCAAAATGGATTAAAGATCTAAATGTTAGACCGGATACTATACAACTCCTAGAGGAGAACATAAGCAAAACACTCTCTGCCATAAATCACAGCAGGATCCTCTATGACCCACCTCCCAGAATACTGGAAATAAAAGCAAAAATAAACCAATGGGATCTAATTAAAATTAAAAGCTTCTGCACAACAAAGGGAACTATAAGCAAGGTGAAAAGACAGCCTTCAGAATGGGAGAAAATAATAGCAAATGAAACAACTGACAAAGAACTAATCTCAAAAATATATAAGCAACTCCTACAGCTCAATTCCAGAAAAATATATGACCCAATCAAAAAATGGGCCAAAGAACTAAACAGACATCTCTCCAAAGAAGACATACAGATGGCTAACAAACACATGAAAAGATGCTCAACATCACTCATTATCAGAGAAATGCAAATCAAAACCACAATGAGGTACCATTTCATGCCAGTCAGAATGGCTGCTACCCAAAAGTCTACAAGCAATAAATGCTGGAGAGGGTGTGGAGAAAGGGGAACCCTCTTACATTGTTGGTGGGAATGCAAACTAGTACAGCCACTATGGAGAACAGTGTGGAGATTCCTTAAAAAAACTGGAAATAGAACTGCCATACAACCCAGCAATCCCACTGCTGGGGATACACACCAAGGAAACCAGAATTGAAAGAGACACGTGTACCCCAATGTTCAATGCAGCACTGTTTATAATAGCCAGGACATGGAAGCCACCTAGATGTCCATCAGCAGACAAATGGATAAGAAAGCTGTGGTACATATACACAAGGGAGTATTACTCAGCCATTAAAAAGAATACATTTGATCAGTTCTAATGAGGTAGATGAAACTGGAGCCTATTATACAGAGTGAAGTAAGCCAGAAAGAAAAACACCAATACAGTATACTAACATATATATTTGGAATTTAGAAAGATGGTAACAATAACCCTGTATGTGAGACAGCAAAAAAGACACAGATGTATAGAACAGTCTTTTGGACTCTGGAGCGAGCAAGGGTGGGATGATTTGGGAGAATGGCATTGAAACATGTATAATATCATATGTGAAACGAATTGCTAGTCCAGGTTCAATGCATGATACAGGGTGCTCGGGGCTGGTGCACTGGGATGACCCAGAGGGATGGTATGGGGAGGGAGGTGGGAGGGGGGTTCAGGATTGGGAACATGTGTATACCCGTGGCAGATTCATGTTGATGTATGGCAAAACCAATACAATATTGTAAAGTAATTAGCCTCTAATTAAAATAAATAAATTTATACTAGAAAAACAAACCAAAAAAATATATATTTTGTCCACAGTTGTTTCTTTTCTGTTTGGAACAGTGTCTGGTGAGTAACAGGTACTAGTATGTATCTATGAAATGACTGACTGACTGACTGGATGAGTGGATAAATGAGTAAGTGAATGATTGAACTACCAGCCAAGGTTGAAATTAACATAAGACAACCAGCACTACCACAGTGATACAAGATCATTTCAGTCAAAATCATTGAAATGTGATGTTTTAATTGGTTTATTCATCATATGAAGGCAGGTTTACAATTCACAGTAGGCTTTTCATTTCTGAATTATTAAAAGTATTTTTCTTTATAAAAAATACCATGTTTGGGATTACCTCATAAACTTTCAGACTTCATTCCACCATCAAGAGAAAATCCAGATTTCAAAATTAAGACTAGAAATAAAAAATCTTAATCTTCTTTAAATTACAAAGTTCTATTAGAACAAATAGTGAAAGTAATGTTTTGGAGAATAGGTCCACCATCCTGATTGTGGGCTGGGAAGTGTGGGATCTTGCCATCCTGGGGAGTGAGATTTCGACATTTTATAGACAAAATCTCTATAGCCTCCCAGGTGGTAATAGTGGTAAGGAACCTGCCTGCCAGTGCAGGAAACATAAGAGATGTGGGTTCAAATCCCTGGGTCAGAAAGATCCCCCAGAGGAGGGCATGGCAATCCACTCCAGTATTCTTGCCTGGAGAATCCCATGGACACAGGAACCTGGTGTGCTACAGTCCACAGGACACAGGAACCTGGTGGGCTACAGTCCACAGAATCACAAAGAGTCGAAAACGACTGAAGCAACTTAACACACACACAGCATTTACTAAGACTACTTAAAATAATAACAACGACAGCAACCATTCAGTAGGTGCTTACTATATGCCAGGTATTGGCTCAAACACTAAATTAAAGGACTGTTCTAAGGTGTGGGTCTATGGAAGGAATATAAAGCATCTTTAATAATAACTCATTATACTTCTATGGATGAAATTTTTCAATTAAGAGAATTTTTTTAATAAAACTGAAGTATGACAATTAGATTATTACACAGCTGGAAATACTAAATAATAAACTGGAGAATTGGAACAATGTATTTGGAAATATGTTCTAACACCAATAAACATGTATGACATAGAATGCAATTCTGAGTATTACTACATTATTCACTGCAATGAGGCAGCTCAAAATAGATCTATATTTGTATATGTGTCATAGCTAAAGCTTAAACCCATTCTAGTAAAGATGACTGATTAACATATTGATTAACAATTATTTTCTTATTCAACTTAACTATTCATTTTGCTCATTTCTTACTTCTAATCCTAACAGTCTAAAATACTTACCTAATGACCCAGATAATCACGATGGTGTGATCACTGACCTAGAGCCAGACATCTGGAATGTGATGTCAAGTGGGCCTTAGAAATCATCACTATGAACAAAGGTAGTGGAGGTGTCGGAATTCCAGTTGAGCTATTTCAAATCCTGAAAGATGATGCTGTGAAAGTGCTGTACTCAATATGCCAGCAAATTTGGAAAACTCAGCAGTGGCCACAGAACTGGAAAAGGTCAGTTTTCATTCCAATCCCAAAGAAAGGCAATGCCAAAGAATGCTCAAACTACCACACAACTGCACTCATCTCACATGCTAGGAAAGTAACACTCAAAATTCTCCAAGTCAGGCTTCAGAAATACGTGAACCATGAACTTCCAGATGTTCAAGCTGGATTTAGAAAAGGCAGAGGAACCAGAGAGCAAATTGCCAACATCTGTTGGATCATCAAAAAAGCAAGAGAGTTCCAGAAAAACATCTATTTCTGCTTTATTGACTATGCCAAAGCCTTTGACTGTGTGGATCACAATAAACTGTGGAAAATTCTGAAAGAGATGGGAATACCAGACCACCTGACCTGCCTCTTCAGAAACCTATATGCAGGTCAGGAAGCAACAGTTAGAACTGGACGTGGAACAACAGACTGGTTCCAAATAGGAAAACGAGTACGTCAAGGCTGTATATTATCACCCTGCTTATTTAACTTATATGCAGAGTACATCATGAGAAATGCTGGGCTGCAAGAAGGACAAGCTGGAATCAAGATTGCCAGCAGAAATATCAATAACCTCAGATATGCAGATGACATCACACTTATGGCAGAAATGAAGAGGAACTAAAAAGCCTCTTGATGAAAGTGAAAGAGGAGAGTGAAAAAGTTGGCTTAAAGCTCAACATTCAGAAAACGAAGATCGTGGCATCTGGTCCCATCACTTCATGGGAAATAGATGGGGAAACAGTGTCAGACTTTATTTTTGGGGGCTCCAAAATCACTGCAGATGGTGACTGCAGCCATGAAATTAAAAGACGCTTACTTCTTGGAAGGAAAGTTATGACCAACCTAGATAGTATATCCAAAAGCAGAGACATTACTTTGCCAACAAAGGTCTGTCTAGTCAAGGCTATGGTTTTTCCTGTGGTCATGTATGGATGTGAGAGTTGGACTGTGAAGAAAGCTGAGTACCGAAGAATTGATGCTTTTGAACTGTGGTGTTGGAGAAGACTCTTGAGAGTCCCTTGGACTGCAAGGAGATCCAACCAGTCCATCTTAAAGGAGATCAGTCCTGGATGTCACTGGAAGGACTGATGCTAAAGCTGAAATTCCAATACTTTGGCCACCTCATGCGAAGAGTTGACTCACTGGAAAAGACTCTAATGCTGGGAGGGATTGGGGGTAGGAGGAAAAGGGGAGAACAGAGGATGAGATGGTTGGATGGCATCACCAACTCAATGGACATGAGTTTGAGTGAACTCCGGGAGTTGGTGATGGACAGGGAGGCCTGGCGTGCTGCAATTCATGGGGTTGCAAAGAGTCGGACACGACTGAGTGACTGAACTCAACTGAACAACTATAGAATAATGTTATATAATGTAGCTTTCGATAATCTTATAAAACAGACTGTTTTAAAACAATCTGCTTCCCAATAAAACAGGAAATATCGGGAAAACCCATCTATTGAGAACAATTATAAGAGATGATACATACAAAGCTGTTTGAAACTACCATGGAACAACAAAATCAGCCAGGATTTTAAGGGAAAAGTTCCAACAAAGAGAAATATACTGAAATGAACCCGATATTCTGTTCCTTTCCCCTGAGCCATGTGGTAATTCCTAACCTGCCCAGAGATGAGACAATAATTAGAATTCAGAGCCTGGCAGGGAAGAAGGGTCCTAGTAACATACTAGGATTTGGATTGACTTAGAGCGAGAACAAACTAAAGCATACAAGGTCTTATAAACACTGAAACCCAGCCTTAACTTGTCTCAGTTCTTGACTGGATCAAAATGACCTGTTCCTTCTCTTACTGCCTGCTGGAAGAAAGGTAAATCTCCTGAAGAAAAATAACATCCAGACCCTCTGTAACTTTTTCACATGCAATGTATAGATTTTAATAATAAACTAACAGGTATGGTACAGCACAATAACAAACTATTGAAAACCAAGAGATAGAAAATATAAGCAGGCTCACAGATAATCTAGATATTGGGACTGTCAGACATGAAGTTTAAAATAAATATGGTAACAAGATGGATAGTTTCACTAGAGAAGCAGTATATATATTAAAGAAACAAATGGAATGTCTTATTCATCTTTTGTGTCACAAGTCCTCTGCAATAGGAACAACCAAGTACCTACTAAATAATATATAGGTATCTTAACTTCAACTAAAGCACTGCCTCCTTTGTAGGCACAGTATATACAGCACCTGGAGCCCACAATACTTTTAAGGAACACAAAAATGTTTAAATTTTCATTTAAAGTTAGAAGAAAAATGGATATAATAATAATGGATACATTTTCCAGTGGTCATGTATGGATGTGAGAGTTGGACTGTGAAGAAAGCTGAGTGCCGAAGAATTGATGCTTTTGAACTGTGGTATTGGAGAAGACTCCTGAGAGTCCCTTGGACTGCAAGGAGATCCAACCAGTCCATTCTGAAGGAGATCAACCCTGGGATTTCTTTGGAAGGAATGATGCTGAAGCTGAAACTCCAGTACTTTGGCCACCTCCTGCAAAGAGCTGACTCATTGGAAAAGACTCTGATGCTGGGAGGGACTGGGGGCAGGAGGAGAAGGGGACGACCCAGGATGAGATGGCTGGATGGCATCACTGACTCGATGGGCGTGAGTCTGAGTGAACTCCGGGAGTTGGTGGTGGACAGAGAGGCCTGGCGTGCTGCGATTCATGGGGTCGCAAAGAGTTGGACAAGACTGAGAGACTGAACTGAATGAAAGATGTAACATTCCCAATCATGATGATGCAAATGATGGTGACACCAAAGTCAGTGCCTCAAGTCATGTGGCCACTGTAACAAGTCCAAGAGGAAGGAACTAGCCTTAGCTTTCTCTGCCAATTAGCACCACAGTGAATATAGTCCCAACTATGTGGCAACATTTCACCTCATTACAAAGCTATTTACAAATGGACTACTTAATAGCTCATTACAAATAGCTATGACAGTCTGTAAAATGAAATTCTATATGAGGAAGATCAGCAAGTTGTGTTCCCCATCAAGAGTGGTTCAAGTAACTAATTTATTAGTTTCCCATTTAAGTATTATTTCATAGTATTTGCGCCCAAGATGTTCAATCCAAAACGACTAAGTAGAATGACTTTTGGAATGGACTTTTGCCAAAAATCAATACGATGACAAACTATTCTAAATCTAAAAGAAAACTTAAAAGAGTTTAAAGCCAAACACAATGTGTGAACATTATAATTAGGTATCATACCAAAAATAAAAACAAGCTCTGAGACATGAGATGTGGGGACAATTGGGGAAACTGAAAAAAATGGAATGTATGTTACTTGTTCTTAAATGTTACATTTCTTGGATGTGGTGACAATACTCCAGTTAAGATGGAGAATGTCCTTGTTCTTAGGAGATCTGTGCTTAAGTATTTGGGGATAAGAGTCATGATGTCTTCAATAACAAAAAGGTTTATGTGTATGCATGTGTTTGGGTGTGTGCTGGTGGCAGGGAAAGGAAAAAGAGGAAGCAAATGTGGCAAAATGTAACAACTGTAGAATTTAGGTGAAAGGTATTTGGGTGTTTATCATTCTTCCAATTTTTTTTAAGTTCCAACATTTTCAAAATTAAAAGTTAGAGGAAAATATAAAAAAATATAACGTTACAGAGAAAAGTTTAAGGTAGAAAAGGTATCTATGATTTCAACATTATGATTTAAGAGCCAGTTTCAAAATGATGCACACCATAGTTCCATCTGGAGATAATGTGGATAAATATACATTAACATATTAATAGAGGTCACTGATTGGAGCTCTCTAAATTGGGCAACATGGCACTCTGGAGCAGTTATCTCTGGACTGTCCAATTACAGTTACTTCTATTTTCTTATTTTTATTCATAAAAAATTGCTTATTTTATACATATGCATTCATATATACATAGAAATTATTTTAAAAGAGTGAAACTGAACTTATCAAAACCTCGCAACAATAGATTCTGTTGGAAACTTGTCCTTGTCAAAACTGGTTAATCTAATGTTTACATTATTAAGATAATACCAGTGACTAGATATAAATAAATCACTTGATTTGAAAAAGAAAAAATGACAAAAATAATTCTGGACTCTTAAATAAGCTTTGGAAATATGAAAATATTGCCCCAGAGGGCATAACTAATGACCTACATGTGCAAATTACACTGAGACAGATTTCAGCTCATTATGAAACTGAACATCGGAATGAATGTGTCCAACAAGTGAACAGACTGCACCAAGAAATAACTGCCTATCAAAGTGGGTTAACCAACTGTCACACATAGGATTAGAAGAAGAGTATTAGATATACTCTAATCCAGCCTTTCCTCTCTAACAAGTCTGAAATAAAGCAGCAGTAATAAACCAAATACACTTCCACTAAAGGAAAAACTACACAATAATCTGTCACTGACTAACAAGGTTTAAGACAAGATTAATACTCTCAGGTCACAATGCTGTATTTCTTAACACTAGAATACTATTTAAACTGTTCTGCTAGACAAATTACTCAACCAAAAACCAAATGTTTCTTGCCATAATGAACCTAAATTATTTCTAACCATATGATCTTAGTTTTAAGTGTTGGTGTATTCATACAATGGAATACTGCTTTACAAGAAAAAACCTGAATAACAAAATATTGATACATGCAATCACATGGAAATATGTCAAAAACCTTACACTTAGTGAAAGAAGACACAAGAATACATGCTGCATGGTTTCATTTATACTAATTTCAAAAATAGGCAAATCAACCAAATAGAAATCAGAAAGTGGTTGTGTACAATGCAGGGAAAATGAAAAAGGGGGGCATAAGGAACTTTCTGGAGTGAGAGAATTATTGTCTCTTGCTTTTTGGTGATAATTACAAATCTACATAAAATTGTCAAAGCTCAAACAGAACACTCAAGATCTATGTGGTTTTTGCTTAGGAATTAAATTTGAAATTAAAATGAATGCTAAAAAAAAATCATATTTGCTTTGTATCTCCTGAAGAACTCAATACTTACCAAGTGATTTCTTCTTACTGCAGAACATTATTGCACTTGATTATTTTTCACCAGGCCTCACAGCTGGCCTATATAAGAAAATGGGATATGTACAAAACATTAGTATTTGAGAAACACTCGTCAACCAAAAATTCCCATCATTCAGCTTTCTTCCTAGTCAAATTTAGATGACTAGGAAGTCATTAACACAACAAAGAATAACAGACTCCATTTATGAGACTTAAATCTAACCAGACAGACACAGAAAACAAACTTATGGTTACCAAATTGGAAAGGGGGAAGGGATAAATTTGGAGTTTGCAATCAAAATATACACACTACTATATATATAATATATAACCAACAAGGATCTGCTGTATAGTACATGAACCTATGTACGATGTCTTGTAATAACCTATAATGGAAAAGAATCTAAAAAAGAATGTATATATGTGTGTATATATACATATATACACACATATGTATATATACACACACATATATACACATATGTATATATACACATATGTATATATACACACATATACATACACATATGTGTATATACATACACATATGTATATATACACACATATACATACACATACATATACATATATATGTACATATATAGAGAGAGAGACCCAAGTCAATTTGTTGTACACCTGAAACAAACACACCATTGTAAATCAATTCTATTTCAATTAAAAATTTTAAGAGAGACAATTCTATATAAAAATTACCTATTTGTATTATAGCAGATATATGGAACAACTTAAAGTAAGAACAAGTATGAAATTCAATTTGGGATTAAAATGGAGCCAAATTTTCTAATGTATCCAAAACTCTGTAAATTTGAATATTACAGAGGTGATGCTCCAACACCTGCCTTTTATTTAAGTGCCAAGTGTGATTCCTTCCAGAGTCACCCAAGTCCAGGAAGTGCAGATGGTCATAAATAGAATTAAATGAAGGAGGAACATGCCTAGACACATAGTAATCAAACTGACAAAAACTAAGGACAGAGAAAATATTAAAAGCAAGAAAGAAAAAGCAACAAATAATAAACAAGGGAATCCCCATAAGACTATCACTTGATTTTTTAACAGAAACTGTACAGGCCAGAAATGACACCCCACTCCAGTACTCTTGCCTGGAAAATCCCATGGACAGAGGAGCCTGGTAGGCTGCAGTCCATGGGGTCGTGAAGAGTCAGACACGACTGAGCAAATTCACTTTCACTTTTCACTTTCATGCAGTGGAGAAGGAAATGGCAACCCACTCCAGTGTTCTTACCTGGAGAGTCCCAGGGACGGCAGAGCCTGGTAGGCTGCCGTCTATGGGGTTGCACAGAGTCAGACACGACTGAAGCAACTGAGCAGCAGCAGCAGTACAGGCTAGAAGGGAGTGGCTTGATATGTTGAAAGTCAGGAAAGGGAAAAACCTAAAATCAAGAATAGTTTACTCAGCGTGACTCTCATTCAGAATTGATGGAGAAATCAAAAGCTTTATAGACAAACAAAAGCTTAAAGAATTCAGCACCACCAAACAAGTGTTACCACAAATGCTAAAGCAATTCTTTAAGCATAAAAGAAAAGGCCACAATTAGAAACAAGAAAATTACAAAATGGTAAAGCTCACTAATAAATGTAAACATATAGTAAAAGTAGGAAATCATCTACACACAAATATGATGTCAAAACAGTAATTGTGAGAAGAGTAAAGTACAAATGCAGGCTATTTGAAATGCATTTTAAATTAAGAAACCAGCAACTTAAAACAATCATGTATACATATAGACTGCCACATCAAAACTTCATGGTAACCACAAACAAAAAATCTATTACAGATAAACACACAGAAAAGAAAAAGAATCCAAACACAACACTAAAGATAGTTATCAAATCACAAGAGAAGTAAACAAAAGAGAAAAGGAATTTTTAAAAGTCCTACAAAATCAAAAACAACTTTAAAATAGCAATAAGAACATATATATCAATAATTATCTCAAATGTAAATAGATTAAATGCTCCAACCAAAAGACATAGGCTGGCTGAATGAATACAAAAACAAGATCCGTATATGTGTTGTCTATAAGAGACCCACTTCAGATCTAGAGACACACACAGACTCAAAGTGAGGGGATAGAAAAAGGTATTCTATGCAAATGAAAATCAAAGGAAAGCTAGAGTAGCAGTACTCCTATCAGACAAAATAGACATTAAAATAAAGACTGTTACAAGACACAAAAAAAGGACATTACATAATAGTCAAGGGATCAACAGAAGAAGATAAAACAATTATATATGCACCCAACACAGGAGCACCTCAATATATTCAGCAAATGTTAACAGACATAAAAGGAAAACTGACAGTAGTACCATAGTGGAGGACTTTAGCATTGCACTTACATCAACAGAAACATCATCCAGACAGAAAATCAATAAGGAAACACAGGCTTTAAATGACACATTAGAACAGATAAATCTAATTGACATTTATAGAGCATTCCATCCAAAATCAGAAGAATATATCTTCTTTTCAAGTGCATATGGAACATTCTCCAGAATAGATCACATGCTGGACAAAGGAAATCTTGGTAAATTTAAAAAAACTGAAGTCATACCAAGCATCTTTTCCAACCACAGTGCTCTGGGACTAGAAATAAATTACAAGAAAAAACGGCAAAAACCACAAACACATAGAGGCTAAACAATATGCTACAAACACCCAATGGTTCACTGAAGAAACCAAAGAGGAAATTAAAATATACCTAGAAACATAAAAATGAAAATACCATAATCCAAAACCTGTGGGACATAGCTAAAGTAGTTCTAAAAGGGAAGTTAATAGTGATACAAGCTTAGCTCAGGAAACAAGAAAAATTACAAATAACAACCTAATCTTACACTAAAGCAACTAGAAAAAGAACAAACAAAACCCAAAGTTAGTGGAAGGAAAGAAATCATAAAGATCAGATTGAAAATAAATGATATAGAGACAAAGAAAACAATAGAAAAGATTAGAGAAACTAAAGATTATTCTTTAAAAAGATAAATAATTGATAAACCTTTACAGACTCATTAAGGAAAAAGAGGATTCAAATCAATAAAATCAGAAATGAAAAAGGAGAAATTACAACTGACAGCACATAAATTCAAAGTATCAGAGACTACTATGAATAACTATACACCAATGAAATGGACAACCTAGAAGAAATGGACAAATTCTTAGAAATGTACAATCAACTAAGATTGAGTCAGGAAGAAACAGAAACTATGAACAGACCAATTATATGTACTGAAATTGAACCTGTAATTTTAAAAAACTCCCAAACAAAAGGCAGGAACAGATCATTTCACAGGTGAGTTCTATTATACACTTACAGATTAGCTAACACCTATCCTTCTGAAACTATTTCAAAAACTGCAGAGGAAAGAACACTCCCAAACTCATTCTATGGGGCCCCCATCACCCTGATACTGAAACCAAACAAAATATCACAAAAAAGAGAAAATTACAGGTCAATATCAATGATCAACACAGACATAAGAATCCTCAATACTAACAAACCAAATCCAACAATGCATTAGAAGGATCATATACCATGATAAAGTAGGATTTATCACAGAGATGCAAAGATTTTTTAATATCTGCAAAATCAGTGTGTGATACACCACATTAACAAGTTGAAGAATAAAAATCATATGATCTAAATAGATGCATAAAAAGGTTTCAACAAAATTAAACACCCAAAATTAAACACCCATTAAAAGAAAAAAGAAAACCTTCTATAAAATGGAAAGAAAATCCTCCATAAAATGGGCATAGGGAAACTACCTCAACATAATAAAGGCCATATACAACAAATCCACAGCTAATATCACACTCAATGGTGAAAAACTGAAAGCATTTCCTCCAAGATCAGGAATAAGACAAAGATGTCTAGTCTTCACCACTTTTATACAATATAGTTTTGAAAGTTCTAGCCACAACAATCTGAGAAGAAATAAAACAAATCCAAATTGGAAAAGAAGAAGTAAACTGTCACTGTTTGCAGATGATGCAACACTATACATAGAAAATCCTAAAGATATTACTAGAAAGCTACTAGAACTCAATGAATCTGGTAAAGTTTCAGGATAAAAATTTAAAACACAGAAATCAGCTTCACTCCTATACACTAATAATGAAAGATCAGAAAAAAAATTAAGAAAACAATCCCATTTACCACTATAAAATACTTGGAAATAAACCTAGCTGAGGAGGCAAAATACCTGTACTCCAAAAACTATTAGATGCTAATGAAAGAAATCAAAGAAGACACAAATAGATCAAAAGATATAACATGTTCTTGGTTTGGAAGAATCAATAATGTCAAAATGGCAATACTATCCAAGGCAACCTACACATTTAATTCAACTTCTATCAAATTACCAATGGCATTTTTCATAGAACTAGAAAAAAAATTTTAATTTGTATGGAAACACAAAAGACCTCAAATAGCAAAAACAGTCTTGAGAAAGAAAAACAGCTGGAGGAATCAGGCTCCCTGACTCCAGCCTATTGTACAAAACTATAATCATTAAAACAGTATGGTACTGGCACAAAAATGGAACTGAAGATTCATGAAACAGGATAGAAAGCCCAGAAATAAACCTACTCATCTATGGTCAATTAATCTATGGCAAAGGAGGCAAGAATACAGTGGGAAAAAAGCATTCTCTTCAATAAGTGGTGATGGTAAAACTGAACACCTACATATAAAAGAATGAAATTAGAACATTCCCTAACACCATACACAAAAATAAATTCAAAATGGATTAAAGACCTAAATGTAAGACTAGAGTCTAGAACTCCTAGAGGAAAATATAGGCAGAACACTCTCTGACATAAATCACAGAAATATCTTTTTGGATCCCCTCTCCCAGAGTAATGGAAATAAAAACAAAAATAAACAAGTCAAACCTAAATCAACTTTAAAGTTTTTGCCCAGCAAAGGAAACCATCAACAATGTGAAAAGACAACCTACAGAATGGGAGACACTATTTGCAAATGATGCGACCAACAAAGGGTCAAGCTCCAAAATATACAAACAGTTCATGCAACTCAATATCACAAAAACAAAAACCCAATAAGCAAAAGATCTAGATAGACATTTCTCCAAAGAAGACATACATATGACCAAAAAGGCAAATGAAAAGCTGCTCAACATTGCTAACTATAAGAGAAATGCCAATGAAAACTACAATGAGGTATATCACCTCACAGTAGTCAATATAACCATCATCAAAAGGTCTAGCAGTAATAAATGCTAGAGAGGATGTGGAGAAAAAGGAACCCTCTCCACTATGGAGAACAGTATAGAGGTTCATCTAAGAGCTTAAAAATAGAGCTACGCTATGATCCTGCAATCCAACTCCTGGGCATAATTCAAAAAGACACATGCACCCAATGTTCACTGCAGCACTATTTACAACAGTCAAGACATGAAAGCAAACCAAATGTATATTGACAGATGAATGAATAAAGACGTGATGTGCACGTGTGTGTGTATGGAATATTACTCAGCCATAAGAAAGAATGAAATAATGCCCATATGCAGCAACATGGAAGTACCTAAAGAGTACCAGGTACTAAGTAAAGTAAGCCAAAGACAACAATCATACAAACATTATTTCCACATAGAACCTAAAATTTTAAAAGACACAAATGATCTTATTTCCAAAAAGAAAGAGACTCACAAACAGAGAAAACAAACTTATGATTGACAAATGGGAGAGGGGGTAGTGAAACAGATATATTAGGAGGTGGGATTAACAGACACACACGCTCAGTAGTGTCCGACTCTGCGGCCCCGTGGACCAGGCTCCTCAGTCCAAGGGATTCTCCAGACAAGAATATTGGAGTGGAGTGCGATTTCCTTCTCCAACATATACACACTCTGTATAAAACAGGTAGCCAACAAGAACCTACTGTATAGCACAAGGAACTATACTCAATATTATGTAATAACCTACCTATAAGGGGAAAGAATCTGAAAAAGTATATGTGTGTGGTATACATATATGTGTGTGTGTATATGTGCTGCTGCTGCTGCTAAGTCACTTCAATAGTGTCCGACTCTGTGCGACCCCATAGATGGCAGCCCACAAGGCTCCGCCATCCCTGGGATTCTCCAGGCAAGAACACTGGAGTGGGTTGCCATTGCCTTCTCCAATGTATATGTGCTACATAATATATAAAAGTATATGTATGAAGTAAGCAAGGAAAACATAAGAAAAATGGGACTACATCAAACTAAGAAACTTGCACAGTGAAGGAAACTATCAACAAAACAAAAAGGCCACCTACAGCATTTGGGAAGATATTTGCAAATGATACATCTGATAAGGAGTTAACATCCAAAATATACAAAGAACTCATACAACTCAACATCAAAAAAAAACCCCAACCCCACTAAAAAATAATCAGAAGACCCAAAGAGACATTTTTCCAAAAAAATACGTATGGATGGCAAATGGATACATAAGAAAGATGCTCAACATCACTAATCAGCAGAGTAATACAAATCAAAACTGCAATGAGATGCACCCCAATGTTCATTGCAGCAATACTGAAAATAGCCAAGACATAGGGAAATAACCTATGTTCACTGAAAAACAAATGGATAAAGAAGATGCACTATATATACACACACACACACACACAATGGAATGCTACTCAGTCATAAAAAAGAATGGATGGATCCAGAGAGTATCATACTAACTAAATTAGAAAGAGAAAGGCAAATAACATGATACCATGTATATGTGGAATCTAAAATATGATACAAATGAACTTAACTAAGAAACAGACTCACAGACATAAAAATCAAGCTTGTGGTTGCCAGTGGGGAAGGGAGTTGAAGAGAGATGGATTGGGAATTTGAAGTCAGCAGATGCAAGCTATTATATACACAATGGATAAACAAGATCCTACAGTATGTGTGCCGGCTAAGTCACTTGTCATGTCCAACTCTTTGTGACTCCATGGACTGTAGCCTGCCAGGCTCCTCTGTCCACGGGATTCTCCAGGCAAGAATACTAGAGTGGGTTGTGATGCCCTCCTCCAGGGAATCTTCCCAACTCAGAGATCAAACCCACATTTCTTATGTCTCCTGCATTGGCAGGCATATAGAGAACTATACTCATTATCCTGTGATAAACCATAACAGAAAAGAATATAAGAATGTGTATATGTGTGTGTGTATATATATATACACACACGTATATATATAAAACTGGACTTTGCTGTACAGTAAAAATTACATTACAAATCAACTAAATTTTTTAAAAACTACAATGAGATACCACTTCACACATGTCAGATGGCTATTATCAAAATGACGACACATAGAAAGTGTTGGCAAGGATGCAGAGAAAGAGAGTTTTCTTATGCACTTTCACTATGAAAAACAATATGGAGATTCCTCAAAAAAGTAAAAGTATATCTACCATAAGATCCAGCAATTTCACTTTGGGGTATTTTTTCACTTTTGGATATTTTTCCAAATAAAAATACTAACTCAAAAAGACATTAAGCACCCCCATGTGCATCACAGTAGTATTTACAATAGCCAAGATATGGAAGCAAATAGCCAAGATATGGAAGCAACTTAAGTACCCACTGATAGATGAATGGATAAAGGTGTGGTGTATATAAACAGTTAAATACTATTCAGCCATAAAAAAAAATGAAATCTTGTCAATTTTGATGGACAACATAGATGTCAACATAGATGGACCTAGAGGGTATTATGCTAAGTGAAAGAACAGAAAGACAAATACTGTATGGTTTCACTTATATGTGGAATCTAAAAAACAAAACAAATGGAAAATATAACAAAACAGAAACACATATACAGAGAACAAACAGGTGGTTGCAGGGATGGGGAGACAGAGGGAGGGAGAATAAGTGAAACAGGGAGATTAAGTATAAACTTCCAGTGACTAAACAAATGAATCACGAGAATGAGATGTACTGTGTGGGGCATATAGTAAATAATAACATAATATTTCTGCATGGTGATAGATGGTAACTAGACTTATTATGGTGATGATAAGAAATACTGAATCATTGTGTTGTGCACCAGGAATTACTATAGTTTTATAGGTTAATTATACCTCAAAAAACAAACAACAATCTCATAGAAAAAGAGATCAGATTTGTTATTACCAGAGACAAGGGGTGGAAAGAGAGGGAGTTGGATGAAGCTGATTAAAATATACAAACTTCCAGTTAGAAGATAAGTACTAAGCATGTAAAGTGCAACCATGATCAATATAACAGCAGTGTATGTTATGTACAAAAGTTGTTAAGAGGGTAAATCCCATGAGTTCTCACCACAACAAAAATAATTTATCTATATGAAATTATGGATGTTCATTAAACTTATTGTGGTCATCATTTCATGATGTAGGTCGAGTCTTATGCTATACACCTTAAACTTACACAGTGCTGTATGTCAGTTACTTTTCAATAAAATTGAAAGAAAAAATTATTTAGAAATAAATAGGGGGCAGAATAATGTTTCATTTTTTCCCCTACATGTGGTCTAATTTCTTTCATATGGCAAACTCCATTAAGGATTTAGAATGAATAAATAAAGGGTAACAACGTCAACCCAGTAGACCATGGACATGAACTCAGACACCTCTGCAAACACATGACAGTAAGGAGAGCTTCTGAATTCATATTCCCTAGGTTAGCAAGAGAAATGACTTGTTTGTTCCTGCTCAAAGATGTGGTGTGGCAGGATGCATTAAACACCCACGAAAGAAGAAGCTGGTCACTCATCTAAAGACCAGAAAAGAGGAAGAGCAAGGCTTATGGCTTAGCAGTTACAAGAAACGAGGATGCAAAGGAATTTCATCAACACCTATTTCTCCACTATCAATTTCTAGAATCTAAAAAGCCTGAACCATCAGCATTTCTCCCTGTTGTGCACCTAGATTTACAAGTTCCCATCCACTACAGCCAGGAAAAGCCATAGCCTCAGCAGTGCTGTGGGAATAACACCCACTGCAAGGTGTCCCTGACATGTAGGGCCATCAACACTTTCTAAGACCCACTGCTTTTCCAGGGACAACTCACTAATATTGATGAATCCAACATGAAGATGGGGTTACTATTGCTGGGTGCTGTGAGAAGCCAAGAGAGGTCCTCCAATATGACCCATCAATAACTCTTCTTTTCCTCTTCCCATGCCTTCTATGAACTGCTACAAGGTTGCCTAAAACAATCCTCCCCTCCCCTCACTGTTCCCCAACCCTAGGCAGCAGATGCCTCCAGGACAGGCCTGCTGACCAGTTACTGCTTTTCCCTGCCTTCCTTCATTAATAGGTTTCCCTGTTCCAGCCCTGACCACCCATAGACTTGGGTCCTCACTGAAGCCAGAGTGATATTGATAAACAGCATTATGTCACACCCCTACTTAAAACCTTCTAATCACCTCCTATTGGCCTTAAAAAAATTAAAAGATCAAATTCCACATGATTCCGTGGTCCCTCTGCAACCTGGACCCTGTTAGTCTTTCTACTCTGATTTCTCTCATCACTCTCCTTACAGTCCCCATTCCTCCTCGCACCCCCTCATGTCTATACTACAGAAATATTCAGCTCAGCTTTTTCCATTTGAAGGCCATGATTCATGTTGTCTCCTCTGTCAGTCATAATCTAATACCCATGGTCAATCCTTTCACCTGACTAATTTGTACCTATCTTTTCAATATCAACTCAAACTGCACTCCTAGCACTTCCTCTAGGAGCTCTCCCCTGGCCCCCCAAATCAGAGATAAGACCACTTCCTATACGCTCCCATAGAATCAAGAACTTACCATCTCAGAACCCCTATAATTCTAAAATTTATTTGCCTATCACATTAGCTGTTTTCCCTTTAGTCTACAAACTCCAGTGGGGCAGAGAACTGATCTGTCTGGACCATAGTTGTATCTTCCATATTAAATGCATGACTGGCATGCGGCAGTGCTCAATACATGTCTGCTAAATGAAAGAATTAATTTCTCAGTTTCTATGAGCAATGAAGTAAAAGCTTCCTGATACTAAAGGCATCTCCCTTTTAGCAACTGTCTCTTCCTAGACCCCAACTGCAAGTTCAAGAAAGTTTTAGATCCTCCCAAATTGGGAACCTTTGTGGCTTTCTTGGCCTCTCTCTCTCTGGCTGGTAGCTATTCTCCTGTGCAACCCCACCTCCAGTCTAGGAAGAACCTCAAAGAATGAGAAGTATTTGGTTAGCAATAGGAAGAGCGTTGCAGGCAAACTGAATAGCATGAGAAAGGAGAAGGAAATTTGCACATCTCTGGGAGGAGAAGGGCAAGAGGAAGCACCCTGACTCTAAAAGAAGATGCACAAAAAGGATTTTTTTTTTTTTTTTTTTTTGAGAAAAAGACTTTCTGTGAGAAAAACATGGACAAAAGTGGGTTTTTATCCATGAGGAGCTATTTTTGTTCCAACAAAATTTCACAACAGATACAAAATGTGGACATGGGAAAGGATGAATGGATTCAGTGACAATGACACCTCGATCTGATGGCCCCATCTGGCCAGTGGGTTTTAAGGCTCATCAGAAAGTTCTAAGTCAACTTGTTAGGGCTTGAAAACTCTCTGGAGACTAAGTTAACATATTCTGTTTTCATGAGCTCAGAGTCCCTCGAGCAGGTAAAAGGAAGAACAGTTCTTTAAGCAGGATGGCAAAAGGGACTCTCCACCCTGACAGGTGCCAATGAGAATGCAGGCAAGAAGAAGAAATTTAATCTCTCAGGAAGTTATTAGGAGTACTGGCCATTGGCCAACATTTTCTTCCTTTCTCCTTCTTGGTTTGCTAGATCGCTTTGAGGGATTAGCACTAACAGATAGCCAGTACACAGGATGAACGTAATATATAGTTGTGCAATAAAAGGTAACTAAAGAGAAAATATCCATGTAACCCCTTCCATCTCTTATTTTAGATCTTCCTACAAGCACTTTGCATTTTAAAATCCCCAGACAATTAAGCACAAAGCAAAACCATATCATTTCTAAAATTACCTTTAAGCCTTACAATTATTTCAATGCTTTTAATTTCTCTAATAACAACTTCCAAAATATCTTTAAAACTTTTTATTTTTAATATAATGAATAAATCTTTTTTAAATTTAGTCATTTTTGCCTTTGTAGAAAATATGCTCTATTTCATATTTAATGCAGCATTTCTCTGAGGTTTGTGAAAATTGTTCCTTATTAATGATCTTATCCAAGTGTTTTTACTCTCTAAAACATGTGGTTATAACAAAAATTAAGAATTCAAGTCCACGTTTCCTCCAATCCAATCTTTTCTTTATAATAACAACAACCCAGATATATCTAATGGAGTATTCATAGTTGAGGAAGTAAATTTTAGTTCTTTTATTGTCATATTTATCAATTCACCAAAATACCCCAGCTGACATTCACTGATGTTAGAGAAAAGAAAAAGCCATTTTCTATTGAACTTTCAGATCAGTGAGGGTCTAAGGAAATAGACTGGGGGGAAAAAACAAAAAAACAAAAAAACAGGTGATAAAGGATTTGCTAAAATAAAATCTAGTTTAGGATTTTGAAATTCAACCATTTACAAGTGCTGAAGCAAACATTATTTACATAAAAACATTGTTCCTTTTTTGAAATCACCCCAAAGCAGAAGAAATGGAAGAAGGTAAGTCGCTGAATAGGTTTTATCTTACCCTTGCCTTCATCTCGTGCAAGGGGTTAAGATGCTGGTTTTCGTGTGTCAAAGTCTTGCTGGATTTTTATAAGAAAGACAGGTCTGGGGAAAGTAGGAAGAGAGAGAAATGTAACCCAAATAATAG
The DNA here is from genome assembly GCF_023091745.1 of Budorcas taxicolor. Lineage (NCBI taxonomy): Eukaryota > Metazoa > Chordata > Mammalia > Artiodactyla > Bovidae > Budorcas > Budorcas taxicolor. The sequence continues at coordinate 58,499,316 of NC_068919.1, read as the reverse complement.
CTAGGTACTTTACCTATATTCATTTATGTGAGTACTCTTTTAGAAAAGATTTAGAGTGATGCTTGCATGAAGAATTTGATTTTTTTTTTTTAATTTGAAGTTCAGGTTTTGAATCTTGGTCACAGAATGTAATTCTTCTAATAGAAAAAAAAAAATGGCAAAGTCAAAAGAAAACCCCAGTTTGTTTAGGGAAAATAAGAAGTTGATTTCAGATACCTTGAGATTAAGGGCCATAAAAAGATATCCAAGTTGGAAATGCTACTCAAGCAGCTGTTGCATAAGGGGGAATACTGGTCATATTATGATTCCTCATAGAGGTCCCTACTTTACAATTAAAATGGGTACACTAGGGTGCAGGTGACTCAACACTTTAAGTAAAGGATTAAAATGGAGTTTCTCTTTAAAGATCAGAGGCCATTCAACAATCAGATTATTATAGGTAATTCCCCTTGCTCCAATTCCACAATCGCCAAGCAACCTGCTGATAACAACTCGCTTTCCCACAGAAGTCTGCCTACAGGGAAGGAATACACTAGCCACGCATGCTGAAGTGAACATTCTGGTCCTCCTGACAGTTCCACTGTACATTTTCAATTAATAAATTGTGGTTCATCTGTCTAGATCATCTGTCTCCTGAGCTATATTACTCTGCCCCAGAAATGTAGATCTGTTTTCGGTATGCTGTTAACTTATGGTCTAAAGTATACAGGACAAATGACCCACCCTGGCCATAATAAACTCACCAACAGGCCACCAAGGGCAGGGCCAGCTGATCTGCTCAAGGGGCAGCAGGATGTGGTGGCTGCAAGCTTGTCTTTTACAGTCAAAGAAACTGACCTTGGATTCCTGCTTTTTCCACCAGCATTACAGAATCCAGGGCAAGAAAGCTGTCTAAGCCTCAGAACATACCTGGACAGGTCGTTGGGAAAAGGGAGCTCATTATATAGCGATCTTGAAGGCAATCCTCTGAACGTCCTCTGTCAAAATGTCTAAATAAACATTAGGATAAAATGAGGACAGTAAGGGTAACTCCTGTAAGACATTCTGCAGCAAAGGAAGTAACTGCAACTGGGTAATGAGACTTTAAAGAGAAGATGTATTTACAGTGGGGATCCAGGGCCATAGCGATAAATTGAGGGAATAAAACCAGTAGGAAGGGAGAATGAAAATATGAGGGAGGGGGACAGCAAGACAAAGGAATCAGAGGAGACTAGAAAAGGGGAAAGGAAGGGGTGGAGCAGTTGGAGAAGGGACAGGAGGAGCAGCTGAAGCCAGGAAAGTAGGGCAAGCAGATTCCTGGCAGCTCTCCTTTCTCGCCAGAGTGCTGCCAGGGAGCACCCTCAGCCTGGCTTCATCTCAAGGTCAAGGGAGGAACAGGGGTGTGCCCGAGGAGGATCCTCTACATCCTTTGCGCAGTGCATCCTCTCCAGTTCTCAGAACTCAGCAACAAGACCCCAGAGAGCTTCAAGGAGCCCAACTCAGCCCTCACCCCTGTGAGATCTCTACCCCCCCCAACCGTCTGTTCTCCTGTCTCCATTCTGCTCTTGCCTCCCTCTCTCCCCAGGTCTGCCTCCTCTTCCTCTTGGGAGGCACTGTCCTGAACAAGACAGACTTTCTGGAGAGCAGACCCCAATCCGAGCTCAGCCACTTTCTATCTAGTGTCACTCTGACCAGGTCACTTACCCTTCCTAAGACTCACTCTCCGAATCTGTAAAACAAAAGAAATAATGCCTTCCTCCCAGGGCTGTTGTGAGAATATACAGCTCACTCCATAAAAATGTGATCCCTCCCCCTCCTTCCTTCCTCCCCATCTGTCCTCTCTCCTCCTACTCCCTCCCCTTTTCTCTGCTTTCACTCTCTCAGTTTCCTTTCCCTGTTTCCTTCTCTTTCACTTTCTCACTAAGGCACTTGCCTTCCAACCCAACCCACCTCCTTTCTGAAGACTAATCCACCAAGAGAGAGGGGAGGTGGGCTGAGGCTAGGTGAGTGGAAGAACCCCTCTGCTTCAGCAATAGTGGGGCCTAAGGATGGGAAGAGGGATGGCAGGATTAGGGAGTTAGCCCCTTCTTTCCTCCTCTGCTGTCCACCTTCTCTGGTCCTGCTCCTGCCCCTATTCTCCCTCTGGCCCTAGGTTCCCAGAAGCTCAAAAGCAAAGCTTCAGCGAGTCCTCCCACCTCTGGACGTGGTGACCTTGCAATCATATATGCTGGCAACACTGCCTATCAGCCCAAGGATATTCCCCCTGCTCCAGGCCTCTAAGGGATGGGGTGGGGGAGGGAGCACAGCTCTGAGACTCCAGGGAAGGGATATTTTTCGTCCAAAAGGGAAATCTCAGCCTTTGGAGGTTAGACCAATGATGAATAAAGTAAAGAATAAGCCCAAGCCTCAGTCCTACATGTGTGCAGTTTTGACTATGAAGTGAGAGTAGGAGGTATAGATAATGTTATCATCATATTTGGTGTCAGTGACAACGCCAGCACCCATAGGGCTTGCAGAATGAAGATACTGGGCAAAAATAAAAGTAAAAAAATTTAAGCCAGTCTGTGTATGTGTTTGTCAAAGTGATGGTTAGCACATACAAATGTATAAACTGCCTACCAATTATATCTAATTACCATGCCTCAACAATAAAGTATTTTATTTCCCATATAATATATATCAGATTGATGGTGTTGTGAGTTATTATGTTGGCACTGAAGTCTGTTTATATTCTGTTAGGCATGCAGCTGTTACCCAGCCACAGAATACTAAAGTGGTGGGAACCCTGCTTCCTTTTTCCTCTTGTTTATGTCCTGCTTATTTTCCAACAGTTTCCTCTTCTCTTTCCTTTCTCATCCTTTCCTCATCTGCTCTCACTGCCTCTCTTGTGCACTTTCAAAACCCTTTTCCTCATCCTGCCCTTTATCAAACATGCCTCCCCCGGCTTCTTCTTTCCCCTTCTCCATTAGCTTGGAGCCAGAGGACCGGGTTTGATCCTGTTGGCTCTCTCCTTCCAGCAAGTTCCCCTCCATTCTAAGCCCTGGTTTTCTCATCTGTAAACAGAGACAATCAGCTAACTCATGGGATCATTTAACGAACTGAGGTCATGCCTGTAAAAAAAAAAAATTAGCATAGTGCCTCCTAATACAAAGTTAAACACTCAAAAAAGGAAAGCTATTACTTTAATTTTTCTTAAATATATCCTTAACTCTATATATGTAGAAAACCTCCTATCAAATTTGAGAGCATCTCTACTGACATTCAGTCATCAAGCACTTATCAGACACCTGTTCTACATCAAACTTGGGCTGGGTAGAGGGATGCAAGGATCATTTCTTCAAAAGCCAGGAGTCTGGGGTAGATGAGATCATAAACATAGAAACTTCAATATTGCAGGTCTGTGTCAGAGGAAGGGACTGAGAACCACGGAGACAGAGGGAAGGGGGTCACCAAGCCTGCTTTGCAGAGTCAGCTACGATCTCACACATGGTAATTCCCAGTCAAGTCCTGAGTTTGCTCAATAAAGCAAGGTAAGTACAAGCAAAAAGAACAGCAAGTGGAAAGACCAAGTATTGTGAAAGGGAGCAGTGACGTCATGGAACCAGATTACAGGGAGCATGGAGGAGTGTGGTGTGTATGGGGCTGGCAAGATAGGTAAGAGATGGAGTCTGAAAGAAGTCATCAATGTCAGCATTATCACTCCCATCCACTAAGTACCTAGCCTCATGCTAAGCACATGTTAAATGTAACCTCTCATTTAATCCTCACCAAAATGTTATGGGCAGGAACTATTGTTCTCCCATTTGATAGATGAAGTGACACAGGACATTGTTACAGTCAAGATCTTGATAGATCCCCAGGTATTGGGGAGGCAGAAGTGTTCTCTCTGCAGAAAGGTATGCTTAGAATTTAGGCTCCCTTGTCCACTGTCATTGCTTCCTTGTGTCCCTCTATGTGAGTGCAAGCTGACAGAGTTTTTAGGAAGGTTTTACTCTCACAGCCAAGAACAGGAATGGAAAAAGACGGGGGGATAATGACAACAGGTAACGGAGCTGGATTCTAGAAATGTGTCTGCAGTTGAAACTGACAAATGTTAAAAATGGTCCATATGCTGGGTCACAAAGCAAGAAAGAATCTGGGATGACTTCTGAGTTTTTGGCTCAGGACAAGAGAGGATAATTAATGAAAATGACAAATAGAGCAGTGAAAGGAGAAGGCAGAGGAGCCGGAGCAGGAATTGAGGTGTGACAATAATTAAGTTCACTTTGAGCATACTAGGCTTGAAATGCCTCTTGATCACTGAAAATAGCCTCAGCACAAAAGAGAAGAGACCAATTTGTAGACTTGGAATCATCAACATATAAGGAAGCACTGAAGTCATGGGGGATGAATGATCTCATTCAGAAAGAAGAATAATGAAGAGAAGTGAGGAGAGGCCAGCGGGTGAGGATGAGTCAGTGAGAGGACGAGGACAAGGTCCAAGGGAACACCCAACATCAAAAGAAGGTTCACAGAAAGATATATTGAAACAAAACGCTGTAGCTTTCCTCCTACACCCTCTTCTTCAGGGCATCCAGCACTGAGGCTGGTGCAGGGTAGGCAGGTGCTCAGCAAACTAACACTGAGTGAAGAAGAGGAGAGAAAAGAAAAAGGTAGCCTCAAATTAAGGAAGGACCATTTCCAAAACTACAATGATCAATATTTAATGTTTATATTTAACATTTAATTAGAATTTTATTTGTCAATATTGCCAAGAAGTAAGACTTGAGGCATGCACTACAAGCGTGGAGCATTTTGAGGTTACAGTGTTTTCCCTGACGTCTCTTGAGAAATCCTGAAAGCAAATACTAGCATCTGATTCCTGTACATGCTGTGCAAGCATCTAGTATACACACATTAAGAAGTTTTATTTCAAGGACAGTAGCAGTTTATTTGAAACAATAGGTTAAGTTTCTTTTTCCTACTAAATGAAAATTTCTAACGTATCATATAAGAAAAAAACAAAATCCTTCTGAGCACAAAAAATCCTCCAATGACACATAAAAATCACTTGGCTCCTCATTTTTTAAAGATACATCATGATGATGAAACGATATAAAAACACAAGACAGACAAATATAGGTCTCAAAATTCTAGGTCTCAAAATCCCTCTGAATTTACATTCTGCTGTAAAGGCAGGCAGGGAACAACACAGGTGAGGTGGCTGGTCTGGAACACAGGTGTTGGTAATCCCATACACGATCCCATATCTCCTCATCTCCTTTCTGATAAGTTTTCAGCCCCTATTTAATGTTTCTCACTCATCTCTTTTCTTTTTTTCAAAACAGCTCATTGTTAACTAGGGATATGAGACTCTCTCATGTCTATCAACAAAACTAGAAGAATCCATTTCTCTGTTCATAGAAATCTCAGTACTAGAAACATATCTACCCCTTATGCCTTAAAGGGAGAGTTTAGTGACAAACTGTTTATGTCCAAAGGAAGAATTGATCATAAAATGAACAATATCTTGAATAGGTGCATCAGTTATGAGCCCTCTGGGAGAAAAAAAAAAAAACTAAAACCAACTGTGGTCAAAGGAAGTGACAAGTATCCAGAAACCAAGAAAAAATGCTGCACGGATGTTTCTCCACTAGCCATGTAATAGATGATGTTAACAGAATCAACATTTGAACTTCAAAGGAAAAAAAGAAAATGTCCTATTTTCCAAATCCAACTAACTTCCCCCCAAAATTATTTTTTAATGAGAGGAGAATAATAAAGACTGTTTGCTAAACTTCAACACACAGAAAATAAAAACAAAACAGTAACCCGGAAAAGAGAAACAAAAAGCACCAAACGAGGCAGAGCTAACTCCCTCTTGGTCCCAGCAACCTTTCAGTGCTCCCCAGACTCACCTCAGCCTTGACCTAAGCCTCTCTTCACAAAGGGGAGATTGCCCAGCAGCGCAGCAAGATCAAACAGGTACCCATTCCGTGACCGTATCAGTGAGAACAATGAGAAAAGCCAGGCTATTCTGAAAGCTCTAGTAATTACATAGAAAACAAACCGGGTCTCTAGGGGACATTCTTGAAAATCTGAGATCAACTCCCGGAAAAACACTCTTGGCCGCTTACCACTACCGGAAGCTGCTCGAGGTAGATCAGAACTAGCATCTCATCAGAAAAGGAGGAAGGAGTTGCAGGGAAGCAGCTTCACTACCAGTGAAGAACAGAGGGAGCAAAAAACAGTCCTTGGAAACATACCAAAAGCCCAGAAGAGTTTCTCCTGGAAGAGTTGCCTGTTGCTACTCCCAGGGCAGAACTGGTTAATCTTGGAAAAACAAAAGGGAGCTCCCTAGAGGCTGGCTTCCCCAGGATGGCTTTTTCTGTAGGAATCAAGAGTTCAGAAGAACAGAAGCAGATAAGGAAAGGGGTCACCATGGCTTCGAATTATCAAACTTTTATCAACCCTCGACTGAGGAAGATAAGCAAATATCTTTGGAGTTGCTACATGTTTTTGCCAGAGTTGAAGGAATTAGCAATGTCAATTTTTAAAAAAAAATCATTAGAAGGGGACTTCAACTCTCTTATGCATGAAAGCTAAGCACATTCAAGCAACATGTAACATGCAGAGTGAGGACTTCTTTTTTTCCCCAACATCCTTAATTTCAGCTCAGAGGAAGCAAACCATTAACCCTAAGGATGCTGAAGAAAAAATGCACATGGAAACAGATTTAAACCTCTTAGTTTAGAATCACTTAGAGAGGGTTCTGGTTGTTGCGCTTTTTTTTTTTTTCTTAAGAGTGTTCTGGTTTTTAACATGGGATTAGATAAAAACAAAATATTTTGGTCCATGTCTATTTTGAAAGGATTAGGGCTACTTTTCAATATATCTAAAGCCAGTTATGGGGTTTCCAGAAGTTGCATCAGATTTGCAGTTAAGGACTGAAACCAAATATGTTTTAATCATATCTCTCTAACCAGAGCAAGTTGATCCCCTGTGTCAACTCTCTTCTCAAACAACATGACACTGAGCCCTCAACTTTCCATTGAAAGCCAGATCAGAGAGAAGGGAGGGCCTTTCCATACCGTGGCCCCACAGTCACAAAGAAAGGAGAGATTTCTTGAATCAATGGAAACAGAATAAAAAACACAATCAGAGAAAACTAACCAAACCGATCACATGGACCACAGAATTGTCTAACTCAATGAAACTAAGAGCCATGCCATATAGGGCAACCCAAGATGCACAGGTCATGGTGGACAGTTCTGACAAAACGTGGTCCACTGGAGAAGGGAATGGTAAACCACTTCAATATCTTGCCTTGAGAACCCCATGAACAGTATGAAAAGACAAAAAGATATAACATGGAAAGATGAACTTCCCAGGTCAGTAGGTACCCAAAATGCTACTGAAGAAACAACTCCAGAAAGAATGAAGAGATGAGGCAAAAGCAAAAACAACACCCAGCTATGAAAGTAAAGTCCAATGCTGTAAAGAACAACATTTCATAGGAACCTGGAATGTTAGGTTCATGAATCAAGGTAAGTTGGAAGTGCTCAAATAAGAGATGGCAAGGGTGAACATCGACATTTTAGGAATCAATGAACTAAAAGGACTGGTATGGGCGAATTTAACTCAGATGACCATTATATCTACTACTGTGGGCAGGAATCCCGTAGAAGAAATGGAGTAGCCATCACAGTCAACAAAAGAGTCCAAAATGCAGTACTTAGGTGCAGTCTCAAAAATGACAGAATGATCTCTGTTCATTTCCAAGGCAAACCATTCAATATCACAGTAATCCAAGTCTATGGCCCAACCACTAAGCCTGAAGAAACTGAAGTTGAATGGTTCTATGAAGACCTACAAGAACTTCTAGAACTAACACCCAAAAAAGATGTCCTTTTCATCACAGGGGACTGGAATGCAAAAGTAGGAAGTCCAGACACACCTCGAGTAACAGGCAAGTTTGGCCTTGGAGTACAAAATCAAACAGGGCAAGGCTAATAGAGTTTTGCCAAGAGAATGCTCTTGTCATAGCAAACACTCTCTTCCAACAACACAAGAGAAGACTCTACACATGGACATCACCAGATGGTCAACACCGAAATAAGGTTGATGATATTCTTTGCAGTCGAAGATGGAGAAGCTCTATACAGTCAGCAAAAATAAGACCAGGAGCTGATTGTGGCCCAAATCATGAGCTCCTTATTGCCAAATTCAGACTTAAATTGAAGAAAGCAGGGAAAACCACTAGAATATTTAGGTATGACCTAAATCAAATCCCTTACAATGGATTGGAATACATTGGATTGGAATACAATGGAAGTGACAAATAGATTCAAGCAATTAGATGTGCATGAATGCATGAAGAACTATGGACAGAGGTTCATGACACTGTACAGGAGGAAATGATCAAGACCATCCCCAAGAAAAAGAAATGCAAAAAGGCAAAATGGCTGTCTATAGGAGGCCTTACAATAGCTGAGAAAAGAAGAGAAGTAAAAGGCAAAGGAGAAAGGAAAGATATACTCATTTAAATGCAGAGTTCCAAAGAACAGCAAGGAGAGAAAAGAAAGAATTCCTCAGTGATCAGTGCAAAACAGAGGAAAATAACAGAATGGGAAAGACTAGAGATCTCGTCAAGAAAATTAGAGATAGCAAGGGAACATTTCATGCAAAGATGTGTACAATCAAGGACAGAAACAGTATGGACCTAACAGAAGCAGAAGATATTAAGAAGAGGTGTCAAGAATACACAGAAGAACTATACAAAAAAAGATCTTAATGACCTGGATAACCACAATGGTGTGATCACTCACCTAGAGCCAGACATCCTGGCATCTGAAGTCAAACAGGCCTTAGGAAGCATCACTACGAACATAGTGGAGGTGACAGAATTCCAGTTGAGGTATTTCAAATCCTAAAAGATGATGTTATGAAAGTGCTGCACTCAATATGCCAGAAAATTTGCACAACTCAACAGTGGCCACAGGATTGGAAAAAGTCAGTTTTCATTCCAATCCTAAAGAAAGGCAATGCCAAAGAATGTTCAAACACCACACAATTGCACTCATCTCACACATTAGCAAAGTAATACTCAAAATTCTCCATGCCAGGCTCCAACAGTACATGAACCAAGAATTTCCAGATGTTCAAGCTGGATTTTAAAAAGGCGGAAGAACCAGAGATCAAATTGCCAACATCCACTGGATCATCGAAAAAGCAAGAGAGTTCCAGAAAAACACATGCTTTATTCACTATGCCAAAGCCTTTGACTGTGTGGATCACAATAAACTATGGAAAATTCTTAAAGAGGTGGGAATACCAGTCCACCTGACCTGCCTCCTGAGAAATCTGTATGCAGGTCAAGAAGCAACAGTGAGAATTGTATATGGAACAACAGACTGGTTCCAAATCAAGAAAGGAGTACATCAAGCCTGTATATTGTCACCCTGCCTGTTTAAACTATACACTGAGTACATCACACGAAATGTCAAACTGGAAGAAGCACAAGCTGGAATCAAGATTGCCAGGAGAAATATCAATAACCTCAGATATGCAGATGACACCACTTTTCTGGCAGAAAGCGAAGAGGAACTGAAGAGCCTCCTCATAAAAGTGAAAGAGGAGAGTGAAAAAGCTGGCTTCAAACTCAATATTCCAAAAATGAAGATCTTGGCATCTGGTCTGAGCACTTCATGGCAAATAGATGGGGAAACAATGGAAACAGTAACAGACTTTTATTTTCTTGGGCTCCAGAATCACTGCAGATAGTGACTGCAGCCATGAAATTAAAAGACACTTGCTCCTTGGAAAAGCTATGACCAACCTAGACAGCATATTAAAAGCAGAGACATTACTTTGCCAACAAAGGTCCATTTAGTCAAAGCTATGGTTTTTCCAGTAGTCATGTATGGATGTGAGATGTTGATGTATGGCAAAACCAATACAATAAAGTAATTAACCTCCAATTAAAATAAATAAATTTATATTTAAAAAAAAAGAAAGCTGAATGCCAAAGAATTGATGCTTTGAATTGCGGTGTGGGAGAAGACTCTCGAGAGTCTGTTGGACTTCAAGGAGGTAAAACCAGTCCATCCTAAAGGAAATCAGTCCTAAATATTCACTGGAAGTACTGATGCTAAAGCTGAAACTCCAATACTTTGGCCACCTGATGCGAAGAGCTGACTCATTTGAAAAGACCCTGATACTGGGAAAGACTGAACGCAGGAGAAGGGGATGACAGAGGATGAGATGGTTGGATGGCATCACCGATTCGATGGACATGAGTTTGAGCAAGCTCAGGGAGTTGGTGGTGGATAGGGAGGCCTGGCAGTCCATGGGGTCATAGAGCTGAACATGACTGAGCAGCTGAACTGAATTTCTTGAATCAAGAGTGATAGCTCCCTTCCTTGCATAAGAAAAAGGACCAAGAACAGTCCATATGAAGAAGCAATCATTTCTTTGAAATATTTATAATGAAAAACTCTTTTGAATTAAAAAAAAATTTAAGTATAACCTCTATACCTTTGCCAGTCATATTGATAACTATTACAAGTGTGGTAGTTACCTTTGTTGAAAGATATTTAAGGAAATCTACACCTTCTCCTCCATTGTTAATGGGGATAGAAACTGATAAAATATCTTAAAGGGAAATTAATGCCTGTCAAATATAGAAATGTGTATGTTTCCCTCTCTCAGGAATTTACAAGATGACCACAAATATGTGCAAACATACTGTAAAGATGTTACAGTGCTGTGATAGCAAAAAATCTAAAAATGGCTTACGTATAGGAGACTGCCTAAGTAAGCTGAGGTTCAGTTCAGTTCAGTCCTTCAGTCGTGTCTGACTCTTTGCGACCCTATGAATCACAGCATGCCAGGCCTCCCTGTCCATCACCAACTCCCAGAGTCCACCCAAACCCATCTCCATCAAGTCGGTGATGCCATCCAACCATCTCATCCTCTGTTGTCCCCTTCTCCTCCTGCCTTCAATCTTTCCCAGCATCAGGGTCTTTTCAAATGAGTCAGCTTTTTGCATCAGGTGGCCAAAATATTGGAGTTTCAGCTTCAACATCAGTCCTTCCAATGAACACCCAGGACTGATCTCCTTTAGGATGGACTTGTTGGACCTCCTTGCAGTCCAAGGGACTCTCAATAGTCCTCCAACACCACAGTTCAAAAGCATCAATTCTTCAGTGCTCAGCTTTCTTTATAGCCCAACTCTCACATCCATACATGACCACAGGAAAAACCATAGCCTTGACTAGACAGAACTTTGTTGGCAAAGTAACGTCTCTGCTTTTTAATATGCTTTCTAGGTTGGTCATAACTTTTTTTCCAAAGAGTAAGCATCTTTTAATTTCATGGCTGCAGTCACCATCTGCAGTGATTTTGGAGCCCAGAAAAATAAAGGCTGACACTGTTTCCACTGTTTCCCCATCTATTTCCCATGAAGTGATGGGACCGGATGCCATGATCCTAGTTTCCTGAATGTTGAGCTTTAAGCCAACTTTCACATTCATACAAAGGAGTACTATACAGCCATCAGGAGGGGGTCGAACTGGAGTGAAGAATCAGATGGTCTGGGTTCAGATCTGGCTCCATTAGTGACTGGCCAGGCAACTCTGAGAAAGTTCCCCAACCTCTCTGGGCCTTAGCTTCTCCTCCGTAAAAAAAGTGATAATTATAGTATTTACAATAGAGGATTGTTGTGAATAAGACAGTGCTTGGAGCATAGTAGATGCTCAATAATTATTAGTTGTTCTCAACAAAAAAAGCAGGCCTTTTCAGACTGACAGGGAAAGATGTCTAAGGTGTACTGTCATGTGAAAAGAACAGGTTGCAAAAGAATATGTATAGGATAATCCCATTTAGTAAAAACATTTTAAATATGCTTGCTGCTTGCTCTTTCTTCCAACTAAAATATAAGTTTCTTGAGAGCAGGGACTCTTTTTCACTGTTGTATCACCAATGTCCATGATAGGCATTCAATAAATAATTGTTGACTGAATGGATGATAGCAAGAAAGCTGAGCAAGAAGAAATAATTAATAACTACCAGTGAAGATAGTTACTAATATATTAATAATATTTATTATTATATTATTATATATACCCCACGCCTGAGGCCAGGGGCAGCTGCCAGGAGGAGCCACCCTGTGCTGGAGGCCAGGGACGGCAGCTGGGAGGAGCCACCCCACGCCCGAGGTCAGGGGCGACAGCCGGGAGCAACAACCGGAGGAGCCGTGGCTGCGCGAGCGCAGGAGGGCCTAGAGGAGCTATCCCACGTTGAAGGTCAGGAAGGGCGGTGGTGAGGAGATACCCCTCGTCCAAGGTAAGGAGCAGCGGCTGTGCTTTGCTGGAGCAGCCATGAAGAGATACCCCACGCCCAAGGTAAGAGAAACCCAAGTAAGGTGGTAGGTGTTGCAAGAGGGCATCAGAGGGCAGACACACTGAAACCATACTCACAGAAAACTAGTCAATCTAATCACACTAGGACCACAGCCTTGTCTAACTCAATGAAACCAAGCCATGCCCACAGGGCAACCCAAGACGGGCAGGTCATGGTGGAGAGGTCTGACAGAATGTGGTCCACTGGAGAAGGGAATGGCAAACCACTTCAGTATTCTTGCCTTAAGAACCCCATGAACAGTATGAAAAGGCAAAATGATAGGATACTGAAAGAGGAACTCCCCAGGTCATTAGGTGCCCAATATGCTACTGGAGATCAGTGGAGAAATAACTCCAGAAAGAATGAAGGGATGGAGTCAACACAAAAACAATACCCAGCTGTGGATGTGACTGGTGATAGAAGCAAGGTCCAATGATGTAAAGAGCAGTATTGCATAGGAACCTGGAATGTAGGGTCCATGAATCAAGGCAAATTGGAAGTGGTCAAATAAGAGATGGCAAGGGTGAACGTCGACATTCTAGGAATCAGAGAACTAAAATGGACTGGAATGGGTGAATTTAACTCAGATGACCATTATATCTACTACTGTGGGCAGGAATCCCTCAGAAGAAATGGAGTAGCCATCACGGTCAACAAAAGAGTCCGAAATGCAATACTTGGATGCAATCTCAAAAATGACAGAATGATCCCTGTTCGTCTCCAAGACAAACCATTCAATATCACAGTTATCCTAGTCTATGCCCCAACCAGTAATGCTGAAGAAGCTGAAGTTGAACGGTTTTATGAAGACCTACAAGACCTTTTAGAACTAACACCCAAAAAAGATGTCCTTTTCATTATAGGAGGCTGGAATGCAGTAGGAAGTCAAGAAACACCTGGAGTAACAGGCAAATAGGCCCTGGAATGTGGAATGAAGCAGGACAAAGACTAATAGAGTTTTGCCAAGAAAATGCACTGGTCATAGCAAACACCCTCTTCCAACAACACAAGAGAAGACTCTACACATGGACATCACCAGATGGTCAACATCAAAATCAGACTGATTATATTCTTCACAGCCAAAGATGGAGAAGCTCTATCCAGTCAACAAAAACAAGACCAGGAGCTGACTGTGGCTCAGATTATGAACTCCTTGTTACCAAATTCAGACTGAAATTGAAGAAAGCAGGGAAAACTGCTAGACCATTCAGGTATGACCTCAGTCAAATCCCTTATGATTATACAGTGGAAGTGAGAAATAGATTTAAGGGCCTAGATCTGATAGATAGAGTGCCTGATGAACTATGGAATGAGGTTCGTGACAATGTACAGGAGACAGGGAGCAAGACCATTCCCATGGAAAAGAAATGCAAAAAAAGCAAAATGGCTGTCTGGGGAGGCCTTACAAATAGCTGTGAAAAGAAGAGAAGTTCAAAGCAAAGGAGAAAAGGAAAGATATAAGCATCTGAATGCAGAGTTCCAAAGAATAGCAAGGAGAGATAAGAAAGGCTTCTTCAGCGATCAGTGCAAAGAAGTAGAGGAAAACAACAGAATGGGAAAGACTCGAGATCTCTTCAAGAAAATTAGAGATACCAAGGGAACATTTCATGTAAAGATGGGCTCGATAAAGGACAGAAATGGTATGAACCTAACAGAAGCAGAAGATATTAAGAAGAGGTGGCAACAATACACAGAAGAACTGTACAAAAAAGATCTTCATGACCCAGATAATCATGATGGTGTGATCACTAACCTAGAGCCAGACATCCTGGAATGTGAAGTCAAGTGGGCCTTAGAAAGCATCACTACGAACAAAGCTAGTGGAGGTGATGGAATTCCAGTTGAGCTGTTTCAAATCCTGAAAGATGATGCTGTGAAAGTGCTTCACTCAATATGCCAGCAAATTTGGAAAACTCAGCAGTGGCCACAGGACTGGAAAAGGTCAGTTTTCATTCCAATCCCAAAGAAAGGCAATGCCAAAGGATGCTCAAACTACCGCACAATTGCACTCATCTCACATGCTAGGAAAGTAATGCTCAAAATTCTCCAAGCCAGGCTTCAATAATACGTGAACCGTGAACTTCCTGATGTTCAAGCTAGTTTTAGAAAAGGCAGAGGAACCAGCGATCAAATTGCCAACCTCCGCTGGATCATGGAAAAAGCAAGAGAGTTACAGAAAAACATCTATTTCTGCTTTATTGACTATGCCAAAACCTTTGACTGTGTGGATCACAAGAAACTGGAAAATTCTGAAAGAGATGTGAATACTAGACCACCTGACCTGCCTCTTGAGAAATCTGTATGCAGGTCAGGAAGCAACAGTTAGAACTGGACATGGAACAACAGACTGGTTCCAAATAGGAAAAGGAGTACGTCAAGGCTGTATATTGTCACCCTGCTTATTTAACTTATATCCAGAGTACATCATGAGAAATGCTGGACTGGAAGAAACACAAGCTGGAATCAAGAGTGCCAGGAGAAATATCAATAACCTCAGATATGCAGATGACACCACCCTTATGGCAGAAAGTGAAGAGGAACAAAAAAGCCTCTTGATGAAAGTGAAAGTGGAAAATGAAAAAGTTGGCTTAAAGCTCAACATTCAGGAAATGCAGATCATGTCATCCGGTCCCATCACTTCATGGGAAATAGATGGGGAAATATTGGAAACAGTGTCAGACTTTATTTTTTGGGCTCCAAAATCACTGCAGATGGTGATTGCAGCCATGAAATTAAAAGACGCTTACTCCTTGGAAGAAAAGTTATGACCAACTAGATAGCATATTCAAAAGCAGAGACATTACTTTGCCGACTAAGGTCCGTCTAGTCAAGGTTATAGTTTTTCCTGTGGTTATGTATGGATGTGAGAGTTGGACTGTGAAGAAGGCTGAGCGCTGAAGAATTGATGCGTTTGAACTGTGGTGTTGGAGAAGACTCTTGAGAGTCCCTTGGACTGCAAGGAGATCCAACCAGTCCATTCTGAAGGAGATCAGCCCTGGGATTTCTTTGGAAGGAATGATGCTAAAGCTGAAACTCCAGTATTCTGGCCACCTCATGTGAAGAGTTGACTCATTGGAAAAGACTCTGATGCTGGGAGGGACTGGGGGCAGGAGGAGAAGGGGACGACCGAGGATGAGATGGCTGGATGGCATCACGGACTCGATGGACGTGAGTCTGAGTGAACTTCGGGAGTTGGTGATGAACAGGGAGGCCTGGCGTGCTGTGATTCATGGGGTCGCAAAGAGTTTGACACGACTGAGCGACTGACCTGAACTGAATATTTATTATATTATTAATACTATAATAATAATAATCAGTAGTATATTAATAATAAGACCTGATTGGCCCTGGGAGAAATGTTTCACTGGTTCTTACCCATTTGTACTACTTAAATTTTCAGTCAGCGTGTATGCCAACCAATGAAAATGTATTTCTTAGAAAACAGTGATTATTTTTTTACATGGAATATCTTGAGATCTACGGTTGCCCCCACTAGCAGCACACAGATCGGGGAGCAAGTGATGATTTTCCCCCATAATCAAATAAATTAATGAGTCGAAAAGCAACTTACAAAAGAAGGAAAGCAGACAGCTCTTTTTTTCTTTTTGGCTTCCTATTGATTTTTCCAGTTATTCCTATCATCTCCAAGCCAGAGAGCCTCTGCCCTAGTCCATGGGAACTCCTTTCCTGTATCTAAACATCAACTGCACAATCCTAACTTGGTATCTTTGCTCAGGCCATCCTCTCCTTTGGGGAGACCTTTTCCAACCTGTCCTTAAAGGACCAGATCACATCCTCCCTCCTCACTTCCAGCCTTTTCTGTCTTCCTAGCATCTCTGGTCCCTCCCTCACAGGCAGTGCCAGAGACTAGGTTTAGGTTTGGTACTATCCACCAGCCCTTCCCCTATCATGTCTGCTATCTTCCCTCCCAGCTTATACACTGCTTAAGGTAGGACTATAAGAATTGTGCTTTTCGTTTTGCAAGCCCCCTCATACACGTACACATAAACACACACACACACACGCATGGTTTTATACTGTAAAGGAGAGTCGACGTTAAGGAGCTACATGTTGTGATTTTTTTTTCCATTTGCCCAAAAGTTTCTAACATTTTTGTCATCCTTCCTGTAATTTCAAGACTAGAGATGTCTTTCTTCGGCTTACTAAGCATATTTTTGTTAAATGCTTCTAAGAGATCTAAACTGGTCTAAAACATTCTAGTTATTCCTATTCTACCTAGTCTGAACTGATTAAGTTACAATATTTTTCCCTAACCAATAACACTGACAGAATGAGGAATCTTAATGAGAGGAGAAAGTATAGAACGGCTTCCACGCCTACACCAAGACCATGAACACCTATCCCATGCACAGAAGCTCTCCTAATGCATGCGTGTGTGTGTGTGCGCGTTTACCCCATGAACAGAAGCTCTCCTAATGCATGCGTGTGTGTGTGTGCGCGTTTACCCCATGAACAGAAGCTCTCATAATGCATGCTTGTGTGTGTGTGTGTCAGAGAAAGAGAGAGACAGAAAGATTTCTAGCACTAATTACTTACTTTGAAACATTCATTTAAAAATGCAAGTACCTTGCTATTGAATATTCTTCTAAGGATTCTCAATATTCTATTAAGGATTATGTCCTTAAAATCACAGAGCATCAAATTTATTTGTCCCATCAATTTAAGTCCCAAAATTCTGTATCCATCTTTGGAATATAAGCTTACAGAAGTTGCCACTATTCCTCTGCCAGGCTCTCATCACCCACATCTCCCCTTGACTTTCTTCATTTCATTTAGATCTGTAGTTAAAGTCACCCACTCCAAGAGGCCTGCTCTGGTCAACCTACCTAAAACAGCACACACACCCCATCAATTCATATCCCTTATCTTCCTTTATTTTTCTCCACAGGTAAAATACTGTGTATTTTCTTGTCTTGTCCACTTTCTTCCTCCAGAAGGTCAGCTTCAGGAGAGGGACTTTGTCTTGTTCACTGATGTATACCCAAGGCCTAGAACCATGTATAGTAGGTGCTTAATGAATGTTGATTAAACAAATGGATAGTAATAACATATAGTTCTTTGCTGCTTAGTAAATATGTCTGCATCCCCCTCCAGAACATTAGCTCTCATCTCCTCCTCTGCTGTATTTTAACAGTGTTCAGCAGACAGTAATTTATTCATAACTGAATTAAAGCTGAACTCTGTCAAGCATAGTTCTCTATATCAGGGGTCCCCAAGCAGGAGAGTGAGCGGTGGGTGAGCAGGTGAAGCTTCATCTGCAGCACCCCCATCACTTACTTTTACCACGTAAACCATCCATCCCCCGCCCCCCAGAAAAAAAATGTCTTCAGTGCAACCAGTCCCTGGTACCAAAAAGGTTGTGGACCGCTGCTCTACAGGACACTTTCCATTTCTATTAAACTTCCCCTTATATTGTGCCCTTAATTTTTCTCAGCCTACTTTATCAGTCCCCAAAGTAGTACCAGTTGGCAGACCTAATTTAAATAGACTTCACCACAGACCAGTAGTGATGAGAGTCAGATTTCAGAATCCTCTGTAGCTGCATCTGGAAGCATCAAATTAAGGGAAGGAGGAGGAGGCAGCGAGAAGAAAGGATAGAGGCCTAGAGCACGTTGAAGGTGAATAAAGCAGGTGCCCACTCTTTAGGGCACCAACAGAGGTTCTACACTTTCTCTGGATAACCAAAAAAAGTGTATCTGTGCTCAAAGTAACCGGCAAAAACAAGAGTTTAAATGTTCTGTTTTTTTCCTCTTCTAGGTACATATAACCAAAAGAATTCAAGACAGGGACTCAAACAGATACTTGTACACCAATGTTCATAGCAGCATTATTCACAATAGCCAAAAGATAGAAACAACCCAAATGTCTGTCAATGGATAAAGAGATGAGTAAAATGTGGTATAAATATACAATGGAATATCATTCATTCTTTAAAAGGAAAGAAATTCTGATACATGATACAACATGGATAAACCTTGAAAATACACACTAAATGCAATAATCCAGATACAAAAGGACAAATATTATATGATTTCACTTATATGATGTACCTAAAATAAGTTTTAAAAAAAAAAGAGGTCACCAGGGGCTGGGGGAAGGAAAGAATGGGGAGTTATTGTTTACGGTGTATAGAGATTGGGATGATGAAAAAATTCTGGAGATAGTGATGATTATATAGAATTTTTAATGCCATTAATGTCACTGAAAAATGTACTTAAAATTATTAAAATGGTATATGTTATGTTATTCCCCTTAGATAATATTACCTGAACACAGTTTTATCTTTAATATTAACTGGTCAGCATATACATTGATATACACATACATCAAAGTTGTGTTTTTTGAAGGCCTTATTTTGCTTTAAAACTTTACTTTTTACAAATGACCTTCATGTCTGTAATCTAGAGTTTCCAAAGAACTTTCTCAATGATTGCCCTGATTGGTCCTCACAACAATGAGGACCAATGAAATTATGAATTATGTGACCAGTGAATTATGTTAAAAGAATTTTGATTAAATGCCTGAGCACTTGAGGGAAAAGTTTTTCTTTCCTCATTTATCCACTCTCCTAGTTGGTTCTCCAACTTTACACACATTTCATCATAAGAAAGAGATGGAATTCTTTATACTTAAGATTCTAAATCCAGTTTTTCTGAAAAGAATAGCATTGTATTTCTTGGAACCTATGAATATGTCTAGCTTTACTACCAAGACAGCTGCAAGCTGAAAAATTACTGTTGTGAGTAAACAGGTTGCATGTGTGCTCAGTTTTGTCTGACTCTCTGCAACCCCATGGACTATAGCCCACCAGGCTCCTCTGTCCATGGAATTTTCCAGGCAAGAATAATGGAGTAGGTTGCCCTGCCCTCCTCCAGGGGATCTTCCCAACCCAGGAATCAGACCCATGTCTCTTATGTCTCCTGCACTGGCAGGTAGATTCTTTACCAAACAATAATCACCTATACATCAAGTGAAATGCACTGATCCATAGGTTGAAATCTATAGTTGGAAGAAACGCATTTAACAAAGACTTTTTCATTCAAAAAATGTAGATACTCTCTCTGATAGGCACTTTGTGAAACACAGAAAGATGAACAAAATGTGACTTTTGCTCCTGAGACCCTGGTCATATGCTGGAAAACAACAGACATGCAGATGAGAGGTTTCTACCAGGAAAGGGAAAAACAGCAGGCTCTGCTATTGAGAAAGAGACTGTGGAACAGGAGTGTCAGCCACTTTGTATTGATCGAAATCTTGTTACCACAAAACAGGGGGCTTCACTGGTAGCTCAGTTGTAAAGAATCCTCCTGCCGATGCAGGAGATATGGGTTCAATCCTTGGGTTGGGAAGATCCCCTGGAGGAGGACATGGCAACCCACTCTAGCATTCTTGCCTAGGAAATCCCATGGACAGAGGAGCCTGGTGGGTTACAGTCCACGGGTCACAAAGATTGGACACAACTTAGCAACTAAAACACCACCACAATGAAACAGACTAAGAGGTAACAGATACCCTGAAATTAAGCCATTACAAGAGTTTTAAGCTATTCTCTTTCTTTGCTTGCTCAGTTTTTTAATGCCTAGAAAGGAAGATTCAGCTGACTGAAGTAGCAAACCAAAACTTGGTGTCAGCCTGAATGACAGGGAAGTGTCTTTGGCTTAATATTACAATTCGGACATACACAATAAAAAAAGGAAAGAAAATCAGAACAAATTATACCTGACTCTATAAATAATCCACCTGCTATGTGTAGACAAGAAGCCATCTTGAACCTATTGAAGGATCTCTTTGAGAGATGATCTGTAGGTTTACAAACCTACATAGCAAAACAAGGGAATTGCTGAGTTATAAACCATACATTGTTGTGAAAATACTTAACTGCCTTAAACTCTGCTTATAAAATTAGGAAAATTAAAACCTTCTTAATCGTTCTAGATCAAATGAGATATTCACTAAACAAATAATAAATGAATATGAAGCATAAGTGCATGAGCAAATTGCCTGTGCAGTGATAGAACAAGAATAAATAACACAAAACCCAGTACTTGTCACATGGTCATTGCTAGGCAATGGTCAATGTTCTTCCTGCTACCTCTCCAGAATCTTCCCAAATGGCTACATTTCCCAGATTGGAAGAGTGGGAGACCTCCAAGTTCTGAGCTCTCCCCACGTCTCCAGTTCTTCCCATCCTGATACAACCACCTGCTTTCTCCTCTTCTCCGTAGCATTTCCTTTCTATACACCATAAAACAGCACAAGAAACATACAGTTCTAAAGAATGAGCTCAGTAAGGATAAAGACAAGTCTTAGTTTTTCTTTCTACACTCCAAGGAATCGTTTGAAAACCACTGCTCCATGGCAAGATTCAGCTGGTGAGAGAAGTGCTCTGAAAATGTTCCTGCCCCCCACCCCATGTCCTTTTCTTTTCAGTGATTGAAACCTACGCACTTCCTATTCAGAAATGTGTTCACCAAACTCAGAAATCATACATACCCTCACAGTGTTTAATTTCAAAAAAAGAGGGAGAGTTTTCTAACCTCTTAGAGTTTCATTTACTGCCTGGTACTTTCCGTGGTGTGTTTAGCTAAGTTCACCATGAGACTACAACTCAACTCCTCCTCCACCAATCTCCCCACCAATTACTTCCCGTTGGTCAGTTAACCTTTTGAGTAAGGAAGCAGGTTTCCTTACATTGGTCAACATCAACGACTAACCCATTACTGATAGGGTAATTTCCTATGTGGAACTTTCCATCCTCGATGAAGAGATACATGGTTGAGTTTTAGTTATTACTGAACTAACTCACAAAAAGAACAGAAACGAAACCAGGGAAAGCAAGAAGGAAGACATTTCTCTATAAGTTAGGCCCTCATAGTGACCCAGATTTAGGAAGAGAAGAGATTCCTTCTCTACTATTAAAATTTCAGGAATTAAAAGTAAACTAAAAATAATATAAATCCATGACTATACTAAAATTAAGCTGGTATGATTTTTAAAATAAGATACATAAATTCCTGGATGCTAAAAGTACTTCTGGGGACCAACGCCTTCCAGCAACTTGGATGTCTCTTCAAGGGCTCTCCTGAATATCCCTTTCAGTGCATTCACTCAGACACAAAGCAGAACAGTGGGGTCCAGAAAGTCTGTTATTATCCAAGCCCACTCACCAAAACCAGGTGATTTGCATTTCACTTGTCCTTTCAAATGTGTTCTGAACCATGTGTTCCAGAGCTAGATGACCCAGCTCTAAACCCGATGGCCTTATCCAAGCCAGACAACTGGCATCCTGAGTTGCAAAAGTCATTCTAAAGGTTCATTTCCAAATGCTCCACAGGCAAAACTGGATCCTGGGATAGACTGTTGGCACCAGTGAGAGGAACACGCCCCAGAACAATGTACCTCTTGAGATCAAGGGAGCATGGTGTCTTCTTTGAACACAATAAGTCACCAGGAGATATTTTGGGGCTCTGTTTTTTAGTAGATCAACATCATAAGCCATTAAATAATAGGGGGCATTTACCAGAAAGGAGGCGTCAATCTGGAAAGGATTTGATCTGGATGGTTTCAGGGTTCTAGTGGTTCTTGCCACCTTCAAAACACAGGAGTAGCCTGACACTCTTTGACACTCACTCCAGCCCCACATTCTTCTTAGCAGGCTATCATCCAGCAAGAAAGAAGCACTATGGCCATATGGCTTTTGAAAAGTTCTTCCCTTCATTTCCATACCCTTTTAGCCTACCCTGCAACATCAGTAAGTATGAACACTCCCTACTCCTAGCATGTCATTTGGAAAGTGCAGGATCAAAGTTCAAGATCAAAGAAATTCAGCTCCTAATCAGAACTATTTCTATTTCACCCATCTGTCACCATTTTCTAAGGCCCAGTTCTGAACCAACACCTCTGCAAGACATTAGGGATTCCAAGATAAACAAGACCTGGTCTCTGCCCTAGAAAGAACCTTTCTAGTGGAAGAGAAATAAGTTCTGAATAAGTCACTTTGATACAATATAATAGAAACTCTAAGAGAAGTGTCCCTGTTCCAAATGTGCTTTGGAATATAGGTAGAAGGAGAACTTATTCCTGTGGGTGTGGAAGCGTCAGGGAGGAACCTCTGGATACCACTTGAAGCTGAATCCCAAGAGATGAGTAAAGAGGCTATGTGTAGTTCCATGAGCTAGCAGTCCAAGAGGAAAACGTCACTGGTAGGTTTTATATCCTCTGTTCATCTACTACTCCATCCCCCCTCAAAGAACAGCTGCCCTCTACTGTCACCTGGGTTGTCATTCCAAATGGCTGGAGTGAGCCATGCATCCTACAGCATTAATGAATGTGGAGGACAAAAGTGAGCTAGTGGTCACTTTCAGCACATCAGTAAAGGTAATTACTAGGCCCTGGGGGATCAGAAACCAGGCAGGGGTTAGGCAGGAGTTGAGTCCTGAAAGCCTCAAGTGCTGCCTTGGGCACTCGACCTCTGAGGAAAGCAAGATGAATGTGCTCTTATCTGCGTAAGGTGCTGACCCTGTGCTATACTGCAGAGTGTAAGGAAATGCATCCTACCGTGAAGCTGGAATACTGCAAGGGGACATGGTGCAGGAGGTGAAAGCTCAAGATGGAAGGAGGGAGGCCAAGCTATCTGAAGTGGCTGCAGGATTATCCCACCCTCTAGAGATATCCCCTATGGGAAGCAAACAGACCCCATTAAAGGTTTTCTTTGGGAAAATATAAATTCCAGATGAACAATATCAAAAAGTACATCCCCCCCCATTTCTGAATACATCCGCACAAATGCTGAGTCACCTTGAGGTAGAATGTGCTCCAGCCTCCAGGCCCAGGACCCATGCTGACTGAGTGTATGACACAGCTACTTCTGGTGCATCCGCATGTTCCTATGCATCCTTTTAGGTAAGGAAGGTGTTTTTCAGAAGTTCCCTTATTGGTAAGCCAATGTTTCGTCTGTATCCGGTCTTTCAAGGGAGTGAGTGAAGTGAAGTCGCTCAGTCGTGTCCGACTCTTTGTGACCCCATGGACTGTGGCCCACCAGGCTTCTCTATCCATGGAATTTTCCAGGCATGAGTACTGGAGTGGGTTGCCATTTCCTTCTCCAGAGGATCTCTCCGACCCAGGGAATTGAACCCGGGTCTCCTGCATTGCAGGCAGATGCTTTAACATCTGAGCCATCATCTGTGTCCAGTCTTTCAGGGGAAGCAGGCATGAATACATTCCCAGAAAAGGAGAATGAGATCTGAGGTTATGTCTCACCAGAAATCAGAGGGAAGAGAGAAATGGAGGCAGACACTAAAGTCCTGGCTTTTCCTAGCTTGGGCCTAAGCTTTCAAGAGAGAATTGAGATATACAGAGGCACCTGGGAAACATGGATGAGTGTCCTGTGTCCTGCAGCTAGACTGGGTGCCCTGTCCACCATGACACTGCATCCAGCGAGAATGGAACAGCAGGCGAGCACTGGAGGAGGAAAGTGGCTTCAGACACCTACGCCCGTATTCCTGCCTCCTGGCTGCTGATGAAGAGCAAGGTCTAGGTCAAGATGAAGAGATTTCCTTGCACAAAGAGAATCCAGAGGACCTCATGAGGCAGGAGACAGATGGGCCCCAGGCTGAGCAACCAGAATTTGTTTCCTATGGACAGATCCTGCAAGATGAAGAGGAGGAAAAGCTGAACACTGTTCAGATAAGAGATCACATTTTTCTCATTCTCAAGGTCAAGGAGACCTTCCTGACCACATATGTGAGAAAGACTCCTTGGAGGTCAAAAGAGAGGGGGTGTCACCTCATAGCAAGTAATGTCAACCCACCGTTAGGCCTCTTCACTAGACTCCATCTTGGCTAAGAGATGCACAGGCACACATGGGAAGACCCTGAGGTATACCAAATAAGGACACAGAGTCTGGCAAAGCATGATGATTGGCCAGAGGAAACCCAGAAGAAATGGCCCAGATAAGGCAATCAAACTACCGCAAGGGCGTGACTTCTCTGAGCCCACCTGTGTGTATATCCATACTTACTCTTTCCTCCTAATAAACACTTTGCTTGCTTCACTTTCTGCCTCTTTGTAGAAACTCATTTTCTGCAAAGTTGATGGGCCCGAGCCTTGTCACTGATCTCTGGTCCTGGAGGTCTTGTGGCTAAGATTCAGTGCTTTCACTGTCATGACCTGACTTCAACCTGTAGCCAGGGAACCGAAATCCTGCCTCAAGCTGCTGCAGGCTGAGGTCACTCAAGATCACCAGCATGGATCCAAGGCTCTCACCTTGTCACAGAGGCAAATGACTCCTCCATTTCCCTAGATGCCATCTTGGAGAGTGGCAGGGAGAGGAGAAGAACCTAAGAAATCTGAGTTCCTCTTGAGTAAGAAGCTGCACTTGCCCATCAGGGCGTTGGTCTTGCTGTAATCTCCACCTGTCCAAGCCTGAAACCCTTCAGGGTCTGCAACACCCACAACTCAAGGTCTCACACACAGCACTGGGCCTAGCACGGAATATCAGAGCCCAGGACCCTGTGAAGAGATTTCCTAGGTCTTGATGACCCCTCCTGGGGTCTCACTTTCTTCATCCATAAAATAAGGGTCTCAGACTACAATGCTTAAGCAACCAACCTAAATCTAACATTCCATAATAACAGTGAATAACAGTGAGAGGTACAAACTCCGAAATAGCTATACAGTACTTAGAATTTTCTAAGTGCTTTATACATAGCCACTGAGTTCTTTCTTAAAACAATACTGTGACAAATAAGCCTTTTGGGGCTTCTCTTGTGGCTCAGCTGGTAAAGAATCTGCCTGCAATGCAGGAGACCTGGGTTCTATCCATGGGTTGAGACGATCCCCTAGAGAAGAGAAAGGCTACCCACTCCAGTATTCTGGCCTGGAGAATTCCATGGACTGTGTAGTGCCTAACCTGTCTCTGCTTCTGTGTAATTATGCCTCCTTTCACTCCTTATAGGAGCTGGTGTGAATTTATTCATCCCCAGAAACTAAGATGTGTCTGGTTCTCCAATAACGTGCTAGGAATATAAACTCACTTCATTACAATCAGGTTAAGACAGACAGCAGCACCCCAAAACCTTATACCTTAATCCTTAACACCAATATCTAATAGCACTGGTATACTTCAATAGTCTCATCTTCACACTGTTAGTAATATTATTAGGAATAATGCTAACAATATGGATTATGTATTAATTAGCAAGAACTAAAATTAGTAATACCTTCAAAAAGATTATAAAATCATGCTGCTATTACTCTTGCATGTTCTCAGATTTTTACCCAATATCAGAAATAAAAATGTTTTGTTCTAGAAATTTTAACTGATTATATTAGATGAAACTTTTACATGGTTTATCAGATTTACTTTGTCCTTTAGGCTATTTTTTTAAGTTACTTCAAAGGAAAAAATACACTTATATGTACATTTATACCTCCAGCCCACTTTGCTATAGACCTGAAACACAGTATGTAAATTAACTATACTTCAATTTTTTTAATTGCTGAATTAAAATGTATTATTAATCTAAAATTAAAAACTGATCCTCAATTCAGTTATTGTAAAACTTTGAAGTATACTTGGAACAACTTGGGCATGTGAATCTACTTTTCCAGTGGTAAATTTTATGAAATTTAACAGACCAAATATCTCCAGTGAAAATTAAGTGCCTGGATTGAGGTACATATATATATATAAAACACACACATGATTTTAAAGACTTAGTATGAAAAAAAAGAATGTAAAATATCTCTTTAGTAAATGTCTGTATTTATTACAAGCTAAAATAGTAATATTTCAGATATACTGTATTGAATTGAATAAAATGCATTATTAAAATTACCTTTAATGATTAATAGATGTTAATGTGAAAAAACACTGGTTCTATGCCTAATGATAACAGTCACACTATAATAGTAATTTAGCAACTGGCCTATGGTTTGACATTCAGGAAGCTGACACAAAAATATACAATTTATTGACAACATTATTGACATATACTGTACTATTGAGTAATTAGTATTCTATTTCCTAAATTGCATTATTTGCATAATGAAAAGTATAGAACTGACTATCCTAAGTCTGTGCCAGAGATATAAAGATTAATTAGACATAGATTCTTACATAGAATGTTGGAATTTAGTAGGAGAAATAAAACATAAAATAAATTATTATGACAAATTATGCAGTGGTAAGTGCCTGTATAAAGGGAAAAAGAAAGTTGCAATAGGAAGGGAAAGAGAAGAGATTCATAATCAGGACAAACTCAGGATAGAAAACATTCGAGCTGGGCTTTGAAGGGTTGGTATGATTTATGTGTATAACAAGGATGAAAATCATTCAGGCAGAGAGAACAACAGCAAAGTCAAAAAGAATCAAAAAACAGTATGGGCAAGAATTAACAAATACTGTGCTTCAGTTTGCCAGATTGAGCATACAGAAGACACTGAAAAAAATTAAGGAACAAAAACATAGGGTTAGATTATAGACTCTTACAATTATATAGGCAAGTGGTAATAATCACCTAACTTAAGGCAATGTCAATGGAAATGCACAACAAAGTATAAATTCAAGAAGTATTCCAAAGATAGAAACAACGCTTGGCAACAGGAAGGAAAGAGGGAAGGGAAAAGTCAAAGATGATGCTGAGTTCTGAGCCCTAATTCTAAGATGATGTTGGTGACCTTGACAAAAATCATGAAAAAGAAGGAAGGAGTGATCCATCTATCTGAGCCATATGTACTAGCCTCAGCTAACTTATCACCAAGCAGGAGGAGAGAATGTCTTAAACCCAACAGTCACTTTATGATTCATCAGACGTGAGGGTGAAGTTACTCTCTCTCAGAAATAAAACAAAAGCTGCACGTGATTAGCCAGATCTTTCAGAAGCAAGAAAATGTTGAAGTGGGCTGTCTAGAATGACTCAGTCTTAACTCTGAGCCTCAAAATCTAACCTTAGAGGAAAGTTTTAAAGCCTTTATGTTCCCACTCTTTAATCCTTAACTAGTTGAAACCTGAAAGCTATCTTTTCTCTTTTGAGATGTAGTTGTGACATAGTTCCAAACTTTCAGTTTCATCTACAGTTAAAAAAAAAAAAAAGTTAGCGTGACATATTCTCAACCTCTAAATTGATCAAGGAGGTACTTTAGATTTCATCATTTGATTTTGCCCTCTGTCAATATTCTGAATAGTCTTTTTCCATATTGCTCTTAATCTCTAGCCACACCACCATCACTTGATGGTATTACACATCAGAGAATCTTTCATTTTAACCTTGTTCCCATGAATCGTTCTCACCCCGGTTTGTAGGAACTGATTGAGATACACCCAGAGATTTTGACATGTCACATCTGTCCATCAAGACTGCTTTGGGTGACCTTTTCAGTATACATTTATCTATGCTCCTAGAGTCTTTTAAGTTTAAAACAATCTGGGCACAAATTGTATATTTTTCCAAAAGTGTGGACAGCAAACTGAAAATTCAAGTTCAAAATTCCACACAGGATTGTATCTAGTAACACAATAAGCAGATAACTCTATGCTGAGCAATGGAGTCTCCCTCCTGGACATAAATTTATAGATCATCATAATTGAAACCTGACATAAAAAAAACTGTAGGTAAATACTGATGCCATTGGAGCAGAGCACCATAAAGAGAAATTTCTGAGGCTCCTCTTTTATTCAACTAGGAAACTTTTGGTCCAATTAAGGGAACACAAATGTAACTTCAAAGGGCTTCAAAAAGTGTGCAAGTTTTCACTGATAAAAGTTTATCTCCTCAAGATTAAACTATACAGTCCTCAGACATTTATTAATCCTCTCACATATGTTTCAATGAAAGGTGAAGCTGTTTTATTTACTCCAACCTTGAGTGTGGAGATTTTCTTCTTCTGAACTATTGATGTAAGCATGACATTTAAATACACATGAGTAGCAGCAATTCTATTTGAATATCCTGATTGTGTCAATTATCATGATGCTAACCATGTCCATTCCACTCTGAAGTTTAAATAAACAGGACCACCTCTCTCTGCTCTTAGCAGAGGATTTATAGGGGCCATGTGTCTGGCATTTGGGAAGATGTTGGCTTGTTCTCAGCAGTGACTACATATACAATATTGTCATATAATTTTCGGATTTTTCAAAGACTTCAAAGCTCATAACCTTCTGTGAACTTGCTATCTGGTTATGTTTATCATAGCAGGGAATAAAGGAAGGAGTGCTATGCAGAGACTGTAAATTATGAGCACTTCACAAATGCATTTTGTATGTCTATAAAATGCCAAAATGTCCAAGAGAAAAATAGAAAGGTTAGTTGGTCTACCACCCATACAGGGAGAAAGCCAGGCTGGAGTAAATGTGACTTAAATATTGGTTTGAAAGGGCCATTTAATTTTTCCATGATCAAGATATTTTATCCTAATTTTTTCCTTTGCTAAATGAGTGATGTTTAATTGGTAAGTAGAAATGAATTCATTTCCTCTCCACTCTCTTTTCTAAAAGTGACCAGATGTCCCATTTGGGGGAATTATCTTCATGACATGGTTCTAAGAACACAAAACAGGCCTTGTGTGAGAGCAGAGGTGGGTGAAGCCCACCCCTGCCACTTTGTAGCCAAATACCATTGGGTAAGTTACCCTTTGTGTCTCAGTTGCCTTATCTGTAAAGTGGGGATGATTATAATGGATCCTGCCTTATCAAGCTGTGAAGACCAAATAAGATAGTATGTGTATAGTACATGGAAAGTATTCAATGAGTACTATTATTATAACTGAAACACTAGATAGAAGAAATAAAAGTTTATACTTTTCACCTCAGGGATTAGGCCTTAAAGGACCAATAGAAATTATTTTTGAGAGGACTCTGAATTCTCTATTCCCATAGATTCTGTTCATACTTTACTAGAACACTTGGAATACTGATGTCCTCTTCTGCATCAAGCACTGAAAGAGGTTTCTCATACGTATTACAGACATGAAATCAAGCAAAACGTAATGTCAATTTTCCCATGAATACTTTCCTGTTTATTCTCTCATTATGTTTTGTTCACCCAATAAGCAACTGTTATGTGTCAATGGGCTATCCAAATGCAGTTGTCCAATATTCCTGACTCTTACCAATCAATGAGCAAACTTTTCTAGAAAAGCAGCATTTAGAGAAAGGCTTGGATTCCCTATGCCAGAATGTTCTAGGAGGACTCATTCCAAGGGATGGCAAGTTATGCACCTACCTCTCTGTGCAGTGCGGGCTGAGGCGAGCCACTGGGCCTTTGCATGACTGAGCATCACAGTGCATCATCATGACTCAAAAGTGATCAGTTACCAAGTGACATCTAAACATCTTGACCACCTACCAGCAGCATTTTGCTTCAGTTACTGGAAGCTCCTCAGAGTGAACACGGTCCTGGGATAAGATATGAAATCATCGGCTTCCCTGGTGGCTCAGATGGTAAAGTATCTGCTTGCAATGCAGAATCCCAGGGTTCAGTCCCTGGGTTAGGAAGATCCCCTGGAGAATGGAATGGCAACCCACTCTAGAATTCTTGCCTGGAGAATTCCATGGACAGAGGAAGGCTACAGTCCATGGGGTCACAGGAGTAGGACATGACTAAGCAATTGTCATACTTTCACTGCCTCTGAGGGTAAAAGCACATATTGCCAGGAAGTACACAGCAGAGAGGCACAAAAGTAGTGTCATTTTTTGTCACTCTGCACCATGAGTGTCTGCTGTCTCTTCCCTGTTAAGAACACTCACCAGGTTTCTCTCATGAAGTGTTGCCCAAGCTCCTTAATGCTGTACACAGGTTTAGAGGTGGGAGGGGCACCATTTTAGAGAAAGTAATAGAGAGGGACTGAAAGGAATCTAACATTTATTAAATGTCAAATGCCACTTTAATGATCTTTCCACTGTACCACACCTTGTAGCAAGATTTCAAGATTTGTCGGGCATGACTGAAGCAACTAAGCACATTCTTCTGCCAAATTTCCCGCTGATCACGATTTAAGTATCAACACTTTGGTAAGACTGAGCACAGCCTACCAACTGCAAGGCCCATCTCAGTATCACTGACAGCATCCATCACTTTTCTTCCTTTTATAATCTATAAACCGTGCTGGAACACTGTCTTTCACACTGGAGTTAAGTAGACTAGTGCAGCCTCTCTGGAGGGCAGCCTGGCAGTGTTCCAAACAACTTATATATGTGTTCCACCTTGGGACTTAATTCTCTCATTTCTGGGAATATTCACTAAGAAATGATCAGCAATGTGGCAAATATGTATACAAATATATATGCGGTTAGCAAATCATCCTCAGTTCACATATAGATATGAAAAGTGAAAGTGTAGTCACTCAGTCGTGTCCAGCTCTTTGCAACGCCATGGAATCCCCAGGCAAGAATACTGGAGTGGGTTGCCATTTCCTTCTCCAGGGGATCTTCCCAACCCAGGGATCGAACCTGGGTCTCTAGCATTGCAGGCAGATTCTTTACTCTCTGAGCCACCAGGGAAGCACTATATAGGTATATCTATATAACCAAATGAAATGCGTGTTCACTAGGCAGGTAGCCACACTAGTGCACCCTGAAAGGCACTGTTGCCCACCTGCTGGCAGGCACCAGAATTGAAGATACAATGCCAAGGAGGAACCATCATGTAAGAAGTCAACTGAATTTCACTGACTGCAAATATCCCAATTTCAAATCAGAAATTAGGAAAAAAAATTTTTTTTAATCACTTCGTTGCTTTTTATATATAGCTGTTTCTCCCTTTGCCACTCATTCCTTCCCCATACCAACCACTGAGAGCACACCACCTTCATTATCCGAGAAGTCTACCTACCTTGTAAATCCCTTCTTTCTTTCCAAAGTCAAAGTAGGCATGAACAGGACTCAATTGCTGGTATGAAGAAAACTGTGTGAATAAATAAATGTATCCATTCTATAGATTAGTCAATACTACTTTGAGTGACTCTGATGTATCAGAGTGAAACTAACAGTGCAAACATTCGATAGTTCACACTGCCTACCACCCTTCTACTAAACCTCAAGCTTCAACTTGAGAAAATGTCATATTACCCTAGGCTACACATATTAGGGGAAGAAACTTCACTTAACCACTATGTTTTAGATAAAGTATTTTTATTAGAAATCACATTTTATCTTGAATCCTAGAGTTCACATGCACAGTAGGATATTTTCTGCCTGATGGGCAGAAATTAAACTTGGGAAAAGCACAAATTGGTAGCTTCTTGCACAGAAGATAACACAAACAGTACAGAAAGATTATCCCCTGGGGGTTCTGAGAGGAAGTACCTAGAACCTTAAAACCCAGCTTCCGCTATCTGGGCTCAGCCTCCTCTGACCACAGGCTCTTCAACTCAGCCCCTACCCACAAGATCACAGGGCCAATCCAGACCTTCTCTGATCCTGCACATCTCCCTCTTACTGAGACTAACTCTCAAGACTCATACATTTCTGCAGAATCTACCTCCTTATACTCTTAGTGTTTATTTAATTACCTGTAATTTTCAGTTTAATGATATGTCCTCTCCTTAAGACTCTAAGCTTCCTAAGAAAAGAAACTGTGTCTGTCTCATTCACAGCTTTATCCCCAGTACCTAGCACAATGCCTAGCATATTGCTGGTGTTTAATCAATTTTGTTCCTGGGATACTGTGACTTATAATAAGAAGACTAGGGACTTCCCTGATGGTATAGTAGCTAAGACTCCATGCTCCCAATGCAGGGGCCCTGGGTTCAATCCTTGATCAGAGAACTAGATCCTACATGCCACAACCAACAGTTTGCAAGCTGCAACTAAAACCTGATATAGTCAAATAATTTTTTTTTTAATTGAAGTATATATGTGGTCTTCATCCCTGTTACTGGCATAGAGCTCCTAAAACCCTTGGAATTTCCTAAGTGATAAGAGTAACTGAGGTGCCTTGTCTTTTGTTATGTTAATGAGGTGATTTTTGGAGAGCATCTAACCGTGGCGGGCTTGTTGCCAATAGAATCTACCATCTAATTAGACTGTTGTGACATTCAGTCCAACCCCTTAACCTCCAAGTACAGCAGAAGTTGGGTAACTTTCTCTCCTGCATCCAGCCTCTCCCTGGAATACACCCTTTGAAAACTGGGGATCTACTTTGCTCCTATCAGGCAATCCCCCACCTCCAGGGACCGAAGTCCAATCTCTGAGCATCCTTAGGCATCCAAATCATGCTGGCTTCCACCTCTCTGCAAGCTCCACTCTGCTCACTTCCAACAGCTGCATCTTTCCCCTGGTGCAGGCCTCATCTCCTCACAGGCTGTATTTATCTACCAGTCTCACTGGAAAAGTCTCATCAATTCTGGGAAAGACTGAGGGCAGGAGGAGAAGGGGACAGTAGAGGATAAGATAGTGGGATGGCATCACCGACTCAAAGGACATGAGTTTGAGCAAACTCTGGGAAATAGCGAAGGGCAGGGCAGCCTGGCATGCCACAGTCCTTGGGGTCGCAAACAGTCCGACATGACTCAGTGACTAAACAACAACACTGGTTCTTCCTTATCTGCCTCTTTTAATACCAGTAGAACTCCAGTTCTCAGTGTGGAGACCTCAAGAGAGAGTCCGAGCAAACAGACCCTTAGAGTGTCCCCAAATTCAAGACCTGAGAGAGTACGGAGAAAAAGTACTGTGATGCGAGTTGCCAGTGTAAAGAAAG
The DNA here is from genome assembly GCF_023091745.1 of Budorcas taxicolor. Taxonomy (NCBI): domain Eukaryota; kingdom Metazoa; phylum Chordata; class Mammalia; order Artiodactyla; family Bovidae; genus Budorcas; species Budorcas taxicolor. The sequence continues at coordinate 58,466,236 of NC_068919.1, read as the reverse complement.
TTACGGTGAATCACCCACTACAATGTACTCAACTGTCTGAAACTGCAACAAAAGACTCAATAAGAGCATTTAATCAGTCTACTTGGGAACATAGTTTATTCACAGATACATATATAAAATACTTTAAAAATTCACAAGTGAAACAAAATAATACGCAGTTAAAATACTGCAAATATTAATAGAGGAGGAAGTAGCCAAGATGGGAGAGTTATAGCCAAGATGGTAGAATACGGACACCCTAAGTTTACCTCCTCCCAGAGGCACACCAAAATTACAACTATTTACAGAGCAACTATATAAGAATGACTTGAAGACTAGCTGAAAATATTTTAAATAAGAAAATACAAAAAGATGGTTAGGAGGGGTGGAGACATGGTACACCCTCAGGTGGGCAACCACAAACAGGAGGATAGAGAGAAGTTCTTCCCAAAGAGTGAAGGCTCTGAGATTCATATCGGGTTCTCAAGCTGGATGGGGCAAGGGGGATGGGAGTCCTACACTGGGAAGATGAGCCCCAAGCACTGGCTTTGAAAGCTAGCAGGAACTGTGTATGAGATAGCTAGAAGGTTGTAAGAAACAGACACTCTGCTTTTAAAAGATAAATGCAGAGAATTCTCTGGTGGTCCAAAAGTAGAGAGTCTACCTTGTAGTGCAGGGGATGCAGGTTCAATCCCCAGTTGGGGAACTAAGATCCTACAAGCCGTGGAACAAGTAAGCCTGTGTGCCACAACTAAAGGGCCTATGTGCCACAACCACTGAGCCTGCACGCTCCAGAGCCCGCATGCCACAGACAGTCTGCGCACCACAAAAGAAGATCCTGCAATGAAGAAACACAGCCAAATAAATAAATATCTTTTAAAAATATATAAATAAATAAAAGGTGAATGCAAAAATCTTACACACTTTAAGACCCAGTACAGAGGCAGTAATTTGAAAGGAGACTGAGTCATCCCACTTCCTGATCTTGGAAAGCCTCCCAGAGAGGCAAGAGACAATGAGGACTTCCCCTGTGGACACAGGGGCTGGCAGCAGCCATTTTCGGCAGCTCATTCTGCAACAAGGACACTGGTGCTGACAAGCACCATTTGTAGTCCCCAGTCTAGCCTGTTAGTGTCAGGAGCTTATCTATCCACCAGCAGGCCATCATCAGTCCTGGGACTCCTAAGATCAAGTAGATAGCTGCTCAGGGACCCAGCCTCATCCCCTGGCAGGCTGCCACCAAACCAAAGAACACCCAGCCCATATAGCCAGGCACCCTGTGACTTAGCTCTGCCCACCAGTAACCAGCAAGACCTGTCAGTTAACCAAGCAGGAGGCAAGCTAGACCTAAAAACACAAGAGACGCAAGTTTGATCCCTGGGTTGGGAAGATCTCCTGGAGTAGGAAATGGCACCCAACTCCAGTATTCTTGCCTGGGAAATTCCATGGACAAAGGAGCCTGGTGGGCTACAGTTCACGTGGGGGTCACACAGTCAGACATGACTGAGAGACTAACACTTTCACTTCACTTTCACTAGAGCATATAGCTCTGGTGACAAGAGGAGAGTATGATTCTGAGCCTCAAAAACCCCTTATGTCTCTGACACAAGGCTGTTGCTCCAAGATCGTGAGATGTAGACAACCTGTCTAATACATACAAATAGAGAGAGTTAGGTAAAATTAGGAGATGAAGGAACAAAAAAATAAACGAAGATAAGCTCTAGAGTTCAAGGTAATGATTATAGAGTTGCTCTGTGAACTCAGGAGAAAAAAGGATGAACACGGTGAGAAGTTTAGCAAAGAATTAGAAAATATAAAGAAAAACCAAACAGACTGAAGAATATAGTAAGTAAAATTTTTTTTAAATTACACTAGAATGAATCCACAGTAGATTAGATGATACAGAGGAATGATTCAGTGAACTGGAAGACAGAGTAGTGAAAAACTACATGAGCTGAACAGGAAAAAAAAAAAAAAAAAACTTTTTAAAATGAAGACAGTTAAAGAAACGTCTGGGACAACATGAAGCATACAAAAATTTGAAAGATAGGGGTCCCAAAAAGAGGGGAGAGAGAAAGGGGCAGAGAATTTAGTAGAAATAATAACTGGAAATTCCCTAATCTGGAAAAGGAAATAGACATCTGGGTCCAGGAAACAAGAGGGGAGAGAAAGGGGCAGAGAATACAGTAGAAGTAAGAGCTGAAAATTCCCTAATCTGGAATAGGAAATAGACATCTGGGTCCAGGAAACAGAGTCCCAAACAAGATCAACCCAACGAGAACCACACCAAAACACACTGTAATTAAAATGCCGGAAATTAAAAGATAGAATGAGAATCTTAAATCAGCAAAGGGAAAAACAATTGTTTACATACAAGGGACTCCCACAGGTTAATCAGTTAAAGTTTTACAGGCCAACAGGAGTGCCAGGATATATTTAAAATGATGAAAGTAAAAATCCTACAGGTAAGAATACTCGACCCCACAAGGCTAGGATTCAAATTCGCAGGAGAGAAAAAGGGTTTAACAGACAAGTAAAAGTTGAGTTCTGACCACTAAACCAATTTACTAGAAATATTAAGTAGACTTCTCTAAACGGAAAGGAAAAACCACAACTAGAAATTCAAAAATTACAAAAGGAAAAAATCTTATTGGTAAAGGCAAACATAGAGTAAGAATAACAGATTAACTACTTTAAAGTGAGTAGAAAGGTTAAAAGACAAAAGTAGCACAATCATTTGTATCAACAATAAATAGTTAAGGGATACACGAAACAAAAAGAAGTAAAATATGATGTAAAAAATATTAAACGTGGGCAAGAGCAAGTAAAAATGCAGCATTGTTAGAATATGTTTGAACTTAAGAGATTATCAAAGAAAAAATATATACATAAACACACACACACCCACCTCATGGTAATCACACACATACCTCACGATAACCAGAAACCAAAAATCTATAAGAGATACACATGCAAAAAACATAACACTAAATAAGAAAAAAGAGGGAAAAAAGGAGCAAAAAAGAACTAGAAAAATTAACAGAATGGCAGTCAGTACATACCTATCAATAATTACCTTAAACATAAATGGACCAAATGCTCCAATCCAAAGATAAGCAGTGGCTGAATGAATAAAGAAAACAAGACCCATATATATGCTGCCCACCAGAGACTCACTGCAAATCTAAAGAAACACACAGACTTAAAGTGAGAGGATAAAAAAAAGTCTCCATGCAAATGGGAACAAAAAGAAAACTGGGGTAGCAATATTTGTACTGACAAAAATAGACATTAAAACAAAGCCTCAGAGAGGCAAAGAAGGAATTACAAAGTGATCAGGAGATCAATCTAACAAGAAGGGAAACAACTGTAAGTATATATGCAACCAACACAGAAGCATCTAAATACATAATGCAAATATTAACAAACATAAAGGGAGAGATCAACAGTATCACAATCATATTAGGGCAATTTAACACCCCACTTATATCAATGGAGAGATCACCCAGACAGAAAATTAATAAGGAAAGAATGGCCTTAAATGAAACATTAGACCAGATGGACTTAATATATATGGAACATTCCAGCCAAAAGCAGCAGAATATACATTCTAATCAAGTGCCCATGGAACATTTCCCAGCACAGATCACCTGCTAACTACCTAACAAATCTCAATAATGTTAAGCCTGAAATCATAGCAAACATCTTATCTGCCTAAAAAGGTATGAAACTGTAATACAACTATAAGAAAAAACATGCAAAAGCATAAACACAATAAAGCTAAACAATATGCTACTAAAAACCAATACATCACTAAAGAACTCAAAGGGAAAACTATAATACACCTGGAAAAAATTGAAAATGGAAACACAATGACTCCAAATCAATGGGACACACTCAAACCATATCTAAGATGGAAATTTATAGTGATAAAATCCTACTTTAGGAAACGAGAAAAATCTCAGATAAACAATCTTACATCTAAAGGACTAGAAAAACAAGAACAAAACCCAATATTAGCAGGAGGAAAAAAACAAAGATCACAGCAGAAGTAAATGAAATAGTAGAAAAGATTAATGAAACAGCTGGTTCTTTTAAAAGATAAACAAAATGGATAAACCATTAGTCAGACTCACCAAAAACAAAAAGAAAAAAAAAGAAGGCCCAATCAATAAAACCAGAAAAAGGAAAAGTTACAACTGACACCACAGAAATACAAAGGATAGTTGGAGATTGCTATGAACAACTATACTCTGATAGGATGGACAAGATAGAAGAAATGGACAAGTTTCTATAAATATACAATCTCACAAGACTGAATCAAGAATACACAGAAAATAGGAAAAGAACAAATACCAATAATGAAATTGAATCAGTAATTTTTAAAATTCTCCCAAAAACAAAAACAAAAGTACAGATCCAGACAGTTACACGGGTAAATTTTACCAAATATTCAAAGATGGGTTAACACATATCCTTCTCAACTATTCTAAAAAACCCAAGAAGAAACACTCCCAAACTTACTTATGAGGCCAGCATCATCCTAATACCCATAACAAAGACACTGCCAAAAAAAAAAAAAAGAAAGAAATTTAAAAGTCAATATCCCTGAAGAATAGATGCAAAAAAAACCTCAACAAAACTTTACCAAAACAAATTTAATAATGCCTTAAAAGAATTATACACCATGATCAAGTGCCCCTCCAGTAATTATACACCCGCCCCTCCAGTAATACAATGATGATTCAATATCCACAAATCAATCAACATGCTATGCTGTATCAACAAATCGAGGAATAAAAATAATATGTCAATCAGTTCAGTTCAGTCACTCAGTCACGACCGACTCTTTGCGACCCCACGAATCGCAGCACGCCAGGCCTCCCTGTCCATCACCAACTCCCGGAGTTCACTCAGACTCACGGCCATCAAGTCAGTGATGCCATCCAGCCATCTCATCCTCTGTCATCCCCTTCTCCTCCTGCCCCAGATCCCTCCCAGCATCAGAGTCTTTTCCAGTGAGTCAACTCTTCACATGAGGTGGCCAAAGTACTGGAGTTTCAGCTTCAGCATCAGTCCTTCCAATGAGTATTCAGGTCTGATCTCCTTCAGAATGGACTGGTTGGATCTCCTTGCAGTCCAAGGGATTCTCGAGAGTCTTCTCCAACACCACAGTTCAAAAACATCAGTTCTTCTGTGCTCAGCTTTCTTCACTGTCCAACTCTCACATCCATACATGACCACTGGAAAAACCATAGCCTTGACTAGATGGACCTTTGTTGGCAAAGTAATGTCTCTGCTTTTCAATATGCTATCTAGGTTGGTCATAATTTTTCTTCCAAGGAGTAAACGTCTTTATATGTCAATAGACGCACAAAATTAAAAATCCACTTTCAATAAAAACTCTCAACAAAGTGGGTGTAGAAGGAATTTATCTCAAACTGACGAAAACCATCAGTCTGCAGCTACCACCACACTCCTCAGTGAAAATGAAAGCACTTCTGCTAAGATCAGGAACTAGACAAGGATATCCACTCTGTCACTTTTATTCATACTAGTGATAGCCCTAAAAACTGCAATCAAACAAGAAAAAGAAATAAAAGGGATCCAAATTGGAATGAGAGAAGTAAAACTGAAGGATACAGGCCACCCCTGTGTTCACCGCAGCACTGTTTGCAATAGGCAAGACATGGAAGCTACCTAAATGTTAAATGTCCATCAACAGGTGAAAGGATAAACATGGCATGGTACATATATGCGTTGAAATATTACTCAGCCATTAAGAATGAAATAATGCCATTTGAAGCAACATGGATGGACCTGGAGATTATCACACCAAGTGCAGTAAGTCAGACAGAGAAAGATGAATATATGATATTGCATATATGTGAATTTTTTTTTAAATGATTCAAATGAACTTATTTACAAAGCAGAATCAGTCTTAGAGAAGGGAAGAATGGGGAAGGAAGGACAGAATGGTAGTTTGGGTTTGACATGTACACACTGCTAAATTTAAAATAGATGACCAAACAATCTACTGTATAGCACAGGGAACACTGCTCAATACCAGGTAATAACCTAAATGGGAAAAGAGTTTGGAAAAGCATAGATACATATGTCTAAATCAATCACTTTGCTATACACCTGAAATGAACACATTGTTAATTGCCGGGAGCCAGCGTGAGGAATCCCACCCGTGACAAGATCATGAGGAAGGAAGCCTGACAAAACGCAAGGATGTGACTAGGCTTCAGGGGTTCCCCCTGGAATTTCCTGAGCATGTACCCCAAAAACCAAAAATCTGCTGGCTTTTGTACTCTGCTCTTCTGATATTCTCTGGAAAAAGTCAAATCAGGGCTTTAGTCTTCTGCATTTGAAAGGGATGTTTCAGTTAAACCCCCTCTGATAGCTCTCTAGCTTGCCTAACAGGTTCCCCAGACCTCTTACAGCTTGTGAATTGCTTACAGCCCCCCAACCGTAAGAAGCACAAAGCTTGAAAGCATCTTAAAGATACAGAGCCTTTTCTAGAGAGTTAAAAATCATATTGGTGACAGGTTTTCACTGTTGATTCAATGATTGCTGCCAGACCTCCATATTCTTTATCTTTTAGGCACCTGGGAGGATGTTAGTCAATGTAATCGGGATGTAGAAAAAGATATATAGTAGTTTTGATGTTAGCAACGTTAGACTTTTGAGTTAATTACTTTTCTTTTGTTGTAAATCACTGTACTCCTTTTACTTGTTATAAATTGCTGTATCTTTGCTATGTAAGAATGTAAGTTTATTTAGTGCTTTCTGAGAGTGGCACCAGACTTTGGGAAGATCAGCACAAATAAGTCCTCTGGTTGACAAACCCTTATCAGAAAAAAGGCTGTAAAATGTTAACTGGCCCTTTTGGCCGGAAGATTATGTAAATTACCTAAGACTTGTGTATACACCTAGGTATGCAGAGAGAAAAGCCTGGTTTTGATAAGAGTCTGGGCTGCTAACGCTGCATAACTTTGTGTTACCCATTGATCTCTATGTATAATCAAAAAGTATAAAAGGCCTTCTGAACAACAGAGGACAGGGCCAGTCACTGGACTGGTTTCCCCCGGGTCTCCTCTCTAATTTCTGGCTGAATTCCCATCTGGGGCGTGGAGGCTCACCACGTCTACTTACTTGTCCCGGCTTTTAAGATCCACATGAGGGGGAGCCCAAGGCGGGGCACCCCCCGATATTCAAGAGGACGCCGGTGGCCTAACGTAGATGGTGCAAGCTCCTTGTCTGGAACTTTATTGGCTTCCCATGTAAACCCAGTTATTCAGCCTTCTTTCTCCACTTAATTTTCCTACTACACTATTTCTCCCTAATCTAATCTTATATTAATAAATAAATAAGTCTTTCCTCGCCAACGCCGTCCTTGCTTCGAATTCCCTGGATCCACCGGGGTTGGACCCCGGCAGTTAATCAACTATAGAAGAGCTTCTTTCAACATCTCTTGTAAGGCAGGTCTAGTATGAATGAACTCCCATAGCTTTTATTTGTCTGAGAAAGTATTTCTCCCTCACATCTGAATGCCAACTTTGCTCTGTATTCTTGGGTGAAAGCCTATCTTTCAGAATTCTGAGAATGCCATTTCATTTTCTCTTGGCCTAGAGGATTTCTGCTGAGAAATCTGCTGATAACCCAATGAGTTACTGTCCTTTATTCCTGGCTGCCTTTAAAACGCTTTTACTTTTGACCATTTTAATATTATGTGTCTTGGAGAAGGTCTTTTTGCATTGAGATAATTAAGTGTTCTCTTAGCTTTAAGGACTTGTATACACAATTCCTCCCCCAAGTTTAGAAAATTCTATCAGCTATTCTTTCCTTAAATAAACTGTTCCCTCTTCGTCTTCTCTGTCTCAGATATCCATTCCCCTAATGTTGACCTTCCTAAAAGAGTCAGCTCTCATGGGCATACACACCAAGGAAACCAGAATTGAAAGAGACACATGTACCCCAGTGTTCATCGCAGCACTGTTTATAATAGCCAGGACATGGAAGCAACTTAGATGTCCATCAGCAGATGAATGGATAAGAAAGCTGTGGTACATATACACAATGGAGTATTACTCATTCATTAAAAAGAATACATTTGAATCAGTTCTAATGAGGTGGATGAAACTGGAGCCTATTATACAGAGTGAAGTAAGCCAGAAAGAAAAACACCAATACAGTATACTAACGCATATATATGGAATTTAGAAAGATGGTAACGATAACCCTGTATGCAAGACAGCAAAAGAGACACAGATGTATATAACAGTCTTTTGGACTCTGTGGGAGAGGGAGAGGGTGGGATGATTTGGGAGAATGGCACTGAAACATGTACAATATCATATATGAAACAAATCACCAGTCCAGGTTCGATGCATGATACAGGATCACCAGCTCGGGGCTGGTGCACTGGGATGACCCAGAGGGATGGGATGAGGAGGGAAGGGGGTCCAGGATGGGGAACACGTGTACACCCGTGGCAGATTCATGTTGATGTACGGCAAAACCAATACAATACTGTAAAGTAATTAGCCTCCAATTAAAAGAAATAAATTTATATTTTTAAAAAAAGCACTTTCTTCTGTGTTCCAGCAGGTGGTGCTATAGCACAAGTTTTTGGTTTCTGTTAAATGAGCTGCCCCTAGTTGCATTCAACCTTCATATATTAATGTACAGATGTGTGGAGTTATTCAGCATCCTATTGTGTTGACAGAGGCACCTTTGTTGATTTGTAGTTGCTATATAGTTGTAGACTGAAGGGGCAGAGAAAGTTAATCCTTTACTCCACTCCACTTTCAAGAGTGGGCACTTTCCAGCCTCCGCCTCTTTGACAGAGGTGTGCCTCTGTGCCTTCAACTATTGCTTCTTATGCCTCCGGGGTCACTGCTGCCTTGCTTCTGCCACAACCACCGTAGTCACTGACATGGTGGGTTCTTCCTTTATATCCAGCATCCTCTGAGTTGTAGCTTTTACTGCCATGGGGGAAGGAGGACACTGGTGGGATGGTTGCCAAGGTCTCACAGGCATCTCTACCTCTTAGGTGCTATAAGGCTCATGGGCCCCACCACTGCAGAAGGAGGTGGAGGCTGGATTGTGGGCAGCCCAGTGGCAGCCCCATTGCCATTGTTGCCAAGTCACTTGTGGCTCTGGCGCTGTTGTGATTAGGAGGTTAGACTCACGCACAGTCACCTCACCTGCAGCTGCTAGGTTCTCTGCAGCTGTGGAGTCAGCTGCTATGGTCAGAGGGCAGGGCCTGAAGGCGCTGACTTTGCAGTTCACTCAGTTCCACTTCTATCTGTTCCCATCACCAACCTTTATATTGTACAGATGTGTGCAGTTATCCAGCATCCTGTTGTGTTGACAGAGGCACATTTGTTGACTTGTGATTGCTATACGGTTGTAGATTGAAAGGGGCAGAGAAGCAATCTTTTACTCCACCATGCTACCGATGTCTCCACAGTCAGGGCCCAGGGAAGTCTTTCTAATCTCTTGTCATCATGCCCGAATCCCAAGATTCGTTTGGTTCTTCCACTGGAGCAGAAGCTGCTGCATACCATGAACTGTAGCAGAAGCCCCTGGAGTCACACAGTGACAAGAAGTCAAGTGGTAAGTGGGAAAATTACTGGAGGTAGAGTATGCATTAGCATGAGACTGAGAACTTCTGGAGGTCTTAATTTTTTAAGGGGGTGGGGAAGCGTGATGAAATTGTCTGGGTTCTACCTCTAGTAACCTTATCGTATACTCATGGTATATGGACAGTGGACAAAGATCCTCTCTTGGTCCTGGCAGAAAAAGAGGCCGGCAATGAAGTATCACTTCACATCGGTCAGGATGGTCATCATCAAAAACACTACAAACAATAAATGTTGGAGAGGTTGTGGAGAAAAGAAAACCCTTTTGCACTATTAGTGGGAATGTAATGAAAAAGGAAAAAGACTATTGATACAGCCGCTATAAAGAATGGTATGGAGATTCCTTTAAAAAAAAAAAAACTAAGAATAAAACTACCACATGACCTACCCAATCCCGGTACTGAGCACATACCCTGAGACAACCATAATTGAAAATGACACATATTCCCCAATGTTCATTGCAGCACTATTTACAATAGACAGGACATGGAAACAACCTAGATGTCCATTGACAGATGAATGGATAAAGTTGTGGTACACACATACAACAGAGTATTAGCCATAAAAGCAAATGAATTTGAGTCAATTGAACTGAGGTGGATGAACCTAGAGTGAAGTCAGAAAGGGAAAAACAAATACTGTGTATTAATGCTCATATATGCAATCTATTAATGCTCCTTGAAAGAAAAGGTATGACCAACCTAGACAGCTTATTAAAAAGCAGACATTACTTTGCCAACAAAGGTCCATTTAGTCAAAGCTATAGTTTTTCCAGAAGTCGTGTATGGATGTGAGAGTTGGACTACAAAGAAAGCTGAGTGCCAAAGAACTGATGCTTTTGAACTGTGGTGTTGGAGAAGACTCTTGAGAGTCCCTTGGACAGCAAGGAAATCCAACCAGTCCATCCTAAAGGAGATCAGTCCTGAATATTCATTGGAAGGACTGATGCTGAAGCTGAAACTCCAATAGTTTGGCCACCTGGTGCGAAGAACTGGTCCATTAGAAAAGATCGTGATGCTGGAAAAGATTGAAGGTGGTAGGTGAAAGGGATGACAGAGAATGAGATGGTTGGATGGCATCACCAACTCAATGGACATGAGTTTGAGTAAACTTCAGGAGTTGGTGATGGACAGGGAGGTCTGGCATGCTGCGGTGCATGGGGTTGCAAAGAGTCAGACACAACTGAGTGACTGAACTGCCTGGCTGATGGAATCTTAAAAAATGGTACTGATGAACCTGTTTACAGGGCAGGAATAGAGATGCAGACAGAACAGACTTGTGGACACAGTGGGGGAAGAAGAGGGTGCGATGAATTGAGAGAGTAGCATTGACATATATACGCTGTCATATGCAACATAGAGAGCTAGTGGGAAGCTGCTGTGTAACACAGGGAGCTCTACCCAGTGCTCTGTGACAACCTAGGGGGTGCGATAGGGGGAGTTCAAAGGAGGGGATATACGTATACTGATGGTTGATTTATGTTGTTGTACGGCAGAAGCAAGCACAACATTGTAAAGCAATTATCAAATTAAAAATAAATTTTTAAACAAAGGAAAAAAGGACAAAGGCTATGCTTTACCTGAACTCTTTTAGAAGAGTTTGATGCTGGGTGATGTGTCCTGGTAAGCAGTAAGAAAGAGCTTCTGTGCAAGGTGGGTGTCATGTCTGGGATGAGCAGATGGTGTGTGCTCAGTTGCTCAGTCGTGTCCAACTCTTTGTAACCCTACAGACCGTAGCCCATCAGGCTCCTCAGCCCACGGGATTGTCCAGGCAAGAACACTGGAGTGGGTTGCCGTGCCCTCCTCCAGGGGATCTTCCCAACCAGAGATTGACCCCATGTCTCTACGTCTCCTGCCTTGGAAGGTGGCAGGAGTGGGAAATTTGCTTGGGTTGGTTTCAAGGCATGCAGTTGTTGAATAAATCAACAATTACTTGAGGGTACTGAAAATCTTAAGGGGTAAGACTTCATCTAATAGCACAGGCTCTAGAGAGCTCATGTAGCCTTCTGGGTTGAACAATGACTAGTTGAAGAGAGTTATTTATTTGAAGCTGTGTGTGAAGTGGGACTGAATGAGGAAAGTGGAAGCAGGGGACCCATTTAGGTCCCCGTGTGAGGAATGACTAGAGAAACAACTGAAAGAATAGGAAGGGAAAGGAGACGCTGAAGAAAGACTGTCAGCAGTGCAGACAGAGGATGTGGAAGGCTGGGAGAGAAAAGTTCTTTCAGAAAGAAGAGTAAGAAGAAAGTAAGATTTTGAAAGTGTCTGTTCCAATTAACTGTGAACGGGATTTGTGTGACCTGAATTAGAGTTTTCTGGGTGGAGTGACGAGGAGAGGAAAGAGACTATGAAGACTAAGAGAGAAAGCTGATGCTAGAGTTTGTTGTTACAGATCACCTGTTCTAAAAGAATAGAAGGAAAATGAGATGATCTGGTAGCTGGCTGGAAAAGAAAAAAGAATTTTTTTTTAATATATAATTGGCAGAAAGAGAACAAAAGGGTAAGAAAGATGAATATATGCAACTTTCACTGATATCTAGGAGACTCCCCAGAGTAATCACCGCAGTGGTAGGTGAACTGGCAAGCTTCTAGGCAGCAAAGCCTAGGATGTGCTGAGCCAGGCTGTCACTGCAGGTCCTGACTCTTCCATCAACTGACCCTGGAAACTTAATCACTCACAATCCATATCCTAATGTGTAATGTGGGACCAATAATCATTTCCCTGTATACCCAGCACTGTTCCTGAACAACACCAGAAACTCATTAAGTATCCCTTGGTTGATTACCTTGCAGAGTAGTTATGAGAATGTAAAAAAGAACCCATGTGGGAAGGTTTTAGAGTGCTATAAATGTCATTATTCAGTCAATGTTATTTGTCAACATAGATCAGTATTTATCATGTGTTAATGTCATAATATGACTTCATTTATTCTAATTCCTGAACTTAAAATATACATGGAGTGAAACAACATACCTTTCATCTCTAGGGGAAATTACTTACAAATAAGTTTTAATATGTTTAGGGCATTGGTATCTAAATATATCTACCTGCATAAATTGCAAGAGAATCAACAGCAGAACATTTCAAAACTGTACTTCAGCTGTACTTCTGGAGATTCTCTGATTCTGTACTTCTGAGGTCAGACTGGGGGTGGGGAGGATGGGGGGCGGTGTCTGTACTACTTAAAGTTCCTAAGCCAAGGGAATGGCCAAGATGGCAGAGCAGGAAGATCCCAAGCTCACCACCTCTCAAGGGCACACAGAATTTATAACTATAAAATTTACAGAGCAACTATTGATGGGAAGGACCAGAATCTAGCAGAAAAAAGCTTCTACAACAAAAGATATAAAGAAAGAACCACAATGAGAGAATAGGACCAGCAAAGTCATGGTTTAGTCAGATCTATATACATTCCTGGTGGGTCACTCAGAAACAGTAGGATAATTACAATTGCAGAGTTTCTCCCCAAAGTGAGGGGTCTGAGCTCCATATTAGACTCCCCACCCTAGGGGGTCTTACACTAAGACAAGCCCCCACAACATTTGGCTCTGAAAGCCAGCAGGGCTTATTTTTGAGAGTGCCAGGGGGGTCTACTCTTAAAGGATGTTTACAAAATCTCACATTCTCTGGGACCCAGGGTATAAGCAGTAATTTGAAAGAAACTTGGGTCAGACCCACCTACTGATCTTGGAGGGTCTCCCTCCCACCTCTCTGGGGTACACAGACAGTGGTGGCAGCCATTTTGGGTCGGGGGCCGGGGGGGGTGCTGTTCTACCATGCAAACACTGGTGCTGACAAGCACCCTTGAGCTTATTAGCTTCAGGACCCAACCCTGCTCCTGCCCACCAGAGTGTGGGTACCAGCAGGGCAATGCCTTAGGACAAGCAACTAGCTGAATGGGAACATAGCCCCAACAACCAGCAAGCAGGAGTTGTCTTAAAAAGTTCTGAGCCCACAGCCACCATGGGACATGGTGCTGTCCATGAGAAGGCCCAGGACCTGACTCCATATACCAGTGCATAGACCCTAGGACCTAGCTCTGCCCATCAGGGAGCAGGCAACAACCCCAGGACGTCCTGGGCCCTGACCTCACTTTCACAGGTGAGTGGGCTCTAGCCACAGGACCACACTCAGCCAACAGTAGGGCAGGCACCTATTCTGGGACCCTCTAAACCACAGCCAGCTGTCTCATGATCCAGCCTCATCAACCAGTGGCCAGCAGACTTCACTCCTGGCAACCAACTAGGACAGGAGCCAGTCGTGCCTACCTGATCACCCATGGTAGTCAGCTCACTACACAGGACCCACACATGCCAGAGGAGTGACACCTCTAGAACATAGGGCTCTGGTGATCAGAGAGGATTATACTGCTGGGACATGTATGACATACCCTACAAAAGGTTAAGAAATGTAAACAATCTACCACATTACAGGCCAAAAAAAAAAACAACAGCAGCAAATCAGGCATAATGACATGACAGTGGATCATGTTCCAAACAAAGTAATAAGATAAAACCCCACAAGACTGGGATCATCTGAGAAGAGTGGGAGTGGGATGATCGTCAGTCCAGGGTCGACGCATGAGACAGGGTGCTCAGGGCTGGTGCACTGGGATGACCCACAGAGACGGGATGGGGAAGGAGGTGGGAAGGGAGTTCAGGATGGGGAACACATGTACACCCATGGATGATTCGTGTCAATGTATCGCAAAAACCAGTACAATATTGTAAAGTAACTAGCCTTCAATTAAAATACATAGGTTTTTTTTAAAAAAAACACAAGAAATAAGTAGAGATAGCTAATCTGCCCAACAGAGTTCAAAGTAATAATCATAAAGATGGTCCAATAACTCAGGAGAAGATTAGATGAACAGAGTAGGAGTTACAAGTGCCTAAAAGAGTTAGCAAATATAGAGAAGAACAAAACAGAGATGAATACAATAACTGAAATGAAAAAATACACTAGAAGGAATCAACAGTAGATTAAATGATACAGAGGCACAGATCAGTGGAACGAAAGAGTAGTGGAAACCACTAAAGCTGAACAGAAAAAGAAAAAATAAAGAGAAGTGAAGGTGGTTTAAGAGACCTCAGGGACACCATCAAGCATACTAATATTTGCATGATGGGGGTTCCACAGGAGAAAAAAAGGGACTGAGAACATATTTGAAGACATAATGGTGGAAAACTTCCCTAACCTGGGAAGGGAAACAGACATCCAGATCCAGGAAGCAAAGACAGTCCCAAAGAGGATCAACCTAATGAGGTCAATACAAAGACACCTTTTAATTGAAAGGGTAAAAATTAAATATAAAGAAAGAATTAAAAGCAGTAAGGGAAAAGAATCAAGTTTTATACAAGGAAACTCCCATAAGGCTATTAGATAACTTTCCAGCAAAAATTCTGCAGGGGAGAACAGAGTAGCATAATATATTTAAACAGATGAAAGGGAAGAACCTACAACCAAAATATTCTACCCATTAAGGTTTTCCTTCAGATTTTCATGGAGAGATCAAAAGTTTTACAGACAAACAAAAGCTAAAAGAGTTCATCACCACTAATTCACCTTAATAAGAAACATTAAAGGGAATTCTCTAAGGAGGGAGGAGGAGGGGAAAGAGAAAGAAAGAGCGAGCTTCCTGGTAAGGGGAAATATTTAGTAAAGATAGTAAATCAACCTTATGCAAAATTAGTAAAAAGGTCAAAAGACAAGAACAGTAAAACCACCTATATTTGCAGTAAGTACTTAGGGGACACACAGAACAAAACGATGTAAAATATGATGTCAAAACAGTTATTGCGGGGGAGGGATGTAACAAGGTAGAGTTGTTAAAGTACATTAGAGATTATGAGGTTAGTAACTTAAAATAACATAGATAGCTACAGAAACCTTATGGTAACCACAAATCAAAAACCTATAATAAAAATACACACAAAAAAAGAGAAAAGAATCCAAAATAACAGTAAAGAGAGTCATCAAATCATAGGGAAGAAAGCAAAAGAAGAATAATCAAAAATTAACTACAAAAGCAATCCCAAAACAATTAACAAAATGGCAGTAAGTACATATGCATCAGTAACTATCTTAATTGTAAATTACAGGACTAAACGCTCCAGTGAAAAAGACAGAGTAGCCAAATGGACATAAATACAAGAGTTACATATGTGCTGCCTGAAAAAGACTCACTTCCGATCTAAAGACACGCACAGACTGAAAGTGCGGGAAATGGAATAAGGTATTCTATGCAAATGGAAATCAAAAGAAAATCAGAGTAGCAATACTTATATCAGACAAAATAAACTTTAAAACAAAAACTGTAAGAAGAAACAATAAAGGACATTACATTCATAATGATCAAGGGATCAATCCAAGAAGATGCTATGACAATTGTAAATATACATGTACCCAATAAAAATATTTTTACCCAAAGCAAATATCAACATACATAAAGGGAGAAATTGACAGCAACACAGTAAGAGTCGGGGACTTTAACATCACACTTACATCAATGAACAGATCAACAAGACAGAAAATCAATAAAGAAATATTGGCCTTAATCGAATCGCCAGTCTATGTCCAACTCAGGATACAGCATGCTTGGGGCTGGTGCACGGTGATGACCCAGAGAGATGTTATGGGGAGGGAGGTGGGAGGGGGTTGGGAATGCATGTACACCCGTGGTGGATTCATGTCAATGTATGGCAAAACCAATAAAATAAATAAATAAATAAAAATAAAAATAATAAAAATAATTAACATCATGGAAACGTGAAAAAAAAAAAAGAAATATTGGCCTTAAATGACACATTAAACCATTGACTTAATATATATATTGGCCAAAATTCATATATATATATTTATAAATAAAACATTCCATTCAAAAAACAGCAGAATACACATTATTTTCAAGTGCACATGAACATTCTACTGGATAAAATGTTCTAATCGACATCTAACCCGACATTCTAATGGATAGGCCACATAATAACCCACAAAAATATTTTCAATAAATGTAAGAAAAGTGAAATAATATCAAGCATCTTTTCCAACCACAATGCTATGAGACAAGAAATCAACTATAACAAAAATCTGCAAGAAAACACACACACACACACAAACACACAGAGGCTAAACCACCAACCAATGGTCACTGAAGAACTCAGAAATTTTAAAATATCTGGACACAAATGAAAATGAGAGAACAAAAGCTATGGGATGCAGCAAAAGCAGTTCTAGGAGAGTAGTTACAGCAACAGAAGCCGACCTCCGGAAACAAGGAAAATCTCAAGCAATCTAACCTCACACCTAAAGGAACTAGAAAAAGAAAAACAAAACCAAAAGTTAGTAGAAGGTAAGAAATCATAATGATCACGGCAAAAATAAATGAAATAAAGACTAAAAAACAATAGCAACTAAGATCAGTGAAAAGAACTGGTCTTTGAAAAGATAAATAAAATTGACAAATGTTTAGTCAGACTCATCAAGAAAAAGAGGGCCCAAATCAATAAAATCAGAAATGAAAAAATTACACCATCATAGATTGCTGAAAATTATTGCAAACAATTATACGCTAATAAAACAGACAACCTAGAAGAAACAGACACATTCTTAGAAATGTACAAACTCCAAAGACTGAATCAGGAAGAAATAGAAAATATAAACAGACCAATTATCAGTAATGAAGTTGAATCAATGATCTTTAAAACTCCCAGAAAACAAAAGTCCAGAACTAGATGGCCTCCCAGGTGAATTTTATCAAACATTTAGAGAAGAGTTAACACCTATCATTCTCAAACTATTACAAAAAATTGCAGAAAAAGGAATCCTTCCAAACACATTTTACAAGGCCAGCATCACCCTGGTAGCAAAACCAGACAAAGATGCTACAAAAAAAAAAGAAAGAAAATCACAGGCCATTATCCTTGATGAACACAGATGCAAAAACGTTCAACAAAATACTAGCAAAATGAAACCACCAATACATTAAGCAGATCATACACCATGATCAAGTGGAATTTATTCCAGGGATGCAAGGATTTTTCAGTATCTACAAATCAATGTAATAAACCCATATTAACTAATTGAAAAATTAAAATCACATGATCATATCAGTAGATACAGAAAATCTTTTGACAAGTTTCAACATCTATTTATGATTTTTTAAAAAAAAAACTCTTAACATGGCGGGTATAGAGTGAACATACCTCAATATAATAAAGTCCATATATGATAAGCCCACAGCTAAAGTCATACTCAACAGTGAAATACTAAAAGCATCTCCTCTAAGATCATGAAGAAGAGACAAGAATACCCACTCTCACCACTTTTATTCAACATACTATTGAAGTCCTAGCCACAGCAACTAGACAAATAAAGAAATCAAAGGAATCTCCAAACAGGAAAGGAAGAAGTAAAACTGTCACTGATTGAGGATGACATGATATTATACACAGAAAATCCTAAAGACACCACCAGAAACTACTATAGTTCATCAATGAATCTGGTAAAACAGCAGGATACAAAATTTATATCTAGAAATCTATGCATTTCTATATACTAACAACAAACTACCATAAAGAGAAATTAAGGCAACAATTTCATTTACCATCACATGAAAAAGAATAAAATACTTTAGAGGGAGGTAAAAGACCTTTGTCCAGAGAACTATAAGATATTGATGAAAGAAACTGAAAATAACACAAACAGATGGAAAGATACACTGTGTTCACGGATTGGCAGAATGAATATTGTTAAAATGATCATATTATGCAAGGCAATCTGCAGATTCAATGAAATCCCTATCAAATTACCAATGACATTTTTCACAAAACTAGAATAAATTCTAAAATGTCTATGGAAACATAAAAGACCCTAAACAGTGAAAACAATTTTGAGAAAGAAGAACGAAACCAAAGAAATCACACACCTGACTTCAGACCACACTACAAAACACTATGGGACAAGCACAAAAGCACTGACATACAGATAAATGGAACAGGATAGAAAGCCCAGAAATAAACCACACACTTATGAGTTTATGTCACAGATCAACTAATCTACGGCAAAGGAGGCAAGAATAGACAATGGAAAAAAGACAGTCTCTTCAATAAGTGGTGTTAGAGAATGTGGACAGCTACGTAAAAGAATGGAATTAGAACATTCTCTAACACCATATACAAAAATTAACTCAAAATGGATTAAAGACCTAAATGTAAAACCTGAAACCACTGAACTCCTGGAAGAAAACAGGGACAAAACACTCTGACATAAATTGTAGCAATATGTTTTGGATCTCTCTCCTAAAGCAAAGGAAATTAAAGAAAATAAACATGAGACATAATTACATTTAAAAACCTTTGCACAACAAAGGAAACCACTGACAAAACTAAAGATAACCTACTGAATGTGAGAAAATATTTGCAAATGATACGGCCAATAAGGAGTTAATATCCAAAATAAACAGCTCATACAACTGAATACTTTAAAATTTTTTTTAATGGAGGGATGAGAAGGAGGCTCAAGAGGGAGGGGATATGAATATAATTATGACTGATTCACATTGTTATATGAAAGAAACCAACACAACATTGTAAAGCAATTCTCCACTAATTAAAAAAAAAATGTTTTTAATGAGCAGAAGACCTGAATAGACATTTCTCTAAAAACAACATACAGATGGCTAACAGGCACCTGAAAAGATGCCCAACATCATTAATCAGAGAAAAGCAAATTAAAACCTCAATGAGATATCACCTCACACCAGTCAGAATGGCCATCATCAACAAGAACACAATTATCAAGCTTTAGTAAGGATGTGGAGAAAGGGAACCTTCATACACACTGGTGCAACCACTGTGGAAAACAGTATAATTCCTCAAAACATTAAAAATAGAGCTATCATATACCCAGCAAGTTCACTGCTGGCAATATAGCTGAAAAAAACAAAAACACTAATTTGAAAAGATACATACACCCCAATAGTCAAAGCATCATAATTTACAATAGCCAAGATATGGAAACAATCTACATGTCCATCAACAGATAAGTGGATAAAGAAGATGTGAGATGATCTATCAATTGATTGATAAATATACACACAAACATACAGTGGAATAGCACTCAATCACAAAAAAGAATGGAGTTTTGCCCTTTGCAGCAACACAGATGGACTTAAAGGATATGACACTAAATGAAATAAATCAGAGAAAGACAAACACTATGATATCACATACGAGTGGAATCTAAAAATACAACAAACTAATGAATCTAACAAAAATAAGCAGACTCAACAGATACAGAGAACAAATTCATGGTTAACAGTGGGGAGAGGAATGGGGGAGGAGCAAGATAGGGGTACGGAATTAACACAAACTACTATGTATTAGTATTAAAGAAATAAGATATAAGTATAGATTGTACAGTAGCCTTTTCTGGTGGCTCAGACAGTAAAGAGTCTGCCTGCAATGCAGGAGACCGGGGTTAGATCCCTGGGTCGGGAAGATTCCCTGGAGGAGGGCGTGGCAACCCACTCCAGTATTCTTGCCTGGAAGATCCCCATGGACAGAGGAGCCTGGTGGGCTACAGTCCATGAGGTCACAGAGTCAGACATGACTGAGCGACTAAGCACACACGTGTATTATACAACATAAATATAACCAATATTTCATAATAACTTTAAATGGAGTATAGCCTACAAAAAATTTGAATCACAATGTTGCACACCTGAAACTAATATTGTAAACCAACTATATCTCAATTTTAAAAAGTCTATGTCCAGCCAAACAGCCCACCATGCGTAAGAGAGCTCAGACATTTCAGACAGACAGGTTCTAAGATAAATTAACTCCCATGCTCCCTTTCTGGGAAAAATAAAATAAAAATAAATTTGTTAAGGCAAATCTAATGTGCAGGCAACTTGGGAAGTACAAACGTTTTACAAAAGGACTGATGCCTCTCATTCCATTATTAGACTGTCCTCAAAAGAGCGAAAAGCCACCAGCATCGTTTAGAACTCTACCACGGAAGGAACTGTGGGTCAAAAATCTTCACCCCAGTATCTGTGAGCCCCTGGACACTCCGGGTTCACACCTCCTCCCGGGCCCCACCTCTTTTGGTTTTCTTCTCCCTTTTTCTAAAAGCTGCCTCTACCCCAACCCTTGGGGTTCTGCCCTTCTCCAAAACCAGCGGCAGCAAGAGCAGCCAATCCTCTCCCTCTTCCGGCTTGGCTACTCTTGTAGATAATTAGCACACAGGCCACTTCCCTTTTAAGGCATGTTAACTGATGGTTACTACAAGGGTAGGTGGGAGGAGAAAAAGTAGGGGAGAGAAAAAGGTTCCAGACTCCCCCAAGGCCTTACCATCACAAACTTGGTTCACGGTTTTGGCTTCCCACCAGAGAGAGGAGCCGGAGGGGAATTCCAGGAGTGAAGAGCCGATGGCGTCAAGATGGCAGCCGCGGGAGGAAGATGGACTCCCTGCCTCACAGGAGACGCACTGACTCTGCTGCTACAGGGGAAACAACTTCCTCTCTCCCGCGACCCCCCAAAAACGCTAAAAACTGTCTAACAACTCCTACACGTCAGGCAGAAGCAGGGAAGGCCCACACGAAAGCGGGTGGGAGGGCCTGGGTTGCAACTCCGCCATGAACCCTACCTCTGGTGCTGCAGAGCCCAGAGTTGGGAGGGAACTCAGACCTGGA
Source organism: Budorcas taxicolor (assembly GCF_023091745.1). Taxonomy (NCBI): domain Eukaryota; kingdom Metazoa; phylum Chordata; class Mammalia; order Artiodactyla; family Bovidae; genus Budorcas; species Budorcas taxicolor. The sequence continues at coordinate 58,444,906 of NC_068919.1, read as the reverse complement.
GCTTCTCCCTGAGGAGTGAAGGGTCTGAACCCCATATCTGGCACCCCAACTTTTAAGACTTGCGCCTTAGAGACCAGCCCCGAAACACCTGGCTTTGAAAACCAAGCGAACTTCCGCCCAGGAATCCCACAAGGCAACGGGAAACCAGAAGCAGCTCTTAAAGGCCCCGTGGGCTCGGGCTCACCGGCAGGTGCCCAGATCTGATGTGAATGAGACTCACCTGCTAATTCTAAAGCTTCCGCTTGAGAGACAGGCATCTAACTGAGCACCCTCGAACCCCTGCCGGCTTGCGGGCAGCCTGCTGAGCTCTCCCTCTGCCTCACTCTAGCCAGTGAGTGTGATCTTGTTGTTCTCCTTTTCCCACCAAGCACCATCTCTCTCCCTCATCCCAGCTGGTGGGCGTCAACGTGACACTCCCCCCTCCGCTCCAGAGCCCCACAGCCCCTACAGGGGACCTCTTACTCACATCTGATGGCCCGGTGTTTGTGGCTGCCACAAGGGGATTCACTTGATCGCCTGGTTCTGGAGGGCAGGGGGCTTTCAATCCTGGGTCTCATGGGACAGGAACCGTCAGAGAGACAGTTTTGACAAGCTATTCCCCCAGGGCACTGCACAGACAGCCAAGTGACACACACCCCCGTCTTTCTGTGAAAGAGGCCTATTTGCTTGCCCAGGAGCTTTGGCCTAGGGGCAGGCTTCTGCTCTGGCACACTTCCAGAAACCCAAGACACTGTCTTTGCAATCTCACTCTGCCTTGCTGCAAATAGCTGGTATCTCCTGGAAAGGAGCTCGTGCCCTTGTCTAGCACACCAGTTTTTTGCAGCTGCCACCAAGGGACACCAGAGGGTGGCCAGTTGGCTTATACCTGTGGGTCCCATAGGTCTGTAACCAACCAAAGAAGACTTCTTAAACAGCTGCCATCCCCATGGCTTGGAGAGGTTAAACGGCAACCCACTCCAGGATTCTTGCCTGGAGAATCCCATGGACAGAGGAGCCTGGTGGGCTACAGTCCATGGGGTCACAAAAAGTGGGACACAACTGAGCAACTAACACTTTCACACTTTCATGCCTCAGCCCAGTCAGGGCTATCCTGCCAGCTCATCTCAGTAGCCAGCTAGCAAGTAGGAGGCAGAGAAAGAACAGGATGAAAAGTAGGGGAATCCTGCAATTTGATACCTGGCGTAGAGTTTCCAGGCCTGTTCCCAAGCCTTCAGATATGTGGCTTTTGGCAATAAGACTAATTCTACACTTGCCTAGCTATTGGAATGAGACTACAATTGGAAGATACTTAGTTCCTTTAGCCTAATAAAGTCACAGAAGACAGTGAGTGAAGTGAAGTTGCTCAGTTGTGTCCAACTCTTTGTGATCCCATGGACTATAGCCTACCAGGCTCCTCCATCCATGGAATTTTCCAGGCAAGAGTACTGGAGTAGGTTGCCATTTCCTTCTCCAGGGATCTTCCCGACCCAGGGATCAAACCCAGGTCTCCCGCATTGCAGGCAGACGCTTTACCTTCTGAGCTACCAGGGAAGCCCACAAAAGACAATAAGTGATATTAAATACTACTTTTTGTGAGATTTGCTAAATTAATCAGGGTATGGTATTACCTCTATAATTTCTGAAAATAGTTGCCATCTCCTAATCTAAGTTAGAATGAATCCTGCTGTTTAGTTTACTTTTCAATTTTGTCCTTTTTTAAAAACTGGTTTTTAAAATCAGGCTCAAACCAAAACTGAAAGGAGTTAAGATCATTTTTAGTAGAGAAATTTCAATTAACTTTAGGTTTAAAATACAGTCTACTGAATCTTAAAATTAGTTTTAATATTTGCCCTCTATGGCATCTTGCCTGATTTGAGAACATATAGATTAATTCAGGCTTCACCTGAAATAGAATTTCACCTGCCAATGCAGGAGGTTTGATTAAATCCAGGTTTGATCCCTGGGTTGGGAAGCTCCCCTGGAGAAAGAAATGGCAACCCACTACAGTATTCTTGCCTGGAAAACCCCATGGACAGAGGAGCCTGGCAGGCTACAGTCCATGGGGTCAGAAAAGAGTCAGACATGACTTAGCCACTAAACAATAACAACAACGACTAATAGATTGATTCAGGGTCACAGTCTGTGTGTCTGTCTGTCTGTCTGTCTGTCTCTCTTTCTCTCTGGCATAATATTAGATTACTGAAAGATGAACAGGATTGAGCCTGATATTTTTTTTTTAAGTTAAATTGGTATGATCTGAAGAGTAAATCCATTTAAAAGATTTCTGCACTGGGCGTGCTCCACAGTTCCTTCCTGGCAGGTTTATCCCTTTCTAGAACTTAGAAACCTTATTCCTAGGGCGTTACTGCCATCTAGTGGAAATTATATTAAATGCTCTCACAAGGCAAATTTTCTTTCCTACTTTCTCTCCCACCACTCTAATCAGCCATGCATTTCTTTTTCTGTTCCTCTACCTGATAGCTGCCTCAGTGCACCCAGAATAGAAAATATTTGGTCAGTCATTAGGGGCATCTTTGAAATATGGGACCTAGTGCCAATCAGACAGTTCAGTCGCTCAGTCATGTCTGACTCTTTGAGACCCCACGGACCGCAGCACGCCAGGCCTCCCTGTCCATCACCAACTCCAGGAGTTCACTCAAACTCATGTCCATCGAGTTGGTGATGCCATCCAACCATCTTATCCTCCGTCGTCCCCTTCTCCTCCCACCTTCAATCTTTCACAGCATCACAGGCTTTTCAAATGAGTCAGTTCTTCGCATGAGGTGGCCAAAGTATTGGAGTTTCAGCTTCAGCAACAGTCCTTCCAATGAATAGTCAGGACTGATTTCCTTTGGGATGGACTGGTTGAATATCCTTGCAGTCCAAGGGACTCTCAAGAGTCTTCCCCACATCACAGTTCAAAAGCATCAATTCTTTGGCATTCAGCTTTCTTTCTGATCCAAATCTCACATCCATACATGACTCCTGGAAAACCATAGCCTCGACTAGACGAACTTTTGTCAGCAAAGTAATGTCTCTGCTTTTTAATATACTGTCAAGGTTGGTCATAACTTTTCTTCCCAGGAGCAAGTGTCTTTTAATTTTGTGACTGCAGTCACCATATGCAGTGATTCTGGACACCCCTCCCCCGCAGAAATAACGTTTGTCACTGTTTCCTCTGTTTCCCCATCTATTTGCCATGAGGTGATGGGACTGGATGTCATGATCTTCGTTTTCTGAATGTTGAGCTTTAAGCCAACTTTTTCTCTCTCCTCTTTCACTTTCATCAAGAAGCTCTTTAGTTCTTCACATTCTGCCATAAGGATGGTGTCATCTGCATATCTGAAGTTATTGATATTTCTCCCAGCAATCTTGATTCCAGCTTGTGCTTCATTGAGCCCAGCATTTCTCATGATATACTCTGCATATAAGTTAAATAAGCAGGGTGACAATATACAGCCTTGATGTACTCCTTTCCCAATTTGGAACCAGTCTGTTGTTCCATGTCCAGTTCTAACTGTTGCTTCCTGACCTGCATACAGGTTTCTCAAGAGGCAGGTTAGGTGGTCTGGTATTCCCATCTCTTTAAGAATTTTCCACAGTTTATTGTGATCCACACAGTCAAAGGCTTTGGCATAATCAATAAAGCAGAAGTAGATATTTTTCTGGAACTCTCTTGCTTTTTCGATGATCCAGTGGATGTTGGCAATGTGATCTCTGGTTCCTCTGCCTTTTCTAAAACTAGCTTGAACATCTGGAAGTTCATGGTTCACGTACTGTTGAAGCCTGTGTTGGAGAATTTTGAGCATTACTTTGCTCGCATGTGAGATGAGTGCAATTGTGCGGTAGTTTGAGCATTCTTTGGCATTGCATTTCTTTGGGATTGGATGAAAACTGACCTTTTCCAGTTCTGTGGCCACTGCTGAGTTTTCCATATTGAGTGCAGCACTTTCACAGCATTATCTTTTAGGATTTGAAATAGCTCAACTGGAAATCCATCACCTCCACTAGCTTTGTGTGTAGTGATGCTTCCTAAGACCCACTTGACTTCACATTCCAGGATGTCTGGCTCTAGGTGAATGATCACACCATCGTGATTATCTGAGTTGTGAAGATCTTTTTTTGTATAGTTTCTGTGTATCCTCACCACCTCTTCTTAATATCTTCTGCGTCCGTTAGGTCCATTCTGTTTCTGTCCTTGATTGTGCCCATCTCTGCATGAAATTTTCCCTTGCTATCTCTAATTTTCTTGACAAGACCTCTAGTCTTTCCCATTCTATTGTTTTCCTCCATTTCTTTGCATTGATCACTGAGGAAGGCTTTCTTATCTCTCCTTGCTATTCTTTGGAACTCTGCATTCAGAAGGGTATATCTTTCCTTTTCTCCTTTGTCTTTTACTTCTCTTTTTCCTCAGCTATTTGTAAGGCCTCCTCAGACAACCACTTTGCCTTTTTGCATTTCTTTTCCTTGGGGATGGTCTTGATCCCTTCCTCCTGGACAATGTCATGAACCTCTGTCCATAGTTCTTCATGCACTCTATCAGATCTAATCCCTTGAATCTATTTGTCACTTCCACTGTATAGTCATAAGGGATTTGATTTAGGTCATACCTGAATGGTCTAGAGGTTTTCCCCACTTTCTTCAGTTTAAGTCTGAATTTGGCAATAAGGAGTTCATGATCTGACCCACAGTCAGCTCCCAGTTTTGTTTTTGCTGAGTATAGAGCTTCTCCATCTTTGGCTGCATAGAATATAATCAATCTGATTTTGATGTTGACCATCTGGTGATGTCCATGTGTAGAGTCTTCTCTTGTGTTGTTGGAAGAGGGTGTTTGCTATGACCAGTGTGTTCTCTTGGCATAACTCTATTAGCTTTTGCCCTGCTTCATTCTGTACTCCAAGGCCAAATTTGCCTGTTATTCCAGGTGTTTCTTGACTTCCTACTTTTGCATTCCAGTCCCCTATAATGAAAAGAACATCTTTTTTGGGTGTTAGTTCTAGAAGGTTGTGTAGGTCTTTGTAGAACCGTTCAACTTCAGCTTCTTCAGCATTACTGGTCGGAGCATAGACTTGGATACTATGATATTGAATGGTTTGCCTTGGAAACTAACAGAGATCATTCTGTCATTTTTGAAACTGCATCCAAGTACTGCACTTTGCACTCTTTTGTTGACTGTGATGGCTACTCCATTTCTTCTATGGGATCCTTGCCCACAGTAGTAGATATAATGGTCATCTGAGTTAAATTTACCCATTCCAGTCCATTTTAGTTCACTGATTCCTAAAATGTCGATGTTCACTCTTGCCATCTCCTTTTTGACCACTTCCAATTTGCCTTGATTCATGGACCAAACATTCCAGGTTCCTATGCAATTGCTCATTAGAGCATTGGACTTACAGCCAACAGGACAACAATATTTCTATTCAGTCAAAAGTGATTTGGCAGAAACACATGTAGGAGAAAATTAAAATTTTAAAATATTTATGTGAATAAAAAATAATGTTAAAACGTGAAAAACAAAATATATATGGTATGCTACCTTTTATAAGAAAGAAGGTAAAATTTTAAAATATGTGCTTACAGGAATTCCCTGAAGGTCCAATGGTTAGTGGCACCTTCACTACCATGGCCCAGGTTCAATCCTTGTTTGAGGAACTAAAGTCCTGCAAGCTGTAGGGTTCAGCCAAAAAAAAAAAAATGTGCTTGCAATGTTGTATATCAATTGTATCTCAATCAACCTGGAGGAAATACATTTGCTTATTTTTGCAAAATGAAATGCAGAAAGGATAAACAAGAAACTAATGGTATTGGTTACCTAAAGAGAAAAGAAAGAAATGAGTAGAAAAGATACAGAAAACAATGGAACCACTCTGATTATATATTTGATTTTTGAATCCTGTAAACATTTATATTTTTTAAAGATAAAATTAAGCCAACAGGTTGCAGGAACTCTAAATTGAACAGAAACAAAGCAACCTGAGTATGAGCTGCTGCTGCTGCTAAGTCGCTTCAGTCATGTCTGACTCTGTGCGACCCCATAGATGGCAGCCCCCCAGGCTCCCCCATCCCTGGGATTCTCCAGGCAAGAATACTGGAGTGGGTTGCCATTTCCTTCTCCAATGCATGAAAGTGAAAAGGGAAAGTGAAGTCGCTCAGTCGTGTCCGACTCTTAGCGACCCCATGGACTGCAGCCCACCAGGCTCCTCCAACCATGGGATTTTCCAGGCAAGAGTACTGGAATGGGGTGCCATTGCCTTCTCCGTGAGTATGAGCACATCAATAATATGACTACTTACAAGAAGAAAAAACTATTACAAATAATTTTCGAATGTAAAACTAACTTTCCATCTTTAGGGAGCATTCTAAGGATAATGAGAACTGTGAGAAAGTCTTGAACCTGGTAAAGTTTATTGTTGGCAGCAGTAGTAATTCTGAATCTAGTTTTGTGTGTATTTTAAAATGCCAAATAAATATATTGATATTGTTGGAAACAAGTTTTCCAGGAGAGATTTTTTTTAAGTCATAGAATGGGGAAGAAGATGCAAACCGTAAGGCACTGGATTAAGAAATTGGTGGTATTATTACAAATCCATGTTTTTTAAAAGTACTTATTTCCACCTATATGGGAATAAAATCTAAAAAAGAGTAGATATACATATGAGTGAAGTGAGTGAAGCCTCTCAGTCGTGTCCAATTCTTTGCAACCCTGTGGACTGTAGCCCACCAGGCTCCTCAGTCCATGGGATTCTCCAGGCAAGAATACTGAGGTGGGTTGCCATTTCCTTCTCCAGGGGATCTTTCCGACCCAGGGATCGAACCCAGGTCTCCTGCATTGCCAGCAGACACTTTAACCTCTGAACCACGAGGAAAGCCCGATATATGTATACTCCAATAAAATTTTTTTTAACTTGCAGACATCAAATATATAATAAAAGAAATTTAAGTATATATTTCCTAGGTTTGTCTGTTAAAAGAGCTTAGAAGCAATGAGTCTCCTGTAACAGGGAATACACTTTATATCCTGATCTCAGTGTCCAAATGCCACAGTCCAGTGGAAGGAAGCAGGGTCCCATGATGAAATAACTAACTCCAGGCTGAGTCAGGGTAATCCTGGAACATATTCTCATTTCAGAGCATAAGAATGTGCTCAAAGGCTGATCATTCTTGTTATTTAGTCACTAAGTCATGTCCAACTCTTCTGTGACCACATGGACTGTAGCCCACCGGGCTCCTCTGTCCATGGGGTTCTGCAGGCAAGAATACTGGAGTGGATTGCCATTTACTTCTCCAGGGGATCTTCCTGACCCAGGGGTGGAACCTGTGTCTCCCACACTGGCAGGCAGCTTCTTTACTACTGAGTCACCAGGGAAGCCCCTCAAAGGCTGAGGGGGACATGCAAAAGGACACAGAAGCCAGCCAAGATAGACAGCAGAAAATAATTACGCATTAAACTCTTTGAAAACCCATGAGTGTATACCCATCCTCAAAAAGAAAGGAAAAAATAAATGAATGCCAGTGAATGCATGCAGAAGGAATAATAAAAACGAAAGATCATTATTCTAGAACCACCATAGAAATAATAGATTCAGGCAAGAATGATTAAAGCATGCTAAAGTCATTCAGTGAAACAGTGAGGCATAAAAGAATATTTATACAGTCTGAAAGTGTCACTCCACAGTGATATAGATTTGTTACAAAGGAAAATATACCTTTACAACACATCTGGCAGCCAGCACTTTGACTAAATGATTGAACTTAATATGGGTAAAAATCAGCAGGCTCCTCTTGATATGACACACTGAGAAGGATTCAACATCATCCCGGTGATATTCCTTCCCAAAATGCCTGGACTGAATCTATTCTTAAGGAAACATCAGATAAATTCAATTGAAAAACATTCTACAAAACAACTGGCCAGGACTCCAAAAACATCAATGGCATAAAAGACTAAAAGACTGGAGAACTGCTCTTGATTAAAGGAGACAAAAAGAGACAGATAATTAAATGCAATGTGTAATCCTTGATTGGCTCTTAGATGACTAAAACATTATGAAAGATTATTGAAATAACTAGGGACATTTAAATAAGTACTTATCTTAGAAAATAATATTAAATATAATATCAGATCATAGAATTGTATCAATTTTAAATTTCCCATGTGTTATAATTCTATTCTAGGTTAGAGAATGCTCATTTTAGGTGATACATGATGAAGTCTTTAGGAATAAAATGTCACAATGTCTATAAGTATCTCTCAAATGGTTTAGCATGGTCTTGTTCATTAATATGGGCTTCCCAGGTGGCTCAGCAGTAAAGAATCTGCCTGCAATGCAGAAGACACAGGTTCAGTCCCTGGGTCAGGAAGCTCTCCTGGAGAAGGAAATGGCAACCTACTCCAGTATTCTTGTCTGGGAAATCCCATGGACAGAAGAGCCTGGCAGGCTACAGTTCACGGTGCTGCAAAAGAGTCAGACACAACTGAGCAACCAAACAACAAATGTGCTCAGCCATTCAGTCACGTCCGATTCTCTGTGATCCCATGGACTATAGCCCACCAAGCTCTTCTGTCCATGGGATTTCCCAGGCAAGAATACTGGAGTAGGTTGCCATTTTCTACTCCAAAACAGTAAACTTACATCCATTAACAAACTAGTGTGTTTCTCAAAAATATATAAGAGGTCCTAGAAAATGATTCTATGCCTAGGAGAGAATGTCATGATTGGTTGCCATGGTGCCCAGAAGGTTCCTATATATTCTCTGGAGCATGTCATAAGCATGAAACATGTAGATACAAAAGAGCAAGCTACAAGCTAGAATATAAAAAGGAAATCCCAGCACCATTAGTTGAGTCAAAACTTTTCTTAGCTAGCTGACCTCCTCCCTTGCAAAGAAATGAGGACAAGATCTGTTTTTCTAGTTAATGATGACTAATAGTACTTTTTAAATATGTATTTATTTGGATGCTCGCGGTCTTGGGAACAGCATGCAGGATCTTCAGTCTTCATTGTGGCATGCAGGATCAGTTGCAGCATTCGAACTTTTAGTTGTGGCATGTGGAACCTAGTTCCCTAGCCAGAAATCAAATCCAGGCCCCCTGCATTGGGAGTGCAGCGTCGTAGCCACCAGGCCACCAGGGAAGTACCATGACTAACATTGTAATGAAACAAAAGGCAAGTGTGTAGGGGTATATGTGTATGTGCTTTAAACTTTCAAGAACTCTTGAAATGGGTAGGAAATAGCTGTAGAGAAGAGCTCTTTAGAGTAAAGCCACTGTAAAAAAACAAAAATGCATGGGCAGTGTGAGGAACACTAGTAGAAATGGAAACTACATGAAAGAGTCAAATGAAAATGCTGGATTAAAAAAATAATACCAGGAATAAATAATTATTTAGATAAGCTTATGACAGCTGAGGGAAAAATTCAATATATGGAGACAGGTCAAGAAATTCCCCCAGCTGAAACACAAAGAATTTAAAAAAGAATGCATAAAAAACTGTTGAAAAGTGTCAGATGGCCCAGTATATGAGTAACTGGAGCCATAGAGGGAAAGAGTAGAAACTTAGGGCAGAAGAAATATTTGAAGAGATAATGATAAAAAAAATTTTCCAAAATTAGGAAAGACATCAAACCACAGATCAAAATTTCATAGAACCCCAAATAAGATAAATTAAATACCATATACACACACACACATACATGCCACTAGTCTAATTGCTGAAAACTAAAGATAAAGAAAAAATCATGAAGATAGCCAGAAAAAAAATCAATTACATAAGAAAAGAAAATCCCACAAAGATACAAAATAAAGGAGTCATGCTCAATCATATTTGTGTATCCACTGTACAGACTCTAGATATCGTCAGCTACCTCGAAGGAGGAAGAAGTATAGCCATAGATTACTGGACAGTAGGGGAAAGGGAGGATGAAAGCATGCCTTGCAGCTCGGAAGGCATATTTGGGCAGTAGTTCACATGCATGGTCTTTGGGGGCAGATAAACTTTAATTCCATCCTGAATGTCATTGACCAGTTGTGTTCGGTTTTCCTGCCTATCAACCAGAGATAATGATGTATACTCTGGAGAGGCACTAAGAGAACTACATTTTAAGAAGACATAAAGCACTCAACAGAGGGTTTGGCATAAAGTCAGTGCTCCGAACTGCAAGCTGAATTATTAGCATACGTTTTGTACCTATGTCTTAAAGAAAAATTCCGAGCAAGTGCAGAGGCTTCAGTAAGCTGTCTTGGACTCATCTCAGTAGTCTACTTCTATCTCCTCCCTGCAATATTTTCAACATAGTCTGTGATCAGACCTAACAGCTTTATATCCAAAAAGCTTTCAAGGAAAATCCAAACTCTTCTACTTGCCATTCATGGTAATTTCTACACTTTCAGTCATTCCTACTAAATGATATAACTTAAATTCATTATGGACTACTCTTTTCAATAGAAAGTACTTTCTTTCATCTTTGAAGATTTTAAGCAAAATTTATGTATGTCCCCATGTTACTAGGGGTTTCCAGGTGGCTCAGTGGGTAAAGAATCTGCCTGCAATGCAGGAGACCCAGATTCAGTCCATGGGTGGGGGAGATCCCCTGGAGAAGGAAATGACAACCCACTCCAGTATTCTTCCTGATAAATACCATGGACAGAGGAGTCTGAAGGGCTACTGTCCACGGGGTGGCAAAGAGTCAGACATGACTTAGTGACTAAACTGTCACCACCAAGCTGCTAACAGCAATTGCCTCTAGGAGAATCTGAGGGACTTGGGTTCAGGATGGGAGGAGCATTTACTCTGCACAATTTTCTACTCTGACTTTTACTATTCTTATTTTCTTAACCCTGCTCATGTGCTATTTTAAAATAAAAATAATCTTTAAAATTACCAGGAGATAAAAGAAATACAGGAGTTAGAAACTATGCAAACCAGAGGCAACAGTGATATCTTGAAAGTACCAAAAAGATTAGAAATATTCATACCAGCATTCTTTACCCAGTGAAAATACCATTCAGAAATGAAGGTTAAATAAAGACTTTTCAGAAAAACAAAAGCTAAAAGAATCTATTTCCAGAAGACCTATAGTTCAAGAAATGTTAAGGAGAAGTTCTTCAGACAGAAGGACCATGATACCAAACTTGCTGCCGCTGCTGCTGAGTCACTTTAGTCGTGTCCGACTCTCTGCGACCCCATAGACGGCAGCCTACCAGGCTCCCCCATCCCTGGGATTCTCCAGGCAAGAACACTGGAGTGGGTTGCCATTGCCTTCTCCAATGCATGAAAGGGAAAAGTGAAAGTGAAGTCGCTCAGTTGTGTCCTACTCTCAGAGACCGCATGGACTGCAGCCTTCCAGGCTCCTCCGTCCATGGGATTTTCCAGGCAAGAGTGCTGGAGTGGGCTGCCATTGGATCTGTACAAATAATCTTGCCACATAAGTACGGCAATTATAATTTATTAGTGAATAGAAGGTAGTTACCTATAACTGCTGTATATAGTAGAACTCAGTAGAGACATTACAATCTGAACAAATGGAAGAGAAACATAAGACAAGCCAATTAATATGTAAGGTTGCAGTCTCCCCTGGAGGCATGGGTTTGAATCCCACTGGAAATGGCAACCCACTCCAGTACTCTCGTCTGGAAAATTCCATAGATGGCTACAGTCCATGGGGTCACAAAGAGTTGGACACGACTGAGTGACTTCCCTTTCTTTCTTTCTTTCTTTTCTTTCTGACAAAACTATCTTTAGGGCTTCCCAGGTAGCGCTAGTGGTAAAAAAATCGCCTGCCAATGCAGGGGACACAAGAGATGCGGTTTCAATCCCTGGGTCAGCAAGATCCCCTGGAGAAGGGCATGACAACCCACTCCAGTATTCTTGCCTGGAGAATCCCATGGACAGAGGAACCTGGCAAGGCTACAGACCATGGGGTCGCAAAAAATTGGATACAACTGAAGTGACTTAGCGCATCCACACACACACCATCCCCATAGTCCCTTTACAGGAAAACTGCCAAGTTTCCACAGCTGAGTACCTATACAGTGATGGTATTTTGAACTGGGAGACTCCATCCCCCTCCCCCTTCCCACCCCCATGCATCTCCATGAATGAACAGAGCTGACTGGGCCAAGACCCTGCACTTCATTCAGCTGCAGTTATCTATAGGCTGGACAGCAACCTATGGATATTTGCTTTAAGAATTCTATACAGTTGTGTATACAAGTGATTTGTTTGGGCTACCAGATTTGTTATCTCAAGAATATGAGCTAGATATTTGGCATCTTGTAATAACCTATAATGGAAAAAAATCTAAAAAGAGAATAGATACATATATAACTGAATCACTTTGCTATATAGCTGTAACATTGTAAATCAACTATACTTCAATAAAAATATGAATATAAAAAAAGAAGATGAGCTATAAAATTAGGGGTGTAATTGAGCAAGAAGAGAGTCCACGCTGAAAGATTTGCAGGGAGAAGGAAATAACCACATGATGTAAGGTAATAGAAGACACCATTTTAAGCAGAATCCATGCAGTGGGCTGCAAGGCAATAATTTGAAGATCTGAGAGTTTGTGGGAGGAGCACCATTCAACCCACAACACTGTATATACCAGTGCCTATAGGAGCGATAAAACTGGGGGTGTAGTCCCTGCTCCACAACTGACCTGCCATGTCTGACCTTTAGTACATCGGCTAACCTCCCTGGATCTCAATTCCCTGCCTGAAATAAGAATAATAATATCTGCCCTACCAGTTCACTGTGAAATAGTGTTCACCTAGTACACTTTAAATAAATGCTAAATGAATAAATTAGCAAGTGAATAACTGAATTCATGTGGAGGTATTCAGTGTGCCATATCAAATCAGATTAGGAACTTAGCAGAAGGTAAGGGCTGAATATTTAGACTTGGGAGTCCTCAGCATTAACAGGAATAGATGAGGCTACCTAGAGAGAAGGAGACAAAGAGAAGAAAGAGTTCCAGAAAAATATCTACTTCTGCTTTATTGACTATGCCAAAGCCTTTGACTGTGTGGATCACAATTAAACTGTGGAAAATTCTGAAAAAGGTGGGAATACCAGACCACTGACCTGCCTCTTGAGAAACCTGTATGCAGGTCAGGAAGCAACAGTTAGAACTGGACATGGAACAACAGCCTGGTTCCAAACAGGAAAAAGAGTCCGTCAAGGCTGTATGTTGTCACCCTGCTTATTTAACTTCTATGCAGAGTATATCATGAGAAATGCTGGGCTGGAAGAAGCACAAGCTGGAATCAAGATTGCTGGGAGAAATATCAATAACCTCAGATATGCAGATGACACCACCCTTATGGCAGAAAGTGAAGAAGAACTAAAAAGCCTCTTGATGAAAGTGAAAGAGGAAAGTGAAAAAGTTGGCTTAAAGTTCAACATTCAGAAAATGAAGATCATGACATCCGGTCCTATCACTTCATGGGAAATAGATGGGGAAACAGTGGAAACAGTGTCAGACTTTATTTTTCTGGGCTCCAAAATCACTGCAGATGGTGATTGCAGCCATGAAATTAAAAGACGCTTACTCCTTGGAAGGAAAGTTATGACCAACCTAGATAGCATATTCAAAAGCAGAGACATTACTTTGCCAACAAAGGTCCGTCTAGTCAAGGCTATGGTTTTTCCTGTGGTCATGTATGGATGTGAAAGTTGGACTATGAAGAAAGCTGAGGGCCAAAGAATTGATGCTTTTGAACTGTGGTGTTGGAGAAGACTCTTGAGAGTCCCTTGGACTGCAAGGAGATCCAACCAGTCTATCCTAAAGGAGATCAGTCCTGAGTGTTCACTGGAAGGACTGATGCTAAAACTGAAACGCCAATACTTTGGCCACCTCATGAGAAGAGTTGACTCATTGGAAAAGACTCTAATGCTGGGAGGGATTGGGGGCAGGAGGAGAAGGGGATGACAGAGGATGAGATGGCTGGATGGCATTACCGACTCAATGGACATGAGTTTGGGTAAACTCCAGGAGTTGGTGATGGACAGGGAGGCTTGGCGTCCTGCGATTCATGGGGTTGCAAAGAGTCAGACACAACTGAGCGACTGAACTGAACTGAACTGAATCAGAAGGTTATGGGAACATTCCTTTCATGTGAAGTCTACATGAAAGTCCAATATGTGAAACAAAGACACACAGAGCTCCTCTGACTGGAGCTAGATAAGGTCCCAGAGCCCTAGTCCATGCTCTATAATGACTTCTCAGCAGCTCCTCAGAAGTCCTCAGGCTCTGCTGAACAGTTGGTAAACCACTGGGTTAAATCAGTGGTTCCTAATGTGTAGTCCCTGGACTGACAGCTATAGCATTTCTGGTAACTTCTTAGAAATGTGAATTCTTTGGCTCCACCCAAGAATGAATCAGAAATCCTGGAGATGAGGCTTAGCAAGCTGTGTTTTAGAATGTTCTCCAGGTAATTTTGACACTCATAAAGTTTGAGAACCATGTAATAGGAGGGCAGACCATCTGCCTTTGAGGACTTCCCTGGAACTGGACACAGAACAAGAGACTGGTTCCAAATAGGAAAAGGAATATGTCAAGGCTGTATATTGTCCCCCTGCTTATTTAACTTATATGCAGAGTACATCATGAGAAACGCTGGACTGGAAGAAACACAAGCTGGAATCAAGATTGCCGGGAGAAATATCAATAACCTCAGATATGCAGATGACACCACCCTTATGGCAGAAAGTGAAGAGGAACTAAAAAGCCTCTTGATGAAAGTGAAAGAGGAGAGTGAAAAAGTTGGCTTAAAGCTCAACATTCAGAAAACTAAGATCATGGCATCCAGTCCCATCACTTCATGGCAAATAGATGGGGAAACAAGTGGAAATAGTGTCAGACTTTATTTTTCTGGGCTCCAAAATCACTGCAGATGGTGACTGCAGCCATGAAATTAAAAGACGCTTACTCCTTGGAAGAAAAGTTATGACCAACCTAGATAGCATATTCAAAAGCAGAGACATTACTTTGCCGACTAAGGTCCATCTAGTCAAGGCTATGGTTTTTCCAGTAGCCATGTATGGATGTGAGAGTTGGACTGTGAAGGAGGCTGAGCGCCGAAGAATTGATGCTTTTGAACTGCGGTGTTGGAGAAGACTCCTGAGAGTCCCGTGGACTGCAAGGAGATCCAACCAGTCCATTCTGAAGGACGTCAGCCCTGGGATTTCTTTGGAGGGAATGATGCTAAAGCTGAAACTCCAGTACTCTGGCCACCTCATGCGAAGGGTTGACTCATTGGAAAAGACTTTGATGATGGGAGGGATTGGGGGCAGGAGGAGAAGGGGACGACCGAGGATGAGATGCCTGGATGGCATCACGGACTCAATGGACGTGAGTCTGAGTGAACTCCGGGAGATGGTGATGAACAGGGAGGCCTGGTGTGCTGCGATTCATGGGCTCGCAAAGAGTCAGACACGACTGAGCGACTGAACTGAACTGAACTGGTGGCTCAGTTGGTAAAGAACCCGCCTGCCAATGCAGGAGACATGGGTTCAATCCCTGATCCAGGAAGATTCCACATGCCTCAGAGGAACTAAGCCCATACACCACAGTGATTGAGCCTGTGCTCAGAGCCCAGGAGCTGCAACAAGAGAAGCTACTGCAATGAGAATCCTGAGCACCACAACTGGAGAGTAGCCCCTACTCGCCACAACTGGAGAAAATCCTGCACAGCTACAAAGATCCAGCACAGTCATAAATAAATAAATAAAATTTTTAAATAAAATAATTAGGAAAATTTTTTTAAAATAAACCTTCTCCAATACTTTGGCTACCTGATGCAAAGAGCTGACTCATTGGAAAACACCCTCCCTGATGCTGCAAAAGATTGAGGGCAGAAGGAGCAGGGGGTGACAGAAGATGAGATGGCTGGATGGCAACAATGAACATGAGTTTGAGCAAACTCCAGCAGACAGTGAAGGACAGGGAAACCTGGCATGCTACAGTTCATAAGGTCAAAAAGAATTGTACATGACTTAGCAACTGAACAACAACAACGAAGAACATTTGAGGTTGGGACTGGGGACACTGGGGCTTCCCAGGTGGCACTAGTGGTAAAGAATCCACCTATTAATGCAGGTGACCTAGGTTTTGATCCCTGGGTCAGGAAGATCCTCTGGAGAAGAAAATGGCAACCCAATCTATTATTCTTGCCTAGAGAATCCCATGACAGGCTACAGTCTATGGGGTCACAAAGAGTCGGACATAGCTGAAGCAACTTAGCACACACACTGGGGACATGATGGGATTTGGGAGCTGCCACTTGGAGTCTTTCTCTAAGACACCAGCAGAGGTGGATGAATGAGGCTGAAGCATCAGGAAAGTCCTGACCAACGCCAGCAGGTGTCAACATGTGCTCCAGTTACCAAGTCTATCTCCTGAATTCTTCTTGCAGTGACTCAGAAGAGATCAGAAGAGAGTGGGGATTTGCAGTAACCTAGTGCTCTGTGGGGCTTCCCTGATAGCTCAGCTGGTAAAGAATCCGCCTGCAATGCAGGAGACCCCAGCTCAACTCCTGGATCAGGAAAATCCCCTGGAAAAGGGATAGGCTACCCACTCCAGTATTCTTGGGCTTCCCTGGTGGCTCAGATGGTAAAGAATCCACCTGCAGTGCAGAAAACCTGGGTTCAATCCCTGGGTTGGGAAGATCCCCTGGAGGAAGACATGGCAACCCACTCTAGTATTCTTGCCTGGAGAATCCCAGTGGACAGAGAAGCCCGGTGGGCTAGAGTCTATGGAGTCACAAAGAGTCAGACACAACTGAGTGACTAAACACAGCAGAGTGCCTTGTAAAGAGAGTTTAAGAAAAAGAGGCGTCTAAGAGGCTGCATTGAAGTGACTGGTCAGGAAAGAACCAGACTCTCAATGAAAGTAACAGGCTCAGTGGACATGGGGGCATGAGAGAGGAGGGAATTAGGTGGCTTCATTAAGGGTGTGGGGTGAGGACGCGCCACGACTGACCTCAGTGATGAAACAATCCTGACTCAATATCCAAGAGATTTGGTTGTAATTCATGTATCACTGTTGAATTTGTATTTTTAAATGTTCAAACTTACATAGAAACAATATCTATAGACAAAAAAACAATAAAAGTTGTATTTATTCTGCATTTAAAAATATTGTAAGTTCTATCTTTTGTATATGTTGGTATAATGTAGTCTTCATCCTTCCTTGAAAAGGTCTGTAC
Source organism: Budorcas taxicolor (assembly GCF_023091745.1). Lineage (NCBI taxonomy): Eukaryota > Metazoa > Chordata > Mammalia > Artiodactyla > Bovidae > Budorcas > Budorcas taxicolor. The sequence goes on along the minus strand of NC_068919.1, from coordinate 58,427,715 downwards.
TTTACTTCTGGTGTCTATTTTTCCTTTTTGTGTATATTTTTGTGGTAAAATACACATAAAACTAACCATCTTAAACATTTTTGAGTATACAGTTCAGTTATATTTGCCTTTTTAATGCTGAAAAATGTCCTTTTTTCATGAAATAGTAGTAAAAACAGACTATAGTTGGCTGGGGGAGCTGAGTTTTCTGGAAAATTTTTTAAGTTAGTACTTTATTTTGAAATGCTACTGGACTGAAAAAACCAGAAATCTGTGACCCACTACCTTAAAGAGTTGGGATTTAGAGAGACAGAGAGTTCGGGGGTGGAAATAGGCAAGAATAGTCATACAGAGAGGAATATGCAGGGCATTTTTTTGAAAGGTATAGACCAGATTTGTCAAAATACAGTGCAATTAAGTTTTGATCCATTTTCAAATACTTAGTGTCTAGTGATATCCAGCTCATAATAGAAACTCAACACAGATTTGTTAACTGAGTGCAGTGAAAGTTCAAGTCAGAAGCAGAAGAGCCAGAAAATAAAGTGTGAACTTCATTTTATAAACCAGAGCTGCCACCGCAGATGTTTCTAGAATGTGTAACCAATGTGCTAAGCTATCAATCTTCTCCCTCCACATGGGAGCCAGGCAGGACCCAGGGAGTCTAGCCACCTCTAGCCTAGATGTGTTCTGGTATGCTATACAAACATGACAGTTGTCCATAGACACCATGAGTGGAAGTGGGTGGGAGGCAATGAGGCAGCCACTGAAGATAACTGAGCATTGGAGAGGCCATTGATGATAGCAGCATTTCCATGAAGACCATCAGGCTGGTGGGAGAGCACTAAGCACAGCCTAAGTTGGAAGCTAGAATCATTGGTAAAGAGAGTTCCAAGATATATATAACAAACATTAAATATCTCTCCAAATTTATTTCTTCTCCCCACTTCCTTTTTAACAAGACTCTGATTTTTCCATAGTATGGTGTACATGGAATTGACTTTACCCTCAGCTCCATGAATGAGCCCTGACTGGCTTAAATCAAACAGCACTTCTCTTCCCCCATCCCACAAAGACAGACACATATCCCAGGAAGAGCTTTCTTTCTTCTTTCTCTTTCCTTCTTTTCTTTCTGTCTTTCTAATGAGGACTTTTAAGGAAAAGTTTCTTACATTTCTGTTTGAAGTCGGCATGGGAAACAGGTCACTCTAAGGGGTTGGCAGCCATCTTTGCACCATGAGGGAAGAGCTTGTCTGAGAAAGGAGTTGATGGAGCAGAGAAATGGAGAAAGGGAAACTTGGTCCAGATCTCAGTACTTTTAAGCCACAGAGGAAGGCTTACCTGAAGCCCTGCCCTGGACCCTGAGTTTTAAATTCCCATGTCTGCTTAAGCCAGTTTGGGTCTTGTTCTCTTTCATTTGCCACTGAAAAACTATGGATGCACAAGGCTAAAGTGATCCTCAGAGTAAGAGAGGAGAAAGTGGGCATTTGGGGCAATCAAGCACTCTGAAGAAGGAGTGACTGTTTAAGGACAAGACAAGAGAGGTCGGTCAAGGAGGCTATGCTGAAGTGACTGGTCATGAAGGGACCAGGTGGCACTGGGCTGGAAAAGGAGGGCTGGATCTAGCTTTAACATGAAAAGAAGAGGTGCACACCTGAATGGTTTCTGTCCTGGCTTCTACTTTAACACTACAACCTTCCCCTCAGGGATAACCAAGTCCACAGGATCCTTCCCCCTCTAACCTCCAAGGGAAATGATGCAACCAGTCACTAGACAGTAGCTGGTTTAGCCATGGAAAAGAGAAAGGGTTGTTGCAGCAGGTTCAGGGATTTAAAGAGGAGGATTAAAAAGAAATGAGGGAAGGGGAGTTTGTGATAGGAGGTGGGGGGAGAAAACTGCTAAAGAAAGAAGAAACCCAGAGAATAAGAGAATAGCATAACACATTGCTCTTAATAAAGCAATGGGCCCAGGACCAAACAGATATACCAATTCCCAAATCTGAAGCATCACTTACCAGCTGTCTTAATTCACCTCTCTAAGTGTCCCTTTCCTGTCTATAAATGAGCTTGAAAATTCCACCTTTAGTTGACCGCGAGGCTCCAAAAATACCATATAAGGAAGCCCCTAGCAGAGAAGGGTGAGCATTCATTACTCCTGGTTGTCGCATAGAATATAATGAATGAACAGCAGGAAGACAGGAGAGGAAGAGAGGAAAATGCTGCTTTACTTAAATTCTGACCCTCCTCTATAGCAAGGAGCCAGGGTTCACTCAGTACAGAAGCAGCACTTGAGGAAGTGAAAAGAAAGGATGACACTCAAAGAGATGGCTTCTGAAAAATGCCGACGTTTGCTTCCTTTTCTCTGCGTTGTGCTTGTTTCTCACGGAACCACTTAGTAAACCGAACTGAATTGGACTGACAATACTTGAGAATTTTCAACATACCGGGGGGGGGGGGGGGGGGGGGGACACTTGAACAACGTATCATAACAAATCAAAACTTCCCCGAAGCTTGATTTCATGTGGCAAAGTGTGGCGCCACTTCCAGCCTAATCTGGGCTAGCTGGGGCCTGCAGGACGTCCCGGATTAGAGCGCCCGGGGCCTCACGCACTGCCCCCCAGGCTGGGATGAGCTGGAGGCCGCAATCTTGAAGGCGCTTTTTTTTTTGTTCACCCCTGAATTCTCTATCACTAGAGCCTGCCTGGCAAATAGCTCGGGGTTTGGCGGGGTCCGGCGGGGGGGCGGAGGTTGCAGGGGGCGGGGGGTGGGGCGTGGCGGAAAGCAAATGTGAGAAACAAAGAGACCAGGCGGAAAGCCCTGGAGACCAGGAAGGAGAGATGGGATTCTGATTTGGCAGTGGCACCTGCTACCCGCTACTAGGAAATCATAGGACTGTTCTCGTATTTATAAGGCACTTTATTGGTAAGAACCATCAGTCATCTCTAAAAGGTGCACTAGCGCTCCGCCTGTATTATCCCCTCTAATCTTCTCAGCATCTTCTAAGGCGTCTTACTGTCACCATTTTTGTAAGGTCACACCGTCGGGGAGCCCAGCTTTGCCCCCAGGCCGCCACGCTCGGGCGGGGAGGTGGCCGAGGCCTCAGGGAGCCGCGGAGGACCGCCGGGGCGGGGCATACGCGCAGGTTACTGCACCCTCACGACGGGGCAGGCTCAGCCGGCCTGTCACACCCAACAGCCAGCACCCCAGCTCTTTCTGCCAGAGATCCCGCAGCGGTGCGCGGGCGGCCCAAAAGCTCCACTGTCGCCCCCTCCTCGCTGTGCATCCCCGCACCGCCCGCAGCCCGGAGGAAGTCCATTCCGCCGCCGCCGCCCTGCACGCCCGAAGTGCGCCCACCGCCCTGGAGGGGGTAGGGGGCTCCGCCGCCGTCATGTTGCCCGTCGCCTACGCGGTTCTGGCGGGGTTGTTGATGCTCCCGCTGCTGGTGAACCTCTGCTGCCCTTACTTCTTCCAGGACTTGCGCTACTTCCTGCGGGTAGCCGGCGTGGCCCAGCGGGCGCGCAGCAATGGAAAGCGCCGGCCAGTGCGCACCATTCTCTACGCCTTTCTGGAGAAAGTGCAGCAGACTCCACACAAGCCTTTCGTGCTCTTCCGCGACGAGACGCTCACCTACGCGCAGGTGGACCGACGCAGCAACCAAGTGGCTCGGGCGCTGCGCGACCACCTCGGCCTGCGGCAGGGAGACTGCGTGGCAATTTTCATGGGCAATGAACCAGCTTACATATGGCTGTGGCTGGGACTGATCAAGCTGGGCTGCGCCATGGCGTGCCTCAACTACAACATCCGCGGCAAGTCCCTGTTGCACTGCTTTCAGTGCTCTGGGGCGAAGGTTCTACTGGTCTCACCAGGTGAGCCTGGGGACCACCTCACCCTGGCACTGGGCTCCTTCTCTTCTTGGCAGCCTGGCATAGGGGTTGCGGGGAACGAGGGTTCAGATCGGAACTAGAGATGTAGAGAGAGGGGATGGCAACTCTTTCTCCAAATGCTAATTAGTGGTCATTAGAACCTTCCGTTGTAGAAGCTGATCAAGCCAGATACTATGGGAATCACCGTACATACAGTGTTGCTGGTAATACTTACAACACATAGGGCTGACTTTGTAGATGAGACCAGTCAGGCCAGAGAGGTGAAGCTTTATGTCCCAGATCACAGAATTGGGAGGAGGAGATTAACTAGATCTGTCTACCTCCGGAATTCAAGTTCCTAGCTGGCGCTGACAATATCTGCATTAAAATACAGCGGGTCTAGAGTGTGAAGTCCAGAGGATCCAGAGACTGTTCCCTCTGCTCCCTGATTGACTGTATAATCCTGGGAAAGTCCCTTTCCCTCTCCGTGTCTTGGTTTCCTCCTCTCTAATGGTCTTCAAGGCTGCTTCCAGCTCTCAAATTCTGTTAGCCTCCCTGGATTCTCACTGCAGAAAGAGAGAATCCACCTGATCCCCAAGAAGACTTTGATCCCCTGCTGCAAGCCCTAGTGAGCCCTCATGACGTTTATAGCGACAGTGACCTTTGGTTCTGTAGTTGCCTTCTGCAGCTTTTCAACAAGACTTAAAATGGTAACTTCATGCTCCAGTGGTGACCAGGTCAGGAAGAATCCAAGAATCTGTTACCCAAAGGACTGACTGGGTTTCCTATCCCAGGAAGCTTGTCCCTACACTTGAATAAGGACCAGGATTGCTTTTCACTCTCTCAGTAAGAGGAGGCCTAAACAGGTGTGGGCTAAAAGATGTGGAGAAATAGGGAGCCAGGAAGTCTCACCTTTCTGGAATGTCTTTCTTTCTGTGCCAAGCTCTATACTGGATGCTTTTATTACCCTGAGAATTAATATATCGTTACTCCCTGTCACACAGCTGAAGAAACTGAGGCTTAAAATTCCAGCCTAGGTCTGTCTAGTTTCAGAGCTCATGACTCTCCCTACACCATGCTACCTTTCTCTTCACAAATGAAAAGTGTTAGAGCTGGAACAGACTAAGCATCCATCTTTTCTCCGCCTTCATTTCATAGTTGAGGACTCTGAAGTACGCTAAGGAGTTTGCCTAGTTACAGTAAGTCAACATGTCTATTCATTTTGGGAAGCCAGGAAACTACACACCTGTTCCATCAGACATAAAATAAATAATCCAAAAAGAAATGAAGGCTTTGTATAAAAGCTGAAAAGCAAAGAGGTAATTTTAAAGGCATAATCTGAGGTCTTTCCACATGACATAGTGGTAAAGAATCCGCCTGCCAATGCTGGAGAGGCAAGAGATTCAGGTTTAACTCCTGAGTTGGGAAGATACCCTGGAGAAGAGCATGGCTACCCACTCCAGTATTCTTGTCTAGAGAACCCCATGGACAGAGGAGCCTGGTGGGCTACAGTCTATAGGGTCACAAGGAGTTGAACACAACTGAGTGCCTGAGCATGCGCGCGCACGCGCGCGCGCGCGCGCACACACACACACACACACACACACACACACACATATTATTTGAAAGGGATAGCCTTTTGAAGAAAATTCCCAACAATTTCTAGTTGCCTGGGAAGAGAGACAACTTCACTATTTAGTAACTGGAAGACTCTCTTAAACCTATTTACCAGTTGATTCAGAGGAAAGTTATTAACACAGTGATCTGGGTACCACTTCAGGAGTCATTTAAGTACTTTTTACCTGCATATTATCCCAGGTCCCCTAGTGAGGGAGTCCAGGCCTGGGAGTTTTGTTGACAAAGAAGCTTCGATTTAAATGACTATACCGGAGTTTGGTTCTGTAATCAAATCAGAAATACAACCAGATATCTCCCTTTATGCCCAGGCAACAGTCTTCTGTCACTGAGTATTATGTGGTCAGCATACATAGATAGTGTAATGAAATTCCAACATTCAGGTCAAATTTGAATGACTTTCCAGGGGACCTACAGCACTCTGACAGTAAACTGACCTTTGAGAGAGGCCACACATTTGAAAACCATTCTGTTTTTCCAAAGCACTGAGAGACCATTACACCACATGCAGAATTGCACTCTGATCCAAAACAGTTACTGTCATGGGGGTAACAGAGTCCAAAGTTGCATGCTGATTAGTAAATGTGCCCATGTGCAAATGTGTTGAATGGACTGATTCTTCAAATTCTTTAAAGTTGGAAAGAATCTTAGAGATATCCTAAGATTAACAAGTGTGTTATATAACAAGTGTGTTGTTTATATAACTCTTAACAAGTGTGTTATACTGCAGTAAAAAGTTTAGAAGAGTCACTTTAATGAGTGGAAGAATCACCTGGGGAGCTCATTTTAAAAAACAATTTCCTGAGCCTCATCCCCAAAAAAACATTGATTCAGCAGGACCGTGGGGGAGGCAGGAAAGTATATTTTTATAGCTAGCCCCATCCCACTCCTAGATGATTTGGAAGCAGATCATCTAAGGAATAGGCTTTGAGTCTGGTAATTCCCACTTTGTTTAATAGTTGTTTGTTTAAAGTTGAATGAACGAAGGCCCAGAGGAGTGATATCAATTGCCCAGGGTCAGAGAGAGCTGGAGACAGAACCTAATTATTTTTGTCTCACTTCTAGGATGTTTTTTTATATTCTATTATGCCATCTAAACATGGGACATAAAGATAAGAAGTTTTACAAATGTTGGAGGGGTAACAATTCAACAGGGTTTGATTCTTCACTTCAAACTTCAACCTCAGAGCACATGGGTTTCTTGAGTTTCAACTGTGTCAAATTCTGGAGTGTATGCAAAGGACTGGCACAGTGGTGTTTATGATGAAGATTGATCCCCTTGTCATGAATCTGGGGGACTCTTCACAAAGTTTAACAGGGCTCAATCCTGTCAGGCATTTCAGTGCCCAATTTTTTTCATCAGAACTTACTATACTTAGAGAAAGCCAAAGACTCACAACACCTCCCTGCATCAATCAGAAACACCCATCTCCCGGAGAACAGGATTTTCTCTGTGTGGTGCATTTCAGGATCCTTATCCGTAGAAGGCTCTAATGTAAGTAATCACATGGTAAAATTACCTTCAGCTATTGGAACCTCCATCAGTGTTGTAGTTGATAGAAACCAATTTGTTGGGCCAGTATTTTTTTCAAGCAGTTTCCCAAAACAGGTAAGACAGGAAGCCATATTTAATTTCATACAACATAGAATATTTTTTTTTAAAAAAAGAGTCCCCCAAATAGTGAATTTGCTTTGTTTCCATTTATGCTAACATTAAGATTGTTACTAACCTAGCTCTTCTCCTGGAAGGATAACTCCTTCATTAGCTCACTGGCCAGGTCTACCTTGCATGGCTCAACCAATGATGCGCAGCACCCCCAGTATTGATACTCCTCTTGTATAAGGCTTTAGTAACAAAGATGGGCTTCCCAGGTGGCGCTAGTGGTAAGGAGCCCACCTGCCAATGCAGGTAGACATAAGAGACCTAGGTTTGATTCCTGAGTTGGAAAGATCCCTTGGAGAAGGACACAGAAACCCGCTCCAGTATTGTCTGAAGAATCCCTTGGACAGAAGAGCCTGGCAGGCTGCAGTCTATAGGGGCACACAGAGTTGGAGATGACTGAAGCGATTTAGCACCAAGCAACAATTAAAGATACTTTGTGTTTCAAGATTGAGATCCAGAGAGGTTATAAAATGTTCCCAATTATCTTTGACCTGGTCTTTCAGGGTTGTAAAATATAAAATTTGACCTCCAATGTGATAAGATAAAATGTTTCCAATAGCTTTCAAAAGTATTGCATCACTGAAAGTTCTAAAAGAGGAGAACATTCTAAAACTAGTGTCAGGACCAAAGAGAACCCTTGTCAAATAAACTTTTGAGGTTAGATGCAGAAAAGCAGATGGTATAACAATTTGATATCATATCAAAAAACATTTCCCACAAGGTACAAGCTAGTTGCCCTGGTGGGAGGCAGAGAGAGAAAGCTAAATTAGTTTAAGGATCTTACAGTCCCGTTGAAGAACAGAACTAAGTCGCATGTGATTGGAATGATGCGGAGAATGTGATAAGTATACTGGGAGGGCTTCAGAATGCTCTAGAGGAAAAAGAAGAGATGAATGTTTCTTGGGGGCATTGATAACAGAGCTGCTGCTGCTGCTAAGTTGCTTCAGTCATGACTGACTCTGTGTGACCCCATGAACAGCAGCCCCATCAGGCTCCTCTGCCCTAAGGGACTCTCCAGGCAAGAATACTGGAGTGGGTTGCCACTTCCTTCTCCATGACAACAGAGCTAGGCAAGTGCAATTGGGGAGCAGGAATTCTAGGCAGGAGGAGCCCAGAGGCATTTTTCCTCAGGTCTCCAACTCACTCCAGTATTCTGGAGACCACAGGGTCGCAAGAGTAAGACATGATTTAGTGACTAAACCACCACCAACACAATGAGTTGCTTTATTAAAGAGTTTTACTATGTAAGGACTACAGCAGGCTGGACTTAAATGTTAGTCATTTTTAAACTGTTTACTGAGGAAACTACTGTAGAGAAAATAGGACTCAGAAAACCCAAGGAATGGCCAACAGTGGTGGCCTCACACTCATGAAAGGAGATAATTTTCTAGTGCAAACTTCAGTCAAGAATCAGGGCATAGATACAGCCTGTCTCCATTCCTCTTCTGGGCTGCTCAAGGAGTAACTTAGGTGTGTTGCAACTTAGGTGTGTTGCTTCAATGTTCTTTGTCTCAACAGCTTACAGTTCTCTCATATATCTCCGAATAATGCCTTAGTAATACCTAGCACATAGTCGTCACTCAGTAAATATTTGCGGCATTAATCAGTTCAGTTCAGTCACTCAGTCGTGTCCAACTCTTTGTGACCAGATGGACTGCAGTGCGCCAGGCCTCCTTGTCCATCGCCAACTCCCGGAGTTTACTCAAACTCATGTCCATTGAGTCAGTGATGCCATCCAACCGTCTCATCCTCTGTTGTCCACTTCTCCTCCTGCCTTCTGTCTTGCCCAGCATCAGGGGCTTTTCCAATGAGTCAGTTCTTCGCATCAGGTGCCCGAAATATTGGAGTTTCAGCTTCAGCATCAGTCCTTCCAGTGAACACCCAGGACTGATCTTCTTTAGGATGGACTGGTTGGATCTCCTTGCAGTCCAAGGGACTCTCAAGAGTCTTCTCCAACACCACAGTTCAAAAGCATCAATTCTTCAGCATTCAGCTTTCTTTATAGTCCAACTCTCACATCCATACATGACTATTGGAAAAACCATAGCTTTGACTAGACAGACCTTTGTTGGTGGCAATAGTAAGTTCCATTTTTAAAAAAAAGTTCCATTATTTTGGTTAGTTGTAACAAGCTTTCTTCTTTGAAGTTTAAGAACTATTGGGATGGTCATGAGGGCATGAAAAAAAAATGATATTAAAACAGTCAAATATATCCTGATCTGAGAAAATCCATTTAGACCCAATCTGCCCCAGGCCCATCCTCTCCCTACCACAGACTTAAAAAAAATTTTTTTTAATATAAATTTATTTTAATTGGAGGCTAATTACTTTACAATATTATATTGGTTTTGCCATACATTGACATGAATCCGCCACAGGTTTTTTTTTAACTTTTTATTTTATATTGGGATATAGCCAGTGGGCTGCCATCTATGGGGTCGCACAGAGTCGGACATGACTGAAGTGACTTAGCAGCAGCACCAAGCAATGTTGTGATAGTTTCAGGTGAACAGCAAAGGGATTCAGCCATACATGTACATGCATCCATTCTCCCCAAACCCCCCTCCCATCCAGGCTGCCACATAACATTGAGTGGACTTCCCTGTGCTAGTAAGTCCTTGTTGGTTATACACTTTAAATACAGCAGTGTGTTCGTGCCCATCCCAAACTCAAACTATCCCTTCTCTCCATCCTTCCCCTCCGCCCCGGCAACCATAAGTTCATTTTCTAAGTCTGTGAGTCTGTTTCTGCTCTATAAGTAAGTTCATTTGTATCATCTTTTTAGATTCCACATATGAGGGATGTCACAATATTTCTCCTCTGACTTAACTTCACTCAGTATGATGCTCTCTAGGTCCATCTATGTGGCTGCAAATAGCATCATTTTGTTCTTTTTTATATCACAGACTTATTTTGCCTCCCAGTTTTCTTCTGGCAGAGGGCTACAGGAGAGACTCTCTCTCCAGGACTCACTGCCAGAGAGGGAGCTGGTGATGGGCACAGAATGGGCTGCTGGGGAGAGTCTGTGCCCAGGATGGAACAGCACAGAAACCCATACAACAAATGAGGAAGGTATTCAAGAGCTAGGATCCCAGCCAAGTAGCCCAAGGTCTGAAGACAGCTCGCTTAAAGACAGTCTGTAAAATTTTTCTTCTTGACCTGCTCATAACTAAAGCTTGCAAGGGAGGACAATTGTACATCTCCATTCAAAAACAAACCAGCACATTGCTGGCATGTATGAGAATGTTTATCAGTTTATTTTCTTTAGCAATAAGAACAGAGTGAAGGGGTAAAGACAAAATAAATTCTAAATCCTCAGTGAATGTTATTGAATTAAGGAAGAAGGATAGAGTTCAAATTATACTGCATACTGAATGTAAGCAGTCAGTGTTTGAAAAAGACCTCCCACAGCCTCTGAGAAACCGGGAAGTACACAGGTGGTAGATAGGTGACTTGTTTGCTTATGGATATCAAATGATTATATAGGGCCTGGTATGATCTGGTAATCTCTGACAAGGAATTACCTTTGATTCTAGGGCTAGTTAGAAAGCAAGATACTTTGACCAAGAACTTTAACTGAGAGAAGTGAAAAATAATGTTAAGAAATTATGTAACTATATAAATATGAGATGAGTGTGTATCTCCCTGCTAAAAATTTCTTTACTCTTGAGGGACTTAGCCTTGATTAAACGTCTTTCTGACCTCAGGGTGATTTGCATTGTGGAGGGAAGGTGAGGGTATGCGAAAACTGAAAGTGTCAGTCATTCAGTTGTGTCTCTTTGAGAACTCATGGGCTGTAGCCCCATAGGCTGTAGCCTGTCAGGCTCCTCTGTCTTTGGGACTTCCCAGGCAAGAATACCAGAGTGGGTTGCCATGCCCTCCTCCAGGGGATCTTCCTGACCTAGGGATTAAACCCAGGTCTCCTGCATTACAAAAAGATTCTTTACCGTCTGAGCCACCAAGCAAGCCCTGGGGGAGGTTATGTTTGGAGGGTGTTCTATGACATTGTATTGATGTACAGACCATATGCTAGATTATTCATTACTATAATTCCAAACTGCCAATAACAGAAATGAGAAATCACAGTTACAAACTGTATTTTTTAAACATTGAGATCTCCATGATCTCTGTTAGAACCAGTTTGTTTCAGTTGCCTTTCTTACTGAAGGAAAGTCTTCAATCCTGATTTGGTCATCTGCAAATCAGTTCACATCATCCTGAAATTCTGATCAAAACCATTTCTTTTCACTGCCTTCTTTTCAAATCTTACTTTATTGGTAAACATTTCTGGGGTGCTTTATGTAACTAACTTGGTTAGTTACTTGCTCCATGAGGCAATCTAATAGCAAAACAAGCTACTAGATTGAATGCTTTTCCTATTTAAAAGCAGTGGGTTTAGCCAGTAGCATTTTGCCACTTTGGTGATGAAGATTGATTCAGCTCACTACCCACGCTGTCTCGCTGCTTTCAAGGAATGGGCCTGTGTCCTCAGAAATTTATCTTCTGACCTTCTTTAAATAAAAAGTAAATGGGAGAGGAAACTTCATATGCTAACCTGATTTTTTTCTTTTCTATGCAATGGATCTTAAGGAGTGCAGATTTTGTAATCAGTTGATTTTCCATCATCCAAATGTGTACTGCTTTCTCTGAGATTCTATAAGTGAAAATGAAAGTGTTAGGCACTCAATTGTGTCTGACTCTTGTCTCCTACATTACAAGCAGATTCTTTATCATCTGAGCCACCAAGGGGGCTCTCTGGGGTTCTACACCCATCCATGATTTCAGCTCAGGCTAATGAAGAAAGGACAGATCTACTGTACACCCTTCAGGTGCAGGCAACTTTCTGTGAATACTATTTCTCATACCCATGCTTTTCGTAAAACTTGAGGTTATTCTCTTCATCAGAAAGACAAAGAGATGATCCATATTACTATTGAAAGGCAGATCCAAATGCTTTCACGAGCACTGAGCATGTCAGGTAGACAATGTCTTCCAAAATTTCAAGGTCCTTTACCGAAACTTGAACTTGAATCACTAGTACAAGAAAGTGGTAATCCTTGAAGCCCAATATAATTCTTTTCATTTTGTTTGTAATGATCCATATAGAGACTCACTGACCTTCTGTCCTCATTTGTAGAAACAAGGTTACCATCGTCTATAACACAGGATTGTTGGGAAAATTATGTGAGGTGATGTATGTAAAGCTACTATACAAACTGTCCTCCACAAAAGAAATTTGTAAATTTTTAATCAGTAAGAATGAAAGGTGTGGTGGATGCTGTGATGCGCTGCCCAATTCCCCACTCCAGCACTGAGGTACTCCTTCCTCTGCTGCTGGAGGCATTGGCAACTGCCAGCTGTCAGCCTAGGACCATTCCAGGACTTGCCGTTGGTTGAAGAAAGCCACTTTGCCCAAGGTGCATCCAGTGACTGGTTGGTGGGCAGGCACAGAGGAAGAACCCATTTTGTTTCATTTGGGACAGCCTGAAGGGCCATCCCGGGCCCAGAGTCCCCGTAGGATCAATTGAGGGAGGCCACTGCACGGCTGCATCGAAGCACAATCTCTTTTTCCATCCAGTCTACCTCCATTGCAGCCCCGCAGGCATCATTCCCAAGAGGACCCCTACACAAAGGTCTCAGAATTCCAGGGAGCTCAACCTGTGTCAAGTAGAATTATTTGATCTTATGTGTCCTTGTTGATTGCCGCATCTATCTTAAGTGGGTTTCCCTGGTGACTCAGATGGTAAAGAATCTGCCTGCAATGCAGGAGACTCAGGTTTGATCCCTGGGTTGGGAAGATTCCCTGGAGAAGGGAATGGCTACCCACTCCAGTGTGCTTGCTTGGGAAATTCCATAGCCAGAGGAGCCTGGTGGGCTACAGTCCATGGGCACAGAAAGACACAACAATATGGGCACATGGACACAACTGAACAACTGACACTTTCACTTTTCTCTTAGTCTTCACTAAGCAGATTTATAGTAATAATTACCCAAAAAATTCCTGTGTGAAGCGGAAAACATGGGGGCCAGTCCTATTTATAACAGATTTAAGAAAAGACATTAAATATTAAATATACAGTTAATGAGTTACATTCACATCCAGAATTTCCCTTCCAATCTCAGTTTATATATGTATGTATAGATGTATTTATATAAATATTGCATCTTTAGTTTAAAGGGGAAATGTCTGCTACCATAGGACATATGTTGTTCAGTCTTTAAGTTGTGTCTGACTCTTTGGCACCCCATGGACTGCAGTACACCAGGCTTCCCTGTCCTTCACTATCTCCCTGAGTTTGTTCAAACTCATGCCCATTGAATCCGTGATGCCATCCAACCATCTCATCCTCTGACGCCCCCTTCTCCTCCTGCCTCCAGTCTTTTCCAGCATCAGGGACTTATCAGGTAGGTAAAGTAAAGGTCAGTATAGGACATGTGAGGTATGCCTTGATATGATTGGGAGCCACTGGAACCTCAAGTCAATATCCAAACGTAAATTCTACACCAACAGCCCAGAGGTCAGATAAAGAAACTGTGCTGGGCAGGGGCAATGGCCTTCCCTTCAGATAAGATGACCTCTGTGAAAGGTCAGGGATTATAAACCAAAAGCAGGCAGAGGGCCAAGTGGAAACATGAGGGAACGGAAGCCCCAGTTATCCAAATTAGTTCAACTGTGATCAAGCATGATACCTGCTTAATTGCATTTCCTTTTACCTTTATTATTCTGTTGTTGTTGTTCAGTCACTAAGTTGTTACATGGACTGAAGCATACCAGGCCGCCCCGACCCTCACTATCTCCTGGAGTTTGTCCAAGTTCATGTCCATTGAATCAGGTGATGCTATCCAACCATCTCATCCTCTGCTGCCCTCTTCTCCTTTTGCCTTCAATCTTTTCCAGCATCAGGGTCTTTTCCAATGAGTTGGCTGTTTATTTTATTATTATTATTATTATTATTTTATATAATAATTATAAATTATATAAGAAACTACTAATTTTGGATATATCACTAATGCCTGCATACATCTACTTTCAAAAAATTACAGAAAAAATTAAAGTCCCTTTTGACTTATAATTTTTCTGTCATCAAGACTTAACAAATCTTGTCTGTTCTACCTCCCAAACATCTCTTAAATGCGTCTACTTCTCTCTAGGCTCTGTGGCTACCTTAATGCAAAGTTTGATCTACCAAATGGCCTCCCTACCTCTGGTCCTTGCCTTCTCCAACCCATGTACCTGATGTAAGCCAGAGACCTGGTCCCCACCTACATCCAGTTTCTTCTTCCAACATTTTTCCCTCTCATTCTACGTTGCAGTCAGCTTTAGCCTCTTTGAGCTGCTCTGGCAACCTGCTGTTTGCCTCTGGGCTTCCCTGGTGGCTCAGACAAGGAATCTGTCTGCAGCACAGGAGACCCAGTTTCGATTCCTGGGTCAGAAAGATCCCCTGGAGAAGGGAATGACTATCCACTCCAGTATTCTTGCCTGGGGAATCCCATGACAGAGGAGGCTGACAGGCTATAGTCCATTGGGGTCACAAAGAGTCAGACTCGACTGAGTGACTAATGCTCACTTGTTTGCCTGTGGGTCTTTACATAAGCTGTCCCTTGGCTACAAACAGGCTCAGTCCATCTCAGTGGGTCTTCATCTTGCCAACTCCTACTTACCCTTCAGGTCTCAGTTGAGATAACACTTCCTCTGGGTTGTTTTCGTGCCCCTCCTCCGTGCTTCCAAAACACCACCTATGACACCTTATTTTAATGGATTATTCCTTGATTCCTCCCCCTTAGACCTGGGCTCTGTGAAAACAGCATCTGCTGTACACACTGTTGCTTCCAGTGCTGAGAACCGTGCACACAGGAAACACACTTTAAATAGATGTCAAATAACTGTTGGGAGAGAGAGAGGAGAGGAATAAGAAATAATCCAGGTAATTTATGAACACACTATTTAACTAAATAGGCTCAGTCTCGGGTAGAAGAGAAGGAGGGAGAGAGATTTCATAATTCTTTAAGTAGCAATAGTAGTTTTGTTTTGTTTTTAATTTACTTTCATGTCCTTTACTTGGAGGTAAGACATACCTCTATCACAGAAATGATTTAATTTTGCATTTGTCTGGAGATTTATCAACTCACAGTATTGCAATATCTAAATCCTTGAAAGTCAACACATTCGCTTATTCCTCTGTCTCTTCCCCAGTGACTAATACAATACTTTGTGTAGATTCTTTCAGCTGTAAACACTTGTTAAGCACTTATGGCAGGGCCAAGATGCTCAAGTTATAATCCCTTCACCTCAAAGTTTTCACTGCCAAATAGAGGAGAAAAAGAAGTGAAGCGTGTCACACTACATACTAAACACACTGCTAACCATATAATGCAAACTCCTGTGGGAGGACCACAGAGTTAAAAGCAATGAGACTGTTTTGAAAGATGAACAGAAGTTTTTCCAGTGACCAGGGGCTGGGGGCAGGACGGCGTTCCAAGCAGATGAAACCACCTGGACAAAGGTGGTAAGATGTGAGAATTATGGCTCCATTCACTTCAGATAAATCAGTGTGGTTAGAGGAAAGGGGACAAGGGTAGTTAAGAAGATGACATCAGAAAAATTGGGGTGAGGGATGTAGGCTGAGAAGAACCTTAGAACCATCCACTGCATTAGAAAGATTCTATCACAAGGGATAAGCAACCACTGAAGGATTTTAAACAAGGCAGGAACAAGAAGTCGGGCAGTGGTGTCACTGATACTGGAAGCAGGGAGAGGTTAGAGGCAAGATCGGTCAGGAAGCTATTGTGACAATTTCGGTAGGAAATAATGAGAATCTGAACCACGGCACTGGCAAGGGACCTTAGCAAGCCAGTTACTGTTTTTACAACAGTAATATTTCTGATGATCTTCTCGAAATACTGAAGAACTAAAGAGCAACCATTCAAAATGAAAGAGGAGAAGAGAGCATCAAAAGGAATAAGCTGATCTGATGGAGGTTAAAAAAGAACTGAGACAAATAGTACATTAAGGAATGATAGCCAGTAGACACTCCAGGAGAAAACTGTTCAAGAAAGGAAAGATGATTATAGTGTGTTACTTGGCTCTACAGTCATATTTGAAATAATTACATTGTCATGATCTTGTCAATCCTGATTATTTGTTCTAGAATCTAGAGTCAACACATAGACAAAGCTAGAAAGACAGAATTATAGTCTGAGAATAGATAAAAAATACCATTAACTCTGACAACATAAAGTGAAAATAATAACTGTTGGGGGTGAACAAGGGGGGAATGGGGGTGGGTTTCAAAAATGGTAAGTCACGAGGTACCAGGAAAAGTATGTAATTTGGTGATGAAGAACTGACTGCTAGAAGAAAAGCTAAAAAAAAAACCCTAAAAGTCCCTGCCTCCAGGCAGCAGGTTTATTTGTGAGATAAGGGCGTACTGACTTGTATTATAAACTCTTTGGTACTATTTCATTTATATTTATCAGGTGCATGACTGCTTTGGTTAAAAAACTTTTCAACTTTTTAAATGCATCTATCCAGATGCAATCTCATGTCTTGATGGAGACATCATACGTAAATATCTGAAAAACAAAGCTTGAAATATGAATCAGATATAGCCTCCCTAAGGTAATTCCCTGGGATATTGAGTCACCTTCCTATTAAGAATAAGCCTATTCACTTCAGTTATCACAATTCAAGACAAAGAAGCTTAAAGAGCATCTCATCTTATGATTTAAAATTTAAAATAAAAATTTTAAATGGTATAAAAATTCAAGTAACAAGCCAGAAATGTGGTTTACACATTACATCAATGCCTTTAAAATGTTTTACTTTGACCCCTATGAAAACTACATTTGTGTGTAGCTCAGCACTCACACACTCACATAGCTGAAACTCAAAAAAAAAAAAAAAAAACTTACCTCTTCCTATGTATGATATACTTTCTATTTTATTTTTTAGAATAATCATCACTTTAAATGATTTTAACAATCCACTGCTGTATTGTGACTCAGAGTTTGAAAAACATGCTAATCAGTCCTTTTTTTCTTAGGTCGGATAATGTGCTTATGAAATTTGGAGCTTATGTCTCAGATCAGCTGAACCTTCCTAGTAGAACTACTTGTTGCTGATATTTTTAAAATGTGTTACATAAAGTTAGCTTCTATTATCCTTTTAGTAGCATGGTTCCCTTCTTTTCATTTCTCTTTTTCCTTAAAATTTTCTTTTTTTAAAATCTCTGGTCCTGTGGGGCATACATTGGGAATAACTAAATTCATTTCTGGAGTGTTTTGAGATATATATATATCAGATATGCATATAAGTCATACACATATAATCTTGGTTTTTACCCTTATGTGGTTTGTTTGCACTTGCCATGTAATATACAGATTTCAATCATCTGTCACTTTTTAAACCATCAAAACCCAGCCTTCCCATAAATATTGGGATCTTGTGATATTTTCAGATGTGGTAAATTCCATGTTAAAAATACATAACTATAAACATTACTGTGTCTACATGTTCTAACAACACTTAGTGGAAACAAAGTCGGTACAAAATGTATTGCACTAATAGAGCTTAAATGAACTAATTTAGTTTGTTTGGATTTTTTTCTCTTATTAAATTAAGAACTACAAGCCGCTGTTGAAGAGGTGCTGCCAAGCTTGAAGAAAGATGATGTGGCTGTCTATTATGTGAGCAGAACTTCTAACACAGATGGGGTCAACTCTTTCTTAGACAAAGTGGATGAAGTATCAAGTGAACCTGTCCCAGAATCCTGGAGGTCGGAAGTTACCTTTTCCACTCCTGCCTTATATATTTATACTTCTGGAACCACAGGTAAAAAATAGAGGATTCTCAAAGCAATGGACCTATCCTGAAAGAGTTAAATGTTGGGTTAGATTTTTAAATGCTCTCTTTCTTTGGCAAAGCTTATCAGATAACTAATACTTCAGGGGATTTAGCTCATTGCCTGTGGGAACTATGATCTTGTTCCATAGCATATGAAAACATTTGGGTTTCTCTAAGGTATGCATACTTCCCCCAGTTGGTGTATAGAACAGGTAGAGAGATTAACGAAGAACTACAAAAATAATTAGGGTGATGATAAGATTTGGCACTGAATAGGTTGTTAGGATTTTTTTCAAAATGATTGTTGCTTTTTGATTAAGATTTGTCACTGAACAGGTTTTGGAATTTTTTTAATGATCGCTACATTTTGATTATACTCTGTCCAGCATCCGTATATAATGTATAACCAATTATAAGTGGACCACCAAGAAGACTATAGAACAATAATGGGGTTATATTTGTACAAACATTTTGATCACTATCTTTCCATGCAACAATGACTTGAAGCTGTTTGGTTCTGTGGGTGTAGAATGGCTCTTAGCTCAGGGCCTAAAATGGTATATTTCATCAAATCTAGGATGTCTTACACCTTTGGTGTAAGCTGTACTATTGTTTTACATAAGCCGCTAAGAGAAAACACTGCCAACTGTCATATTACTGAAACACTGCTGTGTGGAACAGGCGACATTAAAGGTAGATAGATGTAGTAGGTGCTCTTCTAGGAGCTCTATGGTGTTCATACATTTCTCCCACCACTCTTAAGACAGGTACTACTCTTATTCCTGTTTTACAGATTCAGAAACTGATGCCTAGAGAGTTTAAGAACTTCCCATGATAGGAAGTAGAAGTGTCAGGCTTCACTTTGCTAGGCTGACTCCACAGCTCATACAACTGACCTCTCTGCCAGAATACCTCCTAGTTCACCCATCTGATAGCTATTTGGTGTCTGCCTACTCAAGGTCAGGGAAAATGTTACCAAAATGTAATCATATGAAGACTGAGAGCTACATGTAAGAAAGGATAGGAAGCTACCCCCAGCATCCTAATTATTCTTAATAATATTGGAAAGTTGAATATGTGAGTCATTCGGTTAAAATTTTAACTCAAGCAGATAATTATAGCATGCATTCTCCTTGTAAAATAATCAAACATTAGAGATAAGGGTTACTTTGAGCCTTATGAGGAGGGGTATCTTGGGATGACCTATTAAAGCTAATCTCGAGAGCATAATAGCTATCGTTCTTTTGTTTGTCAACAGTTCTATTTCACCATGTCAGCAGAATGGTAGGATGACATGGTTTAACCAGATGCTTCCACTGCATCCAGAACTACCTCAATATATGGAACTTATACCCTCATTTCTCAATAGAATGGTAAAACTAAACTGTAAACTTTGATTTGGGAAGTAACTGAGGTAAAACAAGCCCTTAACTAGTGACTGGAAGTTCTAGTCTTAATACTAAATAGATAAGCACAGAACTTGTTCACAACTGCAGGTTTTGCCATGAAGTATAAAACCCACCTTAGGGGAAAAAGAGATTAAGCACTCTTTCATCCAATCCCATAATTCAGAATTTAGATTTAATTGGAATATAATTAGGTTGATATTTATTTTACCTTTCTTATCTCTGAATAAAATATCTGCCAAGTTACTAGTGTTCAGTTCAGTTCAGTCGCTCAGTCGTGTCTGACTCTTTGCGACCCCATGAATCGCAGCACACCAGGCCTCCCTGTCCATCACCAACTCCTGGAGTTCACCGAAACTCATGTCCATCGAGTCGGTGATACAATCCAGCCATCTCATCCTCTGTTGTCCCCTTCTCCTCCTGCCCCCAATCCCTCCCAGCATTAGAGTCTTTTCCAATGAGTCAACTCTTTGCATGAGGTAGCCAGGGTATTGGAGTTGCAGCTTTAGCATCAGTCCTTCCAATGAACACTCAGGACTGATCTCCTTTAGGATGGACTGGTTGGATCTCCTTGCAGTCCAAGGGACTCTCAAGAGTCTTCTCCAACACCACAGTTCAAAAGCATCAATTCTTCGGCGCTCAGCCTTCTTCACAGTCCAACTCTCACATCCATACATGACCACAGGAAAAACCATAGCCTTGACTAGACGGAACTTAGTTGGCAAAGTAATGTCTCTGCTTTTTAATATGCTATCTAGGTTGGTCATAACTTTCCTTCCAAGGAGTAAGCGTCTTTTAATTTCATGGCTGCAATCACCATCTGCAGTAATTTTGGAGCCCCCAAAAATAAAGTCTGACACTGTTTCCACTGTTTGCCCATCTATTTCCCATGAAGTGATGGGACCAGATGCCATGATCTTCGTTTTCTGAATGTTGAGCTTTAAGCCAACTTTTTCACTCTCCTCTTCCACTTTCATCAAGAGGCTTTTTAGTTCCTCTTCACTTTCTGCCATAACGGTGGTGTCATCTGCATATCTGAGGTTATTGATATTTCTCCCGGCAATCTTGATTCCAGCTTGTGCTTCTTCCAGCCCAGCATTTCTCATGATGTACTCTGCATAGAAGTTAAATAAGCAGGGTGACAATATACAGCCTTGATATACTCCTTTTCCTATTTGGAACAGTCTGTTGTTCCATGTCCAGTTCTAACTGTTGCTTCCTGACCTGCATACAGGTTTCTCAAGAGGCAGGTCAGGTGTTCTGGTATTCCCATCTCTTTCATAATCTTCCACAGTTTATTGCGATAACTCCAGAAAGAATGAAGGGATGGAGCCAAAGCAAAAACCATACCCAGTTGTGGATATGACTGGTGGTAGAAGCAAGATCCAATGCTGTAAAGAGCAATATTGCATAGGAACTTGGAACGTTAGGTCCATGAATCAAGGCAAATTGGAAGTGGTCAAACAGGAGATGGCAAGAGTAAACGTCAACATTCTAGGAATCAGCAAACTAAAATGGACTAGAATGCGTGAATTTAACTCAGATGACCATTATATCTACTACTGTGGGCAGGAATCCCATAGAAGAAATGGAGTAGCCATCATGGTCAACAAAAGAATCTGAAATGCAGTACTTGGATGCAATCTCAAAAACGACAGAATGATCTCTGTTCGTTTCCAAGGCAGACCATTCAGTGTCACAGTAATCCAAGTCTATGCCCCAGCCAGTAACACTGAAGAAGCTAAGTTGAACGGTTCTATGAAGACCTACAAGAACTTCTAGAACTAACACCCAAAAAAAGATGTCCTTTTCATTATAGGGGACTGGAATGCAAAAGTAGAAAGTCAAGAAATACCTGGAGTAACAGGCAAATTTGGCCTTGGAGTACAGAATGAAGCAGGGCAAAGGCTAACAGAGTTTTGCCAAGAGAATGCACTGGTCATAGCAAACACTTTCTTCCAACAACACAAGAGAAGACTCTACTCATGGACATCACCAGATGGTCAACACCAAAATCAGATTGATTATATTCTTTGCAGGCAAAGTTGGAGAAGCTCTATACAGTCAGCAAAAATAAGACTGGGAGCTGACTGTGGCTCAGATCATGAACTCCTTATTACCAAATTCAGACTGAAATTGAAGAAAGTAGGGAAAACCACTAGACCATTCAGGTATGACCTAAATCAAATCCCTTATGATTATATACTGGAAGTTACTAGTATAAACATTAATAAAAAGAATTCCTTTAAGCAATCAGAGAACAACATGTTTTCCCTGTGCCTCAAAGGCAGTCATTAGCATAAAATTATATAATAGTTACCAAATATTATTTCTTCATTAATACAAAAGTTTATATCAGGAAGTTTTCTGAAAGTGCTTAACACCACAAAAGATGTGTGTTTCTGTTTTAAAAAATATAATTCTGAGTTTTTACTATCTGGATAATTTTTTTTCAAGGTGAATACAATTGATTTGTTGATTCTTTCTTCGGTTTCTCATTATTAGTATAGAATGGAGCATTAATACTCATGACATCAAAGACCATCAACTGTGAACTGTGTTTACAATGATGGTAGTTTGCCAGTCATATTTCTTTGCCTTCTAACAAATTGCTTTTATTTAGGCAATACCATCAAATATTGAGGCATCTTAATCTAAACAGAATTGCCTTTCTCTTCACAAAGCCAAGTGACCCACTCTGGTTTTTAACTCTAGACTCATCCATTGTGCAATGACTTCATGGCCTCCCCAACTAAACTGACTCCCATGGGCAACAATATAAGCATACTCTTTCAATTGAGTCTTATAAAAAAAATCTACATAAATTATAGTTCAGTTCAGTTCAGTTCAGTCGGTCAGTCGTGTCCAACTCTTTGCGACCCCATGAATCGCAGCACGCCAGGCCTCCCTGTCCATCACCATCTCCCAGAGCTCACTCAGACTCACGTCCATCAAGTCCGTGATGCCATCCAGCCATCTCATCCTGGGTCGTCCCCTTCTCCTCCTGCCCCCAATCCCTCCCAGCATCAGAGTCTTTTCCAATGAGTCAACTCTTTGTATGAGGTGGCCAAAGTACTGGAGCTTCAGCTTTAGCATCATTCCCTCCAAAGAAATCCCAGGGTTGATCTCCTTTAGGATGGACTGGTTGGATCTCCTTGCAGTCCAAGGGACTCTCAAGAGTCTTCTCCAACACCACAGTTCAAAAGCATCAATTCTTCGGCGCTCAGCCTTTCTTCACAGTCCAACTCTCACATCCATACATGACCACAGGAAAAACCATATCCTTGACTAGACGGACCTTAATCAGCAAATTAATGTCTCTGCTTTTGAATATACTATCTAGGTTGGTCATAACTTTTCTTCCAAGGAGTAAGCATCTTTTAATTTCATGGCTGCAATCACCATCTGCAGTGATTTTGGAGCCCCCCAAAATAAAGTCTGACACTTTTCTACTGTTTCCCCATCTATTTCCCATGAAGTGATGGGACCAGATGCCATGATCTTCGTTTTCTGAATGTTGAGCTTTAAGCCAACTTTTTCACTCTCCTCTTTCACTTTCATCAAGAGGCATTTTAGCTCCTCTTCACTTTCTGCCATAATGGTGGTGTCATCTGCATATCTGAGGTTATTGATATTTCTCCCGGCAATCTTGATTCCAGCTTGTGTTTCTTCCAGTCCAGCATTTCTCATGATGTACTCTGCATAGAAGTTAAATGAGCAGGGTGACAATATACAGCCTTGATGTACTCCTTTTCCTATTTGGAACCAGTCTGTTGTTCCATGTCCAGTTCTAACCGTTGCTTCCTGACCTGCATACAGATTTCTCAAGAGGCAGGTTAGGTGGTCTGGTATTCCCATCTCTTTCAGAATTTTCCAAATACAAATGTACTTAGTGTACTAAAAATATACTGAGATACCATTTTTTCACCTTTCAGATTGGCAAAAATTTCAACATTTGAAAGGACGTTTTTGAAGGGCTGTGAGGAAACAGGTGCACTCCTGTATTACTGATGGGGTAGTCAATGGGGACAGCCCTAATAACTGGCAAAGTGGCAGTGTCTATCAAAATTACAAGGTCTGATACCTTTTGGCCCAGCAGTCTCACATCGACAAATTTATCTTACAGATGGAGCATCATTCACAGTGTGAAGTGCCGTGTGGACCAGGTTTTTCCACATGTGGACCAGCGTCATTTGAAATTGCAAAATAGTGTAAATAAACTATAAAACACACACACAGAGGAGTAAATGCAGAGAAAATAAGTGGATGAAAAAATAAGGGAAATTTCTACATACAAATATGGACAGAACTTAAAAATACTTTGTTAGTGAAGAGGGGAAGTGCAGAATAGTATGCTTTTTTTTTTAAATTGGGGGAAAGGGCAAGAACATAGAAGCAAATGAGCCTATATTTACATAAAAAACTCTAGAAGAGTATGTGAGAAATTCATAGAAGTGACTATGAAGGAAAGAGATAGGATGGATGGGCTATGTAATCTCTCTGATTCTCAGTCTTCTCATCTGTGAACTAGAGAATATAATTCTACTTATATCGTTAATTATGAGAATTGAGTGAAAACTTGGCAATCCAGTTGACCCTTGAACAATACGAGGGTCCACACAGCCGAAGATCTACACATAACTTATAGAAGGCCCTCCATATAGGTTCTTCAGCATCTGCGATTTTTCATCCATGGATTCAACCAACCATGGGTGTGTTTACCACTGAAAAAATCCTCATATAGTGACCCCAAACAGTTCAAACCCCTGTCCTTCAAGGATGCTTAGCAAGATGGTAGACCCAAATCAGAAATTCAGTAGACAGTCACTCGTTTTCCCTCATCTTACCACTCTAATAACCAGCTAACTCAGGGGTCAGCAAACCATAGCCTGAGGATCACAAACACCACACCACCACAAGTTCTGTAAATAAAGTTCCATGTCCACAGGGCCAAGTTCGTTACTTTTTTTGTTTAGCTGCTTTCAGCTATAATAGCAGAGTTAAGTAGTTGCAATAGAGACTTATGGCCCTGCAAAACCTAAAATGTTTACCATCTGGTCCTTTACAGAAAAAACTGTGAACTTCTGGTCTCACCAAATGCAATCTTCTAATCCCTAGATGATGAATCTTCCTAAGACACATCTCTCTCCCAGATCATGTGTCTGTGAATAACCATTCTTGATTCACACATGCTTCTCTTGTACCTTTATGCAGGTCTCCCGAAAGCTGCAAAGATCAATCATCACCGCATTTGGTACGGAATTGGCCTTGCTCTTGCCTCCGAGGTTACAGGGGATGATGTAATCTATACCCCCCTACCCTTGTACCACAGTGCTGCACTTCTGATTGGCTTACATGGATGTATGGTGACTGGTAAGCTTTTCTTCTCAACAGGGTATTGAAGCCCAGTACACATTCAATGTGCTTATTCAGTTCAGTCGCTTAGTCGTGTTCGACTCTTTGCGACCCCATGAGTTGCGGCACGCCAGGCCTCCCTGTCCATCACCATCTCCCAGAGTTCACTCAAACTCACGTCCATCGAGTCTGTGATGCCATCTAGCCATAAGGAAAAGTAATACAAAATTTTCTATTTTCCTGTGTGCTATAGGAATAGTGTTTAATTCCATGTTAATACTGAGTTTGTTTGGCTTACACATAGCAAACATTTAAAAGAATTTATAGTGAATGTCATGATGGTCCATTGGTTAGGACTCCACATTTTCATTGCTGAGGGCCTGGGTTCAATTCCTGATCAGGAAACAGAGATCCGACCAGCCCCAAGGCCAAATAAATAAATAAAAAGAATTTCCATTTTTTCATGCCTGTGTGTCTTTTAATATAATGCTGTAATTGTTCAGCATATCAAAGAGCAAGCTTCTTTTAAATCTTTTAGGTCTTTATACAGGTTAAGATACTCGATCCTTCGATTCCACAAATAATTCTCTTATGTCATTTCTATCTTCAGAAATCTGCATGTTGATCTCCATTAGCACCTGGTTTAAACTTCTCATTCAGTTGGCCCATTCTACTTCATTCTTCCCTCTTCCCACAGGCTCTCAGCTCTGGTCAGAATACTTAGATTTCCCCATCTCTTCTCTTTCCTTCTGAAACTTTACATTTACATTAGATTTGCCATTCTTACTACTGTCAACAGGATTTCTGCACCTTGTGTACATAAAGTCTCAGCCCAATATCCACCTCTTCAGGAGACTACCTCTAACTTGCCAACTAAACTAAAAAACTTAACTTTTTCTCCCATGTGACATTTTAAGTAATTACATATGTATATACAGTAACATATGCATATATTAATTTATATACAAATACACATGACTGCCCAAACCTCTGCTCCTTTTCCTCATCAGCTTACTGATTGGATATAAAACACTTAATCCAGCATCAATACCAGCCTCCAAATCAGCAAGGAATGCCTGGGTCTGATCATACTGTTGGGCCCTTCTAAAAGAGAATGACTCTGAAGCCCTCCTGGAGATAAATCAATCAGTCATACATCTACTTAAGCATAATAGATAAATGCTAAGAAGGAAAATGTAGTATTTTTTTAAAATTTCTCCTAAAACACTTGATTTTGCATGTTTAGGAGTAGAAATAAACTAATAACATGAAAAATACCTGTGATATTTTTATTCCACTTTTCTACATTTCATGCTTATGTTAGGTTGAATATGATAGGTACTTTGTTTTTACCTATCATATTAGTTTTCTATTCCCACTGTAACAAATGACCACAAACTTTGTGGTTTAAAACAACACAGGTTGATTCTCTCCCTTTTTTGAAAGTCAGAAGTCCAAAAGTCAAGATGTTAGTGAGGCTACATTCCTTCTGGAAGCTTGTAGGCAAGAGTCCATTTCCTTGCCTTTCCTAGCTCCTGGAGGCTGCTCACATTCTTTGGCTTGTGGCCCCTTTTTTCATCTTCAAAGCATTTCACTCACGTCTTTTGTTTTTGTCATGCTTTGTCCTACAACCCTTGACCTTCTTGACTTCTTATCACACCCCTGTGATTACATTGGTCTCTCCCAATCAGTTCAGTTCAGTTCAGTAGCTCAGTAGTGTCCGAATCTTTGTGACCCCATGGACTGCAGCACACCAGGCCTCCTTGTCCATCACCAACTACCAGAGTTTACTCAAACTGATGTCCATTGAGTCGGTGATGCCATCCAATCGTCTCATCCTCTGTCGTCCCCTTCTCCTCCCACCTTCAATCTTTCCCAGCATCAGGGTCTTTTCACATGAGTCAGCTCTTTGCATGAGGTGGCCAAAGTATTGGAGTTTCAGCTTCAGCATCAGTCCTTCCAATGAGTATTCAGGTCTGATCTCCTTTAGGATGGACTGGTTGGATCTCCTTGCAGTCCAAAGGACTCTCAAGAGTCTTCTCCAACACCACAGTTCAAAAACATCAATTCTTCAGTGCTCAGCTTTCTTTATAGTCCAACTCTCACATCCATACATGACTACTGGAAAAACCATAGCTTTGACTAGATGGACCTTTGTTGGTAAAGTAATGTCTCTGCTTTTTAATATGCTGTCTAGGTTGGTCATAACTTTTCTTCCAAGGAGCAATTGTCTTTTAATTTCATGGTTACAGTCACCATCTGCAGTGATTTTGGAGCCCAAATAGTCTGTCACTGTTTCCATTGTTTCCCCATCTATTTGCTGTGAAGTAAAAGACTCAGATGCTGGGAGGGATTGAGGGCAGGAGGAGAAGGGGATGACAGAGGGTGAGATGGCTGGATGGCATCACCACTCAATGGACATGAGTTTGGGTAAACTCCAGAAGTTGGTGATGGACAGAGAGGCCTGGAGTGCTGCAATTCATGGGGTCACAAAGAGTCGGACACGACTGAGCAACTGAACTGAACTGAATGGGACTGGATGCCATGATCTTTGTTTTCTGAAAGTTGAGTTTTAAGCCAACTTTTTCACTCTCCACTTTCATTTTCATCAAAAGCCTCTTTAGTTCCTCTTCGATTTCTGCCATAAGGGTGGTGTCATCTGCATATCTGAGGTATTTGATATTTCTCCCACCAACCTTGATTCCAGCTAGTGCTTCATCCAGTCCAGCATTTCTCATGATATACTCTGTTCAGTTCAGTTCAGTCACTCAATCGTGTCCGACTCTTTGCAACCCCATGAATCGCAGCACACCAGGCCTCCCTGTCCATCACCATCTCCCAGAGCTCACTCAGATTCATGTTCATCGAGTCCGTGATGCCATCCAGCCATCTCATCCTCGGTTGTCCCCTTCTCCTCCTGCCCCTAATCCCTCCCAGCATCAGAGTCTTTTCCAATGAGTCAACTCTTCGCATGAGGTGGCCAAAGTACTGGAGCTTCAGCTTTAGCATCATTCCTTCCAAAGAATACCCAGGGCTGATCTCCTTTAGAATGGACAGGTTGGATCTCCTTGCAGTCCAAGGGACTCTCAAGAGTCTTCTCCAACACCACAGTTCAAAAGCATCAATTCTTCGGCGCTCAGCCTTCTTCACAGTCCAACTCTCACATCCATACATGACCACAGGAAAAACCATAACCTTGACTAGACGGACCTTAGTCGGCAAAGTAATGTCTCTGCTTTTGAATATACTGTCTAGGTTGGTCATAACTTTTCTTCCAAGGAGTAAGCGTCTTTTAATTTCATGGCTGCAATCACCATCTGCAGTAATTTTGGAGCCTCCAAAAATGAAGTCTGACACTGTTTCCACTGTTTGCCCATCTATTTCCCATGAAGTGATGGGACCAGATGCCATGATCTTCGTTTTCTGAATGTTGAGCTTTAAGCCAACTTTTTCACTCTCCTCTTTCACTTTCATCAAGAGGCTTTTTAGCTCCTCTTCACTTTCTGCCATAAGGGTGGTGTCATCTGCATATCTGAGGTTATTGATATTTCTGCTGGCAATCTTGATTCCAGCTTGTGTTTCTTCCAGCCCAGCATTTCTGATGATGTACTCTGCATAGAAGTTAAATAAGCAGGGTGACAATATACAGCCTTGATGTACTCCTTTTCCTATTTGGAACCAGTCTGTTGTTCCATGTCCAGTTCTAACTGTTGCTTCCTGACCTGCATACAGATTTCTCAAGAGGCAGGTTAGGTGGTCTGGTATTCCCATCTCTTTCAGAATTTTCCACAGTTGATTGTGATCCACACAGTCAAAGGCTTTGTTTTTCTGGAACTCTCTTGCTTTTTCCATGATCCAGTGGATGTTGTCAATTTGATCTCTGGTTCCTCTGCCTTTTCTAAAACTAGCTTGAACATCAAGGAGTTCATGGTTCATGTATTGCTGAAGCCTGGTTTGGAGAATTTTGAGCATTACTTTACTAGCATGTGAGATGAGTGCAATTGTGCAGTAGTTTGAGTGTTCTTTTGCATTGCCTTTCTTTGGAATTGGAATGAAAACTGACCTTTTCCAGTCCTGTGGCCACTGCTGAGTTTTCCAAATTTGCTGGCATATTGAGTGCAGCACTTTCACAGCATCATCTTTCAGGATTTGGAACAGCTCAACTGGAATTCCATCACCTCCACTAGCTTTGTTCATAGTGATGCTTTCTAAGGCCCACTTGACTTCACATTCCAAGATGTACTCTGCATATAAGTTAAATAAGCAAGGTGACAATATACAGCCTTGATGTACTCCTTTCCCTATTTGGAACCAGTCTGTTGTTCCATGTCCAGTTCTACTACTGTTGCTTCCTAAGCTGCATACAGATTTCTCAGGAGACAGGTCAGGTGGCCTGGTATTCCCATCTCTTTAAGAATTTTCCACAGTTTGTTGTGATCCACACAGTCAAAGGCTTTGGCATAGTCAATGAAGCAGAAGTAGATGTTTTTCTGGAACTCTCTTGCTTTTTTGATGATCCAATGGATGTTGGCAATTTGAACACTGTTTCCTCTGCCTTTTCTAAATCCAGCTTGAACATCTGGAGGTTCATGGTTCACGTACTGTTGAAGCCTGTGTTGGAGAATTTTGAGCATTACTTTGCTCGCGTGTGAGATGAGTGCAATTGTGCGGTAGTTTGAGCATTCTTTGGCATTGCATTTCTTTGGGATTGGATGAAAACTGACCTTTTCCAGTTCTGTGGCCACTGCTGAGTTTTCCATATTGAATGCAGCACTTTCACAGCATCATCTTTTAGGATTTGAAATAGCTCAACTGGAATTTCATCACCTCCACTAGCTTTGTGCATAGTGATGCTTCCTAAGACCCACTTGACTTTACATTCCAGGATATCTGGCTCTAGGTGAATGATCACACCATCGTGATTATCTGAGTTGTGAAGATATTTTTTGTATAGTTCTTCTGTATATTCTTGCCAGCTCTTCTTAATATCATCTGCATCTTTTAGGTCCCTACCATTTTATCCTTGATTGTGCCCATCTTTGCATGAAATGTTCCCTTGCTATCTCTAATTTTCTTGAAGCGATCTTTAGTCTTTTCCAGTCTATTGCTTTCCTCTATTTCCTGCATTGATCATTGAAGAAGGCTTTATTATCTTTCCTTGCTGTTTTTTGGAACTCAGCATTAAAATGGGCATATCTTTCCTTTTCTCCTTTGCCTTTCACTTTTCTTTTCTCAGCTATTTGTAAGCCCTCCTCAGACAACCATTTTGCCTTTTTGCATATCTTTTCCATGGGGATGGTCTTGATCCCTGTCTCCTGTACAGTATCACAAACCTCCATCCATAGTTCATCAGGCACTCTGTCTATCAGATTTAGTCCCTTAAATATATTTCTCACTTCCACTGTGTAGTCATAAGAGATTTGATTTAGGTCATACCTGAATGGTCTAGTGGTTTTCCCTACTTTCTTCAATTTCAGTCTGAATTTGGCAATAAGGAGTTCATGATCTGAGCCACAGTCAGCTCCTGGTCTTGTTTTTGCTGACTGTATAGAGCTTCTCCATCTTTGCCTACAAAGAATATAATCAATCTGATTTCGGTGTTGACCATCTGGTGATGTCCATGTGTAGAGTTTTCTCTTGTGCTGTTGGAAGAGGGTGTTTGCTATGACCAGTGCATTCTGTTGGCAAAATTCTATTAGCCTTTGCCCTGCTTCATTCTGTACTCCAAGGCCAAATTTGCCTGTTACTCCAGGTGTGTCTTGACTTCCTACTTTTGCATTCCAGTCCCCTATAATGAAAAGGACATCTTTTGGGGGTGTTAGTTCTAGAAGTTCTTGTAGGTCTTCATAGAACCGTTCAACTTCTGCTTCTTCAGCACTACTGGTTGGGGCATAGACTTGGATTACTGTGATACTGAATGGTTTGCCTTGGAAACGAACAGAGATCATTCTGTCGTTTTTGAGATTGCATCCAAATACTACATTTCAGACTCTTTTGTTGACTGTGATGGCTGCTCCATTTCTTCTATGGGATTCTTGCCCACAGTAGTAGATATAATGGTCATCTGAGTTAAACTCACCCATTCCATTCCATTTTAGTTCACTGATTCCTAGAATGTCGACGTTCACTCTTGCCATCTCCTGTTTGACCACTCCCAATTTGCCTTGATTCATGGACCTAACATTCCAGGTTCCTATGCAATATTGCTCTTTACAGCATAGACTTTACTTCCATCCCCAGTCACATTCACAACTGGGTGTTGTTGTTGCTTTGGCTCCATCTCTTCATTCTTTCTGGAATTACTTCACCGCTGATCTCCAGTAGCATATTCCGACCCAAGGGAGTTCATCTTTCAGTGTCCTATCTTTTTGCCTTTTCTTACTGTTCATGGGGTTCTAAAGGCAAGAATACTGAAGTGGTGTGCCATTCCCTTCTCCAGTGGGCCACGTTTTGTCAGAACTTTCCACCATGACCCATCCATCTTGGGTGGCCCTACCCGGCATGGCTCCTAGTTTCATTGAGTTAGGCAATGCTGTGGTCCATGTGATCAGATTGGTTAGTTTTCTGTGATTGTGGTTTTCAATCTGTCTGCCCTCCCACGGAGAAGGATAATCTCCCCTTTTCAAGATCCTTAGTTTAACCACATCTACATAGTCTCTTTTGTCATGTAAGGTAGCATATTCATGGGCTCTAGAGATTAGGATGTGGATGTGTTGAGAACCATTATTCTGTCTATACCATCCACCATAGAAGACTATCTCCTGCTTGCTCAAGACACGTGCAGACTCTCCAGAATTGCAACCCTAGCTTCTTCTCCAGGTTCAGCTCCTTTGACCCATTCACCTTTCACCACTCTGGTCACAGACCAACTGAATCTTGGCCATCCCCCAACCTTCTCGACTGTCCTATCTTTATGTTCATGTTTTTTCCTCTGCCAGGAAGTCTCTCAGTTTTCCTCCATATTCATTTCTCAAGACCTAATTCAAATCCTACCTTTTTTAAAATATGTCTTTCTCAGCCCTTGCCCAGGAAAAATTAATCTACCTCCCCCAACACACACACACACTTAGGGCTTCACTGGACTGTGTTTATTTATTGCAAGCTGACTTTTACTAGAAAACCTTATGTCTTCTCCCCCACTATACTGTAATCTCCTATTGAATAAAACCATGTCTTATTCTTTTTTTTGCATTGAATATAGTTGGTCCCTAACACTTGTTTATGAATGTAATTCACATATGAATATCAAAAGTGAAAAATATAACTTGGGACTGTTTTGGTAGCAATCCTTTATTGGTACCTTCTATTCCTTCTCGCTAGGTGCTACTCTTGTTTTGCGGACCAAATTTTCAGCCAGCCAGTTTTGGGATGACTGCAGAAAATATAACATCACTGTCATTCAGTATATTGGTGAACTGCTTCGATATTTATGCAACTGTCCTCAGGTAACACTCCCTATGTTGCATTATCTTTTTGAAATGCTTAAGATGGGAATTCAAGTCACTTTGGATCATGCTAGGTTTCAACTGCTTCTCATATATCAGTTTTCAGTTTATACTATAGTTTTTCATTATAAAGTTCTTGGCAGCACACCTACCATAGGGAATTTGTTGGTTAGTGTGTTAGTGGCTCAGTCATGTCCAACTCTTTGCAGCTCCATGGACTGTAGCCTGTCGGGCGCCTCTGTCCATGGAATTCTCCAGGCAAGAATAATGGAGTGGGTAGCCATTCCCTTATTCAGTGGATCTTCCAGATCCAGGGATCAAACCCAGGTCTTCTGCATTGCAGGCAGATTCTTTACTGTCTGAGCCACCAGGAAAGCCATTACTTGATGGCAGTCATTGTAATAGGGCTTCCCAGGCAGCTCAGTGGTAAAGAATTTGCCTGCCAAGCAGGAGGCACAGGTTTGATCCCTGGGTTGGGAAGACCCCTGGAGAAGGGAATGGCAACCCATTCCAGTATTCTTGCCAGGAGAATTCCATGGACAGAGGAGCCTGACAGTCTACAGTCCCTGAGGTCACAAAAGTCAGATCTGACTGAGCATGCACACAAAGCAAAGTTGCTGTGATAACGTTATTCCCTGCCTTTGTACCTGTTTTCATACCTTACCCCCTACCAGCATATCCTCTGCTTCCTTCTCTACTTGTTTAAACTTACTCACTGTTAAAGCCCAGCTTCAGTGATACCTCGCATGTTAAACTCATGTGAGTCACCCAAACAGAAGTCATTGCTTCCTTCCTGTACCTCATTTGTTTTCTCCTCCTTTGTGGCCCTTGTCACTTTGCAAGTGTTGGTCTTCATGCCTCCCATGGGACCACATCTCATTGCCTTGCCCTCTCTTATAACACATTCATGCAGAAAACTTTTACTTAATGTTGCTTAGTGAATAAACTTAGGAACCATCTGACCAAATCTGTTACCAAGCTTAGAACAGATGTCCCAAGGTAATGACTCCAAGTACTGTGGATCTGCCCTGCCTGTAGATACCCACATATCTTGATGGGGTTGTTTGAAAGAGCTCGTTCTGCCCAGGTTCTCAGCTCTCATCAGAGAGGGCAGCCTGCCTGGGACCACATCAAGGTCCCAATTTTTTACACCCATTATTTTGCACCTACTCATTCTTTACTGTATGAATTTATCCCGTGCACCATAGGATGTTTAATAGCATCCTTGGCTTTTACGCAGGACATGCCAGTGATACCCTCCCCATCCTCCCAGGTCATCATAATCAAAATGTCTTCAGACATTGCCAGATATCCCCTGGCAGGCAAAATCAACCCTTCGTTAGGACCACTAAACTAGACAATGCAATAAACTCACCAGATTCTACTTTCTTTAATCCTTTTACTCATCAAAAGAAAACAAACTCAAAGGATCACTAAGTTGATCAACTGCTATTTATAAGCACCAGTTATGTTCAGTTTCGGAGAAGGCAATGGCACCCCACTCCAGTACTCTTGCCTGGAGAATTCCATGGACAGAGGAGCCTGGTAGGCTGCAGTCCATGGGGTCGCGAAGAGTTGAACACGACTGAGCAACTTGACTTTCACTTTTCACTTTCATGCATTGGAGAAGGAAATGGCAATTCACTCCAGTGTTCTTGCCTGGAGAATCCCAGGGACAGGGGAACTTGGTAGGCTGCTGTCTATGGGGTCGCACAGAGTCAGACATGACTGAAGTGACTTAGCAGTAGCAGTATGTTCAGTTTATATATAGGCTACCTTAGAAATATTGCAGATCCAGTTCCAGACCATCACAACAAAGCGAATTCCACAATAAAGCAAGTCACGTGAATGTTTTGGTTTCCGGGTGCACATAAAAGTTATGTTTATACCATGCTGTAGTTTTTTAAGTGTGCAATAGCATTATATCTTTAAAAAACAGTGTATATACCTTAATTTTAAAATACTTTATTGCTAAAAATGTTAACCATCATCTGACAATGCTGGCTTGCCACCAACCTTCAATTTTTGAAAAATATAAAGAAGTATCTGCAAAGCACAATGAAGCAGGGTATGCCTGTAACAGAAGCAGTGTGACGTAAAGAAGTATAAGACGCTCTTGCCTTAGTTCTTTCCCTTCTAACTTCATGTGGTCTCTGCCCACATGGCACTTCATTAGAGAGATCCTTCCTACTGATTCTCAAGCACACCGTCCTGCTGCCCCTTACCATGCATCTCATGGGTTACTGCTTTCTGTGGCACTGTCATTCCTGACACAGTGCAGGTTTGTTTGACTGTTGTCTTTCTCCTCCAGTTAAATGAAAGCTCCATGCACCAGGGCTTTGTTGATTGCCAGATCTCTGGCACTGAGATCCATATCTGGCACATTCTAGGCATCAACAAATTTTGCTGAATGAACCTCTAAATTCTTGCTCCTGAAAGATATATAATTGACTTGAGGGAAGTAATGTGTTCCCCCAAAATATCTGGGCTTAGCACACATTATTCTAATTCATGAAGCAGAGTCAACAGATTCCTGAGGGTCATAATTAGCTATGAGTTGGGTGAGGACCTTTCCCATAGCAATTTCTGTTTTTCACATGCATATTCCACCTGGTCTGGAAGATTGCATGCCTCTGTATCAAACCCCAGAAATCCATATAGGGCCCGCTGTTTGACTTTTCTTCTCTGCCTTAAAAACACCTCAATGTCAGTTAGAAGTCTCCTGAGGGAGGGAGCATGTTAGGTTTTTTTTCCTGTTAGTTCTAAGGGGAGCCACCTTTCGAGTTGAGGAAAATAAACATGTTCGTATGTCACTTTTTCAGGTTCATACCCATACACACACTTCCACATTTCCTTTTTATTAATATTGTCTCAGATGCTGGAAAGCATTCAGTTTCATTGGGGTTTTACATCATCAAAATATATTATGATTTGGTGTATAATAGTAGTACATGGACAACCTCTAATCTGGAAAGAGATTTGGAGTTTCTGTTTGCCCTTGATTTACCCCACCCCTGAGTTCTGGTCTGGTTTGTCTGGAAAATACTTGTTAGTATTGTAAGAAATGCTCAAAGTCATCTCGATAAACCTTCAGTTAAAGGTTTTTTAAAATGTTATGATCTTTTGTATAGAAAATGCAAATCAAAAATACAATGAGGTAGCATAGAGGTCAGAATGGCCATCATCAAAAAAAATCTACAAACAATAAATGCTGGAGAGGGTGTGAAGAAAAGGGAACCCTCCTATAGTGTTGGTGGGAATGTAAATTGGTACAGCCCCTATGGGGAACAGTATGGAAATTCCTTAAAAAACTAAAAATAGAGCTACCGTTTGATCCAGCAATCCTGCTCCTGGGCTTATATCCAGAGAAAAACATGGTCCAAAAGGATGCATGCACCCCAGTGTTCACTGCAGCAGTTTACAATAGCCAAGGCATGAAAGCAACCTAAATGTCCATCAATAGAGGAATGGATAAGATGTGGCAGATGTATGGAATGGAATATTACTCAGCCATTAAAAAGAATGAGATAATGCCATTTGCAGCAATATGGATGGACCTAGAGGGTGTCATACTGAGTGACGTCAGTCAGACAGTGAAAGAGAAACATCCTCTGTTATCACTTAAATATGGAATCGTAAAAGAAATATATAAATGAACTCATTTACAAAATGGAAATAGACT
Source organism: Budorcas taxicolor (assembly GCF_023091745.1). NCBI lineage: Eukaryota > Metazoa > Chordata > Mammalia > Artiodactyla > Bovidae > Budorcas > Budorcas taxicolor. Next base: position 58,391,848 of record NC_068919.1, on the reverse strand, counting down.
CACAGACTTAAAGAACAAATTTATGGTTGCCAGCGGGGGAAGGAATAACTAGGGAGTTTGGCATCGACATGTACACAGTGCTATATTTAAGATGGATAACCAACAAAGACCCACTCTATAGCACAGGGAACTCTGCTCAAGATTATGTAACAACCTAAATGGGAAAAGAATTTTTAAAAGATTAGAAACACGTATATGTATAACTGAATCATTTTGCTGTACATCTGAAACTTTCACTGCATTGTTAATCAACTATACTCCACTAAAAAATAAAAAGTTAAAAAAGAGGAGATGATATAATGAAATATTGCCATTTGCAGCAATAATAGCAAAAGTGGATATAAACTAGAACTGATGGTGGAAGGTTCTGCATCAATATCATCAGAAATGCCCTCAGCTTTCAAGCTTCTGAAATTGGCTGATCCTGGAGCAGCTAACTCTACCGTCAGCCCCCAGGCACTGGACATCAGCGAGGCAACTCCTACCCTAGCTAAGCATATGAACCAAATGACACCCATCCACAGAATGACCTGGTTCATCAGGAGAATCTGGGGCAATGTTGAGAAGATGCTTCTCCTCCCTCTCCTGGGTCATGTCCAGTAGCTCCCTTGGTAAAGCAGAGGACTAGGGAGAAATGCACAAGCCACCCTAAGGTAGGAGTTCAGTTTTGGCTCAACAGGCTTAATGTAGTGCTTAAGAGCAAGGACTCTGGAGGCAGCAGGTCTGAACTCTGACCATTTGAGCAGCATGGTCAACCTCTCTCAATCTTTTATCAGAGACAGGAGACTTACTGTCTGGGGAAGACCTAGAGAAGCTCTGAACTTCTCAAGGACCCTAGGAGCAGAGGAGGGCAGGGGTTGAGGCACTGAGAGCAGAGACTGAGTAACTGTCTACTTACTGACCAGCTGCCTTCCCCTGCACAGCTTTCAGAACTGTTTTAGTAAGTGATGCTTGCAGGCAAGATGTCGGAGGAGAGGTATACTTTGTTGTTGCTGTTCAGTCTCCTAGTTGTGTCTGTCTCTTCGCGACCCAATGGACTGCAACACGCCAGGCTTCCCTGACTCTCACCATCTCCTGGAGTTTGCCCAAGTTCATGTCCATTCCATTGGTGATGCCATCCAGCCATCTTAGGGAGTCATTCTTAGGGAGAACTAAACTTTCGCAGAAAAGAAACTGGACATTGGCTCACCGCCACTTCACTAGACAGAGCAGCTCAAGCATCTTTTTGTTGCCTTGTGCGTGCTCAGTTGCTTCATTGGTGTCCAACTCTTTGTGACCCCATGGGCTGTAACCCATCAGGCTCCTCTGTCCATGGGATTCTCCAGGCAAGAGTACTGGAGTGGGTTACCATGCCCTCCTCCAGGGGATCTTCCCAACCCAGGGATCGAACCTGCGTCTTTTATGTCTCCTACATTGGCAGGCGGGTTCTTTACCACTTAGTGCCACCTGGGTTGTCTTACTCCTAAATATGAACAGATTCCAAAGGAAAACCTCTAACAGGAAAGATCATTTTTAAAAAAGAAGAAGAAAGAGCATTAATTCAGACAGTAGGAGAAGACTTCCAGAAATCAATAATTAATATTCTCAGAAATGTTAGAGTAGACATTATATCCATAAACCAAAATAGTATGCTACTAAAAAAGCCAAAATAATGCCTCCTGAAAAATAAGATTTAAAAATTACTTAATCCATAGAAAAGTTGCCAGATAAAGTTGAGTAATCTTACAGAAAATTGGAGGAAAGATAAAGTGATAGACATGAGTGGAGACAAAATAAGAAAATTAGAGGATCCAAAAGATTCAGTATCTGATTAACAGGACATTAGGGAAAGGATAGCAAAAATGGAGAGGAGGAAATGATTAAGAAATAACACAAGAAAACTTCCCAAAACTGAAGGATGCATTGAAAGGGCTAATTGAGTACCTAAGAAAATGAGTGGAATTTTTTTTAATGCTTAAACTACACTATGATGTTATTTAAGGCTATCAAAAGAGAGAGAGGATTCTATATGAAAAATATTTGACTTGCCAACAGCAACACTCAAGCTGGAAGACACAGGAAGCTGTGCCTTCAAAATTCTAAGTAAACATTATTAATGATCTAGAATTTTATATACAACCAAATTATTAATCAAGGGCAAAATAAGATTTTCAGACATTCAAAGTCTCAAAAAAAAAACCTTACCTCCTGTATACCCTCCTTTAGGAAGTTCCTAGAGAAAATATTCCATCCAAACAGGAGAGTAAAAAAACAAAAAGGAAGACCCAGGATCCAGGGAAAAGAGACAAAGGATATTCCTAGGCCAGGAGAACAACTAGTCCAGATTGGAACAAAAGGATGAAAGGAAGAAAAATGGAAAAAAAGGAAATTATATCATCTGCTAGAAGGAGTATCGTTGTATTTAGATGCTTTTGGAGGATAAGGAAAGAACTACAAATAAAAACTAAGAAAATCAAGCAAATGGGCAGGGAGGAAATTATTCCTAAGAAAAACAAACATTTGTTCAAGAATTTGTTCATAGTATGTTACTGAGTTCATCAGTGGTGAGTTAGGGGCAGAATAATGTGAACATTAAATATTGTTTTAACCAAAAATTGTGATATTGGAAAATTGAGAGAGAGTTTAATCCCCATCCAGCACAATGGGAAATCAGTAAATAATGTCTAAAGTATTTACTCGAAAGATAGCAGATCTTTTCGTTTAGAAACATGGAGGTGAGAAGCAGCAGCAACAAGCATTAAAAGCATCTGCCTCTGGGTAGTAGGCTGGAGTCAAAGGATGAAGACAGATAAATGGAATAACATTTCTTCATATAAAAGCCTTTCAGTACTGTTGGGTTCTTAAACTCTGTGTGTGTGTGTGTGTGTGTGTGTGTGTGTGTGTGTGTGTGTTGCTGTTTTTTTAACTAAGGAAAAGCATGCTCTCTGAAGTCATATAGATTTGGATTTGAATTTTGGAGCAACTGTGTTTCTACCCGTGTGATCTTGGGCAAATTACTTTAAACTTTTCGAAGTTCTGTTTCCTCAACTGTAATCTGAGGCAAATACTTGATTATCTCTCACATTTCAGTAGGGCTCCCTCGGACCTTAAGATAATACAGGGCAATTGCCTGACACATAGCAAAACCCTTAATAAAAGTCTAATGCTTCCTCTGATTACCTGGCACCCTTCACCCTCTCTGAACACCCTGACCTCTGACCCTTCATCAGTCATTCAATCCGCGGTGGATTAAAATGCCCCAGGTGTGTTTGCATGTTGCACCTCACCTGTAACGTGGAATAGAATGTTTGATCTTTGTTTAAAAAAACAAATGAGCAGGTGACCCTTGACCTAAAATACAGTTCCTTTGGGGAGTGGCTCTGGTAATGAGGAAATTCCAAAAAGAGAAACACTGCTACTCACAGGCCCTGGTGATCAAAAGCTTAGGTGAGAACCAGACATCTCCAAAGGCTCCAGGAACTCTCAAACATTTCCAGCCTACAGCCTTAATCCCTTTTGCAGGTGTAATTGGATCTCTCTGTTTATGATGAACACTAAGCAGGTGGTATTGTGACTGTGAGCCCAGCTACCTGGCACCTGCAGGTGACAGATGCACCTGTGAGGCCAGCCCACTTCCCACATTGCAGAGTGCTGCAGCCTCCTGCATCCTAAGCCCTCCCTGGTGTGGATGTCTCATCTGTGAACTGTTGAACAGGATGGCTGGTGTTTTCATGGTGGAGGTTATGTCTTCTTTTACTACAGGAATTATACTCTATGCAAAGCACAGGACCAGGCACTATGGACGATATATAGAGAAATTTGGACTCAAAGGAGCTTACAGTCTAATTAGACAAAGAAATGAACTAAGAGGGCAATGGTGGTCTGCATGTAGAAGAAATAAGGTCTCGGGTTTACATTCTGAATTGCTACTCTTGAACTTCTCACACAGGCCTTGGGACCAAGTCAGGTGGTTATTTTTAAGCAAATATTTTTAATGTTTTATTCTCAGAGTGGCAGTGAGGCACACCAGTGTTGGGGCAAGGATAGTCTCTGCCAAGCTGACAGTCCTTGCTGAGGAATAGTGCCTTATAGACAAGGTGACCCTATTTATAAGTCACTATCCAAACAGGGCCATTTGAGAGCAGAAGGCGTGTCGCTAAGAAGCACATCGGAACAACAGGTGTAAACCAGGACTGCCCCTGGCAAACCAGCTGTATGGTGTCCTGACTGCTGTTGTTATTGTTTTAATCACCAAGTCATGTCCAACTCTTTTGCAACCCTCTAGACTATAGCCCACCAGGATCCTCTGTCCCTGGGACTTCCCAGGCAAGAATACTGGAGTGGGTTGCCATTTCCTTCTCCAGGGAATCTTCCCCACCCATGGATGAAACTTGTGTCTCCTGCATTGGCAGAAGGATTCTTTACCACTGAGCCACCTGCAAAGCCCATCCTGACTTATCGGTACTTGATAATTATAAAAGGGATCCAAGTAACCTAGGGACCAAGAGAGCTGAAGAGAATAGGTTGCCACTCAGAACAAGTAGATTCGTGCAAGTTCAGAAGGCCTCTCAGGTAAGACTTCTCAATACACTGGTTAAGAACCACTGGCTCAGACTTCCCTGGTGGTCCAGGGGTTAAGAATCTGCACTTCCACTGCAGAGGGTGCAGGTTCGATGCCTAATTGGGGAACTAATATCCTGCAAGCCATGTGGTGGGGCTAAAAAAAAAGAACTACTGGCATGAAGCCCCTAGTCTGTCTCTCTGCCTACACATTTCCTCCTCATAAGACTGCACAAGGGGCCCGCTTTTAACTAGGGACAGGTATTGTCCACCTCTCTGGTTAGATCTCCTGAAAGAACTTTGTCACTTGAATTTTGACCAAGGAGCTACTTAAAAATTAAATGCTCACACACTGCTCCACTGGCTCCTTGACACCTCTCTCATGGAAACCATTCAAGTTTTGTTTGGTTCAGTTTTTAATCACCGGATCAAAGGTTCTCCCCTTGTCAGAGAACTGCCAGCCTCTCACTGCAAACAGTTTTTTTTTTTTTTTTTCCCAAAAAGGGTCTCTTATTCCAAAATCATTTCACAGTGATTTCACAGAGTAAGAAATAATGTAGAAATGCTCTTCAGAATGTCTGCTCTTTTAAGCAAATCGCTGTTCAGTTAAAGACATTCATATTTGACAGTAGAGGAGAGCCATAGTTACCTAGCACTTTCACCTCTCTCCATCCTGTTTTCTCTCAAAGGTCATCGAGCTACACATTTTGCAAGTTAAAATTATACTAATTTACCTGCCCCTCCCTCCAAGCTGTGATCGCCTGACCTCAATCAAATGTCTCATTAATATAAAATATCATTAAAATTACCTAAGGTTCGGGGATATTTATAGGGCCTCATAAATGTGATTGAATGGAAAACAGCCCAGTTCTTATCCACCTCTCTTGCTGATTGATAAAGCTCAGCTTTCAGTTGTGTATTCAAAATAGCTTTTCCATTGTGATTTCTATTTATAGCAAAGCATATTCCTCCAGGCCACCTGAGGCAGCTGGAAGCCAGTTCCCGCCCCCTTTTCCCCTCCACCTGCTCTTGTGATCACCTGGTCTCTCTAGACAATGAATGCGTGAGCAAGAGTCTTCTGTCCAGTCCCATCAGGCCCTCACGGGAGCACTCTTGACTGATTCTATGGAAAATGATCCTCTCTCTCTCCCTGGACTGTGTTCCCATTTTCTTCTTCATTGTCAAGTGAAGACTATAGCTTCAGATTGTGTCCCTCTCTGACAGACCGCTTCCCATGGCACCTACAATTCACTGAGATTCGCCAGCCTCATCAAGAGAACCGTCAACATGCGCAGGGAGCTCAGCTCAGTGCTCTGTGATGACCTAGAAGGGTGGGATGGTGGTGCAAGAGGGAGGGGATATATGCATACATGTAGCTGATTCACATCATTGTACAGCAGAAACTAACATAACATCGTAAAATAATTATACTTCAATATAAAACTTAGAAGGAAAACAACATGTGACTCAGGCTTCAGATTGGATGGGGATTAAATACTGGCATCACTAAGTTTTCGGTCCAGTTGTCTCATATCACCTCTTAAAAATCAAAATGGGAAAATACAAGTCTTTCGGCTATTAAGTTCCCAGTGTCGGCCCATGCTGTGATGGGAGTGAGGGGTTGGGTATAATATGTGTGGGGGACAATAAAGGCGTGCACTAAGGTCAATTCATAACCAACATAAATATGTAGAAACACAAAGGCCATTATTAATATGCAAGTACAGCCTCCCAAGATGTTTCAGTTTGGTCTCTTCTTTCTCCTGCTACAGAAACCAAATGATCGTGACCACAAAGTCAGACTGGCAATGGGAAATGGCTTACGAGCAGATGTGTGGAGAGAATTCATCAGGAGATTTGGGGATATTCACATTAATGAGTTCTATGCTTCCACTGAAGGCAATATCGGATTTATGAATTACACGAGAAAAATTGGTGCAGTTGGAAGAGTAAACTACCTACAGAGAGTAAGTATGTTGGAAAATGAGGGCATCTGTAGCCAGCTTTCAGTACATGGAGATTTCTTGAAAGCTGTATCATGATGATGCTCTTATTAGAATTCCGTGACCCATCTATTCACCAAGAGAGGTTTTGCTCATTCTCTATGACAATGACCTAAAAATGACAGGGTCCTTTAATTTTCACATATGAATTTCTATTAATGACAATCCACTATGTTTCCCATCTATTACTTGTGTGAAGTCTTTAATGCCATTTATACTTGTATATGTTAAAAACACTTGAAGGTTACCAGTTCTGTATGTTAACTACACATTGTGACATGTGTCACCATCAAGAGGCTGGTGGGGGCTCTTTTTATACATATAGGTGCAGGGCCCTGTCCCCAGAGCTTTGGAAGGAGGGATACCTTGTGTTCACCTTTGTGTTCACCTTTGTGTTCACCTTTCCCTGGTGGCTCAGAGGTTAAAGTGTCTGCCTGCAGTGCGGGAGACCTGGGTTCAACCCCTGGGTCGGGAAGATCCCCTGGAGAAGGAAATGGCAACCCACTCCAGTATTCTTGCCTGGAGAATCCCATCAATGGAGGAGCCTGGTGGGCTATAGTCCACGGGGTTGCAAAGAGTTGGACACAACTGAGCAACTTCACTTTCACTTTCTTTTGTTCAAAGGAGGGTGGGCCCAAACATCAGTATTTTTTTTAGTATTTTTAGAAATAAAGTTTTTAATTGGAGGATAATGGCTTTATAATGTTGTGCTGGTTTCTGCCATACAACAGCATGGATCAGCTATGAGTGTGTGTGTGTGTGTGTGTGTGTGTGTGTGTTTATCTTCTGTCTTGAACCTCCCTCCCACCCACCTCATATCCCACCCTTCTAGGTAGTATTTTTTTAAAGCTATTCAACCAAGATTAAGAACTGCTCCTTTGAGAGAACCAGGATGCATCCGAGTTCTAGGATGCAGTTGTGTTCACCTGGTAACCACACTGGGCTTCCCAGGTGGTGCTAGTGGTAAAGAACCTGCCTGCCAATCCAGGAGACTAAGAGACGCAGGTTGGGAAGATCCCCTGGAGGAGGGCATGGCAGCCCACTCCAGTATTCTTGGCTGGAGAATCCCATGGACCGAGGAGCCTGGCGGGCTACAGTCCATAGTGTCACACACAGCTGGACACGGCTGAAGTGACTTAGTACCACGCCATAGTAACTATACGAGAAAGATATTTCTTATGTGTAAGCCAGCTCATGCAGCATTTTCTTTTCCCTCTCAGTCATTTTATTGCCTCATCTCCAGACAATCTCTTTGCTTTTCATTGTGTCTGAGCAGTCTTCCAGATGACCACCTATTCTGCAAAATTCCAGAAACTTCAGCAAATGCTGAATCTTCACTGACTTGAGCAGTCATTACTGTTGTTATGCCTCGAGCACCTCATCCTGCCTGGGCATGAAACAGCCACACCAGAGCTCCCAGGCAACCGATGCCCCCAGGGACTGACCAACCAAGTACAGAGGACAATAGTCCTCGTGCATTAGAGAGCTGGCCCTAAAGACCAAATTCCAGTACCATCCCAGACTAGCCCAAGGTCATGCCCTTTCCCATGGTCATGCCTCAACTTCAGAAATAAAACAGAAAGGGAAAATATAGAGCCTAGTACCTGGCCCAAACTTATGTAATAAGGGGAAAGAGTTGTTGAAAGAATTACATTAGACAGAATATAGCCCAATGCCTGCCATATAACAGCCTTGAATAGCTGTAAAGATTATTATCGTTCCATTCTTTGTATCCTGGCCTGATCTCCTGGGATTTCCAAGTCCAAGGCACCTCTCTAACAATAAGAGCAAAGCCTATACTACACATGTCCCTCCACTGTCGTCTACACCTGTGCCACCCAGTACAGTAGCCACTAGCTACACATGGCTATTTAAATTATGTCAATTTTTAATCAGTTCTTCATTTGACCTAGCCACATTTCAAATGCTTAGTAGCCACATGTGTTTAGTGACTACCACGTTGGCTAGTACAGTTATAGAACATTTCCATCACCATAGAAGATTCTACTGGGCAGCTCTACTACAGACTTGAGAATCACTGTTGAGAGGGTCAATCTTCTCTAGTCAGGGTCAGGCCAACCTGGGTGAGTCCAAACCTTGGAGACCCAGGATAAATGCGGTTCAAAAACAAGAGAGGGCAGACAGCTGAGCTGAGGCCTGGTGCAAGATATCTATGTGGTCACTTAAGTGTTAGTCACTCAGATGTGTCTGACTCTTTGCGACCCCATGGACCATAGCCCGCCAGGCTCCTCTGTCCATGGGATTCTCCAGGCAAGAATACTGGAGAGGGTTGCCATTCCCTTCTCCAGGGATCTTCCCAACCTGAGTCTCCTGCATTGCAGGCAGATTCATTACCATCTGAGCCACCAGGGCACTACTGACACTCAAAGACATGAGTTGCAAGGACTTCTGTGCTGGTCCAGAGGTTAAGATCTCACCTTCCAATGCAAGGGGTGCAGGCTCAGCTCCTGGTAGAGGAGCTAAGATCCCACATGCCTTGCAGCCAAAAAACCAAAACATAAAACAGACGTAATATTATAACAAATTCAATAAAGACTTTTAAAATAGTCCACATCAAAAAAGATATCTTTTTAAAAAGTGAGTTTCAGGGAAACATTCAAACCAAACCTGAGAAGTTGATGTTGTGTATTACTAGTTCTTTCCTTCTCATCCACTGATTGCCATGTTTTGTCATTTTCTACTTTAAACAAAACCATATTTTATAACTAAAAAAAAAGATTACCATACATTTGGTAGGGAAAGAAGCAATAGTTACCACCGTTAATTTTTTTCACATTCTTGCAAATAAACAAGATCTACATTTGTTGACTATATATGCTATTTGGTTTTTAATGGTTATCTGCTACTACAAAAGCATATGATTGGTTAATTTATGTATAGATTTGAATATAAATTTGAAATGGACATAGTAATCATAGTTAATAATTAAGTCTAAATACTATGATGTTTGTGTTTTGCTGCAAGTGTAGATAATAATATACTTATTGCTCTTACTGAGTTATATAAATTTAAATTCTTATGCCCTTGGATTATAGTAACAAGAAATACAGTAAAATTTTAATAATTTTATAGCCATGGCATGAAACAAATTATACCATTGTACCACTGAATCTTAAATGTATTTGAGGACATGTCCCTGGAACAGAAAACATTTAACCGTGGTGTATTAACATTAAACAAGATTTTTTTTTTGTGGGGGGGGTGGTGGGTGTTAAATAAGACTTTAAAAGCCCATTAGTGATATATCCATCAAAGAACATGTATGAGAATATTCATAACAGCTTTATATTTAATAGTCTAAAACTACAAATAATCCAAATGTCCATTAACAGGAAAAGAGATAAATAAAGTATGGTATATTCATACAAGGAAAGTTGCATGTCAATAAAAAGTATATCACTGACACAAACACCAGCAGGGAGGGAGGAATATCACAGACATGTTGAGTGAAAGCAGCAGATACGAAGGCATATATTTATTTCATGTATTTGATGCTTAAGACTACTTGATAGTAATAAAAATCAGAATAGTGACTTGACAGAGAGGGGCAGGAGGAAACCTCTAAAGTAATAGAAATGTTTAGTATCTTGATCTGGACAGTAGTTACGTAAGTGTATGCATATGTAAAAATTCATCAAGCTGTACACTTATGGTATCCATACTTTATATATTTTCTGTATGCTATAACACAATAAACAATGAAAATTTGTGAAAGAATATGTGCTCAAAATGATCCATTTTAATTTTACTAGAAAGTCATAAATTATGAGCTGATTAAATATGATGTAGAGAAAGATGAACCCATTCGAGATGGAAATGGATACTGCATCAAGGTTCCCAAAGGTACAGTAAAATTTTGTTATATTAACCTGTCATGTCTTATCTTAACCGAGTGAACCTTAAGAACTAACATATCACTGCTAAAATGAACATGTAAAATTTTCCAGAGTGGGTGGGGGAAGAGGTTTACTTTGTACCTCTGGAAATAGAGAAATTCCAAAAGGCAATGATTTATGACCACATGTAATGTAACTATAATTTGAAACCTTGCTTAGTAACTTCTTCATTATGAACGGGATATGTAATTATGGTTACAAAACTATAGCTAGTTTTAGGAGGCTTTTACTTTAAAGCTTAAACTACCATGCATTTGTCAAATTATGTATATAAATCATTATTCAGTAAAATATTAGTATTAAAATTACAAATGTGTAACCATAGAGAATATGTACCCTGTGTGTGTGTACATGGTGTACATATGTCTGTATATGATGTACATGGAAATACACATACATGTGCATGTAAAATGATACTTTCTGCAGCCAACTTGTTACCAGTGGGTTGTATGCCATCTGTTTGAAAGGCAGGTTAATAATAAAATTTTCCTACTGCTAGCACATAAAGCAATGGCACCCCACTCCAGTACTCTTGCCTGGAAAATCCCATGGACAGAGGAGCCTGGTGGGCTGCAGTCCATGAGGTCGCTGAGAGTTGGACAAGACTCAGTGACTTCACTTTCACTTTCATGCATTGGAGAAGGAAATGGCAACCCACTCCAATATTCTTGCCTGGAGAATCCCAGGGATGGGGGATCCTGGTGGGCTGCCGTCTATGGGGTTGCACAGAGTCGGACACGACTGAAGCGACTTAGCAGCAGCAGCACATAAAATAGCTATATTCTTCCTTCTGTCTTAGGTGAACCTGGACTCCTGATTTGCAAAATCACAGAGTTAACACCATTTAATGGCTATGCCGGAGGAAAGAGTCAGACGGAGAAGAAAAAACTGAGAGATGTCTTTAAGAAAGGAGACCTCTATTTTAACAGTGGAGATCTCTTAATGATTGACCACGAAAATTTTATCTACTTCCACGACCGAGTTGGAGACACATTCCGGTTGGTTTCTCTGAATTATTGAACCAAAAACAAACACATGCACAATTTGGCTTACTTCTAAATTAGAATCATGTTCCATTTTGGTTGTGGTGTTCCATTTCCTTCTCTCTGTCATGTCAGTTCAACCTCCTGTATTCCCAGAAAGGTCTTCCCTGATGGCTCAGCGGTAAAGACTCCACCTGGAATGCAGGAGACACAGGTTCGACCACTGGGTGGGGAAGATCCCCTGGAGGAGAGCATGGCAACCCACTCCAGTATTCTTGGCTGGAGAATCTCATGGACAGAGGAGCCTGGCGGACTATAGTCCATAGAGTCTCAAACAGTCGGACGCAACTGAAGCAACTTAGCACACACACATATTCCCAGAAAATATGGAACAAGATACACAGGGTGTCACTCTGCAATGTGCAGTGAACTTGGCTGAGCAACCAGATGAGACTAGGAGAGAATACCTGTGTCTGCTTTGGGGCACCTCCATAACTTGGTCTGTTCAATTCCTCTCATTATCATCAGTTATTACCAGCCACTCAGGTCAGCCAGGGATGTTCACACTGTTTTCTCTCATAAGGCTTTTCTTCAGATAAAATCAAATGCAAATTAATATGAAGATGATCTAGTTGAAGAGGAGGCAAGGGTTCTGAGCCCCACCTGGGCCTCTCCCTCCCGCTTTCCATCCCCAACCAAATGGTTTCCCACAGAACCCCTACGTCAGCACAATGAACATTGAAAGTCATTGTAACAGACCATGAAATTAATTCTCAGCAACAGCATTGTCCTGCAGCCTCATGACAATTTGTTTAACCCAGCTTCCTTATTGTATAAACTCCCTGAGGCCAGACTCTGTCTGCTTGTTCACCCCCAACCCTAGCACCTAGCACAGTGATTACTTTTTGCATGAATGAATAACGAAGAGATGGGAGTTGTCTAGTAGAAAGAGCATGGATATGAATGAGAACTCAGCTCCCAGGCTTCCTTTGCCTGTGAGCAGATGTATTAGCAAGGCAGGTAACCTTTCTCCACCTCAGTTACTTCACCCATGAAATGAAGGTCCCAGTGATCCTTAGGGTTCCTTCCATCTCTAACACCCCGTGACTCTGGATCTAAATTGTTAGTTTATGCTGCCTTCATGTTACTAAAAAGATACCTTGGGGAGATCTAAAGAATTTTAAATGTAAGTCAAAATTTAACTAAAATTCAACATTTTATTCTCCCTACAAATAAAGTATGATATTTTCTTTCTTACTAAAAGCATTTTCATAGACCTAAGACCCTGAAATACAAGTATGAAATTCTATTTAATAGAAATTTGCTAACTGGATTAAATAGCAAAGTTAGTAAATGAGGAAAGGGAGAGACCTAAGCGCAACAAAAAGTCACTGAGATTTATTTTTTATTCCTAGTGCCTTTCTTAGGCCAAACCTGTATTTTAACATTAGAACATCATTCTGTGTACATTTCATGTCGGGAGGTTAAAATTTCACATTTTATTATTTAGGTCTATGCCTTTGTCTTTCATGCCTCAAGCAGGACGCCTCTCCCATGAGTTAAGTTGGAGAGTTTGAGGACCAAGGTGAGGAAGACAAATGCAGCCATCCCACAGACGCCTGGAGAAAACACCTGCCACACACCACCAGGACCACAGACCACCAATGACCTCTGCTAACCTTGCCTTTTTTTCCAGGTGGAAAGGGGAAAATGTGGCCACCACTGAAGTCGCTGACACAGTAGGACTGGTTGATTTTGTCGAAGAAGTGAATGTTTATGGTGTGTCTGTGCCAGGTATGCACAATGTATGCTAAATCAAAGCCAAAACTCCTACACTAACTGAACATAATTTTAACCCCAGGGCAAAGTTTGTCATCACTTTTTCCTGCCAGCTGGAAAAGCAAATAACTCTTTGCCAGCTCCTGGGAGTAAAGGGCTCATGTCTGGTTTATGTGCATTCTAAACCAGCCACGTGAGTCCCTCTGAACCTAGCCTTCCTCTGTGGTTCAGCTCCCAAGCTGTTCTGAGACTCTCCAGCAAGACAATCTCCCAGAGATGCAGGGCCCATGCAGCGTTCGGCATGCCTCGAGAAAAGACGTGTCACTCTTGAGAGCTTAGAAATGGCATCTTGGCCTCTGAACTGGAAGGCACAAATAACAGGCAAGTGCAGTTGCTATAGGAAAAAAGCCAAGAAGGGGCTGAGTTTTCCCAGACTTTAACAGCAAGTTCCTGATCCCCGCTTGCCCCACTGAGTTTGAGAAGCTTCACACAAAGTGCTGTCACCAAGCCTGTGTCTGCTGATCAGCCTCTGCTAAGAGAGAGGGGTGTGTGGGGTCTGATTTGGGGTCCTGACTCCAACACCTGCTGGCTGTTTGACTTTAGGCAAGCCACTAAATTAGGGAGAATACCAACCCTGCAGTTAAGATTGCCAAGAGAACTAATTCATTTTAATTACATAAATGCTAAATATATGTTTATCAGATATGTACATGAGGGTTGTCATGAAATCATTGTAATTATAGATGTCAGGAGGATTAAAACCTCCAAATCACTATCCAGATATAAGGTACTAGGGGTAATGGTGTTTCCTAGAACTCAGTACTTGGGATTCTCATCTGTATTCAGAATGGAAATCCCAAAGTCCCTTTTTCTTGAGTTATGATGGTTTCACATGACATCATGCTGTCCTTTTGTTTATTAAAGACTATTTGAGGCTTTCTCTTGCCTGTTCCTCTCGAGCTCTGTGACAGTGACATGATAGGAAGTGTAGCCACATCTTGGGTCAGAGTCTGACCCAAGTCCAACTTCTCATGTTGGACTTCAGGCTGAATTATCACAAGGGCCCATATCCTGGTTGTCAGCCATCACACCATGTTCTCACAGATCCCACCCAAAATGTTGCATGCACTTCTAAATGCTGGATTTTTTTTTAAGTAACAATACAAAAGAATGAGTATGACAAGGTAAGAGAATATGGGAAATGGAATGAAAGGCCTAATCCATGTTCTTCAAAGTGGTGTCACCTATAAATTGGAACTTGCCATTGGCACTTGCCATCTGCCTCTACAAGGATCAAATTATGAGCTGCTACAGCTGGAGTTCAGGGTAGAGATCAGGAATTAGGCAATCTGTGCTTTGGGAAAAGCTAGTAGAGCAGGTCTTCAGATAGATATTTTCAGAAGATTTTCTTAACCTAATTCTTGCATCTCCTTTATCTTTTGTAGAAAAGCACTAAATTCTTCATGGTGACATCTGCTCCTCATGACTAGCAGTAACCTGCAAAACATATATATATATATATATATATATATATATATGTGTGTGTGTGTGTGTGTGTGTGTGTGTGCTTGATTGCATGTACTCCCCATTCACTAAAGTCTCGTATATACTGACCTTCCCCACTACCTCCTTGGAGCAGTTTCTCAGAGCCATCTGAAATGCTATCTTCCAGGCTATAGCCCTCATTTTGCCCTCAAAACTTAACTCACAACTAATCCACCTGCAATGCAGATCTGGGTTCAATCCCTGGGTTTAATTCTTGGAGAAGGAAATGGCAACCCACTCCAGTATTCTTGCTTGAAGAATTCCATGGACAGAGGAGCCTGAAAGGCTACAGTCCATGGGGTTTCAAAAGTCAGACATGACTGAGCAACTAAACCACCACTAACACTGTACATTTTTTTTTGGGCTGACAGTGGGGTCCCTGGACCAGCAACAGCATCATCGCCTAGAAGCTTGTTAAAAATGTGCTATTTCTCATATTAAAAATGCCCACCCCAGACCTACTGAATCAGAATCTCTGGGCTAGGGCCCCAGAAAGCTGTGTTTTAACAAGCCCTCCAGTGATTCTTAAAAACAATCAAGTCTGGTTTGAGGTGATGAATATTTTCTAGAACTAGATACTGATAAGAATTGCACGACATTGTAGATGCCACTGAAGCGTACACTTTAAAATGGTTAAAATAATGATTCATTATTTTACCACAATTTTTAAAAAACACTAAAATCTGAGAAGCATGGAGGCCTAGTGGTTCTGAAAATCTAGCCAGTCTTTAGAATCATCTGAGAAACTTTTTAAAGCTAGGATCTAATGAGTCAGAACCTCTGGGGTTTGGGACTCAGTCTTTTGTGTCTTTTTAAAAATTTTATTCCCAAGTGGGTCTAACAACCAGTAATGTTTCGGAGCCACTGATATAGAACAAAGAAGAGGAGGCTAATGGGTTTCAAATGATTGGGAGACATCAGAAAGAACAAGGAGCAGGTGTGTTCATATTGCTCTGGAGAACAGAATGAAAATGGATGGATTGAAATGACCAGGGAGCAACTTTTAGCCTGAGACCTCTCCTGTAACCTGAGGGACCAGCAACAAAATGCACTGTCTCCTGAGACAGACAATGTCCCACCAATGTGCAAAGAGGCTGGCTGTCCACTAGGAATCCTATGAGAATTCTCACAGCAGTGAAAGATCAGGTACAAATCCCAACATCTCTCCTGTTTTCAGATTCTGTGAGTCTCAGTTCAGTTCAGTTCAGTCTCTCAGTCGTGTCCAACTCTTTGTGACCCCATGAAACACAGCACGCCAGGCTTTCGTGTCCATCACCAACTCCCAGAGTTCACCCAAACTCATGTCCATTGAGTCGGTGATGCCGTCCAACCATCTCATCCTCTGTTGTCCCCTTCTCCTCCTGCCCTCAATCTTTCCCAGTATCAGGGTCTTTTAAAATAAGTCAGCTCTTCACATCAGGTGGCCAAAATACTAGAGTTTCAGCCTTAACATCAGTCCTTCCCATGAATATCCAGGACCAATTTCCCTTAGGATGGACTGGTTGGATCTCCTTGCAGTCCAAGGGACTCCTAAGGGTCTTCTCCAACACCACAGTTCAAAAGCATCAATTTTTCTGTGCTCAGCCCTCTTTATAGTCCAATTCTCACATCCACACATGACCACTGGAAAAACCATAGCCTTGACTAGGTGGACCTTTGTTGGCAAAGTAATGTCTCTGCTTTTTAATATGCTGTCTAAGTTGGTCATAACTTTCCTTCCCAGGAGTAAGTGTCTTTTAATTTCATGGCTCCAATCACCATCTGCAGTGATTTTGGAGCCCAGAAAAATAAAGTCAGCCATTGTGTCTCCATCTATTTGCCATGAAGTGATGGGCCCGATGATCTTCGTTTTCTGAATGTTGAGCTTTAAGCCAACTTTTTCCCTCTCCTCTTTCACTGTCATCAAGAGGCTCTTTAGTTCTTCTTCACTTTCTGCCCTAAGGGTGGTGTCATCTGCGTATCTGAGGTTATTGATATTTCTCCCGGCAATCTTGATTCCAGCTTGTGCTTCATCCCAGCAGCCTTGAAATGTGGCAGTTCATCTAGAGAAAGACATAAGTCCACTGGGGTGATTCTCAGTTCCAAAGGACTTAACAAGGCTTTCACAGATCTCAGCTTTGAACCAGGAAAGAACTTCCAAGTTTGGGTCTAAAATAGAGATGACATCAGAACTGCCAAGCTCCTCTGTAAAACTTTATATTATCAACAGAACTTTCTGCAATGTTCTGAAAATGTTCTATATCTGCACTCTCAGTATGGTAGCCAATTGCTACCATATGGCTGTTGAGCAGTTAACACATGGCTGGTGAAACTGAGGAACTGAATTTTTCCTTCTATTTAATTAATCTGAATAGCTACATGTGAGCAGTGGTGACCGCGTTGTTAGTACAGCTCTAGAGAACCCCTGGCTTAAATTGTTGCAGACAGGAGCCTTCCGCCTGGAACTCAACTAGCCCCAGCCGACCTCTGGGAATCAGGACAGAGACCTGAGATCCATCAGCCCCATTCGCCTCTCAGAAGCAAGGTGCCAGCTGACACTGAAGATTTCTGTTGCGTCAGCCTCTGCCCTCATTCTAAAAGGAGCTCACTGGAGACATTCAAGATTCCTGAGACTAGTGCCTTTGACACAGCTACCAGGGGACCCTAAAGAAAGAGGGTCCAGTGCCCTGCCTCCCTCCTTCAGACAAGAGGCAAAGCAAATGTGGGTGCATTTCCTTTCTTGTACGCTTTCCTCTGGTTTTCTTTAGAGTCATAGGTAAACATGCAATCACCATGGGAGAGATTTCGAAAGCTGGGACCCAAGTGACAAAGGGTGGCTCAATCTCCTTCTCTGGTTACAGTTAAGTAGTTCAGAAAAATGGACCCAGACTCCCACTGGGTCTCCTGGATCAGGTAGAAGATGTATTTATAAGTAATTACCACTGTCCTCACAAGAAAACAATGGTAATTGTTCTGAATGCCTCTCCGCTTACAGCCCTGCCTTATAGGATCTGTTTTCTCTGTGGAGAGTCCAACCTCTCCGGACTAGTATGGCATCAAGGTGGAGGCTAGGGGTGACACAGCCCACCCTCGATCTGCCTTCACCTTCCCGTCTGTCAGCCTCTCTGGAATGCAGAGGCAAAGCTGTTAGGAACCATAATTACATAACTAAGCCTCAGAGGTGACATTTGTACCTGAAGTACAGTAGATCCTACCTGCTACCTAAACAACAACCTGAGCCCAGTTATCCCTGAACAAGAGTTTTTCATCAGAGTTCAAAAAATTTCCTTTAGGCTCTAGTTCAACCAGTTGTCCATACAGTAGTTTACATCTAGGCTGTCAAACCACAACATGAATCAGCCTCCCTTTTGAACCTCCCTCCCATCTCCCTCCCCATCCCATCCCTCTAGATTGATACAGAGCCCCTGTTTGAGTCTCCTGAGCCATAGAGCAAATTCCCCTTAGCTATCTATTTTACACATGGTAACGTAAGTTTCCATGTTACTCTCTCTATACATCTCACCCTCTCCTCCCCTCTCATGTCCATAAGTCTATTCTCTATGTCTGGTTCTCCACTTCTGCCCTGTAAATAAATTCTTCAGTACTTTTTTCCTAGATTCCATATATATGCGTTAGAATATGTTATTTATCTTTCTCTTTCTGTCTTACTTCACTCTGTATAACAGGCTCTAGGTTCATCCATTGAACAAGTCTTTTAATGTCACTAAGCCTCAGTTTCTTCACCTGTAAAATGGAGATAACGTTTGCACCCCTTCATACAGTTGTTATGAGGTTAAATGAGATAGTACATAAAACACATTTCATGGACTTCCCTGGTGGTGCAGTGGGTAAGAATCTGCCTGCCAAAGCAGGGAACATGGATTCAGTCCCTGGTCCAGGAAGATTCCACAGGCTGAGGAGTAGCTAAGCCCATGGGCCACAACAACTGAGCCCTCGCACCACAGCTACTGAAGCCCGCATGCCTAAAGCCTGTGCTCCACAGCAAGAGAAGCCATTGCGATGGGAAGCCCCTGCACTGCAACTAGAGAAAGCCCACATGCAGCAGCGAAAACCCCACAAGCCAAAAATAATAAATAAATATAGTAGTGTGTACATGTCAAAAAATTAATAGATACGAAAACACACTTCGTAAAGGGCCTGGCATGTAATAAAGATTCAATCAATGTATAGCTTGTTGTTTTACCATTAATTCACTTCAGAATTTAACTTCAAAATATATTTTGAAATACAAATTCCAGCTATCCGAAAGAAACCCATGCCATAATGTTGTCTCAGTTCACTATCCTCTGACCTAGCAAAGCACCATAAAATAAAAACACCTAATTTTTATTCCCTTTAACTCTAGGTCATGAGGGTCGAATTGGCATGGCCTCGATCAAGATGAAGGCAGACCATGAATTTGATGGACGGAAACTCTTTAAGCACGTGGCCGATTACCTGCCTAGTTATGCAAGGCCCCGGTTTCTAAGAATTCAGGTGAGACCCTGTTGTTATCAAGTTCAGTTATCCTTTCTCTTGGAGACCCCTGCCTCTTAGGAAACAACTCTTCTCTACCATGGCAACCTTGCCAGCCAAATTTTCACTACCCTTTTCAGGGAGCTCAATGAGGAAGCAGAAATACCAGAAGATAAAACTAGCTGAAACTGAATCCTAATCCCTTTCTCCTTAAAATGACAGACAGTTCATTCAGCAAGAATGTTAGCAAATAACTCACAATGTCTGTTTGATGCAGTATAACAGACACATAAAATAGAAATGCTCTGACCTTCTTATTGTTTCCAGTTTTAAAGAATGGTTAAAAAAAAAAAAAACCTCACTGAAGTCCTGCACCTGTCTACGGCCTGAAATTTAATTGGGCATCATTAGCCAGTCAGAACTCCAAAGCTAAGCTATCACTGATAGAGGGACTGTTTTCTTTCTCAAACATTAACCCCTTAGTTTAACTCACTTTTGGATCTTGGGCACTGTGACTCTGTAGCTGAGGATTGAAGAAAAGCAGTGTTAGATTACCAGATATTGCTAAGGTTATACAATTATCTCTGTTGATATTCATAAAGCCCTGACATTTGCTTTACAATGAGACGTTGAGAGACATCAAAGTTGAAATATCCTCAAATCCCCCTATTTATTGAAGTAGAAACAAGAAACAGAAACAGTGTGAAAAAGCAGATTTGTCTGTGTGTAGATGATTGCTTTCCCCACCTCACCATTAATCAGAATTTTCCAGCAGTACCTGAAGCTTGCCAAGCAAAAGATGCTTCTGCTTCATATTCCTCTGTCACAGCCCCTTCCGCCCCTCAAGTAATCTTTAAGCTTTAAAGGAAGGAAAAATACCTCCACAGAGGGCCCCCTAGTGGAGTTTCTGAAGACAGGCTATACTGGTATCCCACAGAACCCGCCTCACAGCTCTCAAATGATTGATGTTTTTCAGGACACCATTGAGATCACTGGAACTTTTAAACACCGAAAAGTGACCCTCGTGGAAGAGGGCTTTAACCCTGCAGTTATCAAAGATGCCTTGTATTTCTTGGATGACAAAGCAGAAATGTATGTGCCTATGACTGAGGACATTTATAATGCCATTAGTAATAAAATTCTGAAACTCTGAATATTACCAGCAGGATAACTCAATGTATTTCCAAAAAGAAGCTAAATGGATCTAGTGCAGCCAACTGCTGATATAATCCACCTTTAATTTGAAGACTGTACGGTGCATTTTTTAATGTACAGCAGTAAGGGGAGACTTTTTAAAATCACACCTGAACCTTTGCAAGTGAAAAGATCTGGATATAATTATTTTTCAGTTTGCACCTACTGTTTGTATTGCAAACTAAGCTTGTTAGAGGCAGGGTGTTATTTTTTTTTAATATGCAATAAAATAGATGAACACCAAGATAAGAAATGGCACTTTTTCCTGACTTGATTCTAAATGCAGACCCTTCAGCAAGTGATGGTGGGAAGACTGGTCAATTGCATGTAAAAGAATGAAATTAGGGACTTCCCTGGTGGTCCAGTGCTAAGACTCTGTGCTCCCAACGCAGGGGCCCTGGGTTTTATCCCTGCCCAGGGAACTAGATCCCACATCTAATGACTTTTCATGTTGAAACTAAGACCTAGCTCAGTCAAATAAGTAAATAAATAAAAATACATATTAAAAAAAATGAAATTAGAACACCTTCTAACACCATACACAAAAATAAACTCAAAATGGATTAAAAACCTAATTGTAAGATCAGAAACCATAAAACCCTTAGAGGAAAACACAGGCAGAACACTCTCTGACATAAATCACAGCAAAATCCTCTATGACCCACCTCCTAGAGTAATGGAAATAAAACAAAAATTAAATGGGATCTAATTAACCTTAAAAGCATTTGCACTGCATCATTTCAGTTCAGTCGCTCAGTCATGTCTGACTCTTTGCGACCCCATGAATCGCAGCATGCCAGGCCTCCCTGTCCATCACCAACTCCCAGAGTTCATTCAAACTCATGTCCATCGAGTCGCTGATGCCATCCAGCCATCTCATCCTCTATCGTCCCCTTCTCCTCCTGCCCCCAATCCCTCCCAGCATCAGAGTCTTTTCCAATGAGTCAACTCTTCTCATGAGGTGGCCAAAGTACTGGAGTTTCAGCTTTAGCATCATTCCTTCCAAAGAACACCCAGGACTGATCTCCTTTAGGATGGACTGGTTGGATCTCGTTGCAGTCCAAGGAACTCTCAAGAGTCTTCTCCAACACCACAGTTCAAAAGCATCAATTCTTCAGCGCTCAGCCTCCTTCACAGTCCAACTCTCACATCCATACATAACCACAGGAAAAACCATAGCCTTGACTAGACGGACCTTTGTTGGCAAAGTAATGTCTCTGCTTTTTAATATGCTGTCTACGTTGGTCATAACTTTCCTTCCAAGGAGTAAGCGTCTTTTAATTTTATGGCTGTAATCACTATCTGCCGTGATTTTGAAGCCCAAAAAAATAAAGTCAGACACTGTTTCCCCATCTATTTGCCATGAAGTGATGGGACCAGATGCCATAGGAAACTGTAAACAAAGTGAAAAGACAACCCTCATATTGAGAGAATAGCAAATAAAACAACTGACAAAGGAATAATTTCCAAAATATACAAGCAGCTCATGCAGCTCAATACCAGAAAAACAATCCAATCAAAAAGTGAGCAGAAGACCTAAACAGACATTTCTCCAAAGGAGACGTACAGATGGCTTATTGACGCATGAAAAGATGCTCAACCTCACTCATTATTAGAGAAATGCAAATCAAAACTACAACGAGGTATCATCTCACACTGATCAGAATGGCCATCATCAAAAAGTCTACAAACAACAAATGCTGGGGAGAATGTGGAGAAAAGGGAACCTTCTTGCACTGATAAATTGATATAAATTGATACAGCCACTATGGAGAACAATATGGAGATTCCTTTTAAAATAGGAATAAAACTACCATACGACCCAGCAATCCCACTACTGGGCAGACACCCTGAGGAAACTATAATTGAAAAAGACACATGTACCCCAATGTTCACTGCAGTGCTATTTACAGTAGCTAGGACATGGAAGCAACCTGGATGTCCATCAACAGATGCATCAATAAGGAAGTTGTGGCACATATACAAAATGGAATATTTCTCAGCTTTAAAGTATACATTTGAGTCAATTCTAATGAGATGGATGACCCAGGGCCTATTATACAGAGTGAAGTCAGAATGAGAAAGACAAATATCGTATATTAACACGTATATATGGAATCAAGAAAGATGATATACTGACGATCCTACTTGAAGGGCAGCAAAGGAAACAAAGATATAAAGAACAGAGTTCTGGGTATAACTTGGGAAGGAGGGGATGGGATGATTTGCGAAAATAGCATTGAAACATATACATTACCATAAGTAAAAGAGATGGTCAGTGGCAGTTTGCTATATGATGCAGGGAAGCCAAAGTTGGTGCTCTGTGACAACCTAGAGGGCTGGGATGGGGTAGGAGATGGGAGGGGAGTTCAAGAGAGAGGGGACATATGGATACCTATGGCTGTTTAATGTTGATGTATGGCAGAAACCGTCACAATATTGTAAAGTCATTCAGTTCAGTCCAGTTCAGTCACTCAGTCGTGTCTGACTCTGCGACCCCATGAATCGCACCATGCCAGGCCTCCCTGTCCATCACCAACTCCATGAGTTCACTCAGACTTACGTCCATCGAGTCCATGATGCCATCCAGCCATCTCATCCTCTGTCATCCCTTTCTTCTCCTGCCCCCAATCCCTCCCAGCATCAGAGTCATTTCCAATGAGTCAACTCTTCTCATGAGGTGGCCAAAGTACTGGAGTTTCAGCTTTAGCATCATTCCTTCCAAAGAAATCCCAGGGCTGATCTCCTTCAGAATGAACTGGTTGGATCTCCTTGCAGTCCAAGGGACTCTCAAGAGTCTTCTCCAACACCACAGTTCAAAAGCATCAATTCTTCGGTGCTCAGCCTTCTTCACGGTCCAACTCTCACATCCATACATAACCACAGGAAAAACCATAGCCTTAACTAGACGGACCTTAGTCGGCAAAGTAATGTCTCTGCTTTTGAATATACTATCTAGGTTGGTCATAACTTTTCTTCCAAGGAGTAAGCATCTTTTAATTTCATGGCTGCAATCACCATCTGCAGTGATTTTGGAGCCCAAAAAAATAAAGTCTGACACTGTTTCCACTGTTTCCCCATCTATTTCCCATGTGATGGGACCAGAAGCCATGATCTTCATTTTCTGAATGCTGAGCTTTAAGCCAACTTTTTCACTCTCCTCTTTCACTTTCATCAAGAGGCTTTTTAGCTCCTCTTCACTTTCTGCCATAAGGGTGGTGTCATCTGCATATCTGAGGTTATTGATATTTCTGCTGGCAATCTTGATTCCAGCTTGTGTTTCTTCCAGTCCAGCATTTCTCATGATGTACTCTGCATATAAGTTAAATAAGCAGGGTGACAATATACAGCCTTGACGTATTCCTTTTCCTATTTGGAACCAGTCTGTTGTTCCATGTCCAGTTCTAACTGTTGCTTCCTGGCCTGCATACAGATTTCTCAAGAATAAGGTCAGGTGGTCTAGTATTCCCATCTCTTTCAGAATTTCCCACAGTTTATTGTGATCCACACAGTCAAAGGCTTTGGCATAGTCAATAAAGCAGAAATAGATGTTTTTCTGGAACTCTCTTGCTTTTTTGATGATCCAGCAGATGTTGGCAATTTGATCTCTGGTTCCTCTGCCTTTTCTAAAACCAGCTTGAACATCAGGAACTTCATGGTTCACATATTGCTGAAGCCTGGCTTGGAGAATTTTGAGCATTATTTTACTAGCATGTGAGATGAGTGCAATTGTGCGGTAGTTTGAGCATTCTTTGGCATTGCCTTTCTTTGGGATTGGAATGAAAACTGACCTTTTCCAGTCCTGTGGCCACTGCTGAGTTTTCCAAATTTGCTGGCATATTGAGTGCAGCACTTTCACAGCATCATCTTTCAGGATTTGAAATAGCTCAACTGGAATTCCATCACCTCCACTAGCTTTCATAGTGATGCTTTCTAAGGCCCACTTGACTTCACATTCCACGATGTCTGGCTCTAGATTAGTGATCACACCATCGTGATTATCTGGGTCATGAAGATCTTTTTTGTACAGTTCTTCTGTGTATTGTTGCCACCTCTTCTTAATATCTTCTGCTTCTGTTAGGTCCATACCATTTCTGGCCTTTATTGAGCCCATCTTGGCATGAAATGTTCCCTTGGTATCTCTAATTTTCTTGAAGAGATCTCTAGTCTTTCCCATTCTGTTTTTTTCCTCTATTTCTTTGCTGATCACTGAAGAAGCCTTTATCTCTTCTTGCTATTCTCTGGAACTCTGCATTCAGATGCTTATATCTTTCCTTTTCTCCTTGGCTTTTTGCTTCTCTTCTTTTCACAGCTATTTGTAAGGCCTCCCCAGACAGCCATTTTGCTTTTTTGCATTTCTTTTCCATGGGGATGGTCTTGATCCCTGTCTCCTGTACAATGTCACGAACCTCATTCCATAGTTCATCAGGCACTCTATCTATCAGATCTAGGCCCTTAGATCTATTTCTCACTTCCACTGTATAATCATAAGGGATTTGATTTAGGTCATACCTGAATGGTCTAGCGGTTTCCCCTGCTTTCTTCAATTTGAGTCTGAATTTGGTAATAAGGAGTTCATGATCTGAGCCACAGTCAGCTCCTGGTCTTGTTTTTGTTGACTGTATAGAGCTTCTCCATCTTTTGCTGCAGAGAATAAAATCAATCTGATTTTGGTGTTGACCATCTGGTGATGTCCGTGTGTATCCTCTAATAAAAAAAATTCTTTAAAAAAAAGAAATAATACAAGACTGAAAAATAAATGCAAACCCTGAAACTGACAGCCTAACTGGTCGTTTTTCACAGGTCTCCCACTTACAATGCTAATGGTATTTTAAGTAAAGAAGGATAAGGAGGTGGGAGGTGAGGGGGTAGGTCTCCAGGGAAGAACCCAATGAGGTCCAGATCTACTGCAAGGCCAACCCTACTCCCCGAGAGCATCCTGGCCACTGTCCACAGCATTATTCATCAAGTGATAAAGCCACCTATAGTCTCAGAAGAGGCTTAAGTCTAGAGTATCAGAGTTCTATACATAAAAACGTGTTCAGCAAACTTTTCAGCTATAGCAAGGGTCGCAAACTCCAGTGTCTTCAGGACTTGTTTTGGTAATGTGGATGAGGAGAGAGGTCACAAATGATCATGGAAAACTTGGGGACAGCCAGGGCACAGTTTTGGTCAGCTGATTACTGTCGTGGGGCCATACAGCCCAGGTACTTGGGGATAGCCTAAGGGAAACTACGTATGCCACTGCATCTGTGAATTTGCCAATCATGTAGGACGATGGTGGCTTGTGGGTCAGCATTTGGGAAGTTTTGCAAAATACTAGCTATCTCTGCCTTTGCTTTATTGATCTCCTCGTGAAAATTTTAACCCAGGTGATGGGAGATAGCCAAGCTTTTGACAATGTAACGTTGTGCAATTTTGTTATTTGGAATCTTGTTAAAGTGACTCATGTTGTACGCAGTGATTATGTTAAAGCAATCCTGTCATTCCACATCACATGGGACCCATTTTCATTTGAGAGGTCAGCACTTACATCACGCCATTAGAGTTCCAGGAGCCAAAACCTGCTGGTGCCTGACCACCTTTGACCCACATCTTAGACTTCCCAAGAAACTCAGATGGCCTCCTCAGTCTCTCACTTCCCCAAACGTCTGAGATTCAAGTCAGGAACACAGCTCTGTTGGGATGAACAGAGGCACCACCTACAATATCCTCAATACCTGGGTTTGCATTTGTGTAAACAAATTTAAGCAACCCATCCTGTGACAGGTAATCAGTTTTAAAGACTGATTATTCTCTTTTAAAAGGGTCAAAAATTGTGTACATAAAATTGTCTGTGTAAATCACCTTCTTGATTTGAAAGCACAAATGCATATTTTTTTAATACACTGATACCCGTGTAAATGCTTCCCTGGTGGCTCAGTGGTAAAAGAATCTGCCTGCCAATGCAGGAGACACGGGTTGAATCTCTGGGTCGGGAAGATCCCCTGGAGGAGGAAATGGCAACCAAGTTCAGTATTCTTGCCTGGAAAATCCCATGGACAGAGGCACCTAGTAGGCTATAGTCCATGGGGTTGCAAAGAGTCGGATTGAGAGACTAAATAACAACAACCACCACCACCCATGTAAATCATTCAACAGGTCTCTGATTTCAAGTGCACTGGTTGGAGACATATAATGAGTGTGTAGATAGGCTGCTACAGGCACCAGCATCTGAAATAAAAGCTAAGAAGAATCAGTATAAAAACACAGTGACCCTCCCTAAGAGATGATGTTACACACGTTATTCATTTGTACACCAGCTCCACAAGCATTTAGTGGGTCCCTGCTAAGGACCAACAGATAAGCTCAGCACAGTGTGATGGAGTTTTCCAAACCGCTGTTTAGGAAGTCAGGTCAGACCTTCAAGGGAAGCTGACTGGAAAGACCCCTAGAAGGAAGGCAAGAGTCTTCTCCAAGTGTTTTGACTTTTTGAAAATAATTATTTTGTCATTACAGTTGGTGGGCCTGCATGAAGACTAAAGAGACAGCTAAGAGGAAAGATGTCAGTCAGGATCACTGCAGCCCTGTGCAGGGGAAAGCTGGATGCCTGGCCAACCCAGGTTTTCTAGTCGGCATGGGTACCGTCTCCCCAGGTGCACAGAGTACCGTACTGTCATGTGGATATACAGCTGATGGTGCATTCCACTATGATGGTCAATTTCCTTTTGTACAGATGTCATACATCTATGAAGCTGTAAGCTCCATGAGAGTAGAGAGTTCATCTATTTTGCTCATCATTATACATCTAGTGCCTCATACATGGGAGGCAATAATTATTTTATCAGGCAACCCTGATAAATACCGGTTCCACATGCAAGCTTTTATATATATATGTGGGGCATGGGGAGGTGTGTTAGAGGCAGAGAGGATGAGCCAAATAGATTATCTGAGTCTTCTAGTTCAGGTACAGCAGTGAGTCTCAAACTTGAACACTGAGAGTCACCTTCACCAAAAAGTTTTGGTAGGACACAGACTGGGACTTCCCTGGTGGTCCAGTGATTAATAATCCGCCTTGCAATGCAGGGAACACCACTTTGATCCCTGGTCTGGAAAGATCCCACATGCTGTGGGGCAACTAAGCCTGTGTGCCACAGCTACTGAGCCTGTGCTCCGCAGCCCACAAGCCGCAGCTACTTTTAGCCCACGTGCAGCAATTACTGAGGTCTGCACACCTAGAACCTGTGCTCTGCAACAGGAGAAGCCACTGCAATGAGAAGCTGATGCACCACAACTAGAGAGTATCCCCTCTCTACAACTAGAGAAAGCCTGCGTAGCAAGGAAGACCCAGCCCTGCCAATAATAAACATATAAACATATTTTTAAAAAGACACAGACTGCTGGGACCCATTCTCCAGAGTTGAAACTGGAATTGGAATTTGCAGTTCTAACAAATTCCCAGGTGATGCTGATGCTGTTGATCAGGGGCTGCATTTTGAGAACCACTGACACAGAGAAAAAGCATCCTGACTTACACATCATGTGTGCTTAGTATAATTCAGTTCTTCGGGTGTGGATTATCTTTCATTAACTTAGATTTAGATTTGGATCTTAGATTTGGAGTGACTCAAAGTACAGGCATCAGGGAAGGTCCAGCATAAAGCAGCACTCTATCTTTAGCCTTCAATCGTTCTTGAAAATTCATGTTAACAGTGTCTATTTACTAGATACACGCATACTTATTATTTGCTACAGCAAAACTGAAAGCAATCCTAGAGAGTGTCTAGTCAAACCTCTTTAATAAAACAAAACGAAACGAAACGAAACAACGAAAGCCTGGGGAGAAGATGTACAGGCAGCTCATTAGCATCATTAAGCTCCCACCCAGAACCTGCAGAAGAGATCACCTCTTTATAGACCAGAGCATGTTCCCAGATCAGCAGCATCAGTATCAGCTGGGAACTTGTCAGACATGCAAATTATCAGGCCCCTCAGACCTACTGAATCAGAACCACTGGGGAGGGGCCCAGTCATCTATGTTTTAACAAGCCCTGCTGGTGACTCTGCGGCAGGCTCAACTTGAGAACCACTGGCTTGGAGCAGGGCTTCTCAAGCTTCAAGCTGCATAAGAAGTGCATGGGGATGCCAGTGCTTCTGGTGCACATGCCCCTCTTGGAACAGCAAGCGACTCTAGAACACTGCAGCTTTTTAGATCACTAGAGAACTGTTAAAAAAAACCCAAAGCCTTAGGCCCATCTGATACCAGTTAGATCAAGATTACTGGGAGTGAGCACCAGGTATCAGTACTTTGTTTTTAAAGACTCCCAGGTGATTCCAGTATGGGCAAAGTTCAGGGACTAATTGAGAACAAGAGTAATAGGCAAGTATAAACTCTTGACAAAGATTCTCACCCTGACCAAAATTCTACTTAGGCTCCTCTAAGTCATCTTCACAACTGGGCCACAACCTTGACTTATAAAAACTTGAACAAAATAGGAGCAGAGTTTCTAAGTGTTCAAGGCCACACCCCTCGGATAATCCTACATCCCCTTAAAGTGCCTGCCTGAGAAAACCCAAGGCTGCCAAAGTATTTTCCACTTATTCCAGCCAACACTTGAAGATAGGGTCCCTATCTCCCAATCTCTGTGGAAGGGTAGGGGCCTCACTCCGATAAGCACCAGTTAGCAAACCCAGGTGGGCTTTCCATGGATCAAACCCCTCTCCTGCTTTTGGTAATTTTTCATTTCCCTAACCCTACTGAGCCCCTGCAGGCGTTCTCCCTGTTCCCACATTCTCCCTCTAAAGTGTCCAGTGACCTCTGTACAAATATAGTTAAGCCTAGTTCACACTGGACTCATTTTTCTATAGCAAATAGTTATTACTGATTGAAAATCTGTTCTTACCAGGACTTCCCTGGTGGTCCAGTGGTTAAAAATCCACCTTCCAAAGCAGAGGATCCGGGTTCCATCCCTGGTCAGGGAACTAGATCCCACCCACATGCCACAGGGCAATTAAGTCTGCGCATGGCAAGTAGAGAGAAGCTTTTGCACGCAACAAAGACCCAACAGCCAAAAGAAAAAAAAAATGTATCCTTGCTGTTTTAACTAGCAGCCACTTTATCTTTAACAGTGTTAATATAACCAATTTCAGAACTACTCCCTATAAAAGTACCATCTGAAATGGAAAGAACTCACCATGGGTAAGCTGCTCGGGAAAAAAACTTTCATTTGACTACAGGGTCCAGAAAAAAAAGAAAATGCACAAGTTCCAAACCTAGAGAGGGAACATTTATCTGTAAAGAAGAATTAGAGAGGTCTGATGAATAGTGAGATTCTGATCAAGGACAACCTTGAACAGTATGATCTGGTGGGAATAGCATGAAGATAAGGAGTCCTGGGCTTGCCCATTTGTAAGTTGTGTGACCTAGTGTCTCTATTTCCTCATTTATAAACTGTAAGTCACAGTGTCTGGCTCAAACTGTCTGCGTTTTTCCTACCAAGGGCTTCTCCAAACTTTTTCTCACATTAAAGTCAGATCTTTAGCATATTAAAAATCTGTAAGTACATTCATTTAGGCTCCAGAACATGCCCTGGTTAATAAGTCAATATTTTAGTGGTCAGAAAAAGAAACCATAAACAAAAAAAATGACAACCTACAGACTAAGAGAAAATATTTGCAAATAATGCAACTGACAAGAGCTCAATTTCCAAAATATACAGCTGATACAAGTCAATAACAAAAAACCAACAACCCAACCTAAATAGACATTTCTCCAAAGAAGATATACAGCCACCCAACAGGCACATGAAAAGATGCTCAACATCGCTAATTATTAGAGAAATGCAAATCAAAACTACAGTAAGTTACCACCCACACTGGTCAAAATGGCATCCTTAAAAAGTCCACAAACAAAAACTGCTGGAAAGGGTATGGAGAAAAAGGAACACTCCTACACTGTTGATGGTAATGTAGATTGGTGCATGAAAAGCAGGATGGAGGTTCCTCAAAAAACTAGCGTTGCCATATGACCCAGCAATCCCACTCCCAGGCATATCTTTGGATAAAACTATAATTCAAAAAGATACATACAACCCAATGTTCACAGCAGCACTATTTACAATAGCCAAAAAATAGAAACAATCTACAGGTCCACCAAAAGATGAATGGATAAAGAAGATACAATGTCTGTATATATATCACCCACACACATATATACACACACAACAGAATACTACTCAGCCACAAAAAAGAATGAAATACTATCATTTGCAGCAACATGGATGCAACTAGACATTATCATACTAAACGAAGTAAATCAGAAGTAGAAAGACAAATACCATATGATATCACTTATATGTGGACTCTAAAATATGGCACAAATGAATTTATCTGTGCAACGAAAACAGATTCACAGAGAGAACAGACTTGTGGTTGTCAAGACGGGAGTAGGGGTGGGGGGATGGATTGAGAATCTGGAATTAGCAGATACAAACTATTATATCCAGAATGGATAAACAACAAAATCTTTCCCTGTACTACTGCATAGCACAGGGGACTATATTCAAAACCCTGTAATAAACCATAATGGAAAAAGTAAAACAAGTATTTCAGTGGTCAATTGAGTGACACAGAATAATTTTTTTCAGAGACAAGCACAATTTATTTCCACATTATGTTTCATGAAACTTGAAAGTCTCAGTGTCACAAGCTAAACCACAGAAGCTGCCCATCAATGCCCCACCCTAGACCCTTTCTCTCTAGCCAGCCTGCTGGAGTCTTCTGGACCATGCTGGCTTAAATTCTCTATTTGAATCCTATCATAGGTCATGAACCTCTATGAGGTTCATGAGAAATCATTGGCTTTTTCCCAAGAAAAATGCACATACATATAAGCACATAAATTCAGAATCAATTTTAAGAGGTTCAGAGACTCCTTGAAGCACATTTATGGACCGAGGCTGAACCTGCTGGTCTAAACCATTGCCTGCAGAGGGCAGCAGGGCAGCTGTAGCCCACACTGAGAGCTGCATTCAGGAAAGTTGGGGACACTGTAGAACTTGATTAGTTTTTTGAAGGCACTCTTCTTCAGCAGCATCATCTCTTCTGGGAACCTAGAAAAGACTCTGACCCGGCAGGAGCCACCATTCTTCACAGAGCCTTCTGTGCTCAGTTGCTTCTGAGCACTCACAGGCACGCTATTGCAACTGAGGGAACGTACTGCCTTCTTCTTGTTCTGCACAGACAAATAACTGAACAGGAAGGAGGACAGCTTGTGCTCGGTGACGTCTGGAGCCTCTTCAGAGAAGCAGTCATCCAGTGGGTCCAGCACGGTCTCAAGATGGCGGCTCACAGGACTGGCTCCCACACGCGGAGGCTGCTTGACGATCTTCCTGGAATGGGCTGGGTCATCGCCTGCCCCGTTGACAGGGGGGAAGGACATCTCCTTGGCCAAGGCTCTGGGGCCCCTGGTTTGGAAGATGAGGTTCGCCCCCTGAGGGCTGGGTTGGGAAGTACAGTGCTGACTGAGGATGAGGGTGGCAGCATCCTGAATGAGGTTCCAGTCTCTCAGGATGTCATCCCTGGTGGTGAACTGGGATGTCACAGTGAAACGGATGATCAGCTTGTCCTGGACAGTGGCTGGAATGAGGAAGAGACGGCCGGCCTTAGCTATTTCCTTTAACACGCTTTCTGTGAGGCAGTTAGGACCCTGTTTGAAGGATAAAGACAAGAGCATACCACATTATTCCCAGTAAGCATCCGCAGAAGCCCAGTATTTACATTTCCAAGAGGCTGAAAGTCACCAAATAACAGCCTTCATGTGAGACAGAAGATCGCATTACCTTGAGACGAAAAACCACCAGGCCAAGGTGCCTCTTGGCAGGAATTTCAAAGAAAGGGTCATTTCTGACCAGAGATTCAAAATACTTAGCCATTTCTGTGCCCTAGAATTGTGAACATCAAGAGAACTGAGATTATTAACAGGAAGAGAAGACTGTGCATAAAACTTCGCCCTGCTAAACAGGTTTAAAGCTGTCATGCCTGTGAACCATGGAGACCTAAGTGACTTCTGCCTGATTTCCTTCTCCATTTGATTTTGTTCCAAGCTGTAAAACCTCCAATGGCTCTGTATTTCTTGTCACATTAGCTCCACTTTGAGAACTCATGTCTCAAGGCCCTCTCTCAACCCACCCCCAGAAAGAGAAGGCTTGCGGGATCCTAGTTTCCCAAGCAAGGTTTGAACGCTGGCCTTCAGCAGTGAAAGTACAGAGTGCTAACCATGGACCACCAAGGAATTCCCAGAAGCCACTTGCCTTGCCATTAAGGCAATGTGCCCTCATAAACCAGCTTCAGGTGTCTCAGCTTCCAGACTGACCAAGGGGGCTGGCAAGGGCCCACACCCAGCCCACGTTCTACACTGCCAGCCAGGTGCCTCTTGCAGGGTGCAATTGCTCAGAGGAAGCAACATTTGTTTCTCCTGCACATTAAGGCACAGTGTGGGCTGCTGACAGCCCTGCCCCCATATCCTAAGTCGCCATCTTCCCCTAACCTCTCAAACATTTTCACCTCAAATGCCCTTTATCCTCTTTTTTTCTGACATTCCACAAAGAATATATTTTTACCTATTATCCTCATGGAGAAGGCTTTAAACCTGTTTAATGGGTACAGAGTTTCTGCTGGGGATGAAGGGAAAGTTCTGGAAATAGTAATGACAGTTGAACACTTTGTAAGTGTACTTAATACCACTGAATTGTGCACATAAAAATGGTTAGAGCTGTCTCTGCTCAGTGTTATATGGAAGCCTGGATGAGAGGGGAGTTTGGGGGAGAATGGATACATGTTATAAGTATGGCTGAGTCCCTTTGCTATTCACCTGAAACTATTATACCATCGTTAATTGGCTCTACCCTAATACAAAATACGTTTTTTTAAAAAAGAAAGAAAAAAAAATTTTTTAAGATTAAAATTTAAGGGTTATGTTATCTATATTTTACCACAATAAAATAATTTTAAAGCTTTGTACCATATTGATCTTTCACTGAAGTTATCATTTTTAATTTCCTTTTTTTTTTCTTAGAATTACTAACTAAATAAGGCTAAAATTTGCCCTTTTTTTTTGCCCTTTCTTTCATTTTTAAAAATTTCCCCAGGTAACCAGAAGGATCTTAATAAACTATTTGCTAAGTAATTGCTACTACCTGACTCTCACACTGGCTACTCTATTTCAAGAGAAGTCAAAAGGATTTAGCTAACAATCCTTTTGATTTGATCCAGAACCACTTTCTCTCTCCAAGGTGTGGTCTGTTTAAAATTATCTCCAATCTCTCCCTAAGCACTTTTCATTTTCAAGCCCTAAAACTCTCTCTCAGGGGAAGCACTCTACTAAGTGTTTTCTAGCTGTTTTATACTTTCACAATTTACTTTCTAATTCTGTCGTCATTTCCCCCATACCTCCTTCCCTCCAAACCCATTTCCATCTTGCCCTACCAATTTTGAGAACTTTCTGTGTAAATTTTTCTTAAATCTACATGAGTAAGACATCTCAGGTACAAATCTAGAGATGATGGCAGGTGGAATAGTGAGGGAAGCTCCTGGGAGAAGCGGAACTTAATCTACTGGCATCATTTGGAGAGGAGAGGGTGGTTCAGGAGAGTGAAACACAGGTGAAGGCGCAGAGGCACACTGAGGATGCAGCCAGAATGGGCCAGGGAGAAGCCTGAGCTTAGAGGCTGATAACTGGGTCCTTGAAAGCCAGGCCCCAGGGTCTGGGCCTAGTGCAGGAAAAGGGGAGCAGATGGGAATCGAGGACTTTGAGTTGGGAAGAGGCAGCATGAGGGGAGTGGGCCAGCACCTGCAGGTCAATATCCAGTCCTAAACTGGAAGCAAAAGCATTTTCCTGACAACTTGTAACCTCCACCACCTCATCCCCTAGCGACTACATTTCAGTCTTGAGTCTGAAAATCAATCTAGAGAGAGCAAAAGTGCCTCATGTCCCTCAATAGGCTGGGTGACAGCCGCTCATTGATCAGCACCCAGTAAACCAACACCTTGATGTTAATAACAAATGTAAAATTACCAGCAGTAAGCCAGTCATCCTTAGTGATTCAACCATTTCATTGGGCTTTGTATTTGTTAAAGGAGGAAGGAATTCCCTAGAGGAAAGGTGGACAGGAAAAGACACACAGAGGAACAAAGGATGACATTTTTGGATTAAGCCTGCTGCTTTTATTCAACAACCTTGTCTTTCTCATGGGCACTTGTAAAAATGAGAGGAAAACACTGCTGACAAAAATTCTTAGTTAAGTTCCACCCCTTCCAGGAAGAATATGACAGAGCCTTAGCCATTTTGTCTAGTGCTGCTTGACAAAAATCTTAGACATAATACAGATTGCAAGTCACTGCACCCACCTGGCTCAGTTCTTATCTGTGAAGTGCCCCTACAGAGGTGTCACAGTGAGACTGTCATTGTGAAATTTACCAACAAAATTTAAATGTGGTCTGAATAAATTTAAACTTTTATTTTCATGTAGTTATAAATTCACAGGTACTTATAAGAAATCGTAGATCACATGCTCTCTTACTCACTTTATTACAATGATGACAGCCTGCAAATTTATACTACAGTATCACCACCAGTATATTGACATGGACACAATCTATGCATTTTATAGATTGGGGGTTACCAATACTCACCTGTGTATGTGCTTGTGTGTATTTTGATCAGTGCAATTTTATCACATGTGCAGGTTTAATAAATATGAAGGTTTACAAACAAACAAAAAAAAGAATGACAGAGGGACAGTACCTATCTCAGTCACCTCCGGGTCTCTTTTCTAACACAATATTTTTTTTCTTGAATTGAGTTGAAATAAATTATACCAAATACGCCTTTAGTAAATACTTATTGACATAATGCAGGGAAGTTTGTTCCAGACTTGGTAGGATTGCATGTCTAAGCCAGGAGAGCCAGGTTTCTGGCATAACCGTGAGAGTGACTAACATTTCCAGACAGCTGTGACTATCTGAGTAATTACTTAAAACACAGGCTCCTACCCTGGGCACATGCCGCCCTTTGATTTACTCTCTGTTTCTTTCTCTGCAAACCAGGCTCTCAGGCCATGCCCCCTGGCCCCCGCAGTGCTCGACAGTAGCAGAAGGGATGGTGAGACACTCAAATGGGCAGCACAGACACCAGACAGCCCTTGGTGTCACGTTCTGCTCAGTGATCCTCTAGCTAACAAACAGATGGCCACCCTGAATAATCAAGTCCCAGGAGTTCAGGAACAGGCCCAGACATCTGAGCCATACATCACAAGTCCCTAGGGCAGGTCTGCAAAGCAGAAACCAGCCTTCCTCCCCACTAGGCCATAAAGAGAGCCCAGGCTCCGCCCACATCTGCCCACTACATACATGTCTGACATGCGCTTGAAGATTCTTCACCCCAAAGGACCGAATCACGAACCAGAGTTTAATAGAGCGAAAGCGCCGGCTCAAGGGGATCTGCCAGTGCTAGAACAAAGGAAGACAGTGCTCGTGGTTAAAGACAGGGCCCCCGCTGCTGCCACACACCCCGCTGGGCTTCATCATCCGTTGCCCACACAGCCCTCCAGGGACACACGCTGTCACCATGACTCCTGAGCCTGCTGGTAAGAAGCCAGGCAAGTTACCCAGAGGCCGCTGCATTATGTGACCAAACCCTAGTGAGCTTGGCCCTAAGGGGCCACAGGCACAGGCGGACACCAAGTCCGTGACCCTGAACCAAGGAGAAGACATTTTGCTTTAAATGCTACTTTAAACGTTTCATCCCAGGCTGAAATCCAAGATAAGGTGAAATACAACTTTCTCCAAAAAGAACCTAATTACTTGAATTGCAGAAAATAAAGTTTTATTTCTATTCCAGAAAATAAAGTTTTATTTCTATTACAAAAATGTAAAGTATGGGGGTCAAGAGCTCAGATGCTTGAGTCTGGAAAACCTGGGTTTCTCCTCAAGCTCTGCCTCTGACTACCTGTGCCCTTGGGCAGTGCTGCCTCACGGGCTCCTCGTGAGACAAGAATGAGCAGCACCTCCAGGGAAGTGGTGTGAAGAGAACCAGGGTGAAGAGCGTCACAGGAAACTCTCAGTAGATGTTGGCTATTTAGATGATAAAATGTGAGCCACCAATCACAGCGGCATTTCTGCCTAGAACTAAGATGATCGTTACTTAATATCACTGTCCTGTCCTGATCTTCCTTGTGACATTCCTGTGTCCTCAGGAGGCAGCATTCCAGTCCTTGGATTTCAAATAAGCAAGCATATCTCAGCCTCTGTTAGACTCAAATTGACCCTTTGCTCCTGGTGACCAAGTCCAACAGAGCTTAAAGTTCAAGGCTGCAGGCACCAAAGAGCTGAAAATGTTCAAATCAATTCCACACCAATCTCTAAGGTCTGAAAACAGAGTAAAGGGTTTGGAAAATATTTGCAATTGTCTGATGAGTACTCTGAGTTTAAATGACCTCCTCCTCAAGTGTCAGAAAGCTTTGCCACAATTTCTGTTGACTAAAAATAAATATTTGTTCCATCAAATATTTATCTAGTCCTTCACAGAATGGCCTAATCCTCAAAACTGTGCACATCTGCATCCTTCACCCCAGTTCCCGACTCAGGCACAGTTTGGACATGACCCCTTGGTTGATGGACAATGTTTCTCTGTATCAAGTACTAAGCTTTGATTTCCAAGCAAAACACTCTTGTGTTGACGACCAGCTTAGGGACTTTCTCTACCAGCAGAGGGCATCAAAACCTGGATACAAGACAAAAATCCCTGTGACAAGCAAAGTGTAAACTCCACCCTTAGTTAGATGGACACTCCGGATGTAGACTACTGAATGGATAATAGTGGTCTTTCCTAAAAATATAGTTTTCCAGATGGCTATGGCCAATTGACTACAATAACTGACCAGCAAATTAAATGAGAAGCAGAGATGATTTTCATTTTGATTTCTTTACAGTCTGTCCATATCCCCCAGTTGTTCCTCTTGTCGCTATTCTGAAATCAATCCATGCTGACCCAGGAGGGTGATTCTAGCTGACATTTTCTGTTGGAACATGGCTCTTCTTTAACTCAAGGTGTCACCAAATCTTTTCTATGTCCTATCAAGGTTTTGCCAGTCTCCCTGCCAAGGACAAGACAATGCCCTCTCCACTAACTGTGGGGAGAAGAGGAAGCTTCCTGATGTCAGAAGACTCTAGCCCTGATTTTAGGTGGCTCCAGGGTCCCAGGGATGAAGTCCTCAAGTCTTCTCTACCAGTTTGCTGCTCTTTTCTGGCTCATCTTAAAATGGATAAGTTTTTATTTAAAGTTTCAGTCACCTGGGTGAAAAAGAGCTTGAGGTATGAGTCAGAGCAGCAGTGAAGACCCCTGGGATCACAATGGACAGCAGCTTCACTTTTCTAGGGATTGCTTCAAGATTTGAAGATTAAAATCCGTAAGATTAGAGGTGGGGGGAGGAAAAAATAAAGTAGCACCTTCTGGTTGTAGAAATATTCATAGTAAGATTCCCCTGGATCAGTGCTAAGAAAAGCTCAATTTAACATTCTTATGAGTGATCTGCAAGAGACAGAGCACCATAAAATCTCAAAAGTGATGGGAAAGAGCCACAAGAAGATCCTGAGGTAGGGTTGTGGACAAAAACACCAAAAGTAACATAAAATCCAAAATGGGCCAAGGTAAGAAAATGCTCTTAAGTTATGATGATCCAAGTTTACTTACAGGAAAATAGGCATCATATCATACTCAGGAGAGAAACCCAGAATTATCCCTAAAGATATCCGGCCCTTGGGCTACTGTATTTTTTTTATTAAAAAAAAAATACTGAAAACCCACTACACAGGACAGTAGTGATGAAAGAACCATTATTCTATTTTTATCAACTTCTGGAGGGTCCTCCCAGACCACTGTAAGCTTATTGACTGAAATTCTAATCAAAAAGCTTCAAAAAAAAATCTTAAGAAATATGAACTGGTCCAAGGGATAGTAACCAATATAATCAAGAGATGATAGAGTGATTATTTTAGGACTAAAAGGCCTAGATGCTTCAGCCCAAGGTGAGAAGACAGAACCGTCTCTTCACAAAAAATGACTCACAGATAACAGGCATCGCTCTCTGTGCTTCTCTGAATTCATTCATTCAATCCTCACAGCAAGCCTAAGAAGATAGCACTGTTATTATCACCCTCATTTTATAGATAAGAAAACCTAAATAGTTTAAGTCATTTGCCCAAGTCCACACAAATTAATAAATGGAGAAGCCAGAATTCAAACACAGATCATCTCTTAATCAATACTTAATCTCTTTACTATGCAACCAATCTCTGCAGCTTAAAAGAAGAGCTTTTAGAAATGTCATGCCTACCATTTATGGAGCATGTACCACATTCCCAGTAATAAGTGATCTACATGTTATGTTTCCATTGCAGCCTCACGATACGCTATGAAACCAGTACCACCAAGCCCATTTTGCAGATGAGAAAGTCAAGGCTGAGAGAGGTTCACTAAGTTTCCCAAAAGCCCACTGCTTGTATGGAATCTCAGAGCCAGCTCATCTCACTATCCCTCGCTTTGGCTATGTTATATGTAATTTACTAGTTTACATCACTGGGTGTGCGCATGCTAAGTTGCTAAGAGTCCTGTCCAACTCTGCAACCCCATGGACTGTAGCCCACTAGGCTCCTCTGTCCATGGGATTCTCCAGGCAAGAAAACTGGAGTGGGTTTCCATGTCCTCCTCCAGGGGATCCTCCAGACCCAGGGATCGAACCCACATCTCTTACGTCTCCTGCATTGGCAGGGGGGTTCTTTATCACTAGCACCACCTGGGAAGCTCTTCCATCCCTGTCTCCCCTATAACTAAAGGAAGGACCCATCTTCAGGCTGAGAAGTAAATCTGAAGAAGTTATTTCCCCAAGAGACAGTAGAGACTGGGAATGTGTACAGCATCAAGAGATTGAGGTGCAGCTACTGGGCAGACAGGAACGCTTGGAGGCATCCAGAACTTCAGGAAGGGTACCCATTGCCCCATCCCCACCGCGTAGCTTCCCACAGCACCTCGATGGGGACTAAAGGAGGACAGTGGTGTAAGCAAGGAGCCTCTTTTCCTGCCTGTAGAAATTCTCCTTCCTGCCCTGCTGCTGGGGAGTAAGCAGAGAAGGTTACCCAGGATGGAGGCAGAAGGGAATTGGGAGAATGTTCAAATGCCACAGATACTTAGGACACTTGCACACTGCCTCAAAGGTTGGTCACATTTTTTAGGGTTTTTATAAAATTTTCTGGGTTTCATTCTGTATGCTCAGGCACAGTTTGAATCTGAAGGTACACAGCGGCAATACTGTGGGATGGGCTCAGAATGTGAGGGAAGGAGACCCTCGGGGGGTCAGAAGCAGCCAGTTTTCCATCTCAGAGGCCGCCAGGCTGTCCACGCCCGCCACTCACCATGAAGTCGGTGGCCACGCCCGAGTCAGCGTGCCTGAGGTAGACAGGGTCTACGCTGAAGGTCTGCTGCAGCTTGTACTTGTCCTTGACCCTGCGGGGTTCCAAATGGGCATAAGTGGGCTCAGGCCTCTCTGAAGGAACTGAGGCCTTCCCACAGGCTGGGAGCCCGGCTGCCACACTCACCAGAAGCCGGTACAATCAAAGTGCACCATCATCCACTTGGAAGGGTTAAAGGTGAAGGAATCGGCATACTCGATGCCCTTCAGAAAGCCCCGGAACTCAGGGCACAGGAAGGCAGTGCCTGCATAGGCAGCGTCAATGTGGAGCCACAGCCGCTCACGGGCACCTGAGGAGGCAAACGTCACCTGCTGGGGATGGCAGCGTGGCGGGGGGGGGGGGGGGCACTCGTTGGTTGTCACCAGCAGCTAAAAAGCATCTTTCATCTGGCCTGGCTGTGAGGGAAGGACTGGGCAAGGGTGCCCGGGGCGGAATAAGACACAGAGGCATGTGGGCACGGGGAGGGTGTCAGTGCAAGGAGTGGGGCTCAGGGAGGCAGGGCCACCCCGTTGGGGAAAGACTACAAGCCTCACCCTGGCCTTTCTTCTCACCAACCAGAGGGGCGACACTCTCTTGGGCTCCACTCAGAGCTTCCTGGAGCAGAAGCCAATTTACCACTGGCCCAGAGAACAAGGTTAATGGATCCAATGCAAACATTAGAGAGGGAGGGGCTCTCTTTCCTAATGGGCTTCTCACTTGAGAATTCTGAACAGTCACATTTGGGCTTCTCTTCTGCCCTTATTCCCTGCACTCAGGGGTTTACTCTGCCCTGCCCTTTTCATTTTCTTAGCCGAGACTAGAAAATATTCCACTATGCCTCATTTACCCTCTGTTTTGGATACACCCTGCTTTAAGCAGATTTCAACATACAAGGGAGAGGGTGAGAGATCTGAGAACCTCCCACTGCTGCCTCGAGGATGGGAAGCAAGGGAGGTCAGCTCAGTCCCCCACTGGGAGAAGCGGTGACCTGGCTGCCTGGGAGAAGGCACTCGTGACCTCTGGTAACTCCTCCCACGCTCTGTGCCTTGACCAAGGAGGAACAGGAGAATTCCACTGAGCTGGCTTCAGGCTCTTACTCTAGGGAACATGTTAAAACTCATCACTTGTCTTCCTAGCCAGACGAGGCAAACACTTACAGATGGGGCCCAGCTCTGACAGGCAGTCAAATGCACAGACCCCGGTGGTCCCCAGTGTTGCACAGACCTGGGGGAAAACAAAGGCAGTTAACATGGGAAGATAGGCTTATGTGACACATTCAGCCTGAAAAAAGATTTTGGCAGAGACATTATCTACCCCATGCATCTGACTGGAACAGCAGGTATTTCACACTATATTTTAACATGACCCACAGTAAGAAATTATGTACTGAAGAACTGATGCTTTCAAATTGTGGTGCTGGAGAAGACTCTTGAGAGTCCCTTGGACTGCAAGGAGATCAAACTAGTAATCCTAAAGGAAATCAACACTGAATATTCATTGAAAGGACTGAGGCCGAAGCTCCAATACTTTGGTCAACTAATGTGCAGAGCTAACTAACTGGAAAAGACCCTGATGCTGGGGAAGATTGAGGACAGAAGGTGAAGAGGGCAACAGAAGATGAGATGCTTGGATGGCATCACCGACTCAATGCACATGAGCTTGAGCAAACTCAGGGAGATAGTGAAGGACAGGGAAGCCTGGCCTGCTACAGTCCATAAGATCACAAAAAGTTGGATACAACTTAGCAACTGAACAACAACAACAGTAAGAAATATGTTTTAGAGAGCCAACTAGGACATATACACATGTGTATTTGAAATAAAAGTTTTACCACATATGCATATTCTCAATACAGGAAGGTACTCTCATATTTTCTATTCTATTTCTTGTTTTCTTTTCTTTTAATGCTGGTTATGACCCACACAACTTATTTCCTAACATATCAACTCATACTTTGTAAAACAAAGTATATTTGAGGACCTTTTGGCTCTTGTTTGCAGCCTGTTACTTACCTGAATTCTGCCAAAATTCCTTCCTCCCCTTCCAAATCTACTCTTTTAAGCTGAGAATGTGGTCTGACTTACAAAGATGGGCACCAGGCCCCTTTCCCTGTCCTCCTTGATGGCTTTCTGAAGAGCTTCCCCTCGGAGCGAGAAGTTCTCATCCACAGGCAGAAATTTCACCTTGACCAGGGAAATCAGACCAGCCTTTTCCACCGAGGAGTGGGCCTGGAAGGACCATGGAAACCTGTTAGCAGAGTCGTCTGGGAATGAGCACTCCCAGAAACCACTGAAACCAGACAAAGGGAAGCAAATACAGTATCTGACGTTTGTCTTCCCCCACGGTTCCTTGGAAAATCTCCCAGGCCTGAGTAGCCCTGAACCCAACAAGCTTCTGTCTACAGGGAAATCTCTCAAGAATTAAGACTCCAGAAGCCCAGCCCTCCCTGCCTGAAGGCTTGGCCTGTGTTGGGCAACTCACCTGGTCGGAGGCATAGGCCACAAGCCGGGCGTTCAGGAAGGACTCGTCCACCTCAGGCTCAGAGGCTTTCATTTCCAGGATTCTGTTCTTCCTCGCTGCCAGCAAGGCGATCAAGGTGGACTCGCTGACTGTGCTCTGCAGTGGAAGCAGGATTCACAGCGGTAGCCTCTCCGTGTATTCTCTTGACAAATTCCCCAGCTTCGTAGGGAGTGTGTGTGTGTAATAGCTATTCTGGAGGAAGCACACACACAGCTCCTGCCTAAGGAGCTACCTCCCCCCACTCCCCAGCTCGCATGCCTGTTCTCCATCTCCATTGACAACCTCCTATGCATTCCTGGGAAACCTCCCTCTCCTGTAACTTTCCAATTTTCAACAACATCTTTATAGGTCACAGGGACCAAAAAGAGAACGTCCAGAGAATGCTCGATACATGTCTGCTTATAGATATGTTCGTTCCCTGTGTCTTTAAAAAAAAACAACTTTCAATGTATTCATTTGGCCAAAAAGTTCAGCTCTTTTGCCAAAAAGCTCAGATCTTCCCCACCATCTTATGGAGAAACTCAAACTTTTTGGCCAACCCAGTATTAGGTGTGAAATGGAGTTTGTTTCCACAGGGATAGCCCAGAGAGGGAGGGTCCTGGCTCATGGGCGAGAGGACTTGGGCCTCAGTGTTGCTGCTGATGGCTCTTGTGACCTTAAGCTAGTATCGCCCCTCCAGAAGGCTCTTTTCCATTTATAAAATGGAGAGTGACTCTTTCGCTGCCTCCCAGAGGGGACTATCATTATCCAAAAAATATTAGGTAGGATTTTGCTCTGGGCGTGACTGTGGGAATCCTGGGGGCCACCTCAGCAACCTCCCAAGAATCTTGATGCTCCTTGTCATTCGTTTGCTCAGTCTTTGGTGTCCTGGCTTCCTGAAATCTTCAGGTGACCTACAACTGATTGGTCCCTTCTGAAAAGCCTGGCAGACTGTGTCACAGAGAGTGGTATAGACCAGATCCCACAACATATTCAGTGGCTAAGAACTACTCCATAATAAGGAAGCCAGCAGCATAGTAATAATAATATAATGATACCACCTTCTATCCATGTAGCAATTCATAGTTTACAAAGAACTTTCTGCCATCCCACTTGCTCCTCATCAGACCTGCATCACATGATTACTGTCTACATATGAGAACAGTGATGCTCAGGGAGATGACAGGACTAAACCAAGCTCATAGAGCTGATGGATACAGGAGAAAGCACTGTTTGGATTTAGACAGGCCTGGGGTTTGAATCCTCATTCTTCCACTCACCAGCTGTATGATCTGGAGCAAAATTTTAACCTCTCTGAGCTCCAGTGCTCTGGTTTCAAACATCTGGGATGATGTTTAAATGACACTATTTACCTACAGGATTCTTGAGATAGTTAGATGAAAAGCAAGATCATGCCCAGCAGACATTTAGCATGTTCTTCCAGATATAATATCTGAAGCTGTAACTATCTGCTAACACCCAGAAGGTCTACAACATGCAGGAATTTGTCTTTCTTGTGAGGATCAGATTTAATCAGTACAAGACTGGAAGGAGGTGGGACTTCCCTGGTGGTCCTAGTGGTTAAGAATCCACCTACCAATGCAGGGGACAGAGGTCTGATCCCCAGTCCAGGAAGACTGCAACTAAGCCAGCGTGTCACGACTGCCGAGCCCCAGTGCCACAACTACTGAGGCCCGCGCACCCTAGACCCTGTGTGCCGCAACAAGACAAGCCACCGCAGCAAGAAGCCCAAGCACCACAGCTAGAAAGTAGCCTCCACTCGCCACCCCTAGAGAAAGCGCATGTGCAGCAACAAAGACCCAGTGCAGTCAAAAATGTATAAATAAATAAATAATTTTTTAAAAGACTAGAGTGAGAGAGGCAGTCACTTAGCTAGCAAATGGGTGCAGCAAACATCCCAGTTCTCATCTCAGGGCAACACAGCTACTTTTATTTAATAGATGAATTCACTGAATCCTAACATCCACCCTTTGAGGGAATAAAAATTATGATTATTATTTCTCTACCTAATCATAAAATCAAGAAAATGACACATTACAGAAGAATTCAAGAATTTGAGGCTTCTCAAAGGTCTCAGAACCAAACCCTCATGAATGTCAAGGGTTTACAGATGCAGAAGTACCTAGCAATGTGCACAGCCTATGGGAGGAACCCAGCAA
Source organism: Budorcas taxicolor (assembly GCF_023091745.1). Classification (NCBI taxonomy): domain Eukaryota; kingdom Metazoa; phylum Chordata; class Mammalia; order Artiodactyla; family Bovidae; genus Budorcas; species Budorcas taxicolor. The sequence goes on along the minus strand of NC_068919.1, from coordinate 58,347,272 downwards.
GCTCCTCTGTGCTGCACTGATCTTGACAAAAAAATTAATATTTGAAGAACTATCATTTGACAGATATTCAAAAGATGGGATTAGAGGTTAAGATAAATTGATTGTTAATTTCTCTCACTGGCAAGGATCTGCTGGACCTAGGAGGGTGGGTAAGAAGTCTCTGCTTGCCTTCTCTTTTCCAATTACCATAAGGTGTATCACGGGACAAGAGAGGGGAGTTGTCAGATTATAAACTAAGAAACGTGAATCAGGTGATCCCAGAAATGTGATCACATGTTGACATTTTGTGTGTGTGTGTGAGTGCATGCTAAGTCGCTTCAGTCGTGTCTGACTCTTTGCAGCCCCATGGACTGTAGCCTGCCAGGCTCCTCTGTCCATGGGATTCTCCAAGCAAGAAAACCGGAGTGCATTGCTGTGCCCTCCCAGAGGGGATCTTCCAGACCCAGGGATCAAACCAGAGTCTCCTGCATCTCCGGCATCGCCGGCAGGCTCTCTACGACTAGCGCCACCTGGGAAACCCTGCTGACGTTTTGCGCTGTGCTGTGCTTAGTCGTTCAGTTGTGTCCAACTCAGAAGCCCTGCTGACATTTTAATCATTTTCCAAAAAGAAAAAAAAGCTAAAAGAAGAGTGGAGACAGTGGTGGCTGCATTTAAAGGCAACAGAAGTCAAGATGGTAGCGACAGCAACGGCGGGAGCAAGGCCCGTGGTGGGGCTGTGACATCTGTGATGGTCGTGTCGGGCATGACAGTGGCAGTGATCATGCTGACAGTGGGCTGTGATGGTGGTGGTGTGAGCGACATGGCAGAAATTCCACAGAAAACACGAGAACTGCCCGGGGAAGTCTGGCTTATCTTTTCCTACTTCGTCCCTATGCTATGAAGAGGCACCTGCAAGACGCCTCCTCCCTGGCTGCCGGGGTGGTGGTGCAGGAAGTGCTCAGGGAGTCCCAGCATTTTTGCCAGCCAGTCCATGACGTTCATCTCCAGCTCCGTGCACGCAGGACTAGAAGCCTGAAACAGGGGAAGCAGTTCATCTGGATTGCTTCAGGGCACCAAGATGCCCCCACCGGCCCCCCAAACACATCTGTCTCTGCCTTGACCTTCCCTCTGTCTTGTCCCTGGAGAAGGGAGAAGGGACCACTTTCAGGTCCTGTGCTCCATCCCTGCCAGACCAAAAGGGGAAAAGAAAACAGGGCTTTGGTTCATGCCATCCTCAATGAGGTAAATTCTCCTGTGACTCCAAAGCCTTATGGACAAACAGGCCCAGAAACTTCCATTTGGCTTCTATTTGGCTCCGTAAGTCCCTAAAATATCCAACTGAAAAGCATTCTAAAGGCCCGGGGGAAGTTTTAGGACTAAGAAAGAAACCACTTCCTTCTGGAAAAGATAGCAATTCTCCTAGCTTCCAACCCACCGCACCCACCCACCCCTACACACAAACACACACACACACACACACACACCGTATAATAGTCAAGGCTTAAAATACAGAGCTGTTCTAGGAGGATTCTGGCACAATTTAAAGCTGATTGGTGCTTAAGAGCTTATTAAGGGAAGTCTTAGGGAATATCCCTAACCCCTCAAACACAATGTTACCATTAGGTATCAAAGTGCTTAGAGAATGTCACAAACTGGTAATAACCAGATGTCAGTCCAGATCTCATCTCTATCTGTATGAGTTGTGTGGTCTTGGGGAGATAAGTTACTTAAGCCTTAATTTCTTAATTGGCCCCAGAAAATGGGGCCAATACTCATATAGTTTCATAGGGTTAAAGAATAAAGTGAGATCATTTATATAAAGCTTAAGCTCAAAGAGAGTAGCCATCGTTAATATTTACCTTGAAACCCTGTTCAGAAGCCAGGACAAAATATGTCTGTCCCAGGATGTCCCTTCCTGCTATGCCCTCTTTACCACTGGTTATAGCCACAGCCACTGTTACTCACCCAGGTGAATCCCAAGCAGTTGATGGCATCAGCCAGCATGTCTCCCAGCAGTGATGGCCAAGAGGTGAGAGCTGGGTAGTAGGCATGCATATGGGGGCTTTGCCAGTGCACCACCTGGAGGCAGAACATAGACACAGGTGGCACCAGGGGGCAGGTCCCAGGGCTTTCCTCCTCCAGAGACCCTCCCTGGTACGGGGAAGCACCCACTCTAGAGATTGGCTGACACTTTCAAGACAACCAAACAAGTGACACAAATCCATAAAAATAAGACATATTCACAGTTCTTGCTGCCCACATTTCTCCTATTCTAAGCTCACTCATCAGTGGAGCATTTGCACATAGGCAAAGACCGGAAGGGAATATACAAGATGAAAATCGCTATGGGAATCAGAGCTGTGGATTCTGGGTACTCTTTGCATCAGTCTCCAATGCTTAGCCCCCACAGCACTCCTATCCACTAATAAAAGGAAGGGGAGATTGTGCTCTGTAGCAGCAGGTGGCTTATCTCATCCAGTCATTTGCAAAAGGCATCCCTAGTTCCCTGGGCAGGCATGGGCTCAAAGCTGTACTGAGCTTCCCAGTAGAGATGAAGAGAGAAGACCAGAGGATAGAAATGCCAGTCCAAGGATATGGGATCCTGCTTCCAGGTTAACCCTTGAGCCCACAGCTGGACTAACCAGATGAAAGGACGAGCCAGTGGACAGGAAGAACTCCCTACAACAAATCTCAGAAACATTTTTGATGGCTCGTCGGCCCCCTCTGGCTTCATCTCACCAATCTACAAACATGACCCGTTCATATCTGTGATCACATCTTTGAGCAAAGCTGTGTTCCCCAAAGGAAGGCACTTCTCATACAGACACGATGTTCCAAAACCTATTAATTCTTAGAAAGCTACTAAAGGTGCATTTCCTCCATGATCCCCTCCCCAAAACCATGGGACGGTCTCATTCTAGATATTTCACCCTATTGAGAGCCCATGAGATAACATTGTAGTTTATTACTGAGTTATTTCATGTGCACAGATCCCTTTAATCCTTCAAGAGCAAGGACAGTGTTCTGGAGAGTGTGTATAGTAGAAGGAGCGCAAGATTTAAGCCCAAGGACACAGGTTCCAGTCCTACCCGTTGGCTATTAACAAGCTGTATGACCTTGTAGATTGACTGTGAAGCTAATGAATTTAAGCATCAAGGTCCCATGTTTGCATGAGTCTCTTTCAAGATTAATTCTTCATTTTTTTTTTAATTTAAGGAGGTCCCAAATTTTGCATCCAATTAAGACCTCATACAACCAGGATCCTCCTCTGTACCTCTCTTTCTCTCTCTCAACCTCAGTTTCTCGTCATAAAATAAATCCCATCTCATAAAATAAAACATCTGGGGTTGTTGTGTGAATTAGCTTGGGAAGAAATTTGTAAAATGTAAAGCACTAATAATGTTAATGGTAAGCTAATCACATGGTGATAAATGCATCACATCCTGACTTGACTCTTAGGTAACAGACCTCTTCCTCTGAATTTCACCAGGCAGAAGGTGTCATAGGTAATAACAACATCTTCCACTTTCTATGCTTTATCTTATTTAATTCTCACAGTACTCCGATTAGGAGTTTCTACCATCATCCCTATTTTACAGATAACAACTGGGGCTGGCAGAGAGAGACAACATCCCCATGACTGTATACATCTGGTAAGCACAGATGGCAGAAATCCAGGACTGCCTGACTCCAGAGCCCAGCACCTAAGCAGGATGGCACTCTGCCTTCTCCCCCTGCTCTTCTCTCCCTCCCTCCCTTCCTTGGTTTCTCTAACCAAGGTTGGAATTAAGGCAAAAAGAGTTTTTCTTCTTTTGTGTCTAGGGCGTGGCGTGGAGGGGGAAATTAACCCAGTTTTCAATGAGGTGCTGACCCATATGAGAAAGCAAAGGGCCAACTGCTTTCAGGCCAACTCTCAGAGGCTGGTGCAGCCTGAGAGATGAGATGAAAGATTGGGTCTTCGTTATCAATGTGCTTAGTGACAGTATTTTGGAAACCCAGAGAAGGGCTTCCACCTCCTGGCCTTATCAAGAGGCAATTGTCTGTTCTAATAAGATACATGAGATCAGATAAGCTGGAGGAATGCTTATCAAAACAGACAGACCTCTAGGTCCAGAAATGAACCTCTTTAACCACACGCCCAGCAACTGCTGGAATTTTTCAGTCAAATGAATCAGCTCATTTCCACCTCTTCTGACAGTTGCTTTCGGTCTCACTAGCAAATTACGGTTGGTGCCTCCACCAATTACATTTTACAGAATGAAATCCATGAGATAATCTTATCAGGAAACTAGCCTCCCTGGTAGAGCTTTGCTGATATAGAAAATGTCAAACGATGCTTGTGAAATAGGCTGAATGGTCAGAGATGAGCATTTGCCTTTGTACAAATTTGCTATCACTTGCTGTGTTTGAAGACTATCTCGCCCCGGCCTCCAGGTGTACTTCTGGCACATCTAAGTCGAAAACTCTTCGGGGGTGATGGGAGCAAGTGTCAAGGCATGCTGGGGAAGGGCAGCTGGACACATGGGGTTCAAGACAAGCACTCCACGCAGGGAGAACTGTCACTTTGGGAAAATCAACGAACCTGTCTGAGCCTCAGTTTGGGGATAAAACAAGTCAGTCTACAATGTAGCTAATACGGTGCCTGGCACGTGGAGCGCAGTAAAAGGCAGCCCCTCCATGGGAGGAGCACAGTGCACTTGCAGCAGGAGCGCTGGGCACAGCTCCTCACCTGGCGCTTCGGGATACCATCACAGCCCACGGCGGCCCCAGCACAAGCCCCAGGCAGCAGCCAGCCTCTGCCAGCTCCCTTGCCCCCCTCGCGCTGTCGCTAGGCTGTGCCCCTTGTCCCTGAGAGTATAGATGACTCAGGGGGAGCTCCTCCCTACTCCTGAAAAGCAGATCCATCAGATATCCCTTGGTCAGGAAGGATATAGCTCCCACTTCAGAGGGGAAAGTGACTGGGACTCACTTGGCTTCCTGGCCCCCCAAGCTGACAATCAGAATGCCGTCAGAGGTGGGTGTTCTTGGCTTCCCTGGTTCCCTTTGGCACATATCAGGATTCCATAGGAGAGCCCCCAGCTCTGCCAACAGGAGCACCAGGAACTAACTCCCACCACCCACTCCATCCTGTGCTCCCCACAGTCATCCTTCCCCCTCTGGCCCAATTTTCACCACTCATCTTATCCCATCAGATCTCCACCCTTCTGTCAGACAGGCCCTAGGATGTAGTTCTTACTCCCTAGCCAATTCTACAGGTCAGTCCTGGCACCAGAAACCTAACTTCAGTCCAAGTCCTGGCCCTCCACGTGCCCAGGAGACAGGCTGGGATGTTGGTGGTCTGGAGCCTGGGGGTCATTTCACGTTTACTCAAAGCAGGGTTTCCAGGCCTAGCGCCCACCCTCCTCCACACCAACATCCAGAATCACCCTGAGGTGACTGCATCTCACCCCAGGCATGATGATTCGCTCAATGTCCCCAAAGATGCTGTCCCAGCTGTCGGGCTCCACGGGCGCGCTCTCAGGCAGCTGGGCTCGCAGGTAGCCAGGCCTCACGTCCGGAGTCACCCGCCGCTCCCGAACAGTGGTTAGGTACTGGCAGATGTAGTCCACCATCTCCTTTCCTAAAAGAGAGGCAGAGAGGCCAGCCTCATGTCCCGTGACTGGGCCTGGCTAACCCACGCCCATCGCCCTTGGGTTAGGGCCAGAGACTTGGTGAGGAAGGAGATGGATTCATGGGCTGAGTCAGGGAGGGTCTGACCTCCAGCACACAGCTTGTCTTCAATTTAAAAATTAAGAGGTGTGCAAAGGAGTGAATGAATGAGGCAGAGAGTATGTGACTATATAAATGAACAAGGGGAAAAAATTCCAAGGCCTCAAACTCTAAAACCAAGGTAAAAAAGTGAGAGTTAGTTGCTCAGTTGCTTTGCAACCCTGGGCTTCCCTGGTGGCTCAGCTGGAAAAGAATCCGCCTGCAATGAGGGAGACCTGGGTTTGATCCCCGGGTTGGGAAGGTCCCCTGGAGAAGAGAACGGCTACCCACTTCAGTATTCTGGCCTGGAGAATTCCATGGACTGTATAGTCCATGGGCTCACAGAGTCAGACATGACTGAGCGACTTTCACTTTGCAACCCTATGGACTATAGCCTACCAGGCTCCTCTGTCCATGGGATTTCCCAGGGAAGAATACTGGAGTGGGTTGCCATTTCACCAAGGTAAAGTATTTATTTTTCCTCCCCTTCCCTTCTCCATATCAATCCTGAACAACTCTCCCACCTTTCTTTTTCTTTTCAAAAAACAGAGTATGTATTTATTCATCACCTTAGAGGTTCAGTATAAATACTGTGGTTCTTTCTAACCAGAAATTACACACATACACACACACCCACACACAGACCCCTATACTCTTTGTTGGCACAAATGGCAAGCTTCCACACCAGGTTCTGATAAAAGATTTAAAAATTCTATTAGTTCACCATTTCCACTGGACCATTAATTCCTCACATTTTTGGACCTGTGAACATCTTTGAGAATCTGATTAAAACTGTAGGTTTATACACATATGATTTTGTGTATAATTTCTGAGGTGCATAGACTCCCCAAAGTACAACCACAGGCCCAGACTAAGAATGCTGGACTAGGCTGAAATCTTGGGGAAATGCAGGACTATGTCTTAATCAACTTATCTCCCTCAGTTCCGTCTCCACCAACACCTCAGTGCCTGGAACAGTTTTCAGATGCTCAAAAAATTTTGTCAAATGAACAAATAAAATAAGGAAGAAAATGCAGACCTTATAAAGCTAATGTGGGATACGATTAACCAAAGCAACAATTATTATGAAAGATTCTCCTTTACATGTTTTCCAGATAATCTAGAAACAAATTTTATGTGTTTCATACATAGATAGATTTCATGTCTTAAGAGTCAAATCATGTCCCCTTTTTCTTATATCTACTTACAGTGAATAACCAAGAAGAATGAAATCTGTAATAGGAAAATGTGGTATGCTGATTGAATATTATACATGTTATAAATCTTCTCAAATTCTACTCTAAGACTTCACTGTAGTCTTTCCCTATTTTTTTCTTAACTGCAATCATACCCACCCAAACGTTTGATCCCTGAACAAGTGTGATATGTTCAAGAGGTATACTTCATTAAATGAGGATTTAACAGGGATAAAAAAAAATAAGAAAGAAAAACACCCAAGTCAAATATTGAAGTCACTGCAAATTATCTTTCTTCCCTTTCATTTCTGCAGAAAAGGGTCTCTATCTTCAGAGCCTCTGTCTCTTTGTGTCTGTCATTGTCTCTCTCCCTCTCTGTCTCTCTCAGTATCTATCATTCCTCCTTAGGACTCCCTAGGCTCCTTTCTGCCTGCAACAGAGAAAGAGAAAGAAGGAAGGAGAATCTGATGTCTTCGCAATGCATCAGCTCACGAAAAATTCTTATGAACAGAACTAGCCCCAGACAAAACTGTGAAAACTCCCAGTACTTCTCTCTTCTTTGTGCTCTCCTCCAACCCTCCCATGGCCTGATGCCTCTCGTGATTGCAGCAGCATCCCCCCAGTGCTCTGACAGCCTTGGACCTAGCCCTCCACTTGTCCAGGGACTGTATGGAATATTTTTGTGTTCCACACACAGGATAAATGTCCACAGGAACCTGCTCTCGGCTGAATGCCTTTGGAAAGCAATGGAATAAGTTAATGTCCACTGAAATGCAGACATGTCTACTTAGTGAGTTATGTCTGGGTAGACAAGAGGAAAAGTTGGATTTTAATATTAGACCATGACTTACTGCAGAATAACTTACTAGTGGGGATGAGGATATAAACACTTATAAAAAGAGAAATTATAAGCAACTACCTATTTCCCTTCTTAGGACAGCCACGCCTGAAAAACAGGATAACCATCTGGTTTTGCTCATCACACAAGGTTTGAGAGACAGTAGGTACTCTTTAAATATGGAATGAATGACTAAATGAAAGAACTCTCCAGGCAGAGTCACACAGAGAGAAACAGGAAGAAAGATGAGATTTTTGCAGTGACTGCAGAATACTAAGAGGAATTCTTTTCTCTTTCAGAAAATGAATGATCCCCTTTTTCCCATTTAGTGGATCAGAAATCCAAATGCCCTATTCTGTGGGAAAGTGGAAAGGAAGAACGTGGCTCAGCAGTGTGGATGTCCATGAGATTCGGTGCCTGAGAGGGATGATGAACAAGAGGCTGGGAAAAGTTTTAAACTCTGATCCCACATTCCCTTCTCAGGAAAAATTTTGCAGAAGCCAACTCTCAAGAGTCAGCTCTAATGCTCCAGTCAAAAGACACCCCAACATCTAAGCAGCTGTTTCTAGAAGAGTGGCCACAGGGAAAAGGCCAGGGACACCCGTGCTCACCTCTCTCTCTGTACTCCTCAGGTTCCATCATATCGCTCGGGCTCAGGGCTGGCTCCTTCTTGCAGAGGACACAGTAGAGGATGCGCTCCTGGGTAGCCCTCTGTGCACTCTGTATTTAAAGGGTTCTCCTCTCTTCCCCCCTTAGCTCCACCCCTCAATGTCTCTTTCTCTAGGTTTAATTAATTCCACCCCTTCTTCCCCTAGTCCTTGATGGGAGCAGAGACCACAGCTTTAGCCGGTCCAGAGACCTAGGATAAAAGGCATGTCTAATTAAACAGCGCACTTAGCAGGCAGCCTCCAGGTGGATATGGTAAAGAGCCCTCTTTTCTTTCTGCCCCTGGCTTCATACAGTGGAGGACGAGCCTCACACAAAGCTCCCGGCTCTGTAGCCCAGAATGAAGCCAAGCAGGTGCCGAGTAAGTAGCAAAGGTTATTAGCATCGTTCTTGCCATGGAGTCCCCATCTGAGGCCAGGAGGGAGAAACAGCACTTACAGGGATGCTGTTCTGCTGGCCACACGGGTGCTCAGGAACAGGCAGATGTTATCATCTAATACGATGGATTTTTTTTTCTATTATTACTACATAATACTTATTGCTGTAGCGATAAGAAAACAGATAAGCAAAAAAACCAAAAATGGAAACATCACTGAGACTTAACCCTTGAAGTACTTAAACGGCTGTGAGCGCCTGTGCTTGGAAAGAGACATGTTGAAACAGCTGTGGAGGAGGGGAAAGTAAAATGTGTAAAAAGTGATCAAATGCTTTCAGGTGTCAGAGAGAACAGTCCGTTTGTTTCCCATCTTCACTTCCCCTGTCTCCCTGGTGGAGTCTGATGGTTACTCCTCTCACGGCAGGGCCCCTCATGCTCCTCCTTCCTGCTCTCTGGCTGCTTGTCTCCTCCGACTGGCCTTTAAAGTGTGGGCATGCTTCAGGGGATTGCCCTCCCCTCATCCTTCTTTCTAGGTGGCCTTATCCATTTCTGTGACTTCCCCCATTTCCATGGCTTTAAATGTTAACAGCTGAGGGACTTCCTGGTGGTCCAGTGGCTAAGACTCTACACCCCCAGTGCAGAGGGCCCGGAGTTCCATCCCTGGTCAGGGAACCAGATTCCACACGCCACAGCTAAGAGTTCGCATGCCTTAATGAAGATGGACAATCCCACGTGCTGCAACTAAGATTCGGTGCAGCCAAATTAAAAATAAATAAACAAATATTACCAAGTGATATTCTTATAGATAAAGACCCCATGTCAGATTCATACCAGGAGGCCCTCCCAGGCTTCTGAGTTCAAAACCCTTACATTCAACTGCCTACCAGAAAAATCTTCTGGCGTGGCTCTTAGGCATGGCAAACTTAACATGATACAAAATTGAATTTTAGTCTTTCCCTAAAAATCTGCTTCTCATTCAATCTTCCCCATCTCAGTTCATTATATCTCCATCTATCCATCTATTCAATAGAATATAATAAAAGGGAGTGAGCTATTGATAACAGCTACAACATGGATAAACCTTGAAAACACTACGTTAAGTGAAAGAAGGTAGTTATACAGGACTACATATTATATGATACTATTTACATGTCATGTCCAGAATAGTCCAGTTTGTAGAGACAAAAGGTAGAGTATCAGCTACCAGAGGTTGACAGCTTAGGGAAATAGGGTGCGGTTTATGGGTTTTTTATTTTTTTGGAGGAGGGGATGATTTTTTGGAAAGATTAAAATGTTTTAAAAATTTTGTAATGGTTACACAAATCTGTGAATATACTAAATGCATTGAATTGTATACTTTAAATGGGATTTACTATGACAAAGGAGACAAGAATATACAAGGGAAAAAAAAAACAGTCTCTCCAATAAATGGTGCTGGGAAAACTGAACAGCTACATGTAAAAGATGAAATTAGAATATTCTCTTATACCTTGTGCATTAGTCACTCAGCTGTGTCCTCTTTGTGACCCCATGGATGACAGCCCTCCAGGCTCCTCTGTCCATGGAATTCTCCAGGCAAAAATACTGGAATGGATTGCCATTCCCTTCTCCAGAGTATCTTCCCAACCCAGGTATCGAACTGCAGGTAGATTGTTTACCACCTGAGCCACCAGGGAAGCCCAGAGGAATAAACTCAGAATGGATTAAAGACCTAAATGTAAGACCAGAAACCATAAAACTCACAGAAGAAAACATAGATGGAACACTCTCTGACATAAATTTTAGCCATATTTCTTTGGATCTGTCTCTTCAAGCAAAGGGAATAAATGGAAAAAATAAACAAATGGAAACTAATTAAACTGAAAAGCTTTTGCACAGCAAAGGAAACCATCAACAAAATGATAAGATACCTACTGAATGGGAGAAAGTGCAAATGATTTGATCAATAATGGGCTAATATCCAAAATACATAACATAAAGAAACCCCTAATTTAAAAATGGGCAGAAAACCTGAATAGACATTTTCCCAGAGAAGACACTGAGATGGCCAATAGGCCCAGGAAAAGATGCTCCACTTCATTATGCAAATCAAAACCACAAAGCAGTATCACTTCACATCAATCAGAATGATTATCATCAAGAAGTCCACAAATAAAAAATGCTGGAAACGGTATGGAGAAAAGGGATCCCTTCTATACTATTGATGGGAATGGAAATTGGTGCAGCCACTATGGAAAACAGTATGGGATTCCTTAAAAAAAAAAAAAACTAACTAAAAATAAAGCTACCACATGACCCAGCAATTCCACTCCTACACATATATCTGGAAAAAATGAAAACTCTAATTTCAAAAGATATATGTACCTCAGTGTTCACAGAAGCACTATTTGCAAAAGATAAGACATGGAAACAATCCAAGTGCCCATCAACAGATAACCTGGTTCAAGATGGAATATTACTCAGCCATAAAAGAATGAAAATTTGCCATTTGCAGCAACATGGATAGACCTAGAGAATATTATGCTTAGTGAAATAAGTTGGAGAAAGACAAATACTACATGATATCACTTATATGTAGAATAAAAAAATAAACTAGTAAATATAACAAAAAAGGAAAAATAAATAGGAGGATTTAAAGTATGCTGCTGCTACTGCTAAGTCGCTTCAGTCTGACTCTGGGGTCGCACAGTCTGATTCTGTGCGACCCCATAGATGGCAGCCCACTTGGCTCCTCCGTCCACGGGATTCTCCAGGCAAGAATACTGGAGTGGGTTGCCATAATAAAGCTGTTGATGAAGCACGAGGAAGTGGAGGAGGAGCAGGAAGAGAAAAACCTCAGGAACATAAGGTCTTTGATGAATAAATGTCCTAGTAGATTTGGATCCAGTGATATTGTCAATAGTATAAATTTTTCACAAGAGTAGGAAAAACAATAATATTGACAGTGATAATAGCTGACATTTATTGAGCACACCAAAACTGGTTAGGACGTTTCAATGACAAACTATGAGTTATTTTTCTCTTCAAGTGTTACTTCTGCTCCTTCTCTTTCATTCTTCTACAACTCCAATTACGCCTATGTTAAACTTTTTAACCAGTATCTGTGTACGTATACATACATAGTATATATTACATAATATGTGTTATATAAATTAATATATTTTATATTGTTTTGTTTCCCATCTTCTTTTCCCTCTGAGTTTCAGTGTGGCAATTATCCTCTATCTTTGACTTTTCTCTTCAGATGTATCTAATGTGATGATAAACCTGGTTATTGATTTTTCTGATGTCAGTTATTGTGTATTTTTCAGTTATAGAATTTCCATTTGGTATTTTTCCCCCCATAATTCTTATATTCAACAGAGGACACACCCAGGACATATAAAGAACATGCAAAGATCAACTTTAAAACTCCTAGAGGAGAACATAGGCAGAACACTCTCCGACATACATCACAGCAGGATCCTCTATGACCCACCTCCCACAATATTGGAAATAAAAGCAAAAATAAACAAATGGGACCTAATTAAAATTAAAAGCTTCTGCACAACAAAGGAAACTAGAAGCAAGGTGAAAAGACAGCCTCCAAAATGGGATGAAGCAACTGACAAACAACTAATCTCAAAAATATACAAGCAACTCCTGCAGCTCAATTCCAGAAAAATAAACGACCCAGTCAAAAAATAGGCCAAAGAACTAAATAGACATTTCTCCAAAGAAGACATACAGATGGCTAACAAACACATGAAAAGATGCTCAACATCACTCATTATCAAAGAAATGCAAATCAAAACCACAATGAGGTACCCTTTCACGCCAGTCAGACTGGCTGCTATCCAAAAGTCTACAAGCAATAAATGCTGGAGAGGCTGTGGAGAAAAGGGAACCCTCTTACACTGTTGGTGGGAATGCAAACTAGTACAGCCACTATGGAGAACAGTGTGGAGATTCCTTCAAAAACTGGAAATAGAACTGCCTTATGACCCAGCAATCCCACTGCTGGGCATACACACCGAGGAAACCAGAATTGAAAGAGACACGTGTACCCCAATGTTCATCGCAGAACTGTTTATAATAGCCAGGACATGGAAGCTGCCTAGATGTCCATCAGCAGATGAAGGGATAAGAAAGCTGTGGTACATATACACAATGGAGTATTACTCAACCATTAAAGAGAATACATTTGAATCAGTTCTAATGAGGTGGATGAAACTGGAGCCTATTATACAGAGTGAAGTAAGCCAGAAAGAAAAACACCAATACAGTATACTAACGCATATATATGGAATTTAGAAAGATGTTAATGATAACCCTGTATGCGAGACAGCAAAAGAGACACAGATGTATAGAACAGTCTTTTGGACTCTGTGGGAGAGGGAGAGGGTGGGATGATTTGGGAGAATGGCATTGAAATATGTATAATATCATATATGAAACGAATCGCCAGTCCAGGTTCGATGCAGGATACTGGATGCTTGGGGCTGGTGCACTGGGATGACCCAGGGGGATGGTACGGGGAGGGAGGAGGGAGGGGGGTTCAGGATAGGGAACATGTGTATACCCATGGAGGATTCATGTTGATGTATGGCAAAACCAATACAATATTGTAAAGTAATTAACCTCCAATTAAAATAAATAAATTTATATTTAAAAATAATAATAAAAGACAGTATACCCAATACAAAAATAGATAACAAATTTGAACAGGTACTTCTTCAAAGAGGATATCTAAACAGTCAATAAATGTACAAAAGCTGTTCAATCTCATTAGTAATCAGGGAAAAATAAACTAAAACCACAATGGCATATTACCCCAAAGCCCAAAGGGCTAACATGAGGAAGACAGCAAATATTAAGAGCAATTGGAACTCATACACTCAGGTCAGGGCACAAATTTAACATGTATCCTGGAAAATATTCTCTCATATTATCTTCCATAGCTAAACATATATATACATATGCTAAAAAAAAAAAAGTGTTCACTTTCAAGTAATTAACCAACAAAAATACTCTTATATGATCAACATAAGAATGTGCAAGAATGCTCACAGAAGCAATATTTGTAACAGGTAAACACTGGATTCAAATGGTCATCCATGCTATGGGTAAATACATTTGGATATGCCAAGAGTACATACAGTATACTTCCATTATGTGAAGTACAAGCTTATGCAAAATAAATACTTGATGTTATGAGACAGGATAGTACCTACCCTTTACAAAGAGTGCCTGGAAGGAGACTCAGAGTCTTCTGAGATCCTAGTTTTATTTCATTTTCTTATCTGGATGCTGGTTACATGGGGGCTTTTAATGTGTGAAAATTCATTGAGCTGAAACTTAGGTTTTCTTTATTTTTCTATATGTGTGTTATACTTCCAATAAAACTTAAGAATCACATTTTATTAGGGCTCTCTCCCATAGTTGGTTGTTGTATTCTTTTACATGTATACTAGCAGGTAAATTCTTTTTCTTCTAGCATGCCACCCCAAAATGGGTATTCACTCTGTTTTGTCGGAATCTATGAGGTTCTGTTAATTAATGAGTTTTTGTGGGGACCTTCCCGGCGTCTCAGGGATAAGACTCAGTGCTTCTCATGCAGGGGGCATGGGTTAGATCCCTGGTTGGGGAACCAAAATCCCGCATGCCATGTGGCGTGGCCAAAAAAAAAAAAAAAAATTAATGAGATGTTGTAAAAGACAGTTAATGAAAGCAGTATATAGGATGCAAGGTGTTATTATTAATATTTATCAGTGTTTTAAGAGGCAACCTCTTGTTCCATGGTCTCCTCCTTCTCCACTGGGATTAGGTACATAGCCTAGACTCCTTTCCCACTATTCTCATTTTTTTCCATGTACTTGTATTGGCATGGGAACACTGGCATTCCTTACTGCTCTTAGTAGCTATGTAAAGTATGCAAAAATAAATAAAATTTTAAAACCTACATGAATGGTTGGTTTGTTACAGTTTTCAATCTCTTACCAAATTTTAAAATTTAAACTATCATTTTCTTGAACATAATAAACATAGTTTTTTTTTAAATTGCTGCTGAATGATATAAAAGAAGACATGACTACATGTTCTTAGAAAGTAAGACTCAACACCACAAAGATATCAATTTCCCCCAAATTAATTTACAAATTTAACACAACCCCAGTGAAAACACCAACAGGTTCTTAGGGTGTTCTGTTTTGAATTCAGTAGCCATTTTTACTGGAGAAGGCAATGGCACCCCACTCCAGTACTCTTGCCTGGAAAATCCCATGGATGGAGGAGCCTGGTGGGCTGCAGTCCATGGGGTCACTAAGAGTCAGACACGACTGAGAGACTTCACTTTCCCTTTTCACTTTCATGCATTGGAGAAGGAAATGGCAACCCACTCCAGTGTTCTTGCCTGGAGAATCCCAGGGATGGGGGAGCCTGGTGGGCTGCCGTCTGTGGGGTTGCACAGAGTCGGACACGACTGAAGCGACTTAGCAGCAGCAGCAGCAGCAGCCTTTTACAATTAATAAGGAAAAATGAATAAACTAAAATAATGAGGAAAACTCTATAAGAGTAATAAGAAAGTTCTGCTCTTATGAAGAAGGTATTAAAATACTTTATGAAGCTTTAGTAAGTAAAACAATGCAACACTGGTATATGAAGAGACAAAAAGAACAAATAATTAAAGACATACAATAAACATGGCAACTCAGATAAGGAAGGTGCTTAAACAATGGGTAGTCATCCAGAAAAAAAAATAATAAGTTGTATCCAATCCTCTCACCATGTACCTTGATAAGTTCCAAAAGAATTTAAAATATAAATGTAAAAAATAAAAGCAAAAAATTACATGAAACCATGACTGTAATCGAAGTAACACTTTCACGTGTGCTAAGTTGCTTCAGTCACGTCCAACTCTTTGCAACCCCACGGACTATAGCCCACCAGGCTCCTCTGTCCATGGAATTCTCCAGGCAAGAATTCTGGAGTGGGTGGCAATGTCCTCCTCCAGGCCCAGGGATCAAACCTGCATCTCTTATGTCTCCTGCATTGGCAGATTCTTTATCACTAGCACCACCTGGGTATATGCATATGTCCGAGGTCATCAACTTATTAATATATACATTAAATATATAATGCATTTTTGATATGTCAATTACATACCAACAAAGCTGTTAAAAAAAAGGAAGATGAGGGGCTTCCCTGGTGACTCAGTGGTAAAGAATCCGCTTGCCAAAACAGGGATCAGGTTCGACCCCTGATCCAGGAAGATCCCACATAATACAGAGCAACTAAGCCCATGAGCCACAATTGAGCCTGTGCTCTAAAGCCCATGAGCCACAACAACTGAGCCTGTGCAGCCCAGAGCCATGACTACTGAAGCCCCGCACAGCCAATAAATAATTTTTTTAAGAAAAAGATGAAAATTACATGAAGAAAATTTAGATGCTTTTCTAGCTATGGCTCAAAAGCCAGAAATTATACATTCAACTGTATTTTAAAAGAAACACCCATAAGGAAAGTAAAAGACAGTGAAAAACTGAGGAAAACGACTTGCAGTACATACTACAAGAGCAAGAAGAAAAAGGCCAACATTCTGATAGAAAAGATTGGGCAAAGAACAGTAAGAGAAATCAGCGTAAAGGAAAATACAAAACCCATAAGTGAGAAAATCAACTTAAATCTATACTCAGCTACTACATTGTGCTTATCAGAATAACACACTCTGCTAATACAGTCTGTGGGCAAGCCGAAAGCAAAACAGGTGCTCCCATTGAAAGAGAGGTGGCAGGGCAATCTGGAAATATCTGTAAAACTGCAAACGTACTTGCGCTTGGCCCACCTCTTCCGCTCTAAGACATCCCTGTACACCTGTGAAATGACAAGCATACAAGAGGATTCTTTGCAGGAGAGTATGTAGTAGCAGAAGATCGGAAACCATCAACTGTCCGTGACTAGGAAACTAATTAAACTAAGGCACATGCGCAGTGCAGCTCTCCAGAAAAAGGAGCAGGCTCCAAGGGAGGAGGAAAACAGCACAGTACGGAACAGAGTGTACCATTTATGAAAAAATGGGGGAAATGAGAATGCAGCATGTATTTGCTTTTATGCGGCTCCCTGCAAAAATTGAAATGATTAATAAATAATTAATCATGCTAGTTACCTGGAATAGGAGTTGAGCAGATCGGCCTGGAGGTAAGAAGAGGATTTGCACAGCTGCCTTTTATAACTTTTATTTTTACTGTGTTTGTTTACTTTCTTATTTAATGAGCATTTACTACCTATTTTAATTAAACTAAATTTTTTTAAAGATGTCATTATAATAAAATGTAACTTTCTTGGGACTTCCCTGGTGGTCCAGTGGTTAAGAATCTACCTTTGACTGCAGGGGATATGGGTTCGATTCCTGGTCAAGGAACTAAGGTCCCACATGCCGTGGGGCAACTAAGGCCGAGCACCGCAACTACTGAGCTCACGCACCCTAGACCTCCATCTCACTTGCCATACTCACACTCACAGTGTACACCTCCTTATAACTCCATGTATAGACTCATCACATACACACACCTCACACTTAAGACATGTGACATTTAAAAATTTAATCATACTGCACTCTAGGATGGAGAAGGCAATCGCACCCCACTCCAGTACTCCTGCCTGGAAACTCCCATGGACGGAGGAGCCTGGTGGGCTGCAGTCCATGGGGTCGCTAAGAGTCGGATGCGACTGAGCGACTTCACTTTCGCTTTTCACTTTCATGCATTGGAGAAGGAAATGGCAACCCACTCCAGTGTTCTTGCCTGGAGAATCCCAGGGACGGGGGAGCCTGGTGGGCTGCCGTCTATGGGGTCACACAGAGTCGGACACGACTGATGTGACTTAGCATCAGCAGCAGCAGCAGCACTCTCAGAAAAGAATTTGTTTAACATTCTAATGGCTGCATTATATTCTACCATATGCATATACTGGAATCTTCCACCAATCCTGTATCTGGACAATTAAGTTTGGGGAATTTTATTTGTTGCTATTAATAGGATTAAAATAGAACATTTTGCCCAGTGAGATATTTCTTTCAATAAATTCCTAGAAGTAGAATTGCTGAGTAAAAGAGTTTTGGTGGGTTTTGCAAAATGCCTTCCAGGAAGAGTAAGTGTATCAATGTTTCCCCATCTCTCCACACATAGGTACAGTGAGTTCTGTACCTTCTTTTAGATGTGAACAGATTATATAAAGTTATAGTAATAACTTGTTACTTTATACAATTTGCTGTTTAGAATGTTTTAATTTCTGCTTAAAAGAACTGAGATGTGATGTCTTCCACATTTGTCTGAATTTAGGAAAGTAAGAAGTTTAGTGGTGTGTGCCTTAAAGCCAGGCAACAACATAAATAAGACCCTAGAACTCCAACTTCACTGAGAAACTCCACAAAGAAATACTATGCTTGTCTGATGAACGGGGGAAGTGTGAACTGCATATAAAGTGGGGAAACTGCCACCAAGGAAACGAGATTTTACTGGAAACAAAGGAATTAGTAGGACTGAAGACAGAGAGCTATGCCCTCCAAGGAACTGCTCAGAACTGAGGAGTTGGTTTCACTGTCAGCCGTGTAATGAAAGGGGATTGCTGTGCCCACAGTGACGGTATTTTGCCCCCTGAGCAGCACTGGGCACAGATGTGACACCGACGTAGGCCAGGTCCAGTCTAAAAGAGGTTACATGATGGGAGGGAAAAGGAAGTCCAGCTTCCTCCAGGGAGCAACTAGTTGTACAAAGAGCAAACAAGCTTAGTCGTTCACTGGGGAAGGTAGCATAAGGATGGAGTGGATGGACACACCCCCTTAGGACAGTAGAAAATCATATGCAGTTTTAATACATATGATGTGGTTCAATCTTCACAACCTAGTGAAAGCCATTTTCTGTCTCATCCTTGAGAAACTTAGTCTCAAGGAAATTAAAATACTTGGCTAAAATTACACAAAATAATAATCAAAGAGACCAGGATCTGAACCCAGGATTATCTGCTCCAATATCCATAGTCTTTCTATCACAACAGGCTGCTTCTCTCAACTTTGGTATCTGTGGCTTTTAAGACACCAGAGCTTTAGGGTCAGGACTAGTGAAATTTTAATTTTTGGAGGTTTTGCTATAAATGCTTCTGAATGTTTGAATACATATCACATGCAATAATCTAAACATTCATTGTCCTTTCAAATACAATTCAAAACACAACTGTAAAATATCAAAAGAAAAATGTAGTGCAAGAATGGGAAAAAATTACCTTGAGTAGTATATTACATCTTCTAAAAACAGTAAGTATGGAAATGAAAACTTTTTCTAATTATCTGGGAAAGTATATATGATAAAAAGGAGATAGTATTCAACTAAAAGAGAAAAAGATTCAAGCTGTAAATTAAAACTTCATTCCACCTTATATATAGGCTCCTTGAGTATTACACTGATATAATACTCTAACTCAGCCTGGCATTGGGGTTGCACATAATACTTAGTAAACATGTATTGACTGAGACAATTTTAAAAAGCTTTTTTTAAGTCAGACACTGGGGGAAAATATTTACCACCAGCAAAAGATTAGTTTGCAGAAAAAATATTAAACTTCAACAAATCAATAAGAAAAATACATAGTAAATAACAGGACATGAACTAGCAATTCACAGAAGAATAAATGCTAATGGACAAGAAACAGGGAAAAAATGTTCAGCCTCACTAATAATAGGGAATTACAAATAATGAGAACAATTTCAGACCAATGTACATTGGAAAAATAGTGTAATAAAATCATGTGTTTGTTAGATGTGGGGAAGTGAGAATTCTCATCTCTATTCAGAGCCACTCTGGAAAGCAACTGGACAATGTCTGGTAAAACTGCTGACCCATCATCTAACAATTCCATTTTCTGGAAAAACCTAGCACATGCACGTACATACAAAGATAACAAACATATGAGGCTATTCACTACAGTATTATTTATAACAGCCCAAAATAGTGACATATCTATACATAAAACAAAGAATAAATACACATGGTATACAGTAAGTCCCCTACACACAAATGAGTTCCAAGAGCAACTTCGTAAGTCCAACTTGTTTCTAAGTCCAACAAAGTTAGCCGAGGTACCCAACTAACACAATAGGCTATACAGTACTGCACTGTATAGTACAGTTCATAATACTTCTCACACAGATCATATGTATATAGAAAACAAACACAGAAAATAAAACATTTTTAATCTTACAGTATTGAAGTGCAGTAGTACCGTACAATAGCTGGCATACAGGGGCTGGCAAGAATGTTTGCATCTTTGAAAGTCTGCATCTTGAAGACTCATGTGTACGGGACTTATTATATCCGTATTTAATTTTATATAACAGTCAAAATGAATGATTAGATATTCAGATATGAATTAATGTCTAAAATGTTAACAAACTGAAAAAGTTGATATGCAGAATGACGTATAAAATGATAACTTTAACAAAGTTTAAGAACCACAGAAAACTCTACCCTATGTTTATGAAATTTGGTATGAAGAAAAAGCATGAAAATGTAGGTAGAACAAAACATCTCAACCTCAGGACAGTGGCTGTCTTTTAGGAGAGGGATGAGATGAAAAGGGGGGATAAAGGAACTTAACTACATCTGTAAGATTCAGTTTCTTAACAGAAAAGATTTGAATCAAAGGTAATTTTAAGATTTATTAAATTTTGGTGTAGGTACATGGATGTTTGTTATTCTCCATGCCCTTCTATATGTTTTGAAGCTTTTATTAAAACAACAAATGAGTACTGAATTTTATCTAACAAAAGTAGTAAGCATTCTTAGCATACTTCAGCATTTGATGCCAAGAGTCTATTATACGCAGAGGAAAAGTTTGGAAGTAGTCACTTCTCTGGCACACCGAAATATCTTATAAAGAGAGAATACAGGTTCATTTAGGTGTAAGCTTTCTTAATGTATGTTATTTTTCTATAGTAAAATATGCAAAAGCAAATTAAACTTAATTCTTGAGTATAATGATGGCAAGTATAGGATAAATATGAAAAATAGTAATACAAAAGTTAATGCTTTACTGACTTTAATCTGGCATACAAGAAAAATATTTTCTTATAGAAAAACAAAGGAGACATTAAAATTCATAAAATTCAAAATTGTAATCCATGTAATTATAATCCATAAGACTAGAATGATATTTATTTACATATACACAGAAAACATATTACATATTAGCCATGCACATGAGATCAAAACCACTCAAATGAAAAACTGAGTAAGCAGTTAACAGAGAATACTGGACAGAACCACAGAGATCAGGTCAGAATTTTTCCAGGAGGAAAACAGTAGTTTTGGGGAGAATTACAATATTTATCTAAAAATGAAGAGTCCCAAGAAATATATCCAAATTATATTTACTATTTGATTATTATTAAAGTGAATCTTTTAAAAGGAGCTCAGGGTATCAAAATGATGTAAAAAACTATAAGACTCTATATTTGGAAAACAGTTTCAATAAGTCACAAAAATATTGATATCAAAAATTTTCATTTGGAATCAGAGGTATATTTTCCATTATAAATTGTACAGAGTAATCTGAGACTGAATTCAGAGCTTACGTCAAACTGAGTCCATGTGCACTGAGATGTTCTCATCTAACATAGAGAAAGCAAACAGCAAACACCATTCAAAACTACAAGAGCCTAGTTATCTATAATGAAATCCAACCACAGTAAATATGACTTAATGAAATAACGAATATATTAGTTAGCTCATTCCTCAGTTGATCTGACATGATGGAAGGAGATATTTACTCAGTAGAAGCTAGGTGAATACAAATTTTTTTTTTCTGTTTGCTATATAAGCCTGAGCACTGATGCCTTGGGAACCCATCCATATGGATATAAAGGTTCCAATTGTTTTGTGACTTTATCTGAAAAGGGTTTTCTTCTTGATACACTTTGATTTTTCAGGTATTAAGACACAAAGAAATTTTATAGATTTTTATCTGGAAGAAACTTTGTATGGAGTAATAAAAAAAATAATATCAGCATAAAGCATCTGTGAATATGTCTGTCAACTCATCAGTTCCTGTTATGTGCAAGGGTTTCTTCTAGTTTTCAATGAATAATATCATAAATGACTATGCTGAAGAAACATGCTGGCACAGATTTTTTTTTAGCAATATGTTTTGAATATATTTTGTATACAGATCTTTTTGCTAAAAAACATGGGTAGTCCAAATTAAATGGGATTTCACATTTATTTCCTTTGGTCTCCAGCTGTTATTTTGAATGTCACAGAAGAAAGCTCTCCAAGTGCCAACCCTCAACTATCATAGAAATCCAGAGCTAGAGTAAACGAAAAACTATCTTGCTGTTGATATTAGGAAAGATTGACATTAGAAAATAACTTCTAATAAAAATAAATCACATCACAAGCCCTTTGGGGAAGTAATTGAGGAATAAATAAATGAAAATTAATTGAGAAGTACAGTCTCTGCAGATACCAGTTGTCAGAAGAGGCTTTCTGAAATCACCACCAATCAACCTAGAATTTATCATCCCAGAGTTATAGCAACTCTACACAGTGAAGTCTTAATTAAGTAATTAGGCAATCAAGACATGTAATGAACTCAGTGTCTAGATAGTACCTAACCAGTACTATTTCAGATGCATGGGAAAGAAATTAATGCATTACCAGGAGTTAATTCATCAGGCCCTAACCTTTAGGACATTAGGGTTTGATTCTGCAAGGGTTTGATTCTCTCACAGAACCCTAGTTGAGAAGGGCTGCTCAAGAAGGTGTCTATTCATTTAAAATCAGTATCTCATTCCTTTCATGAAAATATAAACAAAACATCCTTAACCCAACGCAAAAATTAATATCACCAGGCATCTTTGTTTCTCACACAAATACTGCAAATGTGGATTGTTTTCTAAAAGAGAAAATAAGGAAGGTGTTCATTTACACATAAATGGAAATAATCAGCTATCAATGTGGCAACCTGATGACCATTAACTATAAATCCATCATCATGTACTAGAAACACATTAAATGTGGATTGCCGAAAATTTTTATTATTAATATTTTATTCTCAGTTCTTTTAAATCTCTGCCCATAACACCACTGAGAATAAGTAGAATACAAGGCTTTTCCAGCCCACTTCAAAACAGAAGCTAAAAAGAGAAAAGAAAAAGCATACCCTTTTCTAGTTATAAATTCTTGTCCAAGTTTTTATTTTATAGTACAGTGAATCAGGCATAGATGATTGAGCAATAAAAGTCCAACAGATTCCGAAAAAAGTAGGCTTCCCCCAAAGTCACAGCCTCCTGTACAATATTGTGAAACTCTGTCCATAGTTCTTCAAGCACTCTGTCTACCACATCTAATCCCTTGAATCTATTGGTCATCTCCAGTGTAAAATTATAAGGGATTAAGTTTAGGTCAGTCTGGTGTTTTTCCCTACTTTCTTCACTTTAAGCCTGAGTTTTGCAATAGGCAGCTCATGATCTGAGCCACAGTCAACTCCCAGTCTTATTTTTGCTGACTGTACAGTTTCTCCATCTTCGGTTGCAAAGAATATAATCAATCTGATTTTGGTATTGACCGTCTTGTGATGCCCATGCATAAAGTCATCTTTTGGGTTGTTGGGAATGGGTGTTTCCTATGACTAGTGTGTTCTCTTGACAAAACTGTTAGCCTTTGCCCTGCTTCATTTTGTACTCCAAGGCCAAACTTTCCTGTTAATCCGGGTATCTCTTGACGTCCTAGTTTTGCATTTCAATCTTCTATGATAAAAAGACCTTTTTTTGATGTTAGTTCTAGGTGTTATAGGTCTTCATAGGTCAACTTCAGCTTCTTTGCATCAGTGGTTGGGGGCATAGACTTGGATTACTGTGATATTGGTTTGCCTTGGAAATAAACTTGAGATCGTTCTGGCATTTTTGAGGTTGCACCTAAGTACTGCATTTTGGACTCTTGTTGACTATGAGGGCTACTCCATTTGTTCTAAGGGATTCTAACCCACAGTAGTAAATATAATGGTCACTTGAATTAAATTCACCCATTCCCTTCCACTTTAGCTCACTTCTTCCTAAGATGTTAATGTTCAATCTTGCCATTTCCTGCTTTACCACGTCCAGGAACAGTAAGGACCTAACAGAAGCAGATGAAATTTAAAAGAGATGACAAGAATACAGAGAACTATTTTTAAAAGGTCTAAATGACCCAGATAACCACGATGGCATGCTCACTCACCTAGAACTGGACATCCTGGAGTGTGAAGTCAAATGAGCCTTAAGAAGCATTACCACGAACAAAGCTAGTGGAGGTGATGGAATTCCAGCTGAGCTAATTAAAACCCTAAAAGATGATACTGTTAAAGTGTTGCACTCAATAAGTCAGCAAACTTGGAAAACTCAGCAGTAGCCACAGTATTGGAAAAGGTCAATTTTTCTTCCAATCCCAAAGGGCAATGCCAAAGAATGTTCAAACTACAGTACAATTGCACTCATTTCACATGGTAGTAAGGTTATGCTCAAAAACCTTCAAGCTAGGCTTCATCAATACATGAATTGAGAACTTCTAGACGTAAAAGTTGAGTTTCAAAGAGGCAGAGGAACAAGAGATCAAACTGCCAACATTCGTTGCATCAAGGAGAAAGCAAGGGAGCTCCAGAAAAAGGTCCACTGCTGCTTCACTGACTACACTAAAGCCTTTGACTGTGTGGATCACAAAAAACTGGAACATTTTTAGAGATGGGAGTTCCAGACCACCTTACCTGTCTCCTGCAGGTCAAGAAGTAGCAGAATCAGACATGGAACAAACTGGTTCAAAATTGGGAAAGGCATACAATAAAGCTATATATTGTTACCCTGTGTATTTAACTTATACGTAGAGTTCAGTTCAGTCACTCAGTTGTGTCCAACTCTTTGCAACCCCATGAACTGCAGCACACCAGGCTTCCCTGTCCATCAACTCCCGGAGCCTGCTCAAACTCTTGTCCATCAAGTGTATGTAGAGTACATCATGCGAAATGCTAGGCTGGATGACTCAGAAGCTGGAATTAAGACGGCCAAAAGAAATATCAACCTCAAATATGATGATGATACCATTCTAATGGCAGAAAGTGAAGAGGAACTAAAGAGCCTCTTGATGAGGGTGAAAGAGAAGAGTGAAAAAGCTGGCTTGAAACTCAACATGAAAAAAAAAACAAAGAAAAAAACTAAGATGGTATCCGGTCACATCCCTTTATGGCAAACAGAAGGGGAAAAAGTGGAAGCAGTGACAAATTTTGTTTTCTTGGGCTCCAAAATCACTGCAGATCATGGCTGCACCCATGAAATTAAAACATGCTCACTCCTTGGAAGGAAAGTTATGAACAACCTAGACAACATATTAAAAAGCAGAGACATCACTTTGCCAACAAAGGTCCCTATAGTCAAAGCTATGGTTTTTCCAGTAATCACATATGGATGAGACAGTTGGACCATAAAGAATACTGAGCATCAAAGAATTGATGCTTTCAAATTGTGTTGTATAAGACTCTCGATAGTCCTTGCTGCTGCTGCTGCTGCTAAGTCGCTTCAGTTGTGTCCGACTCTGTGCGACCCCATAGATGGCAGCCCACCAGGCTCCCCCGTCCCTGGGATTCTCCAGGCAAGGACACTGGAGTGGGTTGCCATTTCCTTCTCCAATTGATAGATAGTCCTTGAACTGCAACAAGATCAAACCAATCAATTCTAAAGGAAATCAACCCTGAATATTCACTGGAAAGACTGATGCTAAAGCTGAAGCTCCAATAGTTTGGCCATTTGATGAGAAGAGCCAACTCACTGGAAAAGATCCTGATGCTGGGAAAGACTGAAGGCAAAAGGAGAATAGGGCGGCAGAGGATGAGATGGTTAGACAGCATCACTCACTCAAAGGACATGACTTTGAGCACACTCCAGGGGACAGTGGAAGACCTGGTGTGCCGTAGTCATGGAGTCGCAAAGAGCTGGACATGACTTAGTGACTCAACAGCAAGGGTGGAATATTGCCATAATACACAGAACAAACTTTTTAATGTGTGAAAAAATGTGGTCAAAATATAAGTCTACACTGAACATATGTGGAAAAGATATTTAATTGTAAAATAGAAAAGTAGGCCAGAGTACAGTTTTAAGGGTAACTGCTTCTTTATACAGTATAGGTAATCTAGAAGAGTCTTAGGGTTAAACATTTTCATAAAGCAATAAAACATTTAAAAATAAACCAAGAAAAGAGCTTGAAGTTATGTTTTACAAAAAAAGCAACAGTATGTCAGAGTTTAATGTCCATACATTTGTGGAATTCAACAATACTGTGATGAGAGCCAGTCACAGCACAGACTTACAGCTTTCACAGGGAGAAGATAAAGTTATGTTAGACATATCTATAGCATCACTGTAGTACAAAAAGTTCTTGTTCTACATACAAAAGCATTTTTTTTTCCTGTAAGAATAATTTCCTGGGGGGGAAATGAGTCCATGAAGTATTTCAGAAACCCATATGTTTTGAGTTTTCCAAAAACATTATCTTAAAATCCAGTGCCTTAAAGTGCTTCATGTGGAAATCATGATGGAAGGCACAGAATAGTTTCACGTCCCCACTACGAAATTTTCAAAAAAGCATAAATTTTGCAGTTTGCAAATTCAAGATATCTTGTAAGCTGCTCCTTCCAAGAACATTGTCATTCCAATAAAACCAGCTGCTAGCTTACTTAGTTTCAAGGACCTACAGAATAAAAGGGTTTCTTTCTTTCCTAGTAACTTTCATCATCTTTGTGGGAAAAATAATACCTATGCAAGTGATGCATTCCAAAATTATAAAACATGCAGAATATGTACAAACAGAAGATTTTAAAAAATATTTGCTTCATATACATGTAAATCTACTTGGGTATAGCTGAAATTGAACAAATATAAAAATCTGCTTTCTAAAAAATGTTTTCAGAGAATCTGAGACAACTTAAAGCTGTACAAAGATTTCCTGGTAGAAATCTTCTCTTCATATAGAAGTTTATACCGACAGGAGTAATTCCAGCATCAGTCCACCACATAATTATTACACATTTGGTCTAATCAACGATCACCCTTAAAACTGTTCCATTTCTGAGAAATTAAGGTTTGTACTAATATCAAAAAGAATTCACAAAAACGGTGGCTTATTGTGTTTTTGGATCTCTTCAACAATCTTTATCAACTCATTTGGAACTGTAAAAAAAAAAAAAACTATTTACAGAATTCAGTTTTAAATACATTTCACAACTTCTAAAGTTTTATGTTACAAGAACTCAGAGCTCATGGCTTAAGTCCAATTATCCATCTGCAGTCTCTTCAGTTATCCTGTCTTTCCATGACTGCACCTTATCGTGTACAGTTCAAGACTGTATTCTTTCTTGACCAAAAGTAAACTCAAACTATATGTTCATTTCAATTAAACAGCTTCTTTATTAGTCTGAAGACGCGTCATAGCTTCTAATTTCTGTCTGTAGGCCTCTGCTTCCTGTTCTTTCTTTAGAAGTTGCTGTCGGTATTTCTGTGCTTCTCGATTAGCTTCATCCAGCTGTTTCTGAAGAGCTTCTCTCTCCTAATGAACAAAAAAAAAAGTTTTTTTTTTCATAACTGCACAAATACATTAACACATTCAAGCATACATCCTACAAATAAAGAAACTTGTAGTAGTTAAAAGTAGCCATCTACTGGTATTTCTGAGACATCTTGCCTTTTTAACCAATTCTCTTATAATTAAAGCCGTCATTTTGAGCTCCTCCCTATGAGATAAAGGTTAGTTTCTGACCTCAAGGAAATTATTTGCTAATTAGAAATAAAACTAGCATGATGAACCCAAACTGGGTACCTGTATCTTTATACCAACTATAAAAACTAGTGAAAAACTTAAATAGGGAAATATGTAGCCATACCTCTTTACATCTTCATCTGTGAAGTTAAAAAGCTACTAATTATAAAAGAAATAGTATTCATTGAAAACCCATTATATATATTGATTAACAAGGTGATTTCCAATAACAAGTCTCTAAGATAGATATTATGCCCATTTTACAGATGAGAAAAATGAAGCTCAGAGATGATGTAGCTTTCCCATAACACAATGAGTCAGGTTTATGAGGTTCTACTATTACTGTTTAAAACTGTCATTTTCTATGATAGCAAGCAAGATTCCTCACCTTCAAAATGAGGAGGGCTAGTCTAGATTAGCATTTCCTAAATTATACCAATTTACAAACCAGTAAAATATTCATTTCTCTATTGTGATGCATTATATATTGTAAAACACGTGTATTAAGTTCCTGAATAAACTAAGAGGTGACACACAAATCTGGTCCAATGAAAATGATATTCTTTCTCCTCCTCCTCACTCTGCCCTTATACAGTTGTCTAAGGGAAAACATTTCATCTCCTTTCCCATACCTCAGGTAAGGAGATGGACAAAAACTCAACTTGCACAGACCCAAGCTCAATCTCATCTCAGAAGCACAAGCCCTTTGAATGAGGTGGGGGCTAAGAGCAGAACTACTAGTCACAAAATGAGGCCAGGTTCCCACTGGACAAGACACTTAACCAGAGAGAACTGAAGGTAAAGGCAAGGGGTTGGCAGCTTGCTGGGAAAGAGGACACTATGGGGGTCTCTTCCACTCCCTCCTTGACCCATGTCCACTGGGAACACCAAAAGATTCCCTTCCCTTCACTATTTACATGGTCCATAAAAAGGAACATGTATAATAGTCCTGCCTTCCTGCGATCCCACTGCCTTCCCTACACTGGGAATGAAGCTAGAGCCAACATTAGTTTTTCCCATGAGTCCACCAAAAGTTGGAGTGATTGATTACATATGTAGTCTCCAAATTGTTCAATTACATAAAATGTACAGTAGAAGAAAGGTGTGCCTGTCATCTCCAAGTTAAGAAATGCCTAAGCCCTACCCTGCTACTCTTTTCTCCTTACTACAGGCAAGATGCCAACCTCATATAAGCAATGGACACCAGTCCCTGTCAGTGAACTGCAGGACTTTAGAAAGGGTGCAAGCTAGACCACCTTGCTCTATAGGAGAACACACAGCTGTGCATTTACATGTTTTACAATTTTACCTGTCCTAATAAGATCCTTTGCCAGTCAAAGTTTTGAATATAGATAAAAACTTGCCCTGATTTGGTAGGAAATATTAGAAAAGATAAACTTCAAGGGATCTTATAAAATTAGCTATTTATTCACATTTAGAGCAAGAGATTCACATTTCAGTTTATGAAACCAATAAGGAAGATTATTTATCTTACACTACAACTTCATGCCCAACAATATATTATTATTACATTAGGCAATAGAATAATGGAACAAAGGCTTTGAATTTGCTTTTTTATTTCCAAATAAGATTCTCAAATTCTGCTTCAACTATTAGCAATTATCTTTTAACAGTTTTATATGTGATTTTTCAAATTTATTTTACTTTACCTATTATAAAGCAAAAGAAATCACAATAGTGATTTATCTTCTACCATACCTCAGTGTAACTTTTAGAAGGTAATAATAATAGCAAGTTACTGAGCATTTACCATATGCTCACCACTGTACTAGTCTTTCACATGCATTCTCATTTGAACCTTACAACAATTTGATAATGTAGGTGCTATTATTTTTCCCTTCTTGCTGATGGGGAAGCCAAGCCTTGAAAGGTTAAATAACTTGACCAATCACACTCAGAAAATTATCATTCAAACCTAAATTTGATTCCAGACTCATATTCTTAACCATTAAATATTTTTTTAAAAAAGAAACTGAGGCAGGGTGTGTGAGCTGTCTGCTTGTGCGTAAATATCCTCTAACTGCCATGGGCCAAACACGATCCTATTTTTATAAATAAAGTTTTACAGAAATACAGCCATACCCACTCATTACCAAACTGTCTGTGGCTGCTTTTCCACTATGAAGGCTGAACAGAAGGCAAAACACATCCTATGGAATGTTTAGCATCATCCCCAGCCTCTATCCACTAAATGTCAGTGACATTTCCCTCACTGTGACAACCTGAAATGTATCCAGATATTGCCAAATATCCCCTGGGGTCAAAATTGCTCCAGTTCAGAACCACTGATTTAGAGAAACATTTGAGGTTTTTGGCCAAGCAATCACTTAGAAAGGAATATAAAAGTATATCCCTAAGACAACTCTACTGGTCATCTACGAAAATAAAATCCAAAGAACTACTTCATGTACTCTAAGGAAATGGTTTAATGAAAACATTGGAGGTCTCTCTTCATTCTGTATCCCCTGCCCCCCTCTACCATCTCTGCTCACTCTATGCTTCAAGGTTTCTCTGCAGTAGCTCTAAGATTATGCAACTTTGGCCTGAACATTTCCGGTGATGGCAAATAAGATTTCTATTACCAGATAACTCTAATTACAAAAATTGAGCTGAAACTCTAACTTCCTTAAGTTCTTTATATCAAGGTAAAATTCCACCTCCCTGAAGTGCTGTCTACTTGGTTCTAGTTAATTTATATATCTCAGTTCATACTTCCTTGTTATTTTTAATTATTCTCCCTGGTTTCTGAAAGACTGTAGGTGGAATCAGGGTGAACTTTGAAGAAAACAGCAACTCTACCTGGTTGGTAGGTAAATAAAAGGTACAGGCTGCATATTCACTGTTTTAAAAATGGTGAACTGACATAAATCAACTCTACTCCAATTAAAAGAAATGCTGAATTGAGTCAGTTTATGTTCAATAAAAATTCAAGTAATTTAAAAGTAGTACATGACAAAATCTTCTTCATTTTATATGTCAGAAAAAAAATCAACTGATTTATCTGTAAAAGATATTAATGATTATTAAATAATAAGTATACTGACACCATTCAATGAAATAAATGGTTAATTTCTAAGAATTTTAGTGTATTACTCTAAATTTTGAAGAAATAAAACAACACGCCCTCAATAATTAAACATTACTAAACATCTGGTTAAACCATGAATTAAATTCTTAACTCAGTAATACCTACTTTGAGATTGCGGCCACTAGTTTTACATGTAACTGAATTTGGGCAAGAATATTTTCTAACTGTCCTCAGTTAGAATTATGTTTCCTTTAGGTGACATTTTTAAATATCCTCTTTTTTCTATAATAATAAGAACCTTAACAAAGAATTTCTAAATACTCACCAATGTTTACTATTCACATATATTAGATATTATGAATGTGAATATAACAATAGGCTGACTTTTTTAACTCTCATAAAACCCCCAAAATGCAGATATTGTTATCCTAAATTCAAATGTGGGAGAAAATAAAACAGAAGTGCAGAAAGGTAAGATAACTTGCCTCAAAGCTAATAAGAGGGGCAAGAAGTGGGATTCAAATACAGCTCATTTAATTTCAAATCCAAACTTCTTGTCTTTACATTGCAGTTGCTCTTTAAAAGTTATTCAAGAATGATCTTATTTTCATTTTGATGTAGTTAATTATAAAATTTGGGGAACAATTCTATTTACAGTAATGTGAGAAAAAATCTATGAGGTAACTATGGTATAGTCACATTTACAAACTAGTTTACAATTTCAAACTAGATTGGCAGACGTAAGAAAAAAAGGTGACCCTATCAACAGCTAGTCTACATGTAATTTCTTTAATGGACTCAACAGTGAAATAAGTGGTTATCTATGGCTTTTTCAAAAAAATAACTCAGTTGACAAACTCCAACATTCTTTAAGAGGATCTTCCAGCCCATATAGACATTTGCATTTCATTTGTGAAAGAAAAAAAATGTTTAGTCAATATATAGTGACATTCCCTTTAGTGACTGTGAGAATGATGTATGTAAATTTAATAGAAAATAAAGGATGAAGTGCAAAAACCAAAGACATTCCAATGTTACCATGATGAAAGACTGTTACAAACAGATTCTTCACTCATTCATTCATTCATTCAATATTTATTTATTGAAGGCTTGCTATATGAATAAGGCAAAAAAAATTAGACAAAAAAGTACTCATTCTATATCAAAACAATACTGTCAGTAATAAATATAAAAGACAAAAAAAAAAAAAGCAGATGAAATTTATTTTGGATGACTGCAGCAAAGCACACCGGGTAAAAGACTCCTTACTTCTATCTCTGCAGACTCCACCCGGTTTTCAATTATTTCGATACATTGTCTTTTGGCTGGCGGTTCTTCACTTATAACAGTTTCTTCAGCAATGTCCGTTGCTGGTACTGTTAATACTAAAATGAAAAAATTTACTCATTACTTCATTTTCAGATAGGTTTAGAAGAATTAAAACTAGTCTTGATATTGTTGATGCAACTCATCTAAG
Source organism: Budorcas taxicolor (assembly GCF_023091745.1). NCBI lineage: Eukaryota > Metazoa > Chordata > Mammalia > Artiodactyla > Bovidae > Budorcas > Budorcas taxicolor. The sequence goes on along the minus strand of NC_068919.1, from coordinate 58,315,134 downwards.
ATAAATATATTCCAAAACCAGTAATTTCATAACACTGATTTCCTTTTTATGAGAAATGTCCATATTTTTGTCAACTTCTTGGCTTTTTACTGAAAACTATCATTTAAAGTGCCTATTTTTTTCATTTCATAGACAATATATTCATTCATATGGCTCAAAATCAAAATATTTAACAAGCATATTTTGCTAACAGATAATTGCTTTTATTGGTTTCTTATGCATCGTTCTTATGTTCATTCATGTAAAAATGAATATGAATTTGCAATTCTCTTTTTTCTCTTTCTTACATGAAAGTATCTACTGTTTTCACTTCATATATCTAGGTACCTTTCATCAATACTTACAGAGCTTTCTTTAATTTAGCTGCATTATATTCCACTATGTGGATACACTATTATGAACACTGTTCATAAGCCTTGCTCGTCCATTGGGTTGTTGGACTTTGCCCCAATTTTCCGTATCTATTTATACAAATGTAAATATACTGAGAGGGAGAGGATGTCCTTGCTTTGCATAACAGAGCAAGAACATAAAAATGAGTGTGCAAGCTTAAACTATGCAAAACAATCTTACTAATGATTGGGGAAAATACAACTGTCCCACAGCTTCTAATGTCAAAACATTAAAAACTTTCCTACTGTCATATATAAATGTAAACAAATGAAAAATAGTAAAACTATTAATTAAAAACACTAGAAATATTGAGAATTAAAGTATTTCTTTTAACTCATATCATACTACATTTAAAAATTTATTCAAAAAGAACTGAGAACTTTACATTTGTTTCACTGGACTGTCTACATAGTATATATAATCAAATGCCATTTATAATTTTAAATTATGAAGGCTTTAAATGTTTATATTAATATTCAATCCCCTCATTGCTCTTCCTCCTCTTTCATCGATATAAATTTCAGATTCAGTTTGGCAAGTTCCAAAAAAAGACCTATTGGTTTTTATTATGGCCTAAATTTTGTCCCCCTCACAATTCTAATGTTTTAAGTCCTTCCTAATTCTCAGTACCTCAGAATGCATTTGGAGACAGGACCTTTAAAAAGGTTAAACAGGTAAAATTAGGTCATTTGAGTGGGTCCTACTACAGTATGACTGCTGTCCTTGTAAGAGGTTAGGCCGCAGACGGCATACACAGACCGAGGGATGACTCTGTAAGGACACAACAAGGAGGCAAACACCTGTAGCCAAGGAGAAAGGCCTCGGAAGAAACCAAACCTGCCAGTACCTTGATCTTGGGCTTCCGGCCTTCGGTACTGTGAGAAGGTAAATTTCTGTTAAGTCACCCAGACTGTGATAGTTTGTTATGGCAGTCCTAGTAAATTAATACAGCCTTTCCCCCGCCCCCATCACATTACATTTATCAATTAGGTCAGGAAGAATTGAGAGCTTTATGACAGTGAGTCATCTGATCCAAAAACATGAGTTTCTTTCCATTTGTTCATCAATGAGATTAGTCTCTGTGTGTAATATCAAGTTTTGGAAACAGTGTTGTATTTGCTTAAAACAAATACTCTGAAAGCTTCTTTTTTTAATATAAATTTATGTATTTTAATTGGAGTGAAAGCTTCTTCTTTTCTATATAGTTAGAATTAGTTCTTAAAGCTTGTGAAAGTACTTGGTCTTGATCCAAATCCTGGAGCACCTGCAGGAGAGAAAAGCCTCCCAGGCTCTACAGGTCAAGCATTTCCTCCTCCACTGCTAAAGACACAAAATCTTTCCTTGAGACCCAGTCTCTCTGCAAGGCATACCTCCCTGCCACTCTCAATCAAACCTGGTTTAGGAGGGCTTCTCCCTCCAGCCCTTCCCTTCCCCCACTTCCTTCATGGCCATGAAGAGGCTTAGTCTTTACAATCCTGAGTCATTTTCCAGAAGGTTATGTGTGCGCATACTTTTCTTTTAGATCAGGGCAGGGATTGGGAAGTACTGGGTACAGGGTGATGCTTGCTCAGATAGGAACTTTCTGCACCTTCTCTTTCTGCTTCCTTCAGCTTTCATGTCTAGTCTACCTTAACCCTACTTGCAGCACTGCCCACTCAGACTGGGCCCTGTCTTGCTGGAAGTGTATATTTATTGCTGACTTCTGAGCTCAACTCCTTTTCTTGATGCACAACTATGGGTTTCCCTGAGGGTTCTCCTGCCCTGGCTTAGATTTTAAGACGTTTTTGGCAATCACTTAAAATATGGAATTTTGTGGTTTTCTCAGCCTTTTAGTTTGATTAAAATGTACCTGGGGCTTATGTTTCATCCATTTTATTACTACTCTCTTATTACTCAAAATGAAAAAAATGGGACAATTATCAACAAAGCTGCTAAAAGTTGCCACTGTGTCCAACTTCTTTTTAAGTAGTCTTTTCTCACATAGTGTTTTTACAAGCTCATACAATATCTGAATTGTATTAAATGGCCTAGAAAAGTACTGTCCTATACTGATATTGAAATATTTACTTAAGCTTGTTTTCCAATTAGAATATTTTGGGGAAATTCCTCTTTCTACCTAATATACACTCAGAGAAAGCAAGCTAACTTTAATAGTAGCCTAAGTTGGACATAGCCTAGTGCGTGAACAACAAAGAAAATAAAATTAGGCAATTAAGTCTGTTGTAAAATGTTACAAAAACATAATTTAAGGCAAAAATAAATGTTTTGAAAAACATGACACAATTTCCTGAGAATTAAGAATAAACACCATTTACGTAAATGCCTTCCACCAACCTTGTTGTCCATCTGGCATGGTCACAATGATGGGCTGACCTATTCCACTTGTTGGAATGGAGTGCAAATTTCCAAGCTGAATTCCATCTGTAACTATTGTGATGACTTGCTGACCCCCTGAACTAACTACTTGCTGAATTGCACCATCCACAGATTCTGCAGTAACTACTTCCTCCGTAGCCACTACTGGAAAAAAAAAAAAGTGGAAATCAATGAACATACATAGAAGCATGAAGAGAAGTTTGTTTCTGCTCTGCTGCTTTTGCTGTCGTTGCTTCTTTCTTATGAGTGTGCTACCCGCTCAGCTGTGTCCGACTCTTTGTGACCACATGGACTGTAGCCTGCTAGGCTCCTCTGTCCATGGGATTCTCCAGGCAAGAATACTGGAGTGGGTTGCCAAGCCCTCCTCCAGGGGATCTTCCCAAACCAGTGATGGAACCCGGGCCTCCTGCATGGCAGGCAGATTCTTCACAATCTGAGCCCCCAGGGAAGCCATCTTTCTTATAGAGGAGAGCTTACGTGGTTTTTAAATTCAGTCTCTAGTGGTGCTGTAGATACCTATATAAACAGCTGACTGCAAGTTCCACAATTTACATTAAAGGAGTTTCAGCTATATATGCATACATGTGTTTAAATAAACTGCCTTCATTTAATTCTATGAGGTGCAAAATTCATAAGATCTCCTGAGGTCACAGATAGGACAAAGTACTTATACCATCTTAATAAAATTCTAAAATCCAAAAAATAAAATGTTGTATGTGGTGATACTCCATCTAAATTTACAAATGAGTTGATATACATTTCCCATCCAACAAAACATGGAGCTCTGTACTTCTCAAGCAGACAAAATAAACAGCATTCCCTTTTTGGACTGTGTGAGCAAGGGCTGCCTTTATAAGTGGCACATAGATCTGGTACTGCTGGATATCAAATAATACAGTAACATTTACATAAATAAAATTCAAAACTCAGACAGCCTGCTGGCAGCTGAAAACAGCAGCACTCCAGGTCTTGCCTAGATAAAGAAATTGCCAAAACCGTTTCCCACAGGCAATTCTGTACCCAACTACTGATCCCAAAAGATATACTCACAAACATTCATAGCAGCTTTACTCATATTAGTCAAAAACTTGAAACAAATCAGATATCCATCAAAAGCAGAATGAATAAACAAACTATGGTAGATTCACACACTGGAATACTACATAGCAATTAAAGTGACTAAATACAAAACATGGATAAATCTGGCAAAAAAGCATACTGGGTGGTATACATCAGACACAGTATACATAATGAGTACTTTCCATCTATGAACTGAGCAATGAGATTAGACAAGAGTATTTACCTTGTGACAATTCATTAAACTATACATTAACAGATTTATATATATATATATAGATATATATGTTACACATTTTTTAAAAAGGCATCAAAAGGAAAAATGATAGCAAATGGATTATAACCCATTAAATTTTTTAAAAATCCATTTATCCATGATAATATCTCATGAAAGAAGAGGGAAAGGGGGAAAGAACTACGATCTTCTTGATAGAAGAATGACATTAATTAACAAAAGAAGAAAAATTATCACTGTAACCCCCAGTGTAATAACTTATTTAAGAAAGCATCACCAATGGATGTTAAAAAAAAAAACAATGGTGAAATGTTTTTAAGAAACAAAATGTTCAAATGAATCTACAGAGTTCAAAGTCATAAAGAACAAGCAAGAGGGAGTTCCCTGGTGGTCCTGTGGCTAAGACTCCATGCTCCCAACAAAGGGAACTAGATCTGGTCAAGGAACTAAATCCCACATGCCACAACTAAGACCCTCCATAGCCAAATAAACAAAATTTTTTAAGTACAAAAAAAAGAAAAAAAAAAAAAAGCAATACAGTAGGACTATCCTAGTTTGGGATAGACAAAATAATTGAATACAGTGTGTGAACTCTGACTGGATCCCAGATGAAAACAAACCATTATAAAGGACATTTTGGGGCTGAGGAAACTTGAATATGAATCACATGTCAGATAGTATTACTAAATTAATGTTTATGTTTTTAGAAAACAGAATGGTGAATATGTAGGAGGTGTCCATGTTCTTGGTAGATACATGCTGAAGAATTTAAGGATAAAGTGCCATGATGCCTGTAACCTATTTTCAGATAATTTGGCAAAATAAAAGCATGTGTCTGTGTGTGAACATGCTGTGGTGGCAAGATGTTAACAGGTGTGAATACAGGTACAAGATATAAAGTTCACCCTTCAATTTTTCTATGAAAAAAAAGTTTTAATATAACTAATTCTGAAAAAGGAAATGACAAAAAAAAACTATTTCTAAATAATATGGTTCTCTGAAATGTGTTATTTGAGGTAACACTTTACCAAAAGTGTAATGAAATAAAATAATTCTCTCCTAAAGTCATGCTACCCTTTAGATACACATTTACTCTGAAACATGCTAAGCTGCTACCAACTTCCAGCAGAACAACATGGATATCAACAACCACAGGATTCACTGAATACAGATATGCCTTAATTAAACAAACTCCTTTTTACACAAAAAAAGGCAAGACAGGTACCGGGACCCTAGTTTTCAAGGATGAACTCATGGCAAGAGATATGGCTGTAACTCTGCGACTCTGTTACTTGGGTAATCAGAGATCACAATACAAACCACAGATGATATTCAAAATGCAAACAATCTTTATGTTTTCGGTTCTCTCATTTTTGTTTGTCTTAAACTATAATTATACTTTATCACCAAGCACTTAAGAAAATTTCAGGAAGATAATTATAAAATGAAATGTAGGGCATAAAACAGTAATATATTCGATAGAATAACTACTGAGGTTTTCAAACACATTAACTATTGCTTTGATTTTTCTTTTAAATATCCATATGAAAAAGAAATGTTCACTCTGGATGAATGGTACCTGTAAGTAGCAAATATTTCTAAAACATAATGATACATAAGAAATTTCTGAGATCACACATAATCAAGACACAACTCGAACTTTCATCTTTGTATTCTTTGCAATGACTATCATTAAGATAACAGAGCTCTGGACTTTCATCTAAAAAGCTTTCTTTTTAAGTGTACTTTGGTGAAGAATTAAGAAAAAGTTATAAGGAAACCAATTATGTAAGAAAACAAAGTACCCCCTGATTAATCCTAAGAACAACCTAACAGTGAAGTGTTGAAACATATAAGAATAAAAGAGAAAACCTAAAAACTTTACAAAGAATGTCATTTAAAAAAACTATAAATCCACAGATATATCCAAATATAAAACCCCTAGATAAAACAAAATAACTAATAAATATTCATTGCTAATTTAAAAGTCAAGCTGTAATATACAAAGAGAGGCTAGATAACCTGCAGCATCTTTGAAAATATTTGAGACCTCTTGTTCAACATAACTTTTGAATTTTAATGCCATAAAATTCAACTAAGATAAGGAAAGAACTGTCTTTGAGGTATTCTTAAAAGACTGAAAATTCTATGTATATAAACATTTCAACAATAAAATAGAAACTATGCTTACTGAAGAAAACCGTAACATTTCGAAAGTATTATCGCCTGAATTCGAACCTGAAATTAAAAACAAAAACAAAAACAGGCAAAAACAAAGCAATATTATGAGCTCCACTAACTGATCCCTGAAAGCCAATTCACTATGAGGAGAAAGGAGGGAAACAACCACCAGACTCATTATACCTTTGGAAAAACCACTATATTAACAATTAGTCAAAGTTGCACTAAAGACAAAAAGAAGGGTAGTCATAGATATTCATTTAGTCAAGGGATTATACAGCTGTGCCACAAGAGAAAAAATAAGTCTAAGCAATGCAACATCAATATAAGACTGCAAACAAGAGCCATAAAATAGAGTTTTATGAGAGCTAATTTCCAAAGGACTAAAACTACACTGTATATGTAAGGCCTGCTGCTGCTGCTGCTAAGTCACTTCAGTCGTGTCCGACTCTGTGCGACCCCACAGACGGTAGCCCAGCAGGCTCCCCTGTCCCTGGGATTCTCCAGGCAAGAACACTGGAGTGGGTTGCCTACATCTAACAATTTTAACTTCCAATTCTATATCCAAATAAAGTGTAAGTGAAAGTCATTCAGTCGTGTCTGGCTCTTTGTGACCCTATGGACTGTGGAATTCTGTAGGCCAGAATACCAGAGTGAGTGGCCTTTCCCTTTTCCAGGGGATCTTCCCAACCCAGGAACCCAGGTCTCCCGCATTGCAAGCAGATTCTTTACCAGCTGAGCCACAAGGGAAGACAAAGAATACTGGAGTGGGTAGCCTATCCCCCTTTTCCAGCGGACCTTCTCAAACTAGGAATCGAACAAGGGTCTCCTGCATTACAGGTGGATTCCTTACCAACTGAGCTATGATCTAAATAACTCTCAACTCTATTCACTTCATATTATCTCTTTGCCAGATCTTAATCCATGCTACCATTATTTCTTCCCCAGGTGACTGCAACAGACTCCTAACTAAACTCCCTTTAGTTTCATGCACAGGAAAATATACTAAGAGAACATTTCAAATATGTATGTTTCAGGAAGATGTTTTGCTTTTTCTAAAATTAGTGAAATGAGAGCATAAGAAAAAAATAAAGAAGCATATTTTAAGGAAACCTTTGCACAACTTTGAAGAAGGAAATGGCAACCCACTCCAGTACTTTTGCCTGGAAAATTCCATGGACTGAGGAACCTGGTAGGCTACAGTCCGTGGGGTCACAAAGAGTCGGACACGACTGAGCGACTTCACTTCACTCATTCTGCACAACTTTCCAGTCAAGTGAAATGGTCAATTGTGTCTAAACATATAGAACTCATACATTACTTTCTGATGGTAAATCTCTTACCTGGCTAGGTAACTACTATGACAAATCAAATAAAGCAAAAGAACCTAAATGCTAACAAGAAAAAATGAACCAAAACTAGACTGCAAATCAGATTTATTTGGGATAAGAAGATGAAATATCAGACAAAAGAAAAATATAATTCTTAAAATTATCAAGCACTATGATGGTAACTTCCAGCAAATAGAAACCTTCTTAACTTAGAGGTGAGTTAACAGATGAAAAAGAAACCCATTCCCTCAGTTTAAATAGATGTCCACATTTAGTCCCCTGACAGAGTGTATATACATATACAATTTTCATAAAGAGGTAATATTTTCTTTAAATCAAAATTTTATCAAAGCTTACTAATCAGCACCTGCTAACATACAATTTCATAGGAGAAGCTATAATCTATAAAATTTTTCTGTTTGGGCAGAAATCAGTATACCAAGTAACTGTATACAAATAAAGAAAAACTTATAAGAGGCCCATGAGTTACAGATAAATAAACCTTACTGAATCTATACACTATGACAGTGAATAATTACTCTGTTTTATATTCGAAGTGCTCAAAATGATAATATCCTTCTCACGTCAATTTGAGACATATGATTTTGACAATCAATGTCACATTTTTGTTTTAATTATACCCTAATTGAACCAGAATTGAAAGAGACACGTGTACCCCAATGTTCATCACAGCACTGTTTCTAATAGCCAGGACATGGAAGCAACCTAGATGTTCATCAGCAGACGAATGGATAAGAAAGCTGTGGTACATATACACAATGGAGTATTACACAGCCATTAAGAAGAATACATTTGAATCAGTTCTAATGAGGTGGATGAAACTGGAGTCGATTATACAGAGTGAAGTAAGCCAGAAAGAAAAACACCAATACAGTATACTAACGTATATATATGGAATTTAGAAAGATGGTAACAATAACCCAGTATGTGAGACAGCAAAAGAGACACAGATGTATAGGACAGTCTTTTGGACTCTGTAGGAGAGGGCAAGGGTGGGATGATTTGGGAGAATGGCACTGAAACATGTATAATATCATATGTGAAACAAATCGCTAGTCCAGGTTCAATGCATGATACAGGGTGCTCGGGGCTGGTGCACTGGGATGACCCAGAGGGATGGTAAGGGGAGAGAGCAGGGAGGGGGGTTCAGGATGGGGAACACATGTACACCCATGGCGGATTCATGTCAATGTATGGCAAAAACCACTACAATATTGTAAAGTAAATAAATAAATAAAACTGAAAAAAATAATATAAAGAGGGAAAAAAAATTATATCCTAATTACCTGAAGCTTGCTCCTTAATAAATCAATTCTTAAAAGGATTAAGCAGCAGTATCAGTGACTCAATTCAGTCGCTCAGTCGTGTCCGACTCCTTGCAACCCCATGGACTGCAGCAAGCCTGGCTTCCCTGTCTATCACCAAGTCCTGGAGTTTATTCAAACTCACGTCCATTGAGTTGGTGATGCCATCCAACCATCTCATCCTCTGCCATCCACTTCACCTCCCACCTTCAATCCTTCCCAGCATCAGGGTCTTTTTAAATGAATCAGTTCTTTGCATCAGGTGGTCAAAGTATTGGAGTTTCAGCTTCAGCATCAGTCCTTCCAATGAATATTCCAGACAGATTTCCTTTAGGATGGACTGGTTGGATCTCCTTACAGTCCAAGAATACACAGAGGAACTATACAAAAAAGATCTTCACGACCCAGATAATCATGATGGTGTGATCACTCACCCAGAGCCAGACATCCTGGAATGCAAAGTCACGTGGGCCTTAGGGAGCATCACTGCGAACAAAGCTAGTAGAGGTGATGGAATTCCAGTTGATCTATTTCAAATCCTAAAAGATGATGCTGTGAAAGTGCTGCACTCAATATGCTAGCAAATTTGGAAAACAGCAGTGGCCACAGGACTGGAAAAGGTCCGTTTTCATTCATTCCAATCCCAAAGAAAGGCAATGCCAAGAATGCTCAAACTATGGCATAATTGCACTCATTTCACACACTACTCAAGTAATGCTCAAAATTCTCCAAGCCAGGCTTCAACAGTACATGAACCATGAAATTACAGATGCCCACGCTGGATTTAGAAAAGGCATGGGAACCAGAGATCAAATTGCCAACATCTGCTGGATCATTGAAAAAGCAAAAGCTCCAGAATAACATCTACTTCTGCTTTATTGACTATGCCAAAGCCTTTGACTGTGTGGGTCACAACAAACTGTGGAAAATTCTTAAAGAGATGGGAATATCAGACCACCTGACCTGCCTCTTGAGAAATCAGTAGGCAGATCAGAAAGCAAGTTAGAACTGGACATAGAACAACAGACTGGTTCCAAATCAGGAAAGGAGTACGTCAAGGCTGTCTATTCACCCTGCTTATTTAACTTATGCAGAGTACATCATGAGAAACGCTGGGCTGGATGAAGCACTATCAATAACCTCAGATATGCAGATGACACCACTCTTATGGCAGAAAGTGAAGAACTAAAGAGCCTCTTGATGAAAGTGAAAGAGGAGAGTGAAAAAGCTGGCCTCAACATTCAGAAAACAAAGATCATAGCATCTGGTCCCATCACTTCGTGGGAAAAAGATGGGGAAACAGTGTCAGACTTTATTTTGGGGGGCTCCAAAATCACTGCAGATGGTGACTGCAGCCATGAAATTAAAAGACACTTGCTCCTTGAAAGAAGTTATGACCAATCTAGACAGTGTATTAAAAAGCCAAGACATTACTTTACCAACAAAGGTCCATCTAGTCAAAGCTATGGTTTCTCCAGTAGTCATGTATGGATGTGAGAGTTGGACTATAAATAAAACTGAGCACCGAAGAACTGATGCTTTTGAACTGTGGTGTTGGACAAGACTCTTGAGAGTCCTTTGGACTGCAAGGAGATCTAACCAGTCCATCTTAAAGGAAATCAGTCCTGAATATTCAGTAGAAGGACTGATGCTGAAGCTGAAACTCCAATACTTTGGCCACCTGATGCAAAGAACTGACTCATTTGAAAAGATCCTGACGCTGGGGAAGATTGAAGGTGGGAGAAGAAGGGAACGACAGAGGATGAGATGGCATCACTGACTCAATGGACATAAATTTGAGTAAACTCTGGGAGTCGGTGATAGACAGGGGTTGCAAAGAGTCGGACACGACTGAACGACTGAACCGAACTGTTGTTCCATGTCCAGTTCTAACTGTTGCTTCCTGACCTGCATACAGATTTCTCAGGAGGCAGATCAGGTAGTCTGGTATTCTCGTCTCTTCAAGAATTTTCCACAGTTTGTGGTGATCCACACAGTCAATGGCTTTGGTGTAGTCAATAAAGCAGATGTTTTTCTGGAACTCTCTTGCTTTTTCAATGATCCAACAAATGTTGGCAATTTGATTTCTCGTTCCTCTGCCTTTTCTAAATCCAGCATGAACATCTGGAAGTTCACAGTTCACATACTGTTGAAGCCTGGCTTGGAGAATTTTGAGTATTACTTTGCCAGCATGTGATATGAGTGCAATTGTGCAGTAGTATGAGCATTCTTTGGTATTGCCTTTCTTTGGGATTGGAATGAAAACTGATCTTTTCCAGTCCTGTGGCCACTGCTGAGTTTTCCAGATTTGCTGGCATATTGAGTGCAGCGCTTTCACAGCATCATCTTTTTGGATTTGAAGTAGGTCAACTGGAATTCCATCACCTCCACTAGCTTTGTTCATAGTGATACTTCCTAAGGTCCCTTGACTTTGCATTCCAGGATGTCTGGCTCTAAGTGAGTGATCACACCATCATGATTATCTGGGTCATGAAGACCTTTTTGTACAGTTTTTCTTTCATCTTCTTATACCAAAGTAGCAGTATACTCAACTATTAAAGCTATTAAGAAAGCCATTCCTCTCTCCTACATCTTTTCCTTAGAAGAGATTCACCTATGCACCCCATAAATAGTTGAATAAATATTAAATTACACATAAAAATGAAATAAGAAATATATATTATTCAAGCAAATCTTTGCTGTAGTGCACTCACAATCTTTAGATAGTTTTTATATCCAACTTATTAGTAGTAAGAAATAGATCTTTTATGATTTGCATCAAATTGTTAAATTTTGGTGTGCCACCAGAGTCACTTTTGAGAACACATTAAAAATATAGATGTCAGGGCCTCACCCTAACCTTACTGAATCAGAATCCACTGGGAAAGAACTGGGACAAATGAATTATTGAGAAGGTGACTCTGATTGACACAAAATTTAAGAAAGCTGCTCTTATGATATTATCATATTAATTCAAACTACATAACTGAGAGGAATTTAAATTAGTAGAAAACTTGAATCACAGAATATTTAAAGGAATACAGCTTTCTAATCATTGGGTACATAAATTAACAAGATCATTTCCAACTATCTCCAAGCAAAAATTCTACTAGTTTTAATAACAGAAAATGACAACTATTAATGTTTGAGTTGCCTGATATTTCTCCTGAATTATCCCATTCCAACATTATGAAGGATGTTTTACTTATTTTTTTGATTTTTAAAAAAAATTTTTGAACCCCCCCACAGGGCACGTGGCATCTTAATTCCCCAACCAAGTATCAAACTCACGTCCCCTGCATTAGAAGAGCGGAGTCTTAACCACTGGACCACCAGGGAAGTTCCTATAAAGGATGTTTTAAACAAGTATTTTGTAAACTCTGGATGCATACTTTTAGTTGTTGTTTAATCGCCAAGTTATTTCCAACTCTTCTGCCACCCCATGGACCGTAGCCCACCAGGCTCCTCTGTCCATGGGACTTCCCAAGCAAGAATACTGGAGTGGGTTGCCATTTCCTTCTCCAGTTGATCTTCCCGTCCCAGAGATGGAACCCTCATATTCCGCTTGGCAGGCAAGTTCTTTACCACTGACCCCCCAGGGAAGCCCTGATACTTTTATTAGAGGCTAGAAATTTTTTCACTGATTTATTTCCAAAATGAGCTAATTTCATGTATCAAAAGACAGTTATATCCTCCCTTAAAAAGAAGTTAAAAATAAATAACTTAGCATTTTGATTGATGTATCACTTTCTTATGAGTTTGCTGAGTGAGTAGTCCCTTATATTAACTCAGGATATAATAATAAAATATTTCTGAAACCTTGAAGCTGAAAACTAAGCCTCATGGTCAATGACAGTATATTAATTCAGATGACTATTGTGACAACAAAATGGCATAATGCAAATAATGCAAGTAAAGCACTCAGCACAACGACAAGCTCATAGCAAGAACCCGGTACATATGACCCATCAAAAGTGAAACTGTTAGTCACTTGGTTGTGTCTGACTCTTTGCAACCCTGTGGTCTGTAGCCCACCGGGCTCCTCTGTCTATGGGATTCTCCAGGCAAGAATACTGGAGTGGGTAACCATTCCCTTCTCCAGGGGATCTTCCCAACCCAGGGATCAAACCCAGGTCTCCTGCATCACAGGAGGATGCCAAATTAAATTTATGACTTACATCAATTGTTTCATCATCTTTTTCTGGCCTCACCTGTACCAAGATAGAGCTGCTGCTGCTGCTAAGTCGTTTTCAGTCGTGTCCGACCCTGTGTGACCCCATAGACGGCAGCCCACCAGGCTCCCCCATCCCTGGGATTCTCCAGGCAAGAGCAATGGAGTGGGTTGCCATCTCCTTCTCCAATGCATGAAAGTGAAAAGTGAAAATGAAGTCGCTCAGTCATGTCCGACTCTTAGCGACCCCATGGACTGCAGCCCACCAGGCTCCTCCATCCATGGGATTCTCCAGGCAAGAGTACTGGAGTGGGTTGCCATTGCCTTCTCTGCTAGTAATTATTTAATATAACTATGAAAATCAGCATAGGCCTATGGACTCAGGAACTGAAACAAAAATTTTTTTAAAAACCAATTTAATAAAAATGAACATTAGCACCAAACTCATCAGGGTATAATGAGACTTATCAAATTACTTTTTTGTACTTCTATTAGACAAAGAATTATGAAAATTAAGCATGGAGATTAAAAATTTAATCAAACAAGTTAAATGCTTAGCAAAACAAAGGTTTATGAGGAAAGAACAAAACTGGAAATATTTACATAAAAATACTAGTAAGGAAGTAATTTAGTAACAGACTCTAATCAAACATTGGCAATCCAAAGTTATATTTGCTTGTAACATCAAGAAGACGGAGGTATCATTGGGTTTCACAGTGAAAGCATTATACTAGACTGATTGCCTTTATGATGTTCTCATTCAACTAACATTAAGATTTGTTTTATACATCAAAGATGTTTCTAACATAATCATGAAAGAACGTTTTAAAGCCATAGTTCAAATGAAACAGCATGGTTTCCTAGACTATCATAAGCACCAATTTTCTATATATAGGACCATATATGCCAGCTAGCCTCCATTTCAAATGCAGTTCACTTGCTGCTAGTCTGGTTATGTAGTATCAGAAGACATGTTTACTGTACTACTTAGCACCAGTAAAAGGAAAGAATCTGAGCAGTACCAATTAGTGTACTGAGGGTTCTTATATTTTGTTCTTTAGCCATTTAAAAAGGACAAAAAGGAAGACATTTATTTCAACAGACTGTTTAAACAGATATACCTCAGAAGTAAAAGTAGTGATAGTGACAAATATTTATTCTTACCACAAACCAAATTATAACCTGAAGAAACTGCATAGAGGAAACAGTGTATTTGGTAGTCACAGACACACAACTTAGGAATAAGTCAGACCTTGAGCACAAACTTCCTTTCGTCACTAAATAGCCTTGCTACTTTGTGCAAAACTATTCAACCTTTACAAAACCTCAATTTCATCATATATAAATGGAAGTATTAGTTAATTTCCCAGATCCTGAGATGTCCTTGAAAAATCATACAACATTTCTAAATTAGGATGAGTCTGACAACTGATATCAATAGAAACTAGACAGCCAAGAGGCAGAGAAATAACTTGACTGAGCATGTGCAAACCAACCTGTGAGAAGATATTTCTTTATGTGATTACACACCTCAGCTGAGTTGTTTATACTGGTGTCAATGTACTCACCTGAACTTAAACTTAATTCAAACTCTTAAAATATCTTCAGAAAGATCCCACCATGATGTAGCAGTGAAATGAAAAATTATTCTGTTCACAGAAGATTGTAAGTCACATGCAATAAAAGTCAACTATTATTACCAATTCTCTCAGACTAGACCACACATAACATTTTCAAAGGTTGAAGAAAAGTTGTTATGACCAATTCATGGAGCCAAACGTCTAAATGCCAAAACTTCCAGTTGACTTTGAAGAAAGGATTCATTTACAGTGATATGTACTTTAATGAAGGCAAAAAAATTTACAAGTTTAATCAAACAGAAACCCTCCAATGAAATTAACTTTCTTTGATATGCTTTTGCAGTTACAAAGGTTCTGAAGAGATCCTTTGGCATAGGTCATAAAAGCCACACGTCAATAGGATGATGCACATAAGCTACTAACGTGAAAAGGTATTCAGAAAAATCTTCAGATTCCCAAATACAAAGGTTGAGATTCAAACACTGATTACAATGCTAAAGAAGCTGGAGAATGAAGAAATGTTTACTATCACTAGTTGGGAGTGGAGGTGTGGGGAGAAGGGAAGGGAGGAAGGTAGGGAGGGACAGAGAGAGAAAGGAGAGAGATAGGTACTCCCTCCCTAAAAACTACATCCTCCAATCATCACCTTAAAGACACAAATCCAGTAATATCTACCTTCAATCTTTTTGGTGAAGATTAAATGAGATCATAAATAAAATGTTTGCCACAGTGCAAAACACACACCAAACTAAACTGAACTGAAAGCACACTCAGTAAACATGCAGTGAATTGTTGTTGTTATTAGCAGTAGTCACATTTTTAAAAAAATTAATTTAAATAATGAAAAACAACAAATTATTATTTATTTTCATAAGCACTGTCCAAATACAGTGGCTTAAACTACAGTAAGAAAAATAATTTTGTGGAGTTTTTTAAAATTCTTTAATTAAAAAAAAAAAATTTCACTTACATAATTACAGCAAAAACTAGTTTGGTTAAGTATTGGGTTGGCCAAAAAATTCTTTTGGGTTTTTCAATAACACCCAAACGAACTTTTTGGCCTGCCGAATTTAATTAGGTAAACCTTATAATATAATATAAGGTAAACCTTATCTAAATTGGCTATTAATATTGTCTGTAATCATTTAACCCCAGGTTACCCTGTAATGGTGGTTGTGGGTATGCTACTTCCTAATTTTGTCAGTCATTAAGATTTTATGTCATTCTAATAGAACTGCCAAAATTTCAAAGTTATGAGAAAGACTGCAAGTTCATATATATTTATCTACTTTTTACACAAAGTCACAGACTAGTAAAACAAAGCTAAACTGGGTAAGCAGATATGTTTCCCGTGAACCATACAAGTTAGTTTCTAATTTTAATTAACTTTACTTGATTGCCAAAATTTTATATCGTTTTAAAACCCAGATTTTCAGCTTCGCATGAAAAAAACAGAACCTGGCGACATGGACCAAGCATCTAATAAGATCAGCTGAGCTGGTAGTGTGCACCCTCATCTGGCCCGACTCTTCTCAGATGGCCATAAACTCAACCCTACCCTCTTTCACCTTTTAAATTTTCTTCCTGGCCTTTGTCAATATTTGAATCTCCAACTTCTGATGTACAAATTTTGACTTATTTTTCTAACCTGGAGTTTCGGAAGAATTGGACAATGGAGCAGATGCTTCAGCTAAGGCAGCTAATGTAGCTAATACTGATGTAGAGGAGTTTCCAAACTGAACAGCAGACACACCCGTTTCATCTACAAGAAAGGAGAAAACAGGTTTGAATCTTTAAGGAATTTAATCTAGTGCATTTTTCTGACAAACTACTTTACTTTACTCAATTGTTAAATGAAGCTTAGATAGTATTAGTTTTGTGAAACAAGCTTGGATAGCATTCACTTTTGGAAGGTCATATTGTAGTATGTTTTGCAATATCACCTTTCTATAGATTATTTTTCTCATAAAAGTTTGATTTTTGTCAATTATAAGAAAGAAAACCAAGGTGGCTAATATAATCTTACCCTTATTCTCCAACAGTCCTTTCTTAAAAGGATGTATACCTACTAAAGCATAAAATCCCAACAGCTATCCTATATGCATCTCAATACCTGTTGCCTTGGATGAATTTTCTGAAGATACCAGACCTGTTAGGTTCACCACCCCTCCAGGTCCAATGATAAACTGCGGTGTTGCAGCATGTATCGTCACAGTGTCGGGACTCTCTGGGTTTGTGTTGATTTGGTTCTGCATAGCAATCTAGGCAACAAATTACCAGAGCTGTTTTCAGAATTACAGAACATACAGCAGACTTTTAATATCACACAAACACAAATATAAAGGAACATTCTGTAATCTAAGAAAAATTATATAATACAAATGGAAAGCTTTGTTTATGGTCTATTGAAAGTACAGAAGTAAATCATAGGTATGGACTTATATCCTAATTTTCCTCACTAGATAAAACAGCAAAAATCCCATGCGAGGAGAAATTAGTATCTGAGAGACTTTTACAGAACACAGTTGAGGGAATTCCCTGGTGGGCCAGTGCTTAGGAAAAAATGCTAAGGGTGTAGGTTCAACTCTTGGCTAGGGAACTAAGATCTTGCAAGCTGTGCAGAGGGGAAAGGAAAAAAAATAAAAAATACATATATGTATGTATCTATTACAACTGACAGATATTCTGCTGCCCTGTAGTTACAGAAAACAAATTATTCAAATCAAAATTATGTTCTCTACTATGTTTGGCAATATATAACACTACCTATAGAAAGCACATCCTTCCCAATTGTTCTCCAGCCTCAATTCTAGGCCCCAAACTGCAGTCAGAAGAAAAAAAAATTGAAAGAAGCACAGCATGTGTTTATTTCCCTGAATATACAACGTATTTTAAGTAACTAGGTAAAGTTCAAAAGACTTATATGGTCTTATAGAAGAGTTCTACTGGGAAGAAGAACAAGAAGCAGTAAGTAAAGCAGATAATTTACATCAATGTTGTCTAGTTAAAGAAAAGAGAAGTAATGTTGGTTATTAGGAAAACTTGTCGAAAAGCCATAAATAACTGTGTTCTTAAACAGACTTTTTTGAGGATGGTGAAAAAATAAACCAATCAGAATGATGAAGACTACTATTACTCACCAAGGGGACATTATTATGGTTACTTAAAAAAAACTTCAGTGGGAGGACAACAGAGTTGAAAAATGATATGGTATCCACACATGCAACAAAATAATTAAGAGAATAAAATGTCTAGAAGGGAATTCAGAACCTTAAAAACACCGAAAGTTATCATTGTATCTAATCTTCTAATGTTACATGCAAAGACTATGGTCTTATAATTAGGAAAATAAACAGTAATGAACAAAAAGGAAGTGAAAGAGGAATGGGTCTGTCCAAAATAATGTCCAAAATGAAAAACTATAAGCTAAATAATACCCTGAGGAAAACAGGGTCAAAAAAGGAAAATCTATCCTGTTGTTCATTGCAACACTATTTTCAATAGCTAGAACATGGAAGCAAGCTAGATGCCCATTGATAGATGAATGGATAAAGAAGTTATGGTACATATATACAATGGAATATCACTCAGCCATAAAAAGAAAAAAAATTGAGTCAGTTCTGATGAGGTGGATGAATCTAGAACCTATTATACAGAGTGAAGTGAGTCAGAAAGAGAAAGATAAATATCATATTCTAACACACATATATGGAACCTAAAAAAATGGTTCTGAAGAATTTATTTACTGGGCAGCAATGGAGAAACAGACATAGAGAACAGACTTATGGACATGGGGAGAGGGGAAGAGAGGGTGAGATGTATAGAAAGAGTAACATGGAAACTTACATTACCATATGTAAAATAGATAGCCAACGGGAATTTGCTGTATGGCTCAGGAAACTCAAACAGGGGCTCTGTGTCAACCCAGAGGGATGGGATGGGAAGGGAGATGGGAGGGAGGCTCAAAAAGGAGGGGATATATGTATATCTATGGCTGATTAATGTTGAGGTTTGACAGAAAACAACAAAATTCTGTAAAGCAACTATACTTCAATTAAAAAATAAATTTTTAAAAAACCTATAAGCTAAATAGTTAAATCATTCATATGACAGAGATCTTTCTTATTTTCTGAAGTTAAAGCCAAAAGTTACCTGTAGTATCTCTGCTAAATCTTCATTTCCATTGTCTATTGAAATATCAAATGCAGTTTTACAAAATTTACTTTGCGTGTGTACATCAGCACCATATTTGATTAAAAGTTCCACCACCTCTTGATGATTGTGTTCCGTGGCCCAGTGTAAAGCTGTCATCTTCAACATGTCTTTTGCATTAACATCAGCACCATGCTATAAAAATTCAAAATATGAAATCTCTAAAATATGAAATATAAAAAAGTTCTAATATGAAAATACTAACCTCTGTGCTGTAAACCAAGAATCTGCTACTAACATGATCAACTCTTATTTCTGTGTGCTGAATAATCTACCCGTTCCCAGAATCACCATACATCTGTTACTTAGTCAGTTTCCTATCATGCTAGCTTCCCCAACTGCCTTCCTTCTAATTTCTCAGGAATACAGCGATTATTCTTTCAGCCACCCAGTCATGAACACGAAGGGCTAAAATGGCATCAGGAGTGAAGGAAAACTAGATAGCTTCCTCCAAAACTCTCCAGCCCCTTATTTACACAAAAATATCCTTTGCTTTCAAAGCCAATGCAATATAATGAATTAATAGGGCTCTCTCTAGAAGTACACTATTCATAATGGTGGTCACTAGACATATGTAGTCTGAATACAGATGCTGTGCATATAAATACACAGGAATTCAAAGACATCACACCAAAAAAAGGATCTAAAACATCTCAGTAATAATTTTATACTGACTCATATTGAAATAATTTTTTATATATACTGAGTTAAATAAAATATAATATGAAAAACATTTTTTTTTACTTTTTTAATGTAGTTAATAGAAAATCTAGAGTTACATGTGATTTGTATTTATGGCTTCCACTGTATGTTTTTTAGATAAGTTGATCTAGAGGCTGGAATAAAAAAGATTAGGAATATCTACATCTAACACTCTCTGTTTCAGAATTTTCTCTTTGGCATTTAGATGATTAAAGCAAAAGCCCTGTCCATACTAGTTTGTTTGTTTGTTAACTATCCAAACTAACATTCCCTTCAATGTACATTTAAAATGTGTTGAGTAAGACAAAGTTATGGGTCGCTGACCATAGCAAAGACCAAGATCCAAGAAATCAACTGTCTGACTTAACTAAAAACATACATACAAGTTTTTTCCCCCCACAAAATAAAACTTTAAGACAATTTTCATTTAAATGAATGCTTACACACAGAAAGTGAAATAACAGGCATAGAAAAGGCAGACATTCAATCAGACTGAGACAGGCTGGGACCTGAGACCCTTTGCTGCAGTGCCTACACCTGGACAAACATCTCCTCTAGCAGCAGAATACAGAGAAACCATAGGGACCAAAAATAACTGCATGTGTGACTGGGGCAAATTATGAACATTAAATACAAAACGACCAAAATCCCAACTGCTACTTCGAGGTGCTGGGAGCAAAAGCTGGGTATTACACACAGCTCCACCAAGGGGGAGGGCACAACACTCAAGCAACCCCTCCTACCTAATGGCTGGACTGGCCCCTACCCTCACTCTATTTAAGGGACTAGCTTCTCCCTCCTCAGAGAATGAGCAAGAGAACCTGTTACCTGTTTCTACTCCCTCATGCTGAAGCACAAGTCCCTAAAAAGCCCTGCCTGAATTTCTTGTCTGGCCTCTTACTAACTTCTATTGATTAAGGAGTCCAAGGACCCTGGCCAGTAACAAAATTAGTTCCCTTCTCCCTCTTACAAAACCACTATGGTTTTATAAACCTTTGTGGGCTGACTTTCAAAAGCAGAGTACAAAAAGAGAACACATACCTTAAGCAAAACTTCCACTATGCTGGCGTGGCCCTCAGAGGCGGCCATATGCAATGGCGTTCGGTCCACTTTGGTTCTGGCATCTCTACTTACACCAGCTCGGAGTAGTACTTCTGTGGTGGAATAATGTCCATACTGTGCTGCCAGATGAAGTGGAGAAGTTCCCAGCTACACCACAAGAAAAAAAAAAATCCACATGTGTAGTCATTTTTAAATATAATTCTATTTCTACCTTCTATTTTATATATTGTGTCCACAGAGCAAACAGATTATCTTTTTATCAAATGTTAACAACAGTAACTCAAAACTGAAAAGGAGTAATTTTTGCTGATCAAAGTCTCTTCAAAGGAACCTTCAAGAAGTCCCACTCGTTTCTCAGTGAGGAAGAAAAGTCAATATTTCATTTAATTCAAACGTGCTTTATTTTTTTATCAGACAAATAGTCTAAACAAAATTAATTTCATCAGCAATTAGAGTCTGAGAAATTTTTGAGTACTAGGATGTTTTCCCTATATTACTCACACAAAACTTCTTTTCATCTATGAAACTCATATCAAATAAATGTTAGTGTATATTTTTACATTAAACTGTTTAATAGGAATTACAGCACCTCAGTAATCTTTTTAACGGAGTTCATACAGTCATTTTTCAAGGGAAAAATCTGATCTGAGGTGCACTGCCAAAGGTGAGTTAAGACAGATCCAAAATTCACAGCAGAAACTAATACAACATTGTAAATCAACTACTCAGTTCAGTCGCTCAGTCATGTCCGACTCTGCGACGCCAAGAATTGCAGCATGCCAGGCCTCCCTGTCCATCACCAACTATATGTGCCAATAAAATTTTTTAAAAAAAGAACCATGTCAATGTATGGCAAAAACAATACAGTATTGTAAAGTAAAATAAAGTAAAAATAAAAATTTAAAAAAAAATAAAAATAAAAAAAAGAAAAGAAAAAAAATAAAAGAAAAATTTAAAAGAAAAAAAAAAAAAAAAAGAACCAAAACAGAGCCCAGTTCTCCTGAAATTGATTCCATGTGGCCCAGTCACTACATTAACACAACATTCATACAGAGGAAATACATAGTAATATATGAAGAAGAGCTTTATCAGAGGTATAATTTTTAATAGGTCAAAATTAGAATTATATTATATCCCAAGCATTTAGAAGCACAGAAAGTCCCCATAACTCTATGATTATCAAGGCATTCATTTTAAAGAACCAAGACAGTTCACTAGAACACGTGATTTGCTAACACCACTACAGTAATAATAGCAACTAAGGCTTCTGTTTCCATAGCAAGCACTATTCTAAGGCCTTTACACTTATTATCTCATTCAATCTCCTTATAACATAGGTACTATTACTGTCCTCACTTGGCAGTAAAAGAAACTAAGCACAAAGAGGTTATTAACATGCCTGAAGTCACACAGCAAGAGTCATAATACAAAGCTAGGCATGTGCTCTTAATACATGGTAAAAATGGAAATCACTTACCCTTGGAATACTTATTTTATTACTATTAAAAGCCTCATATTTTTAAGGGATGGTCATTCCAGCAGATCAAAGAAGATTCTTAAACAGTCCTTTAGTTCTCCATATTCAGTTTCTTAAACTGGCCCTTTCTATACTCTTCTATTCTAATATTTAATAAGCATCTCAGCAGCCCATTTAGCAGCCATGAGCTCTACTTAGTATGAGAGCTTACTTATTTTTTCTTTACTTATTTTATTTTTTCTTCTTGAGACTTTACCTTTTAGGTTGAAGATACAAAAAATACATATATATATTCATACATATATGTAGTTTAAAGGGAAAAATTAAGGTAAACACCATCACAGTCTAGAAATAAAACATTACCAAAATTTAAAATCTTTCTACATGCCACCCCCTAAAAAACCCTTCCCTCAATCTCTGAAGTTGGGATAAACATTGTTTTACTTTGTTTTTTTTTCATTTTTAATTACTATATATCTCTAAGTAATATGCTTTGGTTCTGCCTGCTGAGCTTTACTTAAATAGAATCACATTTCATGTATTTCCCTGAGACTTGCCTTCTTTTGCTTAATATCCTAAGATTCACCCATGTTGATGAATTTAAGTGTGGTTCACTAATTTTCTCTCCTTTGTAACTTTCTACCAAATGAATAAGCCACAATTAATTTAACCACTCTATCACTGAACATTAAAATTTCCAGTTTTTTGTTATTATGAATAATGCTGCTACTAAAAATAGTCTTATACATGTCTCAAGTATATGAACAAGAGTTTCCTTTGGGAATATTCTTTGAAGTTCAATAGCTATTCCTGAGGGCAGGTACATATTCAGACGTACAAGGTACTGCCAAATTGTCCTCCAAAATGTTTGTATCAATATATGAATCTCCTCACCAATAGCTGGTACTGCCAGACTTCTTAATTTTGTTTTTGCTAATCTGGTGAATATGCAATAGTATTTCATGATTTTACTTTGCATTTGCCCAATTTTAACGTAGCTGAGCATCTTTTCATGTTTATTGATCATTTAAACTTTCGCTTTAGTAAAGTACCATAACAAGCCATTTGCCCTATCTCCTTTGTTATTACTGTCATGGGAATTTCTATGTATTATTGACATTAATTTTTCTTGAGGTTTTTTTTTTTGTTTTTTCAAGGTTATTTTTTTGGGATTATTAGGTTATACTTCTAATGGAAGTATAACTGATTTACAGTATTATATTAGTTTCAGGTATCCGTATTTCTAGATTATACTTCACTAAAAGTTATTATAAAATAATGGCTACAATTCCCTGATATACAATATATCTTTGTTGCGTATCTATTTTATACATAGTAGTCTGTATCTCTTAATCCTATATCCTATTTTGTCCCTCCTGGCTTCTCTCTCCCCACTAGGTTTGTTTTCGATATCAGTGAGTCCAGTTTCTATTTTGCTATATATATTTATAGATTCCACAAAAAAGTGGGATCATACTCTATTTGTCTTTCTCTAACTTACATTGCTACAAATGGCAGAATCTCATTCTCTTTTATAGTTGAGTAATATTCCACATCTTCTGTATCCATTTTTGTGTTGGTAGACACTCAGATTTCTTTTATATCTTGGCTATTATAAATAGCACTGCTACGAACACTGGGGTGCATGCAGCTCTTCAAACTGAGAGTTTTCATTTTTTCCAGATAAGATACCCAGGAGTGGAACTGCTAGATCACACTAGCAGTATGATACTGGTGGAACTGCTAGATAGTTCTATTTTTAATTCTTTGTGGAATCTCCACACCATTTTCCACAGTGACTGCACCAGTTTACTTCCCCAGCAACAGTGCACAAGAATTTCCTTTGCTCCACATTTTTGCCAACATTTATGTGTAGATTTTTTTTGATGACAGCCATTCTAACAGGTGGGAGGTGATACCTCATTGGTGTTTCAAAGGCTTTTTTTTGTCTTGATGTACTACAGGATCACTATGATGTGACTAGATGTGTACTGATTGTTTTTATTGATCCCGCTGGAGATTTACTGGGTTACTTGAATCTGTGAGCTACCATCTTTTACCAGTCTTGGTAAATCTAAACCATTATCTTTTAAAAATAATTTCATCCCTATTCTTACTCTCCTTGTAGATTCATGATCAGATATATGTTAGACTTTCTCACACACTAGCCTTCATGACTCCTGACATCGTTCATATTTTCTATTTTTCTCCGTGCTGCACTGTGGATGATTTGTATTTACCAATTTTCTCTCCAGCTGCTCCTCATCTGTTATTAAAATTTTATCTACAGTCCTTATAAGTCTGCTTAATGCTATCAGTTGTTCCAGTGGGTTATTATCCAAGTTGGTTTGTGTCCCTGTGTCTTCAATTATTTCTGACCATTCATTTTCCGTGGAATTTCATTTGTGGATATAAAGCCTGGGATGAAGTAGGTCCCTCCAGAAAGGATATTCATTTGCTCATGTCAGAAACCTGGGGAAACTTCTAGTCCAAAGACCACTTTAAATTCATTTTTCACTTCATGGTTTGGCAGAATATATAAGTATTTATGAGTTAAGGCCACAAATGTTTGACTCCAAATTCACATCAACAAAAATTTTCCTCTCTCCATTTGATACTGAGATCAGGCCAGTTGATTTGTCTTGCAATATCCAACAACAGTGGCAAGGGCAGGCAGGAGGAAGGAAGGGGTGTTTCTGGTTTACCCTTACCATGAAGGTACATCTCTCTGGGATTCCAGTATTATGGGGAAAGGATCTCTATAAGACTTCTCTGTGTGAGCAGTCTCAGGTCTTCCTCTAAAGTCACCTATGCCAGGGAGGTGGGAAAACCAACAAGCAAATAAATGTACTGAGTCGGCAAATGTTCTAAGTGTGAAATTTCTCTGGCTCTGGCCTTCGCTTGGTTTTTCAGGTTGATAATCCCTGTCTAACTCATTGGTGCACTAACAATTTTTTTTTTAATATTCAGTCAAAAAATCTTTATCTTTTAAAGACAGGTGCTGAAGTCTATGGATGAAACAAAATGGTTCCTGAAATTTACTTTAAAATAATACAAAATAAAGAAAATAAATGGGACTATAGAGAAAACAAGACTCATCTGATTTGATAATTTTTGAAGTGTATGCAGGGGTTATGTGTTTGAAATTTTCCATAATAAAAAAATTTGTTCTGAATAAAAAATTAAAACGAACATGGAACAAATAAGCTAAAAACAACAAAATCAAAACTCTGGAATTTTTAGTTGTTACCAGTGGGAGAATTAATCCAGATTCTTAACCCTCTATACTACCAAGAACATCCCTTTTGATTTACCTGCAGAATTGAATAGTTATGGTTTTTATCTTCTTCACAATTGCCTTCTATAATTACTAAGAACTCCTTCCCATATCTTTCTTCCTTCTGGGTCATGTTTGTAATATTTTCACAAGTATCAATTGAAATGCAAACATTTTTACTTTTTAGAATCAATTATAACATTAACACCAAATTTGTTTTTTCAGAATTATAAATTCTACCTGTGCTATTTATAAGGCCTTTAAATTAAATCTCAAGCAGCTACCTTTTACATTCATCCTACATTGCTGAAATCCATAATTTAAGGAAAAATCCATGGTTGGACAGAATATTTAGATAAGGTTGTCCAACATTTTTTTAAAAAGACTATATGAACCATTCTCCTTAAAAAGCTAGCTATAATTCTAAAACTACAAACAAATCTGCAAAGAAAAAAATTACTTTTCACCATTTATAAACACAATACTGACTAAACTTTTAACTGGAAAAACAAAAGGTGAGAAGAAGAAGAAAGGGAAAAAAATCCCACAACATTAAAATCATTCTTTACCCAGTCTGTAGTAAAAGGAGCTCCATTAGCCATCAAAATACGAACTTCATCATCTTGACCTGCTCGTGCCGCTTCTAAAAGCTTCTTTCCCAAATCTACCAGGGACATCTAAACAAAACATAGATGAATTTAACATCTCCATTCATATATTATGACATGACTTCTTTCCCCTTTTATCTTTATTAATAAGTCATTTCTCAATTATCTCTTTAAAAGGTTCTGATATAGTTAATCTGAAACTACAGATCACACAAAAGTAATTTTTATTTGAACTTTGGAAGCAGATTTTTCTTTCTTATTAAATTGTCACCTAGGGTAATAAAATTAGTAAGCGTCTTTTAATTTCATGGCTGCAGTCACCATCTGCAGTGATTTTGGAGCCCAAAAACAAAAAAAATAAAGTCTGACACTGTTTCCACCGTTTCCCCATCTGTTTCCCATGAAGTGATGGAACCAGATGCCATAATCTTCGTTTTCTGAATGTTGAGCTTTAAGCCAACTTTTTCACTCTCCACTTTCACTTTCATCAAGAGACTTTTTAGTTCGCTTCACTTTCTGCCATAAGGGTAGTGTCATCTGCATAGCTGAGGTTATTGGTATTTCTCCCAGCAATCTTGATTCCAGCTTGCGTTTCTTCCAGTCCAGCATTTCTCATGATGTACTCTGTATATAAGTTAAATAAGCAGGGTGACAATATACAGCCTTGATGTACTCCTTTTCCTATTTGGAACCCGTCTGTTGTTCCATGTCCAGTTCTAAGTGTTGCTTCCTGACCTGCATACAGATTTCTCAAGAGGCAGGTCAGGTGGTCTGGTATTCCCATCTCTTTCACAATTTTCCACAGTTTATTGTGATCCACACAGTCAAAGGCTTTGGCATAGTCAATAAAGCAGAAATAGATGTTTTTCTGGAACTCTCTTGCTTTTTCGATGATCCAGCGGATGTTGGCAATTTGATCTCTGGTTCCTCTGCCTTTTCTAAAACCAACTTGAACATCTTAGTTCACAGTTCATGTATTGCTGAAGCCTGGCTTGGAGAATTTTGAGCATTAAAAGACGCTTACTCCTTGGAAGAAAAGTTATGACCAACCTAGATAGCATACTCAAAAGCAGAGACATTACTTTGCCAACAAAGGTCCGTCTAGTCAAGGCTATGGTTTTCCCAGTGGTCATGTATAGATGTGAGAGTTGGACTGTGAAGAAAGCTGAGCACCGAAGAATTGATGCTTTTGAACTGTGGTGTTGGAGAAGGCTCTTGAGGGTCCCATGGACTGCAGGGAGATCCAACCAGTCCATTCTGAAGGAGATCAACCCTGGGATTTCTTTGGAGGAAATGATGCTAAAGCTGAAACTCCAGTACTTTGGCCACCTCATGAGAAGAGCTGACTCATTGGAAAAGACTCTGATGCTGGGAGGGGTCGGGGGTGGGAGGAGAAGGGGGCGACAGAGGATGAGATGGCTGGATGGCATCACCGACTCGATGGACGTGAGTCTGAGTGAACTCCGGGAGTTGGTGATGGACAGGGAGGCCTGGCGTGCTGTGATTCATGGGGTCGCAAAGAGTCGGACACAACTGAGTGACTGAACTGAACTGAATAAAATCAGTCTGAATTCTCTGAACATAGCTAGTAAAAAAAAAAAAAAATAGAAGAGGTAAGAGGTAGAGAAAGCTTGTCTAGAATTTAAAACTAGCAACAAACTGTTTTCACTGGAGGAGTTGCAGCAATAAAATTATCTCACAAATATAAATATAAATAAATACACTACCCTCTTTAACTGGTAAAAATTTAAAATAAATCTATCATAATTTTCTTTTGTAACAGTAAATGTGCTCAGAATTTGAAAATAAGTATTTTCAATCCTTGTACAGGCATTTGCATGTATGTTCTTTCAGAAAAGGCACAACTTATATTTAATGAAAATAAGGAAAAGAGAGTCTAACAGTATTATCAATAGAGTATGTGTCTCACTAATCATCTATAAAGTAAGTAAGTATGCCCTGTACCTGAAATCCTGAATACAAGATATACAAGGTATCTGAAAAAAACTAATGTCACTGTCTAGGGAGTGGGTGGGTGTGTGTATTGTCTTGAATAAGAAATACTGAAATATCTGTTGGGGAAAGAGCATAACAGGAATACATAGGGAAAGAAAGATTTTAAAGTATCAGAAATGCTCGAATCCAAGGGAGAAGAAAGTTCCCAAATCCAGAAAGACTATTCAATGATGTTATATGTATCCACAGGAAAGGCAAGAGGTACAATTTGAAGGTTGTGTGGAAGGGAAGATAGACAACACCTTAAACGTACACAAGAAAGATGACTGGCGTATGAATTTGTCTCAAAAAGTGAATACTATTTGAGTAGAGGGGAAATAAATTATGAGAGGAGTGTCAGGTTGATTAGCGTATCCCAATCTGCTATGAACAAGTATTATCTAGCAAGAGGGGAAAGGCGTACGTGTGTGAGAAGGATGCCGACAGAGCTCAGCGAGGTTATTTATAACAGAAAGGAACAGAATGAATGCATCACATAGAGGTGTTAGGAAATCTAAAAGGGCTGATTAAAAAATGTCCCCAAAAGAACATGTTTGTGCTTAAATTATTCTATTTTTTAGTAGATTTCATAACGTAGAAATACCAAACAGAAAGAGAGTAACCAGGAATAGATGTTAATACTGGGAGGTTCACACAATGACTAGGCGAGATGCTTATGTCCAAAACAGACATTTGTCACTAGACAGGAAAGAATTTCTTATAGCTGTTCAATTTGTAAGAATACAAATAATTCATAAAATAACCTATGTGAAAAATAAGAAAAACAACCCTATGCTCCTGTGGATTTTATGCTAGGGGTTTTACACGACTTTTTGTGACACAACATCTTCACTCTTGAATTTCTGATTCTTTTCTTTTTCCTCCCATTCTCTTATTCACACCTTGCTGTAGTCACCAGAACCCAAAATATTCCATTATCTCACTAAAAATACAAAAATCAAAAGAGGTTATTGCTCTTCAATGAAGAATTTTTCCTAGGGAATATGTACCAGCTGGATGTGAATTAACAACATATTCACTAGGCAAAGAATCTACAATAATTATGTCCTACACTAAAGGCAGGATAAGGTAAAAAAGAAAGGCCCCTGTTCTACAGAAGCACAGCAAAATCTAAACTGGCCATACTAACAAAGACAGTAATGGATGACCAAAATTTCATATTAACCTGCTTTTACAATGAAATAAGTCTTTCCCCCAAATATGCATTTTAAAACATGTCTTCAGTTCAGTTCAGTTGCTCAGTCGTGTCCGACTCTTTGTGATCCCATGAATCACAGCACGCCAGGCCTCCCTGTCTATCACCAACTCCCGGAGTTCACTCAAACTCATGTCCATCGAGTCGGTGATGCCATCCAGCCATCTCATCCTCTGTCGTCCCCTTCTTACATAGTAATAAATCAATTTGCATTCATTCAGCACACATACTGCCTGATGGATCCTTTGGATATATGGAGGCATTTTAGGGATAACTTGGGAGGAAGGAAGGGATGAATACTTAACCTTCATTTAAAGGGCAAGTGTCAGGGATACTAGAGGTCCAGCAATGCAGGGAACAATCCAGTATGGCAAAGAACTGTCACCTACTGGCTGACTTTCAAAGGTCCCACTGAATATATCTAAAATGAGAAATAACTAGTAAGTAAACAAAATGTATTTTCCCACAGTATTAATGTATCCCAAATTTTCTAGAATGTAACAATTCATCTCTTTCATTCAGAACTTAAAGAGTTTTTCACCATTTTGGAAAATGATGTCACCAATGCCATTACCACTTGGGTACCTGAATCGCCAATATAATACTATATTGTAAGCAACTTTCACAGTTAGTACATTCATAGTGATTCTATGTTCAGGTACAAGCATTTCACTACCTTCTGCTTCATCTAGTGTAATCTGCTCCAGTACTGACATACTGAAATACACTTATTATTATAAATTGCTTTCCTTCTACTTCCCTTTATATTGAAATTAGGGAAATACAATGATTTTTAAGTTGTACAGATAATATTAACTATAGCTTTCATTTCAAGCTAGGAGAGTGGGCAAAACAAAATATTTATTATAAAAGCAAAACTAATGAATATAATAAGACTGAAAAATCAACGGAAGAACATACATGTGAAATAAAGTATGACCAAAGTCAAAGATGCTCTAATTTTCTTGTCAAGATAGTAAAAGTTAAGATGACAAAGCTAATAAAATATAGCAATTTCACTCCTACTTCTCACCAGACAGGAACCATGCACACCACAGTAGAATTAATCCGACCCTTAGAGGAGCTCAATTTTGTTAGGACAACAAAATTGACTAAGGGGACCATAGCTCCACATCAAGCCATCAGTTTACTTACTTCATTATCTATGTATGAAATCCTCAGAGATAGAGTTATATTTATATAAAATCACCTAAAGACTTAGCAGAAAAGATTGCTTTTTTGCTTTGGCAAACTGGCAAATATCTTTCCCACAAGCAAATGGAGAAGCCTAATTCAATAAATTTTAATGAAGGTTGAAAATATTTACTGAAAATATATTACGTGTATGGTACTGAATGCCATTTAGTTTAAAGCTCTCTTCTTCTTGAGAAGAAAACACAACAAAACCCACTGCAAAAAATTCCCTCTTGAATTTCTTTACTATTTCTAAAACAGCTTATCATAATCTGATATAAGCCATTTTTAAAATCCAATTAAAATGTATGTTAATAAGATCTATAGAGGAACTTCAAAATGTCTATAAACTGGCTACTACTACTACTACGTCGCTTCAGTCGTGTCCGACTCTGTGCGACCCCAGAGACGGAAGCCCACCTGGCTCCCCCGTCCCTGGGATTCTCCAGGCAAGAACACTGGAGTGGATAAACTGGCTACTTTTGCTCAAAAGTACCTGCTGAGAGGGCCATCTAGTGGTAACAGAAATTACTACCAGTAATTAATTTGAAAAAAGTCTTTTTTGTTTTGAATTTCTGTAATTCATAGTTCAGCAGTAGCCACAGGACTGGAAAAGGTCAGTTTTCATTCCAAACCCAAAGAAAGGCAATGTCAAAGAATATTCAAACTACCATACAATTGCACTCATCTCACACGCTAGCAAAGTAACGCTCAAAATTCTACAAGCTAGACTTCAACAAGTATGTGAACCAAGAACTTCCAGATGTTCAAGCTGAATTTATAAAAGGCACAGGAACCAGAGATCAGATTGCCAACATCCACTTGATCGTAGAAAAAGCAAGAGAATTTCAAAAAAACATCTATTTCTGCTTCATTGACTACACTAAAGCCTTTGACTGTAAGTATCACAACAAACTGGAATATTCTTCAAGAGACAGGAATGTCAGACCACCTTACCTGCCACCTGAGAAGTCCGTATACAGGTCAAGAAATAACAGAACCAGACATGGAACAAGAGACTGGTTCTAAATTGGGAAAGGAGTACGCCAAGGCTGTATACTGTCACCCTGCTTATTTAACTTATATGCAGGGTACATCATGTGAAATGCCAAGGTGAATGAAGCACAAGCTGGAATCAAGATTGCAGAGAGAAATACCAATAACTTCAGATATGCAGATGACACCACCTTTACAGCAGAAAGCAAACAGGAACTAAAAAGCCTCTTGATGAAAGTGAAAGAGGAGAGTGAAAAAGCTGACTTAAAACTCAACAATCAAAAAACGAAGATCATAGATAGCATCTGGTCCCATTACTTCACGGCAAACAGATGGGGAAATAATGGAAACTGTGACAGACAATTTTCCTGGCCTCCAAAATCACTGCAGATGGTGACTGCAGCCATGAAATTAAAAGATGCTTGCTCCTTGGAGGAAAAGCTATGAACAACCTAGACAGGAGAGTAAAAACATGAGACATTACTTTGCCAACAAAGGTCCATCTAGTCAAAGCTATGGTTTTTCTAGTTGTCATGTATGGATGTGAGAGTTGGACCATCCAGAAAGCTGAGCATCAGTGAGAATTGATGCTTTTGAACTGTGATGTGGAGAAGACTCTTAAGAGCCCCTTGGACTGCAAGGAGATCAAACCAGTCCATCCTAAAGGAAATCAGTCCTGCATATTCATTGGAAGGACTGATGCTGAAGCTGAAACTCCAATACTCTGGCCACCTGATGCAAAGAACTGACTCATCTCAAAAGCCCCTGATGCTGGGAAAGATTGAAGGCAGGAGGAGAAGGGCACAACAGAGGATGAGATGGTAGGATGGTACCACTGACTCAACCAACATGCGTTTGAGTAGGCTCCAGGAGTTAGTGATGGACAGAGAAACCTGGCATGCTGTGTAGTCCATGGGGTCGCAAAGAGTCAGACACAACTGAGCAACTGAACTTAACAGAGTTCTTACAGAGAGTGGAGGTGCTGCTATGGCTTTCAGTGGGGCCAGCGTGACTGCTGCGGGCTCAGCAAATGAGGCTCCCCAAATTCCAGACAACGTTGGGAGCCTGGCTTCAGGGTGTCTACCGCTTTGGCACTGACAGGAATGACTTCCAGAGGAACTTGATTCTCAATTTGGGACTCTGCTGCAAGAGTGCGGCTGGCCAGAAATCTGAGTGACATTGACCTAATGGCACCTCACCCTGGGGTCTAGCTGTGAAGACACACAGAACCCCTGTGCTGTACTCGATCCTTCCAAAACCAGCCTCCAATATATGACCATCTCAAGACTTGCCCTGCTGGTGGCTGAGCTTGACTCAGATGGTGCCTCCCCTTCCCTGCCTGACTCCCTTCTTTGCTGAGCCCACTCAGGACACCCTTCTCTGGTCAGCATGCAGGCTTCAGCTAAAGTGTTGTCTTCTGTTCTGTAAAATGCTGTACGTAGATCCTAAGTTTCTGCAGGGGATGATCCTTGCTCTTATCCTGAGGAGTAATCTAATGGTATTTTAACAAATAAAGCACATACACAAAAAAATAAGAGACCCTGATGCTGGGAAAGATTGAGGGCAGGAGGAGAAGGGGGTGACAGAGGATGAGATGGTTGGATGGCATCACCGACTCAATGGACATTGAGTTTGAGCAAGCTCCAGGAGTTGGTGATGGCCAGGGAAGCCTGGCGTGCTGCAATCCATGGGGTCACAAAGAGGCGGAAACCACTGAGTGACTGAACTGAACTGAATTCATAGTTCAAAAAGCTACTGTGAGAATGACAGCATTTACTGGACAGGAAAACTCTCTGTAAAACAAGTATTAGTTCCATGTGAACTGTTAGTAACACTCAAAAAAAAAAAAAATGAATTAAAACACTTAGAAAATGTAAGCCTACTATAATATACTTAATAATAAACTTTGTCTCATTCAAAATTTTAGAATAAAATGTGTAATATCTCCCCCATGCTCAATGAGTACAATTATAAACCCAATAAAATTCTAGTTTTTCATCAAGAAATTTAACACTATGTGTACATCTAAAGCGTTTTAAATTTTCACACTTTGACCTGGTGATTCCACTCATAGAAATCACAAGAAAACTATTTGAAATATCAGTGTATATATAGTAGTGTTATTTAAAACTGGAAAACACTGAAATGCCTTACTACAAATAGTTAAATTAATATATATCATAAAAGAATATTGTAGTCTTTATAGTTTTTTACTTTTTTATGGATAATTTTGAGCATATGTAAAAATAGACACAATAGTGTAATAAAATTCCACACAGCCACCACAGAGCTTAAATACAGATTTTGCCCAGCCCATTTCCCACCCACACTCATAAATACAAGATACCGTAATAGAGGGAAACGAGTCTGCCTCTCTACTGGATCTCTCTCCTCCGCCTTAACCTCTGTGCTCCTTTGCTCTGCTACAGGTTAAGAATATTGCCTAGAGGGACCTCCACGGCAGTGCAGCGGTAGGACTTAGGACTCTGCACCTCCTCTGCAAGTGGCGTGGGTTCGATCCCTGGTCAGGGAACGAAGGTCCCACATGCCTTACAACGTAGCAAAAAAAGAAAAATGCACAGGATAGCCCATTCTCAAGGCTCTGACCCTTTCAAGGGTAACAGTTTTCTGTTCAAATAGAGACCAAAACCTACAGAATATATTAATAGCTCTTGTCCTCACCTTTGGGCATCTATACACAACATTCTACCGTGGTGTTGTAGGTCAATTATACCTCAAAAATAAACTCAAGGAAACAGATTTGTTGTAACTGGAGGTAAGGGGTGAGGAGAAGGGGGTTGGATGAAAATAATCAAAAGGTACAAACTTCCAGTTGTAAGAAGTCATAAGAAAGCACTGGGGTGTAATGTGCGACATGGTTAATATAATGAAACAGCACCGCAGCGTGTGTGCTTAGTCACTCAGTCGTGTCCGACTCTTGCAATCCGGTAAGACTGCAGCCATCAGGCTCTTCTGTCCATGAGATTCTGCAGGCAAGAATATTGGAGTGGGTTGCCATTTCCTTCTCCACCACTGCTGTATGTTATATATAAAAGTTGTGAAGGAATAAATCCTAAGAGGTCTCACCACAAAATTTTGTATCTCTATGAGATGGTGGACATTCACTAAAGTTTACTGTGGCAATCACTTCATGATGTATATAGGTCAAATCATTATGCTGTATACCTTAAAATGTATATAATGCAGTATATCAATTATATCTTAATAAAACTGGAAAAAATAAATATATATATAAACATGTATATGTTTAAATATATATATGGCATTCTTTTAGAAAAACTGCATGCAATGAATTTTCCATTATGAGACTAGATAGACTTTTCTTCTAAAAACTATAGGAAGATATAGCCTTAGTCCTTGTAAGACTTCACAAACTGATTTGGGGATGAAACATCCATAGATTCTATTTTGGACTCTACTTCATCCTTGCAACTCACTGTCCCTTTACCTCATTCAACTACTAGTCTGTTTTAAATCACATGTATTTATACCAGAAAGAGACTGAGGCTTGAAAATGAGTATGAGCATAGAATGGAGATAAGGCTAGAACTCTATTAGACCTGGACCAGTACACAGTTTTGAATTAACCAGGAGAGCATAACATACCTGTTTACTATAAGGTGGAACCAACCAACTGCTGGCTGTTGTAAGGCACAAGAGTGAAGCATCAACATCCAACAATAAGAATGCATACACTTTGATCTCTTCTTTCCAAGATTTCTATTTCCTTCCTTCCTCTCCACTACCTCTACTCCTATACACTCATAGCTTCATACTTGAAACATCACAATAGCCTCTTAGCTGACCAAACTCTGGTTTCTCCATCCTGCTGCCAGGCAATCTCCCCTAAAATACAATTTCATTCAATTTAAATATTTCTATATTTGAGTCTCTGGGGGGCTTCCGCCAATACAGGAGACACAAGAGACTCGGGTTCCATCCCTGAGTTGGGAAGATCCCCTGGAGTTAGCAAATGGCAACACGTTACAGGATTCTTGCCTGGAAAATGCCATGGGCAAGGGAGTCTAGCAGGCTACAGTCCATGGGGTTGCAAAGAGTCGGATACAACTTAGCGACTACATACACAAACGTATGTGAGTCTCTACCCTCAAAGAATTCATCATCTAGTAGAAAAGACGTACATTTCATGACCTCTTTCTCTAAAATTCTCATCAGTACAATCATTTTGAAGAACAATTCATCAGTATCTAGTCGAGCTGAAAAAGCACGTACCCACCGAGTCAGGGATTCCACTGCTAGGAAGCTAGGCTATTTCCTTGTATACTCTACAGCATGTGTACAAAGAGAGCAACCTGTATGAGAACGTGTATAGAAATACTTTTCGTAATAGAAAAAAAGAAAACAAACGACAAGTGATTTAAGTATCAACAGAAAAATATTTTAAAAGTTTTTATTACAAAAATTTTCAAATATGGAAAAGTATATGTATATGTATGTGTGTGTGTGTGTGTGTGTGTGTGTATGTACACAAACACACCAACACATATGCCCATCACCCACCTTCTAAATTAAAAGTTGGCCATCTTGCTTCATCCTGCTTCCTTCTAAAAACATGTGTACTTTAAAGCTGACAAACTCTACACTGTTGTTACAATGTAGAGTTGCAATGTTGTTAGAGGTTGTTACACCTCTAAAATAGTTTTGGTGGTGGTTTAGTTGTTAAGTTGTGTCCAACTCTTGGTGATCCCATGGACTGTAGCCTGCCAGACTCCTCTGTCCATGGGATGGATTTTCCAGGCAAGAATACTGGTGTGGGCTGTCATTTCCTTCTCCAAAATTAGTTTTATTCTAAGTAAATTCATGCATCCCCATGTTCACTGCAGCATTATTTACAACAGCTGTGACATGGAAGCAAACTAAATATCCATCAACAGAAAAGAAAACGATATTGTGTATGTGTCAAGTTTTAACATATTAGTTCAAGACGATCCAGAACTCTGTGGATTTGCTTTGGCTCCATGTGAACATTCAATTACCAATGAATCTTCTGACTAACACTTTTACCATCCATTAATGATCCTGGCCCAAGTCAATTATTCCGTAACAGGTTGTAACAAATTGTGATTTCCAATTCTATAATTCTTTCTATATTTATTATCTGACATTCCTCATTAACTATAATATAGTTTCTACTAAAAAGGCAGTTCAAATGTTCACTGATTTTCAGGGTAAGTTCAGTTCATTTCAGTCGCTCAGTAGTGTCCGACTCTTTGCACTTTGTCCCATGAATCGCAGCACGCCAGGCCTCCCTGTCCATCACCAGCTCCCGGAGTTCACTCAGACTCACGTCCATCGAGTCAGTGATGCCATCCAGTCATCTCATCCTCTGTTGTCCCCTTCTCCTCCTGCCCCCAATCCCTCCCAGCATCAGAGTCTTTTCCAATGAGTCAGCTCTTCGCATGAGGTGGCCAAAGTACTGGAGCTTCAGCTTTAGCATCATTCCTTCCAAAGAAATCCCAGGGCTGATCTCCTTCAGAATGGACAGGTTGGATCTCCTTGCAGTCCAAGAGACTCTCAAGAGTCTTCTCCAACAGCACAGTTCAAAAGCATCAATTCTTCGGCGCTCAGCTTTCTTCACAGTCCAACTCTCACATCCATACATGACCACTGGAAAAACCATAGCCTTGACCAGACGGACCTTTGTTGACAAAGTAATGTCTCTGCTTTTGAATATACTCTAGGTTGGTCATAACTTTCCTTCCAAGGAGTAAGCGTCTTTTAATTTCATGGCTGCAGTCACCATCTGCAGTGATTCTGGAACCCCAAAAAATAAAGTCTGACACTGTTTCCACTGTTTGCCCATCTATTTCCCATGAAGTGATGGGACTGGATGCCATGATCTTCGTTTTCTGAATGTTGAGCTTTAAGCCAACTTTTTCACTCTCCACTTTCACTTTCATCAAGAGGCTCTTTAGTTCTTCTTCACTTTCTGCCATAAGAGTGGTGTCATCTGCATATCTGAGGTTATTGATATTTCTCCCGGCAATCTGGATTCCAGCTTGTGTTTCTTCCAGTCCAGCATTTCTCATGATGTACTCTGCATAGAAGTTAAATAAGCAGGCTGACAATATACAGCCTTGATGTACTCCTTTTCCTATTTGGAACCAGTCTGTTGTTCCACGTCCAGTTCTAACTGTTGCTTCCTGACCTGCATACAGACTTCTCAAGAGGCAGGTTAGGTGGTCTGGTATTCCCATCTCTTTCAGAATTTTCCACAGTTTATTGTGATCCACACAGTCAAAGAGTAAAGAACAGGTATAAACAGCATTTCCATTTATTCTGGGTTTTTTTGTTTGTTTCTATACATTACTCTCCTTATTATTTTTTATTTCAATCTGTCTCAATTTTGGCCAAGGGCTTCTTCAGGTTGGCTTTTGTGTCTGTGAAAGTTTTTCCACTTCTGGCAAAACATGTTCCAGTTGCACTATGTATGTTTCCCGCCACAATCCTGGCATCAGTCATTTCTTGAGACGCTCTGGATCCTAAGTAGAAGTATTTAAAGACCAAAACTGGAGCAAGAGCAGTACTCATTTTTACCAAAGGGACTCACTTTTTCTCGGTCTTTTCAACGGATAGAGCTAAGAAAGAAATATATATTTAGGTAGAATTAAGAAAAAATATTTTAAATCATAAATTCATACTGACATTTATATTCAACTTAACACTGTCAGGTTTTTTTGCTTAGTTTCTTTGAATAATACGCTAGTATCTCTATTGCCTCCTAATATATAAACATAAAGGGCTTCCCAGGTGGCTCAGCAGTAAAGAATCTGCCTGCCAATACAGGAACCACAGGCTCAGTCCCTGGGTCAGGAAGATCCCCTGGAGAAGGAAATGGCAACCCACTCCAATATTCTTGCCAGGATAATCCATGGACAGAGTAACCCGGCAGGCTATAGTCCAGAGAGTCACAAAGCAGACACCACTGAAGCGACTGAGCAGGCAAACACGTAAGCATAAAACTTATGGGCTTTATCCTACAATACATATCAAATGCTGTCAAAATAAAAATATCAATAATTCCTAGGCATACATCCAGAGAAAACCATGATGTGAAACAATACACACAGTCATAAAAAAGGGATGAAATAATGCCATATGCAACAACACAGATGGACCCAGAGATTATATAGAGTGAAGGAAGTCAGACAGAAAAAGACGAATATCATGTGACTTATATGTGGAATCTGAAAAAAAAAAAGGTATAAATCAAATTGTTTTACTGCAGTACAGTACTCAGCTATGTGAAAATACTATTTTATTTTTAATTTTAAAAAATGAGTAACCTTTTACTCTGTAGCAAACAAGTCAAAATTTCAACCTACAGTTTAAGTTCATGTATGAACTATTTCAAACTCATACATTCATTTCATCCAGTTTTCAAATCTCCCACTTAATAACCTCCAACAGTCATCAGAATCTAATAGCTCTTCCTCATTCCATACAAGCCCACCTTATTCCAGACCTCATATTTCCCATTTGCAATGGTCACAACCCTTTTCTCCAAATCCCAGATTTCAACCAACCCATTTCTAACATTCCTCTTCCCCAATAAGCTTTTTCTTAAATGAGCTAAATCCTCAACAATTCTACCTTTCCATTTTTATCAGCAATTTATGCCATAATCTGTACACTTCCTCTTCATTCATTAAACAAACGTTTACTTAGCACACACTGTCTTCCAACAGAAAGGCAAACAAAAACAGACAAGTCCCTAACGCCACAGAGCTTGCGCAGTGAAGGGAGAGCCTCAGCTCAGTTCAGTCCTCAGTCACGACCGACTCTGTGCGACCCCGTGAATCACAGCACGCCAGGCCTCCCTGCCCATCACCAGCTCCCGGAGTTCACTCAGACTCACGTCCATTGAGTCCGTGATGCCATCCAGCCATCTCATCCTCGGTCGTCCCCTTCTCCTCCTGCCCCCAATCCCTCCCAGCATCAGTCTTTTCCAATGAGTCAACTCTTGGCATGAGGCGGCCAAAGTACTGGAGCTTCAGCTTCAGCATCAGTCCTTCCAATGAACACCCAGGGCTGATCTCCTTCAGAATGGACTGGTTGGATCTCCTTGCAATCCAAGGGACTCTCAAGAGTCTTCTCCAACACCACAGTTCAAAAGCATCAATTCTTTGGTGCTCAGCTTTCTTCACAGTCCAACTCTCACATCCATACATGACCACAGGAAAAACCATAGCCTTGACTAGACGGACGTTAGTCACCAGAGTAATGTCTCTGCTTTTGAATATGCTATCTAGGTTGGTCATAACTTTTCTTCCAAGGAGTAAGCGTCTTTTAATTTCATGGCTGCAACCACCATCTGCAGTGATTTTGGAGCCCAAAAAAATAAAGTCTGACACTGTTTCCACATCTATTTCCCATGAAGTGATGGGACTGGATGCCATGATCTTCGTTTTCTGAATGTTGAGCTTTAAGCCAACTTTTTCACTCTCCACTTTCACTTTCATCAAGAGGCTTTTTAGTTCCTCTTCACTTTCTGCCATAAGGGTGGTGTCATCTGCATATCTGAGGTTATTGATATTTCTCCCGGCAATCTGGATTCCAGCTTGTGTTTCTTCCAGTCCAGCGTTTCTCATGATGTACTCTGCATAGAAGTTAAATAAGCAGGCTGACAATATACAGCCTTGATGTACTCCTTTTCCTATTTGGAACCAGTCTGTTGTTCCATGTCCAGTTCTAACTGTTGCTTCCTGACCTGCATACAGATTTCTCAAGAGGCAGGTCAGGTGGTCTGGTATTCCCATCTCTTTCACAATTCTCTACAGTTTATTGTGATCCACACAGTCAAAGGCTTTGGCATAGTCAATAAAGCAGAAATAGATGTTTTTCTGGAACTCTCTTGCTTTCTCCATGATCCAGCGGAGGTTGGCAATTTAATCTCTGGTTCCTCTGCCTTTTCTAAAACCAGCTTGAACATCAGGGAGTTCACAGTTCATGTATTGCTGAAGCCTGGCTTGGAGAATTTTGAGCATTACTTTACTAGCATGTGAGATGAGTGCAATTGTGCAGTAGTTTGAGCATTCTTTGGCATTGCCTAGGGAGAGCCTAGCAATTAATTAATCAATCAACCAGTTAAAGTAGTAGTGATAACTGCTTTGAAGAAAATATAAGGCAGGGTAAGAAAATGGAGAGTACTGGATTAGGGACAGAGAACTGCCATTTAAGAAAAGTCTAAGGACAGGCCTCCTTGAGGAGGTGACATGTGAGTAGAGACACAAATGAAGGAAGAGGCAAAGCAAGGGAGAATCCCAGAGAAAAGCACCATGATGGATATAACGATCTTTTAGCTGCTCAACATCTAGGGAATTCTCCTCATCAGTCTTGAAAGGCAGAAACCTCCACCTAATACTGAAGCAAGATAACTGCTTTCCCAGCTTTCCTTGCAACTGGGATACAGTCATATGATCTCCTCTCCAAAAGAGGAGTCTCTAAGCTGGAATTTAACTTAGATGATAGTGCCATTAAAAAAGCAGGAAGTACATAGAATCCAATATGACAAGAGCGGCAGCAGATTCCAATGACAGTAATGATAGCAGTTTCTTTCTGTGATGTATTCCTTTCCTATAAAATTCACCAGCAGGAAGTACATAGAATCCATTATGACAAGAGCGACAGCAGATTCCAATGACAGTAACAATAGCAGTTTCTTTCTGTGATGTAGTCCTTTCCTATAAAATTCACCAGAGGTGGTTTCTGGTGCTTAAAGCCAAGAATTCTGACTGTTCCTGATGATCCAGAGAAAGGCCAAGCACTGGGTTGGCCAAAAAGTTCGCTTGAGTTTTTCTATAAGATGTTACATGAAAGCCCAAATGAACTTTTTAGCCAACCCAATATAAGAGCCCTTAGATAAAAGTAGAAGAGTAGGATACGCAATCACAAAGGTGTGAATGGGCCACTTCATGTAGGGCCTTATAGGCACTACTAAGGAGTCTGAATTGTATTCAGTTTACTAGGAAGATGTTAGAATGTTTTAAACTTAAGGGTTGTGATGTGATTGAATTAGTTTTTTAAAAAACTACACATGTACAGATGTGAGAGTTGGACCATAAAGAACGCTGACAGTCAAAGAATTCGAACTGCGGAGCTGGAGAAGACTCCTGAGAGACCCTTGGAGAACAAGGAGATGAAACCAGTCAATCCTAATGGAAATCAACCCTGGATATTCATTGAAAGGACTGATGCTGAAGCTCCAACGCTTTGGCCACCTGACTGAGGCAAAGACCCAACTCACTGGAAAAGACACTGATGGCTGGGAAAGACAGGGCAGGAGGAGAAGGGGTCAACAGAGGAGGAGATGGTTGGATGGCATCAACTCAATGCACATGAGTCTGAGCAAACTCCAGGAGATAGTGAAGAACAGGGAAGCCTGGCGTGTTGCAGTCCATGGTGTCACAGAGAGACACGGCTGAGTGACTGAACAACAACAACTCATGTTATTATGTGGGAAATACATAGAAGGTGGGAAGAACTGAGACAGGAATACTAGTTATGAAAATATTTCAGGCTGGTAGTGCTGTGTGCTAGGATGATACCTGTGTGATCACTTGGACATTTCTACCTTTAAGTACTATCTGCTGCTGCTGCTAAGTCGCTTCAGTCGTGTCCGACTCTGTGCGACCCCAAAGACAGCAGCCCACCAGGCTCCCCTGTCCTTGGGATTCTGCAGGCAAGAACACTGGAGTGGGTTGCCATTGCCTTCTCCAATGCATGAAAGTGAAAAGTGAAAGTGAAGTCGCTCAGTCATGTCCGACTCTTAGCGACCCATGGACTGCAGCCCACCAGGCGCCTCTGTCCATTGGATTTTCCAGGCAAGAGGACTGGAGTGGGGTGCCATCGCCTTCTTTGTAAGTACTATCTGCTGCTGCTGCTGCTGCTGCTAAGTCGCTTCAGTAGTGTCTGACTCTTAGCGACCCCATGGACTGCAGCCTTCCAGGCTCCCCCATCCCTGGGATTCTCCAGGCAAGAGGACTGGAGTGGGGTGCCATTGCCTTCTCCGTAAGTACTATCTACCTAGGTTTAAATGTAGCATCTTATTGTATGCTTTCCACTGTTCTCTGTTCAGTTTCTGTTCTTTCTCTTCTTCTTTCAGATTGATTATTAAAAAAAAAAATCTATTTCATCTACTGATTTGGAAGTTATATCCTCTTTCTTTAGTGGTTCCCTAGATATCATACCATGTATTAAAGTCTAAAGTTAATCAAAATCTTTAGTTCCCCCTTTCCCCAAAACCTACAGAGTTTAGAAGATCCAACCAACACATCAATCAAACACAATGTGTGGACTCTGTTTGGATTCAGTCTGAAGAAACTAAATGTAAATTTTTAAAAGTCACTTTTTTTAGGGCACTACCTGCATGATATCATTAATGATAGATACTTGTCACTATACATTTTTCCAAATCCATAGAATGCACACCACCAAGAATGAACCATAATGTAAACTATGGACTATGATGTGTTAATGCAGGTTCAATTGTAACAGTGTACTACTGCTCTGCTGGGGGATACCGGCAATGGCGGAGGTTACACATGTATGGGGAAACATGGTGTGTAAGAAACCTTTCTATTTGCCCCTCAATTTTGCTGTGCAGCTAAAACTGCCCTAAATTTAAAATACATTAAAAAGATCACTTGGAGATTTGAAACACTGCTTAAATGTGTATTGATATTAAGAAAGCTTAAATGTGTATTAAGATATTACTATTGATAGTAAGAAACTGTTTGTCTGGATCTGACAATGATATTTAGTTTAAGTTTATAACATTTTAGGATTGAAAACAATATATTTATAGATTAAATGATATGATACTTGAAATTTGTTATAAATTAATTGAGGGATGTATGTGGAACCAGATTAGCCATGAGTTGATCACTGGTGAAGTTAGGTAATGAATATGTGGGGTTCATCATACTCTTTCCTTTCCTTTTATATATTTAAAGTTTACCACATATTTTTTTTTTAAATTTACCCTCCTTCTAGACAAAGGACCCCAGAATCTAGAATCCCATTCATTTCTGTTCTGCTATTGTCTTGTTTTTAAATCCATTAGATAATTTGTACTGTTCTATACAGTCCTTATTCCTTCTCATTTTCTAAATATACATCACTTTATTTTTCAGCCCTTCATACCTTCTGTTTTGACCTTGGGGGATTCATCTGCTGCTGCTGCTGCTAAGTCGCTTCAGTCGTGTCCGACTGTGTGTGACCCCAGAGACGGCAGCCCACCAGGCTCCCCCATCCCTGGGATTCTCCAGGCAAGAACACTGGAGTGGGTTGTCATTTCCTTCTCCAATGCATGAAAGTGAAAAGTGAAAGTGAAGTCGCTCAGTCATGTCCGACTCCTAGTGGCCCCACGGACTGCAGCCTACCAGGCTCCTCTGT
This sequence comes from Budorcas taxicolor, assembly GCF_023091745.1. NCBI lineage: Eukaryota > Metazoa > Chordata > Mammalia > Artiodactyla > Bovidae > Budorcas > Budorcas taxicolor. Next base: position 58,271,288 of record NC_068919.1, on the reverse strand, counting down.
CCCTGGGATTTTCCAGGCAAGAGTACTGGAGTGAGATGACATTGCTTTCTCCGGGGTTCATTCTACCTGACGTATATGCTTTAGGACTGCACTAATAAGGTGCATGTAACCATTTAAATTAATGAAAACTGTAGCTTCTCAATCACACTAGCCACATTTCAAGAGTTCATCAGTCCTATGTAACTTATAACTACAATACTGAACAGCACAAAGAATATTTCTATCATCATAAAAACTTCTACTGAATGAAGCTGGTTTAAATTATCTTTAATCAACATTGATAACAATCTGTTTTTGTTTAAAATATCTTTATTTCCACCATCATTCTTCAAAGATATTTTCACTGGGCATAAAATTCTAGGTTGACAGGCTTTTTCCTTTTTTTATTTCGTATTGCAGATATTATTTCACTATCTTTTGATTTATATTGTTGAGAAGTCATCTGTTAGCCTAATTCTTGCTACTTCAATGGTTATCTTTTCCTGCAGCTACTTTTAAAATTTTTCTTAATGTCATTGGTTTTCTGCAGTTTCATTATGTGTGAATTCAAGATGGCAGTGCAGAAGGACGCGCGCTCATCTTCTGCAAGAACTCCAAAATTACAACTCTCTACTGAACAACCATCAAAAGGAGAATGTTGGATCCCACCAAAAACAGATATCCCATATCCAAGGGCAAAGGAGAAGCCCCAGGAGGACAGCAGGAGTGGAAAAATCACATTTACAATCAAACCCCATACCCGCCAGAGACACTCGGAGGGCTCAAACAAACCTAGTGCGCACCAGGACTCAGAGACCCCAGAGAATGAGCCAGAGCTGTGTTTGAGCATCTCCTGTGGAGGTATGGGTCAGCAGTGGCCTGCCACAGGGGCAGGGGCTCTGGGTGCAGCAGACCTGGGTATGGCGTAAGCCCTCTTGGAAGAGGTCACTATTAACCCCACCACAGAGATGCCAGAACTTACATAGGACTAACGAAACAGACTCTTGAAGGGCACAAACAAAACCTTGTGCACACCAGGACCCAGGAGAAAGGAGCAGCGACCCCACAAGAGACTGACCCAGACTTGCCCATGAGTGTCCAGGAGTCTCCAGCGGAGGCATGGGTCAGCATGGGTCGGAGGCACTGAGTGCATGCATGGGATCTTTTGAAGGAGGCTGCCATTATCTTCATTACCTCAACCATAGTTTGGTCTCAGGACAAACAGGGAGGGAACACAGCCCCTCCCATCAACAGAAAATTAGATTAAAGATTTACTGACCATGGCCATCAGAGCAAGACCCAGATTCCCCCACAGCCTGTCCCTCCCATCAGAATGTTTCCACAAGCCTCTTATCCTTATCCATCAGAGGGCAGAAAGAAAGAAAACCACAATCACAGAAAACTACTCAAACTGATACATGGACCACAGCCTCTTCTAACTGAATGAAACTAGGAGCCATGCCGTGTAGGTCCACCCAAGACGGACAGGTCATGGTGGAGAGTTCTGACGAAATGTGGTCCACTGGAGGAGGGCATGGCAAACCACTTCAGTAATCTTACCTTGAGAAGCCCATGAACAGTAAGAAAAAGGACACTGAAAGATGAAATCCCGAGTGCAGTAGGTGCCCAATATGCCATTGGGGACAAGTGGAGAAATAATTCCAGAAATGAAGAGATGGAGCCAAAGCAAAAACAACACCCAGTTGTGGATGTGACTGGGGATGGAAGTAAAGTCCGATGCTGTAAAGAACAGTATTGCATAGGAATCTGGAATCTTGGGTCCCTGAATCAAGGTAAATTAGGAGTGGTCAAAAGGAGATGGCAAGAGTGAACATCGACATTTTAGGAATCAGCGAAATAAAATGGACTGGAATGGGTGAATTTAACTCAGATGACCATTATATCTACTACTGCAGGCAAGAATCCCTTAGAAGAAATGGAGTAGCCATAGTCAACAAGAGAGTCTGAAATGCAGTACTTGGATGCAATCTCAAAAACAACAGAATGATCTCTGTTCGTTTCCAAGGCAAACCATTCAACATCACAGTAATCCAAGTCTATGTCCCAACCAGTAATGCTCAAGAAGCTTAAGTTGAATAGTACTATGAAGAGCTACAAGACCTTCTAGAACGAACACTCTAAAAAAGATGTCCTTTTCTCTATAGGGGACTGGAATGCAAAAGTAGGAAGTCAAGAGATACCTGGATTAACAGGCAAATTGGGTCTTGGAATACAAAATGAAGCAGTGCAAAGGCAAACAGTTTTGTCAAGAGAACACACTGGTCATAGCAAAAACCCTCTTCCAACAACACAAGAGAAGACTCTACACATGGACATCACCAGATGGTCAGTACCAAAATCAGACTGATTATATTCTTTGCAGCCAAAAATGGAAAAGCTCTATACAGTCAGCAAAAACAAGACCAGAAGCTGACTGTGGCTCAGATCATTAACTCCTTATTGCCAAATTCAGACTGAAATTGAAGAAAAGTAGGGAAAACCAACAGATCATTCAGGTATGACCTAAATCAAATCCCTTACGATTATACAGTGGAAGGGATAAATAGATTCAAGGGATTAGCTCTAATAGAGTGCCTGAAGAACTATGGATGGACACTGATAGTGTCCAGATCCTGGACACTGTACACGGACACTGTACAGGAGGCAGTGATCAAGGGTATCCCCAAGAAAAACAAATGCAAAAAGATAAAATGGTTGTCTGAGGAGGTTTTACAAACAGCTGAGAAAAGAAGAGAAGGTAAAGGCAAAGGAGATAAGGAAAGATATACCCATCTAAATGCAGAGTTCCAAAGAACAGCAAGGAGAGATAAGAAAGCCTTCCTCAGTGATCAGTGCAAAGAAATAGAGGAAAACAATAGAATGGGAAAAAAAAACTAGAGATGTCTTCAAGAAAATCAGAGATACCAAAGGAACATTTCATGCAAAGATGCACACAATGAAGGACAGAAATGGTATGAACCTAACAGAAGATATTAAGAAGAGGTGGCAAGAATACACAGAAGAATTGTACAAAAAAGATCTTCATGACCCAGATAACCACGATGGTGTGACCACTCACCTAGAGCCAGATATCCTGGAATGCGGTCAAGTGGGCCTTAGGAAGTATCTACAAACAAAGCTAGTGGAGGTGATGGAATTCCAGTTAGGCTATTTCAAATCCTGAAAGATGATGCTGTGAAAGTGCTGCACTCAATATGCCAGCAAATTTAAAAAACTCAGCTGTGCCCACAGGACTGAAAAGGTCAGTTTTCATTCCAATTCCAAAGAAAGGCAATGCCAAAGACTGTTCAACTACCACAGAATTGCACTCATCTCACATGCTAGCAAAGTAATGCTCAAAATTCTCCAACCTGCCTTCAACTTCCAGCAATGTTCAACGTGGATTTAGAAAAGTTAGCGGAATCAGAGATCAAATTGTCAATATCCTTTGGATCATAGAAAAAGCAAGAGAGTTCCAGAAAATCATCTACTTCTGCTTTACTGACTATGCCAAAGCCTTTGACTGTGTGGATCACAATAAACTGCAGAAAATTCTGAAAGAGATGTGAACACCAGACCACCTGACCTGCCTCCTGAGAAACCTGTATGCAGGACAAGAAGCAAGTTAGAACTGGACATGGAACAACAGACTGGTTCCAAACAGGGAAAGGAGTACATCAATGGTGTATATTGTCACCCTGATGTTAAACTTATATGCAGAGTACATCACAAGAAATGCTGGGCTGAATGAAGCAGAAGCTGGAATCAAGATTGCTGGGAGAAATACCAATAACCTCAGATATGCAGATGACACCACCCTTATGGCAGAAAGCAAAGAAGAACTAAAGAGCCTCTTGATGAAAGTGAAAGAAGAGAGTGAAAAAGTTGGCTTAAGCTCAACATTCAGAAAAGTAAGATCATGGCATCTGGTCCCATCACTTAATAGCCAATAGATGTGGAAACAATGGAAACAGTGAGAGACTCTATTTTGGGAGGCTCCAAAACCACTGCAGATGGTGACTGCAGCCATGAAATTAAGACACTTGCTCCTTGGAAGGAAAGCTATGATCAACCTAGACAGCATATTAAAATGCAGAGACATTACTTTGCCAACAAAGGTCCATCTGGTCAAAGCTATGCTTTTTCCAGTAGTCATCTATGGATGTGAGACTCGGACTATAAAGCAAGCTGAATGCCGAAGAATTCACACTCTTGAACTGTGGTGTTGGAAAAGACTCGAGAGTCCTTTGGAATGCAAGGAAATCCAACCAGTCTACCCTAAAGAACATCAGTCCTGAATATTCATTGAAGGACTGATGCTGAAGCTGAAACTCCAATACTTTGGCCACCTGATGCGAAAAACTCACTAGAAAGGACCCTGATGCTGGCAAAGATTGAAGGCGGGAGGTGAAGGGGCCAACAGAGGATGAGATGGTCAGATGGCATTACTGACTCGATGGACATGAATTTTGAGTAAGCCCTGGGAGTTGGTGATGGACAGGAGAGCCTGGCATGCTGCAGTCCATGGGGTCGCAAAGTCGGACATGACTGAGCAACTGAACTGAACTGAACTGAGGTGTGAATTTATTTTCACTGTAATATGGATTCACTGGGATTCCTGAATCCTAGTTTGGTATCTTTCATTGTTTCTGGAAAACATCAGTAATCAGCTCTCTAAATGACCTATTTTTCTTCTCTTCTTCTGGAATTCCAATTAAGACTTTCTCACACTATCCTCCATATCTCTACCCTGTCATCTGTATTTTCCATCATTCTGTCTTTTCTACCTTGAAGCGACATCTTGGATAATGGTGTCTGATCTATATTCTAGTTCAAAAATTTTCCTGATGGGTCTGCTGCTGCTGCTAAGTCGCTTCAGTCGTGTCCGACTCTGTGCAACCCCAGAGACGGCAGCCCACCAGGCTCCCCCATCCCTGGGATTCTGCAGGCAAGAACACTGGAGTGGGTTGCCATTTCCTTCTCCAATGCATGAAAGTGAAGAGTGAAAAGTGAAAGTGAAGTCGCTCAGTCATGTCCGACTCTTACCGACCCCATGGACTGCAGCCTACCAGGCTCCTCTGTCCATGGGATTTTCCAGGCGAGAGTACTGGAGTGGGGTGCCATTGCCCTCTCCCCCTGATGGGTCTAACCTGCTGCAAACTGCACCATTAAGTTTTTAATTCATTTACTCTATTTATTTCCAGTAGTTGTATTTGTTATTTTCAAATCTACAATGACATTTTTTTCTGCTTCCTCTCTTCAGATGTGTTATTTCTGTGAACATAGTAATTATGGTTGTTTAACCCGTATTTTCTAATTCTAATATATGATGCCTATGACAATCTTTTTCTGCTGTCTCTCATTTCCACTGGTTCTTGCTCATGTTTGTCTGCGTGTACGGTTGGTTATCTTTGACTGTGTGCCTGTCAGTGTCCTTCATGAATTATTTTGGGGAGGCCTAACATGACGGAACGTTACTCAAAGGAACATTTCTATTTGTTTCTGCAAAACACCAAAGGGACAGTACCAGTCAGGGACCAATCCAAATAAAGTTATAAATTAAGGTGCCCTTACCTCACTAGGCTGGGGTCACAATTTTGTAGTTTTTTTTTCTCCTGTTCTGCTCAGTACCAAGACAACTTGCCGTGAAGTCCTTTGATATTTGACTGGGAAGTAGGCAATGGATGAAAGGGGTTCAAGGATTTGCTCTGGTCCATCCTTCCCTCTCAGAAGTAGACACACAGGTTCAAGCCTAATAACGACAGATCTCTTATATGACTCTTACATAGATAAGCTCTGAGTGTTTGATTTCTGTCCATCTCATCCCACAAAGCTGATGAATGGAAATCCTAAATTTCTTGATATTAGCAAATACACTCGGGGAAAAGTGGCTTCAGTTCTGTAGGTACTCTGCTAACCTCCCTTGGTTTAGGCTTTCTTCTAGAATCTGACTTACCAGATTCCACTATCTCCCCAGTTCTTCAAAGCTCTTAAGGTAGTGCTTTACATGTCATATGCAGCATCTTCAGTTGTTCCTAAAAAGAGGGCTGGTTTAAATAATCTATCCCACCACTACCCAGATGCCAAGATATATTTCAAAGTAAAGTTTACACGTCTTCCTGATGTTGTGTTAGTCGTTCAGTCGTGTCTGACTCTTGGGACACCATGGACCATGGACCACCATGCTCCTCTGTCCATGGAATTCTCCAGGCAAGTATACTGGAGTGGGTTGCCATTTCCTTCTCCACTTACTGATCTATCAGAGGTCAATGTACAAGAAAAAAAAGAGGAGTCAAAGATAACAACTAAGCTTTTAGCCTGAACAACTTGGTGAAAAATAGGATTATTTACTGAAATAAAGGTGTCAAAGTGGGATAGGGTAGGTCAGATGTTAAGGAGGTTGGCCACGGACTGTTAAAGTCTGAGATGCTTTAGCTAGATTTTAAGTTTCTTATGGGTAGAGACAAGACTTTCTTTTACTGTCATTTGAATGCATAACTACTTTAGAATAGTGCAACATACAAAGTGGTTATTTAACTAGGCAAGAGTTTCTCCATATTTAGCAGCAACCCTACTCTCCACCCTAAGATACCAGTAGCAACCCCCCAACTCTGTTTCACATCAAAAAATTTCTCTAGCTTTTGCAAAATCACTCCGATTGAGAACCACTAATTAAATGCTTCTTCAGGTTAATTTCTTTACACTATGCTATCACCATTCTTTCCACCACTGTCCACTCAACTGGACACAAAGATATATAAGAGGTAAGAGTCAATCCAAGCCAAAACTGTAGCCAAGCCCAATTCAGCATTTCTCAAATTGGGTTTCCCAAAGCTCCAAAGGTCTGCAGTACTGAGAAAAACAGGGAGTGAAGGGGTAAGTAGTACAGGTTGGAGGCTACCAAACAGTTTCACCCTCACTCAAACAAGACCATCTCTGGGGGCTCCCCTGGAAGTCTAGTGGTTAAGACTCTATGCTTACTGCAGGGGGCAAGGATTCAATCCCTGGTTGGGGAATTAAGATCTTGCATGCCAGATCCCACGTCACAGGCAGTTAAAAAAAAAAAAACTCCGTTACATGATCCTATATAACATTATATTTTTAAAAGAAAACTACTGACAGTATAACATCTTCTCGTCAGATATAAAATGGTTAAAATTTTAAATCTCAAGCAAGAATTACTTAACAGCTCTTTTTTATTGCTATTCCACACCCAAATCCTTGTTAACATAAACCCAGAAAAGAACTACTAATACATTTGCAAGTCCTGGCATGTTATGTGATTTATCTATGCTCCCCTTTTATTTTTTTGACAGTAGCCAAATAGAAATCAAGTAAAATTCATATGGATAAATCAGGGCCTCCAAAATCAGATTCTGAACTATAACTCATCCAAGAAAGTTTAAATCTAAAATTATACAGCAAGTTTGTTCTAAGCAGCACCCATGCATTTCATGACTCCTTTCCTCCATTAGGTTAAAACCTCTTGAGTTACTCCTCAATGCACCATATTTTAAAAAAAAACTGTATGCTCTACTATAAAGTTCCCTAACTCAGTTTTAATATTGTTTTAAATATTACAATTTCAACTACCCTAAAGATCACGTCTTGATTCCAGCTTGTGCTTTATCCAGCCCAGCGTTTCTCATGATGTACTCTGCATATAAGTTAAGTAAGCAGGGTGACAATATACATCCTTGACATACTCCTTTTCCTATTAGGAACCAGTCTGTTGTTCCATGTCCAGTTCTAACTGTTGCTTCCTGACCTGCATACAGATTTCTCAAAAGGCAGGTCAGGCGGTCTGGTATTCCCACTTCTTATTTAACTTATATGCAGAGTACATCATGAGAAACTTAAGTAACTTCTATGCAGTACATCACAATGGCACCCCACTCCAGTACTCTCGCCTGGGAAATCCCATGGACGGAGGAGCCTGGTGGGCTGCAGCCCATGGGGTCCCGAAGAGTCGGACACAACTGAGCGACTTCACTTTCACTTTTCACTTTCATGCATTGGAGAAGGAAAGGGCAACCCACTCCAGTGCTCTTGCCTGCAGAATCCCAGGGACGTGGAAGCCTGGTGGGCTGCCATCTCTGGGGCTGCACAGAGTCGGACACGACTGAAGCGACTTAGCAGCAGCAGCAGCAGCAGCAGCAGCAGCAGCAGCAGCAGCAGCAGCAGCACATCATGAGAAACACTGGGCTGGATGAAGCAGAAGCTGGAATCAAGATTGCTGAAAGAAATATAAATAAACTTAGACATGCAGATGACACCACTCTTATGGCAGAAAGTGAAGAAGAATTAAAGAGCCTCTTGATGAAAGTGAAAGAGGAGAGTGAAAAAGTTGGCTTAAAGCTCAACATTCAGAAAACAAAGATCATGGTATCCGGTCCCATCACTTCATGGTAAATAGGTGGGGAAACAGTGGCTGACTTTATTTTGGGGGGGCTCCAAAGTCACTGCAGATGGTGGCCACAGCCATGAAATTAAAAGACACTTACTCCTTGGAAGGAAAGTTATGACCAACCTAGACAGCATATTAAAAAGCAGAGATATTACTTTGCCAGCAAAGCTATGGTTTTTCCAGTAGTCATCTATGGATGTGAGACTTGGACTATAAAGAAAGCTGAGAACAGAAGAATTGATGCTTTTGAACTGTGGTGTTGGAGAAGACTCTTGAGAGACCCTTGGACTGCAAGGAGATCCAACCAGTCCATCCTAAAAGAGATCAGACTTGAGTGTTCATTGGAAGGACTGATGCTGAAGCTGAAACTCCAATACTTTGGCCACCTGATGTGAAGAGCTGACTCATTGGAAAAGACCCTGATGCTGGGAAAGATTGAAGGCAAGAGGAGAAGGGGACGACAGAGGATGAGATGGTTGGATGGCATCATCAACTCAACAGACATCAGTCTGCGCAAACTCCGGGAGTTGGTGATAGACAGGGAGGCCCGGCGTGCTGCAGTTCATGGAGTCACAAAGAGTTGGAAATGACTGAGGGACTGAACTGAACTGAAAGATCACTTTCTTATTAAAAAGCCCTTTTTATTGCTTTTAATTTCAGGCATCAAAAGATATAATTGAGTTCGAACTAGGCCAATAAATTTCCTATTTCCCATATAAGCTATCAGATTTACATTCTCTATTGCTCTATCTACATTCTACCTGTGCATACCAAAGTCCCTATTTGACTGTAAAATTATGACATCACTACAAAGCTGTTTTCAAAAAAAACATAATATAAAGGTCTGTAATTGAAGGATAAAAAATGTTTATTGATGACTATTTACTATTCATGTTTAAGACAACCTTGAGTTCTATATCTAAAGAACATAAATTATACAAACACACACATACACACAGGGTTTCCCAGTTGGCTCAATGGTAAAGAATTCACCTGCCAATGCAGGAGCCTCAGGAGATGTGGGTTCGATCCTTGGGTCGGGAAGATATCCTGAAGGAGAAAATCACAACCCACTCCAGTATTCTTGCTGGAATAATACCCTGAACAGAGGAGTCTGGTGGGCTACGGTCCATGGGGTCACAGACAGTGAAACACAACTGAGTGACTAGGCAGCCACACACATATACACACAAAATTACAGATGAGTAAAAGCACTCATCAACTGGCCTGACCAGAACTTCTCATGCACATGCCAAAACCTAGTCTTCCTCTTGCTTCACTGGTAACTCTTTTCCTCCCAAATTGGAGAATCTGTGAGCTATCCTCAATTACTCCCTCTCCCTCTTGACTCTACATACAGCAAATCATCAAGTCTATAGGAGCTACTTTATTTCTTCTTTGCTCTTCTGTTTTCAATAGTTCAAAAATTCAAAACATAGAAATGTATACACTGAAGTCTCAATAGAAACATTTATGCTATCCCCGTCTTCTCCCCATACACAAATTATTCACCTTTACTAGTTTCATGGATATCCTTCCAATATTTCTACAGTTACCAAATGATTGCATTACTATATACACTTTCTGCACTTGCTTTTCTTAACGCATCCTGAAGATCCTTTCCTATTAGTTCATAGACAGCTTCCTCATTTTCTGTAAAGCTGCTTAGCATGCTGTTGTATGGGTGTTGTATGGATACATCTCAGTTTACTGTAGGTGGACTTTATTGCTATTATAAACTACACTGCAATTAATAACTTTGTAAATGCATCATTTCATTTCATAGAACTGTAAGAAAAATTCCCTGAAGTTGGGCTGCTGGGACAGGGATAAATGCAATGGTAATTATGACAGATACCAAACTGCCTTCAAGTCATTTATTTTTTTAGTTTTCTTCTTTTTTTACAAGTCATTTTAAAACTAGTCCTTTACTCCCCGTTCTCTTTAACATTGCATTCTCGTGTCTGTATTCATCCATTCACCCTTTTACCTTCATTACATTCATTACCACCTGACATTTGTTTACTGTGCCCTCTCTCCCCCAACACTGAATGTCAGCTCCAAGAAAACAGAGACTTTGTCTTCTGTTTTGTTCATTACTGAAACACCAGAGATTGGAATCGTGCCTGGCACAGAGTACTGTTAGGCTGAAGAGGCTTTGACCAGCCAGGAAAAGGAAAAGGAAGAACACATGGAGTCAAGCCTAAGCATGGCATCCTACAGAGCAAATACTATCTTGATGTTAAAAAGTCAAGAATAAGGCTAAAGAGGCAAGGTGTAAAACAGAAAGACTTGAAAGCCAGAAAGCAGAGTTTGGACTTTATCCTGTAGACAATTGAGAGTCGTTCTATGTTTTGAGCAAACGATGATCCATTCAAACATTTATCCAGCACAAGTTCAATTCACTTTGCTTGGCACAGTGGAGAGTGCAAAGGTCAACAGTACATGTTCTCTCTTCAGGCTGCTTAGGTTTAGCAGCAATAGGCTCAAAAAATTTTAGGAAAATTATTCTGGCAGCCATATGCAAGATGGATTGGAAGTTAGAAAGGGCAGGACTTCCCTGGTGGTCCAGCGGCTGACTGCAAGCTCCCGGTGCAGGGGGCCTGGGTTCAATCCCTGATTAGGGCACTAGATTCTACATGCCACAACTAAGACTCAGTGCAGCCAAATAACTAAGTAAATATTTTTAAATAAATAAATAAAGTTAGAAAGGGCAAATAATAGGCAATGCAGAATTCCAAAAATAGAGATCCAGGAAAAATTAACCTAAAGAATAATGCTGGATATTGATGGAATAATGATGGATATAAGAAATAAAGGAGAAACATATCAAAGACGACTTCAAGATTTAAGCATGATGATGATAAAACAAAGAAAAATAAAGTAGGTGGAAGTTGGGTAATAATAAACCAAAAAGAGAATGAAATTCCTTGAGCCTCTCAAAGGAAATACTTGGTAAACCAACTGGAGATACCAACCTGGGGAGGACCCCTGTGGGTCATCAACATATGAAACATGAAGAAGAGACAAAAAGGAGTGAGCACAGAGCCAAGTACTGAGAGGAATGGCAGTGGTAAGAGGATCATGAAACAACGGGGGTTCACAAATGAAGCGACTAGAGGGGGAAAACCAAGATGGCACACTAAGATGAAAGGCAAGGACAGGAGAGGTTATGAAGCCTAAGTGGGAGTCAACAGTAACACATACACACTGACTGAATAAAACCAGGATGAAACCAATACCACTGGGAAGGATGTCCCTTGAAGCAACAGTCTGAATATGTCACATTCATATGTAATGTCATTACAAATGGCAATAATTTAGGGAAGAAGTAGCCAAAGAGCTGAGGGCAGCAATATTTTAACTGTCTTAAAATTTTTGAAATAAAGAAATGAGGAAGATAGCCAAAAACAACAGTAGTTAATAGTCGTTTCTTTTCCTCCTAAAACACAGAAGTCTGTATACACTGCAATATTTGAAGGTAAGGAGAAATCCCTGCAGTTAACGATCAAAGTGATCAAAGGAAAGTTAAGTATGGCAGCAAGATTCCTAGAAAAGCAAGATTCCTCTTCTATTCTGTTTACAAAATAAGGTGACTGGATAGATCTGCCACAGTGACAACATGCAAGCTTGCATTCTATACTCTTTTTCAATTAAATATAAGTCAGTGGTATCTCTTGCGAGAGAAGAAGAAGATACGAAACAACAGCAAAATATCAGATTAATAAAATGACTGTTAAGTAGCAAGGGTCCATTGGATTTGTACAGCATAAATTTATAGTGGCCAAGAAGTTTTCATAATTACCTACCTTCACCCACAAATACACTGCGATCTCTGAGGAAAAACAGGAACTAGATAGGTAGGAAGATTTGACAACAGGAGTCCAGTAAAATATGAAAGGAGTGACTGATGTCAAGTTCAGGCTATATATAATGCCTACAGGAATAAACTAAGGGAGAGAAACAAAGGGTCTCTATGAACAGAACAGATAAAGGAGCACAGGTGGAATAATTGCAAAGATCAAAAGTTCACACAAGCCAGTTAGGATGTAAGAAATCTTTCTAGATCTTTCACTTATATAGTATACTGTTTGCTACATCTAAAAATTTGTGTGTCTCCCCAGCCCTGAATTTTATGTTTAACTCCTAATGCCCAAAGTGATGGTATTAGGAAGGAGTCTTTGGAAGGTGCAGTCAGATCACGAGTGAGATGAATGTCCTCATAAAGAGAGACCTGAGAAGGGTCCCTTTGCACCTTCCACCATAGAAGGATACAATAGAGAAGTCTGCAATCTGAAAGAGGGCCCTTACCAGAGCCCAGTGATGTAGCACCTTGATCTTGGACCTCCTATACATGCTTTAATATTAAAAATGTTGTAATAGTAAAATAAAATAGGACTCAAAATTAAGTTAATTCCACAGGTTCCTTAACTGCAATTCCAAAAGCCAAAAAAAAGCTGTGAAACCCAAAATAACTTATTTGGCAGTAACACCTTACCTAAACTGACATTAAGTTATTTATAGTCTTTACTTACCCCACTTGGTGTAAAGGTTCATACATTTTGCAGCAGAAATAGTAACTTGTTTGAAGAAGGCTACTGCACTAACCGTTGAAAGGTTACTAACACTACCTTAGCTATATACAAAAAATTCTTCCTGGGTGGCTCAGATGGTAAAGAATCCGCCTGCAATGGCAAGACCTAAGTTCAATCCCTGGGTTGGAACGATCTCCTGGAGGAGGGAATGGCAACCCACTCCAGTATTCCTACCTGGAAAATTCCCATGGACAGAGATGCCTGGCAGGTTACAGTCCATGGGGTCACAAAGTGTCGGATGCAGCTAAAAGCACACAGCACATTAGACCCCCAAGGGTTTTAGTAGACCATGATCCTACAATAATTGCTAAGGTTTATTGAACTTGCCTGGAGAATCCCAGGGACAGGGGAGCCTGGTGGGCTGCGGTCTATGGGGTCGCACAGAGTCGGACACGACTGAAGCGACTTAGCAGCAGCAGCAGCAGCAGGGCTTCCCAGGTAGCTCAGCTGGTAAAGAATCCACCTGCAATGCAGGAAACCCCGGTTCGATTCCTGAGTCAGGAAGATCCCCTGGAAAAGGGATAGGTTACCCACTCTAGTATTCTTAGGTTTCTATGGTGGCTCAGATGGTAAAGAATCTACATGCCAATGCGGGAGACCTGAGTTGGGAAGATCATCTGGAGGAGGGCATGGCAACCCATTCCAGTATTCTTGCCTGGAGAATTCCATGGATAGAGAAGCCTGGTGGGCTACAGTTCATGGGGTTGCAAAGAGTCATACACAACTGACTGACTAAGCACAGCACTGAGCTATTAAGTATGTGTCATACACTTTCTCGTCAATTTATACGTTACTTAGAAGGAAAGTTATGACCAATCTAGACAGTATATTAAAAAGCAGACATTACTGTGTCAACAAAGGACCATCTAGTCGAGGCTATGGTTTTTCCAGTGGTCATATAGGAATGTGAGAGTTGGACTATAAAGAAAGCTGAGCGCCGAAAAATTGATGCTTTTGAACTGTGGTGTTGGAGAAGACTCTTGAGAGTCCCTTGGAATGCAAGGAGATCCAACCAGTCCATCCAAAAGGAGATCACTCCTGGGTGTTCATTGGTAGGACTGATTTTGAAGCTGAAACTCCAATCCTTTGGTCACCTGATGTGAAGAGCTGACTCATTTGAAAAGACCCTGATGCTGGGAAAGATTGAGGGCAGGAGGAGAAGGGGAACACAGAGGATGAGATGGTTGGATGGCATCACCGACTCAGTGGACATGGGTTTGGGTGGACTCAAGGAGTTAGTGATGGACAGGGAGGCCTGGCATGCTGCAGTTCATGGGGTCGCTAAGAGTCGGACACAACTAAGCGACTGAACTGAACTGAACTCATTTAATCCTTCCAAGCACCATGAGTTAAGTATTGCAATTATTTGAATTGCACAAAGAAGGAAAGTAAAGCAGATTAGGCAAGTTGCCTAAAGTCACAGAGCTAGGGAGTGACTGACTAGGGATGAACACAATATTTAAAATATTACACATAAGGTGAAAAAAAAACAAAATACAGAACTGATTAGGTAGGGTGGCAAGAATCAGTGGTGTTTCTCTCTATTCAATTAATATATTAGAGTGGTAAGGAATCAAACAAATACAGAACACTTCATGCACTTTCAAATACTCATTTATGTGCAGTTCCTTAGTCAACTTGCATAAATTGCACAGTGTAAAATTCAAACTCAGCTTATGCTAGTATCTTTAATTTTTATTGAAACATAACCATAATCCTTTTAATCCCAAGAGATACATAATAATACAAATTCACTGTATGAGTTAGAAAATTTGTGTAAGTAAAAAGAAAATAGTCTTCTATAAAATTACACACAGAAATAATCACTTAACAGTTTGGCAATTTCCTTCCAGATGTCAACACACCTGTTATTTAATCAAAATAAAATCATATTTTTAAATTTACTTTTTTTTATTTAACATACACCAAAACATAATTTCATTTTTTTACATTCTTATGGCTGAGCAGTAAAGATTCTGCCTTCCATTGCAGGAGAAGCAAGTTTGACCCCTGGGTCAGGAAGATCCTCTGGAGAAGGAAATGGCAACCCACTCCAGTATTCTTGCCTGAGAAATCTCATGGATAGAGCAGGCTGGCGGGCTATGAGTTGGACACAACTTAGCGACTAACAACAACAAAGCATTAAAAAAATGGCTAGGCAGTACCCCCACGGAAGGAATGTATCATAATTCTGTGAAACATCTAAGTTGTTTACAATTTCACAGCACAGGACTGCTTGTAACCAAGTCTGTGTTCTACCAGTTACTAATTCTGCTAACTTGGGCAAGCTACCTAATAATTTCTCTATACCTCGATTTTCTCTTATGAAAAATGGGGAGAGCATTATTTACTATATATGATTAATGTGGGGAAGGAATCAAATGTGTTAATATGCAGCTTTTATTATCAACAGTGCTGCAACTGGTTGTAAACAGCTACCGATTTATTGGTGTATTTCTGTTACACCAAAATAAATACCAAAACAAATTCACTTAAAATTTCCACATCAGAAGGTATGCCCATTTTTCAGGCTTTGAATATGCCAAACTACAGCTGGGTTTAAAAAACCCTCATTAAATAGTTCTCTCATTTAATACTCATTTTTCCTTATCCAAGAAAATGAAAACTATGATCCACTTAAGCTAACTTGTTTCAATTAGCTTTTGCCCTTCCACTTTCGTACCTGCAAACCTACACATATTTGTAAACTCTCAGTCCATAGGGAACTTAACGAAACCTGGCCGAAATCCTGATTCGGCTCACCATTTCCCCTTCTCTTGAATTCCTAACTTGAATGCCCATCAGTGGAAGGCGACAGCCTGCCACCAGAAACAACCCATTATACTGTTGTTTTGAGGAATTTTTCTTCGAGGAATGTTGAAATCTGCCTTCTTCTAATTTCTACCCCTTGCTCCTAGTTCTTACTGGTCAAATCAAACCTGATTGTTCTATGTGACAGAATAGATGAGCTTCTCTTTTTTGGGCCAAAGATCACAGTTTTTCAACTTTTCCTCCCTTCCATTTCCCTCCACAATCAAAATTCTCTGGCCATGCTCTATAGTTGGGTGGTTTTTAAACTTGATTGTTTATCATCTAAAGAATGTGAGAAAAACAAGAGTGGTCCAGTTCCTATCCTACTTAAGCTTGGGCCTCCATAGGTCTTTTTAATGAGCTCTCCAGCTGATTCTGATACAAAGTTTCAGCACTGATCCAAGATCCCACTTACAATAGGATAGTATGCTATTTGAAATGATATCCCAGCTATAACACAACCAGTACAAAGTAAAGTGGGGCTGACACCTTGCTCTTCAAAATGGCATTTACTTTTTAAAAATTTTTAAGTGTTCATTCATATTAAACGTACAATCAGTTAAAATGATTAAGTCCTTTCCACACTATTTGTGCATTAGCACCTTGGGCCCTAACAGCCAACCTTTATAATCATCCCCATTAAAAGGTTAAGAGAGCTAGGGCTAAGAATTTTAGGTTTCTATTTCTAAATGGACCAATGGCCTTACAGGTGGATTTACTTTCAGTGGGGATCACTTCATGGTCAAGCCTCTAACATTATGGACATACTTAGCCCAAATAAAACTGCATTAGCCCACCAATGTCTGAACAGGACAGTTGGCTGCACCAAAGTATCTTCTCTGTGCAGACCACTGTTGTCAACATTGTGAACACACAGGCCCTAATACTAACACTAATAAACTCACCAGAGTGCCTGATGCAACAAACATCTTCAGAAAAAGTTAAATATACTAATTAAAGCTGTCCTGAGGTAGACACATTAGTGCTACAGAAACATGATTACTAGTTGGAAAGCTCAGGGACCAAAGAAATGACTCACTGGAAAACTAAGTTGCCCTGAACTTAAAGGTTTTGTTTCAGTTTGCTTATTAGTATTTGCAGAGAGAAGAGATGGAGCCTAGCTACACTCAACCTGCTTGCAAAGGGGTACGGCACCCTCGTAATTAATTCATGAGTGAAAACTTTCTCGCAGTGACTCCCGAACCCCTCACAACTTGTTTGTTTTACCTGCCATTTCTAACTTAAGGTACTCAAGGGCCAAAAAAAAAGTCCACTCTATAGACGATGAGCTCATCATAAATATATCTAGAGCTGAGGGTAGGGAGTACGGCTCAAAATCCAATCTGATATTTATTTTCACGTGAATAGCAAACATCAAAAATATACCTGGCATTTTCTAGCAGTTACATGAAGACAGACCAGATGCTTCCTGTTGATGGAACAGGAGAGAACTACAGACTAACAGAATCAGACTAAAGTTCACAAAACAACCAGAAGCTTCACTTCAGAAACATTAAACCAAAGCAGGTATGGCTTTGAGTGTTCACACATTTACAACTGTCCTCCAACCTACAACACCCAGACTGATTCAGAAACAGATAACTCATGAACTCAGAGTTAACTCTACATTTGCATATGCATTACAATGCAAAAGCAGTTTCACCAAAGGTTTCACTGCAGGACTCCTTTTTAAGCTGGCACTCCGATAGTACTTTGAAGTGTTCGACTTCAGAAATTACATCTACACACAAGTTTTCACAAGCAAATTTAACATGGGATTTGTGTTTTACCTGTGTACATCATTAAAATAAGTTGTTAAGTTTAATCACTTAAATTTTTTTTCAAATATTCTGAGTCTAAAATCATACGCAGATTATGCAATCTTTATTCATGATGTTTATGTATCTAAATCCCAAATTGAAAAGAAGCTAGAGCTCAAGAAAAAAGCACAGGAAACAACCCTCTTATCCATATTTTTTAAATGTGTCTTTTACAATAATATCCTGATTTGATCTGAATGATGAGAGCAGGATAGAAATGACACATTTTTCAGCTTTTGAAAAAAGGCATGAGTATACAGTAGCGTTTACCAGCGGTTACATGATGTGATACCACAACAAACTGAACGCAGAAGTAGGTTCACGAATCCAGCTATCTTCTGTTAAACTAGACATTCAAAAGACATAGAAATGCAAAACAATGTCACTCTTGCCTAAAATATCACTGGCGTTAACATGCAGTAGACTTTTATTTTGTTTTTGTGGGAAAATAAATACTCCAAGAGAAAAAGTTAAGGAAAAAAAAAAAAACAAAGCCATCTTTCGTTTCCTTAAATTCAAAATCTGAGCCTGAAAGTGGAAGTGTCAAGGTCGATGGTTACATGTCAGTGAGAAGAAATTTAAAGCAAGCTGGGTGGGTCTCTGTGTGGAAAAAAAAGACTATCTGCAAAAAGAACTTCTGGCCACTAACTTCTGCATAATCAACTATGGTGCTTTACCTCTGGGATGGCAAGTTACTGCACTCATTACCCCAAACCATTTTCCAGATAAAAACTGCACTTCACAAAAGTAACTTGCCTGAATCGAGACAGCAAATCAGTGTCCAGAGAGAACATTTAAGATATTTCCACATTACCAAGCCCCCTTCAGAAGTACTGTGGTCTCTGCCCCTCCTTTGAACAGATGTCTCCACGCCACAGTCCAATCAGGTTTTAAGCAAGAGTCTGTGTACTGAAAACAGGCTTCAAGTGGGAAAACACACACAAAGCAGGCCTATATCATTCCTTTGGTTTCAGTTTTCACGATGCACCCTCGAGGCTAGGCACGCTGGTTCAACATGGTAGGAGAGCTTCAACGAAAACACACTAAAAACACACTGATTGTGCCGAGACAGAAATGACCTGGCAAGATTCTCAACTTCGTCCCGGAGGCCGTGCACCCGCAGATGCCGGCGGGCAAATGCCAAGAAAAGTCCCCAGCATCCAGAGCAGCTGGCTTCCTCCCTCAGGAACTCGAGTCCCCGAGGCCGAGGCAGTCGCCGCGGCGGACCCGCACGGGACCAGCTGGGCGCTCCCGTTAACCCTGTCCGGGCCGGCCAAGCCGGCTGCTCCCGCTGCGGCCCGAGCGCCTCCAGGCCCCGCGGCCCGAACAGCACAGCGCGCCCGAGGCCGGCCGCCCCCACCGACCCTTCCCCGCTCCGGCTGGGCGGTCGGGAGGCCCAGACAAAGAGAGCGGCGGCTCCCGGGGCGGCAGCGCCAAGGCCGTAACGCGCCAGCCTGCCTCGCCCGCCCACCGCCTGCCACTCGGCGGCCGCAGTTCCCGCAGCCCTGGCCCGACCCTATCCCGCTCCGGGCCCGCCGCTCGGGACTGGCCCGGCGGAGAGCCGCGGGGAGGCCGTGGTGCGCCGGGGCCGACGAGGGGGCGGCGGCCGCCACCATGTCTGCCCGCCCCTCCCAGAAGCGGGGTGCCAGCGGACAAAGCGCGGCGGCGGCGCGGGCGGAGCGGGGACCCAGGCCCACCCCGCCGACCCCCGCGGAATAAGCGGGGCCAGGAGCCCCGGAAACCCGGCGCCTTAATGCAATAAACAGGAAATCGCGGGGATGATCTGGGTTCCGGGGGAAGTGGAATTATTTTTTACCAGCGAAGAGATCAACTTCCACATCCGGTGGTAACAGGGCCCTACACAGACCCGCACTGACCTGGAAAAGCTTCGGGAGCGGCGACGGGGGAGCAGCAGGAGGTGGTTCGGGGACCCGAGGCGCCTCGTACCCTGCCGGGCTGACGCGGCCCCGCTAAACACAAAGCGCTTCAGCTGCACAGGGCGCTATTTTCCGAAAATGCCGCGTCTGGTCGGCGCCCAAAATCCCCACCGAAAAGTCCCCCGTGCTGCGCGCGGAGGGACACATGGTGTGCGAGTGAGTCAAAGCTCCCAGCATCCCTCCCAGACCCGGCCCTCGGCAACTCTTCGCCTGAGCCTTTCCGCCCCTGCCCTAGTTAGCAGATCCCCCTCCCACCCACTCTCCGATCCCTTTCCGGCGGGAGAAAAGTGCGAAAGGGTCTGATTTTTGTTTTTAACGAAGAGGAGGGAAATAAGCCATTTCTACAGCTTCAGCCACACAAAGAAACCGGCGGAATGATCCCTCTTGGCGACCGCAAGTCCCGGCTCGCCCAGCGCCTGCGCGGCACGGGGGTGGGAGCTGCGGCCGGCCATGTGCGCGGCGGAGCTGCGGGCTGGCCCCGCAGCCTGCGCGCTCGTTTCTGTGGGGCTAGGAGTGGGAGGCTGAAGTTCGTGTGCTAACCTTATCTCTCTGGCATGAGCGCTGAGATGAAAACACGTGTTCCTGTAGCTCCCTCCCTCCTTTTTAAACACTGTGGTGGTTCCTTATACTTCGTAGACCCTAGTAACTGCTCGCTGAATTCCCTTGAATTACTGTCAACTCAGAGGTAGAAGTCTTGTTTTACCTGGTTTGGGGTGTTAAGGTTTTTGTTGCATTTTATTAAGAAAGTAGCAAAAGTTTATTTGAGGGAGCTTACCTGGCAGCCCAGTGATTAGCACTTTGCACGCTTCGGCTGTAGGGCGGAGGTTCGATCCCTGGTCAAGTAACTAAGATCCTGCATGCTTCGCGCCCCTTCCCCCCCCAAAAAAAGTTTATTTGAGAATGGTGATTTGCAAAGTAAGAGTCTTGAGTTTAATTTGCTTACGATGGTTAGCTAAGAAACCCATAACATAGATAATCTTCTTAACAGATGAGCCAGGGAGTGACTTTTCCAGTCTTCTAACCTTAACAATTTTTGGCATCTATATCTATGAATTGGGAATATGGGAGAGAGCACCAAGATTTTAATTTAGAAGAGTTTACAAATGAAAAATATATTGCCCACTGATTTAGGGTGGCCTCAGGTAAACAGTCTTTCTGCACTTACCTATTTGTAATATTGATGTAGAGATTTGTCTTCGTGTAACTTACAAAAATGTTGTGCCTAAAATAAAATGAATGACATAGGAGTCGTATTGTTTTTCTTTCTGTTTAATATTTTCAGTGCTGCTTTGGATCCTCACATGCTTTTCTTTAACATTGATTTATCAGAGTAAACATTCAGTTAATGGTTGCAGTAGAATCTTTGCACTCGTTGATCTTACGCTGCAGAATGCGAACAAGTAGATAGACATCATCAGGAGTATAATGAGGGTAAACTGCTGAATGTTGTGAAATTTCATACAGGAGGAATCCCGTGTTTACCTGTGAAGGAGGCATGGCATGTTGCAGGAAAAGCAGTTAGCTTTGGTAAGGGATTTGGGGAGACTTTCCAGACAGAAGTAATAAATGCAAACGTTAGGAGGCAAACGCTAGAAATGGTTGAGTGTGTGGAAGATAGTGCTTTTTCAGAAATGCTTAGAGATGTGTCTGAAGAGGTCTAGTCATAAAAGCTTGAGTGCCATGTGTAGAGCTGAGAGCTTTTGAGACCTAAGAGGAAGATCTTGAAAGATTTTAAGTAGAAGCATAGTAAGATCAGATTTGTATTTTAGATCACTATTAGATAAAAGTCAAAGGCAGAACAGTCTGTGAGAGATTAATGACTTGAACTGAGATGGTGGTAAACAGGAGTGAAAAGTATGACCAAAGATGTTGCTGAGAGCATGGTGATTTGGGTGACTGGATAGGGAATGACAGACGGCCATGTCAAAGATGACTCCCAAGTGTCTTGGAGGAGCAGTCTGAAGGATATCTTCATGGAGATTAGAAACAAGGGAAGAGGAATACATATTAGCGGAGGAAGATGGTTCTGTTTTGACCATGTAGAATTTGAAGTGCTTATGAGTCAACCAAGCAGGTATGTCTAGTAGGTAGTTAGGTATTCTTTCATTTAAGTTGTTTTGCGAAAAACTGTAACTGGCACTGTTCTGCTCATTGGAGGAGATTAAGCAGGGAAAAGACCAACAAGTATCCTGCTCCTGTTTCTGTGGAGGGAACAGACTATAAAGTTTTATAAAAGAAGAGGAAAGATAATACCACAATATCTTTCATGAAGAAAATGAAAGGGTTTTTGGATGAAGCATTTCTCTGGGAGAGAGAGCAGGCAGAATTTTGGAGATTGTTCAGAAATGGCCTCTCTCAGAGCTCCCTGATAGCCTAGTAGCTAGGCTTTACTGAGTGGGCCCAGGTTCAGTCCCTGGTTGGGGAACTGAGATCTTGCAGGCTGCATGGCCTCTAAGAAAATATTCTTTTGAGCTAAGACCGGAATGGGAATAAGTTAGTTGAGGCCAGTATTCGAGACCAAAGGAATAGTAAGGCAAAAATCCCAAGGTGAGAAAGCAAGAAAGGCAGTGTGGCTCAAGTCTAGAGAGCAAAGAAAGGAATAGTAGCAGATGAAGTTTACATCCTTAGTAAGTTTCAGAGCTTTAAAGCCATTGAAGAATTTTAAGGAATAGAGGTTGTTTAGTCACTCAGTCATCTCTAACTCTTGTGACCCCATGGACTGTAGCCTGCCAGGCTCCTCTGTCCATGGGATTTCCCAGGCAAGAATACTGGAGTGGGTTGCCATTTCCTTCTCCAGGGTATCTTCCCTACCTGAGGATAGAACCTGCATCTCCTGCACTAGCAGGCAGATTCTTTACCACTGAGCCACAATGGAGTAACATAAATAGCAGTAGAGATAAAGTGTATTGAAGAGATAGTTTGTGATTAGACCTAACCTATATTGCTAATGAATCAAACAGGGAAAGGGAAAAAAAAGGAAGGAGTCATAGGTTTGGTACTTGATTATTTAGCACTGTCAAGTATAAACATAACACACGGCATATATGTAATTTTATAGTAGCCACGTTGAAAAAGTTTAAAAAATGATTAAAAATTAATAATTTTTTATTTGACCCAATATATCCAAAATAGTACTATTAAAAGTAGTAAATATTTTTAAATGTTTTGCATTCTGTTATTACTAAGTAAGTGTTCAAAATCTGGTATGTTTTTTACATTTATAGCATTATCTCAGTAATTGATTTCATAAAATTTACGGTTGAAAAAGTAGATTCACATACTCAAATCATTCCAAACATTTCAAAAATTGTGCAGTAATTGAATTATGTCTAAGTTGTTTTCATTTTAAAGATTAAAATCTTACTTCCTAAATTAGCCACATTTCAGCTGTTCCATAGCCACTTGTGGCTAGTTGCTACTACATTGGACACGGTAGGTCTACTGGAATAAAGAATAGTAAAAAATGAGACCAAACAAGTGTGGAACCAGCCTGGAAGGCCTTTGGTGTCATGTTAAAGGATTGGGATCTTACCCTAGAGAGGAAGGGAATATTGGATAGTTTTTAAGCTAGGGAGTAACACAGCATTGTGCTTAAGGCTAGAAAAAGGCCACTAGGTGACCAGCTGGTGACTCAGGATCAAGAGCAACTCCCCACATTCCAAGACCTGACCTCAGTCTTTCAGAAGTCTGATTTTTGTCAGTGCACTGGAGCAGTGCTACCAAAAATGTGGGCCACAGGCTAGTGCCAATCGACAAACCCTTTGTTATTGATCCAAGACAAGGCATTTATAGAAATCAAGAGTAAGAATTTAGAAACTTTGAGTAATTAGTGTTGCACTAATATTACATCTGTGGTTGTAATAAAAATTGACGGTTGGTTTTGTTGTATATGCCTTTTTTCTTTTTTCCCTTTTCTAGCCATTTATTTTTATATTTTATAAAAGCGTCTATGATCTTTCACAACAGATAAAATTTTGAAGCACTGCTCCAGAGACCGGAGAAGGCAATGACACCCCACTCCTGTACTCTTGCCTGGAAAATCCCATGGATGGAGGAGCCTGGTAGGCTGCAGTCCATGGGGTCGCTAAGAGTCGGACACGACTGAACGACTTCACTTTCACTTTCATGCATTGGAGAAGGCAATGGCAACCCACTCCAGTGTTCTTGCCTCGAGAATCCCAGGAATGGTGGGGCCTGATGGCCTGCCATCTATGGGGTCGCACAGAGTCGGACACAACTGAAGCGACTTAGCAGCAGCAGCAGCTCTAGAGACACTCAGCTGAAGGGAGTCAGAATGACCAAGTAAGTTCCCAGGCGACTTATCTAAACTCATGATTTTTCTTTTCTTTTTTTTTTTCACTGTATAGTGTGAATTATAATAGCTAAGAGGGCTTCCCAGGTAGCTCAGTGGGTAAAGAATCAGCCTGCAATGCAGGAGATGCAGGCAGATGCCAGTTTGATCCCTGGGTTGGGAAAATCCCTGGAGAAGGGCATGGCAGCCCACTCCAGGATTCTTGCCTGGAGAATCTCAAGGACAGAGGAACCTGGCAGGCTACAGCCCATAGGGTTGAAAAGAGTTGAACGCGACTGAAGTAGCTGAGCATGCATGCATGCATAATGGCTAAGAGGGAAATAGATGTATGCTCAGCTGTTCCTGACCTATCAAAATTGAAGACTACGTGGAAATAACCAAATTTACAATGGCTGCCACTTATTAATTATTCCTATTTGCCAGTCATTATGAAAAGCCTGTTAACATATTACTGTCTCATTTAACCTTCATAATAACTCTTAAAATAGGTATTATTAACCCCACTTTTCCAAAGAGGAAACTGAGTCTAAAACAGGTAAATAACTTGCCTAAAGTCACCAAGTTGGTAAATGTTAGAGACAGGGTTCTAATGCAGGTCTCCTTTCAGAGCTATTGTCTTTAATCACTTTTTTTGCCGTTACAATCCCAGTATCTAGCAGACTCCCTGGCATACATTGTTTTAGGGAGAATGTGTGAGGTTGGCTGCATTACCTCCCAGAGAAGCATCAGTGAAATTGGGGCCAGAGTAAGGGGAGTTAGTGGCATTCTAATAGTATCAGAAAAATGCATTCATTTTTATAATACAGATATGTGTTTTGCTCCAATTCAGAATGCACTGACTCCCACAAATCAATAAAAAATGAAAAGACAACACAGTAGAAACTGGTAAGAGATTTAAACAGTCACTTCAAAAAAGAGGGTATCTAAATGGCCAGTAAACATATAAAGATGCTCAACTTCCATCATTAGGGAAATGCAAATTAAAATCATGAGGTACTGTTGCACACCCACAATAATGGTTAAAATGGAAAACACAGGCAATGTCAGTACAGGAACAAATGAAAATATACACTGTTGATGAGAATATATATTGGTATAGCCAATTTGGAAAATTCAAACTTAAAAAAAAAAAACACATGAAACCAAACGACATAGGGATTCAGGCTTAGGTAGTAAAATCTATAAAGGAAAGAAAGAAAATGATTATCTTTAGGTGGGGGAGTAATGCCTGGGAGGGTAGATAAGGGTGCTTCTAGGGTGGTAGCAATCTTGTTTCTTAACCTGGGTGAGGGTTGAAGATGTTCACTTTTTTATTGAGCTGTCTGTCTGGGGGTGAATGACTTTTCAACTACCATTACCTTGCTGACTGAACCAATCTTTCTGAGCCAAGCATTAAAATGTGAAAGATTAGGTCTGATTTCTGGGGATGGCAATGGTGAAGGAGAGGAGAGACAGATGCAAAAAAATACTGCAAAAGATGAGACAGTTTGAGAAGCTGAAAGAAGATGGCCATTAGAGTAGGAAGCCCCAAGTTCAGGACTTAACTGGTTTTTCAATCTAGGCTGTAACTACTCTCTAGCTTACGACCCAGGTATATCTCCTAACTTGCCTTAATTTCACTTTTCTCACCTGGGGCTGAGGGGAGTTTGATAAAATGGATGTTTTTGTTTTGTTTATACCACTTTGTAAGCTATTAAAATGCCATATGAAATTTTGCTAATGTTTGATTCGGTGTGATCGGAAAGGGGAAGGAGTGAGGATGACTGAGATTTTGAGTCAGAGTGATGAAGGTTTTGGTAATAGCATGAGCTAAATGGTTTGGAAAAGATACTCTGTTTATGTGTTTATGCCAGAACATCAAGGTGGAATTGTCAAACAGATTTAGAACCTAAGTTTTGGTAAGGTAAGGTAAGGTAAGGTGAAGTCGCTCAGTCGTGTCCGACTCTTTGTGACCCCGTGGACTGTAACCTACTAGGCTTCTCCATCCATGGGATTCTCCAGGCAAGACTACTGGAGTGGATTGCCATTTCCTTCTCCAGGGGATCTTCCCGACCCAGGGATCGAACCCGGGTCTCCCGCATTGGAGGCAGACGCTTCAACCTCTGAGCCACCAGGGAAGCAAAAGAAAAGGTCAGAATTAGTGAAAGAAATTAGAAATTACCCACATAAGGGTAATAATTAAAGCCATAGGAGTGACTTCGTATCATTGGAAGAGAATATAGAAAAACAGTACTGAGGACAGAAAAAGAAGGAGGAGAGGAAATCAGCCTTTATGAGCACCTACTGAACTGTATGCCCACTGCTCTACATTTATTATCTCATCTATTCCCCTCAAATTCCAAGATAATGGATGAAGCCTCATTTGGCCAACTGCCTGTGTAGACTCACAATAAGGTAAAGAACCAGCATTTCAAACCAGCTTGACTCCAGCTTGTATGGTGCACTACACCATTTCTAGAGCCAAGTGTATCTCCTAGAAGTCCTGGCAAAAATCTGAGTCAAGGAAGAATAAGCCCTGAGAAAAGACCATTGGATTTACATGATTTGTGACCAAGGAGTTTCTGGAACACAGAGCAGTGTCTGTACTCCAACTGTTGTGCTTCTGTGAGCATGGTTAATCCAGACAAACATTTGTGTCCTAGACCTCTGGCATATAAGAAAAAAAGTCAAGATAGTAACTGTGAAAATTAGTGGAATGAAAACAAAGTCACTTATTAAAGCTTAGCTGGATACTCTTTTTGCCAAGTGCTTTAAATCATGCCGAAGCTTGAAAGAGAAATGGGAATAACTCAGACATGATTCAGTGTTGTTTGCCGCTTTGTTCATGTACTGCCGAGAACTGTCTTGAATATCACCAGTAGTATGAGCCCTTCACTTTGGAAAACACTGAGAAGTTATATAATAATGTTCACTGTGTGGAGTGCACTTTCAGTCACCTAAAATTCTAAGGAAATTCTAAGGAAAAAGATTGAGATGGCTTTGCCATCCACGGACATTATAACTTAGAATGAAAGGTAATTTTGCTGGTGATAAACACATGGCTTTTGGAAAGCAGCAATATCTCCTCAAAATTTAGAGTAATTCACTGTATCTATGAGGAAAACTTCTCCCTACTAAGTTTATTAAAACTATTTACTCTTGGAATAGCATCTTAACATTGAAAAAAAAAAAAAAGTGAAAGAATGTTCCACCCCAATATAATTACTGGTTTCTTACTGCATGTTTTTAGATTTGCAGATGAATAATGTGTGCATTTTTGGCAGAGACTTCTGTGGAATTTTTGATTGCAGGAGCATGATGTCTTCTGTCTTTATTTACTCCCTCTTTCTGAGTTCTACAGAAGACCATATATATTATTCTACTCTTTGTACTTAAGACATCTTGGGCTTTTCCCTGAAAATGCATAAACGGCATACTCTTTTCTTATCCCTGCAGATTATTTAACTAGTCGTTATCCAATTGAAGGACGTGAGTTTCTAATTTTTCATATTCGAATTAGTGCTTGGATGAATATCTTTGTACATACATCTTTTCTTGTATATTTAAGCATGTCGCATCTCAGTTCCCAGAGTGGATTCACTCTGCACAGGGGCATATGGGATTTTTAATTTTGATAGGTACTGATGTATTGCCTCCATGTACCAAATGTTTCTCCACAGAGCATTACCAAATTTTTGGATTTTTCCCTGTGAACTTTGGAAGGGTAGATTATTTCAAGTCCTACTTAATATTTTTCAGGACTGATAACAGAATCATTTGGTTAAACTGGGGGAAATGAGATTTGGTTTACACAATTTGTTCAGGGCACAAATTCCTTGCTGCAGCTCCTGCAGCTACACACCCACAACCAGTAGAAACATGGTTGCTTATACAGTCAAAGCAGCTAGCAAAAACCTGGAAAAGTGCCAAGAATGACTACAAACACCTCCACCTACACTTTTTTTTTTTTTGGCAAATTTGCAAGCTTAGCAGTAGCTAAAAGATCCTTCAGCCTTTGAATTACAGAGAATCAACCTGATAAGAGGGAGGGAGTTATTCATTTCATGAAAAATTCCTCTAATATGATAGGAGCTGAAAATGATTTTTATTTCATTTTGCTTCAGTGCTGAAGTGGCACTGAGAGGGAGAAAGTAGAGCTATTAGGCTATCAGGTCCATCTGCACTGGGAGACACAGAGGAAAGGCCATGTGAAGACCCCGTGAGGAGGCCATCTGCCAGCCAGGAAGAGAGGAACTGAAATGGCCAGCACCTTGATCTTGGATTTCCCAGCCTCTAGAACTGTGAGGAATAAATTTGTGTTGTTTAAACCACCCAGTCTGTAGTAGTTTGTTGTGGCAGCCAAAGTTGACTAAGAGTATTTCTTTTGTTATTCAGTAGCTCAGTCATGTCCGAACTTTGTAACTCCATGGACTGCAGTACACAAGGCTTCCCTGTCCTTTACAGTCTCCCAGAGTTTGCTCAAACTCATGTCCATTGAGTCGGTGATGCCATGCAGCCATCTCAACCTCTCTTGTCCCCTTTTCCTCCCTCCTTCAATCTTTCCCAGCATCAGGGTCTTTTCCAATCAGTTGGCTCTTTACATCAGGTGGCCAAAGTATTGGAGCTGAAGCTTTAGCATTAGTCCTTGAATGAATATTCAGGACTGATTTCCTTTAGGATTGACTGGTTTGATCTCCTTGGTGTCCAAGGCACTCAAGAGTCTTGTCCAGCACCACAGTTCTGCATCTCTAGTTTTCCAGATTCAT
Organism: Budorcas taxicolor; assembly: GCF_023091745.1. Classification (NCBI taxonomy): domain Eukaryota; kingdom Metazoa; phylum Chordata; class Mammalia; order Artiodactyla; family Bovidae; genus Budorcas; species Budorcas taxicolor. The sequence continues at coordinate 58,242,682 of NC_068919.1, read as the reverse complement.
GAAAGTCCATCCAAAAGAAAACTGTCATAACTCTTAATAGTGTTCTTTTGTTAAATTGACTGCAAACAACACATTGTGTAGTTTTTGCAAAATTTGGAAACTGTTACCTCTTTAGGCATGGCAGGTAACTCTTGGAGAATTCTTCAATTTATTTAATATACCCAAATTTGCATCTCAGGAGTGGCTTGCTTCTCAGGAATGGCTTGGAATTTGGAATTGTTAGGTACGAAGTTAGGCATGAGCAAGCAGGGGGTGGAAAAGGGTGCAAGCTGATCTCTAAACCCCATCCCAGACATGCTGAGAAAAGCTCACAGATACACTATAAAAATAACCACAGAGAATTTTCCAACTCCTGCAAAGGCATCCTAGGCACACAGTAGATACAAATTAACCACGGGGGCTTTTCCAACTCCCAACACATGCTACCTAGGTATACAGTAGATACAAACTAACCACAGGGGCGTCCTCAAGTAACCTTAGGCAACTAGGGGCCCATGACTGGTTCATAAACATTGTTTACATACATACATCTGATTATAACAGACTGAATTATGGGAAGATGTGAACAACAAAGCCTGTTGTTCTGTAGCTCGCACTGTCAATTGGCCTTGAGCATATGGCCATTTGCATTCCCTTTTTTGACTGGTGGCAGGTATAAGCCCTATTTTGCACAGGGCGCAAACAAAAGGAGACAAGAAGTAAGAAAAGGGTGCTGCCAAGAGGGATATTTATAACTCCTTTGGGGCTGGCTTGTTCCCATGTCTTGGGAGTTATCTGTTTAATAAAAGATCTGTCTACTTAAACTGTAACTGAACTGTAACTTCTCTGTTGGTTCAAACCCTTTAGTCCATCATTCCAAATTTTTGTTCCAATGAACAAGGGAGAGAAATAAACCAACCTGACGACCATTCTGTCTCTGCTGCTGCTGCTGCTGCTGCTAAGTCGCTTCAGTTGTGTCCAACTCTGTGCAACCCCACAGACGGCAGCCCACCAGGCTCCCCTATCCCTGGGATTCTCCAGGCAAGGACACTGGAGTGGGTTACCATTTCCTTCTCCAATGCATGAAAGTGAAAAGTGAAAGTGAAGTCGCTCAGTCATGTCTGACTCCTAGTGACCCCATGGACTGCAGCCTGTCAGGCTCCTCCATCCACGGGGTTTTCCAGGCAAGAGTACTGGAGTGGGGTGCCATTGCCTTCTCTGGAGAGTGGTCTAGGGAATGATAATTGCAAAAGCTAGATGATGGATACAGGGTGTTCTTTGTATTCTTTTCTACGTCTGTATATGTTGACATTTTCTGTACTAAAATGTTGTTAAAATACGATTGTGTATGACTAGTGACTTATACCTGCTGGAATTAACATATAAAGAATCATCTATTCAAATGTCTTCTGAAGCATGGAAATTTAAATCCTGGCAGTTAGAATGAATTGAACTTCACTTACCATGCATTTATTCAGCAGCCACTAAATGCTTTCCTGTAGATTTTTCTCATTTAATTTCTGCAAAGGTAGGTGTCATCCCCATTTTACAAAGGAGGGAAATGCAGACTCTAGATAAGTAATACACAGGTAGAAAATAGCATAATTGGGATTTTTCCTTCATTTAGTCTGTCTCCCCAAATTAATGTTTTATTTCTGCTATACCATGCTGCTTCTCAGACATATCTGACCACCTGTTCCTCCATGCTGTTTTTCTTTTAGTAGTGAAAGCCTGGCACAACAGGTGGACAAACCTGTGGAAGATTTCTGGAGTCTCTGTCCTCTCCTTTCCTGTTAAGGCAGCTAGAGGTCCCAAAAAAAGTGTAGGTGAAAAGTGAAAGTCACTCAGACATGTGTGATTCTTTGCAACCCCATAAACTATACAGTCCGTGGAATTCTTCAGACCAGAATACTGGAATGGGTAGCCTTTCCCTTCTTCAGGAGATCTTCCCAACCTAGGAATCTAACCCATGTCTCCCGTCTTGCAGGTGGATTCTTTACCAGCTGAGCCAGCAGGGAAGCCCTCAGTTCCAAAGCAGAAGTTAAAAGTTTACTGCACCTAAAGGAAACCATGAAACAAAGAATTGGTAACATTCTAGACCTAACTCACCAAGCTTTTGTTCTCCAAGAGTTCATTTGACCATTATTGCATATATTTGTGTCAGTTACTGTTCAAGATACCAAACTGATACCCTCATCTCACTTTCAGAACATAAATTAAGAGCTCAACCTTGAGGGCTTTATGCTAACCTTGAGAGCATTATGCTAAGTGAAATACGTCAGATAAAGACAAAATCTGTATAATCTCACTTAATATTTGGAATCTAAAATAGCCAAACTCAGGGACTTCCCTGGTGGTCCCTTGGCCAAGACTCAACACAGGGGCCCCTGGTTCGATCCCTGATCAGGAAACTAGATCCCACATGCTGCAACTAAGACCTGGTGCAGCCAAACAAACAAATACATACATAAAATACATAAATACCAAACTCTTAGAGTAGATTTGCAATTGCCAGGGGTGTACTGAGGGGCAGGGGTGTGGTGAAAGAGAGAAGAATGGGTAAAGGTGGTCAAAGTGTGCACCCTTCAGTCATAAGATAGATGAGTTCCGGGGATCTAATGTACAGAATTGTGACTATGGTTAATTCTGTATTGTATAGTTGAAACTTACCAAGAGAACAGATCTTAAAAGTTCTCAAGGCAGGAAAAAAAATGGTAACTGTAAGGTGATGGATGTTAACTAAACTTACTGTGGAAAACACTTTGCAATATAAACATATCAAATCATCATGTTGTGTGCCTTAAACTTAATGTTATACATCAGTTACATTTCAGTAAAGCTGGTGGGGATGGAGGTCTTAATCCTAACACAGTTACCTCTCTCCTCCTCCCTCCCATATCCCCACTCCACCCTCAGTCGGAAGCAACACCTACACAGTTCAGGAAATGGACGAGGTAGAAGATAGGGACAGAGTAGCCTGTCCAGCCTCCCCTTGCTTTCTCCTTTCTCTTGGTAAGAACATACCAAGTTTGCAGTCTAAGGGAGCTTGAGACAGCTCCCTAATTCCAAACCAGTTATTAACAGTGGACCTTTAAGAATACGTAATATAGAGTGTGACACAGTTTAAAAGCCCCATCACAAGTGTGTGGAGGGAAGAGACCAGATTTTATAAGCACTCCTGGTTAAAGCAAGACTTGAATCAAAGAAAGGCCTTATGTGGGATCTGAGTATTTACATTCCCTTTATTCTCCATCACCTACCCATCCTGCAAATAAAAATCACCATACTTGGGCAAATCTAGACTTACCTATGCTTAAAATAACCCCATCTGACTAGCCTACAGAGTGGGTCATGTGGGATAGACTTTTAACTTCATGGTGTACTTTTCCTGCCCCTGGATTTCTGCAACTCTGGGCCAGAAAAACCTAAGATGACGAAGTAAGAGCACGAACTCCAGTTTTATCCAGAGAGCTGTCCTTTGACTTAGCAAGAATATACTGAGTCACCAGAGAAGCTATAACATATTTGATTCTTTTTTAAAAAATTAGATCCTTGAACTTTAAGAGTTGGAAAACTAAAAAATGAGAAATTGAGAATTTCAAGTAAGAGTGAGAGAATACCTACAGATCATTTAAGGGCATAAACTCAAAAATGCCCCTGCCTAACCTATTGAGAAGGCTTTCAGTAGGATGAAAAGATGAGAGCTGCCTTTTCCCCTGGCTAACACATCTCTCTGGCAGCAGAAAATTAATAGCTGGGGTAAGGAATTATTTGGGACTTCCTGGGTAGCAAAGAACCCACCTGCCAATGCAGGAGACAGAAGAAATGCAAGTTTGATCCCTGAGCTGGGGAGATCCCCTGGAGGTGGGCATGGCAACCCACTCCAATATTCTTGCCTGGAAAATCCCATGAACAGAGGAACCTGGAGGGCTACAGTCCATGGGGTCGCAATGAGTTGGACACTACTGAAGCGACTTAGCACACAGCACGAGGTATTATTTAGTAAAGAACTGAAGCCCATACCTTGATTTAAATTTAGATATTTAGTTTTTCACATGGGCTAAAACCTGACTTTTCCGTCCTTCTGCCATCTGTACATATGTGCACAAGATCTAGAAGAAAGTACTCAGGTATCCCTCTTCTCCTTGAGGTCTTCAAATGAAACTCATTTTGCTTTTCCCCTCCCCAACTTTTTTATCTTTAGCAAGGTACTGCCTTTTGTAAATAGTCCAGGCTCAAAACTTTATCTTCATTTTTCTGATTTAGTTTTTATTTCATAATCCTAAGCTTAATTCTGCAATCCAACTAGACTAGGAGAGAAATAAGGAAAATAGAGAACCCAAAAAGCTGCAGCACATGAATAGATGTTGAGTATTTTCAAATAGCGCAGAGATTATAGGATGGAGTGAAGAGATGAAGTTGGTGGGGTACACTCCTGAGCTATAGAAGGAATGGTACAGAAGCTAAAACACGAGTCATTTATTGGAGTTGTAAATTCGTGCATGCACGTTAAGTCACTTCAGTCATGTCTGACTCCTTGTGACCCCACGGACTGTAGCCCGCCAGGCTCCCCTGTTCGTGGGATTTTCCAGGCAAGAATACTGGAATGGGTTGCATGCCCTCTTCCAGGGGATCTTCCCGACACAGAGATCAAAACTGTGTCTCTCATATCTTCTGCACTGGCTGGTGAGTTCTTTACCACTAGTGCCACCTGGGAAGGCCGAGTTGTCCACAGTCAGCATTAAAGAGCTTCTTGGTGGTCCTGCCATTCCTGGACCATAGCACTCCATGGCTTCCACAATATTCATGTCCTCTTTACCTTGCCAAAGACCACAGGTTTGCCATTCAAACGTTCCGTCTTGACAGTGCAGATGAAGAACTGGGAACAGACTGTGTCGGATCCAGCATTTGCCATGGACAAGATGCTAAGACCCATGTGCTTCGGGATGAGACTCTCCTCATCATATCTCTCCCCACAGATGGATTTGCCATTAGTGCCATTATAGCGTGTGAAGTCACCACCCTGGCACATAAAGCCCACAATCATTCACAATCTTTTCACAATCTGTGAAAGCAGGAACCTTTTTAGTGAAGTCCTTTTTCTCCAGTGCTCAGAGTATGAAAGTTTTCTGCTGTCTTTGCAACTTTGTCTACAAACAGCTTGAAAAAGACATGGTCTGAGGGCTTACCACGCACAGTGCTATCAAAGAAAACAGTGGAGTTGACTGGCTGGGAGGTGGTAGTGTCTGCAAAGCCAAACTTTCTTCATTCTTTAGTGCAAATTGCTTGTCCTCCTGGAAAGGAACCTCTTTTGAATTTTTACCTTTATCTTCACAAGCAAGGACTTCAACTCAAACAAGTCTACCATATTTCCTTAAGGTGACTGAGTCTTGTTGCCCTCTTTGAATTTAACCTTTCCTGTCTGCCCCAACTATCTTGCCTGACTTCCATTGTGATCGCATTCAAATATTGCTTTCATCTTGAGACTCCTCTGAGCATTACCCTACAGAGTGTCTAGGCCCTATCCAACCCTGGGTTTGAGCAGGCTTGTGAACAAGGATGACAGTGTGTGAAAATACTTAGCATCATTCCTGGCATATAGCAGGCACTGTTGACTTCTTTTTCTTTTTATCAAGTTAGTTTCTTTACTGTCCCGAATACTACCAGTGGTAGTCCAAGGCCTACCTTGGAGATATTGCAGATTGGGTTCCAGACCATCACAAGAAAGTAAATCGCATGAGTTTTTTTGGTTTTTCAGTGCCTATGAGCTATATTTACACTATCCTGTAGTCTATGAAGTGTGCAAAGCATTGTATCTTAAAAATACATACCTTAATTTTAAAATATTTTATTACTAAAAAATGCTACCCATCGGGCTTCCCTGGTGGCTCAGTGGTAAAAAATCCTCATTCCAACGCAGGAAACACAGGTTTGATCTCTGATTTGAGACGATCCCACATGCAGCAGAGCAACTAAGCCCGTGTGCCACAATTACCGAACCTGTGCTCTATAGCCTGGGAACCAATACTACCAAGCCCATGCACCGCAACTCCTGAAGTCCTGGCATTGAGGAGCCCATACTCCTCAACGAGAGAAGCCAACACAATGAGGAGCCCACGTACCACAATGAAGAGTCGCCCTCCGCTTGCCGCAACTAGAGAAAAGCCTGCACAGCAACAAAGGCCCAGCACAGCCCAAAGTAAATTTTAAAATATACTTTAAAATGCTCCCCATCATTTACGCCTTCAGTGAGGTGTATTAACATCAAAGATTGCAAATAAAACGTGATCACCATAACAAATATAATGAAAGTTTGAAGTATTGCAAGGATACCAAAATGGGACACAGAGACATGAAATGAGCAAATGCTGTGGCAAAAATGGCACCAGTGCTCTTGTTTGATGCCAGAAGCCTTCAATTTATAAAAAACACAATATATGTAAATTGCAATAAGGCTCAATAAAATGAAATATGTCTGTATTCTCCCTCCAAGAAGTGTATTCACTTCAACCTTCTGCCTCTCCAAATCTAGCAAATGCAAACAAATTCAAATTCTATGTTCAAACTTTAAAACTACCTTGAAGGTCACAGAAGTAGGAGCAAATGGAAAACCACACCTTGTTTTTGGCTAAGAAATTCAACATCATAAAAATAATGTTATTTAACATGTCAAAAATACTAATAAGGTTCTAAGAAGAACAAAGGAAATGGGAGGAGAGAAGCTAGCAAGGCTGATTCTAAAGCTCATACGGAAAAAATAAACAAGAATGGCCATAAAACTGGCAAAGAAGAGTGATAAAGGGAGATAAGCATCTGTTAGATATTAGACTATAAAGCCTCAGCAAGGGCACTAATCCATCCTCAGGACCTAAACACTTCCCAAACATACCAGCTCCAAATACAAATACATTGAGGATTAGGTTTCAACATAAGAATTTTGGGAGGACAAAAACTTCAGTCCGTAGCACCAAATGTCCATGGATAGGGAACTACAAGAAGAAAAAAAAGAAAAAAAAGCAGTGATAGTAGAATGTAAACAATATATCATTAAGTTAAAAAGTAAGGTGTAAAAAGTGTATATACTGTGCTACCTTTTAATAAAAAGAGGAGCTATATAGATAAATATACATACCCAGGAGGTCAGTAATGCAAGCAGGACTTTTCAGTGTATACCTTTTGACACTATTTTGTTTTTTAAACCATATGAGTTAAGTGTATTACCTTTTTTTAAAGAAGATAATGCCTTCCTAACTATAAACAAAAATTTAAAACTGAAGAGTTGGGAAGAGGACTTCTCTGGTAGTTCAGCAGTTGAGACTCTGACATCCACTGCAGGAGACGCAGGTTCCATCCTGCTCTAGGGCCTGGGGGCCTCACCTACTGAGCCCACATGCTACAACTACTGAAGCCCGCACACCTAGAGCCCACGCTCCGCAACAAGAGACGCCACCACAATGGTTGGGGAACAAAGATTCCACGCGCCGCGGGGCAACTAAACCCCTGCACCACACCTACTGAGTCCACACTCCGAAGCCCATGCTCCGCAACAAGAAAATCCACTGCAATGAGAAGCCCGTGCACGGCAACAAAGAATAGCCCGTTTGCCTCAACTAGAGGAAATCTGGGCACAGCAAAGAAAATCCAGGGCAACCAAAAATTAATTAATTAATTAAACTATTTAAAAACTGCTGCTGCTGCTGCTACTAAGTTACTTCAGTCGTGTCCGACTCTGTGCAACCCCATAGACGGCAGCCCACCAGGCTCCCCTGTCCCTGGGATTCTCCAGGCAAGAACACTGGAATGGGTTGCCATTTCCTTCTCCAATGCATGAAAGTGAAAAGTGAAAGTGAAGTCGCTCAGTCGTGTCCGACTCTTAGCGACCCCATGGACCGCAGCCTACCAGGCTCCTCTGTCCATGGTATTTGCCAGGCAAGAGGACTGGAGTGGGTTGCCATTGCCTTCTCTGCTGCTGCTGCTGCTGCTAAGTCACTTCAGTCGTGTCCGACTCTGTGTGACCCCAGAGATGGCAGCCCACCAGGCTCCCCCGTCCCTGGGATTCTCCAGGCAAGAACACTGGAATGGGTTGCCATTTCCTTCTCCAATGCATGAAAGTGAAAAGTGAAAGTGAAGTTGCTCAGTCGTGTCTGACTCTTAGCGACCCCATGGACCGCAGCCTACCAGGCTCCTCTGTCCATGGGATTTGCCAGGCAAGAGGACTGGAGTGGGGTGCCATTGTCTTCTCCATTGCCTTCTCTACTATGTATAAAATATCAAGGATATATTAAATAGCACAAGAAATTATATTCAATATCTTATAATTTTAAATGGAGTATAATCTGTAAAAATACTAAATCACAGGTTTCCCTGGTGGCTTAGTGGTAGAGAATCCTCCTGCCAATGCAGGGAACATGGGTTCAATCCCTGGTCTGGGAAGATACCACATGCTGCGGAATAAGTAAGCCCATGTGCCACCACTATTGAGCCTGTGCTCTCCATGCCTCAGGAGCTGAAGCTACTGAGCCCATGTGCCACAGCCACTGAAGCCTACACACCTAGAGCCTGCCCTCTGCAACAAGAGAAACCACCGCAATGAGAAGCTGTGCATCACAACTAGAGGGTAGCCCCTACTCACTGCAACTAGAGAAAAGCCCATGCAGCAGCGAAGACAATGCACAGCCTAAATAAATAAAAAATTTAAAAAACGACTAAATCACTATGCTGATATCTCTGAAACTAATACAATAATGTGAATCAACTATACTTCAACAGAAACAGAAGTGTTTAAGACCATGCTTTCTATGCAGGGGCCACAGGTTCCATCCCTAGTTGGAGAATTAAGATCATCACATGCCACATGGCACAGCCAAATTTACAAAAACAATTTTTTAAGAGAAAGACAGATACTGTGTAATCTTTTTATATGTGGAGTCTTAAAAACGCACAGATACAGAGAACAGATTAGTGGTTGTCAGAGGCAAGGAGTGAAGGATGGGCAAAAGGGATGAAGGAAGTCAAACAAACTTCCAGTTAGTTATAACATGAATAGGTAAGGGGAATGTAATATACAGATGGCAAATATAGTTAATATTGTATTGCATATTGAAAGTTGTTAAGAGAGTAAATCTTAAAAATTCTTATTGCAAGGAAAAAATATTCTTTAATTATGTATGGTGATGGATGTTAACTAGATTTATTTTAGTGATCATTTTGCAGTAAATACAAATATAAAATCATTATGTTGTCCATCTGAAACTAATATAATATTTAATGTTAATTATACCACAATTTAAAGAAAAGATAAAACTTGGCAAGTTTGTTTTTGTCCCTCAAAGATCTCCTCCATATAAAAATCTGATAAAAAGCCTGATTCTTGGTCCTGCCAGGTTATGCTCCCCTAGACTCAAGGATTTCTCCAGTGGTTTCTCTAGAAACCTTCTGAGTGTATTACATGATGAAGTGGGAAAAGGCTTATGCTTGAGACTCCCGTATATTGTTGTTGTTCAGTTGCTGAGTCATGTCCAACTCTTTGTGATCCCATGGACTACATCATGAGGGCCTTCCCTGTAGCTTAGCTGGGAAAGAATCCGCCTGCAATGTGAAAGACCTGGGTTCGATCCCTGGATTGGGAAGATCCCCTGGAGAAGGGAAAGGCCGCTGACTCCAGTATTCTGGCCGAGAGAATTCCGTGGACTGTATAGTTCATGGGGTCGCAAAGAGTCAAACATGACTGAGCGACTTTCACTTCACTACGGCATGTACAGTCTTCACCTTCTTCCACTATCTCCTGGAATTTGCTCAAGTTCATGTCCATTGAGTCAGTGATGCTATCTAACCATCAGTCCCTTATACTACTGTCTTTCAAATACTAGTTCTGTCAACAACCAGCTCCATGATGTTGAATATTTCAAATTACTAAAGCATTCTGGTGGCTCAGACTTTAAAAGAATCTGCCTGCAATGCAGGAGACCCAGGTTGAATCCCTGGATCAGGAAGATCCCCTGGAGAAGGGAATGGCTACCCACTCCAGTATCCTTGTCTGGAGAATTCCATGGACAGAGGAGCCTTGGTTTATCATCCATTGGGTCACAAAGAGTCAGACATGACTGAGTGACTAACACTTTCTAACAAACCACTCTGAGCCTTGTTCTCCTTATTTGTAAATTTAGAAATAATAATGCTCATCTCATAATGTTATAGTGATTTAGAGATAAGGCATGTGAAAATCCCCAGCATATGGTAACTGACCCAAACCCATCCCTCTTCTTATGCACAAAGTGATTTACAAATTAATGAAGAAACAAGTGAACATCTTCCCCAAGCAGTAATATTTGCCTTATTTATAGAAACCTGCACCACCAGTTTCTAAACACAGGGGCAAACCAGATCTCTTAGAAGTTTGCCTTGGCTTGTCTATAGCACTTCAATTTTGGAACATTGTGCTCTTGAGGTGTGTCACACTATGTCCTGATTTTAAACGTTAAAGCTGGCTTTGTCAAGGATATTTGGTTTGTAAGGATCTCTCAAGATTCCATGAGGTCCTCAGGTATGACAAGGCAGAGTCTTTGCCCCTTACATGATAACCATATAGAGAATATAAGATGTTTAAATAAATAGCAGTTACCCAAGGCAGAAAGTAATGTACATCTTAAGGACAAAAGAGGTGTACAGAGAAAATGCTATGGAGATTTAATAAGGAAAAATTACTTCCAACTGGAGACAATAAAAAATGGGTTTACTCATTCTTTCATTAGACACTTATCATAGATGTGCCTCTGAAAGGTATTAGGCTAGACACAGAATACAAAATTTAAATTATATCACACTTGTTCTGGGGGAACTAAGAACTAAGGGGGAAAGCCATAGAAAAAAAACAATTGCAGTACTATGGGATAGGGACTGTTTTATAAGAGGTATGTTCAATGTGCTTTGGAAGTAGAGATCAGGAGTGATTGACTCAGTGTACAGAGACTGAGCAAAAAATGATGTTTGAGCTGGTTCTTGAAGGATAAGGAGGAGTTTACCAGATAGAGAAGGTTGGAAAGGATATTTATTAAGACGTTGTCATTTTATTTTGAAAAATGGGAAGACTCTAAACATTCAGAAGTGAGGCAAATCCAGAATTGATCAACAAAGATCAGAAAATCAGAAGAAAGTATGGAGTGAAATAGTTCTTACTATGATATGTGAGTAGAAATTAATGAATTTGATCCAGTTTATGGTGGGATTAAAGACAGTGGGGAACACTATTAAAGATATTCAAACTGGAACAGGATAAGGTTAGAACTTTTAATTAAGAATATTAAGTTTATAGTTTTATACAGGATAAGTTGGTTAAGGGTACACTAAGAGCAAGGAGGGCAAGTGGGAGACTATTAAAATAGCTGGGTAAGAAGTAACGAAATCAGACTTCCCTGGTAGGCCAGGATGGGTTCACCTAAGCCAAAGCAGGGGACATGGGTTCAACCAAGTCCATGGGCCTCAACTACTGAGCCCGTACACCTAGAGCCTGTATCCACACGAGAAGCCATCGCAAGGAGAACCCCACACACCGCAACAAAGAGTAGCCCCCAAGAGTCTCAACTAGAGAAAGCCTGCTTGCAGCAACAAAGACCCAGTGCAGCCAAAATAAATAAATAAAATATTAAAAAGTAACAGTATCATGTAGAAAGTGGCAGGAGGAACAGAAGGGAGAGGCCAAATGACAGAAGTATTGCAGACATGGGGTGTGGTTATTGGCAACCTGAGTGCTTGAGAGAATGCTGTACCATTAACAGAAATAAGAAAGGTAAGGCTTGGGGGAAGTCAAAAGTGGACACACTAGTTTTGTGAATCTACAGAAGATCAGTTTCCATGGAGCAATAGAAACAATAGGTAAGATGGGACAAGTGGTTAAGGAGTAACTGGAAGTGAGAAAGTAGAGGCAGCAAACACGGCTACTTTTTGTGAACTTTGGCAGTGAAGGAAAAGAGTATATGAGGAAAGATATTGAGGGTTTTCATTGTATGATGAACTGGAGAGACTGAACTTACTTGTAGATGGAAAGGGAAAATGAAAAGTGACCAAAACTTGAAGACAAAAGAGAATGGGGTAAATGATAGAGCAAGGTTATGGTTTCAGAGATGTTACTGAAGAAAAAGATATGACCTATTTATGTGACAATAATCTCTAAGCATAAGAGATAAAGAATTTCAGTTTCTACTTCAGATCATCTCAGATGATTTGCAGATAATTTTTTTTTTCCTATATGGAAAATCTCACCCTGCTTTTTTTTCCCCAGTCCCTTGGCAATTAAAGCAATTTCAGATTGGCTTGTAACATAGCCTACTTAGTAAGAGACACTGTCAAAGTAGAGTGGGAGTTCTGTCATTGTTTTCCCTAGTATTCCTGCTGCAGAGAACTGGTTGTTCAACCACCTCAGATTTGATATCACAATACTCTATGACTGGCTCTTCCAAAAGAGCTGTTCAATTTGGACAGATGTTGATTTTCACAACTTTCCCAATTCAGACATTTTTAAAGCCAAGAGTAAAAAAATAAAGCTTCCAGAAGAAAACATAAAAGAATAGCTTCATGACCTTAGAATAGGCAAAGACTTCTTAAGCAGGACAAAAACACACTAATCATAAAGAAAGGGAAGATAAACTGGATACTATTAAACAATTGTTGAGTTTTGTTTATCAAAAGACATCAACAAGACAAGAAAAAGACCAAAACACAGAGTGAAAGATGTCCTAAATATGTAAATAGACACATACTCAGAATACATACATAAGGAGAAGGCAATGGTAACCCACTCCAGTACTCTTGCCCGGAAAATCCCATGGATGGAGCAGCCTGGTAGGCTGCAGTCCATGGGGTCGCTAAGAGTCAGACATGACTGAGCGACTTCACTTTCACTTTTCACTTTCATGCATTGGAGAAGGAAATGGCAACCCACTCCAGTGTTCTTGCCTGGAGAATCCCAGGGATAGGGGAGCCTGGTGGGCTGCCATCTATGGGGTTGCTAAGAGTCAGACACAACTGTAGCGACTTAGCTGCAGTAGCAGAATACATAGAATGTCTATAAATCAGTAAGAACAGCTAAAATGAAAACAGGAAATATTCAAGTGTTGGATAAGGATCTGGAGCAACTAGAACACTCATACATAGCTGGTGAGAGTATAAATTGGTACAACCACCTTGAAAAACAGTTTACTTGCATCTCATAAGCAAATCCAGCACTAAGCATCTATAGAGCAGAAACAACTGGGATCTATGCATATGTCCTACAATAGAATGAATGAATAAATGTAGCACGCTTATATAATACTACTCAACAATGGGAATGAAAGAACCACAACTACACACAACAATTTATATGAATTATACTACATACATCATAGTGGGCTAAGAAGTCAGAGTTCATACTGTATGATTAGAATTCAGAAACAGGCAAAGATAATCTAATCAGTTAGAAAAGAGGATAGTGGTTGTCCCTGGTGTGTGTGATGGGGGAGCAATGTAGCAACTAGAAAGAGGAGCAAGAGAAATTTCTGGAGTGTGGATAACATTTTCTTTCTTGATCTGACAATAATTATACAGGTGATTTCAACTTGTGAATTCATTGAGATGTACAGTTATGACTCGTGCATTTTTCTGTGTACATGCTATACTTCAGAATTTATTTTTTAAGACAGATCTCAAGTCTGTCAACCTTGTCCTCATGATAGGCTCAAATCAGGACATGATCAGGATTGTAATTTATTATTTTCTTTCCTATTTAATCTATTTATTAAAATTCACATTTCTCATTGGTTTCTGCCTTCCAAACCTCTAACTGGCAAGTTCTCCACATCTTGAAACCCTTTAATGATTTCCACACAACAGAATATTATGCCAAGTTCTGTGCTTTGTGGTCTATGCTTTTGTGTTATAGACAACAGAGTATCTCCCTTAATCCACAAATCTAATGAAATTGCTCAAACAACCAAATGGGTAATAACAAACACTTGGTTTGAAATTCACAACCATAAAATCCTTACAGCACTACTACAACTATGGAATCCTTGGTTTGGTCAGTTCTACTGATGCCTTTGTTGCCACACTCTAGTCCTCGGTCTCCTTGAGAACATTTTGGGTGATAACACCAAGTTCAAAGAACAATAATGATAGTGGAGGAGTGTTAAAGTCAGGAGTTCCTTGTTCATTAGTTATTCAACATTCTGAAGAGACCACTAACTATGCAAAAATACTTTCAATATGGACATCTAGGTACTAAAGGGAAAAAAAAAAAAATATTACCATGGTTGTAAAAAATAAAAACAAGCTTAATGTCATGGATTCCTAGGATGTTGTAGGATTCAAAAAATACTACATTCCTAGTTCAAAGGGCATGCACATTTTGATTGGTATTGCATTTCATCAAAAATGTGATTTGGAATAAATGACATTTTTAATAACATTCCATTTTCTAACCCAGGACCATGATGTATCTTTTCATTTATTTTCTTGTTCTTTGATGTAAAGTTTTAAAGATTTCTCATTTAGTCCCTGCCCATTTCTTACTATGTTAATTTCTAAATAAACACAAGCAATGACTTTGAAATTCCTGGGGACTCAGTGCTCCCAAGAGAGCCCAAGTGGGCAGAAAGTGAACCCATTTTTCTCTTTAAATTACATCTCTCCTAGTATAATTCAGGAAGGAAAGACTTTCTAATAGTCTCAGATAAATCTGTCTTTTAGCTTTGGCTAGGACAAAGGGAAGAAGAGGAGCGAACACATGGTTGTGTTTCACCCTTTTTTGTTGTGGTGGTGAAAATCTGAATATATTCTCTCTAATCAGCTAATTTTCCATTATTATTGCTCTTCTATAGTACTGCCATTAGACCCAGGAAAAATAAATTATTAAAGAACATGGAAGTGTCTCTGACACTCAGGATGGTATAAAACCCTTAACAATCACTTGCATGATTAATTTCATCTGGTTTTCAGGGAAACATGTCACATCTGTTGCTCTGTCTTTGAAATAAAAGGCAACTATGTTCAAATGCCACAAAGCAGAGATTCTCAAACTTCTTAACTCAAGACCCCTTTACATTCTTAAAAATTGAGGGCCCTAAAGAGCTTTTGTTTATGCGGATTACATCTATTGACATTCACCATAATCTAAATTAAAACTGAAAAAATTATCATTTAGAAATAATAAACCCATTATGTGTTAATATAGATAACATTTTTCTGAAAAATAAGTATATTTTCCCAAACCAAAAAAATTTCATGAGAAGAGTGACACTGTTTTATGTTTTGCAGATCTCTTCAATGCCTGGCTTAATAGAAGAAAGATGGATTTTCATCTGCTGCTGCACTCAATTTGTTAGAATATCACACATCATACAGCCTCTAGAAAATTCCATTGTACATCTGTAAGGGAATGAACATGCAGATGATGTCTTAGTATTCTTAGGAAAGTAGTTTTGACTTTGTGAACCTCCCAAATGGAATTGGGAACTTTCTGCAATCACCAGACCACAATTTGAGAGCCACTACCACAGAGGGTTGGCAACTTCACATGGTTCAACCTTACATAATCTTGTTCCTCAAAATATTCAGCACCCATAAGTCAAATAATTACTTAAATTTCTTTAAATATGGTATGCATTGCTTCTTAACAATTTTTATACTTTTCATACTTTCAGTAATGTGTGGGTAGTATGACACATATATTCAACTTTCACCCAAATAAATTTCTGATTTCAGAAAATATGCTAGTAGAAAAGTGCTAAAGGATAAATGATACATATGAATACATGAATTTCCTGATAAATTTGGGAAAAAGAATGACTAATATAAAAACATTTTTTCATTTTATCACCACTCAAGCAAACCCAAATAAAGCAACAAACTGACAAACTCTTGGGGTTTTTTAATTGCAAAAATATGAATTCATATCTTTCATCATCACATTTAATGTTATCAAGTTTTGGGAAAAATGCTTGATAATGGGGTATGAGCTAGTTCATAAGAGCTCAGGGGTACCTGTTACCAAATTGCCTTTTAGTGAGCTCATCTTGGGATTTGCCCTGCCCTTTGTCCCAGAAATGCCACTTCTGAAAATTATTCTAGGGAGATTTTCATGGATATACACTAATATTTATGTTACAAATCCATAAGGCTGTATATTTTTATATTAAATGCTTTTTATAATATTGTTTTGTTGTTGTTGTTTAGTCGCTTAGTCACGTCCAACTCTTTGCAATCCTGTGGACTGTAGCCTGGCAGGCTCCTCTGTCCATGGGATTTCCCAGGCAAGAATACTGGAATAGGCTGCCATTTCCTTCTCCAGGAGATCTTCCTGACCCATGGATTGAATTCTTGCTTCTCCTGCATTGGCAGGCAAATTCTTTACCACTGAGCCACCAAGGAAGGAATAATCTAAGTGTCCAGTGGTAGAGTTAAATAAATTAGGAAGTTATTGAGTAATATTCTGCAGTCATTAAAAGTGAATTTTAGAATTCAATAGTGACCAAAAAAAGTGTTCATGTAATATTAAGTGAAAAGGAGTATGACAAATCAGTGCGTATAGTATGACGCAGCACAGTAAA
Source organism: Budorcas taxicolor (assembly GCF_023091745.1). Taxonomy (NCBI): domain Eukaryota; kingdom Metazoa; phylum Chordata; class Mammalia; order Artiodactyla; family Bovidae; genus Budorcas; species Budorcas taxicolor. The sequence continues at coordinate 58,226,123 of NC_068919.1, read as the reverse complement.
ACATATATGCACCTTTGTAGAGAAAGGAGGTTAGAAGACAAGTGTGCCATGTCCAAACTTCATGTTGAATTCTCCAGAGGGAGCTTAGCAGGAGAGTTAGAGCGAAGGTCAAGTTCCTACTCTGTTCACCTAGTGCTGAGTCTTGGGCACAGGGCTGCCTACAGCCAAGGCAAGGAGATACCTTTTTTCTGAATTGTTCAAAAACATCAGATAGACTATTGATAGCCCTGGGATTTCATCAATGTACAAGTATTACTTTTGTGAAAAAAAAGATACAACTATTTTTAAAAATATATCTTTTTATAAGCAGACAAGTGGTGGTCGTTGAAGCTGGAGGGTGGGTACATGGATATTCATTACAGTGTTCTTTTTCTCCCTGTGTTTGACATTTCCTTCAGTAAAAATATCTTTTCTGACACTCTTATGAACATAATACTTTATATAACTTGCTATTTGTTAAAATATTAATCCATAGCTCTTGTCATAACTGGAGATTTTGGTCTCAAAATCTCTGCGTTAATCCAAAGCCTGAAGAGTCTCTAAAAGATTAACTTTAAAACTTCGCAGCAAATACAAGCCACTGTTAACTTAACTTGCAATGTTTCAGCAAGATTAACAGTGACCTTTTAGACTCCCACAAAGCACTATACTTACCTCAAGTATCCACTTAAAATCTAAGCCTGTGGGGGTTTTTGATTTGAAAAGATGAGTAGGTCTCGGTGGATAGTTCTGACGTGCGTCAGAAAAGTATTCAAAACTAGACATGGAAATTCTGTCCTCCCCCCCTACCCCCTTTCTTTGAGTAAATAAAATAATCCTTAAGTTGATGAGCTATTTACTTGACAATTATTAAAGCCCAAGTTGTCACTTAGGAGAAGGCAATGGCAACCCACTCCAGTACTCTTGCCTGGAAAATCCCATGGACAGAGGAGCCTGGTAGGCTGCAGTCCATGGGGTCGCTAAGAGTCGGCACGACTGAGCAGCTTTACTTTCACTTTTCACTTTCATGCATTGGAGAAGGAAATGGCAACCCACTACCGTGTTCTTGCCTGGAGAATCCCAGGGACGGGGGAGCCTGGTGGGCTGCCGTCTCTGGGGTGGCACAGAGTCAGACAGGACTGAAGCGACTTAGCAGCAGCAGCAGCAAGTTGTCACTTGCCGAAATGTTTGCTTGAAATCTGGTCTTTCTAAGCTAATTGTCCCTTGTGCTTCAATCAAAAGTCACAGGAAAGTTTTTCTCGTCTTACCAAATGTACTTATTTTGTGATCACTGTTCCATCTCTAAATGAAGTTGTTAACTTTAACTTAAATGAGAATTTTCTTTTTCACCTTGACCCTGCAAATTCAAGAGAGATCAAATAAAATTTTATCTGTAAGCTTTGGACACATATATTCAATTTCTTTAACTATCTATCTCCGTTTGGAGGTCTCTCAGTCACTTCATATATACTTGTTCATGGGGAGGGGGAAGGCAGAGCTGACTAAATTAAACATTTTTTTTTGAAGTATAGTTTTTATAATACTATATTAGCTTCAAGTGTACAGTGGAATGATTCTGTATTTTTACAGATTATATTAAGTGTTACTACAAGATAGCACATGTTCAAAAGTGATCCTCTTCTCCCCAATCCAAGCCTGATTCTCTTCTAATGTTTCCCAGCTTTTTTTTGGTAGGGGGAGCCTCATTGCAAGGCACAAAGGGTTTTAGTTCCCTGATCAGTAATTGAACCTGTGCCTTCTGCATTGGGAGCGTGGAGTCTGAACCACTGGACTGCCAGGGAAGTTACTCCTCATCTTAATGAACGGCTCTATCATCCACCCAGTGGATGTTAGTGTCCTCGGCAGCATCATTTTTTTTTCCACACCTGATCTTTTCATATTTCCTCTCACCTGCTTTAAACTATTCTTTCCCACTGTGGCAAATGAGATCATGTCATCTCCTTGTTTAAAACCCTTGAGAAGTTTTTCATGGCTTTTAGGATGAAAACAAAATCCTAAATCCTACATATGGTCTATAAGGCCCCAGATGATCTGGCCCCCTGCCGGCTCTAGCCACTTTCACATCCTATCAATTCTCCCAAACAACCTGCCCCTCCTTCCTACCTCAGGACTTCAAATATGATGTTTCCTCTATCTAGAAAGCTCTTTCTCCCTACAGCCCATTGCATTTCTAATTAATTAGATGACTAATTAGTCATCTGGAATGAACAGCAGTTAATCATGGCTACTATTTCAGGTGAGCGATTCTGTGCTAAGCACCTCTTAGGTACTAAATAATTTAATTCCCTGAGCCACTGTATGAGGTGGGGCTCTGGGATTATAACTGAGGTGACAGAATCAGGTGAAAGTTAGAGTGTTAGTCGCTCAGTCATATCCGACTCTTTGCGACCCCATGGACCGCGCCTGCTGGGCTCCTCTGTCCATGGAATTCTCCAGGCAAGAACACTGTAGTGGGTAAACATTTCCTTCTCCAGGGCATCTTCTCAACCAGGGATTGAACCCGGTTCTCCTGTACTACAGGCAGATTGTTTACCATCTGAGCCACCAAGGAATCCTTATAATCAGGGAGAGAGGGGAAGAAGGGAGGAAGAAAGAAAGAAAGGTGGAAGGGAGGAAAGGAGGCGGAAAGAAGAAAGGATTTTAAGGACTTAGATCATGCATTTGTAGAGGCTAGCAAGTCTAAAATTCATAGGACAAGCTGGCGGGTTAGTGATTCAGGTGAGTTATATAGCAGTTTTGAGTCTGAAGGCTGAAAACCTGGGCAGAATTTCTATGCTGCAGTTTGGAGGCAGAATTCCTTTTTTTAAAAATTCAGTTCAGTTAAGTCGCTCAGTCGTGTCCAACTCTTTGAGACCCCATGAACCGCAGCACGCCAGGCTTCCCTGTCCATCATCAACTCCCAGAGTTCACCCAAACCCATGTCCATCGAGTCAGTGATGCCACCCCTCCATCTCATCCTCTGTCGTCCCCTTCTCCTCCTGCCCTCAATCTTCCCCAGCATCAGGGTCTTTTTAAAATTAATTTATTTTAATTGGAGGCTAATTACTTTACAATATTGTAGTGGTTTTAATTTCTTTTCGAGTCCTCAGACTTTTTGCACTTAAGGCCTTCAACTGATTGCTTGAGGATGAGGCCCACTCGTGTTATAATCTGCTTTACAGCTGATTGTGTAAATGTTAATCACATCTGGACAAACTGTGACATCACTTATATGAAGAATCTAAAATAGGTAAACTCAGATTGGTTGCCAGGTGCTGGGTAGGGAAGGAAGCATGAAGGTACAAGAGTACCATGTACTCCTTTGATCAAAGGGTACAAAGTTTTAGTTATGTAAGATGAACAAGTCCTAGAGATCTATTGTACAGAATAGACTCTATAGTTAACAATATTGTATTTTATACCTAAAAATGGACTGAGAGGGTAGACCTTATAATTGTTCTTACCACACATTTGAAAAAAATTAATAAAGAAGGCAAGAGGAACCTTTTAGAAGTAATGTGCATGTTTAAATCACTACAGACTGTAGTGATAGTTTCACAGACATATCAGTTCAGTTCAGTCACTCAGTTGTGTCTGACTCTTTGTGGCCCCATGAATCACAGCACACCAGGCCTCCTTGTCCATCACCAACTTCCAGAGTCCACCCAAACCCATGTCCATTGAGTTGGTGATGCCATCCAGCCATCTCATCCTCTGTTGTCCCCTTCTCCTCCTGCCCCCAATCCCTCCCAGCATCAGGGTCTTTTCCAATGAGTCAAATCTTCACATCAGGTGGCCAAAGTATTGGAGTTTAAGCTTCAGCATTAGTTTCCAATGAACACCCGGGACTGATCTCCTTTAGGATGGACTGGCTGGATCTCCTTGCAGTCCAAGAGACTCTCAAGAGTCTTCTCCAACACCACAGTTCAAAAGCATCAATTCTTCGGCGCTCAGCTTTCTTCACAGTCCAACTCTCACATCCATACATGACCACAGGAAAAACCATAGCCTTGACTAGACAGACCTTTGTTGGCAAAGTAATGTCTCTGCTTTAGAATATGCTATCTAGGTTGGTCATAACTTTCCTTCCACGGAGTAATTGTCTTTCAATTTCATGGCTGCAGTCGCCATCTGCAGTGACTTTGGAGCCCCCCAAAATAAAGTCTGACACTGTTTCCATTGTTTCCCCATCTATTTGCCATGAAGTGATGGGACCAGATGCCATGATCTTAGTTTTCTGAATGTTGAGCTTTAAGCCAACTTTTTCACTCTCCTCTTTCACTTTCATCAAGAGGCTTTTTACTTCTTCACTTTCTGCCATTAGGGTAGTGTCATCTGCATTTCTGAGGTTATTGATATTTCTCCAGGCAATCTTGATTCCAGCTTGTGCTTCTTCCAGCCCAGTGTTTCTCATGAAGTACTCTGCATATAAGTTAAACAAGCAGGTTTACAATATACAGCCTTGATGTACTCCTTTTCCTGTTTGGAACCAGTCCATTGTTCCATGTCCAGTTCTAATTGTTGCTTCCTGACCTGCATACAGATTTCTCAAGAGGCAGGTCAGATGGTCTGATATTCCCATCTCTTTCAGAATTTTCAACAGTTTATTGTGATCCACACAGTCAAAGGCTTTGGCATAGTCAATAAAGCAGAAATAGATGTTTTTCTGGAACTCTGTTGCCTTTTCAATGATCCAACGGATATTGGCAATTTGACCTCTGGTTTCTCTGCCTTTTCTAAAACCAGCTTGAACATCTGCAAGTTCACTTCATGTATTGCTGAAGCCAATGTGATCACAGACATATACTTACTTACAATTTCATCAAATTATATACATTAAAAAGGTACTGGTTTTGTTTTGTTGTTTTTTGTTTGTTTGGGGGTTTGGGGTTTTGTTTTTTGGCCATGCTGTGTAGCATGTGGGATCCTACTTCCCTAACCAGGGATCCAACCCATGCCCCCTGCAATGGAAGCATAGAGTCTTAACCACTGGACTGCCACGGAAATCCCACATATGTACTGTTTTGTATTTCAATCATACCTCAATAAAGTAGTTCAAAAAATGTTCATCACATCTACAAAAATATCCATAATCTAGTTAACAAATAAAATTAAATGTCACAGTGGGGAAACATATACGCATAGTTGGCTAGTGAGCTGTTTATATATTTATGTATCCGGAGATAGTCAAGGAGAACTGGGCTGAATAACTTAGAGCCAAGTAGTAGTTGAAGTTATGAAATGAATGAGTGAAATTCCCTGCAGAGAGTAACAGTGAGATGGGGAGAGGGCTGAGGGTGGATGATAGGCGACAACACCATCTTAGAGGGGTGGACAGAGACAGTGGTGTCTTTGAAGGTGACTGAGAAAGAGCTACCCATGAAGCTGGAGAAGTACCAAGAGACCATTAAGCCACAGAAATCAAGAGAGTACAGAGTTATAATGGATGCTAGAGACAAGTCTAGGAAGGAAAGGACTAAAATGTTCCCAGTGGATCTTGCATTTAGGAAATCCCTGGTGACCTTTAGCAAGAAGAGTTACTCCTGAGACAGAGGTGAAGAAAGAGAGACCCTAAGTTAAGCATTCTATTAAAAATGTGAAGGAATTTTGTACGGAAAAGGAAGGAGGGTAAGAGAGTGATGATAAAGGAAGATATAGGATGGAAAAAGTTTGGGGGACTTGTGTGTTTGAGATAGAAGAACATGTTCATGTTCAGAAAGGAAAGGCACTAAAAGAGAGACAGAGACAGAAATTACAAGGGGAAAAAGGCGGGGTGGTATTTGACAAAGCAAGGTTCCTGAGGAGGCATGAGGGGGTGGGATGTAGAGCACAAGTAGCAGGACTAAAAGCGGGTTGGGTGGTGATGTACAGCAACTCTCAAGGAAGAGACAGCCCTCTGCATGTAGTAGAATAATAAATTCTTGAGTTGGAATGAACTTCAAAATATCTTTAGCTTCAACATGCCCCTTGTGTTTCAGTGCTACCAGTGCAGGAGACACGGATTCCTGGACTCCACATGCCGAGTGGCAACTAATGCTGTGGAGCACAACTCCTGAGCCCACACTCTAGAACCCACGAGCCACAGCTATCGAGCCCGCGCTCCACAGCCACTGAAGCCTGTGCACCTAGAGCCTGTCCTCTGCAACAGAGTAGCCACCACAGTGAGAAGTCTGTGCACTAGAGCTAGAGTAACCCCTGCTTGCCGCAACTAAAGAAAGTCTGGTTGCAGCAACTAAGACTCAGCACAGCCAATAATTAATTAATTAATTAAAATATATATCTTTGGCTTCAGTCAGGTAGTGCATTAATGTTTCCACTTATCTTCAGAACCACATTTTAAACATTTAGGTAATAAGATTGCTGACATGTGCCTTCCAAAAAGAACAATACTGCCTAACACAGATCTGTAACAAAAACAGGCTATGCCTTATTTTACTATTTTCCTGATTCCCTGTGAGAGAACCCACCACCATTTGTTTTACACCCTCTCTTTTGGTGTATTTAAATAAGATGCTAGTAGATGAGATGGCTGGATGGCATCACGGACTCGATGGACGTGAATCTGAGTGAACTCCAGGAGTTGGTGATGGACAGGGAGGCCTGGTGTGCTGCGATTCATGGGGTCGCAAAGAGTCGGACACGACTAAGCGACTGAACTGAACTGAACTGAAAGAGGTTCTGCTCTTACATTAGATATGAAGATGTTTACCTTGTTATTGATATGTATCATTCATGAAAAATATTTTAATTAGAAATAATAACTCCTTTAAAACATTCTTATAGAACCATAGCTATAAACAAGGTTTCTATTTTGCCAAAAAGCTAAATCCCAGTAAAATGTCCTTCAGTCTGTTCCTGACACATAAATTCAGAGAAGTTATAAATGGAATTCAAGGTGCCCTTTACAAGTAAATGTGTACTATTGTGTGTGTACCTTCTACATTCTAACAGGCCTTTCTTGCCTTTGAAATGCTATAGGTGGTGTGACTCCCTTTCTACTCAGCATTTTTGCGGGGATTAGAGGTTTGAGCTAGACGCTGACCCTCTCACACTAAGACAAGGAGTTTTACTTAGCAGTTTGCAGGTTATCAGCTATGGGCTCTAATATGTTTCTAATAATGTGTAAGCAACAATTTTATAGTCTTCAAGTGAGCTTGATTGTTACCTGGCCCCCAAAGACTATAGCTTTTTGGAGTTTGTTTCCTGTTTTCAGCCATTTTCTACTTTCCCAATCTGCCTGCTAAATTATGCTTTGAATCAGACATTAGCCAGGGGTGGATGACTCTTCTAACAGAGGAAAGCTAACCAGAGACACTTTCTTGATGCCATAAATTTTTCTGCACAAGATGCTGCTTTGGAAATAGCTGTTGTCACCTGAGAAAACTCTGTTGTATCTGTGAGACTTTGAACATCAGGGAATATGGCTAGAGGACGGGAATTATGGTGGGAGTAAAAATAAGCAAGGAAGCACTGAGGGAGAAACATAGAGGTTTTACCACTCTGTGGCCCACTGTTACTGGAATATTATAAAAACTTTGCACTCGTGCTATTATGTGACTTACAAAGCAACAACAGCTGAGATGCATGAGGACATGGGTTCCATTTCTTTAATATGTTTCCCTGACATCAGTGAAATGATGTCGTGTCGAAGACATGCCTTTCAGTATGCCCAGATGGGATAAGAAAGCAGCTGTCAGTGTCTGGACCTTAGCCCACCCTTGGCCCAGGGCCCCTGGCCTGGCCTGACTCTGAAACCTTGGTGCTCTGTCCTTGGACTTAGTGCTCAGTGCTGTGTAACCCACTGGCTCCTGTATTAACCCAGGAATACCTCACATGTTACTGCACATTCAGCTGTAAACCTGCTAAGTATAATAAACTAAATAAATTGTTTACAAACAAAAAAATCAGGGAACTTCAGCACATGTGCCTTCCCTTGTGCACTCAAGTACTATCCTTTGTTAGGGAGGAGATCATATCTCATGGCAAACAGATGAGGAAAAAATGGAAACAGTGACAGACTTTATTTTCTTGGGCTCCAAAATAGCTGTGGACAGTGACTGCAGCCATGAAATCAAAAGACACTTGCTCCTTGGAAGAAAAGCTATGACCAACCTAGACAGTGTATTAAAAAGCAGTGACATCACTTTGCCGACAAAGGTCCATCTAGTCAAAGCTATGGTTTTTCCAGTAGTCCTGTATGGATGTGAGAGATGGATCATAAAGAAGGCTGAGTACCAAAGAACTGATGTTTTCAAACTGTGGTGCTGGAGAAGACTCTTGAGAGTCCCTTGAATAGCAAGAAGATCAAACCAATCAATCCTAAAGGAAATCAATCTTGAATATTCATTGGAAGAACTGATGCTGAAGCTGAAGGTCCAACACTTTGGGCACCTGATGTGAAGAGTTGACTCACAAGAAAAGACCCTGCCTGATTCTGGGGAAGACTGAAAATAGGAGAAGGGGGCAACAGACGATGAGATTGTTGGATGGCATCACTGACTCAATGGACATGAGTTTGAGCAAACTCTAGGAGACAGTGAAGGACAGGTAATTATGGTATGCTGCAGTCCATGGGGTCACAAAGAGTTGGATATGACTGAGGAACTGAATAACAACATATATTCAAATTTATCTGTGCTGTCTTTAGGCTACCCAAAGCCTTCTATGAAACCTTGTTTCTCACATTACTCCCCTCTTATCTTCACTTTCAAAATCCTATACAAATTTGTCTGTTCTCTGTTTCAGGCAGTTCAGTTCAGTCGCTCAGTCGTGTCCGACTCTTTGCAACCCCATGAATTGCAGCACGCCAGGCCTCCCTGTCCATCACCAGCTCCCAGAGTTCACTCAGACTCACGTCCATCGAGTCAGTGATGCCATCCAGCCATCTCATCCTCTGTTGTCCCCTTCTCCTCCTGCCCCCAGTCCCTCCCAGCATCAGGGTCTTTTCCAGTGAGTCAACTCTTCGCATGAGGTGGCCAAAGTACTGGAGATTCAGCTTTAGCATCAGTCCTTCCAAAGAACACCCAGGGCTGATCTCTTTTAGGATGGACTGGTTGGATCTCCTTGCAGTTCAAGGGACTCTCAAGAGTCTTCTCCAGCACCACAGTTCAAAAGCATCAATTCTTCAGCATTATGTTTAATTGTTTCTAATAGAAGGCTTCCTGATTTGGGAAACTAGTTAAATGCTAAGAAGGAAGGTTTTCTCAGAAATGCTACATTTTCATATGAAGTAATGAATAATGGTAACATTTTAGTTGCCATGATAAGTCAGAGGCGGGATTAAGAATGACCTTGTCCCCCACCACGGGGACTTCCCTGGTGGTCCAGTGGTTAAGACTCTGCACTCCCAAAGGAGGGGGCATGGGTCTAATCTAGTTGGGCAAGTAAGGTCCCATATGCCACCTGGCACAGCAAAAAAACAAGACAACAACAACAACAACAAAAACTTTGTCTGTCTTACTATTTTAATTGTGAAAAACAAATAGTGGAAAGAAAGCAACATTATTTCAAAGGCAATACACGTTGGTGAGTCAGAGAACCACTGGCAGTTCCACAGCCTAATATGACACACTGAAAGGATGCATACAGTTTGTATACTGTGGGGTGGGTGGGGGCACTGGAATTCAGACCTGTTGGAAGAGCAGGCCTAAAGTTCCTTTTAAATGGCATTTTGCCAAAAATATTGATAAAAATGTTAACTGATCCCATTAAAGAATGAGGTGGGGTGTTGCTGATGGAGTTTACTGAAGGGTATTACTGCTGCTGCTGCTAAGTCACTTCAGTCGTGTCAGACTCTGTGCGACCCTATAGATGACAGCCCACCAGGCTCCCCCCTCCCTGGGATTCTCCAGGCAAGAACACTGGAGTGGGTTGCCATTTCCTTCTCCAATGCATGAAAGTGAAAAGTGAAAGTGAAGTCACTCAGTCGTGTCTGACTCTTCACGACCCCATGGACTGCAGCCCACCAGGCTCCTCTGTCCATGGGATTTTCCAGGCAAGAGTACTGGAGTAGGGTGCCATTGCCTTCTCTGTGAAGGGTATTAAGCCACTCCTTAATGTTTCCTCTTAGGTGCTAGCCACCTCTACAGTCAGGTAGTATATTCACTGAGGACTAGTTATATTCCAAGCATTAGGTAAACCCTTGTTTAACATAAATATAGGATTTTTTTCCAACTATCTGTATCCATGTGTTTATCCATTTTTCAAATATCCAGATTCCTTATGTTTATCCATGTTGAAACATAAGTTGGAACAGTGGGAATCATCTTTATAATCCCGTAATGACATTTTGCCAGAGAAGGAAATGGCACCCCACTCCAGCGTTCTTGCCTGGAGAAGCCCAGGGACGGGGAGCCTGGCGGGCTGCTGTCTAGGGGGTCGCACAGAGTCGGCAACGACTGAGCGACTTCACTTTCACTTTCCACTTTCATGCATTGGAGAAGGAAATGGCAACCCACTCCTGTGTTCTTGCCTGGAGAATCCCAGGGACGGCGGAGCCTGGTGGGCTGCCGTCGATGGGGTCGCACAGAGTCGGACACGACTGACACGACTCAGCAGCAGCGGCAGCAAGGACATTTTGCACATTTATCCTAAACAGGATAAAAACATAAATCATTTGATCTTTGCCATACAGTCCAGTCACGAAGCAGCAGGAAAAAAAAAATCTACTTATGCATTTTTACCTTATTCCAAATCATCACACTCTTGGAAACAGATTTTTGAATAGGCTCATTCAGTCATCCCATTTTTACCTATGAATATACTATACAAGGCATGCCTTCCCCATACTATACAAAAACAGGCAGAGACATTCACTCACTCTATGACATTTTGAAATATGCTCATCTCTCCATAGAGGTACTGCCTATCCCTGAGATATTTACGCAGTTCACAGTCCAGTAAGACCCACTGAGAGGATGAATGTTCTGACTCTTTTTGCATATCTATATATTCATACCTCTGTAATTAAACTCCAACAGAATAAATGACATGGAAGAAAGATCAACCAGAATAGCATGCTGTTTTTACACATCTCTGCCACAAATAGGATCATTAAAAATGACTTGGGCATTGTACTTCTGCAGATTATAGAGTGACATACTGATGGATTTAGAAGTCTAAAATATTGCAGAGAATAATGTATAAAGAATCTCATCTTACAGTTAACATTTCAAAAATCTTCCATAAGACTTCTCACAGACACCTATTTCAAAAATAAATTCAGATTGAAGAGACTATTTTCTAATTTCTTGAGGTAGACCCTGATGCTGGGAAAGACTGAAGGTAAAAGGAGAAGGGGATGGCAGAGGATGAGATGGTTCGAAAGCATCATCAACTCAGTGGACATGAATTTGAGCAAACTCCAGGAGATAGTGAGGCACAGGGAAGCCTGGCATGCCGCAGTCCATGGCATCACAAACAGGTGGACACAACTTAGTGACTGAACAACAGCAAAGGTGGAGTTCATGACCACCAGCATTGGTGTCACTAGATGCGGTGGTGGTAGAGGTTTAGTTGCTAAGTCGTATCCGACTCTTGCGACCCCATGGACGGTGGCCTGCCAGGATCCTCTGTCCATGGTCTTCTCCACTAGATATACATAGGTTTTAATGTTCCAGCCAGACCACATGGCATGTGGGATCTTAGTTCCCTGACCAGGGGTTGAACCCGTGCCATCTTCAGTGGAAGTGTCAAGTCTTAACCAGTGGACTGCCAGGGAAGTCCTTGCCATAGATATTTTAAAATGGAAATTTGTTGTTTTTTCCTTATCTACTCAGTGTAAATGAGAAGTTGGTACTTATGTAGCCTGTTGGATAACCTGGGTGCTCTCATTCTCTTTTTGCAGCCTAGCAACAAGCTTGCTCAGCAGGGTGTGCTGTGAGGCCTCAGACAGAAACTAGAATTGATAAAGGAAAATTCCACAGGCGACTAGTCTCAAAACTCTTGTTTTTTAAGCCAATAAAATCGTAGCTGCTATAGAAAAGCTCAGTTTTCCAAATTGGCTGGGTGATCCCTGCTCCCTCCCCACTCCTCCAAAAGTATGTGAGGAGGCAGGGAGTAGGGATTCCTCTTCTGGTACTTTCCCCAGGCCCAGGCAAACTCTCCATGGGCTGGCTAGCAGGTGGGGGACCCCAAGATTTTGGCTAACCCTGAGTCTATAAATTTTTGTTTTGGGTCTGCACTGTTGTTGTGTTTATTCAAGCCATATATTGCTTGATAATACTGAAGTTTGAAAACCACTGGGCACAAATTATTTAATTATATTTACCTATAATCTGTAAGAAGTAAATATCTTTTCAAAACCTCACCCTTACTCCCATAGACAACATTACATTACTTTCCCCCCCCAAACTTTAAACTTTTAATTTTGTATTGTGGTATCAGTTCAGTTCAGTAGCTCAGTCGTGTCCAACTCTTTGCAACCCCATGAACTGCAGCACGCCAGGCCTCCCTGTCCATCACCAGCTCCCGGAGTTCACTCAGACTCACGTCCATCGAGTCCGTGATGCCATCCAGTCATCTCATCCTTTGTCGTCCCCTTCTCCTCCTGCCCCCAATCCCTCCCAGCATCAGAGTCTTTTCCAACGAGTCAACTCTTCACATGAGGTGGCCAAAGAACTGGAGTTTCAGCTTTAGCATCATTCCTTCCAAAGAAATCCCAGGGCTGATCTCCTTCAGAATGGACTGGTTGGATCTCCTTGCAGTCCAAGGGACTCTCAAGAGTCTTCTCCAACACCACAGTTCAAATGCATCAACTCTTCGGTGCTCAGCCTTCCCCACAGTCCAACTCTCACATCCATACATGACTAATGGAAAAACCATAGCCTTGACTAGACAGACTTAGTCGGCAAAGTAATGTCTCTGCTTTTGAATATGCTATCTAGGTTGGTCATAACTTTTCTTCCAAGGAGTAAGTGTCTTTTAATTTCATGGCTGCAGTCACCATCTGCAGTGATTTTGGAGCCCCCAAAAATAAAGTCTGACACTGTTTCCACTGTTTCCCCATCTATTTCCCATGAAGTGATTGGACTGGATGCCATGATCTTCATTTTCTGAATGTTGAGCTTTAAGCCAACTTTTTCATTCTCCTCTTTCACTTTCATCAAGAGGCTTTTTAGTTCCTCTTCACTTTCTGCCATAAGGGTGGTGTCATCTGCATATCTGAGGTTATTGATATTTCTGCCAGCAATCTTGATTCCAGCTTGTGTTTCTTCCAGTCCAGCGTTTCTCATGATATACTCTGCATATAAGTTACACAAGCAGGGTGACAATATACAGCCTTGATGCACTCCTTTTCCTATTTGGACACAGGACTGGAAAAGATCAGTTTTCATTCCAATCCCAAAGAAAGGCAATGCCAAAGAATGCTCAAACTACCACACAATTGCACTCATCTCACACGCTAGTAATGCTCAAAATTCTCCAAGCCAGGCTTCAACAATATGTGAACCGAGAACTTCCTGATGTTCAAGCTGATTTTAGAAAAGGCAGAGGAACCAGAGATCAAATTGCCAACCTCCGCTGGATCATGGAGAAAGCAAGAGAGTTCCAGAAAAACATCTATTTCTGCTTTATTGACTATGCCAAAGCCTTTGACTGTGTGGATCACAAGAAACTGTGGAAAATTCTGAAAGAGATGGGAATACCAGACCACCTGACCTGCCTCTTGAGAAATCTGCATGCAGGTCAGGAAGGAACAGTTAGAACTGGACATGGAACAACAGACTGGTTCCAAATAGGAAAAGGAGTGTGTCAAGGCTGTATTGTGGTATAGCCAATTAAAAATGTTGTGGTAGTTTCAGGTCTTTAGATATTTGAGTTGTATAAATGTGAATAAACTCCAGAAAGACTTTTTGGAATTTTGGCTTAAAAAGTATCTTCCTTAAATTAAGAGTTTCCTTAAAATGTCACTATAGCTAAAGCTTAATACGTTATTTTTTTGTAAATATGTAGAAAAGACTTAAGCATGGGGGTTGATTCTATGATCTCAACTAAGTACACTGATAGCTCGACCATTTCTGTGGTTATTGGATGGGATTCTCTTTCTGCCAGTTAGTATTAACATGACAGAAATGCCAGAGACAATTCTTAAGAAGTTTTACTAATTCTTTGATGACCTCAGTCAAGTAGGTGAAAATTATTTGATATGGTCAATAAACTGGAAAACCTATCTTGTTAGGATAAAACCATATGTGTCACCATTTGTAATATTGTATTCTGAGTATTCTATGTGCAAGGAAAATCTAATGGAAGCAGGAAGATACAGGAGACAACATTTCAATGGAGAACCACTGAAGAACATAATAACCAGATTAAAACTTTTCTGTTTAGATAGAAAAACAAAGCCTGAAAGGAGAGAAAACTTGTCTATAAAATCGTGAAGGGGTTAAGAAAAGGAATGTATACCTGCTCATTAAATCCCGAAATCATAGAATCAGGATGTATCTCTAACACTTTATTAAGTTTAGGCCAATTAGAGAGAAGCATGGCTTCACATAAAAAAACAGAATTTGAATCACCCTAAATGGTGATATAGTAAATTTTTTACAACTTCAGCGATGAACCAATCTGGTAGAGTCTTAGTGAAGTGCAAGAGTGGTGAAAATATGATCTTTAAAGCTGATATCCAGGAGAATAGTTTAGACTTGCCACCACTTTTCTGGTGACACGTCCCCTAGAGATAAAATGTCTGATAAGCCATGCAACACTTCCAAGCTGATGATCATTATGATTTTAGAAAATAAAAACTATGAGTAGAAAAGAATAAGAGATTCATAAAAAAAAATCACAGGACATGCATGCTTTGACTAAAAGACAATTGGGGTGAACATCTGTGCATAATGTCCATTTTATCACACATATGAAATCTACATTTTCTCATAAAATATTAGCTTGTGGTTCACTTCTTATGCTATTTTGGGATAAGCATGTTTTATTGACCTACGAGGCCCATATAAACTGTGCTCTGTTCTCTCCCCACCCCTCTGAGACCCCCTCCTATCAGGATCCAACCCACTCACTCTTCCAGCCACACTGTCCTCCTTGCTGTCCCTCCTGCACGCTCACCTTTTCCTGCCTCATTGCCGTCACTGGTGCTGCTCCCTACCCCACAAGCATCCATTGCATGCTCCCTCTTTTCACTAAATGCTCTATGGAAATGCCACTTTGTCAGAGAGCTCCTCCCTGACTATCTCATCAAAAATACGTCTTTGCTGGCCCTTTACCCAATTTCATTTTTCATTTTAGCACTTAACAACACCCAACACAGTATACATTTGACCTTTGAACAACATAGGGACCAAGGGCACCAAGCCTCTGCAGAATTGAAGAACTGAGTATAACTTATAGTTGAGCACCCGAATCCCAGGTTCTTCTGGATCTAGTTCACTTCCACAACCGCAGATTTGATCAACCTCAGATTGTGTACTACTGTAGTATTTATTACTGAAAAAAATTCACATTTAAGTGGACCTGGGCAGTTCAAACGTATGTTGTTCAAGGGTCAACTGTGTATGTATTTACTTTTCATATGTCTTGCCTATCTGAATGTAAGTCAGCTCTGTGTTGAAGAGGGACTTTATAACCTAAGTCTAGAACAATCTCTGGGGCTTCTCTGGTGGTTCAGTGGTAAGGAAATCTACCTGTCAATACAGGGAACACAGGTTCAATCTCTCATCTGGGAAGATCCCACATGCTGCAGAGCAGCTGGGCCTGTGCACCACAACTATTGCTTGTGCTCTAGAGCCTGGACGCCAAAACTACTGAGCCCACATGCTGCAGCTACTGAAAACGGCATGCCCTAGAGCCTGTGCCCCACAACAACAGAATCCATTGCAACGAGAAGCCTGTACATCGAAACTAGAGAAAAGTCCCCACAGCAACAAAAACCCAGCACAGCCAAAAATAGAGAAACAAATAAATCTAAAAAGAAACACTACAAATAAAATAACCCATGGCATAGTACATATATTCAGTAGATACTTTTGAATAGATGGAGGATGAGTCAGGTTCAGTGACGTTTCGGACTCGTGCTTTTGCTAGATGGCCTGGCAATCAAAGCTATGGTTAAATACAGGCTATGTCTTCTAAAAAGCTAGTGACACTTGCTTAGATCCTGGGCATCATAGATAACTGCTGTCTGGTTTGTTACAGTACACATTTGAACAGGAGTTAGGGATTCTAATTCCATTTAGTAAGCATAGTTTCATTTAGGTAACCCTGCTCCTTATGAACTCTTGTTCCACTAAGTTTTCTAAGTCCAGAGCCTGTCCCCAGATTTCTGGAGTTTCCCAGGAATGTTCTCGTTTCTTCCTGCTTTCACCAACTCAGTTCAGTTTTGGAATCATCTTGTCAACTTATGCATTGTTTCTCTCCCACTCCTGTTGACCCACATGTGGGAACTCAAGCAAATGACTTGTGTTTTAGCAAACTTCACTGATGTTTTAGGGAAGTTGGGGAATTCTACCTACTGGGAGGGTGGGGTCAGGATTGGGACAACTAAATCAGAGCAGCAAAAATAACTTTAGGTGGATGTTAAAGAGTCCTATTTTTAAAATCTGTCATCCCACCATAGGAGACTCTTTTCATTGGTTGTTTCATTCTTATGGGCATCTCCCTTTCTTCATCACCTTCTATTTCTAGGTCCTGTCTCCCAGATTGTCTTCAGCAAAATCCAAATTCTTCCTCTATCTTTGGTTGGTTCCTACTCCTGAACTCAGCTCTGGATTATTAGCATACTCAAATTCATCAAAATGCTCAACAGATGCTCCCCCCTCCCACCCTGGCCCCCCAAAACCAAACAACCAACAACCAATTTACTTTTTTAAGGTCCACTCTCAAAGGTATATGCAATATTCCCCCTCAGTTACGAAAAATTTACTAAGGCTTCCTAGTTAGTAGTCTCCAGTAATAAAGTATAGCTAATATTATATCAATCTTAATCTTTCGGGAAAACAGTGTGTATCTTTGATATAAAAGAAGTATTGTGTTTTTGCAGGTATTCCACTGCCAAAGAAAGGAAATTAACGTTAATGGAAAGACTGTGTGTTTGTGTATGCTCAATCTCTCAGTGGTATCCAACTTTTTGTGATCTTATGGTCTGTGGGCCACCAGGCTCCTCTGTCCTTGGAATTTTCCAGGAAAGAATACTGGAGAGGGTTGTCATTTCCTCCTGCAGGGGATCTTCCTGACCAAGGCACCAAACTCAGATCTCCTGCATTGGCAAGCAGATTATTTACCAAAGGAAATCCAATGGAAAGACTACTATGTGTGAAGCACTATTGGACTAGTTGCTTTCATTTATTCATTACGAATTTATTGAACACCTATTTGGCACATCTTTTTACTTAACGCACTTAATAGACAGACCTCACTTTCCAGCTTTTCCATCCGGGAGACACTTGGATTGTCCCTGAGGACTTAAGTGGCCATGGCCTATCACTCCATCCAAGCTACTTTATTTTACATATAATCGGAGCATTCAACTACCTATAAAGAATCACCTCACGACAAAGTTCGGACCGCTCTTTTTGTTTTTTTTGTAACGCATATATAATATGCTTTAGAACCGTATCCATTCTTCTCTTACCAGAGGCGTGGCTTCGGAGAATGTTAAACTTTTGCTCAAAATTTGAGATTCACATCCCCTTTCTAGTCAGCCTTAAGCCTCCAATTTGAAGAGAAAGAAGCATAGCGTTAAAGGCAGCACTGCCTCCAGCGCTGCAAGGCCCAGGATGAGTTAACACCAGGTGATAGAACTAAGTCTGAGAAATGCAGGGCGCAGGGGACGGGCGGAAAAGCTCGCCCCAACTAAGCGTAGCCTGGGCACTACCTAGACCGTCCAGCCAAACCGTCCTCCTTAGCCCTCCTCGGCCCTCAGGCGAAGCTCCCACAGGCAGAGATGAAACTGAGGAGGAGCAAAGAGTCAAGGGCGCGCGCGGGCAATATGACGTCAGATACGCGACGCGTCGCAACGCAGTGCAAACTGGGAATCCGGGATGAGCTGGGCTGGCTTCCGTCCGGATAGCGATTCTTCCTCGAGTTGGTGGGAGATGGGCCTTTGGCGAGGAGGCCGGCGTTAGTGAAGTGCGCCGGGCTCCAAGGTGAGTGCGGGGCTAGGTCCTGGCCTTTGATCCTTGGGAATCCGACCGCAGCGAAGCCCCTTACCTTACACCAGCTGCTGATCACCCGGGAGACAAGCTCTGTCCTCGGAGAGGGGTGGGACAATCGGCTTTTACAGGAAGGGCCCAACCTCAAGTCTTTCCTGCTGTCCACTTAGGGTTGCCCAGCCAATTCCGCGTGGGCTCGGGTTTTCCGGTCTCAGAAGGTGGCCTTGACCATTCTTCCATCTTCTTGGACAGTCAGACCGAGTTTGACCTCCTTCCTCTTGCTTCCGTTCTCGGATTTACTTGCTGTCGAGCTGCATCCCCAGGCCTTAATACAACCTCTCAGAGTGTTTTTCAGTCCGTCTTCTGATCCAGTCAAACTTGCTTTTAGTGAAGTTCAAATATGCATTTAAAGAAGCTATGAGCGCATCAGAGTTAAAACTGTGACTTCTCCAAATAAAAGCTTTTCTTTCCTGAAATGTGCCCTCTCTCCTGGAGTTGTGGGATAAGTTAATTTCACCTCCACTCCACCTTGGAAATTATTAGAACCCTGAATTTATACCTAAAGCTGCAGGCCACACTTCTCGGTTTATTTCTTGCCTCCAGTTCATTTTGTGACCTTGAAACAAGTCCCTTAATCACTAACAAAATATTTACCTGAAGACAGGTGTTGCAGAATCTAAGGATTTAATACTTGGTAAGAGCCCTGAGTGTTTCAACTATAGGGGATGCCGAAATAAAGATTTTACTCTCTGTAAATCTGCAAACATCCTAATTTTTGTATACTTTGTACTGCAGCCATGAAAAATGCCCAGTGGTCTTTGTTAGGGAAGTGTTCCTCTTGTAGGCTTTTTCTGTGGCTTTGCTATGTAAGCAGATTTTGCATTTCAAAAGATTCTGTTTAAGATTCATTGTTGAATGTCTTTCACGATGGGTTTAGATCATTTCTCATGATTCCAGAATACTGGTCTAATCTGTCTGAAAGGTTTCCAGTAGGTTGCGTTATGTTTCTAACATGTTGAAATAAGTATTCCATTTCTTGTGACACATTAGGTGCATCTTTTAAATTAGACAGTAAGAACACAACAACCTGTCACTAATAACATAAATACATACTAATTGAGCATAGGTATGCATTGTAGTTTTTGAGAAAACAATGAGTGAGAAAAACAAAAATATTTTAAGGATGTCTTTCTATAATTTAATTTTTTAATATATTTACTTGAACTTTGTCAATTGTTATGGTCTTTTGTTTATTAGTATGAACACAATAGCAAAGAACCAGGATGGCTTTTGTAAAGTAGAAGAGTCAGTACATCAGATTTTTTTCCATAAAATGTCTGGCATTATATTTTATTATGAACATGAAAATATACTTATTTTTGGAGAGATGAAAGGGAAAAAGTGTTCATTAAATATGAGGTGCTAATAAGTTAAACATTATTGAGTCTTTTTTGTTTTAATCTTGGTTATTGTCCCAGTTGCCTATTGCTATATAACACTTCACTCTAAAACAAAGTAGGTTAAAGCTGCAGTTTATTATCTCATGTTTCTTGGGCCAGCTGGATTCAGCTGGTTGCTTCTGAATGAAGGTTTCGTGTATTTGTAGTCCGATATCCAGCTAGGATTGGAGTCATCTGAAAACTCAGCTGGGCAGAACATCCAGGACGGCTCATTCCCATCGATGGCAGTTGAGGCTGGCTGAGAGTTCAGCTGAGATGTCAACTGGAGTGCCTGCAATATAGCCTCTTCATGTGTCTTAGACATAGCACAGCATGGAGGCTGAGTTCCAAGAGCAAGTGTTTGAAGGAAGTGGAAGCCTTCTTTTAAAATCTTTTCAAGCCTAGACCCAGAAATTGGCACAGTATTACTTCCAACATTCTCTATTCATTAGAGCAGTTAGAGTCCTCCCTCCACCAGATAATAGACTTTTGAAGGAGTCAGTGCTGATAATAACTCGTGGCCATCTTTAGCGTACCATAATTTTGTTGACAAGGTTGTGTTAGACTAATATTTAGATAGAATAGTAGATGCAGAGTAAGTTACACCTCTGATTTTTTTTTAGCCGTCTCATGGTGCATTATAATTTTTGGAGCACTTTTTGAAAAATTTTTTTCATTTGCTGCCTTTGAAAACTTTATAGAAGCAGGTGGATTATTTCCATTTTGCAGATGAAAATAAACTGAGCAGTGGCACTGGTGGCATTGGAGGATTTAAGAACTTTGCCCAGAGTCATATGATAGTAAGTGGAAATGAAACTAAGACTTGTAGTTCTTTCATAATACAGAATTTATTAGTAAATGATGAAATGTTATATTAAACTTATTTTGGAATTACATATTTATAACCATACTAATTCAAGTTACACAGTACTCATATATAGTGAATAAAGTTAGTGTTGAGAGAGCTAAACTTAGTCTCTTCTAACACATTACAGTTTAGTCTTTCATAATACTAAATTATCTGAAATGTACCAATAATGATGTGAACCTGCATGTCTTTTTTTAAATTGAAGTATAGTTGATTTACAGTGTTTCAGGTGTACAGTAAGTGATTCAGTCATATATATATATCCTTTTTCAGGTTCTCTGGCATTATAGGATATTATAAGATATAGAGTATAGTTCCCTGTGCTATACAGCAGGTCCTCAATGTTTATTCACTTTACATATAGTAGTGTGTGTCTGTTAATTCCAAATTTATTCCTCCCTACTCCCTTTCACGTTTGCTGACCATAAGCTTGTTTTCTATGTCTATGAGTCTCTTTCCGTTTTGTAAATAACTTCGTCTATATCATTGTTGTAGATTCCACATGTAAGTGATACTATATGGTATTTGTCCTGATGTCTCTCTAATGTCATGAAATGAAATTATTATACATTATATCAATTTCAAAACAGATTGAAAAGCTGTGGGTATGGGAATCCTGGAGGTTTTACTTTAGTTTTTTAATTATAAAATATTAAAACTAAAAGTGATTTCTCATAATTTTTGGTAGGTTGGGAATGATATAACTTAAGATGTTGATTTCAGCTGAAAATTAATGGTCATCTTCAGACTGTTTTATTGCTTCTAGTAACATACTTATATCCATTCTTTGTGCTCATGGTTCTCTGTCTTGAGTGTATGTTAGAATTAACCTGAGGAGCTTTATAAAAATTCTTATGTTCAAATCTCACTCAGATTCTAATTGAACTATTTAGGAATGGATTCTGGGCATCAGTATTTTTTTCGAGTTCTGTGGGTGATTCTAATATACAGCTAGGGTTGCAAACCATAGCTTTTTTTCTGGTACTTATTAAATACAGTTAGGTTCCCAGCTCATCCATTTGGCATCTGCTAAGAAAAATTGAAGAGATAAAGAGGGAGAAGAGATAAGAAATGGAGCAAGGTTACATATGTAGAAAGTCACCTATTTATTGTGTAAAACAGTTACCCTGGTCTATATTCTAGGAATGATCCTTCTTAATAAAACCGAAAAATTTTTGGCATGGTATGTTAGTGCCTATATTAGGGTACATTGCTTTGTATTACCATTGTGTACTTATCTTTCATCTTAAGATGTAGAAACTACATGAGGAGGTATATTCTTTGTATTCTCTCTAGCCCTCAGTCCTGCACTTTGTATTCTAAATGTTTACTAAATTGAAGCTAGTTTTTAGTCACTCTTCAGAACTAAGGCTAGTTATTTTACTCTGTTTTTCTTTTTCGCAGTGTAAGAACTTTGTAACTTTGGAATTCTCCAGGTTCAGCCCTTAAGGTATCTTGTCAGCTGTAGAGAAACAAGATATCATTTCCTTAGTGATTCATTCTTCTGATATTAGTTACTAGTGTGAATGATGATTATGTTTTTAAAACTATTTTAGACGTTTTAAAATATACATAAAAGTGAAGAGAATAGAATTATTTAAACTATCCTAGATAAACTATTAATGTCAATACTTTGTTATCTCCCAAAACAATAGGGATTATAAAAGTTAACATTAACGCCTTAATAGTTGATTTAATATCTATTTGGTATTTCTGTAAACTTGGTATCTAATTATGTATTTACATCTCTATAAGGGCATCTTTTTTTAGATATTATTTCTTTCTCATATACTTAACATGTTCAATTTTTTTTTGTAAGTCAGTGGTTCTTATATGGGGTTAATTTTGCATCCCCTTCCCCCCTTCCCCCATCCTGGACATTTGTCAGTCAGGAAACATTTTTGGTTGTCCCAACTGGAGAGATGTGGATACTACTGGCATCTAGTGGGTAGAGGCCAGGGATGCTGCTAAACCTACTACACTGGGTAAGACAGCCCCACAGCAAAGAATTATTCAGCCCGACATGTGAGTAGTGCCCAACATGAGAAATGCTGCTGTAAACTGGTCAATTTTTTAAACTACAATATTCCTTTTTTTGTTGTTAATAGCACTACCATTGTTCCCATTTCTCAGGGTTTGAAAGTGTGTGTGTGTATGCACTTAAGAGAGAAAATATTGTTTCAGTCAAAGCATGTTTCTACCTTTTTATGTTCTTTTTTCCGTGGCCTGCTAGTTATTCGTTTCTAAAGTATCATTCCCTTGTTTGTTTCCTTCAAATCTGTCTTACATATCCCCACTTTGACCTGCCCAGAAGTACTGTTTTCCTTTCAAGGAAGGTCTGGCTTCTTACTGTGTGCTGAATTAAATATAGATAATTTTGGGTGGCTTCAAAAGATCTCCATCATATAACTCCATCA
This sequence comes from Budorcas taxicolor, assembly GCF_023091745.1. Classification (NCBI taxonomy): domain Eukaryota; kingdom Metazoa; phylum Chordata; class Mammalia; order Artiodactyla; family Bovidae; genus Budorcas; species Budorcas taxicolor. The sequence continues at coordinate 58,203,313 of NC_068919.1, read as the reverse complement.
CTTTACCTAATAGAATTTATTATTGCTAGCCAACAGTTATTAAAGGTTGACTCTAAGGACTACTGAAGTAGTTATTAGAGATATAGCATGTTAGAGTAATGACTTGTAAAGACGAGTAAGTGTAATTCCTTGATCTAATTTATTTCCTAATAATCCGTATTATATTCTTTATTTTTCTCACTACTTTCCTATACTGATTCCTCTTTTTGTGTCTTTGTGTTGATTTCCTCCTCTGCATGCCCTCCTTTCTGACTCTCTTCATAGCTAACTCCTGTCCTTAGGACAGGTGGCTGTCTTTTATCACAGCATCATGATACTGCATGCTTATGAGGCCATGAGTAGCTTAAAGTGTAGTCACACTTGTCATCTGGTCCAAATTCTGTACGGAAAGAATGATATAGGTAACAAATAGTATAGGATTTAGACCAAGAAATAAATTCCAGATCTGGGACTGTTAAGGATGGAAGAGGTGAAACTTAAGTTGTTGCTGTTGTTGTTTTGGCCGCACCTTGTGGCATGTGGAATCTTAGTTCCCTAAGTAGGGATCGAACTTGTGCCCCCTACACTGGAAGTGTAGAATCTTAACCACTGGGACCTCCAGGGACTTCGCTTAAATTGGTTTTTGAAGGACGAAGGATCAGCATAAGAGTATAGTCTGGGCTGGAAGAAGCTCCCCCCTCGCCCCAAGTTACACTGAATTTTCCCCTTCTTTTTACTTCCCAGTGAATGGAGTTAATATATTTGTGCATATATATATATATGTATATTGTAGGAATTAGTTGTTGGCTTATTATTTAACGAGTATTAGTTTGGTCTTGGTAACTAGACTAAGATATTTGTGACCAGAAGCCCTGTGGTATTCTCTATCCCCCTAGAGCAGTTACTCAAAGTAACCAGTTTCTATTATAGGCTTGCAGCTTGTACTAGAATATAAATGAGTACACTGCTTTCCTCCTAAAGAAAGTCTTGCTACTATGAAAAATTCAGTGTGCTTAATTGGTTTCAGTTCAGTTCAGTTGCTCAGTTGTGTCCGACTCTTTGCGACCCCATGAATTGCAGCACGCCAGGCCTCCCTGTTACAAGCTTATTTTATCACAGACTGGTAACCAGCAGTTCCTCAACCAGCACTGGTCTGTAGACCACACTTGGACTATAGCATTGCTCTGCAGGACTTCTTCACTTGTTCAGTTGTAGCCTATAATAAGAAATATATTTCATGTTTCTACCCAGTGCTCTGTAGGTGCATACACAGGTACGCATAGCCTAAACTAGAATTTCATGAAACAATTCTTAACCTTACTATGTGTGACATGGTCTGATAGTTTGTCTTTAGGATTTAGTTTGTTTTTTAATGATGATTGTGACCTTCTAAATTGATTTTTTAAAACACTGTGCTTGTCACTGGACACACAGTAAATACTCAGACAATATTATAAGTTTTGTTTTGTGTTTTTTTAGCAGTGATTTAATCCTGAAAGAGTTCAGCCCTCAAGTATTGCTTTGAAACAGGTTATTTCATCAATACTCACTTGTCTGGGCATTTTAACTGGAAGGGTGTTGAATGGATTATATGAAATTTAAGATAGTCAGGTGATGTCTCGTGAATTGCTGTCTGAAGGCCAGAGATGGGGGGAGATGAGATGATGGATGTCCAACAAAGACAAACTTCACTTTCCTTTCAGTCTTTCCAGCAACCTTGGCAGTAACTGGTGTGAAACCCTACTTCAGGTATCTTGACCAGTCTGAATGACCGGAAACCTCAGTTGTTACTTTTTTACTTTTTAGTCTTTACTCTGTGTTTCAAGTCATCTAATCGCTAATTCTCTTTGGAAGGATCAGAAAAATGTCAAAAGGAAAGAGGAGGGGTAATATGCTTTCCTTTTCTCCGTATTATCAACTCATTTCAGTACTGCCTGGTTTTCATTTTTGGAGCATTGCTGTTGATTAAGCTGGGAGTCCTTAATGTTTGTCGGGTTTACACATCTTAAGCATTTATTTTTTGTTTTAGAAGACCTTTTTTCTTACATATATTTATTTCATTTTTTTGTACTTAAAATCTTTTTTGAAGTGTACATAGTTTTCTTGGGTTATGTGTTGTATTTAGTTCTAGAGCTAAACAAGCAGCTTTTAAAATTATTTGAGTTCTGTAGTTATTGAACATTCCCATTGTAAGTATCAGTGGGTTTGTTGTTACTATTGCAGCCAAAGTAAGAAATTGTAAATCCATTCAGTTATTCTGGCCTTACGTTATTTTATGTCATTCTCTTTTGAAATTTCTTTAATGGCAAAATGCAGCAGAATGACTTATCAAAAATATAATTCATTAAAGTTTACATGCATTTAAGTTGGATTCATATTCTTCTTTGCTTTCTCATTCAATTAGGGAAAAATACCCTTTACCTTGTGCTTTGACTTCTCCAGAAATATACGTGATTGTAGAGGCTGAAATAGAAATTGAGGCAATGCTGGATGTGTTTTTAACACTCGGCATCTATTTGACAGTATAACTTATAACTTAATGAATGAAAATGGAAACAACTGTGATCCTCTGATTACATCATCAGAGAAAGTTGTTCTTTATTTCAGCTGTTCTCAAAAATCAAATAAGGACAGAAAAGATAACTTAAAAAAAGCAAAATCTTTCTCCTAGAAACCCTCATTAAAAACTTTGATGTCGTCACAATCTTATCCCTGTACTTTGCCCCCGAGTGTCTAATCAGTTGTCAAGTTCTGTCAAGAATATGTCTCAGTCAAAGAGACACCTTTGTGGTGTCTCTAATGTTTATCTGCCTCCGTTCCATCTCTGCTGCCCTCGTTCTGACCTTCACCATCTTTCCTTAGGATCATTATAATGTGTAACTAATGTCTTCCTTATCTCTAGTCTTTTAAAACCTAACCTTGTACTGTTAGTTTGGATCATATTACTGTTCTTAGATCCTTGCTTATGGCTCTCTGTTACCTTTAGAAAAAAGTAAATGCTTTAACGTGACATTCACAGCCTTCCATTTATATGCTTCTAGACTTTCTCAGGCCTTCAGTTCAGTTCAGTTGCTCGATCATGTCCGACTCTTTGCGACTCCATTAACTGCAGCACGCCAGGCCTCCCTGTCCATCACCAACTCCCGGAGCCCACCCAAACCCATGTCCATCGAGTCGGTGATGCCATCCAACCATCTCATCCTCTGTCTTCCCCTTCTCCTCCTGCCCTCAATCTTTCCCAGATTCAGGGTCTTTTAAATGAGTCAGCTCTTCGCATCAGATGGCCAAAGTATTGGAGTTTCAGCTTCAACATCAGTCCTTCCAATGAACACCCAGGACTGATCTCCTTTAGGATGGACTGGTTGGATCTCCTGCAGTCCAAGGGTCTCTCAAGAGTCTTCTCCAACACCGCAGTTCAAAAGCATCAGTTTTCAGCACTCAGCTTTCTTTATAGTCCAACTCTCACATCCATGCATGACTACTGGAAAAACTATAGCCTTGACTAGATGGACCTTTGTTGGCAAAGTAATGTCTCTGCTTTTGAATATGCTATCTAGGTTGGTCATAACTTACCTTCCAAGGAGTAGGCGTCTTTTAATTTCATGGCTGCAATCACCATCCACAGTGATTTTGGAGCCCAGAAAAATAAAGTCTGACACTGTGTCCACTGTTTCCCCATCTATTTGCCATGAAGTGATAGGACCAGATGCCATGATCTTAGTTTTCTGAATGTTGAGGTTTAAGCCAACTTTTTCACTCTGCTCTTTCACTTTCATTTAGAGGTTCTTTAGTTCTTCTTCACTTTCCGCCATTAGGGTGGTGTCATCTGCATATCTGAGGTTATTGATATTTTCCCGGCACTTTTGATTCCAGCTTGTGCTTCTTCCAGCACAGCATTTCTCATGATGTACTCTGCATATGAGCTAAATAAGCAGGGTGACAATATACAGCCTTGACATACTCCTTTTCCTATTTGGAACCAAACTGTTCTTCCATGTCCAGTTCTAACTGTTGCTTCCTAACCTGCATATAGGTTTCTCAAGAGGCAGGTCAGGTGGTCTGATAGTCCCATCTCTTTCAGAATTTTCCAGTTTATTGTGATCCACACAAAGGCTTTGGCATAGTCAATAAAACAGAAATAGATGTTTTTCTGGAACTCTCTTGCTTTTTTGACGATCCAGCAGATGTTGGCAATTTGATCTTTGATTCCTCTGCGTTTTCTAAAACCAGCTTGAACATCTGGAAGTTCACATATTGCTGAAGCCTGGCTTGGAGAATTTTGAGCATTACTTTACTAGCGTGTGGGATGAGTGCTATTGTGTGGTAGTTTGAGCATTCTTTGGCATTGCCTTTCTTTGGGACTGGAATGAAAACTGACCTTTTCCAGTCCTATGGCCACTGCTGAGTTTTCCAAATTTGCTGGCATATTGAGTGCAGCACTTTCACAGCATCATCTTTCAGGATTTGAAATAGCTCAACTGGAATTCCATCTCCTCCACTAGCTTTGTTTGTAGTGATGCTTCCTAAGGCCCACTTGACTTCACATTCCAGGATGTCTGGCTCTAGATGAGTGATCACACCATCGTGATTATCTGGGTCATGATGATCTTTTTTGTACATTTCTTCTGTGTATCCTTGCCACCTCTTCTTAATATCTTCTGCTGCTGTTAGGTCCATACCATTTCTGTCCTTTATCGAGCCTATCTTTGCGTGAAATGTTCCCTTGGTATCTCTGATTTTTTTTTGAAGAGATCTCTAGTCTTTCCCATTCTATTGTTTTCCTCTATTTCTTTGTATTGATCATTGAGGAAGGCTTTCTTATCTCTCCTTGCTATTCTTTGGAACTCTGCATTCAAATGGGTATATCTTTCCTTTTCTCTTTTGCTTTTTGCTTCCCTTCTTTTCACAGCTATTTGTAAGGCCTCCTCAGACAGCCATTTTGCTTTTTTGCATTTCTTTTTCCTGGGGATAGTCTTAATTCTTGTCTCCTGTACAATGTCATGAACCTCCATCCATAGTTTATCAGGCACTCTGTCTATCAGATCTAGTCCCTTAAATCTATTTCTCACTTCCACTGTATAGTCATAAGGGATTTGATTTAGGTCTTACCTGAATGGTCTAGTGGTTTTCTCCACTTTCTTCAATTTAAGTCTGAATTTGGCAATAAGGAGTTCATGATCTGAGCCACAGTCAGTTCCTGGTCTTGTTTTTGCTGACTGTATAGTGCTTCTCCATCTTTGGCTGCAAAGAATATAATCTAACTAGCAAATCCTTGTTCATTCTCTATCCTAGCTAGTTCCCAAAGATGTTCGTTACTTTTTTGGCGTTTTCCTCATACTCTTTCTCATCTATCAAAAAAGCCTTCTCTCACCAAGACTCACATAAATCCCTTGCTTGATGCCTCCTAAGATCCCTGTAATTATACTTGATTTTCTTAATTTTTCTTATTGTACATTATTTATACTTTATAGTTTGATGCTTATGATTACATGTTATATTAACACTGCTTACATATTTTCTCTTTCACATTAGTTTTTAAACTTTGTGAGGAAATGGATTGCATATAATTTTTGGGTTCCTGGGAGCAGAATGCCTTCTTTGGTAGAATATCTGTGAACGTTCAAATTGAATTTAACTTGAAATAGCTAATGGTTTATTATTTTAAGTTGCCTCGGTAGCATATACATTTTTATATTGTTTGTCTTTCAAAGATCCTAGCTTTTAAGATAATCATGAGAAACAGATTTGACTGAGACATATTCTTGACCTTCAACTTCGAAGGTTCAAATAAATAGCTCTTTTTCCCAACCAAGAAACTTGATTGTCAGGAATTGACAAAATAGACTCTACCTGACTTTTTGAATGTGTGTTCTGTGGTTAGACCACTAATACTTAATGACGCAGAAAAAGGATAGAGTTGGAAAAACAGATACTATCAGACTGGTGCCAAGTTACTCTGTCTATCTCTGGCGTTAATCCTTATCTTAGTACACTTAGCGTTACCAGTGAAAAATCATTGGGCTTTTTGGAAATTGTATTTTAAGAGTTAGCCTATATCGGGGGGAGCAAATGTTTCTTATGATTGAGTAAGCTTAAAATCCTCGCTGAGCTAGGTGAGGGGTAGAAAAGTCAGGATAAGTTTTATTACCCTTAACTTTCTGTCCTCTGCTGTGCTTAGTTGCTCAGTCATGTCCAACTCTTTGCAACCTTCTATGGACTGTAGCCCACCAGGCTCCTCTGTGGGGATTCTCCAGGCAAAAATACTAGAGTGGGTTGCCATGCCCTGCTCCAGGGGATCTTCCCAACCCAAGGATCAAATCCAGGACTCCTGTATTGCAGGCAGATTCTTTACCATCTGAGCCACTAGGGAAGCCCAAGAATACTGGAGTGGGTAGCCTATCCCTTCTCCAGGGAATCTTCCTGACCCAGGAATTGAACGGGCGTCTCCTACATTGCAGGCTGTTCTTTACTAGCTGAGCTACCAGGGAACCCTCTTCTGTCCTCTCGCCTTCCTGAATAGTCCAAGCTCCAACATTCCTTGCTCTCGATCACCTTCTGTTGTAGCATCACTAAGGCCTCAGGTTTCCTTAAGCACCTTCCAGGAAACTTAGTTTCTTGGCCTTAGTGTGCTTTTCCTTAGTCAGAGGTATTATTCCTCAACTGTTGCTTATGTTTCAGAAGAAATTATGTTTCTGAAGCACTGCTCTATCCCATCATTTTCCTTCTCATTGCCATTTTTAAAAAGTTATCTACAGTCTACTTCCATTTCTTTGTTCCTTAATGCTGTGCTCCTGCTTCCACTCATAACACTGTATGGAAGCTGTGTTCAATGATGATATACCAGACTCTATTCCCAATCTGTTTTGTTTTTTTAATGAGTACTTAGAAACATTAACTTTGCATTTACTTGTTTCACCCATAACTTCCTAACTTACATCTGTCTGAGTATTCTTTTCATATTTTTATACAGCTGGATATTTTATTCATATTTGCATTGTTAATAGAATATTAATATAATTGCTTTAAAAGTTTTAAAATATTAAGTACATTAGATGTTATTTTATATGCTATAAAAGCCTGATAATAAAATGATCATCTGTACCAAATATTACGGGCTTCCCAGGTGGCACTAGTAGTAAAAGAACCAACCTGCCAATTCAGGAAACATAAGAGACTAAGGTTCTATCCCTGGATTGGGAGGATTCCCTGGACCAGGGCATGGCAACCCACTTCAGTATCCTTGCCTGGAGAATCTCATGGGCAGAGGAGGCTGGTGGCTTACAGTCCATGAGGTCACAAAGAGTTGGATGTGACTGAAGTGACTTAGCACAGCACACCAACTTATTATATGTAAAATAAGCTACAGGATGTATATAGCCAATATTTTGTAGTAACTATAAATGGAATATAACCTTTAAAAATTGTGAATCACTGTATTGTACACCTGTAGTATATAATATTGTAAATCAATTATACTTAAATAAATACATACATAAAATGATCATCTGTGAGCATCTGTGAATATACCACCCAACTTGAGAAATAAGACCTTACTTTACTGATACCCCTGAAGCTCCGTGTGTGCGTTATAGCCTCCACATTTCCAGAAATAGAATTTTATGTTTACTGTTCCTACCTTTATTTATAGGTTTATCTGATTTTTATGCTGAAGCAATATATTGCTAGTTTTAGTTTGTTTTAAAACTTCATACAAAAGGTGTCATGTTGTATGTATTCATGCTTTTTCACTGAGCTTTAGGGGCATAAGCAGAGATTGAGGAGGTGTTGAGCATAGTGGGTTAGGGAATGTTCCCCAGGTAAACTGTTCCTCTTGGGCGATCAGGGGCCACGCCATATGGTGGTTCTAACATGCAGCATCATGCTCCCTATAAGGCAAGGCACTCAGTGTTGTTATCTGGACATCCAGGGTCCCTGTCGCATTCTTTCTCTATTGGATGCTCTTCGCTGTTTTGGTGATGCATGGCTTTTTTTTTTTGGTTTATTTATTTTGCTTTCTGGTGGTGTCACTCTATTTTTTTTTCTTTTTAAAAAATTTTTAAAAATTTATTTATTTTAGTTGGAGGCTAATTACTTGATAATATTGTAGTGGTTTTTGCCATACATTGATATGAATCAGCCATGGATTTACATGTGTTCCCCTGGGAATGCATTGTTGATGACTTAGATACCTAACAAGAAGGATGTATTTAATGTTGATTAATCCATTTGGGAGTTATGGTGTGGTTCAGAGCTTTTTCTCCCCTATCACTGATAGGTTTAGACACAGAACTCATGGAGGTGGGGGGGTGCAGAGTAGAAAATGTTTACGTATGAGATCTTTGTTTTTAAATGCATAGATCTGAGCTACTAATTCAAGTGCTTGATTAAATCTGTTTGTAGATGCATAGAGATGGTATAGATGGAAAAGATCAAAAATTTATAACTGACTTTTAGAGAAAAATAGCTAGGTTTGGTGAATAAGAGTAGATTAGTGGCACAAGGTTGGTAGGGATGAGTATCAAGAAATGAGAAAGCATTAATATTTAATATAAAATGTGACTAGAATCAAAGCAAATTTGGGTACTTTTGGAGTTTCACATAGGTGAGCAGAAGCCTTTTACCCCCCTTAAGTTGTACCTTACTCAGCATCATAGGAGTCAGTGTTCATTGATGTCCATTCATCTAATACTAGTAAACTGATAGAATGAAGAGCATTAAGATTGTGGAAATAAGTGATAGGGAAAAATTTATCTCTTTTTTAATTGAAGTATAAATTGATTTACAGTTGTTGTGCCAATCTCTGCTATACAGCAAAGTGACTCAGTTATACATATATATATTATACATCATTTTATATATTTTTTCTGTTACAGTTTATCACAGAATATTGAATTTAGTTCCCCGTGCTTTGCATTAGGACCTGTTGTTTACCTATCAAAATGTAATAGTTTGCAACCCACCAACCCCAAACTCCCAGTCCATCCCTCTCCTCTGACCCTCCTCTCTACTGTGCCTTCCCCGCCACAATTGCAAGTCTATTCTTTATGAATCTGTTTCTGTTTTTTAGATAGGTTCTATTGTGCCATATTTTAGATTCTGCATGTAAGTGATATCATATGATATTTGTCTTTCTCTTTCGACTTACTTCACTTAGTATAATAGTCTCTAGTTGCATTCATGTTGCTACAGATGACATTGTTTCATTCTTTTAATGGCTGAGTAGTATTCCAGTGTATATATGTACCATATCTTCTTCATCCATTCATCTGTCGGTGGATTTAGGATTGTATGTGTTCATTTTGTTTCAGAAAAGAACTCCTTTTAATGAAGTACACCATTCATTGCAGAAGTGGAAGAGTAAAGATTATTCATCATGCCTGCTGTGGCTTCAGTTCCTAAAGAACTCTACCTCAGTTCTTCACTAAAAGACCTCAATAAGAAGACAGAAGTTAAACCAGAGAAAATAAGCACTAAGAAGTATGTATACTTTGCTAGTTTGAGTCATACTCAGTTATCATCTGTTACTGAAAATTAGAGTGTTCTATGAAGTGTTCGGTAAGCTAAAATGGTTTAAAGAAAGGAAACAATTATCTTTTTTTCATGAAAGCAAAAATCCCCTTCGAATTTCTTTCCATTCCTGAAAAAGAGATATTGAGTTAGGTCTTCTGTAAAAGCAGAGTGATATAAAGTAACTTTATGAAACGTGGGGGATAGCTATTAACTTTTAATTTATTTCCAGTTTATTAAATGAGTTAGAGAAGTTCTTAATTTTATCTTGGCAATATACATACATATTCTGCTAATATGCATATTATCTGTTCTCTGGACAAATATATCACATCGTAAATTTAAGAGGTAAAGTCTGCAAGGATTCTACAAACCTCATTCAGCCACAGTTAATGTCTTTGCAATAGTATAAACGTACTTAATTGAAGATCATTTTTATTCTTGTGTATCTCACATATAAAATATGGTTCTAGCATAGTCTTTGTTTGATTTAAAAAAAAGAAATATGTATTTTTTATGCCGTATTCAGCACAGTATTTGTGCCAATTTGACATGAACTTTTAACATAATGATTTATTTTTTGTGTTTCTGTTTTTGAGGACATGTGGTCTGTTTATGTTGAAGACGACTGTATGTTGTAGTAGAGGCTAGAGATAATACCTTCCTGAATTTGCCCTGAGATAAAATATAGTAGAGAGGGAGAAGTCTGGGTATTTTGATATTTACTGGAAGTTATTTAGCTTAAGATGGGATATCACTAAAATTGTTAACTTGTTGATAGTTTTATCTCCAGTAAAGAACAGGAGGCAGTAGGGGAACTTTTCTTCTGAGTTTATTTTGACCACCAAAGGAGGCGATTTGGACATATGTAGCTATATTATTTGGAGAAGGAAATGGCAACCCACTCCAGTGTTCTTGCTTGGAGAATCCCAGGGACGGGGGAGCTTGGTGGGCTGCCGTCTCTGGGGTTGCACAGAGTCGGACACGACTGAAGCGACTTAGCAGCAGCAGCAGCAGCAGCAATTATATTATTACGAGTTGAGAGAGTTTCAGAAAGAAAGGTGGGTTTGCCAGCCTTACATCCTACACTTGAGGCAGTTAGATTTTAGAAATTGGGGGAAATGAAAACACGTGTTCTGTGACTGGAGATAAATGTAAGGCTCTAAAAAATAATATATATATGATTCTAAATGAACCTGTGAAGAGGCATCTTAAACCTGTGATTGCACTGGGACATCTTTATAAGTCATTTTCTAGAGGAAATGAATAAGATGGGAAGAAAATATGAATAAAATATGGATGAAGACAGAATAGTAAGAACTTTAAAGAAGATCAGGAAAGAAAATTCTAGAATGAATGGATGCTCTTAAAGATTACTAAAGATAATGTGGGCTTTCAAAAAGATTTTTGGGTGGGGAAGGGGTAGGAAGAATGAGAGAGTGACTGGCCTACTTCTTGAGCCAAGTTGGTGTTGATGGGGTGATAGAGAAAGTAGCTCTGTTAAACTCGCTTGGAATGATTTTCGAATAGGAAATAGTGGGAATGATAAAGCCACCTTGAAGCTTTCTCAGAGAGCTTCATCTAATCTTAAAATAGATAAATCTGTTTTAGCAATGTCTGCTTTAGCTCTAGGATTACCCTGACCCCACAGGAAGTGGTATCTTAGAAGAACTTCCTAAATGTACCACCACAACTCATATTCTTATAATGTCATAGTACTAGTCTAGCGGATGCTAGAATCCTTTTAGGATGTGTGGCTAGTTCTTTGGACTCACACAGGCATTGCAGCCATCTCAGCTGGATCTGGTATGTATGGGCCCATGAGATTTACATGCATCATAGTGAAAAGAAATTTGGAAAAACCTAAGGGCTATTGCACCCACTCCTAAACTCTTAGAGAATCTCCTTACTAAGCTTTGGTTTGATTTACCTCTAGTCTAGGACTTCAGTGCTATGCTTGAGAGGGCATACACACTGACTGAGATTGTCCTTGTGTAGGACTACCTCCAGTCTTAAAGACTGCTTTGGCCCCTGTTCCTTTCTGTGGTTTTCTAATTCCTTCACCTGACCAACTTCATCATTAATCCATGTCTCAGTCTTAGAGCATTTTTAGTTTGAAAAATATAGAAAACAGGATGCACTGCTTTGTAGAAATAAATTATTGATAAAGCATATTTTATATAAGCATTGGTACTATAACTTGATTGGTGAAACTTTAGTTGTAAGTGAATGAATTCCTCTTGTAGAAATGTTTGTTTTATTAATTTGCTTTCTGAGGACTGTTAAATCAGGAAAATGTCCTTAGAATGAATGCCATAGAATCTTCAAATTATTTTATTGAAGTGGAGTTTTAAGATGACATGTTTTTAGACTTTAAATATCTTTTCCTTTTAGGGCCAGTGAATCATTCAGCTATTGTGTAGAAAACTCTAAAAGAGTAAACTCATGTCCCCTTTCCTGGCTCTAGTTTCTTGGGTGCAGAGAATTTTACATCATGGTTAATTAGAAAAGAGTAAGGAGAATTGAAAAGTATTTAACTTTAAAATAGTAACTATTTTATCTCCCCTACTTCAATACGAGCAGTATACAGCTCTGTTCTTTAAATGTAGAGTATAACTATTATATGGATGCTGGAGGACTATTTGCCTCAGGATTTTCTTTTGTAGTAAATCTTTTAAAAACTAGTCTTAGGTGCATTTTGAACAGTTTGGTGACATACAATTTAGGAAACGTTAAGTATTTAATTGTAGCATAAGGGAAATTTTCATGTTGTATCCAAACTTATATCTAACTTTGTATCAATTCTGAAGTAGTGCAGTCTAAATTATGAAATGTATTGAGATTCTCTGTAGACTTTATACATGACTTTTTCCTCCCAGATGTCAAGTGTTATAATTATTTTTTCCTCTGATTTTAAGTTATGTACAGAGTGCCCTGAAGATCTTCAAGACTGCAGAAGAAAGCAGATTAGATCGTGATGAGGAAAGGGCCTATGTGCTATATATGAAATATGTGACTGTTTATAATCTTATCAAAAAAAGGCCTGATTTCAAGCAACAGCAGGTACCCTTTATATCTAAGCTTTTGTTTGCTAAGTTATTGTTACACGTTGGAGCTGTTGACCTTTAAAATTTTTAACTAACCCTGAAATTTAGCAGCGAATTCAAATTCTTCTGCAAGCAGAAAAAGCTAACTAAAGATTTACTTTAATTATTTGCAAATTTATATGTGTGTGTGTGTGTATACATACTCACAGTGTATACATACTTCATTTGCTTTGGATTAGAACAAGTTTATAGCAACATACAGACTCATAGTTAGTTTTCTGTTGTAATTATTGCCAGGTCAAATGGAAGGATTCAGTTACTCATGCATTAAATAAGAAATATATGACTGTTGTACTTTTTCAAGAGTCAGGGTTTAGTCACTTATTTTTATGTGATAGCTCTTGTATTTAATTGACATCATAGCCATATTAAAGGTCTCAGCTTGCAAAACTTTTATATATTTATTTATTATTTTCAGTCCTTTGAGCCAGGTGCCTTTCTTTCAATTTGCTGAAGCACCAGGAGGGATGGTGGGAGAGGTGTTAGTGGGTAAAGAGAATTTTTGGCTGGGATAAGTGTTGCTGGAGAAGATGGTTGCATTTTTATCACACCAGAAACAAACGAAAGAAGAAAACAGAAACTGGGTTAAAGAAATGGGAAGAATATTGTGTTCATGGTTCTACCTTTACCTAGGAATGATCTTGCTACTAGAGAATAGTAGCAAAATCCTGCTTATAGATTTCTTACCTGGTAGACAAGCCATTCTTGAATTAATATTGTGATTTTTACTTTGATTCACTAGTGGCAGAATTAGCTTGTCTCATTTAAATTGACTTATAGAAGCATAAAAGGAAAAGTTCTCCTACTCTTCAAAATAAACTTTTTTTTTCTTTTGTCTACAGTAATGGGACTGATAATTTCTTTTGGTTGTGGGTGATGGGATAATTTTACTATTTTCTTTAATGGTGGCAAATGATTGCTGGTGTTTCTTCTTACCAGCAGAATTATGCTAGTAATCTTTACAGGGTTTTAGATCTAGCTTTGGAAAGGTAGTCCCTTGCATTTGGAGCTTCATCTTCCTGTCTAGAGGTGGGTGGAATGGTACAGCCCTTGGAACATTCTTGAACATACTTACCTTCAGATAAAGATGGAGCCCTATTTTGCACCCTCTTTGATGGTTTTTACCATATCTGTTAAAAAGATGCTGCTTAGAACCAGTATATAATTCATGTATTTAATACTTCCTGTCATCCCTGATGTTTTTCCTAACTCCACTGGAAGATTTCTGAAAATAACAATTATGTAATGGACATTTTACTCAGAGGGTCTTTGAGTCATGTTGTTTCTGCTCAACATAATATTAAAGAAAAGCTACTGTGCTAAATACATATGTATGGGTTATGAAGGACTACCCACAACTAAAAGCTTTGGCTTATTTATGAAATAATAAAAAGAACCCAGTGCTGGAAGACCCTGGTGGCATCACAGAAACATCACAGACTGGGGTAGAACATACCTGGGTTGGGATTGCACTCTTTCACTTTGGGCTCCTGAGCAAGTTCCTTCTTCTTTCCTGAGCACCCCCAGTTCCTGTAAAGGGGAACCTCCTTGGTGGGTTGCGGTAAGAGATAAGTCTTGTATTATCATTCCTACCATACTGTAAGTATTCTATTAATATTAGATGGGTGATTGAATAAATGGTGGCAGTTATTCTGTTTACAATTTCTATTGTAAACATGTTTTATTCATTAAAACATAAATCTGAATTCTGTCAGAAATATAAAAAAGATACTGCTTAAAAAGAAATGTAAAAGTATGTACTAAAGTAAATATTTTTGAAAGATTTGAAGATTTGGAGAACTTCGGTAGTTTTGGTGTCTGCTTTTTTGTCTTTTGTGGTAGAGCCAAATTTTTATGTACTTACTTAACTTTTGCTTTATTTTCCTAACTTAGTGGTTACTTTTTTTTTTCTTTGACAAGATTGGGAGTGGTTATGTATTTACCTTTTTTTTTGAAGCTTGAAGAGGTTGGAGTAAATTTTAATCAGTAAGAAATTTTTCCATTTCCACAGAGTATCTGTTGCATTTTTGAAGAGGGTATCCATTAATAGTTGAAAGTGGCAGGACTTGTTCAGATTCAGAAGCTCCCTGCAGAGGCTCAAGTAACCCAAGCTTTCACTTCATATGCTGCAGATGTTCAGCTCTTGCTTTTCTGTAACGGAATTGTTTTTTATATTTGCCCTGTCTGGGGTACCACATCTGCTTCAGTCTTAGAACTGTTTTTTGTTTCATTTAGCTCAGCTTCTCTGGCGCAGTTTAAGTATGTGAAGTATTAATTTTAGTATCTACATATTTTCTGGTTTTCATCCTTAAAATCCAAAGGGACAGAAAGTAATGTGACCAGCCTTCTTCAGAAACTTAAACATTTTTCACTGGTTTTACACCAAGATTTAGAGAAAACTTGTTAATGTAGCAAGTTTACTAGTAGAAAACATGTTTATTATTTACTCATTGAAAAATATCAGTTTATGAACAATTTTTTAGGGTTATCTGAAAAAAAGGGAAGGCAGATATCCCGAAAATATTAGTACAGCAAAGTCTAGATGCAGTTAGAATATTTTTATTCCTTTTTAACCAAATTTTTTTACATCTCCATGGTGATCTTGATAATTAATCCTAAATATTATTAATAGTAAACCATTTTGTTCGGGAAGCATAAGAATTGCTTGAATTTGTGTGTTCAGGAATAGGTAGACCAAGAAGCAAACGCTTTTAGTTGTATAAGTATTGGACATTTTTTTTTTATTATTCTGCTAATTATCAATGCTATTGAAAAATTGGAAAAATGTTATACTTACTTGAGCTGTGTTCCTTTAAGAGCACAGAGAGAGATAAGTATTGACAAGAAACCTCACTGGATATTAGGGGAATGTCTTCTGGGAGTTTTTAACAGCCATGCCCAAACATAATTTTTTCAGCATTTCAACAGTGTTAAGTCAGGCTTTTAAATGAGTTCGTACCAAAAAATTAACAAAGCAACTCATAGTGTTTTTTTGGTTTTACTTTATATTTTGTTTTTATCAGAGAAATGTTAATGATTATATTTTATTTTCTCTTAAAGTAGTACATCAGTAGTCAGAACATTGTGATAATGGAAGTAATTTCACTTCCCTTCCACTACAGTTTTTAGTTGATATAATGTTGAGTAAACTATCCTTTTATTAAAATTACATAGTGAATTCCCTTTTATTTATTTAATCTAGAAGAATAAAATCAACTAAAATACAATCTGCTTTTAGGCTAGATAGACATATGATAGTTGTTATCAACAAATTTATCCTACCAGCTCTTCCATAACTTTGAGTACAATATCATTTGTGATGAATTATGCTAGTAGGCTCTGTTTGCAAAGTCATAGTAATAAGCTGTGCAAATTAGGTCCATTACTTAGTTGGTTGAGTCTCACTCTACTACTGTCATGTCAAACCAACCATGATTTGAAACTATCTCTGATTGCAAGATCCAGTGAACATCCCCTTAGGGAAGTGATTTTTTTTTTTAAACATCATTATGCTTGTTAATAATTTATGTACTAAACCTGTGTGTGTGTGTTTTAACGTAGATACGTAGATTATATTGTTGATGATTTATTTCCTGGCATTTGATTTTTTGTTATGGTTTCCTCAAGTGTAAAACTTGTTTTATGTCTAAAGTGATTTACCTCCAGTTGGGAGGTAGGTAGGTATAAAATACAGGTAGAAGGAAACATCGGAGAAGGCAGTGGCAGCCCACTCCAGTACTCTTGCCTGGAAAATCCCATGGATGGAGGAGCCTGGTGGGCTACAGTCCATGGGGTCGTGAAGAGTCAGACACGACTGAGCGACTTCACTTTCACTTTTCACTTTCATGCATTGGAGAAGGAAATGGCAACCTACTCCAGTGTTCTTGCCTGGAGAATCCCAGGGCCGGGGGAGCCTGGGGGCTGCCGTCTATGGGGTCGCACAAAGTCGGACATGACTGAAGCAGCTTAGTAGCAGCAGCAGCAGCAGCAGAAGGAAACATCTCAGTTTAAAATAAGAAAAACGCTATGCTGTAGATTGGTATAGAGTTTGCTTTACTGCTTCTGAGACTAAAAAAACTAAGTAACAGTAGGAAAATATATATTGTTTCTAAAATAAGTAGTTTGCTTTTTGGCACTTATTCATAAGCAATGAGAATAGTATTTACACTCCTTAAAGGTGTGTTATAAATTACTTACTTTTAAGCATACTATTGATATGAAGAAATATTTTTGAAACAACTGGAGAAGTCACGTACTAATGTAGGTTTAAAGTTTTAAAAAGGATTTTATTCAGTCATAATATTTTTATCTAAACTTTTGTTTATATACACAGCATGATTTTGTGTTTCTAGCATTAGTGCTATGTACAGTAGCTAGCACTAACAGTATAAAATGGTTTTCATATGATTTTAGGACTACTTTCATTCTATACTTGGACCTGCAAACATCAAAAAAGCTATTGAAGAAGCTGAGAGACTCTCTGAAAGCCTTAAACTCAGGTATGGACACTATTATGAAATCTGTAGAAAAATGAATATTTAGAAGGTAAAAATAATGTTTAGAATTTGTTCATTTATATGTGACCATGCATATAAATTCCAGTTCCTGGGGAAAAAGTCTTACTCATGTGTTACCATTAATATTCTTTACTGAAAATTTTAAATGTTTAGACTGATACATTGTTAAGATAAGCATTGGTGTATTAGATTATAAGTCAAGTCCATTTTTTTCTAAGTTTCTGACAGGATTCTTCAGAAAAACAATTTTTTCACATGCTTCGTTTCACATGCTTCGTGTTGCAGTGACATGTTGTAACACCATATGTTTCAGTTTTTAGTCATTAGTTACTCTTTAAATAACAAAATTAAAAGGGAACTATTTTTAATTCAGTTTTTTCTCAATGGATTTTCAATACTTAGATTAATTAATAGCACCAACCTATTATAGTTAGACAGGTTTTCCCTTGCTATCTGAAAGTAAAGTGTTCTGTGAAACCATACATAAGCTGAAATGGCAGAGGGCAAAGAAGCAATACCTTAGGAGACATCTTGTTACCAGATGCACAAAACAAATAATCGAGGTATAGCACAGATGCTCACAGACACAGTGCAAAGCTAGAACAGTTTGGTGCTGAGATGCTAGTGTAGCTCCTGGGGAAGGAGCTTGGCAGTGCCAGCTCTGCCCAGAGTGTACACTACTTCTATAATAGCTTGCTGAAAACAACTGCTAAGCACTTGTTTTTCATTTTTCACCTTTTTTCTATAAGTGAAAATCATCTTCAGATTTGTTTCAGTTAGTAAAAACAGGTACTCACGTAAGTCTTTTGTAAAAGTAAAGTGGCATAAAGAAAACTTTGGAAAAGCAGGGATACTTGTATACATCATAGCCTTTACTTAGACATTATCTTTTCCAACTAATGTGTTCCCTTGGTCCTTTCCAGAATTGCTAATCTTGGGGTTGAAATATGTTAAGGTGGATGATACCATTTAGAATCACTATTCCCTTTATCCTTTAGCCAGTTAATCAACCAAGTAGAGTTAGAGTTTCTTCTAATTTTGGGATTACCCATTATTGTTTACTCTTGGATTGCCTAGATTTCCCTAATGACACTACTAATAGCAATAATCATGTTCTTTATTCCTCTATCTTTGGGACTTTAGGTTCTTTCACTTATTTATTGTCTGTACTTTTGTATTTTGAAGTATTGTGTAATAAGGCTTCATAGTTAGTTTTAAGATTTTAGGACTGTAAATCCTTTGAAAAGGAAACTGCAGCATATTTGAATCTTCAAAGGATTGAAATTAGTGAGAGGCAAAGAGCAAAAAGAATATTAAACAACTTCAACTTGAGAGCATAGAGTATCTTTTCAAGCTTTTTGAGCAATTTGAAATAAATCTACAGACGGCAGATTTGTGATTTGTAACAACACTGGCAGAATTGAGTTTCAGTTGAAAGAATACAGCCATAAAATATCTGAAAGTGGGGAACTGGATATGTTTTACTTTCCACCATTATGCCAATAAAAGACATCTTGACTTCTTTTTTCAACTAGATATGAAGAAGCTGAAGTTCGGAAAAAACTTGAAGAAAAGGACAGACAGGAGAAAGAGCAGCTGCAGAAACAGAAAAAGCAGGAAGCAGAAAGACAGGATGATAGCACATCAGATAAAAGTTCTTTGGAAAATGTACTGGATGCCAAAGACAAAACTCAAAAGGTATTTCAGGTTTATTCTGTGAGCTAGAAAGACTGGTTCTTTTGTCAGATGATTTGCTTAAGAAGAATTAAAATACCACTATGTCTTTTCTTTTTAAACTATAAGGATAATATTTAATGTGTTTTCACTAGAAATTGAATTAATTAATTTTAGCTTTAGTTGATTCCAGATTTTTTTTTTTGATGCTTCTACAGAAATATGTTGTGTATATTATTAGGTTTTAGCAGTAATTGTAGACTTTACTAGAGTTGTGGAAAGGGCATTTGAACTGTGATTCAGTATATCTGAGTTCAGGTCCCATATCCAGTCTTGCTTAACTGTTTTAGGACTTAGTTTGGCCAGTGAAGGTCTAAAATAGATGATCTTTAAGGTCTTTCCTTTTTAATAAATGTAATTTACATTAGGGAAAGATTTGGTACACTGTTTCTTTGGTATGAAACCTTTTTTCTGTTCTTATTTTTTCCCTTTTACTTTTTCTTTTTTCTCTGTCCCAGTTTCCCCTTCCTCTTTGTCTTCTTCTGGTTCCATTTTGTTCAACGATTACTTGTAGTTTTTTCAGCTGTATCATTTGTTTGCCAGAAACTGTTAGTGATACCTACCAGTTATCACTATAACTCCCTGCCTTTAACCTCCTCAGAAGCTATTCTTTGTAAAATATAATTCCTTAAGCACATTTGAAATTCATGTAGAATTTCTAATTTAATTTTTCCTAAGCATTTTGTAGCTTTCACCTATCATATGTATGTGGGTTATCACTGATTGCATTAAGAAGTAGTAGTTGAATTGTTTCTGATAGTGGGCTAGGTACCACGTAAAAAGAAGTGAAGAAATCCAATCTTTTGATTTTAGGAACTCATAATGTAAGATAAATAGTACTGCTGTAGAGACATACTCATTTATAGGTCAAATGGCTAATAAAAAAAAGTCAAGATTCCCAAGAATTATATGCAAGGAACTTTTAAACTTTGATTTTGCTGCTTTCCAACAGCAAGGCTATCTTTCTTTACTTTTGTTTACCCATTTTATATTGAAAAGAGAATACAATTAAATTCTGTTAACACAGCTTCAATAATCAACTAATGTTTGCTATGGTTTTTATCTGCACCTCCTCTTTCTTCAATCAAATTCTGGATGACATATCAGGCTAAATATTTTAGTATGCATCTCAAAGAAAGGAACCTTTTTCTTAATAACTACCGTGCTGTTTTCCTACCTCACAAAATTAACAATAACTCCCTGATATAAATTAAAGCCCAGTCTATATTTATACTTACCCACTTGTCTCATAATGATTTTTTAGAGTTGATTGGTTTGAATCAGTGTCCAAACAAGGTCCACGCATTGTCTTTTGGTTGCAATGTGTCTTAAGTCTCTATAGCATCCTGTACTCGAGTCTCCTCATTTTTCATTTCTTGCATTTGGCTTTTTAATACTAGATCAGTTCTATAAAATGAACCACATTCTGGATTTATCTGATTACTTCCTCCTTGTGTCACTTAACTTGTTCCTCTGTCTCCTGTATTTCCTGTAGGCTGGAAGTTCAACCTAAGAGCTCAGTTAGATTCAGGTTCAGTTTTTTTTTTTTGACAAGAATGCTTTATAGGTGATACTGTGTACTTTATGTTATATCGTATTAGGAGGCACATAATACACATTTCTTTTTTTACTTTTAGTGATGCAGAAATAGATCTATAAATTCTTGTGGGTCCTTAGTTTTCCCATCTGCAAAATAAGTTAGTACTTTAGAGCAGGGGTCCACAGCCTCTGGGATCTAATGCCTGATGATCTGAGTGGAAGCTGACATAATAATAGAAATGAAATATACAATAAATGTAATGCACTTGAATCATCCTGAAACCATCCATACTCCCACCTTGGTCCATGGAAAAATTGTCTTCCATGAAACCAGTCCCTGGTGCCAAAAAGGTTGGGGGCTACTGCCTTAGAGAATTATCCCATTTTATCTTGGTTAGGAAATACAAATTTATAAAATTTTGTATTAATTCATTTTCCTTTAAGTCTATACTGGAGGATGCTGAAGGGAATGGAATTTTTATTTCACAATAAGAAGTGCTGTTTTGTTAAGTTAAAGACTAAATTTCTCTAATAATTTGTGCTTTGAAATTATATTTCACCTTTAGCTGGAGAAAATTTTGAGGAAATGATGTATGAATGTGATGTTACTAGTTGTTTTAGCTGTTGTCAGAGTAGTCTGATAATGCCATTACTGTTCGTCTGTTTTTTTATAAAATGCCAGTACCTGCACATTCCATTTCCTAGAAGGCTTTCAGTTTCAAAGTATTAAAGTTGGACTTTTTCTTTCTGTAAAAATTTTTGTTTCTATTAAAGTTTAAACTTTTCTTCCCCTATGAAATAGATAAATGGTGAAAAGA
Organism: Budorcas taxicolor; assembly: GCF_023091745.1. Taxonomy (NCBI): domain Eukaryota; kingdom Metazoa; phylum Chordata; class Mammalia; order Artiodactyla; family Bovidae; genus Budorcas; species Budorcas taxicolor. The sequence goes on along the minus strand of NC_068919.1, from coordinate 58,182,112 downwards.
GTGGAAAAAATGAGACTACAGAGAAAGGTAAGTGTGTTCAGAAAGAAAGAGTTTTTAGGTTATTATTGAGATCTTTTGATCTCAGATTTTACACAGTGAGATCTTAGCATTTCATTTCATGTATATGTGAGTTTCTATCATTTTTCCTAACTTCTACAATAGTACTGAAAATGCACTATAGTCTATACTTAGATATCATAGGGAATATTTTTGGTAATATACATTTGAAAACATCAGAATTACAGTTGGTACTTGTCATTTTTTTTTCCCCAAGATGTACCTTAGCATAGTGGTTAAGAGCCTGGAGTCTCAGAAGTCAGACTTCTCAGGTTTGAGTACACTCCTCTGAGTTTCACTTTGAGCTTATTACTTTGCCTTTCTACTTCAGTCCCCCCCGGCCCATACAATGGGGATAATAATTGCATCTATTTCTTAGGGTTATTGTAAGGAGTGATTGAGTTAATACATGTGATACTCTTAGAACACAGTAAATGTCATATAAGTAACTGTTAGTACTTATGACTCTTGAGTGGTAGACTTAATTATTCGAAGCCTTTTTCATTCCCCTCAAAAAAATTCTGAACCAGTAATTTGGATGTTATCCATAGGTGGTGTTGACGTGCCAGGAACAAGGGTGTGACCTAAACAATAAGACTTAGGCAGTTACCTAAGTTTTCCTCTCTCAGAAAAGATTTAGCTTCAACAGTGATTGTTTGTAACACTAAAATTATCTATTTAAAATATTGCCATACAACAGTTAAAAGAGTAAAACTGAGTGTAGTGAGGTACCTTCCTGAAAGCTGTTACCAGTTCATTCTAAGATTAGTTTTTACCCATATGTTCTTTTGTATCTCACCCTGCTTAGATTTAACCCTTCTTGGTGGTTTGTTTTCACTCTTTAGACTGTTTTGATGTCAAAGTGATCTTGGTGGTTAGAAAAGGAAGTAAGAAGGTTATTAGCAACTGGGAATTTTAGCTTTGGAGGTAGTGTGACTATGTTCTTCCCACAGATGAAATAGTTCTGTACATATTTAAGCCTCCTGGTAGTACTTTTTAATCTTCACTTCAGGTGGTAGAACCTGGAAGGAAAATAGCAACATAGGGATTATTTATTTTGGCTAAATTTTAAAGGGCTCAATATTAAATATTTTATGCTTGAGGAGCCCTGTGGTCCTTGCATGAAAGCAGCTATAGACAATATGTAAACAAATGAGTGTAACTGTGTTCCAGTGAAAACAGGTGACCGTGGTTAACCAACCCCAGATGTGGGACACAGATAACAAACTTTTGGCTTATTATTCTAGGAAATCTACAAGGTTTTCAGATAGCGCCCAAAAGACCCCAAGGAGACTTGTAAAAAATTTAGAACCTTTCAAGAACTTTTGATCCATAATTTTTTTTTCTGGTTGACATTTCTCAAATGACTTAATTTTTTAAACTAGAATATTTTCATGAGACACATATTATTAGTATTTTATACAGCAACAGAGCCAGCACCAGATGTAGTTGTAATATCACCAGCAAGTTTTGGTATTTAAGTCTTCATAAACAAAGCTTTGAACTAGTTTCTTGATAAATGCCAAAAGCAAATTGTGTATAAAGTTAGTTTAAAAGGTAATAAATAATGTGATGGGACAGCAAGTATATGACACTTCCAGGAAAAACTATGCTTGCCCTGTGGTCAGTGATATGATAGCACGTGGAACTGGGTGCTTCTTGTCACTTATATTGTCTCTATCAATTCCAAGGAGCAATCACAGCGAAGGAGCTATACACAATGATGATGGATAAAAACATCAGCTTGATTATAATGGATGCTCGGAGAATGCAGGATTATCTGGATTCCCATATTTCAGATTCTCTCAGTGTTCCTGAAGAAGCCATCAGTCCAGGGTGAGTCATTGTATATTTAGATAAAATGGTAAACTGTGGACAGTAGTAAATGTTGCAGCTTAGCATCCATGCTAAAAGTGGCAGTCTTTTCTTTTCCTGTGGTCCTTTTCATTCTTTGTTCCTCAGTGGCACACCTTACCCTTTCTGTAGGGTAGTGTAAAAGACATCCCGGTTTGGCTATTTTTTCCTGCCTGTGGCATTTGGAGCCTTATTGGAAGAGGAATGAAACTGCTTTTGTATGTCTTCTTTACCCAGGTGTTGAGTAATTGCTCCTGTTTTTTATTTTTGAGCTTGTGAATCATATCTACAAAACTGACTAAAATCAAAAACTAGTTGAATTGTTTTCTATTTTTAAGTTCCCCATACTATTACCTGTGGTAAGAGAGTACATAAATACTTTCTTGAAGAAGTAGCAGGTTAGCTAAGTGATTAAGAAAAAAATATGGGTTATAAAATCAGGCTGTGTTCAGACTGTGTAATTCTGTCACTTATTAGCCTCATTACTTCTAGCTAGTAATCTAACCTCTCTAAGCCCATGTTTCCATCTGTGAAACTGGGATAATAATAGAACCTATCTGAGAAGGTTTGAGAAGTTTAAATGACAGATTTTACATAAACATACATTTAGCACAGTGCCTGGCACTAGTAAGGACCTACTAATCTCTTTCTATTTTAAAAGCCTTTAACCTGTAAAAGAATTTAAAGTTACTTGCATGAATATACTGTATATTAGAAACTATTATTATAATAGTGACAGAGCTAAAACTCCAGTTCCGTGGCTATATTCATTACTATGAGTGTTATAAAAATTACATAACTTATCTAGGTCTTAGTTTATGGTACTGGATTAGTTAAAATCTATGGTATAACTTAAGGAATCTTAAAAAGAAACATTTTTAAAGTTAGGTAATAAAATTTGCGCAGTTTCTAGCACATTGCAGAGGCTTATAATTGCTCAACCTGAAGAATAGAGTACTTTGCAAATAATGCTATTTAAAAATGAGATTAGAAAGAAAGACAAACGGGGTGGGGGGAAGAAAAATTTTTTTAAAATAAGAAGTTTTAAAAAAGGAAAAAAATGAGATTAGAGTGCATAGTCTAATCAAATAGGTATGGATATTTTTTCTAGGATTTTAAAAGACAGAGTTATGATTAATCGTCAATGGTCTTACCTATACTAACAGAATGCTGGTGGCTTTTGTTGAGTTTAACTGTTTCCCAAAATGCGAGAATTTGACTAATGTGAAACTCAAGGTGAGTTTCGATTCAAGACTGAAGATCAATGAATTGCATACTAAGAAAATGATTACCTTTTAATTTCTGTTTCAGTCCTTCTGAATTAGTTAAAAGATGTTTCAGTTTGGTGCTAGCTTTCCTTTTTAGTATTTGTTAATATCCCCTTCTTGCCAGAGAGCAGGCCTCAGAGTTCTCTACAGGTAACAATATCCTTAGCCCAGTCAGTTTTCAAAAACTGAATGCATCCATTTAGCTAGTGTCTGGACCAAGAAACAGAACATTACCATCATTCTAGGAGGCCCCCCTTATGCTACCTATCTGTGGCTACCCATATCCCCCATCCACCCAAAGGAAGCACCAACAGATTTGTTTTTGTAGTTTATATAAATGGAATTGTACAATCTAAAGTCTTCAATGTCTGGCTTCTTATACTTGACCTTATGTTTGTGAGTCATGTATATTATTGTGTGCGGTTGTAATTTGTTTATCCTCATTGCTATTTGGTGATCTATTATGTGAACATAGCATAATTCACTCATCTGTTTTATTTACTTTTAGGATTATCCTTTATTTATTGGACATGATGCTGTTTTTTCATGCATATAGGAACATACACTTTCCTGTTAAAAACAATTCAAGTAAAGGTTCACTTTCAATTAAATAGTTAAAACATTACACAGTAGACAAAGGAGAGCAGAGTTGTAGCAGCTTGTGAAGGGGGTATGTGAAAGACTGAAGTTTGAGGAGTACTGACTGATTTTATTGTTTTCTAAACTAGAGTTCTGAAGAATACTAGTGAGTTTTTAGACAAAGTGTATTTAGGCAAATATATCCTTAGAGTCAGAAATTGTCCTTAAGAATATCATGTTTCAGTTTTCCTCCTCCTTTGTTGACCAAGCATCCTTTTAATCTCTAATCTTTGTATATCAAGTGGGATTTAACTATAAAACAGTATTTTGTATTTCTTTTTTTCCCCTTATTTCCTAGAAAATATGGTAACCAACATTATAATATAGGAACAGGATTTTTTTCTCTTAAATTATCTAAACCATTTAGTTTTACTTAGAATACAAGTTTCTGCCCAGTTTGCCAGCACCACCAGTTAAATACTGAAATGCCTAGGTGCTTTGCTAGGAATAATGTGGAGTTCCTTACCTGGAGGTGCAAATCTGTATTATTCATTCCATCATTTCAGCAGATATTTACTGAGCACTCATGATGGGCTGAGTGACTGTGGTTCTAAGAGCTGGGGCGAAATCACTGAACAGACAGAAATCTTTGCTTCGTGGAGCTTCTATTTTAACAGGATAGGTGAGACAGACAGTAAACCTTAAAATGTACATCTGCCATTGATAAGCGCTATGGAGATGACTGTGTTCAGTGTGTATGTTGGGCTGAGTATTAAACATTTTAATCCATGAAGGTTTCATGGAGAAGCTATCCCTCAGCTAACCTTGAGATAAGAGAAATGAGTGATGTGCTTACCTGAGGAAAGAGAGTTCCAGACAGAGGGGACAGTAGGAGCAGAGGTGCTTAGGCAGGAGCATGCCTGCATAAACCAGGAATCACAAGGCAGTGCCAAGGGTGCAATGGAGTTGAGGGGAATAAGTTAGTTAAGCATGATAAGGATGTTCAGGTAATAGGATTTGAGGTAGGAGCCATGCACTGGGGCTCTTTAGGTAAGAATTTAAGCTTTTGTGTGAGCGAAGTTGGAAGTGAAGAACATGCTTTAGTGTACACTTGGCATTATTCACAGGTGATGATAGCAGGCAGCACAGCAAAACAGTTAAGAGTGTACATGTGAGCTAGCGGCAACTGTAACCTTGGATACTAACCCCTTTGTGCCTCAGTTTCCCCATCTATAAGGATAATAATGCCTATTTTATAGGAGTATAGTGAGGATCTAGTGAGAGTCAATGAGAATAAAACATTTAGAATAGTACCTGGCACATGGTAAATGCTGTATGTGTTTGTTAAATAAGCATTTTGTTATTTGGTTACTTATTAATTATCTGTATAGGTATAAGAGAACTGAAATATAAAAGTGTTACCCCCTGTCCCCCATTATGTATATTTGACTGAGATGTAGTCAGATGAGTTCCTATGTTTTCATTTTTTGCCCCCTACTTCTTTTTTTAATATTAAGGGTCAAATGAGTCTGTTTCTTTCAGCCTCTAATAATTACTAAAATATGTTTTAATACCATGCATTAGTGAAGGTGTTAAACATTTTAGGTGATTCTTAACATACAGTCTGACCTTAGAAAGGAAACTTTGCTATGATATGAGGAGTTCCCTGGCGGTCCAGTGGTTAGGACTCTGCTTTTATTGCCAAGGGCTCTGGGTTCAGTCCCTGGTTGGGGAATTAAAATCCCAGAAGCCCCATGACATGGCCAAAAAAAAAAGAAAAAACGTTTGCTATGGTATGATAAAGACTGTGGAACAAAACTTGGTGTCTTATAACAGTATATTAGGACCTCTTGTCTGCTTTTGCCCCAATACAAATGTTAATACATTTCAGAGTCACTGCTAGTTGGATTGAAGCAAACCTCCCAGATGATTCTAAAGACACATGGAAGAAGAGGGGGACTGTGGATTATGTGGTCCTTCTTGACTGGTTTAGTTCTGCAAAAGATTTACAACTTGGGACAACTCTACGGAGTCTGAAAGATGCACTTTTCAAGGTTAGCAAGTTTCCTTGTTAGTTCACTGTAATTGCAAGCCTTCTCTGGTTGTTAGAAAGGTATGTTGACTAGTTGATTATCTTAAGGACATGAAGATCCATCATGCTTTGGTTGTAGACTTCTAAAAAATTCAGATTTAGAAGACTAGTTTTGAATAACTGAATAATATTAAAATTATCTTAACAGTAGGATAATTAGAACTTCCAGAAATGTAAATTATTTGGAAAATGCTGTTTTTGTTATGAAACATAAAGGAAGAAATCATTAAGGAAAAAAGACTGATACAACAATAAAATAAAAACTTACGTGTGAAAAAATGATTTGAAGGCAGAAGGTAAAAATATTTGTAACAGATATGGCACTGATTTAGAACACCTAAAATCTGCAGAGTTTTTGCAAATAAATAAGAAGATTACTTAAGATAAAATGTTGAAGTAAGTAGTAGAAACAGATACACATAAACAGAAGATATGAAAGTGACAAAAATAAGAATATCAACATGACTAGTAATCAGAAATGCAAATTCAAACAGTTAATGTCACTGTCGTGATCAGATTAACAAGGATAAAAGTAATACTTGGTTTAATATGTTAAATTATTAAATAGCACTAAATGCTGGTAAGCATGTGGTAAGAATAAAACTCAGTGTGCTGGTAGGAGGGTCAGTTGATGGAACATTGTATTCCAGGAGAACAGTCTTAAAAGCCTTGAAACAATCATGCTTCAAAGCAGGAAATCGCAGAATATAGCCAGGTATAGGCTGATATATGAAACTGCCAGTATTCACCTACTTCTCAGTAAAAAAGTGACAGCTTCATAAAGGTAAGCCTAAGGTACCTGTAAAGTTTAGTGTATGATAAAGATGACATAACAGATCAGTGAGGAAAAGATGGATTGAAATAACTGGTTTGAGGAGAGCTGGCTAGCCAGTAAAGTAAAAGAAAGAGGATCTCTGCCTTATTTTTTAGACCACACTAGATTCCAAATGGGTAAAAGACATAAATATGTTGATTGAAACAATGAACTACCAGGAAAAGCCATGATAAATGTTTTTATTACCTTGATCCCGAACCAAAGAGGCTCATATATTTGACTGTACTGAAAATACCACAAATAAAAAGTCAGGGAAAATATTTGTAACAAGACGAAAACCTATTTTCCTTAATACTAAGAGTACATTCACTGTTTACTAAGAAAAATAGCAGTCTGTAGAAAAATGGGCGAAAGATGAGATTAAGGTAAGCCATAGACTATAAAGGGTTAATAAATGTATTAAAAGATGTTAAACTTCACATATAAATGCTAATACAACTCATTTTATGTCCACCAGTTTGGTAAAAATTATAAAGACTTACAATGGGCATTCTCATACACTGATGGTAAATGTGTAAACTGACATTGTCTTTTGAAGGGCAGTTTGATGGCATCTTTTAAGCCAACGGTTTTAGGAAATTATTGTACAGAAATACACAAACATATTTTTTAAAGTTCATTTCAAAGATGAGCAATATGTATAAAAAGCCTTAAAATGTTCTTGGCCTACCCTCTCTACTTCTGGGAACTTTTCCTAATGGAGTCAATTAGGTATGTGTATAGGATCTTTATTGGAGAAGGAAATGGCAACCCACTCGTGTTCCTGCCTGGAGAATCCCAGGGATGAGGGAGCCTGGTGGGCTGCCGTGTATGGGGTCGCAGAGTCGGACACGACTGAAGTGACTTAGCATAGGATCTTTAGTATTTATCTCAGCATTTTTTATAATTAAATAGGAAAAATAATAATTGTTGAAACAGTTATTATAATCAGTAATTGTTGATTCAGTTTTGGTGTGTGTGTGTATGTAGGTGTCTGTATAAAACAGAATATTATCTGGTCATTACAGATGATGATATAGCTCTTTATGGATAATAGATGATCGTATTAAAGAAAAGCAGCATAAGTTTCATTATTTTATTAAAAAATGAAAAGTATATATAGAAAACAGTAAGAATAAACTAAAATGTTATTTCTGGATGATGAGGTTATATTTTTATCGTATGTTGTGTTCCTATTTTTCTTCTAAGATCATGGATTATTTGTGTGATTTTAAAAACCTGATCTATCCATTTGTTTCATTAAATGCTGAATTTTGAATTCAGCTGTCTCTTTTTTTTTTATAATCATTTACAAGAAATGGATCTTTTAAGAACAGTTTAATATTCAGGTTTGTTGTGTTTTTAGCTGTCAAGAGACTGCTACCATATTAATAAACATACTATTTCCTTATTTTATAGTGGGAAAGTAAAGCTGTCCTGTGCAATGAACCTTTGGTTTTAGAAGGAGGCTATGAAAACTGGCTCCTTTGTTATCCACAGTATACAACAAATGCTAAAGTTACACCACCCCCACGAGGCAAGAATGAAGAGGTGTCTGTCTCATGTATGTATGTGAAATTTTTTGTTTAAAATTGCTTTGGTAAAATTTTAAATTTTTTCTGTTCTCAGGGTAGTGTTCTTGGTTGTGTGTGCATTTGTCCTGTTAGATAGCAGTTTGCTTTTAGGCATAAAAAATACAAGATGTCCACAGTATGAAAGTTAATGTTTATCAATTCATTAAGACTGTTGAGGTCGTCACTGCTTACTTCATGTTTAAGTATGACATAGAACATGCATGAGACATGAAGTACTGTTTATGGGGTTTGCTCTTCTTTCAAGAATATTTTTATCTTTTGGGGATTTTAGTGGACTTCACTTACCCTTCACTGGAAGAATCAGTTCCTTCTAAACCTACTGCCCAGATGATACCTCCTATAGAAATCAGTGAAAATACAGAATTGATAAACAGTCAAGATGAGAGAATGGGACCACTGAATATATCAGCTCCAGTTGAACCAATTGCTGCTTCTAAATCTGATGTTTCACCCATAATTCAGCCAGTGCCTATTTTAAAGAATATTCCACAGGTATGTTTTAACTTTTATTATGTCTTTTCTTTTAATATTAAGGATATAGTATAGAAATATGTATGTAGTGTATATATACCTTCAATATTTTAGAAAGAAAAATATTGAAAAAAATCTATATTTCTCTATTTTTGGTATACTGGTACATTTTTGCCATAAAAAAACTTCATTGTAATTGTCTTACTGCCACAGCAATATCAGGATAGAAAATTGAAAGGATTTTAAACCTAACTGGGTCCATTTAGTATAGGCAATACTAATGGAAGACAGTATTAGCACAGTGACCTTGAACAACACTTGCAGGTGTTTATTATAAATTTAATTCATAGTATTTTCCCAGATGGTTTGGCTTACAGATGATAGATATATGATGTCAGTATTTTGGTTTTGAAATAGTTCTTTAGTTTGATTTCCTTAGACTCTGACACATAAATAACAGGCATATTTTAACAATAATTGTTTAAAAGGGCTTACATAAAAGATGTTAAAATAAAAAAATTATAATATCTTTCTTGTCATTAGATTTTATTTAAAGGAAGATAAACTAATTCTTTCCTGTGTATTTTCCAGTAAGATTTTTTTTTTTAGCATTTTTAATTTTTTTCTCAGATATTTAAATAATATTTCATATTTGAAGTAGGAGAAGGCAATAGCACCCCACTCCAGTACTCTTGCCTGGAAAATCCCATGGGCAGAGGAGCCTGGTAGGCTGCAGTCCATGGGGTCGCTAGGAGTCGGACACGACTGAGCGACTTCACTTTCACTTTTCACTTTCATGCATTGGAGAAGGAAATGGCAACGCACTCCAGTGTTCTTGCCAGGGACGGGGAGAATCCCAGGGACGGGGGAGCCTGGTGGGCTGCCGTCTATGGGGTCGCACAGAGTCGGACACGACTGAAGCGACTTAGCAGGAACATCTGGTTTGTGGAGCAGGCTCTGATTAGAAAATTTAGTCATTTTTTGGGGATATAAAATAAAGCAGTTCATGTTTTAAGGCCTACTTTTAACATTTCTGATTAAATCTTAAGACTAATTATTTGAATAATTTTTCTTAAAATGAAAATTTAAGAAATTTTAAAAAGAGCTTATGACATTGTACTTCCTTTCAATTTAATCACCATGTTATTTAAATCATAATCCCTGTGTGACTTTCTGAGATATGTACAATTTATGAATTGTACCTTGATAAACATGTACTATTTAATATAATCAATAATATGCATCAATAAATATGTACTGTTTAATAGTCAGTGGAGCACACATACATCAAGAAGAGAAGTTCTCACTGAGAGTCGGTATCATCAGGGTGGTCTTCATGGAGGAGGTAGTATTTTTATCTGGGCTTTAAGAGTGGAGTAGGATTTAAGGATGAAAGAAACAAGTGGAAAAATTTTATGACTAAAGGCACAAAGCATGTTCTGGGATTGGTAAGTAGTTCTGACAGGCTTGGGCACAGCTCTCGGAGAGAGGTGAGTGTGATGATAGATAAGATTGGAAAAGTGGACAGAAGTCATCAAGAGAGACTTTGATCTCTCTTGGAATTTTGTCCTGTAGGCGAAAGGAAATCGTTAAAGAATTTTAAACTTGAAAGTAACATGATCATAGCTTTTAAGATGAGTGGAAAATGTGGATGAAAACATTTATTTTGATCCCTGTTCACCTTTTATTGTTAACCTCATCCTCAGTGTTTGTTCTAACTTTATTCACAAATAAATTTTAAAAAGGGTGGGAGCAGGGAAGGTTTTTTTTTTTTAAGTGAAGAGGCAAAAAGAGAAGAGCAGAGGAATGATTCCTTGTGATAGTGTTTTCTAATGGGAAAAACATACAGTTCATTTTGTAGGAACTATACAGGTTGTTACTGGCAGACATTCTCATTTTTATTTCAGTGAACATCTCAAGAAATGATGTTAGGGTCATTTTTAACAATTTTGTAGGGTTAGTATATTGTTAAATTGAGGTAATTACTCGGTTTTAATTAGTATCTTATCTCTTATGGAAGTTGTTCTGGAATATTTTATTCATTCTCTCTGCAACATTTTATTTCCTGTTAGGCACAGTCTCTACCCTCCTGGAGCTTATGGGCTAATAGGGAAGATTTTAAACAATTAAAGTTGTTTACTCAGAATCCCAGTAAGTACTAAGAGGGAAAAGAATAGAGCATTATGACAGCATATATCAAGAGGCTTAGCTGGTCCTTAGGGATCAGGGAAGTCTTTTCTAAGGGAGAGATATTTAAGCTAAAACTTAATATTGTGGGCATTATCTAGCTGAACAACTAGTATAAAGGCCTGACTTGGGAAGAAGCATGGCATCTTTGAGGAATTAAAGATGGGGGCAGGGTTAAGTATGGCTGATGTATAGGCAGAAGAGAGACCACACAGGCATGGCAAGACTTTTAGATCTAAGTCTATGTAATCTAAGTGCAGTGAGTGGTTATTGACAGTAAGATTTTAAGTCAGTGGTCAGATTTATGTTTTAAAATGATTACTCTGGCAACAGAATGGAGAAACAAATTTGAAATATATGAAACTCTGAGTTTTTTTTATTTGAGCAACGCATAGTGGGCATACCCATGCGTTTGTTGGGGGAGGTCATGAATTCGGTTTTGGCCATATTAGGTTTGTGATATATGTGAGATACTCATGTGAAGACACTGAGTAGGCAGTTGGGTATGTGGAAATGGAACTTTAGGGGTGCTCAGGTCTGGTTCTTTATGTTATAGAATGAAATCTTCATACACAAAACATATCAGGGTATTGAAAGTGTGGAATCAAGAGGATGTAAGTGCCAAGTGCCTTATGAGAAATCTTGACATTAGGTCATTTACAAATGGATGTTTTGGCAGATATTGTCTCCACAGAGTGATGGTTCTTTTTATCACAACTTGATATCAAGAACTGAGGTTATTGTGTTCCTGGATTTCAACAAAAGGATGTTTTTCTCTGTATTTGTTGATACAGATTGATCGTAGTAAAAAACCAGCAATCAAATTGCCTGAAGATCATAGAATGAAATCTGAAAGTACAGATCATGAGGAACAGTCTCCTCAGAGTGAAAAAGTTGTTCCTGATCGTTCCACAAAACCGGTATTTCCCCCTCCAACTGCCATGCTAACGGACGAAGAAAAAGCTCGTATTCACGCAGAAACTGCTCTTCTAATGGAAAAAAACAAACAAGAAAAAGAACTTAGAGAAAGGCAGCAAGAGGAACAGAAAGAGAGACTGAGGAGGGAAGAACAAGAACAAAAAGACAGAAAGGAACAAGAAGCTGAAGAAAATGAAATCATAGAGAAGCAACAAAAAGCAGAACAAATGGAAAAGAAAGAAAGTGAACAGGCCAGGAAAGAAGATAAAGAAACTTCAGCAAAGAGGGGCAGAGAAATAACAGGAGTAAAAAGACAAAGTAAAAGTGAACATGAGACTACCGATGCCAAGAAATCTGTAGAAGATAGGGGGAAAAGGTGTCCAACCCCAGAAGTGCAGAAGTCAACAGGAGATGTGCCTCATGCCTCTGTGGCAGGAGATTCAAGTTCAGGCAAGGTAAGCAGAAACAGTACAAATTGCCAACTAAGTGTAAGAAAACGTACATAAAAAGTGACATCAGTAGCAGTCCATAAACAGGGTAGACATTTCAGTTGATTTTCTAGGAGATGATAGATTTGTACTGATCCAGTTACATTTGCTTACCTGCTCTTGATTGGTTGGGACTGGAATTGCTTTTCACATCTATGGAATGCAACATATTTTTGCTAATTGAGATAAATAGCTGCTTTCTTCATTTTTATGCTTGATGTGTGATCATCAAAAGACTAGAGTGAAATATAATCTTCTGATCTCACAATGGAGGAATTAGGTGCCAAATTTTTATATGATGAAGTTTGTGTCTGCTTAGAATATGGCCAGTTTCTTTGTGTGTAATGGTTTTATTTGTCAAGTCTATGTCATTTGTTCATTCATCTGATCAAAAATTTTGGCAGTAATCCCATTAATGTTGCCTTTTCCTACCCTTGGCTATTACTCTTCATTGATTTTCATAATTTTGGAGATTTTTTTTTCTTTTCTTTTTGGCTACCCCACACAACTTGTAGGATCTCAGTTCCCCAAGCAGGGACTGAACCTGGGCCTTGGCAATGAAAGTGCCAAATCGTAACTGCTAGACACTAGGGAGCTCCACTTTTTCTTTTATTGGGATACAGCCAGTTAGTAAACAGTGCTATGATAGTTTCAGGTGAATAGCAAAGAGATTCAGCCCTACCAGAGAAGATTTTTTTTAACCTAATAATATCATGTGTGCTTTTCATGGGCTTTTTTTTTTTTTTGGTCTATTACACCATTAATAATGCTTTTTCCTTTTGAACACTAAGTGTTTTGGGCTTTTTAAAATCCTACTTTGTTCTTATTCTTTTCCTTCCGGTTTTATTGAGATACAATTGACATATAACACTGTATAAGTTTAAGATGTACAATATAATGATTGTTATCTCATGGAAAAAAAATTTAAGAGTAAAAAAATAGTGATAAGAACTCTTTAAGATTTACTTTCTTAACAACTATCAGATGTAACATATAGCAGCGTTAATTAATCATGTTGTACCTTATATCCACTTATAACTGGAAGTTTGTTTGACTATCTTCCTCCAAGTTCCTGTTCTGCCTTCCACCTCTGATAACCATAAGTCTGATCCTTTTTCCTTTGTGTTTGTTTTTGAAGTATAAATGACTTATAATACTATGTTCAACATAGGCATATACATTTCCAAATGATCACCATAGTTAAGTCTAGTTATGTCATCATACAAGGATACACAGCTATTGACTATATTCCCACAACATATATTTCATCCATGTGACTCATTTATTTTGCAACTGAAAGTTTGTACCTCTTAATTTTCCTCATCTATTTCTTTTTCTCACCACCACCCGCTGCCCCACTCCTCACCGCTGGTGGTAACCACTTGTTTGTTCTCACATCTGTAACTGTTTCTGTTTTGTCTTGTTCATTTGTTTTTTAGATTTGTTTTTTAGATTCTGCATGTAAGTGAAATCATATATTTGTCTTTTGAGGCTGACTAGATCCATCCATGTTGTCACAAATGACAAAATTTCATTCTTTTTTATGGCTAATCTTCCATTGTGTATATATACTGTACATCTTCTTTATCCATTCATCTATTTATGGACATCTAGGTTGCTTCCATATTTGTGGCTGTTGTAAATAATGATGTAATGAACATAGGGGTACACATATCTTTTCTAATCAGTGTTTTTGTTTCTTTGGATAAATAACCAGGAGTAGAATTGCTGGATCATATGGTATTTCTGTTTAAAATTTGTTTTTAACAATCTCCATACTGTTTTCCATAGTGACTGCACCAATTTACATTCCCATCAACAGTGTTATACTAGGGTTCCTTTTTTTTTTCACATTTGCCAACACTTGTTATATGTCATCTTTTTGATAACAGCCATTCTGATGAGTGTGAGGTGTTACCTCATTGTGGTTTTGATGCTTTTCCCTGATGACCAGTGATGCTGAGCATCTTTTCATGAGTGTATTGGCCATCTGTCTTTGGAAAAATGTCTGTTCAGATCCTGTGCCCATTTTTAAATCAGATTTTTGTTTCTTTGATGTTGAGTTGTATGGGTTCTTTGTATAATTTGGACATTAACCCCTTATCAGATATATTGTTTGCAAATATCTTCTCCCATTCAGTAGGTGGCCTTTTCATTTTGTTGGTAGTTTCCTTCTCTGTGCAAAATCTTTTTAATTTGATGTAGTTCCATTTTTCTGTCTTTGCTTTTGTTACCTTTGCCTGAGAAGTCATATGATTTAAGTCTTTAATCCATTTTGAATTTATTTTTGTGTATGTATGAGAGAATAGTCTAGATTTGATTCTTTTGCATGTAGCTGTCCAGTTTTTCCAACACCGTGTTTTAAAAATATTTTGGGGTTTTTTGTTTTACGTCTTCTCTCTTGGCTTGTTTTTGTTTTGACTGTTTCATGCAGCTTGCAGGATTTTAGTTTCCTGACCAGGGATTGAACCTGGGGCCATGGCAGTGAAAGCGTTGAATCCTAACCACTGAACCACCAGGGAACTCCAGATTTGTTTTTAAAATTAATAAAATGTCAGTGCTCTTTATATGCTGAAATTTAGAATGCCTACATATTTTGAATTATTTTGTTCAATAAAAAGAGATGTGGAAAAAAATTATATGCTTGCCTAGATAGCTCAAAAGTGTGATGCATCTTTAACACCATTCATTGAAGAGGTTGACTTTTCTTCATTGTATAATCTTCCTTGTGTGGATATACCACATTTGATGGACACTGGATTGCTTCTGCTTTGGGGCTATTATGAATAATAATTCTGTGAACATTTGCATCCAAGTCTTTGTGTGGAAATAAATTTTCTTATCTTTGGAGTTGACACTTAGAAGTGAAATTGTCTTTGTGTTGTTTTTTTTTAGAGAAGCCACCATCTTTATAGGCGATGCACATACACTCCTTCCCCTTGCTGCGATAATTTTAGGACTTTAAGAACACATGTATAGTTCTTTATCTTTTAAAAAATATTAAGGGGAGCCAACACAAGGTTTGTGGTTCTTTGCTATGGCAAAATTTAATTTAAAAATCCTTTTCCTTTTCCTTCTCTTTTTAAAACTAGTCTCGAGAGCCTTTGACAAGAGCGAGAAGTGAAGAAATGGGGAGGGTTGTACCAGGACTGCCGTCAGGCTGGGCCAAGGTAAAACTCCAAATTAGCACAGAAAGAAATTATATGGCACTGTTTTGGTTTAAAAAAAAAAATTATGAACTTGTTTATTCTGCATCTTCTCTAACGCAGAGTTGACTCTGTTTCTTCATTATAAAGGACATAGCTCATTTAGATTTCTCGATAGCCAATCAGGGATGCTGGCTATAATATATGAGCATCCTGGCATGTCATTTAAAAACAGTGTATCATTTTAAAACCTAAGGTTCTTTGAAGGTTTAATTATAGAAGTGATTATCACCATTTTATTCAAATTATTTTAATCCAAAAGTAAACTTAGTAGTGGAATACTTTCGAGTTATTTGTTGTTGTTCATTGAATGTTCATTGTTTTTTGACCTGTGCTTTTTTTCCCCGCTTAAGTTTCTTGATCCCATCACTGGAACTTTTCGTTACTATCATTCGCCTACCAACACTGTTCATATGTATCCACCGGAAATGGCTCCTTCATCTGCACCTCCTTCCACCCCTCCAACTCATAAAGCCAAGCCACAGATTCCTGCTGAGCGGGATAGGGAACCGTCTAAACTGAAGCGCTCCTACTCCTCCCCAGATATCACCCAGGCCATTCAAGAGGAAGAGAAGAGGAGGCCAACAGTAACTCCAGCAGTTAATCGGGAAAACAAGTAAGTTTATCCTAACTTCTAGAAACAGAATCATTTGCTGTATTTGAAAACTTCTAAACATACCAGTTTACTAATATCAGGGAGACAGAAAATTCTGTGGATGGCTATCCCAGCTGTTTCTGTTTACTGTAGAGAAAAAAAATAAATGGATTAAATGTCCTTGGTTTTTCTCCCAAGTGTCACAGACTAACTGAAACATGTCAAAAAGGATTCTGTGATTTGTTCACTAATTCATATGTATTGATGTAGACATAAAAGTATGCACCTGGTTACATTTTCAGACAGTGTGCTACTAGAGAGATATTTTTTATAAACTTGTATGATCCCTAAATTTCCCTTTGAGGACTATAATTTATAGGATTGTTGAATGTCTTGTTGTAGCTCTTAAAATTCCAAACTTTTAAAAAAAAAATTCAGTAACATGGGGGCAAACTTCATGTATTAAAATAATAAGCATTATAGTGTTTATCAGCTTCTAATCCTTATTCTGTTCCCTTTTCTGCATTGCATTTCTGTTCCTCTGTTCACCAGTGGTGATGAATAGGTTCATTTAGGTTTTCCCAAAACAACATCTCATTTAGATGTATTCCTGGCTTTATTGGTTATTGAATACTCTAATGCTCCTGGCTTATGATTGATAGGTTTATGAGATAGTTTTCTAGTCTCTTTACCATTTCTGATCATTAATTTTGGGGGATTTAGGGTAGATAGAGGTGAAAATAAATGGGATTTTTTGATTTGTTAAATACACTCTTAATTGCTGAGGAATTCTAACTAGGCTGTCTTTTTGGCCTCTTCAGAATCACTTCCCCCAAAAGTAGTTAATATATTTTCCTCCTAAGAATTTACCCTGCCAGGTGGAAGCTTAACTGGAGGAGATTTTGTAAATTCTGAAAATCTATAGATTTCAGGGCTCACTATTAAAACTGGTAAGCATTTAATTCTTTCTTGAATCATCATTTTTATAAAGTTTGTTGATTTGACAATTTAAAAAACTACAGCATATGTAGTTTGTATATTTTTAAATATATATTGAACAGAGTGCATACACCTGAGCCATGTGTAAACAAAAACTGGTTGGAATATGTTTAATCTGTTCTCAGTATTCCTTTCAGAGGTGGAGATATACTTAGGATCAGTAATAAAAGACAGACTTACCAATTAGGAGTTTTCTTAGTGCCCTTATAGTTCTTAAAGTTACATATATGTCAAATACACTGCATGACTAAAGTCTTGTAGGCATTCTCTAGTTCAGTGCTGTCCAGTGGCCATGTGGATAGCATGTTCTTTATCTGTTTTGTCCAGTATGGTAGTGGCTGTTTTGAATTGTGGCTACTATAAGAGCTATAAAACTGTAAGTGTATCATGGCTAGCGGTTGCTACTGGATTTGTCCGCCCAGCTCTAGACTTCAGGTTGTAGCACCCAGATAACCTCCTGTGCATGCGCCACAGTTACTGGCGTTCTGGTTGACTCCAACATTTGGTAATGCCAGACTTCCTGGGATCATTTAAAAACATTTGAAAGAGCCTTCTCTATTAGAACACTCATCCTGTTCATGAGAAACCAGAGAACCTACTGGTATCTCAGGGTATCTGTAAGAAACATGTGCTCACGTAAGAAGTTAAAGATCCTCATGGCAGGGTCACCAGTGTCACTTAGATACTAACTGTTCTCTAAGACCCAGTACCTTATGACCTAACTTAGTAACTATCTGCAGGATTACCATATACCACGGTACACAGATGCTGGAGTTTCCTGCCCTTTGAAGTATGAACCTTCATGTCAGATGCACTGCATTTTAAGATGTCATGTGTACTTTTTCTTCCTTAGGCCAACAAGCTATCCTAAAGCTGAGATCACAAGGCTTTCTGCTTCTCAAATTCGGAACCTCAATCCTGTTTTTGGAGGATCTGGACCAGCTCTCACTGGACTTCGTAATTTAGGAAATACTTGTTACATGAACTCAATACTACAGTGCCTGTGTAATACGCCACATCTGGCTGATTATTTCAACCGCAACTGTTACCAGGATGATATTAATAGGTAAAGAAATATCATACTTTTCTGCAATATCATATTAAAATGGTGCTCTAACCACATTTCCTTACCACCCAGCTCTAGAGATGTCAGATTAGGAAAGGACAATGTAGAGAACATTGTTCTTAAGAAAAATGTAAAGAAAAGCCTTCTCTGATTGGTGAAGGACAGACAGGAAAGGAAAAGTGCAGGAAGGCAGAACCGCACTGTCATAAACTAGAGCCTACTGGTAAGGAATAGGAGACTGTGGAGGGCTGGTAGCCAAGAATAAGCAACTTGGAGGGGTGTCATCAAAGTAAGATTCGGGTAAGTATTTGGTGATAAATATATGAATAAGTATTTTAGTGTAGGGTCACATATTACAGTATGTGAATAGTTTAATGTTGATATCAAGAACCTGCTATATCTTAGCTTTTTATAATTTGTTTTTTCATAACTTTAATTATGTTTGCAAAGGTCAAATTTGTTGGGGCATAAAGGTGAAGTGGCGGAAGAATTTGGCATAATCATGAAAGCCCTGTGGACGGGACAGTATCGGTACATCAGCCCAAAAGACTTTAAAATCACCATTGGGAAGATCAATGACCAGTTTGCAGGATACAGCCAGCAAGATTCACAAGAACTGCTTCTGTTCCTAATGGATGGTCTCCATGAAGACCTTAATAAAGTAAGAAATTGTATTTTTCTAAGTTGCAAAGGCGCTTTAGGGTTGCTCAGTGTTGCACTCATTTTTATAACAATTTAAACTTATAGCTGTTGATTGTTCAGTGCTAATTTATTCAAATCTAGGGAGAAGGCAATGGCACCCCACTCCAGTACTCTTGCCTGGAAAATCCCATGAGCAGAGGAGCCTGGTAGGCCGCAGTCCACGGGGTCGCCAAGAGTCGGATGTGACTGAGCGACTTCACTTTCACTTTTCACTTTTGTGCATTGGAGAAGGAAATGGCAACCCACTCCAGTGTTCTTGCCTGGAGAATCCCAGGGACGGGGGAGCCTGGTGGGCTGCCATCTATGGGGTCGCACAGTCGGACACAATTGAAGTGACTTAGCAGCAGCAGGGACTATGGCATGAAACTTTAAAATAAATACATCTGATAGGTTTACTATTGGAATGGCTGCTAAGTCACTTCAGTCGTGTCCGACTCTGTGCAACCCCATACACGGCAGCCCACCAGGCTCCCCCGTCCCTGGGATTCTCCAGGCAAGAACACTGGAGTGGGTTGCCATTTCCTTCTCCAATGCGCGAAAGTGAAGTCCCTCAGTCATGTCCGACTCTTAGCGACCCCGTGGACTGTGGCCCACCAGGCTCCTCTATCCATGGGATTTTCCAGGCAAGAGTACTGGAGTGGGGTGCCATTGCCTTCTTCGACTATTTGAATGGCAGTATATACAGTTTGTATTTACTTGTGAAAATGTTAACAGGCTGTATTATTGTGAGGAATTTATAAACATTGTAAATTTGTAAACACAGTTGTCAGAGATCCTGTGTTTGTGACCCATATGACCAAATCATTCATGTGAAAAGTTACTATTCTTTGTATACAATGGCTTCTTTTTAGCACCAAGCTGTCCTCTCAAATACTTTTGCTATCACCTTTCTTACCAGCAAACATAGACATACACATAAAGACACACACATATATGTGTATATGTGTGTGTCTGTATGTGTGTATGTTTATGAAGATAGTGTGTATCCATCCATGAGACTAGGACCAAAACAATGACATCAAGTTGTAGCCCTAACTCCCAGCTATATGTGGAATGTCTTCTCTTTTCAAAATCAGACTTTTCAGTTTTTTAAATACAAACTTATTAAGAAATTGAAACTAGTTATACTCTTTTGATAAAGTGGGTTTTGGTTTTTTGGGGATATATTTTTGATTAGCATTTTTTTGTAGCATCAAATTTTTTTATTAGAACTCCTTTAATAAGAATTTCTAAATCTGCAAGATTTATATTGAATATACTTTCAATTTTATATTTAAACGTTGACTTTGAGGTATTAATACAGAGTTTACATCTTATTTTCAGGCTGATAATCGGAAGAGACATAAAGAAGAAAATAATGATCATCTCGATGACTTTAAAGCTGCAGAACATGCATGGCAGAAACATAAGCAACTCAATGAATCTATCATTGTTGCACTTTTTCAGGGTCAATTCAAATCCACAGTACAGTGCCTCACCTGTCACAAAAAGTCTAGGACATTTGAGGCCTTCATGTATTTGTCTCTCCCACTAGCATCTACAAGTAAATGTACATTACAGGTAAATTAAGATTGAGAGAAATGATTTACTGAAGGAAAAAAATTTTTATATGCACATAGAGTTGTACTTTACTTGGTAATTTATTTCTGCTTTTTATCCCTGTAAACATTTTATAGGTTAAAACTCACAGAAAAATTGTTTTAATTAGGCCTATGCAGATTAGAAGAAAACGTGCGTTTTTAAGGAATACTTTCCTATTAAATATTCTTTTAGAGTTGACAATGTTTTTCAAAGTCTGTATTGAAGTTTTAGAAGTTAATTTGGGAAACTGTATGTTGACTTTAATTCAGGTACACTTTTTATAAGAAATTGCTCTACATGAGGTATCAAATAAATATCCTATTTTGCACACAACAGCAGTGCGATTTAGAGAGCTTGTTGACACTTTTAGTGTTAGCCTCTTGTTAGTCAGAACGTCCTGAGCCACCAGGTAGAAGTTGCCCCGTGATGGTCTCAGGACATGCAGACGTCTTCCCTCCTCCATGGGCATAGCACCATCACTCTCCACACTTTGTCCGTATCAACTCCTCCCATCTGCTTCCTCAGTAGATCATAACTCTGGAGGTGGATGGGGGGTTTGGGATGGGGGAGCAGGAGCTGCTTTGTAAATAGTTTATTCCTCATGCCTGACAAAGTAATTTATTGAATAGATGCTCAGTAAATAAAAAAATAAGTTAATACATATCTACTACTTATTTTTTGCCTCCAGGATTGCCTTAGGTTATTTTCCAAAGAAGAAAAACTCACAGATAACAACAGGTTTTACTGCAGTCATTGCAGAGCTCGTCGGGATTCCCTAAAAAAGATAGAAATCTGGAAGCTGCCACCTGTGCTTTTAGTCCATCTGAAACGGTAAAAGGGACACATTTTTCTACCTGTTTAGTACTTTTTAGATGGAGGATTTCTATGTATTTTATTCTAAACTTTATTGTGCTGTCTGCTTAGGATGTATAACAAAGAAAGATTATCAGGTTAGGGTACTTCTAGGGAAATTAGCGGAGAAGGCAGTGGCACCCCACTCCAGTACTCTTGCCTGGAAACTCCCATGGACGGAGGAGCCTGGTGGGCTGCAGTCCACGGGGTCACTAAGAGTTGGACATGACTGAGCGACTTCACTTTCACTTTTCACTTTCATGCACTGGAGAAGGAAACGGCAACCCACTCCAGTGTTCTTGCCTAGAGAATCCCAGGGACGAGGGAGCCTGATGGGCTGCTGTCTATGGAGTCGCACAGAGTCAGACATGACTGAAGTGACTTAGCAGCAGCAGGGAAGTTAGGGAGAAATGAAGAGGCTCGTTCACTTTAGTGTTTGCAATAACGGCAAAATGACAGCACCACTTTTTCATGTAACTCTGTCTTTTAAAATCATTGAAACTGGGGCAGGAGGGATAGATTGGGAGTTTGAGATTGACAAATAAACACTGCTGTATTTAAAACAGATAACCAACCTACTGTATAGCACAGGGACCGCTGTTCAGCATTCTATGATAATCTAAATGGGAAAAGAATTTGAAAAAGAATAGATAGAAGTATAACTGAATCACTTTGCTGTACACCTGAAACTAACACAACACTGTTAATCAATGATACTCCAATATAAAATAAAAAATTTTTACAAATCAGTGAAACAAAATTATTTTCAAATTATTGGCGATACTTAGGCAGTTATTTATGTTAATTTCAACACTGATATATTCAAATCTCTTGTGTAGATTTTCTACAAAAGCTTATTAGATCAGTTGTCCTTTTCTGCTTGTTGCAGATTGCAAAGGTATAAACATTCTACAAATGATTACACATTTCTTCTGTTAAGATTATTAGTGCTGTGTATTATTCTTGGAGAATATCTTAAAAGTATAAATGGTTCAGAGTTCACTCTTTAACAAATAATTTTGAAATAATCATATTACACCAACCAGTATTTTGGTGTTTAAAAAAGCAGTATGTGTTAGGATAATGGAATGCCATTATTTTAGTCACTAGGCTGTGTGCATGCAGTTTCTGGCTCTACTTTCTTCAAGTTCAGTTCAGTTGCTCAGTCGTGTCCAACTCTTTGCAACTCCATGAACCGCAGCATGCCAGGGCTCCCTGTCCATCACCAACTCCTGGAATTTACCCAAACTCATGTCCATTGAGTTGGTGATGCCATCCAACTATCTCATCCTCTGTTGTCCCCTTCTCCTCCTGCCCTCAATCTTTGCCAGCATCAGGGTCTTTTCAAATGAGTCAGCTCTTTGCATCAGGTGGCCAAAGTATTAGAGTTTCAGCGTCAACATCTGCCCATCCAGTGAACACCCAGAACTGATCTCATTTAGGATCGACTGGTTGGATCTCAAAGGACAAGCTTAAATCTGGAGCCACTCTCTTCTGTTATTTCTCTGTACTTTGTGGTGATTAGCATTATAAATGGGGGTGTTAATAACTTCTTACCTTTGTCAAAGACTCACCTAATAGCTCTAGCTGGTCTAGGGATTAAGGGACCAAGGTATGGTTCTATCTCTATCACTCTGTTTACCTGGGGCAAGACATTTATGCACCTCAGTTTCATTAGACAGGTCCCTCCACTATTAAAATTCTGAGTGTGTGTTTGAAACAGCTTTTATGTCTAAACAAAAACTGTCTAAAACTCTGGATTGTTGATGAATGAATTAGGGTTCATTTTGATGTCTTTGGTCTGTCAGTGTAACTGCTGTAATGTTTTGCTCTGCAGTTTTTCCTATGATGGCAGGTGGAAACAAAAATTACAGACATCTGTGGACTTTCCATTAGAAAATCTTGACTTGTCGCAGTATGTTATTGGCCCAAAGAACAATCTGAAGAAATACAACTTGTTTTCTGTTTCAGTAAGTATCTCATTGACCTAAAGACTTTTTCTTTTGAAGCAAACTAAAAAAACAAGTTTCAGGTTGTTCCTTACCTCACAGGAAAGTAGGAACTACATTAAGGCTTTGAAATTATTGACATATTTTAAATAATTCAATTTGAATTGATTTTCTATCTTGTTTGGTACAGAATCACTACGGTGGGCTGGATGGTGGCCACTACACTGCCTATTGTAAAAATGCAGCAAGACAGCGGTGGTTTAAATTTGACGATCATGAGGTTTCTGATATTTCCATTTCTTCGGTGAAATCTTCAGCAGCTTATATCCTCTTTTATACGTCACTGGGACCACGAATAACTGATGTAGCCACATAAGGAGAAGTAGGTTTTAAGCTAGTTATCTTTTAACAGGCTGAGCAACACAACTCCTGAATTGCTTATAAAGATTCTGTATAGGCATAGCTGACCATTTAAAGGACTTGTAGGACAATGAGAGCTGTGTTACTATACCATATACTTCTGGTCAGCGCCATTATCAAAAAACTGACCAAGAACATTTAACAAGTATTGCAGTAAGCATTCCTTACAGGTACCATTTATTTCAAAACAAGTTTTTTAGTTTGCTCCAAAGTTAAAATAATTAACTAGCTAAGCATTATTATTCTGCTGGTCTAAAAATCATTGTATCCTTTATTTTCCTATTCACTGTTATGGCCTTTTCACATTTCTAAATCCCAGCTTGATCTAATGAATACTCTAGAATGATGTAAAGCAGATAGGAATGTATGTGTATATATTTATTGCACACTTGCACATCAAATCAATGTACATAGTATAATATGTGGTCCTTTTGTGAAGCCTAGAACTCAGAGGATTGCTCCCCCCCGTCCCCTTTTGGCCTATTCTGAGTAACTGCAGTGCTTTCTTAGGGACATGACAGGGCAAAGCTATTTTTCTGTTGGCTTTGGGCTGTATTTGTGCACTAAATCTTTATTCTAAAAAAATAAATGGAAACTTTTCTTTAATTTTTTAAATGAGAATTTTCATTTACACCTACATTAAAATCTTAATGAGAAAAATAATTTAAAACCCTGTAAGTGTTCTGTCTTTAATTTTGTATTGTTAAACAGGACAGCAGAATTATAATTTTTCCACACAGTTTATCCCAATACAGTGACTTAAAATTTAGTACACTTATTTTGTTGCATCACTTGATTCCACTCTTCCTTCACCTTGACCATGAACTGCATATAGCACTTATGATTCTCTCAAGAGTTGAAAGTCAAAGTAGGATATAAAACCTTAACACCCAGGCAGACTTACTCTATCACGAGTAGTAGAATTCTTAGGATTAAGGTAAAAAGATGACAGCAAAGTGAACTGCATTATACACCACGTCTTTACAAATTAATGTACTAAAAGGGATAGAGGAGCGTAGAATTTATCATTTACCTCAGGGACTCGGTTGTTACAGGTAAAGTCAATGTAAACACTCCATATAAAAACAAGATTATAAAGGTGCTCCTGAAAGATGTCGCCATTAGTGGATTCCCAAGAAGAGGATGAAACAAAATCGGTTTTGAATTGTGAAATGGACAACTTTTCATGTTCTGAGTGAAATTAGTCTGAGTGACTTATAGCTTCTTGGCTAAATTATCAGATCAATTAATATTTTCAAATCACAGAGCCACTTGAACAAAAGTTATTTTGGTTTAGCTCCATGAAGTATCTTTGGAAAATAAATTTGTTGGCTGTATCTAATTATGAGATAATCTATGATAAAAATACACATTATTAAACACTGCACTTTGAAATATGCACACAGTACATAATCTGGGTGCTTTAAAGGTCCCCATCTGTTAGTACTGCATCATTTCTTCACTGCCTTGTTTAGTGGGCTAGGACCCATGTTTGTTATAAACTTACCTTGTAAAAGGTTGCATAATATGCCAGAAGGACTTAAAAATGTCAGCGAATGCAAGTAAGTTGCAAGACTTTTAATGACAAAGCAAAACTTAAGTACCAGGTTCTCACTGCTAGTTTTGCAATTTTCAGGAAACACCATTTTCTTAGCTCTTGCACTTTTGTGTAGGTATAGAAAAGGGCTGACAGCTGTAGAACAGGAGATATGCTGCAGCAGTTTGGACTGAAGTATCTGGAATCTCACTGATTCGTGTGTCATCAAAGCTGTACCAGGCCTGGGTCACTGAGTTCTTGGAGAAAGCAGTGTAGTGGCCACCATCCAGATCCCCAAAGTGGTTCTGGGGGAAAGAGGAAATGTCAGACTTAGTGTTAACATTTGAATACTTAACTGTTACAGCCAAAAATGTAGGGCCACAAAATATTTTTAATAATTCTCCTTTATACTGGATTAAAAGGAAATGACAATTTTAAGTCGAATCATACATGTAGCCTGACTGCTCTATTTTTCGTTGTCACTGAAATGGTTATACATTAGGTTTATTGGCTATTTAATAGAATATGTGAATGAAACAAGACAGTATTTGACAGCAGCTAGTATTTATCAATTAATACTGAGCACCGACCATCAGTTCAGTTCAGTTGCTCAGTTGTGTCCGACTCTTTTCAACCCAGTGGACTGCAGCACGCCAGGCTTCCCTGTCCATCACCAACTCCTGGAGCTTCTTCAAACTCATGTCCACTGAGTTGGTGATGCCATCCAACCATCTCATCCTCTGTCTTCCCCTTCTCCTCCTGCCTGCAATCTTTCTCAGCATCAGGGTCTTTTCAAATCAGTTAGTTCTTTGCATCAAGTGACCAAACTACTGGAGTTTCAGCTTCAACATCAGTCTTTCCAGTGACTATTCAGGACTGATTTCCTTTAGGATGGATTGGTTGGATCTCCTTGAAGTCCAAGGGACTCTCAAGAGTCTTCTTCAACACCACAGTTCAAAAGCATCAGTTCTTCAGCACTCAGCTTTCTTTATAGTCCAACTCTCATATCCATATAGGACTACTGGAAAAACCATAGTTTGACTAGATGGACCTTTGTTGGCAAAGTAATGTCTCTGCTTTTTAATATGCTGTCTAGGTTGGTCGTAACTTTTCTTCCAAGGAGCAAGCGTCTTTTAATTTCACGGCTGCAGTCATCATCAGCGGTGAATTTGGCGCCCCCCAAAATAAAGTTTCTCACTGTTTCCGTTGTTTCCCCGTCTATTTGCCATGAAGTGATGGGACCAGATGCCATGATCTTACTTTTCTGAATGTTGAGCTTTAAGCCAACTTTTTCACTCTCCTCTTTCACTTTCATCAAGAGGCTCTTTAGTTCTTCTTCACTTTCTGCCATAAGGGTGGTGTCATCTGCATATCTGAGGTTATTGATATTTCTCCCAGCAATTTTGATTCCAGCTTGTGCTTTATATAGCCCAGCATTTCACATTATGTGCTCTGCATATAAATTAAATAAGTAGGGTGATAATATTCAGCCTTGATGTACTCCTTTGCCGATTTGGAACTAGTCTGTTGTTCCATGTCCAGTTCTAACTGTTGGTTCTTGACCTGCGTACAGATTTCTCAGGAGTCAGGTCAGGTGGACTGGAATTCCTATCTCTTGAACAATTTCCCACAGTTTGTTGTGATCCACACAGTCAAAGGATTTGGCATAGTCAATAAAGCAGAAGTAAATTTTTTTCTGGAACTCTTGCTTTTCGATGATCCAACAGATATTGGCAATTTGATCTCTGGTTCCTCTGCCTTTTCTAAATCCAGTTTGAACATGTGGAAATTCACAGTTCACATACTGTTGAAGCCTGGCTTGGAGAATTTTGAGCATTACTTTCCTAGCATGTGAGGTGAGTGTAATTGTGCAGTAGTTTGAACATCCTTTGGCATTGCCTTTCTTTGGGATTGGAATGAAAACTGACCTTTTCCAGTCCTGTGGCTAGGTTCCAGGTATCTCTTGGGAATCAAGAGTTTCCTATTACTCCAAGAGATACCTGGAATCAAGAGTACCTACCATACACTGACTATTAAAATCAAAGGAAATTTTAAAATAATAATCATATCTCCTAAATGAACTTATAGTGTAATTTTGAAGATAGGCTAAGATTAGACATGAAAAAAGACATTTAACATGGCAACAAGACATAAAACAACTGCATATTGTGACCACACAATTTGAGGGGGGTGCACAGCAACAGCTCCCTCAGTCATCCAAGGCCCAAAGAAGAACCTGTTGCATTCGTCTTTCCAAAGCCAGTAGAGGAATGTTTGAAACAAATGCATTGGAGAACCTCATTTCTCAGAAGGTAGTATGGCATACAGCAGGGGTCAGCAAACCGTATCTGGCCATGGATCAGAGCCAGCCCACTGCCTGTTTCTGTATGCCCTGTAAATTAAGAATGCATTTTATATTTTTACATGGTTGGAAAAAGGACATGTGAAAGTTACATGAAATTCAAAATTTTCAATGTCCTTAAATAAAGGTTTATGGGACTACAGCCATGCTCACTTGTTTATAAGTGGCTGCTTTCACACTACAACAGTAAAGTTGAATAGCGACTAGATATATGGCCTACAAAGCGTCAAATATTTACTGTCTAGCTTTTTACAGAGTAAGTTTGCTTATCAGTGGGGTAGGGGGAGGAAAATGGATTTTTCTAGTCAATTTGACTATGAATTCAGCTTTAATTCCCCTATCTTTTAAGACTGGGTAACAAGACCTTATATACACTACTATTGTATATATGTCTTGTATACAACTACTATTTATCTTGTAGTGCAAGCACATAGGTACTTATTAAGTGTCCCCTTAGAACTTCATCTTCCTCACATCTCCCCTTACACATTAGAGAAATATCCCAAAGCTAATATTTAAAAGATTCAGGCTCTGGTCCTGATGTTGGCCATGTGACCTTAAGCTGATATGCTTAAATTTCCTTATTTATAAAATGGTGCCCAGAGACTTCCTGGTGGTCTAGTGGTTAAGACACTGTGCTCCCAATACAGGCGGGCCAGGTTCAATCCCTGGTCAGGGAACTAGATCCCACATGCTCCAACAAAGATTGAAGATCCCCAGGTCACAGCTAAGACCCAGCACAGCCAAATAAGTAAGTAAATACTTAAAATGTCCTTAAGGCTATGCTAAGACACTTCAGTCGTGTCCGACTCTGTGCGACCCCTTAGACGGCAGCCCACCAGGCTCCCCGTCCTAGGGATTCTCCAGGCAAGAACACTGGAGTGGGCTGCCATTTCCTTCTCCAATGCATGAAAGTGAAAAGTGAAAGTGAAGTCGCTCAGTCGTGTCCGACCCTCAGCGACCCCATGGACTGCAGCCTACCAGGCTCCTCCATCTATGGGATTTCCAGGCAAGAGTACTGGAGTGGGTTGCCATTTCCTTCTCCAAATGTCCATAATAGTGTGATGTAATTTGGTTGAGAAAAACAAAACGTCTGGTGGATACAGATGATGAGTAATGTTCTAAGGTGACTAGACAGATCATGGGTAGAATATGTTCAGTTTTGATGGCTTGCTGTAAAAAACAAACAAAAAAAACCGAACACAGCAGAAGCAGGTGAAGCATCATTCTTGACTTCCGTTCCCAGTTATTTTTGGCAAACAGCTAGCCTGAACATCTTCATATGAAAGTGTAAGGAATGCTGAATGAAACACGATAAATACCCATTGAAATATATGGCTAACTTTAAAGATGGTATAGTGAGAGTAATCTCAAGGGGCCAAGTACAGAAAAAATAAAAGATGAGTGTGATATATGGTTGATGCTGTGACTGGGAGCAAAGGCAGTTTCTGGACTCTGGAACCACTGTGCTTGGGTTTTCAGGGTAGCACAAGGGTTGGAGGTAAAGTCTTAAGTCCCTGCAAGGTGAGGCGTTGGAATGAAATTCACACACATAGCCACAACCTCTTAAAAGGGACTGACCCTCAATAACAGAACAAATGGGACTTCCCTGGTGGTCCAGTGGTTAAGAATCCACCTTGCAATGCAGAGGATGCAGGCAGATCCCTGGTGGGGGAACTAGGATCCTACATGCTGGAGGCCAACCAAACCCGAGGGCTGTAACTACTGAGCCTGGGCTCTACAGCCCATGCACCACAACCACAGAGAAGCGCGTTGCTGCAACAAAAGATCCTGCATGCCATGCTGCACCTAAAACCTGACACAGCTAAATAAATATTTGTTTTAAAAAAAGAGTAAATGACAGGGGGGGAATCTATCCTCCAGTGTTTAGCTAAGCTTAGGCTCTGGGTACAAAGAATAAAAGAAACTCCTAGAAATTTGTTACCACAGACCTGGCTTCTTTGGGGGATTCAGATTTAAACTGTTAATACCTGTGTGTGTCAGAATCCTGTGAATTTAATGTGAGAATAGAATTATTTGGGGATTGCTTGGCAAAAGAAAAGAGAATTACTTTCTAAATTGATGGACCTTAATTCAGGCTGCACAGGATAACCACACATTAAGGAGAAAAAGCCAGTGATGCTGAACTCACAATTCAATATTACAGAACACACAAGGAAACAATTCACCATGAGGAAGAGAAGGCAATAAATAAGAAGATTAAACCCCAAGCACTTTAGGTAATAGAGACTATACAGAAAGTATACAAACATTTTAAGAACAGGAAACAAACTCTGGAAACTTCAAAAGAACTTACAGAAATGATAAACACTTGAAATTAAAAATTTCAAGTGTTGAGAGTACATAGTACATAGAATTGAAGAGATAATGAATAAATTATACAGATGAAACTGAGGAAATTAGCCTGAATGTAGTAGTGGCAGGAAGTCGAAAGAGAATATTCAGTATATGCCTAGCAGAAGTGCTGGAGAATAGAGCACAGGAACAAGGCATTACTGAAAGTGACAATGACTAGAAATGGTTAAGGAAAGACATGAATCTTCAAATTTAGAAAATAGAGTGAACCAAGGATAAATAAAAATAATACTACAAGACAACAAACACAAAGTTTTAAAGTCAACAGGAAAAAAGGATTATCCACAAAAGAATAACATGATGGCACAACTCCACGGCAGCCATATAAACCTGAAATAATAGTTTTAAAACAATAAAACATAACTGCATCCAGAATTTGCTCTCTAGTTAAAGCATTCAAGAATCAAAGTAAACAAAAGATTTTTTTCAGTCAGAGACTTAAGACTTCAGGATAACAGACCTGATGTAAAGTCCACTAAGTATGTCCTACACAAACAAAATTGAGTATAAGTGAAAAAGTGGTATGTAAGAGAGCCTGAGGACTTCCCTGGTGGTCCAGTGGTTAAGAATCCACCTGCCAATGCAGGGGATATGGGTTTGATCCCTGGTCTAGGAAAATTCCACATGCCCGTGGAGCAACTAATAAGCCCATGCGCCACAACTACTGAGAATGAATACCAAGACTCCTGAAGCCCGCATGCTCCAGAGCCTGTGCACTGCAAATATACCAGAGCCAATGCACTGGAACCATTTAAGTCTGTGTGCTGCAACCACTGAAATTCATGCACCCTAGGGCCTGTGCTCTAAACAAGACAAACAACCGCAATGAGAAGCCTGTGCACCACAATTATAGAGTAGCTCCTGCTCGCGGCAACTAGGGAAAGCCTGCAAGTAGCAGTGAAGACCAGCCAAAAGTTAAAAAAAGACAAAAAACTGATACATATATCTTTCAGTTATTCATTTTGTTAAAGCAGATAAAAACTTAAGAATATATACTTGAACAACACAGCAAATTTTATTTAATGGACATATGGAACTCTGAACCTAATTTAGAAATTCTTTTCAAGCACACATAAAACTAGTACAAAAAGCAACAAGTATCAACCTGTACTATGAGTGGATAATATTGGACCATATTTTCTGATAAGAATGCAGTTAAGTTAGAAATTAGTAACAGAAATATGACTATATAAAATTATGTTTGGAATTTTAGAAATGCACCTCTAAATAACAAGTTGATGGAAATCAAAGGAAGTTAAAGATGGGAAATTAAAAACCAGAAATCAATGAAATAGAACACAAAGAAATAATCAAAAAACCATAAGATGGTTCTTTCAGATAACAAAATAGATAAATTATAGTGTTAAGGATAAACAAAGGGAGAAGTGACAATTTAGTTATGATGTTTAGTCCCTCAGTCATGTCCGACTCTTTGCAACCCCATGAACTACAGCCCGCCAGGCTCCTCTGTACATGGGATTTCCTAGGCAAGAATACTGGAGGGATTGCCATTTTCTTCTCCAAGGGGTCTTCCTGACCCAGGCATAGAATCTCCTGCAAGCCCCCTGAATTGCAGGAAAATTACTGCTGAGACACTTGTAAACAATTTTCTGCCAATAAGTTTGAAATGTAAAAAAAAGAAAGGGATTTTAAACATTCTTAAAACCATGTTAAAGTAAAATAGAGCTTTTATAAGTTAAAACAGATAAATGTCTTCATGATCTTTGGGTAGAGCAAGCTGTGGTAGTTTCACACAATGGAATATTATACAGCAATGAAAGTGAAGTCGCTCAGTTGTGTCCGATTTTTTGCGACCCCATGGACTGTAGCCTACCAGCCTCTTCCGTCCATGGGATTTTCCAGGCAAGAATACTGGAGTGGGTTGCCATTTCCTTCTCCAGGAGATCTTCCTGACCCAGGGATTGAACCTGGGTCTCCCACATTGTAGGCAGACGCTTTACCATCTGAGCCACCAGGGAAGTCCAACGAAGATGAGTAAGCCACAATACATGCAATAATATGAATGAATGTTGCATAATTTTGAGTGAAAGAAGTCAGACACAAAAGAGTCCACACAGTAGGATTTCATTTCTATAAAGCAGAACTGGCAAAACCTGTCAGCAGCTAGTGGTCTCCTGGACTAGAAGGGGCCACACAGGCAGGTACTGGTAATATTCTACTTGAACCATATTCTGGTTACACTGGCAGGTTACCTTTTTGCAATTTTACTGAGTTTTACATTCATGGTTTCCATTTTTAGAAAACAGACATGGGGACATGGGGCGGGGGAGGGTGGGACAAAGTGGGAGATTAGGATTGACATATATACACTACCATGTATAAAACAGATAGCTAGTGGGAAGCTGCTGTATGGCACTGAGAGTTCAGCTTGGTGCTCCGTGATAACCCAGATGGGTGCAATGGGAGGGATGGGGGTAGAAGGGAGTCCCAAGAAGGAGGGGATGTATGTATACATATAGCTGATTCACTTTATTGTACAACAGAAACTAGCACATTGTAAAGCAATTATACTCTAAAAAAAAAAAAATGAAGTAACAGAAACTCCTCGATAGACTCACCATGGCTAAAGCAAAGTGATCAAATATTTCAAAATCTACTCACCAAGAACAAAAATTCCAGGACCAGATAGTTTTTTTGTTTAATTATACCAGACTTTCAAGAAACAAGTTATTTTTATCTTAAACAGACTGTGCCAGAGAATAGAAAAGAATGGCAAACCTATTTTATGAGGCTAGAAACAGACTGATCCTAAAACAAAACAGGCTGATCCCTAAAACAAAAACAGAAAAGGACAGTATGAGAAAGAAAGTTACAGGTTAGTTTCTTGATTGTGAAAATAGATACTAAAAATGTGAAAACATTTTTAGCAAAAAAATTAAGTAGAAAATCAATGTTGTTTGCTATGTTAATAGAATAAAGGAGAGATTCACGTCAGTAATCTTCAAAATGTGATCTGGAAGAATAAAGTTTCATGTGTTAGCACATGACAATGCACTATACAAAATTGTGAGAGCAAAATATTAGAAACAACCTAGATACAAAGAATTACTAAAAGCAGGTTAAATGTATGCACTAAAGCTAATATATCAATATGGATTAATATCACAAAAATAAAGCTGAGGAAAAAGTTACAGAAGGATATGTAAGTTAATGATACTAGATTTATAAAACATGCAAAACACACTATATCACACATACATGTGTGACAAGAGTATGAAAGAATGCACGGGAATGTGCTATGCTGTGCTAAGTCACTCAGTCGTGTCCGACACTCTGCGACCCTATGGACTATAGCCCGCCAGGCTCCTCTGTCCATGAGATTCTGTAGGCAAAAATACTGCAGTGGGTTGTCATGCCCTTCTCCAGGGGACCTTCCCAAACCAGGGATCGAATCCATGTCTCTTACACCTCCTGCACTGGCTGGCAGGTTCTTTATCACTAGCACCACTTGGGAAGTCCTGTGTGGGAGTAATTCCTTCCAAATTCAGGACAGTGGTTACAACTGAGAAGGGAGCTGAGTTGTTAAAGATACACAGAGGCTTGATTTTTTTCTACAATATTCTAAACATCTGTGTGTACATATTGTGTTTTCTTTGCCTGAAATATTTGATAATTTTAAAAAGTTTTCCTAGAAACTAATCATTTGAAGAGGGTTGAAGGGGGTAAATGCTGTTGGTATATGATCACTATTTTCAAATATGTAAAGGATTGTCACATATAAGACATGTAAGATACAAGGACAGGCAAGCCTAGTATGCTGCAGTCCATGGGGTTGCAAAGAGTCGGACACAACTGAGTGACTGAACAACAACAACACATATAAGAAATAAGAATGAGTTCTGTTTGGCTAACACATACATACAAGCATTTGTTAACCAAAAAGTCACATAGGTGTTAACTGTGCTGTGTTCAGTTGTGTCCCACTCTTGCGACCCTGTGGACTGTACCCTGCCAGGCTCCTCTGTCCATGGCTTTTTCCAGGCAAGAAGACTGGAGTGGGTCGCCATCTCCTTCTCTAGGGATCAAACCCACTTCTCTTGCACCTCCTGCACTGGGAAGTGGACTCTTTACCAACTGGGAAGCCCAAAGACTTTGGGCCCAATGTAGAGAGACAAGTTAACAGTCAGAGGTAGCATAACATAGTAGTGAGAGCAGGACTGTTTGGAGCAGCCTGCCTGGCTTCAGACCCTGGCTCTGCTCTTTGTAGGCATTAGACTGGAGCAGATTATTTAACCTCTGTTCCTGTTTCCCATTCTGTAAGATGGGGATGATAATAGTGCCCACACCTCACAGGGCTACGTAAGAATTACATGGTTGATTACTTATAAAGTGCTTGGAACACTATCTGGTACATAGCAAGCACTATATGTTTGTAAAATCAAACAAATCTGGTAGATAAAGAGCCTTCCTTGTAAAGCAGAGAGCTCTTTAAGGGTTTATTCGAAAGCTGGATATATATCTGTTAAGGATGGTGTGGAGGCAATCCTTCCTTTTTGGGCCAGGGTTGAATACTTCTCAAACTTCAGTACACTTTCCAGTCACATGGGGATCTTGCAAGTTTCCAGTCAGTAAGTCAGTTGGGTGGAGCCTGATATTTCTTATTTCTATCAGGTGTCTCCTGGGGAATGACACCTTGTGTAGCAGAGTTCTGGATGGCCTTTCCCCAGGACCATACATCACAGTTTCTAAGATGCTTAGTTCTTGTTTCTGATCAATCACCAACTTTCAGTAAATTCTAGCTATATTTCTTTCAAAATCAATTTTTACCCTTCAATTAACTAATAATAATTTAAACAAAGGATTAAGAATTTATAGGAAGCTTGGGTGACTCTTTTAAATATAAACATGTACCTTTTCATACTGTAGATAATTATCATACAAGTTTTTATAAATTCTGCTTTTAGATTTTTTTATTTAAAGCAGAAACAGTTATAATGAGAAGTTAAAACAGTAAAATACAGAGGTGGGGCAATTCCTATATCATTTGGGAATTCATATTACAGTCTATTATGATAGAGAAGAGGATGTCACTCTAGATTTCCAAACTGGCAAGTTAGAGAAGAAAAACCATATTAAAGGGCAGGATAAATTAGAAAGAAGAATGTCAAAGATCAACATAAAAAGGGTAAAGTAAAGGATCTTTTTTAAGTTTGAAGTATGGTTCTCAGTTGAGCGATGTTAAAGAGAAAGACCAGTTGAAACAATATTTTATATTAATTCAGCAATAAACTTAATAGCAATAGACTTCAGCACACAAGAGGACTCTGGTAAATCACACTGGGATCGAGTGGGAGCCTTGCCCATCTGACACTGGACACAACTGGACCTCCAAGTTCAAGTGAAACTGGAATGTTCAAGTGAAACCTGAATGTTCTGAAGGAGATAACACTGTGATCAAGAACAGAAACCTAGAGATGGCCTTGTGCTTGGGGTAGGCTGATGCTGTGGGAAGTTGCAGAAGGTCTGGTCTGAATTATACTCCATGATTTCTTTCCTTCAGGGAATCCTCAATGATGACAGTTGATTCAGAGCCAATGGAATCCCCAGAGTTTCCTCAGGACTGATGCTCACAGGCAGTGATTATGTTTGGGGGGCTTTCACCATAGAGAGGCTCATGATTATTCAACATAAAGCTACTGGAACCAACTTGTGCTGCCCACTGCCCAGGGCACAGTTCACAAATCCCTAGATCTGAAATAGCCATGGAGTAGTGGGACAGTAAGGAGGCAGTGTAGAGGACATTGTATTCTTTAACTGTGGTACTGTCCAAGGTCAAAGCAGGCAGTTTCCAGGCTCTATTTTGTTTTTAAAATAACAGTACAGGAGAAGTCAGGAAGAGATAGGAGTAATCATTCAAGCAAATAATTCTACAGTTTTCTTTAAACTTGTGTTATTTTATATAGTTTCAGCATTTTACTCACCACCACTGCACAGAGGTTATATTTAGGATGTTTCCGAAAAATTGGACAAATGTAAGGAGTAAGGTCCAAGTTAGTGAGCGGGTAATGAATATCTGTCCTCAGTTTCCTTTTCATTGTACCCAGAATGTCAAACCTGGAGAGATAAAATAAATGTGTGAGATAGTAAGTTTGTAAACCACTCATGAATGAAGTCCACATACTTTCACAAGTTCGTAGTTAAAAGTAATTTCTTGGAAAGATTATTTGGTGCTGACCTTTACAAAAATTACTTTGTCTCATTACATATATTTAGAATCTTTGCATGCCAAAACTGAGGCTGGAGTGGGCCAAAGGCCTGAGTCAAGGAATGAGATGGATTAGAGTCAATCTAGCAGGAGGAAAAGAATGGAATTAAAGCCAGGATCAGCACTGGAGGAGCAGAAATCACACTGGTGGTTTCCTGAAGTCTTCGCTCCAGCAGATGCTGTTTACCCTAACCAAGCTGACTCAGCTTTTTCTTATCTTGATTTCCACACACACTGTCTTGGCAGTGTCCTGTTTTCCAGCTCTGAGGTTTTAATACATCTTTAATAAGATAAAGCTTGGTGAAAAATCTTGTCACATTTTCTAGGTGTTACATAGATCAGCAAATCTGAGGTCATATCAGAATCACTCCAGAGCTTTTTAAAAAATACATTATGTTCATTTTGGAAAAGTGGCTGATTTAGGTCTAGAGGTGGGAAATTACTGGGTGAGCCTAAGATATTCTTGTGCCAGAAAGTA
The DNA here is from genome assembly GCF_023091745.1 of Budorcas taxicolor. Taxonomy (NCBI): domain Eukaryota; kingdom Metazoa; phylum Chordata; class Mammalia; order Artiodactyla; family Bovidae; genus Budorcas; species Budorcas taxicolor. Next base: position 58,145,440 of record NC_068919.1, on the reverse strand, counting down.
AAGAATCTTGTTTGCAAAACCTAAAGAAATATCAAGGGGAAAAGGGGGAAAGATTGAAGGCAGGAGAAGGGGAAGACAGAGGATGAGATGGTTGGATGGCATCACCAACTTGATGGACATGAGTTTGAGCAAGCTCCAGGAGTTGGTGATGGACAGGGAAGCCTGGCATGCTGCAGTCCAGGGGGTCGCAAAGAGTCAGACACAACAGAGTGACTGAACTGAAAGGAATATCGTTATCATGTGACCCCATATGATATGATATCATATGATCCCATGCCTAGGTATCAGCTCAAAAGAAACGAAGAGGTTTTATATCCACATAAAAACCTATAAGCAGATGTTTGTAGCAGCTGTATTCCTATCTGCCCCAAACTGGAAACAACCCAAATGTTCATCAACTGGTGAATGGATCAATAATTTTGTTACATTCATAAAAGGGTATATACTACACAGCAATCAAAAGAAGGAACCACAGGTACATTCCACAACATGGATTAATCTCATTGTTCTAAGTGAAAGAAGCCAAACTCAAAAGGTCACATATGGTGTAACATAGGACATTCTGGAAAAGGTGAAACTATAACAATGGAAATCATATCAGAAGTTTCTATAGTTCATGTATGCTGCTGCTGCTGCTGCTAAGGCGCTTCAGTCGTGTCTGACTCTGTGTGACCCCAGAGACGGCAGCCCACCAGGCTCCTCCGTCCCTGGGATTCTCCAGGCAAGAACACTGGAGTGGGTTGCCATTTCCTTCTCCAATGCATGAAAGTGAAAAGTGAAAGTGAAGTCTCTCAGTCATGTCCAACTCCTAGCGACCCCATGGACTGCAGCCCACCAGGCTCCTTCGTCCGTGGGATTTTCCAGGCAAGAGTACTGGAGTGGGTTGCCATTGCTTTCTCCAAAAGAATCCACCTGGCAATGTAGGAGACATAGATTCAATCCCTGATTTCGGAAGATCCTCACAACCCATGGAGCAACTAAACTTGTGTGCTGTAACTACTGAGCCTGTCTCTACAGCCCAGGAGCCATAACTACTGAAGCTCATGCGCCCTAGAGTCTGTGCTCTGCAACAAGAGAAGCCATGGCAGTGAGAAGCTAGCACACTAGTGAGTAGTCCTCTCTCTCCACAACTAGAAAAAAGCCCATGAAGCAATGAAGACCCAGCACAGCCAAAAATAAATAAATAAATCTTTTTTTTTTTAAGAATGATAATAGTAATGGATATTAAACCCATTAAATTTTAAAATATCCATGAGTTCAAAGTGATACTAGTTACAGACGGGAAAACTATACCTTTAAATGGTGAGATCTTACAGTCGCTACCTTAACTAAGGGATCAGATTTAACATTACCAATATTTTTTGGACAAATTTTCCAAATATTTTTTGGAAAATTGGGACAAATTTTCATGATTTGCCTCCTGATGTAATGTAATGACAAGTCCATAACATCAGCTATGGCAGATTCTTGCTAAAATAAAACGGCTTAGCCCAAATCTAACCAAGGGGAAACAATCAGACAAATCCAGGAGAAGGTAAAAATGGCTCAATAGGAGGAAAAAAAGTTTAACTATTAAAAAAGAGGGAAGGCTTAGTCCAGATTAAATGAGGCTGAAGAGATAGCCAAATGCAATGTATGACCCTTGACTGGATGGACTGGAAAAAAAGTAATGAAAGACATTTTGGGGATGGGGGAATTTAGATATGGACTATATCTTAGGTGATACAAAATTATCGTTACATTTTTTGTACTATTTGATAATGGTGTGATTATGTAGGAAAATGTCCTTTTTCTCAGGTGATACATGTTGAAGTATTTAAGTATGAAATGCCTTGGTGTTTGCACCTTACATTAGATGGTTCAGCTAATAAAACGGAAGGGACAGAGAAAGGGAGAGCTGGAGGGAGAAAGACTGGAAGAATGGAAGGAAATGTCAAAAAGTGGCACCAACCAGTGAAGATTTTAGGGTATATGGATACTTATTCTATACCTTTTCAACATTTCTGTATATATGAAACTTTTAAAAATAAAAAATGAGCCAGGGGTGGAGATTAAAAATTAAAATAGTGATGCTCAGATTCCACATCAGACTTATGGGATTAGAGTCTCCAAGGGTGGAGCCAGGGAATCTATCTTTAAAAAGCACTCAAAGTGAGCTCCAAAATGTCTATCAACAGTTTAAAAGATAAAGAAAACATGATGTACATAGATATGATGGAGTATTACACAGGTGTAAAAAGGAATAAAATTCTGGTACACATCACTACAAGGATATCCGACCTTGGAAACATTATGCTAAGTGAAACAGGTCAGCAAAAAGGACAAATGTTTTGTGACTATACTTATGTTCAATATCAGAATAGGCAAATTTACAGATGCAGAAAGCAGATTAGAGGTGACCAGAGGCTAAAGGGAAGAGGAATGAGGGGTGGTTAATGGTTCCAGAGTTTCTGTAGAGGGTGATGAAAAAGTTTTGGAAATACTGACTGATATACAACACTGTGAATTGTAATTAATGCCAGTAAAATTATACACTTAAAATGGCCAAAATGGCAAATTTTATTATGTATATTTTACCACAGATTTAAAAAAATTAATATACCCAACACCATCGAATTATACACTTAAATGGGTGAAATGCATGGTATGTGAGTTACGTTTGAAAGCTCTCCCAAAAATCTGCTCACAAAATGTTAACATCCATACCTTTTTAGGTGAAAGACAATTGTTTTTGGCGCTTTGGAAATACTGGCCCTCACAGCTGTCTCTTGCTTGGTTTCACAAAAGGAACAGTGAATCTGGTTGTTCCAGGTCAATGTGTCTTGTTGAAAAAAACACTGGAGACAGTCCTATTGAGGAAAAAAGCATTTGATGACCAAATCGGATCTGCAGCAATCTGGGCTCCTGTCTATATTAGAACTCTGAAAGAGCTGCAGAAATGTAATCCCCGGTGCTTTTCTCAAAGTCAAATCCAAGAGATGCCAGCACCACAAGATGCAGTCTGGACAGAATCCACCTGGCAAAGGAGGTGCTGCTTTCTCACTTAGTTACTGCAATGGATCCAGATGTCCATCTCATTTCTAATCTCTGAATCATCATTTTACTATTTCTGATTTGCTTCAGAATAATACCAACTATGCAATTTCCACTAACCAAGTCAGGCTTTAAGTTATTTGTCTCATCACTAAAGTGATCTTGTGACTAAAAATAGCCATATCCCAGTATCTGGGGGTGGCCCATTATAAATACAGCAGAACAGAGAGAATCAGATCTCATGCCCACAGGAGACATCACCAACCAGCCAAGCCCCCTGCTCTGCAAAGCACTGGCCTAAAGAAGTAGTGAGCACAGATTGCCAGCGCCTCATTTAGAGGCTTTGGAATTCACCTCCAGCAGGCTTTAGCAGTTTGATCTGAGAAAAAGTCCAGGTCTGAATAAGCAGAATTCTTTTCTCTAATTCTGGTATGTGAAAAAAGTTTTAGCAATAGATGTACTTTCATAATTGTGGAAGAAAAATATTAATGTGAGTTTTTCTGCAAGGAAACTTACTGCTCCCTGCCTCCTAACAGCCACCTACCTTTCACTGACACCTCCCACCCCCCAACCCCCCACCCACTCCCTGACCCTCCCCACTCCATTTACAGATTAACTTTTGGTATTACAATAAAGAAAATTCAAGAGGTAAACTAAGACACCATTCCATTCTATCTCCCCGCTCAAATTCCTCAGCTCTTGTCCAGATATAAGTGGCTCAAGACTAAGAGTCAGATTTATTTCTATCTAGTTTCCAATCTGGACCTACAGACCTCTGGGATGAAAAGGGGCCATAGAGTTTTTATAAGTTTAAATATCCTATATGCACCAAGCCATCTCAATAGGTTGAATAAAGCCCACCTATCTATCTATTTTACAGTGAGGCTGTTTTACTGAACATCATCAGCGTTACAACTGAATTCACAGTAACTTTTGGCTGTAGTCACTTTTCTACAAAACATTGTCAGCATGGGCTTACAATTTTTTTAGTTATAAAGTGGCTCCCCTTATACTAGAAAATATAGGAAACAGTGCTGAGAAAAATCCAGGGCTGGGGTAGAGAGAGACAAAAGAGGTCTCCAGGAGTAAGACTTCTTACCTGAAGAGAGCACTCATATTTGGATGGAATGGGGAGGGAGATGATGGTGAAAACTTCGTTCTTATAGGTGCAGTTCTCACACTTTAAACATACGATGCTATAACTGAGCTGCCCTTCAAACAGCCGGGTGATGATGGAGGATTCATTGGCGATCATCCTCCTGCAGTATCTTGGAATGGATCTTTTTTCATATGATTTTCTCCGGTGGTACTAATCAAGGGACAAATTCATGCCAAATCAACTACTGGTTATCAAAGTTGTTTTAATAGAATGACCTGATTTTTCTATCTGATAGAAAAATCTTGGATTCAGATAATAAATAGAATAAGATCTTAAGAGAATATAATAGGTATAATTTGTGATAATTCATTCATTTGCCTCTTTAAGTGAAGCTGAGGATGAGGACACCCTAACCCTGGTAAAACCCATGTCTACGGTGCCATAAGCTGACAGCCAATGATACTGTGATATGGGGCTCTGGAGGCAGGTTTTCCTGGGAAGAGGGTAAGCTGCAAACTGGCTTCTGGTCATGCAAGTTTATCTCACGGTAAGATAAAGGAATTGGATCTTTCCTCCAGTCCCTTCAGGTTATGTTCTCTAGCCTCCTATTGTTAGGGGAAAAAAAAGTTTCTTAAAGAGCAAATGTTAAACTCCTGAGACGGCCCAATTTTGTTAGGCTTGTAGCCTGATGTGAATCTAGCTGATGCCCAGGAACAGCATTTCCAGGAGCATGTTCTGACTGTCCAGTGATTCTACAGCCTTAGCGAAATGTTCTAAAGGCGCTATGCTTTCAGTTGGTTCTGCTTTGGCAGCTTCTTTGATCACACCTCCTGCCCACGTCTCCCACCATTAATTCTACCTACCTTTTTCAGAGCTTCATGAAGTTCATTCAGGACATAAATCAAGAATTCCTGAGCATCTTGCTGTGTCTTTTTCATAAATACTGGGTAGAGGTTGCCAAGAGCTGACCGAAATATTTCTGGTGAGACACAGTCACAGTCGGCAAGCCACATGTCTGTCATCACATAGGCAAAAGCAGTGGCAACCTCGCTGCAGTCCCTAAGGAGGGGAAATGTTTCTGGCTGATCATGTGGCATCAGACCCCAAGACTGATTCATTTCTTGGTTGACCTTCTCATTTTACTCACTCAGAAACAGGATCTGGGGTACTGCAGCCTCTACTAACTGGTTTAGCCCTTTCCAGAAGGTCCCTTCCCTAACCTCACCTTGGAGAGCAGGGGTGGGGGCCAGGCCACAGGTAAGGCAAATGGTCTTACTTTTGAAGAGCGTTAATGTACTTTCCCGAGAGAAAGTATTCCACCAGTGGTGAGATGCTGCAGAGACACTGTAAGATGGCGTTCATGTAGCATGTGTTGCCCAGGTTCCGCAGGCCAGTCACCCCCTGGAGATGGGGCTGGTTCTCTTCAGCTTCATTAACTGGGCATGGGTCATAGTGATCTGTGCGCTCTGCACTGTGTTGGTGCCACGTGGAAAGAAAGGAAAGCATTTTGAAGAAACAAAATATGCACAAATGAAATCAGGCCCTCTCAGCCTCATGACACAAAAAGAGTTCTTCATAAGACTTCCTCCAAATACATTCCCTATCAAAGACAGAAGTATTTGAACTTGGAGTCTAAAACTGTGTTACTTGGCTCAGGGCTCTCTGAACAGTGAAAGTGAAGTTGCTCAGTGGTGTCCGACTCTTTGCAAACCCTATGGACTGTAGTCTACCAGGCTCCTCCGTCCATGGGATTTTCCAGGCAAGAATACTGGAGTGGGTTGCCATTTCCTTCTCCAGGAGATCTTCCCAAACCAGGGATTGAACCCAAGATTCCCTCACTGTAGGCAGATGCTTTACCATCTGAGCCACCATGAAAACTCTGAAGAGTGCCTGCAGCCAAATAAACAAAGAGAAAATTTCTTCCTAAAACCAAAGCAAGAGGACAGAAAATACTGCCCTTTCAGGATCCTAGAATCTGCTAAAAATGCAGACTTTCTTTCTAAATACCATTTAGAGTATTTACATTTTTGCTGGACAGGTAATTTAATTATTACTAGTAATAATAATAACAGATAGCAGTTAACAACAATGATGGAGGAGGAAATGGCAACCCACTCCAGTATTCTTGCCTGAGAAATCCCATGGACAGAAGAGCCTAGCAGGCTACAGTCCATGGGGTCACAGAATTGGACACAACCAAGTGCATGTGCAGAGTAAAAATGAAAGTAAAAGTGTTAGTCACTTTTGTGAGCCCAAGAACTGTAGGCTGCTAGGCTCCTCTGTCCATGGAATTCACCAGGGAAGAACACTGGAGTGGGTACCCATTCCCTTCTCCAAGGGATCTTCCCGATCCAGGGATCGAACCTGGGTCTCCCACATTGCAGGCAGATTTTTTACTGTCTGAGCCACCCAAGGAAGCCAGCTATCATGTATTAACTGGCACTATGTTAAGCATTTAATATGAACTTTCTTATTTAATTCTTGCAACAATTCTATGGGGTAGTAGTTATTTTTGAATCCTGTTTTACAGGTGAGATATCATGTGTAAATGGTCTAGTCATTTGCTCATGGTAATATACTAAGGCATGTGCAGTGACTTGTAGAGAGAAGGGATATTTATCTACCTACCTACCCATCATCTGTCTGTCAAGTTATTTGGATTTATATATCAAATATTAGGAGTCTATATGTGTGTGTACACATATATATGCCATATATACATTCAAGAGCATAATATATACACATATTAATATAAATATATTAAGAGCACATACATGGATATATGTGTATAAATTACACACATACACATACAAACACACAAACATACACAGAGGGAGAGAAAGAGCACATACTTTGCAAAAAAAATAGATCTTACTTTAAATTCTGACTTGGCACTCACTAGTTACGTGATCTGGGACTTTTATATGTCTGTTTTTCATCTATAAAACAGGATGGTGTTACTTGGCTTACAGGATTGTTCTAAGGATTAGATTAAATGATGCAAGGTATGAAGCACAGATTACATAGTTAATAAATGGCAACTTAACCTAAATTTTTAAAGAAATGACTGATCCAGAATGTCCTTAACAGTAGCTATGGAATTCATATGTCCATATGGATCAACGAGACCCGCACAGAAGACAGTCCTTTCTCCACACAGAGCTGCCTTCTGTGACTGGGCTACTGCAACAGGCAGCCCAGTATCTTTGTCCCCTCGATTTTTCTTTCCATGCTTAGTATCTCAAATTGGGTCTCCAGGAGACAGCTACCTCACCTCGGTACCTCTACTTACAATTCTGCCAGTTTGACAAGTTCTCTCTGTTACCTGGTTGGACATTTCCCTTTTATTTATCAATATCATGGGAGGCCCAGGCCTGTCACTCTTTAGGCATAACTATTAGCTGGATATTAAATAACATCTTCCCTTCCATTTGAGGACCCTCCAATGAGTCAAACCTGGAAAAATCATTCAAAATGCGGCATGTACCTCCTGACCCCTTAAGCATGGCTTCCTCCTACCACCCTAACTAAGCTTATCTAAAAAACTATAGTAGACGGAAGCTCACAGGACATAGTAGATACTGAAGTCATCTTCAGGGAAAGACCGCTGTGAAGCCATTTCATGAAACCACATTGGTCTTTCACTTCTATTTAGGAACTGTGTCTAATCCTTTTAGCTTCATTTCTCCAAGCCTGTTACTCGGGTTCTTTCTGTTTCTAATAAACAACTTGTATGTTCCTCTCTACTTTCAGTAGCTGCAAACTGATTTCATCTGTACTTCAGGTACATTCCAACTTGGATTTCCCATGCATCATAATCCTTTTCATTACACTTCAAGATTCTGTAATGTTGCCATTGATACTGTAAACTTGGCTGCTTTAAAACTTTCAAAGGTTAGATTTCAGAGAATTTACAGAACATATGACCCCTTTACCTCCATCTTTCCAAGTGTTTATTTTATGTATATATTATACATTCTCACAAACACACATTCACAGAAGATTTGCCTCCACATCAGTGGACACTATGGCAACCCTACCCCCTTAGGGCACTCATCCACTTACCCAGTGACCACACTTCTTCTAGGCCTTTGAGGGACTGTTTCCCATGGTGGAAAGGGAGACAGCAGTTATTGCTGCTTCCCAAAACATATAACATTAGGATAAACTAGAGTATTTCCCTTCATGGTCATCAACCAGAGTGCAAAAGAGGTTCATACCCACACATCACACTAGTGCCACCCCGGGTAAATAAAGTATTCATCATAGAAGAATTTATAAGCTGAGAAATAGCAAAGCACACATGGTCTCCTGAGCTCTCATTTTCTTCATAGAGAACCATGCATAAGAAAGAACTTCAGTAGAGAGGGAACCCCTTGCAAAGAACCCCCCACCTTATGCCCTGTCTACAGAGCTAATACCAACCTGTTCTTCCTCTAAGCAAACTCAGAATCTGTAAGGAGTAGGTAAAGAAAGAGCCATTAGGGCCAATTCAATTCCTTTTTTTCTCAACTCTACATCAAGTAAAATGAATGAGATTACAGAAGGGGCTTCCCAGGTGGCTCAGTGGTAAAGAACCCACATGCCAATGCAGAAGACACAAGAGATGCGGGTTTGATTCCTGGGTCGGGAAGATCCCCTGGAGGAGGAAATAGCAACCCATTCCAGTATTCTTGCCTAGGAAATCTGATGGACAGAGAAGCCTGGTGGGATAGAGTCCATGGGGTTGCAAAGAGTTGGACACAACTGAGTGACAGCATCAATCATACAAGCATACAAATGGAAAAAGCTCTTCAAAAATGTCAATATCAGGAAAGAAAGTAGGCTGACAACTATTTCAGATTAAAAAGAAACTAGAGAAACAAGACCAAATTCTCAATACTGAGTAGGATCCTGGATCAGGAAGAAAACTAGTATAAAAGAGTATTATTAGGACAATTGATAAAATCAGAATATGGACTACATATGAATAATTTTGTATTTTGTTGAATTTTCTTAATTTTATAATATTGTATTCTGTTTATTAAAGAGAATGTCCTTATTTTTAAGAACTACACACTGAAAGATTAAGGGGTAAAGGGACATAATTTAAACAACCTGCTTTCAAATGGATCAGAAAAACACACAGACAGAGAAACATGATGAAAGAAGGGAAAAGGGAGTGATAAAGCGCAGCCGCCTCTGCTTAGTGCACCGGGTGGTGATGCTGAGGAGCTACCCAGAGCCTGAGGCCAGGGGCAGCAGCTGGGAGGAGCCACCCACGCCCGAGGCCAGGGCCTGCAGCAGGGAGGAGCAACCTGAGGAGCCCTGGCTGCGCAGGCACAGGAGGGCCTAGAGGAGCTATCCCACGTTGAAGGTCAGGAAGGGCAGCGGTAAGGAGATACCCCTCGTCCAAGGTAAGGAGCAGTGGCTGTGCTTTGCTGGAGCAGCTGTGAAGAGATACCCCACACCCAAAGTAAGAGAAATCCAAGTAAGATGGTAGGTGTTGAAGAGGGCATCAGAGGGCAGACACACTGAAACCATACTCACAGTAAACTAGTCAATCTAATCACACTAGGACCACAGCCTTGTCTAACTCAATGAAACCAAGCCATGCCTGCAGGGCAATCCAAGACAGGTGGGTCATGGTGGAGAGGTCTGACAGAATGTGGTCCACTGGAGAAGGGAATGGCAAGCCACTTCAGTATTCTTGCCTTTAGAACCCCATGAACAGTATGAAAAGGCAAAATGATAGGATACGCAAAGAGGAACTCCCCAGGTCATTAGGTGCCCAATATGCTACTGGAAATCAGTGGAGAAATAACTCCAGAAAGAATGAAGGGATGGAGCCAAAGCAAAAACAATACCCACGTGTGGGTGTGACTGGTGATAGAAGCAAGATCCGATGCTATAAAGAGCAATATTGCATAGGAACCTGGAATGTCAGGTCCATGAATCAAGGCAAATTGGAAGTGGTCAAACAGGAGATGGCAAGGGTGAACATCGACATTCTAGGAATCAGCGAACTAAAACGGACTGGAATGGGTGAATTTAACTCAGATGACCATTATATCTACTACTGCGGGCAGGAATCCCTCAGAAGAAATGGAGTAGCCATCATATGAGGTCAACAAGAGTCCGAAATGCAGTACTTGGATGCAATCTCAAAAACGACAGAATAATCTCTGTTCGTCTCCAAGGCAAACCATTCAATATCACAGTTATCCAAGTCTATGCCCCAACCAGTAATGCTCAAGAAACTGAAGTTGAACGGTTTTATGAAGACCTACAAGACCTTTTAGAACTAACACCCCCAAAAGATGTCCTTTTCATTATAGGGGACTGGAATGCAAAAGTAGGAAGTCAAGAAACACCTGGAGTAACAGGCAAATTTGGCCTTGGAATGCGGAATGAAGAAGGGCAAAGACTAATAGAGTTTTGCCAAGAAAATGCACTGGTCATAGCAAACACCCTCTTCCAACAACACAAGAGAAGACTACACATGGACATCACCAGATGGTCAACACCGAAATCAGATTGATTATATTCTTTGCAGCCAAAGATGGAGAAGCTCTATACAGTCAACAAAAACAAGACCAGGAGCTGACTGTGGCTCAGATCATGAGCTCCTTATTACCAAATTCAGACTCAAATTGAAGAAAGTAGGGAAAACTGCTAGACCATTCGGTAGGACCTAAATCAAATCCCTTATGATTATACAGTGGAAGTGAGAAATAGATTTAAGGGCCTAGATCTGATATAGAGTGCCTGATGAACTATGGAATGAGGTTCGTGACACTGTACAGGAGACAGGGATCAAGATCATCCCCATGGAAAACGAATGCAAAAAAGCAAAATGGCTGTCTGCGGAGGCCTTACAAATAGCTGTGAAAAGGAGAGGCGAAAAGCAAAGGAGAAAAGGAAAGATAGAAGCATCTGAATGCAGAGTTCCAAAGAATAGCAAGAGATAAGAAGGCCTTCTTCAGTGACCAATGCAAAGAAATAGAGGAAAACAACAGAATGGGAAAGACTAGAGATCTCTTCAAGAAAATCAGAGATACCAAGGGAACATTTCATGCAAGGATGGGCTCGATAAAGGACAGAAATGGTATGGACCTAACAGAAGCAGAAGATATTAAGAAGAGGTGGCAAGAATACACAGAAGAACTGTACAAAAAAGATCTTCACGACCCAGATAATCACAATGGTATGATCAATCACCTAGAGCCAGAAATCCTGGAATGTGAAGTCAAGTGGGCCTTAGAAAGCATCACTATGAACAAAGCTAGTGGAGTGATGGAATTCCAGTTGAGCTATTTCAAATCCTGAAAGATGATGCTGTGAAAGTGCTGCACTCAATATGCCAGCAAATTTGGAAAACTCAGCAGTGGCCACAGGACTGGAAAAGGTCAGTTTTCATTCCAATCCCAAAGAAAGGCAATGCCAAAGGATGCTCAAACTACCGCACAATTGCACTCATCTCACATGCTAGTAAAGTAATGCTCAAAATTCTCCAAGCCAGGCTTCAGCAATACATGAACCGTGAACTTCGTGATGTTCAAGCTGGTTTTAGAAAAGGCAGAGGAACCAGAGATCAAATTGCCAACATCCACTGGATCATCAAAAAAGCAAAAGAGTTCCAGAAAAACATCTATTTCTGCTTTATTGACTATGCCAAAGCCTTTGACTGTGTGGATCACAATCAACGGTGGAAAATTCTGAAAGAGATGGGAATACCAGACCACCTAACCTGCCTCTTGAGAAATCTGTATGCAGGTCAGGAAGCAACACTTAGAACTGGACATGGAACAACAGACTGGTTCCAAATAGGAAAAGGAGTACGTCAAGGCTGTATATTGTCACCCTGCTTATTTAACTTATATGCAGAGTATATCATGAGAAACGCTGGGCTGGAAGAAACACAAGCTGGAATCAAGATTGCCGGCAGAAATATCAATAACCTCAGATATGCAGATGACACCACCCTTATGGTAGAAAGTGAAGAGGAGCTAAAAAGCCTCTTGATGAAAGTGAAAGAGGAGAGTGAAAAAGTTGGCTTAAAGCTCAACATTCAGAAAACGAAGATCATGGCATCTGGTCCCATCACTTCATGGGAAATAGATGGGGAAACAGTAGAAACAGTGTCAGACTTTATTTTTGGGGGCTCCAAAATCACTGCAGATGGTGACTGCAGCCATGAAATTAAAAGACGCTTACTGCTTGGAAGAAAAGTTATGACCAACCTAGATAGTATGTTCAAAAACAGAGACATTACTTTGCCAACTAAGGTCTGTCTAGTCAAGGCTATGGTTTCTCCAGTGGTCATGTATGGATGTGAGAGTTGGACTGTGAAGAAGGCTGAGTGCCGAAGAATTGACGCTTTTGAACTGTGGTGTTGGAGAAGACTCTTGAGAGTCCCTTGGACTGCAAGGAGATCCAACCAGTCCATTCTGAAGGAGATCAGCCCTGGGATTTCTTTGGAAGGAATGATGCTAAAGCTGAAGCTCCAGTACTTTGGCCACCTCATGCGAAGAGTTGACTCACTGGAATAGACTCTGATGCTGGGAGAGATTGGGGGCAGGAGGAGAAGGGGAACTACAGAGGATGAGATGGCTGGATAGCATCACCGACTCGATGGACGTGAGTCTGAGTGAACTCCGGGAGATGGTAATCGACAGGCAGGCCTGGCTTGCTGCTATTCATGGGGTCACAAAGAGTCGGAGACGACTGAGCGACTGAACTGAACTGAAAGCAAATATGAAGCAAATGTAGCCCAAATGCCTACAACTGGTGAATCTGAGAGAAGGTATACTACAGTTCATTGTACTCTTCTTGCAATTCTTCTGTAAGCTTGAATTATGTCAAACAGTTTGACAGTTACAAAATTAATAATGTAGTAGATATACTTGTCATCTGGATTTATCGCCAAGATACATTACCATTAAGTCAAAAAGATACTTAAGAGTTGCCTGTAGTATATCTTAATGGTTATCTATCTATCTATATAGATATTTGTACATTAATATATACGTTTATATTTATGTTCAGGCTACACAAAGACATTTGGAATACATTAAGACATTAAGAATTCAGGCATCATTTATGACACCTGAATAAGGGATCCTGGCAACTAGAGAGGCTAACTCTTGCAGTTATTTGAACTTTGCAGTCTATTTACAGATGAGTTTCTTGAAGTCACCACAGTGGTGGTTCTGGAGGACTTGAATGCTATCATCCTGTTCCTTTTATAGATGAATTTCTCCCAAGACCTTGTTTCTCCTAATCAATGTAGTCTGGTGAAAAATTTCACTTTATATTTGATACTGGAAGATAAAAACAAACTTCATATTCACATATTGATCCTGTATCCAGGAAGCTTTCTAAAGTTTAGTATAATTTTTATTAATATATAGGTTATTTGGATTTCTTTCAATTCTTATGCATTTTATTTATCTTTCAAACTAGCTAGCACCTCATAAAATGCTGAATAAAAGTGAGATAGTAGGTATCCATAGCTCATTACTGAACTGAGGAAAAGTATTAAATAATTCATCATTAAAAATAATACTTACTAAAGGCATAATTTGTTTTTTGAGAGTAGCAATCACAAATGGATTGTGAGTGTGATGAGGTTTTTCTGTATCTTTTGTGGTAATAATGAGATTCTATCTTCTTTATTCTGTTATGGTGGTTAATTATTGATGATGGTCATGCGTTAAACTCACTTTCTATTTCTTGGGCTTCCCTGGTGGCTCAGACAGTAAAGAATCTGCCTGCAATGCAGGAGACCTCGGTTCCATCCCTGGGTTGGGAAGATCCCCTGAAGGAGGACATGACATTTCAGAGAAAGCTATCTTATTTGTGACATAGTATCATCTTCATGAATTGCTGGGTTCTGTCTGCTAATCTTTTGTTCAAGATTTTTGTACCTATGTCCCCTGAGTAAAATCACCTATAGATTAGTATTCTTTACCATGTCACAAATTACCAAAAACTTAGTGGTTTAAAACAGTATCTATTTATTATCTCAGTTTCTGTAGGTCAGAGTCCAGGGATGGCTTAGCTGGGATCACATATTTCATTTTGTTGTCAAGTCTCTTTCAGTTCAGTTCAGTTCAGTCTCTTTAGGATCCTTCAACCTGAAACAGTTCTTATAAATCTCCTTGACTTTCAAGAATTTACACTTTTGAAGATTACTGGCCAGGTATTTTGAAGAATATCCCTCAATCTGGGTTTGTCTGATTTCCCTCATGATCAGATTCACTTCATGCATTTGTAACATATAAATATCACAGAGGTGATAATGTTTTCTTACTGCCTCACATTAGATATTAGGTGCAACACAATTTTGATCTGTCCCAACACTGGCAATGTTAACTCTAAATCACTCAAGGGCCTGCCAGGTTTCTCTATCATAGTTACTTTTCCTTTTTTTTTTTTTTGGCTGCACTGTGTAGCTTGTGGGATCTTAAGTCCCTAACCAAGGATTAAACCTGAACACAGCAGTTTTAAAGTGCAAAATCCTAACCACTGGACCATCAGGGAATTTCTAGTTATTTCTCCTTTATGTAATCAGTGTTTTATAGGGAAGACTTAAAACACTACAGGGGTTGCCAAATGGTGATTTTCTAATGCCATAATTCCAACTACATTCATCAGTTGGTCCTCTACTATAAAGAGAAGCTTTCTCTTTTCCTTATTTATTTTTAAAAAGTTTTCATCTTTGTGGACACATAAATTTCTAGTTTAAAATTCACTGGACTAGAATCTGTTATTATCATCATTTATTTCTGATGTAAAGTCTCAAGATTAGCCAGCAGGAGACCCTTCAAAATGTCTTCTGTACCCACTTGACTCTTTGAGCACCTTCTTACTTTTAACACAGCAAGATCTTCCACTTACCTTGTACTACCTGTGTACCAGTCCTGAAGTCAGCCATTTCTCAGAGAGCCCTGGTTCCTGTTGGAAGAGAATAGTATTTAGAAACCAAGATCTGGGAGCTAGGTGTACTCATGCTACTGCAGTATCACAGGCTCCCATTATCCTCTCTGTTTCCTTATTTGATCAGCTTCCCTGCATGCAACTTATCTCCTGTTGCTGCTACTACCCCCGATCCCCATCCCATTACACTACACACAGACACCATCCTTACTTACTCTGCTTCTCTGATACCCAACGTCGAGTCACTGCTGCCCCACAATATAAAGCCTAACTAGATTGGTCTCAACTATGGCTTTTTTTTAGATCAAAGTGTGAATGAATAATAGAAGAGAAGAAAGTAAGCAGACTTTCCCTGTTATTTTCTGCTTCTCATTTTGATGGATTACTTTTTGTGTGTGTCTCTTTTCTCAGATTGCTTTAAGTTCACTAAACTGCTACAGAAACATAAGTAACATAGCTTTTTAACCGGAGAATGAGTGTTCAAGTGTGGGGGTGGGATAAGGCTGTCGGCAACTATAGGAATGCTTGGTGGATTTTCCAAGAACAGTCTATAGAATAGTGTGGGAGTAGAATTGTGACACACTTGGATAGACTGCAGGTGTTCTGACAGAGGCCAGTAATGCCCACTCACACTGTGTCATGCGAGGAGTCCAAAAACCCCAGGTCTCTCTTGCTAATTGTGCCCTCTATGTCCTTGCAAATGTCTGTGCCCACCTTGGACTGAGGACATTCAAAGCAGATGTCCACACACATTCTCACACTACAGCCAGTTTAGACCCCTGTGCGCAGCATCCATCCTCACTGTAGTCCAGGACAGGGAGGCCTCAGCCAGAACTTGGACACAGTGAGTGCACACAGCTGGCCCTTACAAGTGTGTGCATACACTCTGCCAAGTCCTTAGTGGTCTGGGGAGTCTCCCTTCCCAGACTTACAGCTACTGTTACATCAAGACATGAACCAAGCAAAGAAGAGTGAAAGGATAGATTACCCATTTTTAAACTTCCTCTTTTCTCCTCTCCCATTTTTCCTTTTTTTCTAACTTTCTGGAAGGTGTACATTATTTTTTTGTTCTATGTTTCCTTTAAATATTTCAACAAATATACAAGTAGCCCTTATTACCTTAATATATTTGGATCCAAAGTTTGAATACCAAGGGATACTGTATTATCCCAAACTATTTAGTTTTGAACCTGTGGATGGCTTGTAATGAGTCTGTGTGAAAACTTAGTTTATCTAGTGTCTGAGATAATATAGTGAAAGTCAGGATAGCAAGGGCTACTCATACTTAAAATTATTTTTCAATGTCAAAAATTAAAATATATAACTTTACCCCAAAAGGTGAGATAAATATGCTTTACTACACCTTCCCCTGAATACTCTTTACATATTAAAAAAATTTTATTCTAATTTACTTAAAAAGATTAGGTCACACATAAACACTTCTCAGCAAGTATTTAAACCTGTATACTTCATAACCTTTTGCTCACTTCTGTATCTTTTATTTCATGTCTTCCTATTTCAATCATATATTTCATTTTTTAAATGAAGTGTAGTTGACATATTAATTTCAGGCATAGAACACAGTGATTTGTTTTTGGCCACACTGAGCAGCTTGTGGGATCTTAAGTTTCCTGCCCAGGGACTGAACCAGGGACACGGCAGTGAAGTTGCCAACTCCTAACCACTGAACAGCCAGGGAATTCTGTGACATAGTATTTTATAGATTATACTCATATAAAGTTATTATAAAGTATTGGCTATGTTACCTGTGCTATTACATCCTTGTATCTTATTTTACATCTAATAATAGTTTGTACCTCTTAATTCCCTTAACCAGTCTTGTCCTTTCCTCCATCCCTCTCTCCTCTGGTAACCAATGGCTAGTTTGTTCTCTGTATCTGTGAGTCTGTTTTATTTTTTAGTCCACATGTAAGTGAAAACATGCCATATTTGTCTTTCTCTGACCAGTTTCACTAAGAACAATACTTTCCAGGTCTATCCATGTTGTTCCAAATGGCAAAATTTCATCCTTTTTATGGTTGAGTAATATTCCATTCTATCATGTCATTTCCAAATAGTTACCATTTTATTTCTTCCCTTCCAATTTGAATGCCTTTTCCTTGTTTGATTGCAATGGCAAGGACTTCCAATATCATGTTGAATAGAAATGCTGAGAGTAGGCATCCTTCTCTTGTTCTTGATCTTAGAGAATGTTAACTATAAGTTTATTATAAATGGCTTTTAATATGTTGAAGTATGTTTCCTCTATGTCAGCTTTCTTAAGAGTTTTAAATTATGAACAGATGTTGAATTTTGTCAAATTCTTTTCCTGCATCTATTGAGATGATCATGTGATTTTTAGTCTCGGTATTATTAATGTGGTATACCATAATGACTGACTTATGGATGTTGAACCATTCTTATATCCCTGGAATAAATCTCACTTAATCATGATTGATGTATGATCCTTTTTATGTATTGTTGAATTTCATTCACTATTATTTTGTTGAGGATTTTTGCATTTCTGTTTATTAGGGATATTGGCCTGTAATTTTCTTTAAAGTGTCTTTTGTTTTGGTACAGGGTAATGCTGGCCTCATAGGAGAAGTCTGAAGTGTTCTCTGCTCTGCAGTTTTTTTGATAGTTTTGAGGGAAGGTATTAACTATCCTGTAAATGTTTGGTAGAATTCCTCTGGGAAGCTCTCTAGTCCTGGACTTTTGTTAGTTTTTTGGTTACTGATTCAATTTTAATACTAGAAATTGGTCTGTTCAAATTTTTTATATCCTTCTTGGTTTAGTCTTGGAAAATTGTATATTTTGAAAAACTTATTCACTTTTTCCAGAGTGTCCAATTTGTTGGTATATAGCTATTAGTAGTATTCTCTTATGATTGTTTATATATCTGTGATATTGGTTGCATTAATAACTTTTTTCATTTCTAATTTTATTTGGGCCCTCTCTCATTTTTCTTAATGAGTCTGGCTAAAGGTTTATTGATTTTGCTTATCCTCTCAAAAATTTAGCTCTTGGTTTTGTTTTTTTTTGGCTGTTTTATGTATTTCCACTCTGATATTTATTATTTCCTTCTTTCTGTTGACTTTGGGCTTTGCTTGTTCTAAATCAGGTCACTTCTTTTTTTCTTTTTTGTATGTGAAGACATTTTATTATGATTTTACTATATATTAGTGATATACCAAATCGTGTGCTTCCTCGGTGTCTCAGGGGTAAAGAATCTGCCTGCAATGCAGGAAACCTGGGTTTGATCCCTGGGTTGGGAAGATTCCCCAGAGGAGGGTAGGGCAACCCACTTCCGCATTCTTGCCTGGAGAATCCCATGGACAGAGGAGCCTGGTTGGCTACAGTAGAGGGTTACAAAGAGTTGGACACAACTGAAGCAACTGAGCACACACACACATGTGCATACCCAATTCTATTTTCTCAAACGGCAAATGAGATTAAGGATAACATTTCCCTTTGGATCCTGAAAACCTCATTATCACCTGTCTTTTGGAGGATTAGGTTTCCTACGTCTATGATTCTGTCCATGAGGATACCTATGGTGCTAAGTTGTTCTATCATGGGTCCTTGCTCAGTGTTCCCTTTTTTCTTCTAATTTGGTTTTCAGCACTAGATCATGTGTTTCTTCATTATTATGTACAGGATCTGGCTGAGGCATAGGTTGTGTGTGTTCATATGGGATGTCCATGGAAGGGTGTATTATCCTCCCATCACATGTCACAAAATTGTCTACTTTGCAATTATAGTCATCTGGAAGAGAAGATCATGTAGATTTATGACAAACACAATATAAGGTTCCATTTTGAATGTGAAAATATGTTTCCAGCTAGTTCTGTTTGACATTGCCCATTTTACTGCTGCCATTGCCATGGAATCAAGATGCTCGTCAGCATGAAATGATTTGAAGAGAAACTGTTTTTAAAATCTGCTTCTTGACTACTGCTCACCGCAAGCCCATCTTGCCTCTGAGATTTTTCTTATGTCTTGAGTTAAGCCTGTATCAATATAACCTTCCTTCCTAGAACAGCTTTTGCTGCTTCCTATAGATTTTGGGAAGTGGTGTTTTTATTTTCATTTGTCTCAAGGTATTTGTTTTCCCTTCAATTTCTTCATCAACCCATTGGCTTCTTTCTTTTTTTGGGACAAGTTGTTTAGTCTCTGTATGCTTTTCCATTTTTCCTTCTCTTGATTTCTAGTATTATACTGTTGTAACTGGAAAAGAATCTTGATATAGTTTCAGTCTTCTTAAATTTACTGCTAATTGTTTTATGGCCTAACATGTAATCTACTCTGGAGAAGGTTCCACATGTACTTGAAAATAAGGTGTATTCTGCTATTTTGGGGTGGAATACCTTGTGCTGGAGTCAAGATTGCCGGGAGAAATATCAATAACCTCAGATATGCAGATGACACCACCCTTATGGCAGAAAGTGAAGAAGTACTAAAAAGCCTCTTGATGAAAGTGAAAGAGGAGAGTAAAAAAGTTGGCTTAAAGCTCAACATTCAGTAAACTAAGATCATGGCATCTGGTCCCATCACTTCATGGGAAATAGATGGGGAAACAGTGGAAACAGTGTCAGACTTTATTTTCTTGGGCTCCAAAATCACTGCAGATGGTGACTGCAGCCATGAAATTAAAAGATGCTTACTCCTTGGAAGGAAAGTTATGACCAACCTAGACAACATATTCAAAAGCAGAGACATTACTCTGCCAACTAAGGTCCGTCTAGTCAAGGCTATGGTTTTTCCAGTAGTCATGCATGGATGTGAGAGTTGGACTGTGAAGAAAGCTGAGTGCCGAAGAATTGATGGTTTTGAACTGTGGTGTTGGAGAAGACTCTTGAGAGTCCCTGGGACTGCAAGGAGATCCAACCAGTCCAATCTAAAGGAGATCAGTCCTGGGTGTTCACTGGAAGGACTGAAGCTGAAGCTCCAATACTTTGGCTACCTCATGCGAAGAGTTGACTCATTGGAAAAGACTTTATGCTGGGAGGGGTTGGGGGCAGGAGGAGAATGGGATGACAGAGGATGAGATGGCTGGATGGCATCACCAACTCGATGGACATGGGTTTGGGTAGGCTCTGGGAGTTGGTGATGGACAGGGAGGCCTGGCATGCTGTGATTAATGGGGTCACAAAGAGTCGGACACGACTGAGTGACTGAACTGAACCTTGTACATGTCTGTTAAGTTCTTCTAACATGTCATTTAAGGCCAATCTTTCCTTATTGATTTTTTGACTGAATGATCTATCCATTGATATAAATCAGGAGATAAAGTCCCCTACTGTTACTGTATTACTGTCAATTTCTTTCTTGCTATCTCTTAATATTTGCTTTACATACCTAGATGCTACTATATTAAGTGCTGACAGATGCACATTTACAAATTAATAGCCTCTTCTTGTATTGACCCCTTTATCTTTTATTATAGAAAACAGACTTTGTTTCAAAGTCTACTTTGTCTAATTTGAGTACTGCTACCGTAGCTTTTTTTCTTCCCATTTGCATGGAACATTCTTTCCATATCTTCATTTTCAGTCTGTTTTTAGCTCTGAAGTGAGTTTTTTGAAGGCAGCATACACATGGGTCTTGTTTAGCATTTTAAAAATCCTATCAGCCACTGTGTCTTTTGGAGTATTTAGTCCATTTAGAGTGATTATTGATAGATAAGTATTTATTGCCATTTTGTTACTTTTTTGGTTATTTTTGTAGTTTTTTTTTGTTAGTCTCTTCTTTGTGGTTTAATGATTTTTATTATTATGTTTGGCTTCCTCTTTTTAATTTTCACATATGTATTTCAGATTTTTGATCTGTGCCTATCGTGAATTTCACATATATTGATCTACACCTACTTTTTTTAAACTAAGTCATTTCAGTTCAAAACATTTTAAAATTCACTCCCCGTCACATTTTATATTTTTGATGTCATATTTTACATCCTTATGTCTATCCATTTACTGTTTTTTTGCTGTGCTGTGCTTTGTTGTTTCCAACTCCTTGTAACTCCATGGACTATAGCCTTGCCAGGCTCCTCTGTCCAGGGGATTCCCCAGGCAAGAATACTGGAGTGGGTTGCCATGCCCTCCTCCAGGGGATCTTCCCAACCCAAGAATCAAACTCTGGTCTCCCGCATTGCAGGTAGATTCTTTTACCGTCTGAACCACCAGAGAAGACCACTTTATTGTAGTTTATTGTAGTTACAGTTGATTTTAGTTTTGTTTTAATCTTCATATCAGCTTATTTCATTGGCAGATCCATTGCCTTTATTGTTATTTGCACTTGCCACTGAGATTTTTCCTTTCATGTATTGTATTTCTTATTATAGCCTTTTCTTAAGATAATAATACCCTGTTAACATTTTTGTAAGGCCAGTTTAGTGATGATGAACTCATTGTTTTTGACTGTCAGGGATATTCTCTCCAAATCTGAATGATAATCTTGCTGGGTAGAGTATCCTAGATTGTAGATTATTTCCTTTCACCACTTTAAACATATCATGCTACTCTCTTCTGGTCTGCAATGTTTCTGCTGAAGTATCAGTTGATAAACTTACTGGGGATACCTCAGATGTGGTTCTTTTTCTCTTGCTGCCTTTAACATTCTCTTTAATTCCTACCATCCTTACTTATGCTATTTCTTGATGTCTCTTTGGGTTCATCTTGTTTGGGACAGTCTGTGTTTACTGGACCTGGGTATTCTGGGTTTGGGAAGTGTTCAGTCATAATTTCATTAAATACATTTTCTAGCCCTTCCTCTCTCATTTCTCCTTCTGAGATCCCTATAATGTGAACGTTAGTACACTTGATGTTGTCCCAGAAGTCCCTTTAATTATCATTATATTTTTGTTTTTCTGTTCTGATTGGGTGATTCCCACCATACTATATAATTTCCAGGTCACTTGTGCATTTTTCTGTATCACCTAATCTGCTATTAATGACTTCCAGTGTATAATTTTCATTTCAGCTATTTATTCTTCAGTTCTGATTGGTTAATTCTTTTATGTTCTAAGTCTTTGTTGAAGCTCTGAGTTCCTCCATTCTTGAGTTCACTTCAGTTCAGTCACTCAGTCGTGTCTCTTTGCAACCCCATGGACTGCAGCATACCAGGCTTCCCTGTTTATCACCAACCCTGGAGCCTACTCAGACTCACATCCATCGCGTTGGTGATGCCATCCAACCATCTCATCCTCTGTTCAATAAGCATTTTAATGACCATGTCTTTATACTCTTTATCAGGTAAACTACTTACCTTCATTTCATTAGTTTTTTTTCCCCATGAGATTTTATTTTGCTCTTTTGTTTGGAACATATTGCTTTGAATTCTGTCTCTGAAATCAAATTTTACCTATCCCAGTCTTCCTGGTGTATTGTTGTGTGGGAGTAGCCCTATGCAGTGTGTGTGCCTAGTTGCTTTAGTTGGAGAGCTACACATGAAATGAATGGGTACCACAGCTCAGTTGCAAGCAATGGCTTCTCCCTAGTTCAGTGGTGGTTGCTGCCATTATGCGGGCAAGTCCATGACCCAAGAAGCCCTGAGGGAGCTGGGCTTCTCCTAGGAGCAATGGAAATCTGCCAGGGCAGCGGGGTGGGGGTCGGGGGGGGGGGGGGTGGGCGGGCGGAGCGGAGGTATGGCCAGGGCTTGAGGGGAAATGTGGAATACATCAAAATTTGTGTCATCCTTGGGCAGGAGCCATGCCCTATATCATTCCAACATTAGAATATGCACTACTGCAGCAAGAATTAGACCTTATTTTTCTGATTTTATCCTTAATATTTTCCAAGAAAACTGTACATTTTCTGAGAATACCATTACATAGCTTGGTTCAAACTCTTCCTTTTGTCTTCATATTGCTTTGTGTCTCCCAAATACTATAGGACAGGTGAAAAAATTCTTCTGTTAATCTGATGTTTTTTTCCTTTGTATACTTATTTTTGCTTCTTACTTGCAGAGTAACCAAAATGCAATTATTCAGTTTTCTCACTTATTTTCTCTCTTCTAATCTGGAATGCTTTATAAATAGTCACTATCAGATGGTGACTGCAGCCATGAAATTAAAAGATGATTACTCCTTGGAAGAAAGTTATGACCAACCTAGATAGCATTTTCAAAAGCAGAGACATTACTTTGCTAACAAAGGTCCATCTAGTCAAGGCTATGGTTTTTCCAGTGGTCATGTATGGATGTGAGAGTTGGACTGTGAAGAAAGCTAAGTGCCAAAGAATTGATGCTTTTGAACTGTGGTGTTCGAGAAGATTTTTGAGAGTCCCTTGGACTGCAAGGAGATCCAACCAGTCCATTCTGAAGGAGATCAGCCATGGGATTTCTTTGGAAGGAATGATGCTGAAGCTGAAACTCCAGTACTTTGGCCACCTCATGTGACGAGTTGACTCATTAGAAAAGACCCTGATGCTGGGAGGGACTGGGGGCAGGAGGAGAAGGGGATGACAGAGGATGAGATGGTTGGATGGCATCACCGACTCGATGGGCATGAGTTTGAGTGAACTCCGGGAGTTGCTGATGGACAGGGAGGCCTGGTGTGCTGCGATTCATGGGGTTGCAAAGAGTCAGACACGACTGAGCAACTGAACTGAACTGACTGAACTGACATCTCATTCACTAATCTAGAAGATATTTATTGTAAATCTACTTTGTGCCAGTCACTGTGCTGGGTATTTGATAGTGAATAAAATACACATTTCACTTTCATATATATAGTTCACCATCTATTAACTACTTATATTTATTCTATGTGGCTCCAACTCTTCCCACACAACAGTTATTCTGACTTTTGTATCCCTGTACTAGTATATGACCAAGCACTTTTATGGTTACTCTACTTGAATTTTCTTGATGTTTTAGTTTTACACTTGTATTCTGACAACTTTTTTTTTTCCTACTCTCACTCTTAAAAAGTAACATAAAATGCTTCAAATGTTAAGAGATGAATATGGAAAAAATTTATACACTTTGAGCACATTATACACATACACATATATTTTTTGAGCATGTGCTGTTATTTTGACTAGACTAACAAAAGAATCTGCAAGACAATAAGTTCCTTTATAAAGAAAAAAATCACTCTCAGACTGTTCTTGATTCTCCATCATACCCTCTTCTCTTTCTTGGAACTTCTAAGAAAAAAGGTAGCATGAACAAACCTATTATTTGAGTACTTTTGTTTGCTGAGTATATGGCTTTCCTGGGTGGCTCAGGTAAAGAATTTGCCTGCCAATGCAGGAGATGCAGGTTCAGTCCCTGCGTTGGGAAGATCCCCTGAAGAAAGAAATAGCAACCCACTCCAGTATTCTTGCCTGGAGAACCCCAGGGGGTGGTTTGCTACAGTCCTTGGGGTTGGAGAACCCCAGGGCCTGGTTTGCTACAGTCCCTGGGGTTGGAGAACCCCAGGGCCTGGTTTGCTACAGTCCCTGGGGTTGGAGAATCAGACATGACTTACTGACTGACCAGCAGCAGCAGTAAACTCACTGAATCTTTACAGTATGGGACAAACACTATCACAGAGGCTTGCTCAATCAGTTGGTTAATCATGAAGTAAGTGACAGAACAAGAATCCAAGTCTATCCAGCTTCATTTTGCATGCATACACAGTAGCTCCAGAATTGAAAGGGATGTTATGTTGTAGGATATATCATACTTCCTTTTTATAGGCAGAGAATATTCTACTTTTAGATATATCATATTTTATTAATCCATTCATCTAATGGACATGTGTGTTGTTCCACTTTTTGACTATTATCAGTAATTGCTATGAACATCCGTGTACAAGGCTTTGTGTAGATATTTCCACTTCTGTTGAGTATAAACATACACCAAAGATGAAAACTGCCTTTTCCTATGAGCTGTATTTTTATTGTTGTATTGCAAGTTCTTTATACAAATCCTTTACCAGATACATTACTTGCCAAAATTTTCTCCCACCATAACAGTTGTCTCTTGTTCACTGCAGACTGTGTATTTCAAAGCAAAAATTTTATACATTTTGATGAATCTCAATTTGTCCGTTTTTCTTTCATTGCCTTTGCTATTGGTTGTCATATCTAAGAAACTATCATCTAATACAAAGTCACAAAAATTTACCTCTACATTTTCGTCTAAGAGTTTCAAGATTTAGGCTCTGAAGTTTAGGTTTGCAATCCATTTTAAGTTTATTTTTGTATACGATGTGAGGTATGGGTTCAACTTCACTCTTTTGCATGTGGGTATCTAGTTGTTCCAAAACAATTTCATGAAAAGTCTATTCTTCCCTCATCAAACTGCTCTGGCACCTTTGTTGAAAATCAATTTACCACAAATTTCTGGACTCTCAATTCTATTTTATTAATCTATATACCACAATACATTGTCTTCATTTGTCTAGTTTTGTATGGGAAGGAACATTTTATTAGCCTTTTTAGACAGCCATAGATATTCACTGGAGTAGAAAATGGCAAACCACTCCAGTATTCTTGCCTGGAAAATTCCATGGACAGAGAGGCCTAGTGGGCTACAGTCCATGGGGTTGCAAAGAGTCAGCCATGACTGAACACCTGGATATTCGTATTTGAAACAGTACTGAAATGGACAAACAGTGGTTTCCTAAAGGTAAGCTGCAGTGTAGAATCTGGAATTCTGTAAACTTCTACCTTGCTAGAGTTTTACTGCCTTTTCCACTCATGGACCATTTTGTAATCCATGCAGAGAGCATCTGGAGAATATTGATTGTTTCGCAGATTATCCAAATGTTGACAATTTCTTTATACACTATAAAAAATAAATTGTTAACTCAGCACTGAGTTTATTGGAAAAGTATCAGGATGTTGTCATGCTACCATGTTAAAGGGCAAGTTTTCAAAAATTTCAACTTTCTCTTGAAAGCTCAAATTTTAGTAAGTACTGTTAGCTTTCTACTAAACACTCCCAGTGTGAAGAACCCTGGTTTGTCTGTTATTCGTCCAAGCAGACATGTTCAATGAAAAAAGTGACTAGTCCAGTTTGTAACTCACACAATTGCATAATTGCCTTTCCCTAAAAGAATCATCACATTTCCTTGTGAAGCACAGTACTTTATGCCTATTTTTCATTTTGCCCCACAGAATATTAAAGGCATGTTTTAAGGTCAAAATTAATTAAAAATTAACTTATTCCTTCATCAGTGACATTTGAAATGAAATGGATTAAAAAAAAAAACTGGCATGATGGTGAAGACTGTAACAAACAACCAGTTCAGTTTGGTGCTACTTCCTTGATTCATGCTAAGGTAGCAGCATTTTTACCCATCAATGATTTTGTAACAACAATAAAACTTTGAACACACTGAAAAAGACAAATAATAACTTACAGTTATGAGAAGTTTTGACCTTGTAGGCCAAAGAAAGTATCACGGGGAATGTGGTCCACATGGGGGCTGTGGTCCACACTGAGAATCACTGACCTATTGAAGATATCTAGGCAATGACCACCCAAAAGACAGTAAGACCTGTGTTTCCTAGTGGAAGTACACAATGCCACCAGTGAAGCATTTTTGTCAGAGAATCAATCTTGAATGTGATCAAGTCTCTATACATAACAACTAGTTTATGGACTAAACAAGAAACATAAAATGACAACTACGGAAATAATCAACAAAACCTTTTACGTGGCAAACTTTCTAGAACAAAAGAGCTGGTTCTTCAAAAAATAAACTGGAAAAAAAAGAACGTGGAAGCAGAAACCTATTTATTAAAAGAGGATTTAAAGACAAATCAAGCAACTGTAATATATGAAGCTTATCTGAGTCCTGATTCAAGAAAATTATTTTTAAAAATTTGTTTTGAGAATGATTACATTCTCCGATATTAAGTAATTTAAATTTTTAGATGTGAAGATACTATAGTTCTGGTATTTTAGAAACATATACTAAAACATTCAAAGTGAAAGTTAAGTTCCATAATTGAGGACTTCATAAAATTCCAGGACTTCAGAAATTCCAAGTAAAAAACAGGCAAGTGCTAACTGTAGGTTAGGACAGTGCACTAAAGAAAGTACCCTACTAATAAGGTGCTGTTTATTTGGTATATGTATTGTAACTTTTCTGAAGAATAACCATACCCTCTCCCAGCCCCTCTCATATCCACTAAAGTAGAATCAAGAACCCCAAGAAGAAATTCTGCTTTGAGCAATTCCAATAAACCTAGAAGGAAAACATATTCTAGAGAGAATCAGAACCTTACCTGGGATTTTTTTCTAAGAAAAAGCTCACAGATCATCTAATGTTGAAAATATTCTGTGGTACTTCTTCAACACGTACTTATTTAGTACCTATATTTTGTTTGCTACAAGCTCCAGCAAGGCTCTAAGGGAAATACAAAAATAAGACATCTCTTAGTCGGTAACACAGACAATCTAATTTTGAGAGAGACACACAGTGGTTGTATAGTTTTACTCTAATACGTAATTACTGAGTTATTTATTTTACTACGTGGTAATTGTGACAGATCTGAATATCTGGGTTCCTCAAAGACAGATGCTTTGTGTGAAAACTACCTAGGAAACAATGAGAACAGATATGATAAATGAGGATCACAAAAACCCCTGCTCATAGATACATCTCCTTCCTGCAAATAAATGTGATATATCCTATAAGTGATAACAGCTATTTATTGGGTGCTCTTGCCTTGACTGTCTGCTTAAATACATAAGATTTTATCATTTTGATCTATCTTCCTAGAGAAATTTTGATATTGTAGAAAAACATTTAAAAACTCATCATTTTATGGGATGTCTATCACAAAGCAAGCAGTATACAAGGTAGGGAGGGGGTGTTAAAGGAGTGAAAAATTTTAGGGGTCTCTTTTTTCCTTTACGAACTGTACAGTCTAATGGGGGTAAAAAGACAGATGGTGACTATGAAAACAACATAGTTCAACTTAAACGTGGAAAAGGAGGGTAATTTTATATTTTTGTTTACATTTAAAATTGTTTCTATATGTCCCAATACAATCAATATGCATTACTTTAAAAATAATAGTAGCTCGCATATACCACCACACTGACGAAGGCATATTATTAGAGAACACTTGCAGAAGATGTTTTATGAAGTAACTTGGTAAAGAGGTGGAGTTCTGTTTTGAGAAGGATGAGACTGAGAAGTATCAAAGAGATAAAAGCAAATGACACTTTTAGACCATGGAGTAACAATGATGAACTTGAGTAATCTAAAAACAACACTTCTTTGGAATGAGAAATGCAGTTTTCAGGTAAACTGTTACTTTCTAGAATTAGTCAAAAAAGTTAATGAATAGATTTGTTTCCAAAAAGTGACTAGGAATTGGTACAGAAATCATCAGTAGTCATTATACTTGAAAGTCAATATACCATGGGGCTGAAGAATGTAGATAAAAGCCTGTTTGGGTTCAAATCCTAGTGCTGCTCCTAAGTATAAGAATCTGAGATAACAAGTGCTTGTTATCCTGTTACCAGCATAACAGGATGACAATAACACCTATTTCATAAGATTGTTTTAAGGATTAAATGGGTTAATACATGTAAAGTATTTAGTGTAATATCAGATACATATAAAGTACTAAATATATGTTCTCTTACTGTTATTATTATGAGGATATAATCAACAAAAAAATAAACATAAATAGAGAACCCATATCCCTGTTTTCTGACATAACAAGAAACAGATCCAAAAATAAAGACACAGAAAGAAATCAAGATCATTTTAAACACTGTACAGGAGATCAGAAAGTACAGGTGTACAAGATGGTTCATTAAAAAAAAACTGATATTGTGAAAAAATTAACACTGAAAATAACTACTTTTCAGAATGATTAAACTCAGTAAAACATCTGTAAACAAGAATAAATTTATTTAATTTCTTTTAAAGATTTAATGATATACAAAATGTATATAGTATATTTTTAATACATTTTCTTTCTCCCCCCCTCATCAATATTAAACACTATTTGAACAGCTTATCTCTTTTTGCCTTGTCTGTATCTATGAGATACACTACTGAATACAAATAAGATTTACACTGCTCCCTCCCAAATAAAAATTAAAATTAGTACCTAGGGGTAAAAAAAAGAAAGAAAAAAAAAATCAAAGCACAGAACTTTAGACAGCTGAAAAGCTTTTCTTATTGTTGAGCATTCAACAATATCTGGGGCTGTTAAATTACATTTTATTGGCATAAAGTTGCATTGCAATCTCCCAACATCACACAATGATAATCCAATTCAATATCTTAAGTACCACAAACATTATTCATGTTCAAATGTTCCTACACAATTTTAAATATATGCAAGAATTCATGTTTACATTCTGATTTGATATACTGGTCAATAAAATCTTTTGAAAAGTATGTAACTTCCAAGTTGTCACTATATATATGATAGGAAAAAAGCACTTTAACTTTTCTCACATGGGAACTTCTCTTAAACAGTGAGTTAAGTTTTTCCTTTGAGATATTTAGGTTATAGCAATCTAACATGGCTTTCTTCTATTTAACAATGTCTTGAGAAAACAATGTTTTTTTAAAAAATTATACTTTTGCACAATTTGGGCTCTATTTAACAAAAAACTGGCTCTATCTTTTAAATAGGAGCCTAACCCTGATTCATAAAGTCCCTCTTAGAAAACGGTTTTCAGCCTGGGCTTCCTACATCCCTGTAGAGCTAGAATTATATAACAAGCCTCCTTTCCCATGGCCAACAAGCATCTAGTTGGGCACTAGTGACATCACTGAACACACTAAAACACATTGAGGAAGACATCTGACTGCCATTGAACCAAAAGACTGGGTGACTTCATTTCACTAGCTGAATGGCAGTAAACCAGCTGCCAATAAAATCTGCAGACACCTAACTTTGGTTAATGGTATTGCACCACACAAAGAGGGTTATTACCCTCATCAGAACAAAGTCAAATGAAATTCTCTGTTAAAAAGAGCCCTTTAAAAAGTCATAAATACTAATTTTTCTTTACCTTTAAAATTTAACAGCTGCCAGCTGTATCATATAGGGAGTTCTTGACTGACTAGTTTAATTGGGCCAAAAGAATATTGACCTTTTAACTGTGCTAGATTCAGCACACACTCTTCTGTATTATCAAACAATTTCCTCCTAACAGAAAAGTGACACAGTAACATTTTTGTGAGGTGTAATCAAAACCAATGATTCAGTAATATTATAACATCAGACGAATAGAATTAGTTGATTCTGATTCTTTGGTGGAATTTCCAGGCTGAAGAGTCAAATCAGAAGGCTCATCCTGAGGAAATATTATTTTATCAGGTGTATAGTCATTCCTCTTCAGATCTATATTCACAACCCCAACAAAAAAAGAAAAAAAGAGTCAGTATTGCTTAGAAAAAGAAAATTAAGAACATTTCCTAAATCAATTTCCCTCTAAACATGCCAGATCTATTTTTTACAATCTTGTTATAAATTCAAGTCCCAAAATTTATATGCATAAAAATGAAATCGTTCAACAAATAATTATGTTCTGACTATGAGTTAATAACTCATGTAAGTATAGAAATGTTAGCACTGAACAAGGCAGATAACATCCCTGTTCTAATGGAACTTATGTTCTTAAGGAAAACAAACAGAAAAATAACAGAATTATAAGCAGTAACAAGTGCCTTGAAGAAAACAGTGTGAAGAGGATCAAGTGGGAGATGGTATATGGTGATTCTTTTAGACAGGGCTGGGCAGAAGAGCTGCAGGAGATAACATGTGAGTAAAGACTTGAATATTGAGAAATACTGAGAATACTCGTTGGAAGGACTGAAGCTGAAGCTCCAATACTTCGGCCAACTGATATAAACAGCCAACTCACTGGAAAAAGACCCTGATTCTGGGAAAGATTGAAGGCAGAAGGAGAAGTGGGCAACAGAGGATGAGATGGTTGGATGGCATCACCAATGCAATGGACATGAACTTGGGCAAATCCTGGGAGACAGTGAGGGACAGGGAAGCCTAGAGTGCTGCAGTACATGCGGTTGCAGAGTCAGACAACTTGGCAATTGAACAATAACATCAATTGAGAAATGACCTATCAAAGTCCCAGGAAGAAGAGTACTCTATGCAGAGAGAAAGTTGATTACAGACTATAGAAAGGAAATAGACTTGGTGTGTTCCAAGAATGACAAGCAGCAGCATGGCTTGCAAGTAGGGAAACACTAGGAAAAAATGAGGTCACACAACAGTTAATTACCAAAAGTTGTCAAACTACAGCCTGTGGCCCAAATCTGGTCTGCCCTGTTTTTGTAAATAGTTTTATTGGAATGCAGCCATACAAATTTGTTTATAGATTGTCTATCAATAACCTCAGATATGCAGATGACACCACCCTTATGGCAGAAAGTGAAGAGGAACTAAAGAGCCTCTTGATGAAAGTGAAAGAGGAGAGTGAAAGAGTTGGCTTAAAGCTCAACATTCAGAAAACGAAGATCATGGCATCTGGTCCCATCACTTCATGGGAAATAGATGGGGAAACAGTGGAAACCGTGTCAGACTTTATTTTTGGGGGCTCCAAAATCACTGCAGATGGTGACTGCAGCCATGAAATTAAAAGACGCTTACTCCTTGGAAGAAAAGTTAGGACCAACCTAGATAGCATATTCAAAAGCAGAGACATTACTCTGCCAACTAAGGTCTGTCTAGTCAAGGCTATGGTTTTTCCTATGGTCATGTATGGATGTGAGAGTTGGACTGTGAAGAAGGCTGAGCACCAAAGAATTGATGCTTTTGAACTGTGGTGTTGGAGAAGACTCTTGAGAGTCCCTTGGACTGCAAGGAGATCCAACCAGTCCATTCTGAAGGAGATCAGCCCTGGGATTTCTTTGGAATGAATGATGCTAAGGCTGAAACTCCAATACTTTGGCCACCTCATGCGAAGAGTTGACTCATTGGAAAAGACTCTGATGCTGGGAGGGATTGGGGGCAGGAGGAGAAGGGGACGACAGAGAATGAGATGGCTGGATGGCATCACTGACTTGATGAACATGAATCTGAGTGAACTCCGGGAGTTGGTGATGGACAGGGAGGCCTGGTGTGCTGTGATTCATGGGGTCGCAAAGAGTCGGACACGACTGAGCGACTGAACTGAACTGATGGCCGTTTCTGTACTACAATGGGAGAGCTGGGTAGCTGTGACACAAGTCACATGGCCCACAAAGCCTAAAATACATACTTTGCCCTTTTTTTTTTCCTGGCTGCACCATGCAGCATACGGGATCCTAGTTCCTCAACCAGGGATTGAATCCATACCCCTTGCATTGGAAATGTGGAGTCTTCACCATTGGACCACCAGGGAAGTCCCTATTTCTTTTGCCTTTTACAGAAAAGTCTGCTGACCTCTTATTCAGGGGACACAAGCAAAGGTAAGTACACATTACAGTAAAATCCACTGGAAGGTATTAAGCAGTCTTAAGGGAGGAATGTAACATAATCAAATTTATTTAAAATGACCATTCCAATTGTCATGAAGTCTTCTTAGGGGACAATGGGTAAGAATCTAGGAAACAAAACAGTGGCAATGATGATGAAAAGAAATTGATAAATTCTAGAGAGATTTCAGAATTTGAGCAGACAGAATTTGACAGATTGGTTATGAAAAGTGAGAGAAAAAAGGAACTGGCTAGCTTTTAGGTTTTGAGCCTGAGCAACTTGAGACAGGGAAGTAGAGTTTTGTAGGAAGGGAAATGAAAGTCAAGAATTCTGAAGCGAACATGTTACTTGAATCTGGAGCCTGTTATACAGAGTGAAGTATATCAGAAAGAGAAAAACAAATAGTGGATTCATATGGAATCTAGAAAAATGGCACTGATGAACTTATTTGCAAGGCAGGAACAGAGACACAGACAACAGACTTGTGGACACAGCAGAGGAAGGAGAGGGTGGGATGAACTGAGAAAGTAGCACTGACATATATACACTACCGTGTATAAAACAGAGAGCTAGTGGGAAGCTGCTGTATAACAAGGAGCTCAGCTCAGTGCTCTGTGGCAACCAAGAAGGGTGAGATCGGGGAGAGGTGGGAGGGAGGCTCAAAAGGGAAGGGATATATGTGTACTTTTGGCTAATTCACATTGTTGTATGGTAGAAAACGACACAACATTGTTAAGCAATTATCCTCCAATTTAAAAAAAAAGGTAATTCAAGTAGCAATGAAAGAAAGGGAATACAGAAACAGGAGCTCAGCAAAAGTTAGTCTTTAGTTAAATCTGGTACTAATAACATGGGAACTGCATATATAGCTATGGGATAGGATGAACTTGACATTACAGACACATATGACAATGGTTGCAGAATTGAAAAACTTAAGAGAGTAGTATCAAATTTATATTTTAAACCAGAGTTGTCCATAAACCCTTCTACTTTTATTTCCATATAAAACCAAACTTACGTTCAGTTAGGCAAATATACTCCAATTAAAAAACAAGAGGTAACTAACGCTCAGAATATAAACTGTTAATTTTCATTTCAGCAACAGTCTATGTTCAATGATCCAAATACATACTTACTACAGTATGAACAATTTTTGTAAACTTTAAGACTTTGCATTAGGCCTTAAGGAATGCAAATTAATTTGCAGCTGAACTGTACACAAAGAACAATGGACAGAAACATAATTATAATTCAATTCACAACTGCAGTGTTAACTAATGGTGTAACCATGCGCAAATCATGTAAACTCTTATTTTATATTCTGCAAAACAATGGATTTGGACTAAATTGCTTTTAATGTCCCTATTAAGCTGTGAAATCCTGCTTATAATGATAATTTAATAAACAGATATGCTATTAAAAATTGCATTGTATCAAAAACCAAGTAAAAACTGTATATGGGCTGCCTGTTAAGTTCACCACTGTATGTTCCACTTCTTGCTAAAATAGACAAGAATATTCCATCTTCTCTCTCTTTCACTGATTACAACCTTTTACATGATATATAAAGCAACTACCTGAGATTTCTGAAAAGTGACAGCAGATATATAGGAAGGAAAATCTGAACTTGAAGAATGATCTATATGGTGGTGAATTTCCTGTTTTTGGTTCTTTTTTCATCTATTTTAGGCTTAGACTTGAAGATAGCTCAGTCACAGAAATGTACAGTGAATGTGGACGAAAAAGCTCCAAGAGTTCCCAGGTTGAGGATAAGGAAGGAGGACCTATGGGATGGAAAATGTTGAGGGGAATGCTCTTTTTAATTTTTCTTTTTGCTCTTGCCCTTTACCTAAGACAAACCCTAGTCAAGAAGAGGCATTCCTACAGTGGTGGAAGCAGGGAAAGTACCCACAACTCCAAGAGAAAAACCTCTCTGACCAGAAGAACTGAGAATAGGTACCTTTTGATCCAAAAAGTATTACTGTCAGCACCAGAAATGGACTACATTACAGAAAGTATATGATAGCACAGGGAGGCCAAAATCCTGGCTTTCTAGTCAGCGTACCAAAAAAAGAAAAAAAGAGGCCCTTGGGAATCACAAAGTATGGAAGAAATCATGGAGAAGAGGAAAATGGAGAGACACCCTCAATTTGTGCATGATACTCCCTGAGTGGCACACAGGTAGAAAGACAGCATGGCATAGGCTTTGAGAATTAAACTATGGTGCAGACCTTTGTTCATGTTCCAGACTTGACCCTGTTTGACACATATTAGAGAAACTTGAATGATAATGCAAAAAAGGTTTTAAAAACCAAACTGACATTGGACTCAAAGTCACACAAAAGACAGACTGTGATTTGAATTTAACTGAAATGGTTGCATAATAACATCACAAATCTCAAGAAGATTCAACAATTCAAAATTCTCTAGAGGATTTTTAATAAGATCTCAAATCTCGTAATATTCTAGATGTAAGGCCAGACCCAGGGGCCATGATGGGCAGCCCTTCCTCTTTCCCACAGGCGGGAAAGTCCCTAACGGAAGGATCCTCCCAGATCCCAGGGACCAATGACAGCACACTTGCCAGCTAAAGCCATCCCACCCCAGCCACATAGAAGGACCTATCAGCCCACGACACCTCGACCTAACAACCTATCCGAGTTAGTTCAGTCGCTCAGTCATGTCCGACTCTTTGCAACATGAATCCCAGCAAGCCAGGCCTCCCTGTCCATCATCATCTCCCGGAGTTCACTCAGACTCACATCCATCAAGTCAGTGATGGCATCCAGCCATCTCATCCTCGGTCGTCCCCTTCTCCTCCTGCCCCCAATCCCTCCCAGCATCAGAGTCTTTTCCAATGAGTCAGCTCTTCACATGAGGTGGCCAAAGTACTGGAGCTTCAGCTTTAGCATCATTCCTTCCAAAGAAATCCCAGGGTTGATCTCCTTCAGAATGGACTGGTTGGATCTCCTTGCAGTCCAAGGGACTCTCAAGAGTCTTCTCCAACACCACAGTTCAAAAGCGTCAATTCTTTGGTGTGCAGCCTTCTTCACAGTCCAACTCTCACATCCTTACATGACCACAAGAAAAACCATAGCCTTGACTAGACGGACCTTAGTCAGCTAAGTAATGTCTCTGCTTTTGAACATACTATCTAGGTTGGTCATAACTTTTCTTCCAAGGAGCAAGAGTCTTTTAATTTCATGGCTGCAGTCACCATCTGCAGTGATTTTGGAGCCCCCAAAAATAAAGTCTGACACTGTTTCTACTGTTTCCCCATCTATTTCCCATGAAGTGATGGGACCGGATGCCATGATCTTCGTTTTCTGAATGTTGAGCTTTAAGCCAACTTTTTCACTCTCCTCTTTCACTTTCATCAAGAGCTCTTTAGTTCCTCTTCACTTTCTGCCATAAGGGTGGTGTCATCTGCATATCTGAGGTTATTGATATTTCTGCCGGCAATCTTGATTCCAGCTTGTGTTTCTTCCAGCCCAGCGTTTCTCATGATGTACTCTGCATAGAAGTTAAATAAGCAGGGTGACAATATACAGCCTTGACGTACTCCTTTTCCTATTTGGAACCAGTCTGTTGTTCCATGTCCAGTTCTAACTGTTGCTTCCTGGCCTGCATACAGATTTCTCAAGAGGCAGGTTAGGTGGTCTGGTATTCCCATCTCTTTCAGAATTTTCCACAGTTGATTGTGATCCACACAGTCAAAGGCTTTGGCATAGTCAATAAAGCGGAAATAGATGTTTTTCTGGAACTGTCTTGCTTTTTTGATGATCCAGCGGATGTTGGCAATTTGATCTCTGGTTCCCCTGCCTTTTCTAAAACCAGCTTGAACATGAGGCAGTTCACGGTTCATGTATTGCTGAAGCCTGGCTTGGAGAATTTTGAGCATTACTTTACTAGCATGTGAGATGAGTGCAATTGTGCAGTAGTTTGAGCATCCTTTGGCATTGCCTTTCTTTGGGATTGGAATGAAAACTGACCTTTTCCAGTCCTGTGGCCACTGCTGAGTTTTCCAAATTTGCTGGCATATTGAGTGCAGCACTTTCACAGCAACATCTTTCAGGATTTGAAATAGCTCAACTGGAATTCCATCACTCCACTAGCTTTGTTCATAGTGATGCTTTCTAAGGCCCACTTGACTTCACATTCCAAGATGTCTGGCTCTAGATTAGTGATCACATCATCATGATTGTCTGGGTCGTGGAGATTTTTTTGTACAGTTCTTCCGTGTATTCTTGCCACCTCTTCTTAATATCTTCTGCTTCTGTTAGGTCCAGACCATTTCTGTCCTTTATCAAGCCCATCTTTGCATGAAATGTTCCCTTGGTATCTCTGATTTTCTTGAAGAGATCTCTAGTCTTTCCCATTCTGTTGTTTTCCTCTATTTCTTTGCATTGGTCACTGAAGAAGGCTTTCTTATCTCTTCTTGCTATTCTTTGGAACTCTGCATTCAGATGCTTCTATCTTTCCTTTTCTCCTTTGCTTTTCGCCTCTCTTTTCACAGCTATTTGTAAGGCCTCCGCAGACAGCCATTTTGCTTTTTTGCATTTCTTTTCCATGGGGATGGTCTTGATCCCTGTCTCCTGTACAATGTCACGAACCTCATTCCATAGTTCATCAGGCACTCTATCTATCAGATCTAGGCCCTTAAATCTATTTCTCACTTCCACTGTATAATCATAAGGGATTTGATTGAGGTCATACCTGAATGGTCTAGCGGTTTTCCCTACTTTCTTCAATTTGAGTCTGATTTTGGTAATAGGGAGTTCATGATCTGAGCCACAGTCAGCTCGTGGTCTTGTTTTTGTTGACTGTATAGAGCTTCTCCATCTTTGGCTGCAAAGAATATAATCAATCTGATTTCGGTGTTGACCATCTGGTGGTGTCCATGTGTAGAGTCTTCTCTTGTGTTGTTGGAAAAGGGTGTTTACTATGACCTATCCAAACCCCCATCCAATAACTGTACCTTTTTTGGTGATCTAGCCTGACCATCCCTTGCAACAAACGTATATAAACCACCCCCCAGCACGGTCCATGCGCGGACCTCCTTGACCTGCCTCATTTGGGTCCAGGAACCCCGCCCGGTAGCACTCTCCATTAAAGCCTGTTAGAC
This sequence comes from Budorcas taxicolor, assembly GCF_023091745.1. Classification (NCBI taxonomy): domain Eukaryota; kingdom Metazoa; phylum Chordata; class Mammalia; order Artiodactyla; family Bovidae; genus Budorcas; species Budorcas taxicolor. Next base: position 58,107,870 of record NC_068919.1, on the reverse strand, counting down.
ACTCTTTTCACGTCCTGGTCATCTTTTACCTAACACTAGATATCCTGGACATATTCTAAAATTACTAGAGATACAAAAAACAGAAACATTTAATAGATTCTCAAAGAAAAAGACAACCAAGAGATGCCAATCCCAAGATAACCCAGATGGAAGAATTAAAGACTTTAGCTACTGTTATAACCATAGTCCATGATACAGGACAAAAGACTTGAAATGAAAGGAAAACAAGTCTTCAGAAGAGAAAGAGTCAGCACAAAAAGAACCAAAAGGAAATTATAGTTCTGAAAATGTAAGTGAAATAAAAACTTAAGTGCAAAGCTTAACAGCAGAATAAAGAAAGAATGAGGAGTCAGTGAGTGTGTATATTGATCAGTAGAAATTATCTGATCTGAACAAAAGAAAAAAATTAATTTTTAAGTTAGTCCCCAGAGTCACAAGTTCCTGGGTGAGAATTATCAAAAGGTCTTTTTATGAGAGTCCAGGAACAGATGAAAAGGTTGATGAAGAACACATATTTGATGAACTAGTAACTAAAAACTCCCCAAATTTGACACAAGTCATCAATTTGCAAACTTAAGAAGCTTAGTAAAGCTGAAACAAGATAAACTCAGAGAAAGTTACTAGACATAAAATCCAACTGTCAAACTGCTCAAAACCAAAAATAAATACTAAATCTTTAAAGGAGATACATTATAATGATACATCATGTAAAAGGAAGAATAACTCAAATGACTATGGAGTTTTCATCAGAAATTAGAGAGGCCAGAAGACAGCAGAACATTTTTTAAGTGCTGACAGAAAAAGCGTCAACCTCAAATTCCAGATCCAATGAAAATACCCTTCAGGAATGAAAGCAAAATACATTCTTAGGTAAGGGAAACTATGAGCAACCACTTAAAAGAAAAACAACATAAAGATAAAAGAGAATACTAAAATAAAAAGGAGGGGGAACAACAAAACAAACCAGAGACGTCAATCAGAAAACAATAAAACAGCAGATAAAAACCTAACCATATCAATAATTACATTAAACATAAAGGGCCTAAAACAGCAATTAAAAGATAGAAATTGTTAGATTTAAGAAACACAGATTAAACCTAGGAACTAATTACTTTACGCTGTGTATAAGAAAATGACTTTAAAAATAGTTAATATATACAAGTAAAAATAATAGGAAAAGATATCTGATGGAACCACCAATCAAAAGCTATGCTAATATCAGACAAAGTAGACTTTAGAACAAGGGAAATTACCATACCAGTACATAATGACAAAAATTAAACCATTAAATCAAGAAGCCTTAACTTCTTGGTATAAATCTTTGTATATATATAAAAATCTTTATATATACTGTAAATCAGTGTAGCAAAGCTTCAAAATATATGCAGGGAAAACTGAGAAAACTGAAAGCAAAGCAGACAAATTCACAATTAAAGATCTCCTTTCTAAGTAATAAACAGAGTAAGTAGACACAAAATCAGCCAGGATATAAAAAAGCAGTACAACACTATCAAAAAACTTTCTTTCATTAACATTAATCAAATACTTTATCCAACAAGAGAATATTCTCTTGAAATATAACATTCATTCACTACAGACAGTATCTTTATAAGGTTTACAATTTTTCTTTAAATTGAATTCATACAAAGCATGTTTTCTTATCATAATGGAATTAAGCAAGAAATCATTTACCAGGAAAAATTACAAACATTTGAGAACTAAAAAAGACATTTGTAAATAATCTATATGTCAAAGAGGAAATCTCAAGGGAAATAAGCTATATTTAAAAAATTAAAAACAAAAATAATACATATCCCTCTATATTTTTTAACACAAAATTTATGAAATGCAGCTAACACAATGCTTACAGGAAAATCTATAGCACTAGTCTCAATAATCTAAATTTCTACCCTAACTAGAGAAAAAACAAACTAAACCCAGAGGAAGCAAGCAGAAAAATGGAAATAATAGAGAAAAAAAAAAAAAAAAGAAACTGACAACAGATAATAGAATAAAGCAATGAAAACAAAAACTGGTTCTTTTAAAGTACCAATAACACAGATACACTTTAGCCAGACTGAAAAAGAAAAAGCATATGATACCATAAAAGAGAGGATTCACCAGAATCACCAGACATTTTAAAATATAGTATCACAAAAAGAACTATGCCTATAAATTTGCCAATTTAAATAAAATAAAGTCAAATACTATTCAATCTCATTTATACATAGAACCTAAGAAAACAAACTGACAGGAAGAGATGATTTCTGGTTACCAGAGGTGGAGGGTAAGGTGAGCAAGAACTGGAAGCAGGTGGTCATAAGGTACAAACTTTCAGTTACACAATAAATAAGCACTAGGGATATAATGTAGAATACCATGACTATAGCTAACACTGATATATGATACACAGGAAAGTTGTTAAAAGAGTAAATAAATACCAAGAGTCATCATGAGGAAAAATATTTTCTTTTATTTCTATTCTATGTATATGAAAAGATGAATGCTACCTGAATCTATTGTGGTAAAATCACTTCACAGTTTATGTAAATCAAACCATCATGCTGTCTGTATGCCTTAAACTTACACAGGTGTATTATTAACTGTTTCTCAAAACAAATAAAATGGACCAACCCCCTGAAAGACACAAACTATTAAAACTCACTCAAAAAACCCAGTATCTATCTAAAAAACATAAACTCTTAGTTAAAAAGTATCTGATGAAGAAAACTTCAGACAGATGGTTTTGCTAGATAATTCCATCAAACATTTGAACTGGAGATAGTATCAATTCTATACAATCTATTCCCCAAAACAGAAGAGGTGTAAATAATTCCAACTTATTTTTAAGGTATTATCCGAAAACAAAACAAGAATGACAGTACAAGGGGGAAAAAAAAATCTCACAGATCAACATTCTTCATGAACATAGATATAAAAATCATCAACAAAACATTAGGAAATTGAATCCATATACAATTTGAACACACAAATGAACACAAAAAAAGATAATATATCAAGATGAAGTGGAGTTTTTCCTGGGAATACAAGACTGGCTCAACATTTTAAAAAGACAATTAGTGTAATTCAATGTAACAGTAACCAATTAAAGAAGAAAAACCAAATGATCAAACCAAAAATATAGATGCAGAAAAAACATCTGACTATTCGATGTCCATTTAGGATAAGCATCTTCAACGAATAAGGTGTGAAAGAGGATGTCTACTCTCACTATTCATATTGAACATTGTACTAGAATTCCTGGCCAGTGAAAAAAGTTAAGAAAAATAAATGAAAGGCATACAAATTGCAAAGGAAGTAACAAAACTGTCTCTACTGTCTACACAGAATTTACAAACAAAAAACTAAACGAAACGAAACCAAAAAGCCTCGTAGAACTAAGTTAGTTTAGCAAGAATGTAGGATACAAGGTCAACATACAAAGTAAATAATTTCTGAATCTGCTAACATGAACAATTAAAAAAAAATTACAGACAGTAGTAGTAACATGCTTACTACGTCCCTGGCACTGTTCCGGAAGTACTTCACAAATACCAACTCATTTAAACCTCAAACAAACAAAAACTACAAACCTCTATGATGTAGATATTCTTTGAGGACCTGGAGTCTGGCTCCCAGGCCCAAGGTCTTCATTACTACATTACTGGTCATAATGAGAGGAACTTTCAGAAATACAGGTCCAGGGCAAGTGCCAAGCACCTGTAATTTTGGAAAAGTTCCATAGGGAATGACAATGCACACCAAAGAGCAAGAACCACTGGTCTGTGAAACAACTTACAATTCAATAATAACTTGTAATTCTCAAATATAAAGATGAAATTACTATCATGAGTAACTGTATCTGCAATTCCTTGTTTCTGTTTCATGAAACACTCTTTTCCAGGCCAACCTGAAAGTCTATGCATCCTTCAGTTTTAGGCAAATCTGTTAGTTCCATAGGTAGCATTCCTTGACCTTTAAGTTTGTGTTAAGTGATGTGTTTACCTGGTCTATTTTTTCTGCTTGATATTTATGATAGTCCTATAATTCTGTTAATCTTTTAGTATTTAAGATTTGACTAAACTCCACTGAGAGCAGGGACCATGTTTGCCTCATTCACTATCATATCGTCAAAATCTAACACGATTTCTAGCATCCACCAGACTCATAATAAATTTATATCAAGAGAATGAACTCTGTATTTCTGTAAGGAAGGAAAGAAAGCACAGATTCATTTATGTTTCTGGCCTTATGAAGTTCTGCAGTAGCTAACTCTGCTAACAATTTATATACTTTATACTGATTAAGAAAGTGCTTACCTGGAAGTTTAAGTTTTCTACAGCAAGAATTACAGTGATGTTTTGCTCTGAAGTTTTTTATTGCATCTTCTCCTAGATTTGCTGGGCCAAAAACCATATCACAGGATCTGTGGAATTGGTAGTTAGAAGAAAAAGTCAGTTGATGCAAACAGAAATGTAGAGTTTGAAACTATAAAAAGATTTTCATGAAATTATTAAAACTCATTACCTCTTTTCTTCTGCCTTTATCACAGATGGGTCAGTCAAACTTTCACCCACACCTTTATATGTATATACAAAGAAGATAATTCATATTATGTAATTGATATAAAATAGTGATATATACATAATAAAAAGGTCACAGGAAATTCTACAGTATAATCAACCATTACACAATGTTAAGCTATTCAATAGAGTATAGTTTTTCTCTTTTCACCTCAACATTGCACTAGCAACAAGTACAGTTCCTGCAACATAAACAGTTAAATGTCAGAGTTGGCAGGCAGACAATGAAAGTTCCTGATTGCACCAGTTTCTGATGCAACAAGGCCAAGGTTGCAAGTAAATACTTCCTTATTTACAATTTGCCCTTGTTTCACCTTAGTTAGCAAAAAACAATTAAGTACATGAAGGCATGATCTATAAGCCATTTTAAAAGTATCCTGGATTTTTAAAAATCAAAGACTAACATATGAATACACCTGGCTCAAAAGATTCAGATTACATAAAAATAAGACTGTGAATGTTTTTCTTCACCCCCAGTCCTCTCCAGAGGTGTTAAAAGTGAGATTAAATCTCTTCAGTCTTACCTATTCATTCACATAAAGAAAGAACAACTACTGATACTTCAACAATCATAAAATATTTTACCCATTAGAATGAAATCTAATAAAATGGTTAGAATTTCACAACAGAAAAATCTAGAGTTAAAATATGATACTAATTTCTTCTCAGACTGGTATTCCATACTGAACAGATGAAGAAATGGGCACAGTGATGAGTGCTTGCATAGTGCTGAGTATGAATTCCTACAACCTTTTGGAAAAGGTTAAAATGGCAGGCACTCTTAAAACTGCACTCTCTAAACCTAAAAAATAGGGTGACTGTGTGACAAGAGAGGATTTAAATCATGCTATGCTTTCATACTACAGCAGTTAAAAGGAATGACTCAAATTTATCAGTAATAACCCAGAAGATGTTTATCATATACTGTTAGGTAGGAAAAAAAAGCAAGTGAAATACAAACACATACTCATACACACACATACATATATAGCATGACTCCAGTTGGAGAAAAATCCCAACACCAAATGATTAAAGGAAAAAAAATTCGTGAATTTGTCTTCACAAAAGTACAGAAACAGTAAAGATGGGAGCAATTCTGTTCTTTATACATTTCTATGTTGTTTGTTTGTAGTAATTATCTAAAATATTTTTATTTAAAAATGGCTCCATAACATTAATTTTATAGAGAACATCAAAATTTCCCTGCTTATTAAAAGTAACTGCCATCTCTTAATCAATATTCATAGTTCAGCCTCATTTCCTAGGGCACACTTGAAAATGGATTGGCCCATCTAATAAAATATATCAGAGTTTTCACTACATACACACCACTTAATCATTTATATAAAATGAATTACTGAAAAACAATAGCTATTTTCATACAATTTTGTTGAGTTGGTATTGAAATAACAAATGTTGGTTTGTCAATAAATCTTTTATATCTATATAATGAAAGAAGTCATCAAGCGATAAACATTCTGAACAATTGTTCTTAGGTGACTTGAATTCTGATCTATGTTAACAGTTGAAATTAAAGCTACTCTTTAGGAAAAAAGCAAATCACTGCTCTTTCCCAGCCATAGTTTCTCCTTTTTTTTTTAAACATACGAAAGAATCTGTCTACAAAGAGGCTACAATCAGTTTTTCCCTCCTAGTATACATGCTGCTCCACTAACCAAGTGCTGGAATCTAGTCCTTACCTCTTAAATCTGATCTGTCCTTACAGCTTACCTTGACCAGTAAAATGTGGCAGAAGGGATCTGGGCCCATTTGGGGCCTAACGTAAGAATTCCTGCTTTCTCTCTGGAGAAGCCAGCTGTCACTTAAAAAGTCTAATTACCCCAAACTACCATGCTGTAAGAAAAGTCCAAGCTAGCGAGCCATGTAGAGAGATCACTGGGTGGAGAACTGAGGAATTCAGCTGTCTTAAACAGAGACTTAAAACATTTGGCTCCAGTCAAGCTGTCCAAACTAGTATCCAGCCATTCAAATTCACCAAGGGTACAGCAGAGATAACCTAGCCCCAAATTCTTGAACCAAAAAAGTGAAAGCAAATTTTTTTTAATCCACTAAATATTTAGGTAGTTCAGTTGACAGTAATAGATAGCATGTACTCCAGAAACAATAAAGATTACTTATTATTGTTTTAAAGAAATAATCTTTATACTTTTAAAAAACTAAGGCTATAGATCTATGAGTAAAATAGGGGATTTCACATGTTTTTGCTTATTAAAACATCTGCACTGCCTAGATAACAATAAGATAGCCAGACCCTATTCTTCAGGACCCTGATAGCTACATACTATGGCCACTATTGACTTGCTTTTTTAACAGCTTTTACTGACCTAAGATTTTACATATCTAAAGAGAAGCAGATTTCTGTATATTAAATAGATGAGAACCTGAGGCATAATTTCCTTTCAGCAATATTTTAATAAATTTACCTTGTAAATCAAGTACCAGTAACTCCCCTCTTGTATATTCATAAGTCCAGTGGCTAAAGGCCAGCATAATTTCTTCCAGTGTATTAGTTGGAATAATCTCATCACCATTATTGTTGTTGTATTTTCTAAATTCTCCAGTCATACATTCTTCCACAGCAAACCACTGTCCTGCTGAATGGCAATACAGCAGGAAAACTTCAAGGAACCTTATGAGAAAGTTATAGATATTACTAGCAGTTTTGTTAATAAAATTCTAATCAATCTGTAAAATGGGTAAATAATGAAATTCAGCATCCATAATGAAGGTCAAAAGAGAATGCTATCCACTAAAAGATCTCAGAAATTTGTAAAGATTTACCTTGGAGAATATGGTATGGATTTGGGTTTCATTTGGTTGAAGGCAAATGTGAGTTTTTGCGCTGCTCTCTGTTGCTGAATTTCCTACACAACAGAAAAAAGAAACCTTTGTTCAACATTGACATTAAGACTTTATTAATTGTACTTTAGCAGTGAAAACAAGAAGCTCAAACAATGCTTCACTGTATGCATTCACTAGCACTTACTCTAAGACAGAGATGCAGAACTGTATCTTCTTTATAAATACTTGACCATGTGTTAACCACTTCAGGAAGAAAAGATTTGATAATATAAAGATGTCCTGATTTGAGGATATCATGTTCTGACCAAGTACACTGTACTTTGACAGCTCTTCGTAAACCTCCTCCCATCTCTTCTTTACTTAAAAATTCTATTTTGGCACAGAGGCCCAGCTGTGACCAAGAAGACATGCTGTTATTCAGTATGTTGGGAGAACTCTCTTCCAAGCGATACACTGTGACAGGCTCACCTGCAAGATGAATGGACACATTTTAAGGTCAAAATATGACTCTAAAAAGCACGGAGCAAAAATTGGCAGGTATCTTTGGTTAAGATTAAGTAAGGAATAGAAAATGAGATGGACCAGGTTGTAGTTTTATAAAAGAAGTTTAAGGACAAGAAATATTCAGAAACCAAGATCTAGTATTTCTAAGTTCACATGTATTTGGTAATGATAAGCATTTCTGAAATCATGAACATTTTGGAGAAAAATTTTTAAAAAGTAACTAGACTTCTAACCATTTGTAAGCTAAACTTTCAGACAGGAGGTTAGATCTGTTCCATAAATCCTGTGATATCAATTTATCAGTGCTTTCATTACTAAACTATGATCAAGAGCTGTTTTGAATTAAAATACACCACTGCTTCTGGATGTGAGAAATAAAGAAAAATCAATACTTCTGATGCCTTCATCTATTTAAATATACCCGACTCTTGTAATCAGGCTGATTAAAACTTACATGAAGTTAACACTTCTTAATGCAATTTCTCCTCTTTCTGTCACCACCTATGTTCTATATTATAAACCCACATATTAATTAAGGGTTTATTTCTCCTTTTTACTTCTTGGTTTTACCTCTTGGAGGCACAGGTGTAAATGGAATGCTCTGGGATAATCTCATCAAGTTATTTCTTTCCACAGCTGCATAAAAAAATGAGAGAGAAATAATGAAATCCCCCAAAGCTCAAAGCATTACTAAATTTTGTTTTTAATATAATATTTATTGTTACTAACCTGAGTAATAGTAATTTGTATCCATAACTGGCTTAAATGGAGAAGCAAGACCTAAAACAGCAAATAAACAAATGAGACCCCTTTAAAAATAATCATACAGCATAAATTTTTGCTCAGGCATTCTCATTTAATCATTCCAAGCTGTCTGCAGGTAAGCTCTCTGCAATTAAAAAAGTGATAAATTATGTCTTTCATGTGCTTTATTACCATATTTTATTATGCCAGATAAGGCAGATTAGTGGTAACTATGCACTCAAAAAGCATATGACAGTTCACACTCTCCTGTCATAAACTACATTCTTCCCTTATTCCCTATTTAAAGTATGAGAGAAGTGTCATATCTTCGGAGTGTGGAGACATAGCCCTGTAACCATTTTAGCGGGTTGACCATGAGCAAATGTGAAATGTAACAAAAAAAACCCTTCCTCCATCTCTAAATATATTTGAAGACTTCACTTTTTAAAACATTTTATTTCTTTATTGAAGTATAGTTGATTTACAATGTTGTGTTAATTTCTGTGAGGACTTCACTTAACTGTAGTGAGAAAGATGGAGAATACACTGAACCTACTACGTGTTAAGGTTCTAGAACTTTCTAGAATATAAATGCAAGAATAGGTTCTTTTTTATTTACATTCTTACAGGAGAAGGAAGTCAGTTAACAGTTATAACACTGTGTGATAAACTGTATAAAATGTAGTGTGTGTATGCATATTCTCACACACAGAATATAGGACTGTAGAGGAGAGGTACCAAATGTCTCCTGGTTGAAGAAAGGTTGAAGAATGTCTCAGAGAAAAGAGGAAGGGAAAAGCGAGTAGTTTGGAAGGTGTGGCAGAGTCAGGGCAACATTTGCTATACTTGAGAAACAGAAACTTGTTTAATATGAACAGAACAGTTGTTTTCAACACCATCTATCTATTTATCTACATACCTACCTACCAATCTACCTACCTATCCATATATCAGAATCACACTTTTCAACCATAGACTTACCCAGATCTCACTCCAAAATATTCTAACTCTTCAGGTATGTGTCGTCATACAAGTGATTTGGATTTATAACCAAGTATCTGGATATGCAACCAAGATCTTACATTAATGAGCAAAAGTACAGGCATACCAGTAGGAAGTAAAGCTACAGAAGCAGGGAATACCAAATTGTTAAAAGCCAAATATGCAATGTTAAGAAAAGACACAGGGGGCTTCCCTAGTGGCTCATTGGTAAAGAATCTGCTTGCCAACGCAGGAGACATGGGTACCCTGATATGGGAAGATCCCACATGCCGCGGAGCAATTAAGTCAGTATGCTGCAACTACTGAGCTGAGCTCTAGAGCCCAGAAACTGCAACTACTGAGCCTACATGCTGCAACCAGAGGCCCACGCATCCTATAACCTGTGCTCCACAACAAGAGAAGCCACCACGATGAGAAGCTCATGCACCACAATTAGAGAGTAGCCCCTGCTCTCTACAACTAGAGAAAAGCCTGCACAGCAACAAAGACCCAGCACAGCCAAAAATAAAATAAATAAAACTTTTAAAATACTTTAAAAATGAAAAGATGCTGATTTTATCCAAAAACAGTAGAAAAATGGAAAACAGAGTAGTGACAAGATCAGATCTTTTTCAAAGAATCATTTTGGTGGTAGAATAGAAAAGAGACTGGAAAGGAGCCCAAACTGGCACAATCACTTTGAAACCCTATTTGGCAGTAACTACTGAATATAAACACATGCACCCTACCACCAGCAATTCCACTCCTGTGTACATACCAAAAAAAAAAAACAACACATCCCGTTTACCAAACAACATGAACAAGAATGCTCATGCAGTGCTATCAATATTAGCCATATACTGGAAGCTACTGAAATACCCATCAAATGGTAGAATCGATACATAAACTGAATATATTCATATAAGAAAATACTATATAGTAGTGAGAATGCCCAACTCACACTACATACAACGTTTATGAATCTCATAAGCATGTGTTAGGACAAAAGTCAGACACAAAAGAAGAGTACACGCTGTGATTCCATTTATATATTTTACATATATACACACAAATATACATACATAAAATAGAGAAAAATAGATAAACACGAACATACACAGATAAAATCAATCTGTGTTGTTTAAGGGGCAGAGGTTATAAGATGATACAGTAGCTAAGACACTGACATGTATTTTGTGATCTGGGTGCCAATTACATGGGATTGCTCACTTACTATATATTTTCTGTATATGCATCAATAAAAGGATTTTAAAATGATGACAGTCTGAACTGAAAGCAGCAGCAGGATGTAGAGTGGAAGATGGATTCCAGAAACGTAAATATAATAGGACTTTGCGACTGCAAGGTCAAGGGGGTCAAGAATACCTTCCTCTCAGGTTTCACCTAGCTGAATGAAAGAGTAATATTCAGTAGCACAAGGCATATAAGGAAGAAGCAGTCTGGGCAGCAAGGATGAAGGGAAGTGGGAAGACTGCAAAAAGATTATCATTCACATGGTGAGTTACCATATTTGTGAAACACATATAATAAAGAGAAATGAACTGAGGGAACAACTTTCTACTTCCTTGGCTTTTTTCAAATATGAAGCCTAATATTTCTTATCTAGTACAATGTTAGTATTTGCTAAAATAAAATACATTATATACAATTCTTAGCTTTTCACATTATATTTACTACACACTCACCATTTAAGGTTCCTTCTTCAGGTGGCCTTAAGGAAACACCAAAAAACATAATAAGTTAAGTTACAGCTTTAGTTTTGGCTACCATAAAACTTTATCTTATGAAGTTATTATAAATTCTTAATATAACATTATTAAAATAATTCTGTGATTGATTCATTTTTGTTTGAATATCTGCCATTTCCCTTAAGTTAGCATCAAATTCACACACAGATATGTACAAACCCACTATCAATAACTCATACGTCCAATTCAAGCCTACATAAATATCAGTAGTAGTTTGGAGCCAAACTGAAGGTTGAGTACTAATAGAGCAATATATTCCATGACTCCTCTATGATGGAGGTTCACTCCAGTACTTTTATACAATGCCTTGAAATGACTTTGCAAGACTATAAAAATTCAACAGAATTGATAGGCGAAGAACTGAAATGAACAGTAATTAGGTATCATTTTGCAAAATTCAACTGCTTAAGTTGAAAAAAATTTCTTTCCAATGTTAAACATAATTTATTTATAACAACATATACTGGTACCAAGGAGAGGTTCTATTAATCCCACAGATTACAGTACAGAGTAGAGAGACAGGTATAGTGGAAAAGAGAGTGGAATGCAATAAAGAAAATGGATTAGAAGCTTCGTTCTCCCATTATACAGTTATGTGGCTTTGCTCAGGACTAAAGGACTAGATTCTGAAAGGACCTATAGAGTAGAAGACCTTGGTAATCTCTTTCTAGCTTTTACATTCTGATTCTGATGTTTGGTTTTCACCTTCATAACACAAATATTTTCTTACAGGAAATACTCTGACCGAGCATTAGCCCTTTCTCTACTATTGATAAAGTACTCTTTTCTTAGCACCCAAAGAGTACTGCCAACTCTACCTTTGTGGGTACTTCTCTGGGTCAGTATTCTGTAATTCAATGTTCTCTTATTAGCTGAATTAACATCAACTTTAAGTACCAAATCTGTACTTACACCCTACAGTTCTAGTTACAAAAGACATTTATTCTCTGAAGAGGTTTCATTATAAACAGGTCTTTCAAGTACCAGTCAGGACGAGGATATCTCCAAAATTTGACCAGCTGCATACCTATGTAACATCTGGTTTATTTTCTTCTCCATATACTCGCATCTATGTCTGATACAGAGAAGGAAATAGGGTAAACACTGTATAATATATAATAATTTCCCTCAAACTGGCTTCCCTTCTTAAGCATGCTTCCTGTATCAAACAGGTATCAAAACAAGATTACTTTAATGTCCTTTTGAGTCCTAAAATACTAATTTCTAGGCTGGGAAATACATAGGTTATCTTTGATTCTTATGTTTAATCTGAACTGAAATTTTTTACTTTCTGGGGATGACTACTTGTTATGGTCTTCTGTTTCTACTTTTGGTTCTGGATTACCACATCAGCTTTCTAGGGCATTTCCCTGCATGCAGGCTTTCTAAGGTACACTGTGTATTACTGCTCTAATTACCTAAGTGCTTTCCAAAGGCACAAGAAAGACTTGTTGATTGGAACAATGGGCAGAGAAATTAACTAAGGTGTCAAACTAGGTCTTTGCAAGCAACTTGGAAATAGGAATAAATAATAAAATCATAATTCTATAATTATATGGAAAATTTTAGTAGAGTTGTGACTATAATATGCCCATAATTATAGTATAATCATATAAAATCATAAAATATATACATTGACTCATAATAAATGATTCCCCAATCTTTTCAGTGTAAAGACAGGAGATCCCAAAATAAATAATCATCAACACTTGCAAGAAGTATTAAAGAGGTTATTATGCAAAGAGCAGAAAAAAGACAACATTCTACTAAATGGAGTACTTTTCACACTAACGGTGAGACAAGGCTTACTTACATTTCTCTAGTCAATGGTCTATCTTGTAACCAGTCCTTTAGACAGAAACAAACACAAATGAAAAGTTAAAAGGAAAAGTCTCTAAACAAAGCGTAACTGTTTATCTCTGCTTTGTATCCTATAATACGTTTTATGAATAAAGGGCTAAGAAGTTAGTATGAATTTTGTTTGTACAATTGAGCCAATAGAATAAAAAATGGCTATAAAAGCTACCATAAGGCCATTACACAAGGTAGAATAAAGAATTTTACAAGTGTTATTTCTTATAATATAATTATAGTTGTTGATTAACAATTTTCTCTTCTTAAAATACACATTTGTTTCTATGACTCTGAAAAAAAATGTGTTTGCTGCCAAAAGAAAAATGCATCAAAGTATTAAGAAAAAAAATTAAAATCATGCAAACTGTGACAAAGAAATCACTAGTAACAGGAATATGTGGTGGGTTTTATTCTGCTGTTTTACATTTCTAAGTGTCAATTTATTTTTACTTCCCCAGTTTGGGACTCATGTTTCCTGAATTTGAATCATCACACATTTCATCATTTTGGAAAATTTTAAGTTGTTTATAATTTATTCAAATTCTATCTAGTCTCTCAAGGTCAATTCAGAGGTATTTTCCATATTTTTAATGTCTAACACATTTTCCATCTAATTATAAGCTATGTTACACTGTGGCTGAGTATTATTTCATTGTATACAGAGTGAAGTAAGCCAGAGAGAGAAAAAAAAGTATCATATATTAACACATATATATGGAATCTAGAAAAATAGTATTGAAGAAATGGAGGTGCAGATGTAGAGAACAGGCTTGTGGACACAGTGGGGGAATAAGAGGGTGGGATGAACTGAGAAAGGAGCATTGACATATATACACTATAATGTGTAAAACAGGTTAACTAGCAAGAAGGTGCTATATACAAGGAGCCCAACCTCGCACTCTGTTCAACTTATAGGGGTGGGATGTGGGTCAGGGAGGGAGGCTTAAGAGGCAGGGGAGATATACAGAAGTAAATATGACTTATTTATGTTGATGCATGGCAGAGACCACCATAATACTGTAGAGCAATTATCCTTCAATTGAAAAAAGTTTTTTTTAAAGCTATACATCATCTCAAATAAAATATCACCATGTTTTAGCTCTTCTCTAATAAATATGATTTTATACTATGCATATGTTTAATTGAAATATACAAACCGGTAGCAAAGCTGCTTTGGAATCTACTTCATGAGTTTCTTCTGTAGATGACCTTCTACTGCTACTTTCCACTAAGAGAAAATTTTAAAAAACAAAAAAGTTTTACAACTAAACAAACTTTTAATACCAACTAACGAAACACAAGCATTTCAAGGCAGAATATAAAATTTTCCAAGGATAAGTATCCTTTCCCTAACACTGCTAAACATAAGAATTACACAAGGCTCATGGGTCTCTTGACAGGATATCCAAATTATTCAGTTTTTCTGTGAATAGGCAACACGAAACAAGAGTATGAAAAGAAAAAGCCTGTTCTCTGTTTCCAACTTTCTTATGTATCCTTCCAGATATTTTGTGTTTGTATATATACCCCTGCCTTTCCTTTTTTTAAAAAAAAACAAACCATAAATGCTAATCATGTATCTTCAGACTTTTTTAAAAAATTTATTTACAGACTTTTTTTGGTTGGTGGTTTTTAAAAATGTTTATTTGGTTGTGCCAGGTCTTAGTTGCAGCATACAAACTCTTACTTGTGGCATGTGTGATCTAGCTCCCTGATTAGGGATCAAACCCAGGCCCCCTCAATCAGGAGCATGGAGTCTTAACCACCGGATCAGCAGGGAAGTCCCTGTTGTTGGTTTTTGAACTTTAAGCTTGGAGATCTTTCAATATCAGTACACAGAAGATTCTTCTATTCTACTTGGATGCTACATTGAACTTCATACAAAGGACATGCAATAATCTGTTTAACCAAACTACAATTAATGGACATTTGGCCTGATTTCAAATTCTTGCTATAATCCTAGCCCTTGTCTTCTTTAGTGGGAGGTCAATAGATACCGCCAAAAACTGAAACATGGGGATGTAAAACTACAGGCATTCTAATGTTGGTAATAATATCCAAGTTATCTGAAAATGAGAGTTTTATTTCTTCCCTCTCAATCCTTCTACCGTTTATTTTTCTTCCTTTTCTTCCTTTGGCTAAAATGTTAAATAGAAATGATAAAAGCCAGAATCCTTATTTCCCTTCTGGGGCTTTTAATATTTCATTATGAAGTACGGTATCTGTGGTAAATTTTTGTTAAGATACCTTTTATTTAGATTAAGGAACTCCATTCTATTTTTAATTTGCTAGGAGTTTTTAATCATGAACGGATGCTGAATTCATTAAAGTCAGCCTTTCTGCAGCTATTAAGATGATCAGATAATTTTTTTCCTTTAACTTGTTATCATCATGCCTTAATTATATTTGAATGTTAAACCAATTTGCACTCCAAGAGTAAACCTAACTTGAAGAGAAAGGAGACATGATGGTGAGGGGGATATACTAGTACTGCTTTTCTTAAGGAATCTTGAAAAGATTCTATGTACCTAACTGAAAAGTTAGATAACAATAAACTTATATGCATATAATATTGATAACTATGACTAAAATAAAAGCATGATATGGAAACATCTCCAGGCCATTTGATTTTTAGATAAAAAATTAAAGGTGCAAGGCATGTACAGTATGCTACATTTTGTGTTGAAAATGAGAGGCAGAAAAGACTTATTGTCATGTGTGATTATATAAGCATGAAACTCTAGAGGAAAAGCAAAATAACAGTAGTTACATATGGGGCTAAAGTGAGAAACTGACAACGATTTCCAAAGTGCTTGTGTGTATTTTAATTTTGAATCAATAAATGTATTAGCTATTTTTAAAGATTAAATCAGAAACACAAGTTGACTAAATGACTATACTGATTAAAACAGAGCAGCTCCATTTGTAAAAGTTAAAATCAGCAGATTTGTAAAAAGTCTGCATTTCTTTTAGGACTAAACAACTGGTTAAAAAAGAAAAACTATTAGAATGTTAAGATTATGTTCTATTCAAGGTTGAGAGCAACAATGATAGACCAGAATCTTCATTTTCTGACTCCTGAAACATTCACTGCTCAGGTGTGTGACATACATAAAATATCTTTTATTTAATGTAACTCACGTAGTCAAAACACTCACCTTGTTCTGAATGAAGAGGAACAGAAGTTTTGTGACACTCAGTAAATCCAGCGTGAGAACTCACATGTTTCAAAGTGTTTTCAGAAGGAATATCATTCTGCACAGGGTACACATACACAATTTTAAAACAATTTAACTAAATTTCAAATCACTGTTCTAAGTAGTATAAAGAGTCTCTGGATCTATTTAGCTCAATATGCTTTAATCTACCTGGGCTCCAAAGAGTATATTACAAGTTACAATTATTTTCTTCAATATCAATCTCAAAAACTGCCATCAAAATAACCTACTTTCTTATTGTTCATAAATCCACCTGAATGAATCCTTTTCCATAGTAATACAAGTTCATACAAAAGTTAGGGAAGAAATAGGAAACAATTTGGAAAATAATAAAATATTATCAGTTAACCTAAAAAAGAAAAAAACTACTATTTTACAGTAAAATTAAAAGTGATAACAACAATTTGGAGGGTAAAGGAGTGGAGGGGAAATTTATTTGGGGGATTTTCGGTAGCCTTCTTACTGATCTGTATAAGTGATTTGTATACCAAAGATTTACCTGATCATTATTTGTCAGATTTCTATTTTTTAAGATTTATCTGTGCTTCATATTTTTAAGTACTCATCTCTCTACATCTTTCCCTTAATATTTTGTTTTAAAAGCCTTCCTGACTTACTGACTTAATATTTCTATTTTTTTAGGTTTTTTTATGATTTGAATTTTTTAATTAAATTTGGAATCCTTTGAGCTTATAAAGTGATATGAAACAGATGTTTCCAAATTTCTACCCAGTTGTTCAATTTGTGTGTTTACTGACAAAGCATTCCTTTTCTCATTGATTTCTAATTTTACCCTTACTAAATTCTAATCTGTAGAAGAGTTATTTCAGAGCCATCAAAATGTTTTACTAAATATTCATGTTTCAACTGTACCACCTGTATAGATATTTTAGTATCTAACAACTAATTCCCCTTCATTTTTTTTACCTATTCATTTTTCCAGATGAACTTATGAATTTCATTAAACTAATGAGGGTAAGCTGATAAATTCATTTTGTTTCTTTTTAACTATAAACAGGTCACACTATTATGTACTTACAAAATTTCCAAACCTCTACCACCCCTCAGACACAATGCGTTTTAAAATATCACTACCAAAATAAACTATTACTTTCATTAACAAATTTAACATATCTCAAGAAAATTAAACTTTTCTACCTTTGATGCTTTACATTCTTCATATTACAGCTGATTTACTTAGCCAACAAAAAGTGTTAATCTTCCTTTTGTCACAAAGCAACACTAATTTCCTTTCTGATTTTAGTTGCTTCTTTTGGAACCAGTTCTAGTTATTTTTTGTTTCTGTTTTGCTTACGTACTTTCCTTGATATACTCTTTGATGCAGTGGCACATCAATTTTATAGAACCATGTTTGACAGAAATTCTAGTATGGGACTGAAGAGTGAACTTCAGGTATCTGTAAAACTCTATACCTTAAAAGCAGAAACATATATGTGCATTTTTTCCTGGAGTGGATCTAAAGTTTGTATTAGATTTTCAAAGGGATGTAACCCACAAATGTTTAAGAACTCAAAGTCTCTGACCAGCATGAGCTAGAACTCATTATTCTACTAGCATAGTTCTTTTTCTCTAAGTAGATTACTCAAAATTGTTAAACTGAAAACATAGCCACCACTTTTCTTGCCACTCACAGAAACTTATTTTTGTTTTTAGCAGGAAGCTATCTGCACACTTAAAAATTTTCAGCATACTTTGGCTTTAAGCTCATTTTACAAGGTCACTGTTAAAAGGTGCAATCTGTAGGGAAACCCTAACGTTTACCATTTCCCACTAGGAAATGTCCACTTATCCTAAATGATTTCCCATATATAACAAGTACTTCATAACAGCAAAATGATGCCATCAGAATGTGATGATAAATTCTTTCAAGATATATTAAGAGCTCAATGAAGTATAAGTTAGAGAATAACAGCCTAAGTCTGGGTACCTACTACTAACGATCAAGAGAAGCATAAGTACTAAAACAACATTTAGGAAGCAAAACCAGCTAGACTTGGCTGTTGACTGGAAGGGAGGAGTAAGAGTTCAAGTTTGCCCTCGTAAACTAGAATGCTGACATTTTTAACAGAGGTAGGAAATACAGGAGGAAAAGAAATATGTCTACTGAGCTTAATGTATTTCAGATCATGATGATGATGGATGGTCTCTGCTAAAACTGTTTTTACAGAAAAACATGTTTAATTCTATTTTGAACTAAACCCCAAAACAACCAAATAAACTGCACTGCTGTAAGGATTTACTTACAGATAACATTTCTTTTATCTTGTTTGATGTTTCTTTAAACCTCTGTAAATCCATGCTATCTCTGTGTCCTTAAAAGAAGGAGGGAGAAAGATTACAAAAAAAAGTACTTGTTTATTTTGATCTATCAAAATAATCTGATTGCCCTATTCAAACACACAATACGTTGTGTTCTAAGTAGTTTTGATGGCTCTGCAGTTTTCTGTAGCTTTCCTGATAGTGAAAATGCTTGTTAAAAAGTTGGAGAACATGAGCTCTTCAGTTTATAGTAACAGGATCCTAAGAGTCCTACAAGTGATATGAACTGAATTGCTTAAAATTTAAAAGAAGAAGGGAACAATCATTATATTATCAGAGTGTGTGTGTGTGTCAGTCACTCAGTTGTGTCTGACTCTTTGTGACCCCATGGTCTGTAGTCTGCCAGGCTCCTCTGTCCACAGAATTTCCAGGCAAGAACACTGAAGTGGGTTGCATTCCCTTGTCCGGGGGATCTTCCCGACCCAGGGATCAAACACCGGTCTCCTGCACTGCAGGCAGATTTACCGTCTAAGTTACAAGGGAAGCTTTTATTATCAATAAAAAAGCATTATATATTAAGATGTTTATTATACATATGACACATGCATATTACACATAAATACAGACATTAAACATAAGAATATCTGTATCCATCCCAGTGGCAGTATATTAATAAATAGACTAAAATGTGTTTTTTAAAAATGAAATGGGATATATTTAATGTAGGAAAAATCATCTCTATAAACCACAGTGAACTCAGTCTAGCAGTAATGATCAGCATGCTCAGTACCTAGATAAATCATGGGATTGGCCCTAATGTGGAGACTTCACATAGATGTAACATATTCTCTGAACGATCTCTATACATGCTCAATGACTACGTAAATTCCTAGGCTGGCAAGCCACATAGAGCGTTAAAGACAGGCCTAAGAAGCCATCTCATGGAAAAATTCAAACCCAAAGAGACAGAGGGCCTTCTTCAATCCTAGGAACTCTGGTTATGTCCACAAACAACTCAAGTTGTTTTCTAAGAATTCTCCCTTAAATACTTTTATCTTTAATAATCTAAGAGGAAGGCTGTTAAAACACTACATTCTACACATATCTGGGATCTGGTTAGCTCTATAAAGCATCCTCTCTTCACCTTTTCCTTTCACGTGGCATGTCAACATTTAAACCATAAACTATCATCAAAAACAAAACAAATAAAGCCTTAAACATATAAACCAAAATATTAGTTATTTCTTTCTTCTTGCCTTAACTATCAAGTTTTTGAGCAGCCCCCTTTCCAATGGTACTTTATTTTCTCTCCTCTCATTCACACTATATTTCACTATAATCTGGCTTCTCCCTCCATCACTTCCTTCACCAAAACAGTTTTCACCAAGGTCATTGATATGTTATCATTGCCAAAAGACATATATTTTCAGTCCTGATTTTATTTGAGGTGAGGTATAAGACTGAATCATTCCTTTCTGAAATGCTCTCCTCTGGGTACATAAGTGGGTTGGCCATACTCATTTTTCAAGCAGAATCTTAGCTTTCCCTATAGTCCTAATTTAAGAATTAGTAATATAACCTTTCATTCTCAAAGGTGTACTAGTTTGAATGAAAAACTATATGGTCATCCTATGTATAAAATACTGTTCTTTGCCAGTTACTTTTAGCCTCCTCTTTCCCTTTGTATTTTAAACTCACACATTAAGTTCTTTCAATGAAAGTTGATTATTAAGAGACTATCCTCAAGTTCAAAAGACAGAGTACAAATAAATTTTCTATACAGTCACTATCATAGTAAGTTGCACCAAAGAGCTATGTGCTAATATAACAATTACAGCCCAATTCAACCTATTTCCCCTACTTCTGATTCCTTTAAAAACTTCAGGACTATACTCTATGAAAAGATAGTGCACTTTTCACACAAATAATTTTATTAATTGGCAATTGATTTTTATTTCTATGGTGATAACCATAATTTTAAAAAAATACTGTTGATGTACGAATATCAGTTTTTCCAAACTTACCTACAAATGCTCCAAATTCTATGTTATCTCCCTCTGCAGCTTTGGAACAAACAATTTCTTGATCTTTGGTTACAGTTTCCAAGTGGCCTTTACAACTTGGCTGAGACGGTGTACTAACAAAAAATTTGGTTGGTGGGGATGATAGATGTGGTATACTGTTAGATGAATTGCCTGGTTTTTGATTTTTACTAAACATTTTTAAGGTTTCTACTCCATGTATTCTCTGTCGCAGTTCTGGAGGAGAGACAGCACTTGGGAATAAGGCACTGCAAGAGGAACCAGCCTCTGGAATATTGAATTCTTTCCTCTGGGGTATTACAGGTAAATCCTGACCAAATATGTTACACTGGGAATCTTTTTCATCTTTCATAAAAATATTACAAAGAAAAGGATTATTACTTTCAAGACCACCTTGAGGAAGAGAGGAACTAAGTGTATTTACAACACTGTGCTTTTTCCATACAGAAGGTCTTACAGGACCATCATCAATAAGGTTTTGAGCTAAGTGTTTGGAAATGCTCAATTCACGTGTGATTTCATTGTGAACTTTGCTAGCTTCTGAAGCTTTCTGGGCAGTGAGTGTTTTTAATGTATCTACAGTCAGGGCTGAAAGATCTTGCAAATGGCCAATTTGAGAATCTAATGATTGTAATGATCTTTTGATATAGTTGACACGATCTCCAACTTCTTTAACCTGAATGCACATCTGTTCCACTCTGTAATGGAAACACAGGCATTTTACAAATGTTAAAAATTATTGGTTTAGAAATTATTTCTGTAATCTTAATAAATGATATTGGTAAAAAGGAATTTTACATGTACTCAAGGTAAGATATAAAATCTTGTACAGTTATTCATTTATAACAAGGCATACCTTATGTTTAAGAAAAATCCTATTGCTAATCCTATTGTAATAAAAATACAAGATTTCGAAACATGCTTTTGTGCCACAGGCTATTTATTCCCATATCAGAGTAACACAAGAGTATTCAGCTACATATACATAGAACTATTACCATTACTGCAACTACACAAACACCATATACTTTTAGAATGTAGCAAAGCTAATGGAAAGAAACAAATGCTTTAGATAATTAAAGACATAATAATTAAGACATAATTATTTTAAAACATAATTATTTAAAATAATTAAATAGTAATTTTTCTCCACCAACTAGTAAAGAATATTAACTCTTTTCTGCCCCCTGTAACAAGGGTCCAAAAACATTAAGAGACTGACTGACTTACATGAAGTAAACAACTGATCTGTCTCCCAATATATAATGTAAAACCATTACTAAACTTACTTGTTTGACAAATACAAATTGCACAATGACCATGTAAGAGAGACATAACTAACAGAACCCACTCTGACATAAAATTAGTTATAATTAAAGAGCTTCTGAACCTTTCAAAAGTGACACGAATTCTCTCTTCACTCCCAGAATGAAATTTGTCATCTTTTTCATTAAAATACATCTCAACACACTGCTCTTCAAAATCATGAAGTTTCTTTTGATCTTCTTCTGTTAAAAAAAGTTCTATGGAGGGAAAAGGAAAAAAAATTAACGAAGACATCAAGATAAACTTTAGCTAAAGAGTTCATAAGATTATGTAAATCACCTGCAACTGTTTTCTTACTAAAAAACTTATTGTTTCTGAAGCCACAGACAAGTCATTTCTACTTCTTTCTTCACTCATAGTGTGATGTCAGCAGAAGAGTTTCTGGCATTTCCTCCTTTTCTAATTTCCTTTTCCTGTGAAACACCCTTTCTCATCTATCTCTCTCACCTCTCCCTCACATACTCAGGTAGAAGAATTTAAAAACTGAATTGGTAGAATAAAAAGTCACTGTAAAATTTTAGGCAGAGTTTGACTACATCTCCTGTAGTGTACAAAATATACTAAAAGTGTTATTCTTTATGTAGCTATCAAAATGGTTTGTAGGACAGCAAGTGTTATGGTTTATATTAGCATTTTAAGAAAACTAAATTGAGATGCCATATCAAAAAGCAAGTTTAATACTAAATTTACTTTTACAGATAACCATATTGCACTTAAAAATATTTTATGCTTAGGCAAATCCAAAAGCCTTTACAATAACATTAACCAATTAAGTCTTCTGAATAAAATTAATATTTATCTTTCAGTATAATACTGGCATGTGATAAAAACATTTGCCTTAATGTGCTTTACTTACTTGGTCCATCCGAAGTCTTATCTTTTTTCCTTCTTTTACATATGCAGCAAAAAAGAGAAACTATATGGCTGAGAATGATAAGCGGTGGAGGCAGAACTGGTTTCTCATGATAAGCCATAATGAAATGATAACGTTGGTACTTCCACACAATATTGGAAATTGCCTTCACTTGCAAATACACATTGCTTAAATAACAAAGAATAAACAAACTTAGGTAAGCACATTTTAAAGTTTGAAGTACTAAAATTTTACTGTAATTATGTTCTAAACAAGGATTAAAAGGAGTAGCCCAATATAAAAAAGACTACAAGGCAAATGAGAAACTGAAAAAAACATATGCAGCAAAAACATAAACATATTGATATTGTTGAGGGTCTTAATTACAAACCCACAAAAAAATAGGCAGAAAATACGATTTTAAGCTTTTAAAATGGTATATAAACGACAAAAACATAAGAAAATATTCAATCTGAAGTAACACACTAACTGCAAATAAAAATAAGACTCTTATGTGCTATAAAAAATAAGCAATCATCAAAAAGATAACACCTGCTATTAGCACAGATTTGGGGAAACAGACAGATTTTGACTTACGTCCAAGAAGCCCAAAATATAAATATACTGAATAGTTCTACTTTCAGGAAAACACTCTAAGGAAATACATAAGGACTGATCAAAAATTTAACCACAATGTGGTCTTGAGGAAGAAAAAATTATAAACAATCAAATGGAGCAATAAAACATACTAGCTTAAAAATCATGGTCTATATCATGGAATACTAGGCAGCCATTAAGAAACTGGAGAGGAGTATTTATCAATGTAGGAAAAATTCATGTTCTGCTTACTTAAAAACAGTACACAAAACTATAAGAACATTGTTTTTGAAAGAAAAAAAATGGTTCATATATGTTCATAAAATATAAAGATGTACATCAAAATATTAAGAATGTGATTACTGAAGAATTTTCTATTTGCCTTTCTGTTTTGTATATTGCATATGTGTTCCCTGACCGTTGAGTAATAAATCCCAAATAAATATTAAATTTATAAAAGAATGCAATGAATGGTAGAGTCTCAGACTTAGAACTGATTTGATTTTGAAAAAGCATACTTTATAACTGTCAGAAATAATTCTTAGTAGCTTAAGCCTCAATATAATCATATTTAAAATTCTGTATAGTTCCTTCAAAAAGAAAACTGTATATTAAATGATATCATTACAATAAGCAGCTGAGTAAAATTCTTACTTGAAAAATGCAATGAGAAGATTGACCATAATGATATACTGTACAAAGAGGTAGACTGCTTGAAGAAATGGAGTCAACCACGTCCCAGGACCACAAATATGAGGGATAGTGGAATCATTTGCACAAACTTTCGAGAGAGAGAAAAAAGAATTAAAACACAGTAATTTATCAGTTAACTGCTTCTAGTCAGTATTGGTGTACATTTGTTTGAAGGAAGTTTTGATTATGTATAAATCTGTTTCACAGATTCTAGCAAAAGTTTCTGGGCAGGCAGCCATATAAACACAGAAGAATTTTGTGAGGGGTGCAGGTAGTACTTTACCACTCTATTCCACACAAGGAAGTGTTTTTCCATATTATGTCTACCCTTCAAGGTAGAGTTTAGCCAGAGGAGCATTAAGGAGAATAAAATTCTGAGATTCAGCCACACATGGTATAAGAAAAATAACTGAACCATAAAGAGTACGATAAACTCATAGTACATTTACAAACATGAAGACTACGGAGTTTAGTTTATCATTCCACAAAACAGGGTTGAAAGAATGGTTAAAGTGTCTCTCAAATACACAATGATTAGATTTTAATTCCTTGCTTTTTATTGCCTCCACCTGGAATGTTTCTGAAGCTATAACATACCTGGATTAAGGAAGGGAAGAGCTTTAAAAATCACCACAGAGTTATGAGGAATAAGGTAAAATAAATTCAAGTATGGCAAGGATTAAAATTAAATAATCATCAATTAGTGACAAGTTTTATACAAATATTTACAATACACTTAGCACCTGGTACTTTCTAAGCATTTTACTTATTTAATTTGGCCTCATCTTGAAGCATGCAGGATCTTAGCTTCCTGACCAAGGATCAAACCTATCCCTCCTGCAGTGGAAGGGCTGTCTTAACCGGACTTCCAGGGAAGTGCTTGTATGCATTTTAAAAATATACACCACTGAAATTCTCATCATGGCTGTATCATTCCTTTCAAATAAAAGGTTTTATGGGCAAACTGATGCATATAGTCCTCTCACTCTTAAAAAAAATTTTGAATCTATTTCTGTTCTATTCGGATTAGTTTGATGAAGCAAATACTCAAGAAAGAGAATGCAGGAGACTAAAAAAGTTTATCTAATGCTTTATAACTAAACTAGAACCACATCAGAAAAAGAGCAGACAATAAAAACCTGGAAAAGAAACCGAAAAGGAAACCATTAAACATAAAATTTTACCAGGCTGGTAAAACCTGTTTTAATCAACATCTGGTAACAACTGGTGACCACTATGTTACCATTCCCTGTTCCAATCACCTATAAATAGGTGGGTAAAGAGCAACACAGGAATAGGGAGAGGGAGGAGTAAAGTAAGATGGAAGAGAAAGAGCAAGACAGAACACAAGCAAACTAACAAAAATAAGATTCTGTAACTCAATGTGGAGGTCAGAAGAACATCCCTTAAAGTTTGCATTATCATCTATGTTCTCAAGTTGTCTTCTCGTTCAGCTGCTCAGTTGTGTCCGACTCTTTGCCAAACCATGGACTGCAGCATGCCAGGCTCCCCTGACCTTCACTACCTCCCGGAGTTGCTCAAACTCAAGCCCACTGAGTCAGTGATGCCATCCAACCATCTCATCCTGTCACCCCCTATTCCTCCTGCCCTTAAACTTCCCCAGTATCAGGGTCTTTTACAATGAGTCAGCTCTTCGCATCAGGTGGCCAAAGTATTGAAGCGTCAGCTTCAGCACCACTCCTTTCAATGAATATTCAGGGTTGATTTCCTTTAGAACTGACTGGTTCGATCTCCTTGCTGGCCAAGGGACTCTCAAGAGTCTTCTCCAACATCACAATTCGAAAGCATCAATTCTTCAGCGCTCAGCCTTCCTTAGGGTCCAACTGTTGTACATCAGTACTGGAAAAACGATAGCTTTAACTACATAGACCTTTAACCTTTGTCTGCAAAGTGATGTCTCTGCTTTTCAATTTGCTGTCTAGGTTCATTATAGCTTTTCCTTCAAGAAGCAAGCATCTTTTAATTTCATGGCTGCAGTCACCGTCTGCAGAGATTTTGGAGCCCAAGAAAACAAAGTCTGTCACTGTTTCCAATGTTTCCCCATACATTTTGCCATGCAGTGATGGGACCAGATACCCTGATCTTAGTTTTTTGAATGTTGGGTATTAAGCCAGCTTTTTCATTCTTCTCTTTCACTCTCATCAAGAGGTTCTTTAGTTCCTCTTAGCTTTCTGTCATTAGGTTGGTATCATCTGCATATCTGAGGTTACTGATATTTCTCCTGGCAATCTTGATTCCAGCCTGTGCTTCATCCAGCCCAGCATTTCACATGATGTACTCTGCATATAAGTTAAATAAGCTGGGTGACAATATACAGCCTTGATGTATTCCTTTCCCAATCTTGAACCAATCCATTGTTCCATGTCCAGTTCTAACTGTTGCTTCTTGACCTGCATACAGATTTCTCAGGAGGCAGGTAAGGTAGTCTGGTATTCCCATCTCTTTAAGGATTTTCCATTTTGTTGTGATCCACAGAGTCAAAGGCTTTAGCATAGTCAATGAAACAAGATGTTTTTCTGGAATTCTGTTGCTTTTTCTATGACCCAACAGATGTTGGCAATTTGATCTCTAGTTTCTCTGCCTTTTCTAAATGCAGCTTGTACAACTGCAAGTTCTTGGTTCACATACTGCTGAAACCTAGCTTGAAGGATTTGAGCATTACCTTGCAAGCTTGACATAAGTGCAACTGTGTGGCATTTTGAACTTTCTTTAGCACTGCCCATCTTTGGGACTGGAATGAAAACTGATCTTTTCCAGTCTTGTGGCCACTGCCGAGTTTTCCAAATTGGCTGGCATACTGAGTGCAGTACTTTAACAGCATCATCTTTTAGGATTTGAAATAGCTCAGCTGGAATTTCATCACTTTCACTATCTTTATTCATAGTAATGCTTCCTAAAGCCCACTTGCCTCTTTAAAACAACAGAATAACCTTATGCAGAGAATGTACTGAAAGGTGAATTTTAAAATTCAACAGTATATATTGATACAATCAACTAATCAATTCCATTATGCTTGCCTTGTTTAGACATAGGTAACCTGAGGCCAATTTGAGCTAATGAGATAAAAATACAGGTTCAATAGGGAGCATCTTGGAAACGAAACATTTTCCCTTGGAGAGAACTATGGAAAACAGTGTCTCTTTCCTCCTGCTGCTAATGAGATAGTCTTAAAATTGTAAAGGAAACCCTTTTTGAATCAGACACTGATTACAGAGCACTGGGATGAAAAAGAACAGGTGTCCTTAGCTATCAGTTAACCCATCACAAAGACACTCTAGCACTTTTTGTTATGTGAGTTAATATATGTCCTTATTGTATAAGCCAGTTTAGGCTAAATTTCATTATTTGTAACTAAAAAGAAAAAATCTAAAATACTTTTTTCAATTAATGTTTATGTTTCTTCTGAGATTAACTAATATACTGTGGGAAGGCTAAGGTTGTAACATCTTAATTTGTGAAAATACACAGTATTACTAAAATGCAATTTTGACTTTAACATAAGATAAATTCGTATACGTTAAATCCTTACCATCAATTTCATAGGCATAAACTTCACCAAAAATCATCCAGTATGGATGAAAAACTATATCTTTAGCAAGAGTCCAAGATGGTGCTTCACGAGGATAAAGTATTGCCTTTCTGGGAACACCAAAACTAAGTAATACAAGAGCCATAATCACTACAATGTAGAACATATTGGCCACCTGTTAAAAAAATGAACACTGTTAAAATACATGGGGATTTATACACACAGATAATTCTTCATCTTAAAAAAGTTTCTAACATTCCAAAAGATAATTTGAATCTTTGAGTTTCTTTTTATTCCTAGCAGTAGCATTCGGGAAATCTCATCACCATATAAGCCTGAACAGAAAGGAAATTATATAAAAACTGATCTGTGACATCAGGCAAGTCATAGGCATCATCTATATATTAAACCATAACACAGGCTGAAACCGGAGTCTGCCTATCTCATGTCCATGAAGTCTTTTAAAGAAATATAGACATAATGGGCAGACACAAGGAATCAATTTCCGTGAATGTTCTTCCATACTGAACTCTACCATGGTGCCTTGTCTCCTGGGCTGTGAAACCTTCTAAGAGGTAAATATAGCAACAAACTGAATTATCAGTATGTGTGTCTAAAAAAGAACTGATCCCCATAACTGGTTAACAAACCCTTTTGCTAGTGAGATGGTTTGCAACTATTTAATTTCAACAAAATTAAAAAGAGCCTAACTGAGCTATCACATAATAAATCATTAAAAAACAATTTTTATTGCTAAATCACAATGGGAATTCTGACATCATTACTCAGGAATTCAAATAATTAAGTGAAATGCAATAAGAAAACTTTAATTTCTATCCACTTATGTGTACATGTATTCCGCACTTACATATAAAAAAGTGAATGTAGTCTCACTCTAGCAATATGTAGTAATATCCATCCACAGAAAATAATCTAAGGGGAAAATCCCACTCATAAGACTACATGTATAATAAATCTATATTTTAATCTACTATGAACTAACAATAATTGTAGTAATAATTTAACCTAAAGTAAGTTATTATAACATTTTCATATATGTTTTGAAGAAGTATACAGTGAAAGTAGAAATGGAAGGTGAGACTCTGAAAAGTAAAGAGGACAGTAAATCTAGAATAGATGGAGGAATTATAAAACATTTACTTAAATATAATCATTTAGTCTTTATCCTTTAGCTTTAAAATTGTTAGATCTGCTAATAAATCTCCTTTTAAAATTAAGTCAGAGTCCCTGTAATTTGCAATCAAAGAATCTTAAATACTCTCCCAAGATTCAGTTTTTTTTACTTATAAAATAGTTAAATAATATCTTAGTTGACCATTTAAGAGCACTACTAAGAGAATGTATGCTTTCAATAAACAAAATCTTGGGATAAAAGATTTTAAAAGGCAAATAATTCATCAAAACATTATTCATGGCAGTTGCTATAATTTGACATCTAAATATATATCTGTAATTAAAGAAAATGCCTAAATCAAAACCCAAACCTGAAATATTCTAAATTATATAAGGTGTATTGGCTGATGATTCAGAGGTCTTCGGACTTCATACCTTTTCATGTAAAGCCTATTTGACAATCTTAATTCCCCTACTTTTCCTGGAAATACCACTACTTCATGAAATAATGCAAAATGATGAATAGTGAGTACTCTTTTAATGTAACCAATAGTAAACTAGTAATTTTTAACTGGGGAGACCTGGATACACTCTCCTAGAGGGAAAAAGTGTAGTGTGAAAAAGCAAATATAATAATAAAGCTCTATATTCAAAAACCATAAAAATTTTATTTTCATAATGCAAAGCAATGCAGGTAATCTGGTATTGGATTACTTAGAAGGGTTACTTAGAAGATAAATTTAATCTAGAAGACCAATCTTCCAAGATTAAGGAAAAAGGTTTCAAAAATTCTAGGAACAGATTTTTATAAAGGGGGTAGATATTTTAAAAGAACTGAGAAAAAGCATAGTACATAAATCCATTTGTGAAATTTAACACAAATAAACACATGTATTCATATACATGTCTTTTCTTCCCTATATATGTCTTGAAGAATGGAAAGGTTTACATCAAATTGTTGACACTGAATATCTCTGGAGGGTAGTCTGTCTGCTTTTGCTAAAATTTTGAATAGTAATTTTAGAACAAGGAAAGAAGTTACTTTCACAAAAGCAACAGAACATAACAAAGTCTGTCTTTTACACCACTAAAACCTGAAAGCTATTTGTGGCAGGAGTAGGCCCAATACATTTTAGATTTTTTCAGTTCAATGCATAAAAATTGCACATTAAATCTGACATCTATATTTAAAAAACAGAATCTGCAAGTTGGTTAAGCCTATGACAAAGAGCAAAATAGTGGGCATATTATATCAGGAAAAGATTAGACGTTCTGGTTATAAATTTTAAAAATAGTCTGGATCAGTAAAGAGAGGAAGAAAGAGTTATCTAAAGATATTACACCATGACAGTATTTGTTTAGTGACCATTATCTTGCAAAGTACATTAATAAGGGACAAGATTAGTGTGGTGAGTTGGAGTTGCACATGACAAATCCTTGCAAGACTTTTTCAGACTGACCCTCTGGTTAAAAACCATCATAACAAACAACCTGACTTACCTGCTTTCAACATCCACACACTGAAAAGTAACTCCAAAATGATAAGGAAAGACAGAAAAGTATCACCGTACTTCTCTGATTAAGTAAAATTGTATTAGTAACATTTTTATGATTCTAAGAAAAAATACCAATAAACCCACAAGTATTATCAGACACCTCTCAACTTACCATTTTTCCAATCATCATTACATAAGGTCCTGCCTGTTGATTTACAGCTAGAAAATCTAGCAAACGCACATACCAAAATATTATGTTAAGACAGTAAATTAATCTTCCAGCCACAAAAACATGATTATCATATGCATTCTCAAAGTTCCATTTTGCTCCAAATCTTAGTCCAAATCCAATGAAGAAAGAAATTATGGCAATTGTATCACTGATATTGAAGTAATCACTAAACCACACTTTAATCTTCTGGCTTATTTTTCCAGCTTCAGACATAAAAATCTAAAGGTTAAAAAATAATAATAATCAATTTCTTCCTATTAAAACAGAATTCAATTATAATAGCACAATAAAATTTTATATATCTTTTAATATTTCAAAGTATTTTTGACTGTCTTGGTATTTGATCACCAAAACAATTCAGTAAGACATCAGAGTTATAGTTCTTATCCTCATTTTCTGTGTATGGGGGGAAAAAGACCCAAAAATAATCTGTTCAACCAAGATCATCCAATTAAGACACTGTAGATTCTGGATTAGAACAAAGATCCCTAGGCTTGGAATGTGAGATACTTTTGAAAAGTTGTTTTATTTTTCACTGAAACAACACCAGGATATTCAAGCAGAATCTTCCAAAAGTGCCTTATGTCCAGAAAGTAAACAACTCAATGGTTTAAATTGCTATACTTAGCTCTTCTCTTTGATGTAAAATTAAAAACAAAAATTTATGTGGGAAATGGTAATACATTTACAGCTTCAAAATCATAGTGAATCATAAATATTGAAAAGTCTCCCATTCTTCTCCCCTAGTCAACTGAGTCCCCTTCCCACTAGAAGCAACCACTTTTATTATTATCTAATGAATTCTTGCAGAGCTGTTTTATGAATATACATTTAAACTAATTATTTGCAACTTGCTTTTACCATTTAACAACTTAATTTCTTAAAACATTTAAGTAAAACAATAGATTTCATAAATAGAGTGGCCATGGCACTCAAAGGAATTTAAAATGCATAGTAAGTTATTTAATAAGATAAAGTCCTACAATACCTAAGTGAGAGAGAAGTACAATGCCTTCTATTTTTGCAATTTCACATATTCTCTAAATGTAAAGCACAGAGACATGAAATAATTCTGATGTATTTAAATAAGTGTGTTATAAAACAACATATATGTAGGTATCAGTTTAAAGAGAAAATTGTAGAAAGATTTTTAAAACTTTTTTCCCCCAAAGTCAGGGTATTAGAAAATTTACAACTTTACATTGAAAACTCTGAT
The DNA here is from genome assembly GCF_023091745.1 of Budorcas taxicolor. Lineage (NCBI taxonomy): Eukaryota > Metazoa > Chordata > Mammalia > Artiodactyla > Bovidae > Budorcas > Budorcas taxicolor. Next base: position 58,075,975 of record NC_068919.1, on the reverse strand, counting down.
AGACACAGGGATCTAAATCTAAATGACAATTCAATGGGCAATATAGTACACTTTGCTCAGCCGCTCAGACTGACTCTGTGACTCCATGGGCTGTGTAGCCCACCAGTCTCCTCTGTCCAGGGAATTTTCCAGGCAAGCATACTTGAGTAGGCTACCATTTCCTACTCCAGGGAATCTTCCCAACTCCACACTGGCAGAAGAATTCTTTACCACTGAGCCACCTGGGAAGTCCACAAGATACTTTAGAGGACTGTAAAATAAGAAACTACTTATAATTTACCTACCTGATTGGCTAGTATTTAAAATTCTTTGAGAGTGGCAAAGATCATAAATATGAATGTTGAGAAAATAAAAATCAAATCTACTTTTTGAGACAATCACTATCTTTGTAATCAGGACAAAGTTAACAACACACTAATCTCTATTCTTTAGTCATCACTTTTAGAATAGCAAAGACAAACATTCTACACTTTAATAATATCATCACCTACTGAAATTATGAATAACACCTACACATACCCATACATATAACCAAAACAAACAAAACACCCTCCAATTACAAACTAAGTTGCTGGTAGGAAAAACTAAAGACATACCTCACGGACTTTCTCAATAGCATAGGTAAAAATATAAGCAATAACAATCCATTCTTGAACTGAAGGTAATCGTTCCATTTGTACAAGAACCACAAATGTATAAAGCATCAGAAATCCTAAGTATGCCAACTAGTAAAAAAAAAAAAGACATGAATAAAATTTATTATAAAATGTAATTTACTATGAAAATTTCTAAACATACACACAAAAAAAGACTAAACTAGTCCCTGTGAAGTATCTCCCAGCTTTAATCATTAGAAAAGTTTCAGAGGTAACTCTTTTTCCATGCAGACATTGCATTTATCAACCAATCATTTATAAATGGCCCCCAAGGTATAAATGTATTATTCTAGACTTCAGTTAACTTTTTAGTACTTCCCACAGGAAGAATTTTATAATACCAGGTTTATGTTCTCAGTATAGTCCACATAATTTCACTTATACCTAAAGTACCAGAACATTTTAAACTTACTATAGAGTTTCATCACCATCATTCAGAAACACATATTACCTAGCTCCTCCTTCTCCCAACCAAGTACTCCTAAGAAAGACAACTGGTATTTTCTTAGCTCCTGGTCACTGAGGCTGAATCCCAAGAAATGGAAACAAAAATGAAAAACATTCTTCCTAGGTAAAAGAATATCCCACCTTTCAGACTCTTAACAAGAAAAATGATAAGGAGATAATAAGGAACAATGTAAAATAACTTCTGAAGAAGCATTTCATTTCAGAGGAAAACCCAAATTCTTTGACTCCTGAACAATTGTGGCTGAGAATTTTCTCATCACTTTCCTTGCCTCTACAAGTCTTAAAATAAGTCATATGTTTGATTTCAGCTATGGCAGGGAAGGGAAGTAAAATGCAATAAGTAAAGAAAGAAAAAAAGAAATTCCTATAGTTACATGAATTGTTCACTTTTAGTCATTCATACAAATGCAAACATATGAAACCTTTGTTATTTCCATTAGTGGAGAAAGAATTTGGGGATTATATTAGATAATTCAGATTGGTAATTTTAATACCAGAACAAGATCAAGCAAGAAAATTTTCATATTGAGAAGGAAACGTATAGAATTAGTCTTAGATTAATGGGCCTGTGTGTGGGTGAGAAAGCAATGATCAAAGCAGCAAATTCTCAAATGTTCATCTCAGCATAAAACCATTTGCCTTCTTTGGCAACTCAAAAAAAGCCTGACAATGATGAAAATGAAGCACAACAAACATGACAACAAAATTGAAAACAACTTTTTTTTTCTTGGTAAGAGAAGTAAACACTTAGTCACTCAGCCCCTGGATAAAAGTAACCAATCTCATATTTCTCAGATAGAATCCATTACTCTATTGACATGTATGCCCTTTAAGCTGGCAGTAAAATCTGTCTTTCCACTGGCAAGGAAAAAACCAATTATGTGACAGATAACCAAACGTGTACTACAGTTAAAGAAATAAACTATTATACCACTGAAACATAAAACTGTATGAATGATCTAGATTACTTGTATCACCATCAACTAACACTGTAAAAAGGTTTACTTCTAAAATTGTAATATTATCTATAAAGTCCCAAAGCACAAGGAAATTATATTTGTGTATCATAAGTTCTCAACTGGAAAATGGCTTTCCAGTGATCTAAGTTGTATCAAGATTAGTATGGACTCTAAACCAAAGGTACCCTTGAAGCCTATCCTTTAAAACATTTTGTTGGTTCCAAGGAGACCTGGGCTCCATTCTGGGTGGTCAGTCACTCGGGGCAGGGGAGGGGTGCACCTTGGAAGGAACAGCTGGGAGTAGAATGCATTGCCCCACCCCAAAGCAGGTAGGAGTCCTGGAGAGGGTGCCCCCAACTGGGTAGAGTGGTACCCACTACAGCCACATTCCCAGCCAAACAATACCTAAACAGGAGAATCTGCAGCAGAGAAAGGTTCATTGCAGGGCCATGCTTGGTTCATAGCCCCCAAAACCTAAATTCCTGAATCTCTCCTGAGACAAAAGACAGAAGAGGCTGGCCTTTTCAGCATTTCAAAGTCAGCTTTGACAGCCTGACTTGTGGGTGTGACAGGAGCCAGAGACGGAGAAGTGCACACCCCTGGGAAGGTGTGCTCTCAAGATGCTGGTGTGATTCCTCGATATGATACTGACGAGAACACAGCACACAGCAGGAGGAAGAAGAGGAGGAAATGGCAGCTTCTCAGGGACTGCTGATGTTCAGGATGTGGCCATTGATTTCTCTCAAGAGGAGTGGGAATGCTTGGACTTTGATCACTGAGAATTACACAGCAATGTGATGTTAGAGAACTACTGGGACCTGGTGTCCTTGGGTCTTACTGTCAGCCAGACATGTGGTTACCTTTTGTGCACAAAAGAAGGATCTCTAGGATGTGAAGAGAATAGAGACAACAGCTCATATATCCAGCTTTGTCTTATTATGACACCCAAGTTCTGATGACCAAAAAAGTAGGCGTGGAAGATTTGTTTCAAAAAAATGTAGCTGGGAAAACATGAAAGCTGTCCACTTGGAAATTTAAACTGCAATAAGTTGTATAAGATCTTAAGCAAGAGCTCTGTTATTCAATAACTACAACAGCATTTATAACGTAATGACAAGCAATCCTTGCAGTAAATCAGACAATAACTTTGACTAAGAGGGCTCTGAATTTTCAGACAACCATTCCAAAAGTAATAAATATAAAAATGTCTTTTATCAAAGCTCAATATTACTACATAAAGAGGATTCATACGGAGAGAAGACTTACAAATGTAGTGAATGTGCTAAAGGTTTTAATCAATCATTCATACTACAGAGGAACATTACAAGTGTAATAAATCTGGGAAAGTCTTTATAGAAAATCTAAGTAGACACAGGAAAATTCACACTAGAGGAAAACTTTATAAATGTAAAGAATGTGGTAAAGCCTTTATATGGTGCTCAAAACTTACCAGACATCAGATAATTCACAATGGGGAGAAACCATACATATGTAAAGAATGTGGCAAAGACTTTACCCAGTGCTCACATCTTCAGCAGCATCAGATATTCATACTGCAGAGCAGCTTTATGAAAGTACAGAATGTTGCAGAGTCTTTGATCAGCATCCATATCTTATTCAGCATCAAAGAACTCATACTGGAAGAAACCTCACCAATGTATAGAATGTGGCAAAGCCTTTAACTGGCTCACAAAAAATAACAAAATTCATAGAAAAGTAGGAAAAAAAACATAGTAGGAAAAAACTGTACAAATGCAGAGAATGTGACAAAGCCTTTAATCAAAGCTGTTACCTCACTCAAAATCATAGAAACCCTACAAACATAGTAAGTGGTGAAAGACATTAGTCCTTAGTGTATACTTCAGAAAATAGCCAAAGAGTTCATAGTGGAAAGAAACTTGAAAGATGAAAAAAATGTAAAAGTACTCAAAAATCAAATCTAAATAAATATCAGCAAACACAGTAGAAAGCATTAGAATCAGTAACTTTTCTAGCACTACTCTAAATGAGAATATTATAGAAAATAATCTAAAGTTGAAGCACCTGTAAAACTTTTTTGTTGTACTGATCACAGATATTGATCCAACTTATTGTTGGTATTGATGTTGAGCCAGGTATAACTATTATCAGTATCTTTTTTATACTAGTATTATTTGAGGTTATTTGAAAGTAATATAACTCCCAAATTACATGATATACCTTTCTTTCTAGTGTGAATGTAAATTCATGTATTTGACTGTTGATGCCTCAGAGATAAAAGAGGTTCTATATTAGGGGACAATCATTTATTTTCACTACTCCATGTATTTAAAGACTATAAGGTAAAATGTATAATTGAAAATCTAAATGGAGATGACATTTGTTGTTGATTTAAATCCTTCTTATAGATGACTATTAGTTAAGTGTTCATGGACTTACTGTTTGTACTAAAGAAAGAGAATCACTCTAAATTTAAGTACCTGTGTCCATTTGCTTTTAAGGATAAAAAGATGGTAGTTCATTAAAATCCTGATAAACATTCACTAAATCAACAGAAGTCATGAATATTAGTTGGCATGTTTGAAACAAATATATCTTCATCGAAAACTAAGAAAAATATAGGTAACCCTTCCATAAGAGGTTATAAAATTACTGTATATCCACATTTATTAACTAGCCTTTTTTCTATAAACCATAAAAATCACAATTCTCATATCAGTCTATTAGAAGAATTCTTCTGAATTTCTATAATCTACATTTTGATAAGAGGATCATAGGTGAATTGCTAAAGGTTTACTTAGACCACGTGTGAATTTAATATATATTAATAAAACTGAATGATTTTTAATGTGGTTAAAAAGTCTATTTTTCTCATACTATTTTAAACCATATAACATTACTAATTCAAAAAGATACATATACCCCATGTTCACAGCAGCATATTTACAACCGCAAAGATATGGTATCAACCTAAGTGTCCATCAACAGATGAATGGTCAAAGATGTAGTAAATATTTACAATGGAATACTACTCAGCCATAAAAAAGAACGAAAATTTTGCCATTTGCAGCAACATGGATGGACTTAGTGTTATTTGTAATGAAATAAGTCAGACACAAAAAAACAAAAATTGCATGATATTACTTATACGCAGGATCCAAAAAATACAACAAACCAGTGAATGTAACAATAAAGCAGCAGACTCACAGCTGTAGAGAACAAACTAGTGGTTACCAGTGGGCAGAGAGAAAAGGGAGGAGGGGCAACATAAAAGTAGGGGACCAAGAGGTAAAAACTATTAGGGATAAGATAAGCTACAAAAAAATGAAATATGCTACAAGCATATACTGTACAACATGGGACATACAGCCAGAATTTTATAACTATAAATGGATCATGTTGTGAATTGCTACATTATACATTTATAACTTCCATATTACTGTACATCAATTATACTTCAATAAAAAGAAACCATACCGTGTTAAACCAGAATTTTACAATTGGTGCATGATAAAAGGCATAAAACTTTCGTGTGATTGGAAGCTTTTTTGATTTTATTTGTATCTCCATTTCATTTTTCCCTTCATTCTTGTCCAATAGTCTTATTTCTTTAAATACTTCCTAAAATAAAAATAACATTATGGTACATTTTCTCACAATAAATTTACATTTACTTTAAATTTTTTTCCCTCCTTACCATGGGAATCTCTTCTGCTATGTTTTGAAAGTTGTTTTCACTATCATCCATTGTCATTTGATGAGCATCTTGAGATTGTGGAATATGAGACATTTCAGCCTTAGTTTTATATTCTAACATTAATATGGCAGGTGGAACTAAAATGCTTAGTATGACCTAAAAATTTTAGAAACAGATAAGTTCACATTTTAAAACTAATGACTTTCAAGAACATAATAAAAGCAATAAAAAGCTATAAAAATCCTGGTTATTAATTAGCCATTTTGCCCCTGGTAGTATAGGGGAAAAAAAACTTCACTTTTCACTTATATATAGAGGCCCAAGTTGAATTGCTTTAAGGAATAACAAATCATTTTAGTATTACAAGAGTAATATAGACTTGTTCCGTTAAAGAATCAGATTACAATTTGTTCAGAGAATACATTTTTGTTATAAATAAAATTCAAGTCTTATGAAATTGCTATGTGCTTAATTTTACCCTAAATCTCTCTGCAAGTGTTCCATGTCATAACATGATGACTCAAGTTGTTATCCTATGAACAAAAAGGTTTATTTCTAAACTGGTATGCATTATTCACAAAATCTTAAAAGCACAAAGAAATTATAATTGTGTATCAAGGTTTCTATGATAACTGTCTATCAAGGTTAATTTTTCACCATTATTTTTAATGTATGATTAGTATTTATTATCCACTTATAATGGTCCATGATTAAACTTCTTGCATGATCTCTGCCTTCCATATTTCTGTGCCTTATTTAAGACACAACAAAAAGGAAAGCTTAAAGCAAAATCTCTCACTATAATGAAACTGAGAGAACCAGTTAATATTTTATCCAAATTTTTAACCATGAAAACCAAGCAGATCTAATATGTGTGAAGTAAAAATTAAAGGTAACAGATAATTAAGTTAGTAGATATGGGCCAGGATCTAGAATTTTAGAATCTAGGAATCATCTTTTCATAAAACAGCAACTTTTTTTATGGCTGCACAGGGCTCTATAAATGCCAACACTCCCATTCCCATTCGTTGCAATCATGCACCTGGCTCAAACTGGGAAAATAATCATTATACACCACATCTGAAAAGAATTCAGAGTGAAGGGGGAAAAAGGAGGCCATTTAATGCCACTTACAATAAAATGCCAACACAACAATTCTTACTGCCCTGACATTTTACTATACTGGTGGGCTAATTCCTCTGTTCTTTTTATCTAATCACATACTTAATATTAAATTATTTCCAGAGTATACCTTGTACCAGGAATTTTTCCTCATATTCAGCCTTCCCATCCACATATCAGATAACAACATCTGCGTACACGTGTGAGCTACAAAAGGTCTAAGTCTTGAAGAAACTGCTAACTTAAGACAGGTAGAATTACTCCAATTTTTCAGTTCATAAGTGAGCAATTTCATAGCCATGGTTTCATCTTGTCTGAAGGACTGTTCCAGTAATTCAACTGCCAGTTGACCAAAATCACTATCAAAAGATAAAAGCCAAAACATATTCAAATTACCAAATTGCAGTTTTAAACCATTATCTTCAGGGTCATTCATAACATGTTGCAATTTTTTAACATTTTCAGACACACTTGGGGAATTGTGAGGCATCAGAATAGCCCTGTTTTCAGATATCCACTACTCTATGGAAATTGCAAAGTATTAAAATATGTCACATCAGGAACAAGACTGAAAATGTGACTCCAGAGCACTTTCCCCTGGTCATAAAAATAAACCTACAGACTCATACGAAACTAAAACTGACAATGTTCAGACGCTCTGTTCAAAAAGTCTCTATATAATATTTCAAATAGTAGAAAAGGTTGGTACCCAATAGAGAAAAAGATGTATGCAGGTCAGGAAGCATCAGTTAGAACTGGACATGGAACAACAGACTGGTTCCAAATAGGAAAAGGAGTACGTCAAGGCTGTATATTGTCACCCTGCTTATTTAACTTCTATGCAGAGTACATCATGAGAAATGCTGGGATGGAAGAAGCACAAGCTGGAATCAAGATTGCCGGCAGAAATATCAATAACCTCAGATATGCAGATGACACCACCCTTATGGCAGAAAGTGAAGAGGAACTAAAAAGCCTCTTGATGAAAGAGGAGAGTGAAAAAGTTAGCTTAAAGCTCAACATTCAGAAAACGAAGATCATGGCATCTGGTCCCATCACTTCATGGGAAATAAATGGGGAAACAGTGGAAACAGTGTCAGACTTTATCTTTTTGGGCTCCAAAATCACTGCAGATGGTGACTGCAGCCATGAAATTAAAAGACGCTTACTCCTTGGAAGCAAAGTTATGACCAACCTACATAGCATATTCAAAAGCAGAGACATTACTTTGCCAACAAACGTCCGTCTAGTCAAGGCTACGGTTTTTCCAGTAGTCATGTATGGATGTGAGAGTCGGACTGTGAAGAAAGCTGAGCACCGAAGAATTGATGCTTTTGAACTGTGGTGTTGGAGAAGACTCTTGAGAGTCCCTTGGACTGCAAGGAGATCCAACCAGTCCATTCTGAAGGAGATCAGCCCTGGGTATTCTTTGGAAGGAATGATGCTAAAGCTGAAACTCCAGTACTTTGGCCACCTCATGCGAAAAGTTGACTCACTGGAAAAGACTTTGATGCTGGGAGGGATTGGGGGCAGGAGGAAAAGGGGACGACAGAGAATGAGATGGCTGGATGGCATCTCCGACTCGATGGATGTGAGTCTGAGTGAACTCTGGGGGATTGTGGACAGGGAGGCCTGGCATGCTGCGATTCATGGGGTCGCAAAGAGTCGGACACAACTGAGCGACTCAACTGAACTGAACTGATGGACTAACCAACCTAGTATGAAAAATATCCTAATCTTCAATCCCTGGTGAGTTGATCATAGGATCTGTTTTAGCTATTTTCATAACTCCTATTCTCTTCCAAAGAGAGTCCTTTTGCAGGGAGGGAGGTCCTATTCTCTATTATAAAGCTTTCTATCAATACAAACTATTGTTCTAGCTTAATATTCCATTACTCCCCTAAGTAAACTGTAAAACTTCTGGGAATTGTTTCAGTCTTCTGCACATGTAGCTCCACCATATGAAATGCCTTTCCAGTTGAACTAAATTTATTTCCTTAGAAAACAGCTTAAACTTCCCTTCCTTCCTTACTCTACCACTTCAAATGGAAATTTACCTAATCTAATTGCTATTTTGTGCAACTAATTAGTAAACTGACATCTGGCATTTCTTCTTTCTTGCTGAAATATTTAACTCTTGAATTTTAAATGATATAATAACCTCTTTTTTACATGCCTAGGTCTCTGAATCTTTTTAAAACAGACTTAAACATTTAGAAAGTGGATTTCTCCTAATTTTACCAATAAAATTATATATACACATACCCAATTAGTGCATGGCACTATAATCTCCACTTAAACCCCATCTATATTTTTAAAATGTTTCAAATGATAAAATATTACTTACTTGGAATATTGTTTCAATTCCTCTGAAGTATCATCTACAAGGTCACTCTGCTTTGCTTCATATGCCATTGAACGATAGATCTTACAGGCAACTAATGCTTTAGCCATTGATTCTTCACCATGCTGCCATAAAAAACGGGCCATAACCTGCCTCTTCATGAGGCAAGCCCAAATTAATAGTTCATTAAGTGGATAAGGAAAGCGCTTGGTTTCTGGATCATCAATATCTACAATTTCATCTTTGGTTCTTTTCTTCTTTCCTTCTTCCACAGCTGTATCAATCTTCAGGAGGAAATAAATATTACAAGGCTCATTAAAATAAGGCCATATGACACTCATGTGAGAATGTGAATAAAATGTCGTTTATTTGATTTTTCATATAAATGTACAACTGAAAATAAATTTTATATATTTGATTTTTATTACAATTCAAATTCATTTTATAGAAATGTTATTCCCCAAAAAGGTCTTTGTAAAAGTTTCCAAGATGAGAGAAAGGGCCTCAATATTTCCACCAACATCTGATAAAACACAGTTCTAATGAAAGAAAAGTTTGGTAGCACCTTTGTCTTGCATGCCATTAATCAAGTAAATATGGAATAAAAGAAGGCAGTTAAGCAGTGACCAAAATACCTAAAAATTTTGATTATCATAGCTAAATATGAAAAACTTAATAGAAGTACTACCTCATATTATTTTTTGGTATATAGGAAAATGAAAAATTGAGGATATAATACTATATCTAAAAACAAAAGATAATTCTTACTAAAACAAGTAACTTTTTTATTTCATAATACCAAGTAACTTAAAAAGAATAAATCCACAAGCCAGAACAGGTAATATTTAAACAAAAATACCTTTGGTCGGTAGGGCTGTGCTGTTTTAATGAAATGATTATGCCTCGTTTTTTCCTTTTTATCTGCTCTATTGCCAAAAGATTCCTGACTCTTTCGCAACTGAGGAGTGCTGCTGGAGGTATTTCGGCCAGACCTCTGAAAGCAAAAGTTTATTAGTTTTTACAGATTTAAATCCACTGTTATGCTATGAAAATTAAAAATCTATTTTTACATATACATGTATATATAAATGTGTGTATACACACACCAAAAAAAAACAAAACCCAACATGATTTCTTTAGGATTTCAATTACAAAATATTTCTAAGTACTCTTAGTTGAAAATCTTGTTTTTAAGACAATTCTGTCAATACTTTTACCATTCTAATATGAGTTAATTTTTATAAGCTCATTTTAAAGCACATCTATATCACTTCCCCCAAATATTACATACCCGATTATTTCCACCAAGACTGTTATATATTAATCGAAAACGTTTCCGAGTGTAGGTGCATCTATAGGTCCCTCCCATAAGATATTCAATAACAAGTCCTATATCAATTAGAGTGATCTTATATCCTGGAGGAAGATTCCCCTGGAAACAAAACATTAATTTTAAAAAGGCAAAAAAATAAATAAATAAATAAAAAATAAAAATAAAAAGGCAAAATTGTATTTCTCAATGTTTCCAAGCCATGCCTAGCAATGTGTCTATTACTCTCCAAAATAACAAATGTTTACTTGCTACAGAAAGCTGGCGTTGCCAGCAGCTACCTTTACAGACTGGTTCCAAATAGGAAAAGGAGTACATCAAGGCTATATATTGTCACCCTGCTTATTTAACTTATATGCAGAGTACATCATGAGAAACGCTGGACTGGAAGAAACACAAGCTGGAATCAAGATTGCCGGCAGAAATATCAATAACCTCAGATACGCAGATGACACCACCCTTATGGCAGAAAGTGAAGAGGAACTAAAAAGCCTCTTGATGAAAGTGAAAGTGGAGAGTGAAAAAGTTGGCTTAAAGCTCAACATTCAGAAAATGAAGATCATGGCATCCGGTCCCATCACTTCAAGGGAAATAGATGGGGAAACAGTGGAAACAGTGTCAGACTTTATTTTGGGGGGCTCCAAAATCACTGCAGATGGTGATTGCAGCCATGAAATTAAAAGACACTTACTCCTTGGAAGCAAAGTTATGACCAACCTAGATAGCATATTCAAAAGCAGAGATTACTTTGCCGACTAAGGTCCGTCTAGTCAAGACTACAGTTTTTCCAGTAGTCACGTATGGATATGAGAGTTGGACTGTGAAGAAGGCTGAGCGCTGAAGAATTGATGCTTTTGAACTGTGCTGTTGGAGAAGACTCTTGAGAGCCCCTTGGACTGCAAGGAGATCCAACCAGTCCATTCTGAAGGAGATCAGCCCTGGGATTTCTTTGGAAGGAATGATGCTAAAGCTGAAACTCCAGTACTTTGGCCACCTCATGAGAAGAGCTGACTCATTGGAAAAGACTCTGATGCTGGGAGGGATTGAGGGCAGGAGGAGAAGGGGACGACAGAGGATGAGATGGCTGGATGGCATCACTGACTCGATGGACATGAGTCTGGGTGATCTCCGGGAGTTGGTGATGGACAGGGAGGCCTGGCGTGCTGCGGTTCATGGGGTCGCAAAGAGTCGGACACGACTGAGCGACTGAACCTTTACAGAAAAGAGTGACTTGCTTCTGTTTCCTTTTGTAAGAACAAGGATTCTGAAGTTTGAGGTCCCAACAGTGTGGCTCAGGACAGGAGTATGACTTACAGTAGGAAGATAATTTGATCTCTCCACTGTACTAATACTTCATACAGAGGCAAAGAAAGTTCTAAGTGTCAAGTATTCCATCTCACCATGGCACATAAGTTGTACTTTCCTGCAAAAACAATGCTATAAATGTTTTCAGTTGGGACCATTAATATTTCTTACTATTTTTAAACCAAAATTATATTGGCTGTATTATAGATCACACGAATTTGTATAGCCTTGACTAAAATTCAACTACCACTTACAACACTGTTCACAGCTAAGACATCTTTTTAGGGCATCAATTTACGAACTGGAACATAAGCCATTTTTTGAGTTTGGAAAGACTGTCTCAGAAAGCACTACTGGTGAATTTCATTAAATAATCTTAGAAGGGTTTAATCATCAGTTAATTTATATATTAACCAATTCTTCCCTACTATAGTCAACATTCTTTCATTCCCCTAATTGTAATTTTATTAACTTAGTACTTTTAAAAATGCTTATACTTTTTATATTTTAGCTACACCTGTGAAGTTTCTAAGTAGACATCTATGTTCTTTAGGTCACCGATTTAAAAACTAATAAAAACATATTTTCACCTTAAATACAAGATTTTTATTTTTATCTTAAGCAATCCCAAAATATGTTTTATGACTGAAGATGTCGTGTATGATAGATACTTCAGTTTGTTTTTTTAAAATCTGACAAATACCCTTATGTTGTGAATTCACTTGAACAGGAAATATTTAAATTAAGAAAAACAGGAATTTCCCCGGTAGTCCAGGGTTAAGAATCTGCCTTGCAATGCAGGGGATGCAGTTCAGTCCCTCATCAGGGTATTAAGATCCTTCACGCCACAGAGCAACTAAGTCCACATGCCACAATTAGAGTCTACTTGCCACAATGAAATATCCCTCACAATGCAATGAACATGCCACATGAGACCCAACAGAGCCAAACAAATAAATATTTTCAGTAAATTAATTAAGGGAAATAATGTGAATTACCTAAAAAAAAAGATAATCAATTTTTCAAACTATACAAACAACTCTTATAAAACTATTTTTGAATCAGAATATACTCAAGTTACTGCTTGTACTTTAGGATTTTTCACTTATGGAAGTATAAAAATTGGGCTAATTACTACAGTCATCAATGTAAAAGTAGTTAACAGAACAAATTTCATATGTGAGATTTTCAGAATTAACTATAGCTCTGCTAAACCACCTAAGTAAATCACAGTGCAAATGTGTTTAAGAAATTCTTGGACTGAAAGTCTCCCCCATTACTCAGGCTTTCTGCAGAGAATGAAAAAGAAGCTTCAATGACTTAAACAAACAAAATTACTGTAAAATGTCCAGAACAGGAAAATCCATAAAGAGGGCAAGGAGATTAACCCTTATGGCAGAAAGTGAAGAGGAACTAAAAAGCCTCTTGATGAAAGTGAAAGAGGAGAGTGAAAAAGTTGGCTTAAAGCTCAACATTCAGAAAACGAAGATCATGGCATCTGGTCCCATCACTTCATGGCAAATAGATGAGGAAACACTGGAAACGGTGTCACAGTTTATTTTGGGGGGCTCCAAAATCACTGCAGATGGTGACTGCAGCCATGAAATTAAAAGACGCTTACTCCTTGGAAGAAAAGTTATGACCAACCTACATAGCATATTCAAAAGCAGAGACATTACTTTGCCAACAAAGGTCTGTCTAGTCAAGGCTATGGTTTTTCCAGTGGTCATGTACGGATGTGAGAGTTGGACTGTGAAGAAAGCTGAGTGTCAAAGAATTGATGCTTTTGAACTGTGGTGTTGGAGAAGACTCTTGAGAGTCCTTTGGACTGCAAGGAGATCCAACCAGTCCATTCTGAAGGAGATCAGTCCTAGGTGCTCTTTGGAAGGACTGATGCTAAAGCTGAAACTCCAGTACTTGGGCCACCTAAAAGACTCTGGTGCTGGGTGGGATTGGGGGCAGGCGGAGAAGGGGATGATAGAGGATGAGATGGCTGGATGGCATCACCGACTCGATGGGCATGAGTTTGGGTAAACTCCGGGAGTTGGTGATGGACAGGGAGGCCTGGCGTTCTGCAATTCATGGGGCTGCAAAGAGTTGGACATGACTGAGCAACTGAACTGAACTGAACTGAGGGTGAAGTCAAGTAGGAGTAAGGAGTAAAGAAGGAACAGGAATGAGGAGAGACTGCTAATAGATATGAAGTTACTTTAGGGGACTACTGCAAATACTCTAAAACCGTGGTAAAGGTGACACTACCCTGAATACAGAAACGTCACTGAACTATACACTTTAAGTGGATGAATTTTATGGTATGTGAAACACACTTCAATGAAACTATAAAGATAAACATGTGGGGAAAAATGAATTAAAGTAAAACATTTTAAGTGAAGTTAAACGTTCTTTCTATAAAATGTCAGTTTCATTAGATATGTTATACAACACAGAAAATGACACTTCTATCCAATTTTCAACCATTTAATAGCACACTCACACTTATTAGCAAGTAAAGAATTTTGGAAAGTAAGCGTTTTCATGCAAAAGCTTTAAAAATAATTCAATTAACTAAATACAAGTACTTTTTCATCAAGTAAAATAAAACTGTTGGACATCAATAGTTTACATTGTTATAAATTTTAAAAATAAACCTTTAAAACTATTAACTCACAGAGAATCCAGTAGAAGAAAAGAGAAATATCAGTGTATCAAATTTAGTCACCACAGAATGGCTTTAGATCATATGACAGTGTTACATATGTAATTACTACCAATACTGAATATAAATGGGGGGGAGAGGGAGAAACGAGGAGAGCTGGCGGCAATAGGCGGGGGTGGGATGGAGTGAGAGGACGGAGGATGAAAGACATAGGGAGAAAGATAGAGAGCATTTTCAGCCTTTTTATTGGCAAATCTGCCATTCAAGATCACCAATCAGTGTTTCTCTCAATGTCTTTATTCAACATCCTTTAAATGTCCAGGGAACAAATTTCTTCTGAACACAGAGAAAGAAGATATATCCTATCAATGATCATCTTTTATGGACAAATGAGCATCATGAAGTTCATCATACTCTATCCTGGATGACCAGAAGCTCAGGTCTTAATTTCATAAACTTTATTTTTCTTGATTTCTAGTATATTATGTTCTCTACACCTGTATTATCACAAATTTATCTCATTTTATTTTGATCTTAAAAAAAGTGATCTTATTGCTGATTTTAAGATGTACAGAAATGTTTTTAGAAACAAATGAAGTATAAATGATTTTAAAACAACACTTTTCAGAAACAAAAATAATCTCTTACCTGCTTGACATCTCGAACAAGATGAAATAGCATTGGATTAGTTGGGCCTTGTTTCTTTAAAGAGAAAATAATCAGAGCAAACTATTATTTTTCTTCTAAAATAAGTTTTTTTTTTGTTACTCACAGGACTTTTGTTCTTACACAAATTACACTGTTTCTGAGTTATAGAAATTCTGTTCATAAAATGGAACAAAGAAAAAGATATACCCATTTCACACTGTCATTTACCTTAAACAGGATATATAATTTATGTTCTTACATTTATTTTTGCAAAAACACAAAAGCTTTTGTTTTCTAACAGTCAGGCAAACACTGCAAGCTTCAAAATTATATATTAAATTTAATTTATATTTCACTGATAGTGGAAGCACACATTCTCTTTCCTCTTGTTAAAATGTCCATCTCTGTTTCTGTTATTAATCACCAAGTTTCAGCAATATATTAAATATTTTGGGTAAGAAACCTTTAACATTTATATATGCTGTTTTTTCCCTATTATCTTAATTCTATTAAATGAAATATTACAGTAGACTAAACAAGTTTCATTTTTACCTAATCTTATTTTGAGGGTATCCTGTATTTTGAAAAAATACCCACTATTATCTCTCTCATCAAGACTGACATAAAAGAGCCAAAAATATATTCTTCTAAACTTTTTAGAAGTGCCCTCATCTATATAAAATTTACTGCAATTAATTCCATGCAGCATAAATCAAGAGACTTACTGTCAATATTTTAAATCTGGTGTTTCAAAGAAATATCAAATGAAAAGTTTCTCCTACCAAATTTTTCAAATGAAAATTTTCTGTGTTATAGTTAATTTCTTATGAGGTTATTAGTAATCAATTCAAACTACTTTTCCATTTTTATATAATAGGACCCTGATACCAAAAAGTTTGAGAACCACTGCTTTATCATGGTATATATAATCCCTCAAACTTTAAATAATTTTATCAATAATTGATGTGGAAAGGTAACTATTATCTTAATAATTTTGAGTTATATTATTAAAACATTACTTGCCTTGCTAATTGGATCAATTTTTATTTTTACTGTTTTATACTTGTTTTACATTTCAGGAATAAACCTTACTTCAGCACAATGAATAATCCATTTAATATTACATCTGTTCTCTAAAGACAGTAGAATGCCAACAAAGTTCAATTTGACTGTGTTAGACACTATTAAAGGAAAAAAAATGGGGGGGAGAAAAGATATAATCCCTACTCGAAGGAAATTTAAGGTCCACAGTAGAAGATAAAATTGTACTTAACAAACTATGACATTGGGATTTACTGTACCAATGCCTTGGCATTTGAAATAAGTTTAAACAAAGAATAAAATACAGTAACTGGGTAAGTAGTTTGGAAGAAAAATGCAGACCAGCACTGTGTAAATAGCAAACACTTTCTAAAAAAGCTTATATTTAAGGGAAATAGTAGATAGATGATGTAGCTGAAACAGCCACTCTATAGGAAGATGGGAGTTAGGAATTGAAAGGCTGAGTGACAGAAATAGCTGAGGCAAAATTTCAAAAGCCGGAGAGCTTTGAAAATTAGTCTAAAGGCCTGAGTACTATTCTATACATGTCAAGAAGCCATCAAAAATTTTTAAACTGGGAAAGCTATGATAAAATATGTGACTATAAGAATATCTGGGTTAAAGATTTGAAGATAGGCAAGGAGATTAGATTATTGAAGTAGTAAGGCTAGAAATGATTGAACAGTACAAAGACATTAAGAATGCAAAGGTAGAGATAAAGACGTAGAAACTGATGAATAAAGGGAAACAGCTTAGCAGAGAAGTCAAAGTTAGATAGCTAGGATTTGGTCATAGTACTCCTCAAGTACTATTGGTAATGAAAAATTATAAGAGTAGTAGTTATTTACCTCTGAATGTTAGTGACATTAAATTTGAAACATAATGAGAAAAGCTTTGTAAAGGGAATAATTAGTTTTCAGGAGTTCTTTAAAAGAAAAAAATGAAAAACAGTATGTAAGCTAACAGTAGATACCACAAGGTCAAAATCATAAATAGAAACAACAAAAAGGAGACATGAAAAAAGTAATGTGTAATTTCTCCATTAATCAAAGGAAAACAAATTTGGTTAACAAATGACCACCAAGAAATAGAAGAAATACAATGGCTCTATGATTAAGAAGCTGATCTTATAAGTTTTAAAAGGGAGGTGAGGTGAAAGAAAGGGTTGTTAACACTACATCTCTTTCCTATGTAGCTATGGTAACAGAGGAGGTCTCCAGAAACAGGGAAAGGGTCTCAGACTGTCATAAACAACCTATACAAAGACTGGGTATAATTTTTTCATGTAATCTAGCAAAATATTAAAGGTTTTATCAATAGGAATGAATATATTCAAGTAAAATGACACTTTTCAAAGACGATAAAACTTAGTCCACAAAGAAATTTAACATAAACTTACAGTGTTGTAAAGTTCTTCCAGTCTAGGAATGGTAAGGAATTTATGCATGCTTACTCCATTTTCAATAAGAAGTTTTACAAATGCAACTCTATCCATTACAAGAGCATCAAGCATAGCTTGTTCCAAGGATCCAACCTAAAACAGCATCAAAATTAATAAATATGTTTCACGCATTCTGATTATACAAAGTTCTAAATGCACGTCCTTAGGATTTACACGTATTTATTCCTGAACAGATTTAAAACAAAATTAAAAAGATGCAAAATCTAGAAGGCTAGGACTTAACTATATAGGAAATAGATAGACCTATCTAGAGTAGTATTCCCAAAAGAACATTCTGCAGAAGATCAAGGGTTACAAGGGGGTGGAGGTATAAGAAAGAATCCATCATCAAGTAAATTTGGGGGAAAACAGCTTAGAGCAATGATTTTTAGTGTTTAGGAAAGGTTTTTTTAGAGGAATCATTTTAATAATTAGGGGCCACAACTACATTTAGTGGACAGGGTCAAAAGACACCAGAAATCACGCAGTATGCTGGATAATCTCACTTATATCTCACACAACTTTTTATTATCCTGTTAGACTCTAACAAATGAAAATCCAACAATTTTGTTTTACATAGAAACACAAAGTATTGTCACAGACTTTCTAAAAATACAACTACTGAATAAGTCAGACAAGATTATATTCAGTTTTCTTTAGAATTATAAGAGAAACCATTCACCATTAGAGAAAAATCACATCTCTGACAGCAGCACAACATGCAGCACTGTAGTTTAATACAACACGTGTACCAGTATTTGTGGCACTCCCCTGATGGCTCAGATGGTAAAGAATCTGCCTGCAATGCAGGAGATCCAGGTTTGATCCCTGAGTCTGGGGACGAGAATGGCTACCCACTCCAGTATTCTTGCCTGGAGAATTCCATGGACAGAGGAGACTGGTGGGCTAAGGTCCATGGGGTTGCAAACAATCAGATATGTCTAAGTGACTAACAACTTTTCAACACTTGTAATTGTTTACAGACTCTTTTAGAGACTTCAACAGACTCTAAATCAAATACCCTAAAATTAATGGAGACACAAATAGAGAAATTTCACCGAGAATCTAAAATCCATTAAAAACAATATTAGTATATTTAATACTGTTATATTAATATCTTAATAATATCCTATTGCTTTTGCATATTTTTAAATATTTTGGTATCATATAATAAAAAAACTGTGATGAAAATCAATACCAAATCATTAGCTTTTTTCACCTGTTGTTTTTTAATCTTATTCCAATTCTATCTTCAGAAATTTACTATTTGAGGGAGAAGGTTGGAGGGAGGCTTTAAAGGGAGGGAGTATATGTATATTTGTAGCTGACTCACACTACTGTAGAACAGAAATCAACAACGTTGTAAAGCAATTATCCTCCAATTAAGAATAAATGTTAAGAAAAGTTTACAACTATATAACCTCTTTACAGCAGCTTCTAGTACTTCTTCATTCAATCTATCATTGATTTCTATTATTTCACAAAGGGTATGGTCTCCAAAATCTTTTTTAAGTATAAAGACTAAATATTAATTAATGCCTTACACATGATGGATGGATGGAAGATATTTTCTGTGATTTTTTTCACCATTCAGTTCTACCTCATAACAAGGAATGTATTTTGACACTGCACTTAAAAACAAGGCACAACTTATAAGAATGTAACTTATTTTCTTATATATTAACAGTCTGTAACTTTTCATGGCATGTTACTCCTATTTTAGTTTACGATTACTTCCTACTTTCTCTTATCACATACAAATCTGATTTGCTATTAACTTATTCTAACATTAACAACATTTGCTCTATTGAAATATGTTTCTACTATAAATCATTTTCATTTCCCTATCTTCAACATAATTAGGCCATTATAGTATTTTTCAAAACAATTTGTATAGTAAGTATTTACCGAATTTCTTTTCCACATAATAAAAAAAGGTATAACAAAGTTTTTGTTTTAAAAAAGAAGTATTCTAGCCAACTGGGTTTATAATCATTGACCTAGAACAGTAACAAAGCCTGCCAAAATTTTCACACCTGAGAAAAAAAGGCTTAGTTAAAAAAAAAGTCTGTTTGTAAAACAGAATTTCTTCACATACTCAATGCATACTGAACTCCTAACAAAAATAAAAGTAAAAAATGTAAAACAACTGTCCTGCAGACTACGTTCAGGGTGAAGAAGCATAAAATCGAGCTTCCCAGGTGGTTCAGTAGTAAAGATTCTGCCTGCCATTGCAGGAGATAAGGGAGACATAGGTTTGATCCCTAAGTGAGGAAGATCCATTGGAGAAGGGAATGGCAACCCACACTGGTATTCTTGCCTGGGAAATCCCATGGATAATGGAACCTGGAGGGTTGTAAGTCCATGGGGTCACAAAGAATCAGACATGACTTAGTGATTAAGCACACAGCACAAGCATAAAATCAAATAGATAATACGATGCAGAACAAATCTTTGAGATAAAACAAATATAAAAAGAAGGTAAAGGCTGTTGTTTAAGCCTTTATATCTAAGATAAAAAAATCCAATGAAATTATGCAAGGGAATGAAAGGTTGGTTTACTGCTGGAGTTTAACCACAGCTGATTAACATCAGTTTCTTCCTCTATAGTTTTCTAAGAGGGGAAGCAACTAAATAATTTTTAATTATTATTATAGAGAAAATATATTCCCATGATGAAAAAAAATCAAATACCATAAAACAATATGAATGAAACTGTCCTTCCTTTGCCCCTCATCTCTGCAGACACATCCCACATTAACAGTTTCCAGTAAAATTCCTGACCACACAGGACATATAGATATGTATGAATTTGCCACTTATAAACAGAATTTGCCACAATTAAGATCACACTATGCATACCATCCTGCAATTTGCTGTTTACATTATGTAGCTAGAAAGGTACTAGCTCATCCTCTGTAAAGGCTAGATAGTGTTCCAAGATATGGATGAACATTTAATTTATCAAGCTTTCTACTGATTCAGACATTTAACAAAAAATTGTGAAGCACTTACTATACCATAGGCTGTGAAGACAGCAGCGAACAAAACTGAAAAAATATTCTTGCTTTCATAATTTACTTCCTAGGAATACAGCAATAAACAAACAAATAGCTTTAATGCATTATGGATCAGGTGATAAATACAACAGGAAAAAATGGCAGATAAACACATACAAAATGATGTCAAAGGGGACTGCTATTAAAAAAGGGTGAACAGTAAAAGCTAATTAAGAAGGAGACATTTCGTCTGAAGCCAGAAAAATAAGAACTTGCCAGCCCAGGTAGGAATCTAGGGGAATAAAGCTCCAAACAAAGGAAATAGTAAGTAAAAACAGAGAGCAGAAGCATTCTTGGTATGTTCTAAGAACAACAAGGCCAACATGGCTATAAAATAGAGAGCAAAGGGAACAGTGGTAACAGGTAAGGTAAGAGAGTAGATGATGAAAAGTAAAGGTGTGGACAATGTTAAGCCTTACAAGACATCATAAGGACTCTGGTTTGTGGTCTGGGTAAATACAGTATGATACACTGTCTATCTGCAAAACAAGAGAAAAGAATGAGAACGAGGAAACCAAACAGGATGCTACTAAAACAATACAATACAAAAGAAGGGTGAGAGTAGATTGGACCAGGATGATAAAATTAGAAAATAGATGAAAGATTTACCGAAGGAATTGTTTTAACAGAAAAGTTAAAAATTAAACTTTCTTGTTTCAGAAAGTGGGAAGCTGTTGTGCCATTTACTAAGATGAGAAGACTGCAGAAGAAAGTGTTCTAAACCTTCAAGAAAACACTATAGTGAGTTTTCTTATACAAAGAACACTTTTTCTTTTTATTTTAACCTTTTAATCAATTTCACCCATTTTGCCCACCACCCACATCTGCCTCTGGCAACTACCAATCAGGTCTCTGTACCCATGAGCTTTTTTTTTTTTTAATTCCACATATAATCCATATCATAAGAGACATCACACAGTATTTGTCTCTCTCTGACTTATTTCACTTAGCACAATGCCCTCAGGGTTCATCCATGCTGCAAATGGTTAAGATTTCATCTCTTTTACAACAGGGTAAAACTGCTCTATACACATATACACATGATTTCTTAATCCGTTCATTTTCTGAAGGACACTTAAGAGTGTCTCCGTTATTTTGACTGTTTAAAAAATGCTGCAATGAACATGAGAGTGCAGGTATCTTTTTTTTCTTTTTCTTCAGCTAAATACCCACAGGTAAAATTACTGGATATGATAGCTCAATTATTTAATTTTTTGAGGAATCTCTATGATATTTTTTATAGTAGCTGCAACAACTGTGCACAAGCGTTTCCCTTTCTCCACATCCTCAACAACACGTTATTTATCTTCTTTTTAAAATCTTTTTAATAACAGCTACTCTAGCTATTTCAAATCCTGAAAGATGATGCTGTGAAAGTGCTACACTCAATATGCCAGCAAATTTGGAAAACTCAGCAGTGGCCACAGGACTGGAAAAGGTCAGTTTTCATTCCAATCCCAAAGAATGCTCAAACTACCACACAACTGCACTCATCTCACACGCTAGTAAAGTAATGCTTAAAATTCTCCAAGCCAGGCTTCAGCAATACATGAACTGTGAACTTCCAGATGTTGAAGCTGGTTTTAGAAAAGGCAGACGAACCAGAGATCAAATTGCCAACATCTGCTGGATCATCGAATAAGCAAGAGAATTCCAGAAAAACATCTATTTCTGCTTTACTGACTATACCAAAGCCTTTGACTGTGTGGATCACAATAAACTGGAAAATTCTGAAAGAGATGGGAATACCAGACCACCTGACCTGCCTCTTGAGAAACCTATATGCAGGTCAGGAAGCAACAGTTAGAACTGGACATGGAACAACAGACTGGTTTCAAACTGGAGAAAGAGTACATCAAGGCTGTATCCTGTCACCCTGCTTATTTAACTTATATGCAGAGTACATCATGAGAAATGCTGGACTGGAAGAAACACAAGCTGGAATCAAGATAGCCAGGAGAAATATCAATAACCTCAGATATGCAGAAGACAACACCCTTATGGCAGAAAGTAAAGAGGAACTAAAAAGCCTCTTGATGAAAGTGAAAGAGGAGAGCAAAAAAGTTGGCTTAAAGCTCAACATTCAGAAAACGAAGATCATGGCATCCGGTCCCATCACTTCATGGGAAACAGATGGGCAAACAGTGGAAACAGTGTTAGATTAGACTTTATTTTTGGGGGCTCCAAAATCACTGCAGATGGTGACTGCAGCCATGAAATTAAAAGATGCTTGCTCCTTGGGAAGAAAGTTATGACCAACCTAGACAGCATATTTAAAAGCAGAGACATTACTTTGTCAACAAAGATCTGTCGAGTCAAGGCTATGGATTTTCCAGTAGTCATGTATGGATGTGAGAGTTGGACTGTGAAGAAAGCTGAGCACCGAAGAATTGATGCTTTTGAACTGTGGTGTTGGAGAAGACTCTTCAGAGTCCCTTGGACTAAAAGGAGATCCAACCAGTCCATTCTGAAGGAGATCAGCCCTGGGATTTCTTTGGAAGGAATGATGCTAAAGCTGAAACTCCAGTACTTTGGCCACCTCATGAAAAGAGCTGACTCATTGGAAAAGACTCTGATGCTGGGAGGGATTGGGGGCAGGAGGAGAAGGGGCAACAGAGGATGAGGTGGCTGGATGGCATCACCGACTCCGGTGATGAGTTTGAGTAAACTCCGGGAGTTGGTGATGGACAGGGAGGCCTAGCGTGCTGCGATTCATGTGGTTGCAAAGAGTCGGACATGACTGAGCAACTGAACTGAACTGAACAGGTGTGAAGTGATAGTTCATTGTGGTTTTGATATGCATGCCCCTAATGATTAATAATGCTGAGCATCTTTTCATGAACATATTGGCTATTTGCATGCCTTCTTTGGAAAAGTATCTATTCAGATTTTCTGTCCATTTTTCAGTTGGGTTTCTTGGTTTTGTTTGATTTTTGTCTTTTGTTTTTGCTTTCCTTTATGTATTATGGATATTAGTCACTTATCAGATTTATGATTTGTAAATACGTTCTTCCAGTGAGTAGGCTGCCTTTTCATTTTGTTGATGTTTTGTTTTGTTGTGCAGATTTTTAGTTTGAGGTAGTCTTACCTGTTTGCACTTTTAGGTTTTGCTGTTGGTGTGATTAAAAAAATCATCACTAAAATCTGTCAAGGAGCTTACCACCTATGTAATCTTCTACAAGTTTTATGGTTTCAAGTCTTATGTTTAAGTCTTTGACCCATTTTGAATTGATTTTTGTGTGGGGTATAAGACAGTGGTCAAGTTTCAGTCTTTCATGCAACTGTCTAGTTTTCCTAACACAAATAATTGAAAAACACTGCCCTTTCCCCTTTGTATAGTCTTGACTACTCTGTCATAAATTAATTGACATAATATGTGCATGAGTTTATATCTGGGCTCTCTATTCTGCTTCATTGATCTATGTATCTATTTTTATGCCACCATCATGTTTAAATTACTATAGCTTTGTGAAAAGTTTGAAGTCAGGCAGCATAATGCCTTCAGCTTTATTCTTTCTCAAGACTCTTTCAGCTACTTAGGATCTTCAGTGGTTCTATACAAATTTTAGAATTGCTTCTTTTATTTCTATGAAGCCACTGGAACTTCGACAGGGACTGCACAGAATCTACAGATTCCTTTTAGTGCAGACATTTTAGCAATATTGATTTCTATCAATTAGCATGAAATATCTTTCCATTTCTGTATATGTTCTGCAATTTCTTTCATCAACATATTATAGTTTTCGGTACATACATCTTTCACTTCCTTGGCTGAATTTATTCCTAGGTAATTTATTCTTTTTGATGCAATTGTGAATGAGATTTTCACACAATCAGTTCAGTTGCTCAGTCATGTCCGACTCTTTGTGACCCCATGGACTGCAGCATGCCAGGCTTACCTGTCCATCACCAACTCCCAGAGCTTACTCAAACTCTTGTCCATTGAGTCAGTGATGCCATCCAACCATCTCATCCTTCAATCCTTCCCAGCATCAGGGTCTTTTCCAATGAGTCGGTTCTTTGCATCAGGAGGCCAAAGTATCGGAGTTTCAGCTTCAACATCAGTCCTTCCAATGAACACCCAGGACTGATCTCCTTTAGGATGGACTGGCTGGACCTTCTTGAAGTCCAAGGGACTCTCAAGAGTCTTCTCCAACACCACAGTTCAAAAGCATCAATTCTTCAGCACTCAGCTTTCTTTATAGTCCAACTCTCACATCCATACATGACTACTGGAAAAACCATAGCTTTGAGTAGACAGACCTTTGTTGGCAAAGTAATGTCTCTGCTTTTTAATATACTGTTTAGGTTGGTCATAACTTTTTTTCCAAGGAGCAAGCATCTTTTAATTTCATGGCTATAGTCACCATCTGCAGTGATTTTGGAGCCCCCCAAAATAAAGTCTTTCACTGTTTTCATTGTTTCACTACCTATTTGTTATGAAGTGATGGGACTGGATGCCATGATCTTAGTTTTTTGAATGTTGAGTTTTAAACCAACTTTTTCAGTCTCCTATTTCACTTTCATCAAGAGGATTGTTAGTTTCTCTTTGCTTTCTGCCATAAGTGTGGTCTCATCTGAATATCTGAGTTTACTGGTATTTCTCCTGGCAATCTTCATTCCCGCTTGTGCTTCATCCAGTCCAGCATTTCACACAACAGATTTATGCATACTGATTTTGTATCCTGCAACTTTGCTGAACTCACTAGCTGTAACAGTTTTTTGGTGAAGTCTTTAGGGTTTTTTACATATGGTATCATGTCATCAGCAAAGAGTGACAATTTTACTTCTTTTCCAACTTATATGCCTTTTATTACTTTTTCTTGCCTAACTGCTATAGTAAGGGCTTCCAACACTATGTGCAATAAAAGCAGGAAGAGTGCTTTATTCCTTAACTTAGAGGAAAAGCTTTCAACTTTTCATCATTGGGTATGATGTTAGCTGTAGGTTTGTCATACATGTCTTTATTATATTGAAGGATATTCTCTCCATACCTGCTCTGTTGAGTCTTTATCATAAACAGATATAGAATTATGTGAAATACTTTTTCTGCATCTATTGAATTGATTACACAATTTTTATCATTCACTTTCTTTTTAAAATAATTTTATGTATTTTTGGCTGTGCTGGGTCATCACTGTTGCATGGGCTCTTCTTTAGTTGTGGCGAGTGGGGGCTACTGTCTAGCTGTAGTTTGTGGGCTTCTCATTGTGGTGACTTCTCTTGTTGAAGAGCACAGGCTCTAGGGAACATGGGGCTTCAGTAGTTGTTGCACATGAGCTCAACAGTTATGGTTCCGAGCTTGAGGATATAAACTCAACAGTCGTGATGCATGTGTTTAGTTGGTCTAGAGCATGTGGGATCTTCCCAGATCACAGATCGAACCTGTGTCTCTTGCATTGGCAGGTGGATTCTTTACCACTGAGCCACCAGGGAAGTCCTTATCACTCATTTTTTTGTGATGTATCATGCTGACTGATTTGTAGATCTCCAGAATAAATCCCACCTGATTATGGTACACTGTTGAATTCACTTTCCTAAGATCTTCTCTCAAAAGTTGTTGTCTGAGGAGCT
The DNA here is from genome assembly GCF_023091745.1 of Budorcas taxicolor. Taxonomy (NCBI): domain Eukaryota; kingdom Metazoa; phylum Chordata; class Mammalia; order Artiodactyla; family Bovidae; genus Budorcas; species Budorcas taxicolor. Next base: position 58,049,696 of record NC_068919.1, on the reverse strand, counting down.
GGGTTCCATCAGTCTGAATCTGGATGCTAAAACACTCCTCTTAGGGATACTAAAAGGTACTGGGACATTCTCAACTACTGGGAGCTAGTAAAAATATAATACACTGCATGAAGAAGCAGAAAGGTTTGAGAGAGAACAAAAAGCTGGGGCAAAGTTGACTGACAAGGTTCATCCCCTACACAAGGCCACCTCTTCAACACTAAAAGAGCTGGGGGATTTCCCTGGCAGTCCAGTGATTAAGATGCCATGCTTCCAGTGGTGTGGGTTTGCTTCCTGGGTAGGGAACTAAGATTCTGCACACACCACATGACCAAAAAAAAAAACACAACTGGAAGAGATGGTTATTTCATCTACTGTATAGAAACTAGTACAGAGTCAAGTAAAATAGAGAAATATGTTCCAAATGAAAGAGTAAGAAAAAACAATGAAATGGAGGTAAGTAATTTACCCAAGAAAGACTTCAAAGTAATTATTATAAAGATGCTTACCAAACTGTGGAGAAGAATGAACACAGCAAGAACTTCAATGAAGAGATGGAAAATCTAGGACTGTATCAACCAGAAGTCAAAGAACTGAAGAATAAAAGACTGAACTGAAAAATACACTAACAGGGTTCAACAGCAGACTAGATGAAGCAGAAGAAAGGATCAGTCAACTTGAAGATAAAGCAGTAGAATTCACCCAATCAGAGTAGCAAAAAGAATTTTTCAAAAAGTTAAGTTACCTTAAGAAACTTACGGGACAATATCAAATTGACTTAACACATTTTAGGTTTCCCAGAAAAAGAGCAAGACAAAAGGGTAGAAATCATATTTGAAGAAATAACGACTGAAATGTCCCTAATCTCAGGAAGAAAACAGACATCCAGATACAGGAGGTTCAGAGAGTTCCAAATACGGTGAACTGCAAGGAGATCCAACCAGCCCATCCTAAAGGAGATCAGTCCTGGGTGTTCATTGGAGGGACTGATGCTGAAGCTGAAACTCTAATACTTTGGCCACCTGATGTGAAGAGCTGACTTATTTGAAAAGACTCTGACGCTGGGAAAGATTGAGGCAGGAGGAGAAGGGGACGACAGAGGATGAGATGGTTGGATGACATCACCGACACAATGGACATGGGTTTGAGTGGACTCTAGGAGTTGGTGATGGACAGGGAGGCCTGGTGTGCTTGGGTTCATGGGGTTGCAAAGAGTCAGACACGATTGAGCAACTGAACTGAAACTAACAGAGACCTTCACAGAGATACATAACTGAAATGCCAAAAGTTAAAGACAAGGAGAGGATATTATAAGCAATAAGAGAGACTTCTCCAAACTAGCAAAAAATAAAGGGGTCTATCATCACTACACCAGCCTTTCAAGAAATGTTAAAGGAGCTTCTTCTAAGCTGAAAAGAAAAGGTGGTACTTAGTAATAAGAAAACATATGAAAGAATAAATCTCAGTGGAAAGGTAAATATACAGTAAAAATAGTAAATTAATTACTTATGAAGTCAGACTAAAGGTTAAAAGACAAAAGTAGTAAAAACAACCACGATTACAGTTATTAGTTAAGAGAAACTCACAGTAAAAAGATGTAAAATGTGACATGAAAAACAAAACAGGATGGGTAATATGAAAATGTTGGGATTTAGAATGGGATCAAAGAAGTGGTTATTAACATAAAACAGACTGTTAAGTGATATAAATTATCTGTAACTTTCATGGTAACCACAAAGCAAAAAGCTACAGTAAATATGCAAAACACAAAGAGAAAGGAATATAAATGTATCATTAAAGAAAGTCATCAAACTATAAAAGGAGAGCAAGAGGAAAAAAAGAAAAGAACAGAGAGGAATTACAAAAACAGCCAGAAAACAGTTAACAAAATGTCAGTAAGTACGTACTTATAATAATTATTTTAAATGTAAATGGACTAAATTCAACAATTCAAAGAGTAGCTAAATGAATAAAAATGTAAGCCCCTATCTACATGCTGTCTATAACAGACTCACTTTAAGTGTAAAGACACACAAACAGATTGAAAGTAAAGAAATGGAGAAGGATATTCCATGCAAATGGAAACCAAACAAAAGCTTACCTATATCATATAGAGGAGAGTTTTTAAAAAAAAACTGCAATAAGAAACAAAGATGGATGGTACATAATGTTAAAGTGGTCAATTCAACAAGAAGACACATTTGTAAATATTTTTGTACCTAACATGGGAACACCTAAATGCATAAAGCAAATAGTAACAGACTTAAAGGAAGAAACAGACAGCAATACAAAACAATAGCCTCTTACATAAATGGATAGATCATTCAGATAGAAAATCAGTACGAAATCATAAGCCTTAAATGACAAAATAGACCCAAGGATTTAATACAGATATACCAAAAGTTCCTTCCTAATAGCAAAAAATACACGTTCTTCTACAGTGTACACAGAAAATTTTATAAGACAGACAATGTTAAGCCACAAAACATGTCTTAATAAGTTTAACAAAACTGAAATCATATCAAGCTTCTTTTCTGGCCACAATGATATAAAACTAGAAATTAATCACACAAAGAAAACTGGAAAATTTTAAAATGTGTAAAGATCAAACAACATACTACTCAACAACAAATGGGTCAAAGAAGAAATCAAAATAGAAATAAAAAAATATCTTGAGACAAAAATGAAAATATGACATACCAAAAATTTATGGTATACAGCAAAAGCAGTTCTAAAACGTAAGTTTACAGCGATAGAACAAAAAATGTCCCAAATAACATAACTTTATACTTCAAGAGACCAGAACAGAAAAGAATTAATGATACTCAAAGTCGGCAGATAGAAGAAAGTAACAAAGATTAGACAGATACAAATGAAACAGATTGAAAAGACAACTATAATGAAACTAGAGCTAGTTCTTCGAAAAGATAAAACTGAAGGCCCAAACATTTGGAACTTGAAAGCTTTTGTAAAGCAAAGGAAACCATAAACAAAACAAAAAGACAACCCTCAGAATGGAGGAAAATATCTGCAAAGCAACTGTGCATGCATGCTCCATTGTCTCTGATTCTGTGACCCTACAGACTGCCAAGCTCCTCTGTCTGGGGTTGCCATTTTCTCCTTCGGAGATCCTCTCAATCCAGGGACTGAACCTGCATCTCCTGCATTGGCAGGCAGATTTTTTACCACTGTGTCACCTGAAAAGCCAATTATTAGGGAAATGTGAATCAAAACTATAATGAAGTATCCCCTCAACCGGTCAGAATGGCCATCATCAAGAAATCTACCAACAATAAATGCTGGAGACATTGTAAAGAAAAGGGAACCCTCTTGCACTATTGGTGGTAATGTAAACTGATACAGCCATGATGGAGAATAGTATGGAGGTTCCTTAAAAAACTGAAAATAGAACTACCATATGACTCAGCAATACCACTATTGGGCATACACTTAGAGAAAAATCATAGTTCAAACAGACATTTGTACCCCACTGTTCATTGCAGCATTATACGAAACAGCCAAGACATGGATAAAGAATATGTGCTACATATATATATATGGTGAAATATTACTCAGCCATAAAAAGGGATGAAATTGAGTCATCTGTAGTAATGTGAATCAACCTAGAGTCTGTCATACAGAGTGAAGTCAGTCAAGAAAACAAATGCTGTTTATTAACGTATATATAAGGAATCTAGGAAACTGGTACAGATGAACCTATTTGCAGGGCAGGAGCAGAGGCACAAATGTAGAAAACAGACATGTATGAACACGGGGGAAGAGAAGGTGGGACGAATTAGGAGCGTGGCACTGAAAAATATACATTACCATATGTAAAACAGATAGCTAGTGGGAAGCTGCTGTATAACAAAGGCAGCTCAGCACGGTGCTCTGTGATGACCTGGAGGGATGGGATGGGGGGAGTGGGAGAGAGGCTCAAGAAGGAGGGGATATATGTATGCATATGGCTAATTCTCTTTGTTGTACAGCTTCCACTGACACAACAGTGTGAAGTAATTGTAATTCCAATTAAAAAAGAAACTGACAAGCCTTTAGCTAGACTCAAGAAGAAAAACAGAGAGGACTCAAATAAATATAAAACGAAAGAGATATTACAAATGATACCAGAGATATAAAGGAACATAAGAGGTTAACTGGAATGCCATCACCTCCACTAGCTTTGTTCGTAGTGATGCTTTCTAAGGCCTATTTGACTTCACATTCCAGGATGTCTGGCTCTAGGTGAGTGATCATACCATCGTGATTATCTTGGTTGTGAAGATCTTTTTTTGACAGTTCTTCCGTGTATTCTTACCACCTCTTCTTAATATCTTCTGCTTCTGTTAAGTCCAGACCATTTCTGTCCTTTATCGAGCCCATCTTTGCATGAAATGTTCCCTTGGTATCTCTAATTTTCTTGAAGAGATCTCATCTTTCCCATTCTGTTGTTTTCCTCTATTTCTCTGCATTGATCACTAAGGAAGGCTTTCTTATCTCTTCTTGCTATTCTTTGGAACTCTGCATTCAGATGCTGATAGCTTTCCTCTTCTTTGCTTTTTACTTCTCTTCTTTTCACAGCTATTTGTAAGGCCTCCCCAGTTAGCCATTTTGCTTTTTGGTATTTCTTTTCAATTGGGATGGTCTTGATCCCTGTCTCCTGTACAATGTCACGAACCTCAGTCCATAGTTCATCAGGCACTCTATCTATCAGATCTAGTCCCTTAAAACTATTTCTCACTTCCACTGTATAGTCATATGAGATTTGATTTAGGTCATACCTGAATGGTCATGTATGGATGCAAGAGTTGGACTGTGAAGAAAGCTGAGCGCTGAAGAATTGATGCTTTTGAACTGTGGTGTTGGAGAAGACTCTTCAGAGTCCCTTGGACTAAAAGGAGACCCACCCAGTCCATTCTAAAGGAGATCAGCCCTGGGTGTTCTTTGGAAGGAATGATGCTAAAGCTGAAACTCCAGTACTTTGGCCACTTCATGCGAAGAGCTGACTCACTGGAAAAGACCCTGATGCTGGGAGGGATTGGGGGCAGGAGGACAAGGGGACGACAGAGGATGAGATGGCTGGATGGCATCACCGACTCCATGGACGTGAGTCTGAGTGAACTCCAGGAGATGGTGATGGACAGGGAGGCCTGGCGTGCTGTGATTCATGGGGTCGCAGAGAGTCGGACACGACTGAGCGACTGAACTGAAGAGGTTAACGTAAAAATTATATGCCAAAAAACTGGACAACCTAGAAGAAACAGTTAAATTCCTAGGAACATAAACTTACCAAAACTGAATCATGATGAAATAGAAATTGTGAACAGACTAATTAGGAATAAGGACCAGATAGCTTCACTGGTAAATTTTACCAAATATTCGAAGAAGAATTAATACCAATCCTTCTCAAACTCTTCCAAATTTATCTTATGAACCCAACATTACTCTGAGCCCAAAATCAGACAAGGATGCCACAAGAAAAGGCAATTACAGGAAAATATTCCTTACAAACATAGAAGCAAGTTATAGAATTTTTAGAGATCTATACCTCATAAAAAAAAACACACAGTTTTTATCAAGAGTAAACAGAACTTACTAAATTCTAAATGGATCTGGATGCTGCAGAAATGTTTAGTTACAGTAATTTTGCACTTTTGACTGACAGGTAAAATGTCAAGTTAGGACACAGTTTCAGCAAATACTGTGTTATAATTTAGCTTAATTACATTGCTTGTATACATTATTTACATACCAGCCACTGCTGCCCATAAACAAATACATGATTTTTGGCGATGTCAACTCTATCCCATGCCAATGTAAGGATGAGCTGGTCAAATGCAGATGCATTAGTGCCTAATTGAATAAAGAAGTTGACAAGTTCAATTAACTTATTTGAATTTTTTGGCAAGTACATTTTCGTGCACATGTTTAATAGGATGAATTTATAGAAGTCAAACTGCTGTGTAGGATATATAAAGTTTTTGATACACTGCCAAAATAAATTCCAGAAATGTTATACCATCCATCAAGAGTATACAAATACCCAGTAGGAGGATAAAAAGCTTCCCCCCCACCCCCAATTTATAGGGTTTCTTTAACATCTATCATTTTCAAATTTCCACATTTCTGCTAATATCTATTACATAAATTCTGACTCATTTTTCCATGGATTATTCATCTGCTTATCACTAATTTTTAACACCTTCTAGTGATCTTTCCACATTCCTGTTCTTAGTAATCTCATCTATAAAATGAGGAAAATAAGAAATCTGACTCTTAGGGCTGCTGCAAGAGTAAACAACATAAACTACTAAAGCACAGTAGCTAGTTCCAGAAAGAATACAGCAAATATTAGTGCTCTCTTTTTATCTGAAGTATGAAATCACACTTATTGACCTTTCCTTTTATGGTTTCTGGGCTTCCTATTATTTATGATCTTTATTCTTAGATGATGTAAACATGCTATATTTATTATAGTATTTTTAAATGTTTGATCTATTGGCAATTTATTATGGCCTAACATTTGCAAAATTCTTATGAATGATAAGACAACACCCTCTTGCTCTGCTTCTGCTACCTCATTCCATACTGTCAGGTATTTAGATGGAACATTTTAGTTTCTAATTTTTGAAAAGATTTCTCACTATAACACTGTTTATCAGCTGGATGCCTTTGGAAAGATAATGAGAGAAAAACAATTCAAGTGAATGTATCATAACCCTTCAGTCCTAGAAGATACAAGTTTTCTTTCCAAACTTTCCTTCCTGATAAAAATCGCATATTTAAGAATGCTATGTTTATATGTTTAATTTCTATCAATTAATACCTTATTACTTTTAAACACTTATTTTTCAGCCAATTAAAAACATGACACATTTTATACATCCTTAACAAGATAATAGGCCTAATGGCATAAATCCTAGTTTGAACTTTTAAAACAATTATATAATATAAAGACAAAAGCGAATTTGCTGTCACAGAAAGTGAATGCTATGTCTTTTACAAAGAAAAATTATCGGAAAATTTAATTCTCAAATTAACAAACACTAACTTATATAAAAACACTGTAAATGAAAGACCTAACAAATAAATTTGAAACCTTACCTTTAAGCAGTGCAGTAAGTATTGCTACATCTATATCTTGATGTTCATCTGATCCAATGTGGAAAACAGTGATCTATTTAAAGATTAACCCATAATATTATGCATTTACATTTTAAAAGCTAAGGTATAAAGCAAATAAATCACACATAAATCACAAAGTAATTTAAAAGTACACGGCATATACAATTCTGGGGGGTTGGAAATAATTTCATTATAATAAAAAACCCGGAAAATTAAGAATCTGTATCATTTACCAAATAAAACTCAAGTATATTCAAACCTTTACTATTTTTCTAACTGAGAATTCTCCCTGCAGTCTAGCGGTTACGACTCCATGCTTTCACGGCCAAGGGCCTGGGTTCAATTTCTGGTTGGGAAACTAAGATCCCACAAGCCAGAGGGGTGGCCAAAAATTAATTTTTTTTTTAAAGTATTTCTCTAGTTTAGAATGTGCTTTGAATGAAATAAAAAGGCTTATTCTGATGAAATCCACTTACGAGCTCCTTTCTTTTCATACATTCCATTAGTGTTTGAAATAAATGAACTGCTTCACTCTGGCCAAAGTTAAATGTTTTTTTGATAGTTGAAATAATATCGGGCTCTGCTGCATCAGGAAGATTCCTGAAGTAAGAGGAAACACAACTTAATCCACTGATTTCAAATTCTGTAATTTAAAGAATCTAGTATCATCAAGTTACTGGTAGACAGGCAAGGCATTTAAAGATACTGTATTAAGTACTTGGGAAAAAAAATTAAATACTCGACCGTCAATGAAATCTGCTTCATTAGACTCCCACTACAAATCACAAGGGTGAAAAACGGAAAATGGAGTGATTTTTCTCTTTGAATTATTTCCAGCTTTTTTTTTTATAAGGCATGTGAATACATTATCAGTACTCACATTCTATAAGATTTTGTATAATTTTAAGATATTATGACGTATAAAACAGTATTTCACCAAAATGTGTTAAATATCAGCACATTTGCATTTTTCTTTTTCTCAAAGTGGAATATATTTACATGGCTCAAAAGTTTGATACAAAATATAAAGATGTGGAAATTCATAGTGAATGTGTCCTTTTCACTGTCTTCCATCAGTCCGTTCCATCTCAACTGCTCTCAAGAAACACTAGTAACTTTCCAGGATCTCTTTCCACACACACAATTATTCTGCTGCTTTTCTCCCACATAAAAGGCACCATAATATATATGTTACTGTACATTTTCCTTTTTCTACATATATAGTTAATCTTCTCAAGTCTACTAAACAGATTAAAACCATACATAACTGCAAACTATTCCACTGTGCAGATATACCATGTTATTTATCTAGTCCCCTTGATATATGCTCTATATTGTTCCAATCTTTTATTATCACAAACCACACTGTAATGTATAACTTTATGTAAGTTACTTCATATGTGTACATTTGTAGGAAAATTACCAGAAATAAAACTATCAAGTCAAAAGATATGTGCCTCTGTATATTTAACAGATATTGCAAAACTGTCCACAATAAAGACTGTTATATTTTAATTCATTCTAATAATGTGTCAGACAGGCCTTTTCCTCAACACTTAGGAAGGCATTTTCACGTTCATAAAACACCAAAATGAATTTAATATTCTAGAAGCCACAAGCCTCTTTATGCAAGGGTGCACAGTTGTGTCCTACTCTTTGCGACCCCATGGACTGTAGCCCGTCCGGCTCCTCTGTCCATGGAATTTTCCAGGCAAGAATACTGGAGTGGGTTGCCATTTCCTGCTCCAGACCCAGGGATCAAATCTGCATGTCGTTCATCTCCTGAACTGGCAGGCAGATTCTTTACCACTCCACTACCTAGGAAGCCCCCACAGCCCTCTTTACGTGAAATTATTAAAAATATGTTGCAATCATACACTTACCCTCCTTCTTCTGTTTGCTTATGAATATATGCTAGTAAATCTGCAGCTCTGCCTGTTCCTTCACATACAACGACTGGAACAGGAGGACTTTCCTGAAGGTATTCTAAAACTGTGAGGATAACATTTGGCCCACCCTCAAATATAAGTGCCACCACAGGAACACCTTGACCAATTCCTTAAAAAAGTAAAAAGATTAATTATGATATCGGGCAAAATTCAATAATTTAATCTTATTTTTTTCTCAATCAAAAACAATAAAAAGCCAAAATAAAATGTCTTAAAAGACTGTGTTGAATTAAAGTACTCGACATGATACCAGTCTGATATAAATACTAAAAAAATTAGTTTTACACTGACTTTTAAAAGTCTGTTCTAAGTAACAAAATTAGAAAATTCAATATATAACAAGGCACACACTGGAACATATATTCACTGAAAAGCAATAACTATTTTACATATTTCACTACTTTAACTCAACTTTGGTTAACTAAACTTTAACTAAACTTTGGTTTTCAGTTTGCTTTTTAATATGGCTTGAGTTGAACTTCCAATGTTTCTATTTTTAATCACTTATTCCAAATGCATTGAGACATTAGTATAGAAATTAATGCCAGAATCAGGATTACATAAACAGAACAGATCAATAAAATCCATTTCCTCTGTAAGAGTAACAGAAAAGAAATTTAGTGAATACCTTGCCTAGTGAATACCTAGTGAAAAAATCCAAAATATAAGTATTTGCAATGTTCTAAAACATTCCTAAGTTTTAGGAGATGCTATGACTCCATCATAATCTGAAAATACTATCCTGTAATTTTTGTACTTATATTTCACTTCATCATAGAGCTCACCTTCTTGGTGTCCTAAAATTATAAAGTTTCTTCTTTTTGAAATAAAAATCTAGATGTTGAACCAGAAAGTTTGACCATGGTTGGAAAAGAAGACATGTGTCAAGAATACCAATTTTTAAGACATATCTATCAAAGAGTGATACCTACTTGTGTTATCAACTTTAAGTAAAGTGATTCTTACTTCACAATAAAGTATGTTTTTCCTCTTCAATCCTGAACTTCAAAATCATGTACTGGAATATAGCATACATTAAGAATATTTCTGAATTCCTTGAGATGCAATGGGATTACAGTAGCAACAAAGCTTCCAATGAACTTTTGTGGCTTTGGCCTTGATATCTGAGTATCCTGTTTAATCTCAAACTTCTTTCCTAGGTCTTATTTTGTGTAAGGTCAGTTACTCTTTGTTGTTTTGTATGTCATCCTGCTACTAAAGAAATGAAGACTTAAAGAGCATTCTACCTTTCATAGAATGCTGCTGGCAATTAATACAGCCCAGAATAATTTTAACAACAAATTTATAAATGCCCTTACTAGCATGAATTCTTTGCTGATTAACAGTTTTTTCAAGTTCTCTTCTAAGTCTGACTTCTGCTCCATACTTTCCAACAGTGCCATCATCCACCAATATGAAATGGGAATGCAGATTATTCAGAACATTCAATTTGCTCAGAGGGTTCAACAAAGTTTGGTAAGGAGCAACCACCTAAACAATAGCAAATATGAGAGTTAGTGGGTAGGATTAAATATAACATAAAGTAAAAACAAATTTTGAAATAATCTGTAAAGGCAAAAATACAAAATATGAAAGAATGTATCAAAAAGCATGAGCTTTTAAGCAGCTGAAGATTATTCAATAATGGGTTAAACCAAACAATTACATTTTGGCTCCACTGCAGAATAAATCATATTTCATCATCCCATGCAAAGGAAGCAGCAGCAAATAAGCAAATAAACAAACAATGTTAAGAAACTCTCAGGTTATTAGGGAATAAAGTGCAATATATAAAGGATACTGAATAAAAGCAGTTAAATGTCATACTGCTACTTTTCCAGTCATTAGTAGAATCTTTAAAATTGATGTTAGAAATTTAATTGCATTTGAAAATGATCATTATAATTAATTCCTTTTTAATAACCTCTTGAAAAAGTATCTACAACCAATTCGCATGTCTTTAACCTACTTGAATAAAACACTAGCATTTGATTACTACTTTCACAGACAATACAATTAATTCTTAACATCACACAATCATTAAAAACTTAATTACACAGACTGGCAGGATATGCAAAAGGTGTGAAACAGTTACACAAAAAAGGGCAGAAACTAAATGTACTAACACTATAATCACAACTGTTTAAATCTATAATAGTGTTTTCAAAAGGACTGTAGTATGATCATGAATATTTTAGGTTGACTTTGCACTATTCTTGCTCTAATTCTGTTTCAACATAAGCTTAAATAAAAGAAATTTTAAAAAACACTCTTACATCTCTCCCAACAAGATCATTTCTGTTTTCAATCACTCCCCATGGAGCTATTCCAATAGTGCAAATCTTTCGAGATGATCTGGAAGCATGTTCTTTAAGGGCATCACCAACATGTTTTGCCACACCTGTTCATACAAAATTAAATTCACTTTATTTGAAAGTCTTTATTGTGTTCAGAACAATCCTATTCTCAGTAACGTTACAACTGGTGCTAGTTTTTTTTACATATACAAGATAAAAAGCAACAAAGTCCAAAAGACAAACTCAAAAGAAAACACAAGGACGCAAAAAAAAACAAAACCCACAATGTCAAACCACTACAACTGCCTGAAACACACGTAAAACTAACTTTTACCATGTTGTTAGGCCTAGTCTCCTCTCTTAGATTCCTCATGTTAACTGTAGTTTTTGTTACTGCTCTATACATCATCTAAAAAAAAAGAAGAGTATGGCTCAGGACTATAAGCAAAACACACACACTCAGAAAAAACTACAACAGTTTTCCAACTGAGTTAAAAATTGGGAGGAAAGTATACAGAAAAAATGATTCAAAAGAGCACATAACTTCTCATTACCACTTGCTATGGACTGAACAGTATCCTCCCCAAAATTCCTATGTTGATATTCTAACCCCAGTACCTTAGAATGTGACGGTATTTGGAAATAGATCCTTTAGGTTATCGTGTGAAAATGAGGATGTTAGGGTAGGCCCTAATCCAATCTGGCTGGTGTCCTTGTAAAAAGGGAAAATTTGGACACAAAAAGAGACACCAGAGATGCACATGCAATGGGAAAGGCCACAAGAGGACACAGTGAAAAGATGGCCATCTGTAAGTCAAGGAGAGCTGCATCAGGAGGAACCAAACTTGCTAACATCTTGATCTTGGGTCTCCAGAACTATTAGAAAATAAATTTCTTTTAAGCCTCCCAGTCTGTGGTATTTTAACAGCCCTAGCAAATCAATGCATCACTCAATTAGATTTTTCATTTCTCACATGGACTACTGAAATAGTATCTTCACTGTTCTTCCAATGGCTGCCTTGCCTGTTTATAGTCTATTTTTAAACCATCATTCAAGATATCTTTGCTCCTGTCAACTCTCTGTTTAAAACCTCCCCTTCTAATTCAGATTAAAAGTCAAAGTGCTTATAATGGCCTGCAAGGCCTTATATGATGATCTGTCTGTTGCTCCTGATATTCACCACAAACCCCATGTCAACCCCACCATCACCACTCACCTGTAACTTTCTGATCTCATCACCCAGCAGTCCTTGCTCATTCTACTCAAGCTACACTGGACCTTTCTTACTATTTTTCCAATACTTTCCATTTCTTCTCCTTTAAATGCTGTGTCCCACATTATTCTTAATCTCATTTGCTTCATTCCTTCCACTTCTACTCAAAGTTACCTTATGAACGAAGCTTCCTTGACCATCCCTCACTATCCCTCCTCTACATTTTATGTGTCTCCCAAAGCACTTATTATTTAATTTATTATACATTTAGTTATCTGCTTGTTTTCTATATCTTTCCCACTAGAATATAAGCTCCATGAGGGCAAATATTTTGTGTAATGATATATTTTCAGTGGCTAGAAGAGTGCCACAATAAGGTTCAAAAAACAGTTGCTGTTAATGAAATAGATTTTTGCAAACTAACTTAAATAATAAGTATGTTTTACTTTGGATATTAAAATTAATTTGCCTTCCTTCCATCCAAACTGTGTATGTGATAGGAAAGACTTAGAATATAAGATTATATTAAAAATTAATTTCAAAAGCTATTTTTTACCACCGTCTAGGCAATGAATTGCCATTCTTTTCTCAATTTACCAGCGGTCACAAGGTGACAAGAATAACACTTTGCTATACAGTAGGAGGTCAGCAAACTTTTTATAAAGGACAAAATTTTAAGCATTTTAGGCTTTGCAAGACATACAGTCTAAGAACTATCCACCTCTGCTTTTATAGCACAGAAGTGTGATACAAAACCATACAAAAACAAATGTGGCTGAGTTCCAGTAAACCTCTATCTACAAAAACAAGGAGTAGGCTGGATTTGGTGCAGGGAACCATAGTTTGCAAACCCTTGCTCCAAAGCACATTATTCTTGGGAACTCCCTTACGGTCCAGTGATTAGGATTTGGCACTGTCATCACCATGGCCCAGGCTGGGGAACTAAGATCCTGCTAGCCACAAGGTACAGCCAAAAATAAAGTCTTAATAAAAAAAAAAGTAAATGATAAACCGTATTATTCTTTTAAAAGAACAAACAAAAACCAAATTCATTTTTCAGTTAGCATTTATACTTAAGAACTATAGATTACTTAACAGGAGACTAGTATACACTTCTACTGTGTTGACTTTTCAAATATCTGATATTATGAAAATGTACAAACACATCAAATAAAAATTATACCAATTTTATTACTGTTTACCTGTGTTTACTCCTCCAGTTAAAATCCAGGCTCCGGTTGTAACTGCAGCTTTAATAAGGCCCTTTCCAAGCAACTGCTTGATTTGTGGGTGAAGCTCAAACTTCTGCATGCCACCATGCACAGAGATAACAAGTTTGGGTAATTCCATTTGCCATTCTTTAAGCAGAAGTTGCAGAATGATTTCAGGTTTGGTGTCATATGATAGCCTCACATACTAACAAGAAAGATTTTTAAAAAATAATAATTTGTAAGTTTCATAATGTAGCATCATATGACTTAAGAAAAACTTTATTTGCATCAGATTATTATAAAATAGATTTCATAGGCTACTCATAATATATTTACACTCCTAAGAATAAGCAATAACAAATAAACAATTTTAAGGTTGGAAAATCATTCTGTAAAAGCTAGAGAAATAGTGGCACTCTAATTTTCAAATAAGATGTAAATTTGTTACTCTTTCTGATTATATAAACCCAATTACCATTCATCTGGTTTACAGATTTATCCACAGTATTTCTTGCTTTGTAAGAAGAAATCAAAAATACTCATATCAAATCTATAATACTCAGATGTTGGGGGGGAAAAACAATGCTTTTAATCTTCTCCAATAAAGGTTCTTTCCAAAACAATATATTAACCATTCCTTTACAAACAGAGATCAAACACCAAGGAAAAATATGCCAAAATATCATAAATTATATAAAACTGAGAAGACTCCAGATTCCTTTAAGAATGATTTGTAATGAAATTTCTTCTATAAGTCTTTAAGCATTAGTTTTGTTTAACTCATCATTATACTTGGGTACATTAAGTAGTGCCTGGAAAATAATCTAAAGTTAATGAATTTAAAAAACAGATTATGGCACTTCCCTGGTGGTCCAGAGGCTGGGAGTCCACCTGCCAATGCAGGGACACGGGTTTGATTCTTGGTCCAAGAGGATTTCACATGCTGTGAGGCAACTGAGCCTGCGTGCCATAACTACTGAGGCCACGCTCTACAAAAAAGAGTAGCCCCTGCTGGCAGCAACTAGAGAAAGCCCTCATGCAGCAATGAAGACCCATCACAGTCATAACTGAATAAATAAAATTTAAAAAAAAAAAACAGATTATGTCAGTAATAAACGAGGAATTCCATTTTCAACAATGATGGACTATGTTGTTTTGGACCAGCTCTGCCCCTGGGAACTAGAGAAACTAGATTAACTACCCCTGTTATTAAGACATCAGTAAGCTACCCAGGTGTGACAACTTGTGTCAGGATCCAAGAGAACAGAAAACCCGGAGAGACAGGCCCACCATATGACACTGCTTAGCAAATCAAGGCAGGGAGAGAGCCAGGCACAACAACTTAAAAGGTAAAATGTAGACAAGTCTAAATGAATCATAAATTATTATTTGGGGATTTAAGATTTTTATTTATTTATATTTAGCTGTGCCAGGTCTTTGTTCTGCATAGGCTTTCTCTAGTTGAAGCGAGTGGGGGCTACTCTTCACTGCAGTGCTCTGGGCTTCTCACTGTGGTACCTTCTTTTGTTGCTGAGCACTGGCTCTAGGACACGTAGGCTTCAGTAGCTGCAGCATGTGGGTGCAGTACTTGTGGTTCCCGGGCTCTGAAGCACAGGCTCAATAGTTGTGGCACACGGGCTTAGCTGCTCTGTGGCATGTGGGATCTTCCAGGATCAGGAATCAAATCTGTGTCTCCTGCATTGGCAGGCAGATTCTTTACCACTGATCCACCAAGGAGGATTAATTTGGGAGTTTTTAAAATACACACACACACACACACAAATAGAATTTATGCCAACAAAAGCATGGAAGTCATGAGGGAAATAAATGTTGTCACAAGTATTCTAAAGGTTCTTGCATTGACCAGGAAGTAGTAAAAGTACTAATCCGTTAACAGTAACCAGTTAAAGATGTATTTTATAGTATTTATAAAATTAATCTACAGAACAGAAAAATATATAAATAAGATGCTATAAACAAGATAAGCAATAATTAAAAATACGTTAACCAAAAAGATAAAAAAAAGGGAACAAAGAGAAAGCGAAATAGTAAATGAAACTAAAAGAGGTTCAATGCACCAAAACATAATAATTCTATATTTGTTGTGTACCAATACAAAGAACTTTAAAATAAAGAAATGATTAAAACTAATTTTATGACACACTATTATATAAGCTGTCAGATAATAAACATACATTGTTTAATTAACTGTCTTCCTGGGTAGCTCAAATGGTAAAGAATCTTCCTGCAATGCGGGATATCTGGGTTTAATCCCTGGGTTGGGAAGATCCCTTGGAGAAGGGCATGGCAGCCCACTCTAGTATTCTTACCTGGAGAATTCCATAGACAGAGGAGCCTGGTGGGCTCCAGTCCATGGAGTTGCAAAGAGTTGGAATTAATTAAAAGGTAAACGAAGTAAGACACTCTAATATACAACATACCTTAGCTCTGTAGGAATGAGAACCCCCTTGAAAATTTATGACTCCATAAGCATCCGTTGGGCTCTGTTCTGTATGTTTTTCCACAGACCACTCTTCTAATGTCTGATTAAAATGGTCACCCAATTTCACATCTGAGTATTTCATGGCAAGACTTGCAGTAAAACAAGCATGTTGCTTGACCAAGCGACCACAAAAACACCTAAGGGAAAAAAATAATAAAACTTTTAAAAGACCTTTTAAAAAAATCAGTCAATGAAAAACTGTATGAAAATAAAGGAACTTTTGAAGAATATCCAAATAATCTGACTTTCTGATTTTAGGATATCAGTAAGTTAATATGCTTACCTTAGCATTAAAATACTATAAATACATTAGTATTTAATGATACATGCTTCTATTAATAAACTTAGTTTGAGGCATCTACTTACTGGATGCCAAAACAGCACTGGAGATTGTATAAATGTTAGTGAACCTGAAGAGAGATGAATACAAATGATCTGATTTAATAAATGGGAAAAAATATTTTAATTAAAAATAAAACAGGGCCTCGGAGACCTGCAAAAAATATCAAGCAACCTAATATACCCGGAGTCCCAGAGGGAGGAGAGACACAGAAGGGGCAGAAAAGGATTTTAAGAAACAGTGGCTAAAATTTGGTGAAAAACATGAACTTGCAGATATTTATTCAAGACTTCTGCTTTATTGACTATGCCAAAGCCTTTGACTGTGTGGATCACAATAAACTGTGGAAAATCCTCAAAGAGATGGGAATACCAGACCACCTGACCTGCCTCTTGAGAAACCTATATGCAGGTGAGGAAGCAACAGTTAGAACTGGACATGGAACAACAGACTGGTTCCAAACAGGAAAAGGAGTATGTCAAGGCCGTATACTGTCACCCTGCTTATTTAACTTATATGCAGAGTACATCATAAGAAATGCTGGGATGGAGAAGCACAAGCTGGAATCAAGATAGCCAGGAGAAATATCAATAACCTCAGATATGCAGGTGACACCACCCTTATGGCAGAAAGTGAAGAGGAACTAAAAAGCCTCTTGAGGAAAGTGAAAGAGGAGAGTGAAAAAGTTGGCTTAAAGCTCAACATTCAGAAAACGAAGATCATGGCATCTGGTCCCATCACTTCATGGCAAATTGTTGGAGAAACAGTGGAAACAGTGTCAGACTTCATTTTTTTGGGCTCCAAAATCACTGCAGATGGTGGCTGCAGCCATGAAATTAAAAGACACTTACTCCTTGGAAGCAAAGTCATGACCAACCTAGATAGCATATTCAAAAGCAGAGACATTACTTTGCCAACAAAGGTCCGTCTAGTCAAGGCTATGGTTTTTCCAATGGTCATGTATGGATGTGAGAGTTGGACTGTGAAGAAAGCTGAGCGCTGAAGAATTGATGCTTTTGAACTGTGGTGTTGGAGAAGACTCTTCAGAGTCCCTTGGACTGCAAGGAGATCAAACCAGTCCATTCTAAAGGATCAGTCCTGGGTGTTCGTTGGAAGGACTGATGCTAAAGCTGAAACTCCAATACTTTGGCCACCTCATGCAAAGAGTTGACTCATTGGAAAAGACTCTGATGCTGGGAGGGACTATGGGCAGGAGGAGAAGGGGATGACCGAGGATGAGATGGCTGGATGGCATCACCGACTTGATGGACATGAATTTGAGTGAACTCCGGGAGTTGGTGATGGACATGGAGGCCTGGTGTGCTGCAGTTCATGAGGTTGCAAAGAGTCAGACACAACTCTGAACTGACTAAACTGAACTGAACTGATTCAAGATTTATTCAAAAAGAAGGAAAAAAGAGAACCATTCTCAGGCACATCACAGGCCTGCTGTTAAAACCAAAATTATAGGGGAAAAAAATCCTTAAAACAGCCAGAGAGAAAAAAGACCCATTACACACAGACGAACCACTGCACTAATGACAGCTGATTTCCCACTAGAAACGAGCCAGAAGACAACAGAATGGTATCTTCAAATCATTGGAATGAGAAAACTCAAAATTTCATATTCGGGGAAAACATCCTTCAAAAATGAGTAAAATAAATATATTTTCAGATAAACCAAGCTGAGAAAACTCATCTCCAGTATACCAGTTCAGTCGCTCAGTCATGTCTGACTCTTTGCAACTCCATGAACCGCAGCACGCCAGGCATCCCCATCCATCACCAACTCCCAGAGTCCACTCAAACCCATGTCCATCGAGTATACCAGCATTATACCAAAAGCTAAAGGAAGCTCTTCAGCCTGAGTACAGACACCAGATGGAACTACCCATCTAGAGGAAGGAATGAATAGGCCTGGAAATGGTGCAACAACTCAATATATGTAAATGAACTCATTCTATGTACTTCTGCTCTTAGCCTGCCAACCAGAGACCTTCTCTTCTTTCTCTTACATTCCTTCATCACTTCTTAAAGAACAACATTAGTCTTTAATTAGTTGCCCGAGTAAGAAACTTAGGTACCATCCTCCAATGTTCCCTTTCCCTACACACCACCAATCCTACTGAGTTTATCTGATTGATCCCACTTTTCAAATATGCTTATTTTTCTTTATCACCATAGGTAGTATCTTAATTCAGGCTCTTATTTTTTTTGCCAGAATTACTCTAAAAACTTCCAAACTATTTTTTCCTCTCAAGCCAATCTCCTCAAAATGCCAACTGCTTTTATTGAGGGGGGAAAAAAAAAATCTAAGCATGTTACTTCCTTATATAACATCATTTTAACATGAAATCAAAACTGTGTGGCATAGTATACAAAAAGTTAAAATGATCTGGCCCTACTTATTTCTCAAGACTCAGATCTTTCCAAAATCCACCTTATTAATACCTTCTACAGCTTGCAGTTTCCTGACATAACCATACTATCTTTCACTACCAGGCCTTCCCACAAACTCCTCTCTGCTTTAAATCCCTTTCCTCAATCTTTACCCAGCTAATTCATATTCAACTTTAGCACTCTGCTCAGGTACTTGCGCTTGAGTTTCAAGGAACTCTGCCTAATCCTTTACCTCTCAAGTTTAAGTTAAATAACACTTAAACATAATGGCCTGTGAATTTTTTCCCAGTGTATTCTGACTTTTTTAATATACTAGTTTTATTTTCCAAAATTTGTGCAATACCGTTATTATTATGATACTTACCTGACAAGCTGCTGACAAATCTGACATCCTGGAAGGCATCTATAAAACAAGGAAAATCTATTACTTAAAGGGAAAATCATTTTTCTTCTCATTAAACTAAACTATAATAATCCATTTAAAAAAAAGGACAAAACAAAGGAATATTATGTATTTTTCAAGCGATATCTTAGGTCATTTGTACCTTTTTTAAAAACTCAGTTTTCATCTTTTAAATACAATTAGTTGTGTCATAAAACCCAGAAACCACAAAAGACAGATTTAACTACATAAAAAAAAAAATTTATATGGCAAAAACATGTCACTAATAAAAGTCCAAAGATAAACTGAGAAAAAATATTTATAGAGAAAAGGTTAGCTTCCCTAATATTATATTAAATACAAGTATAATATATAAAGCTTCCCTAAGATATAATATAAAAAATGTATTAACTTCCCTACTATAATATATATTTATCAAATCAACATAACATGGGAAAATATATGAACAGATGTGTGCATGTGTGCTCAGGCACTCAGTCGTGGACTGGACTGGGGCCCCCCAGGCTTCTCTGTCCATGGGATTTTCCAGGCAAGAACACTGGAGTGGCTTGTCATTTCCTGTTTCAGGGGATCTTCCTGACCCAGGAATCGAACCAATGTCCCCTGCATCTCCTGCACTGGCAGGCGGACTCTTTACCACAGAGCCACCTAGGAAGTCCATATGAACAGATAATTCACAGTAAAAACATACATATGAAAAGATATTTGATTGGAAGAAAATTATTAAATCCTCTAAGACAATATCTTGGTAAGAATATAGAAGAAAGTAGTCTTATATCTGCTGGTAGGAGTACAAATGGAGGGCAATTTGGCAATACTCATCAAAATGAAAAATGTAGATTCTCAAACTCTTAATTCCAGTACTTAAGAGTAAAGGTTAAAAATATCTATAGAATATGTGTAAAATAAAGTTATTCACTACAGAATACTTTTGTCTAATAGCAAAAAAGAAAACAGGTTAGCTAAAATGTCCATCAATCAGGGAATATTAAAATTATGATCCAGATATATAATTAGTAAGGATGCAACAATTAAGAACAAAGAAGAACGTGATCTGGGCAATGTCATTGGTGCTTTCTGGTTAAAAGACATGATCTTATAACAAAACCCATCTTTAATAACTAGTATGAAATTCAGATAAATCACAGAATATTGATTGAAAGAGACACTAAGGTTATGTATTTTAATGATCTAAAATGACATTTATAGAAATTACCAAAAATTGGGGGAATATTAAAGAATACAAAAAATGTTTTCTTAATGGTGATCAAATAAATGCAAATTTAATATATAATTTTCTATTAATCACTTTCTTGAAGATGATGGCTAACATTAATCAATATTCAGGCATTCTCATCACTACTGGTGACAATATACATATTCTTTAATCTTCTGGAAAGCTTTTTGGCATTACATATATTAAGGGGGAATAAAACTTGAAACACAAAAATAGTTTTATCCACTAAGACCTCCATTATGACCTAATTTTAGTTTAAAATAGGCTAAAAATTGAAAACAACTCAAGTGCCCAACAATAGGATACATATATGAATTGTATATACACCAACAGAGTATTAACTACTACTCTTAAAGGTATATTATGGAAAAATAAAGTTACTATAACATTTTGTTAAAAAAAAGATACAATGTTTTACATATAGACTGAATTTAGCAATATTTTAAAACAAAAGCTATACACTCAGTAAAGATTAAAAATAGGTGCAATAAATGTTATTAATGACTGTCTTCAAGTTTTGATACTCTGAATATTAAGCCAACTTTCTACATCTCAAATTTGCAAAATTTATCACGCACATTTCTCTTATAATGAAAATTTGTATAAATGAGAGAGATACTCAATTATTTTTGCCATTAATATAAAAAGAAATGTTGAATTTCAAACAGGTTTATGTAATATACAAACAAAATATTTAGAAATTCTATTCAACAAATATTTACCGAGAATTCACTATGATGTCACAATAATAGGGACAGGTGCTATAACTTAATATACATCAGTTAATAAAAGACTGGGCTTCCCAGGTGGCTCAGTGGTAAAAGAACCTGCCTGCCAACACAGGAAACACCAGTTCAATCCCTGGGTTGAGAAGATCCCCTGAAGAAGGAAATGGCAACCCACTCTAGTACTCCTGGCCTGGAGAATCCCATGGAGAAAGGACCCTGGCGGGCTACAGTCCATAGGGCAGCAAAGGGTCAGACACGACTGACTGACTGAACACACACATACTGTAACTCAAAATAGTTAATAGAAGATTGCTTACTTGGCTTTATATTCATAAGAGCCATATATCAAATGGAAGTGAAAGTTGTAGAGACGATAACTGCATAGAAAACAAGGTTTAATAGGAGACCGGAACAGTAAGACGACTAAAAACCCTGGTAAACACCTTTTTCAATTAACCTGTCCTAAGTGCCTGTGAAGAAAAGTGCTTTGTGGGACTTCCCTGGTGGTCCAGTGGCTAAGACTCAGCTCCCAGTGCAGGGGGCCCAGGTTCGATCCCTGGTCAGGGAGCTAGATCCCACATGCTACAACTAAGACCCAGAGCAGCCAAATAAATAAATAAAATTAAAAAAAAAAAAGAAAAGAAAAGTGCTTTGTAATCCAGGAAGTAAATATATCTTTGATGTACCCTTTTAAGCTTTTTGCTATTTTTAGGTCTCAGAAAAAAAAGAAAAAAATTAGGAAAAATGTTTCTTCAATAAATACCTCAAGAGATCTTTTTCTTGAATTCTAACTCATGACCTTTACTTAAATTTTTTTTCTATTATCAATGCCATTTTTAAGACCAAAGGACAATCAGAGATGCCAACAAATTTCTGGCGATGGGTTTTCCAATAGGTGCTCACCTGTAGCTACATATTGGCAAACAAAAACAGCAACCATTAGGTTCATACTGGTTTCTTAAGCATAAACTATACTGTTGGGTACTCAGTATATGCCCCTTAAACAGATACATAAACTTTTTAAGTTCTCAGTATCAATAAATCAAATTTTTAAAAAAGAGACTTAACTGTCTGATCTTTGTAATACACTAGTATGATATGGGGAAGATCAGGGAAGGAAAAACACTCTGAATGAGAGGTTTCATGTTGTGAAATGTCATTAAGAACTGCAGAATGCTGATATCTTGCTAATACTATCTCCTCCTAATCTTAAAAGATTAACAGTAAACACAAAAATTAACAGTAACTGCTGCTGCTAAGTCGCTTCAGTCATATCCGACTCTGTGCAACCCCATAGACAGCAGCCCACCAGGCCTCTCTGTCCCTGGGACTCTCCAGGCAAGAACACTGGAGTGGGTTGCCATTTCCTTCTCCAATGCATGCATGCATGCTAAGTCACTTCAGTCGTGTCCGACTCTTTGCAACCCTGTGGCCTGCAGCCCACCAGGCTCCCCTGTCCACGGGATTCTCTAGGCAAGAATACTGAAGTGGGTTGCCATTTCCTTCACCCAACAGTAACTACAAATAATTAATAATTTTAGTTTTTAATAGATAGCAATGTAATTTACATCTAAATTTCTATAAGAATTCAGAATCAAGAGAAGTATACTTACCTGTGAGGGTCTTTGGAACTTGGTATGATATATACACATTCCCTCTTGGTCAAAGTGCTTTCTATCCAGGATTTCTGGGACTAAAACAGAAAGTTTAAAAAGACTGTTTATAAATTAACCAATTAATATTACAAAGACAAATTTAATAAGAAATACATAAAAATAATTCCATTTTTAGTTCACTATTTATTAAATATGTTTATTGATGACAGCACACCTAAAATATGAGAATCATTCCATTTAAATCCACTGAGATTGAGATCACTAATCAACAGTACTATGCAGATACTAAATCAACAGTGCTATGCAGAGCCAAAAACCTCAAGAGGGGCTGGTACGATCCTGGGAAGTGGATCATTTTACAGCCAACTGTCAGAGACTTGCCAAGCATTCCCATGGCTAAGACTTTGTGCTTCCACTGAAGGGGGCGCAAGTTGGGTCCCCTGAGCCCTGGTCTGGGAACTAAGATCCCACAGGCCACATGACACAGCCAAAAAAAACCCCTAGATATATTCTGTTCTATTTCTAAGATAAATACCTAAAGTACAGAGGCATGGAATGGCTAATGGCACAGGCACCCAAAAATGCATCAAGCAAATTCTAATCGAAAGAAAAATAATACTAAAAAAAGAGAGATGCTAAACATCAATAGATTACTACATGATTTCAAATGTCTGATTCACCAGATTGTTAGAACAATCTTAAATATGACAGTCCTAAAATGAATATAGCACAAAAATTAATAGGGAGAATAAGACAAATCTAGGATCACAGTGGAAGATTAACACATTTCCTTCAATTACTATAAATCTGAAACAATTTCAAGTTTAAAAGGTTTTAAAAAATTACTGTTTATACCACTACTTAAGTTTTTGCTTGGATCCCTAGCCTCTGTACCCTACTACCAGTGACTGATTAGAAAGAGATGGGGCATTATTGAAAAAGGTGAAACTCCATAAATTAGGACTGAGTAGATTAAAGATCTTGAGCTTCATCCTCCATATAACATATATATTAGATATATAGAAAATATTAAATATTATATCTCTAATGTCTATAGATATTACTATATATTAAATACAGATATTAGCACGCTCTCTATCAGAATCTCTTTTCCCTTCTCTACCTGCCTCTTTCTTACCAGGGCAATACAAAAAGGAAGAGCCTATATTCCTTAATGAAACCTCTACAGTTCAGTGGTTAGGTAGAGGAGTTTCCACTGCAAAGGGTACAAGCCTAGCTGGAGAAATTAGATCCCATAAGCCAACCAGGGGGCCAAATCAAAAACAAACAAAAAAAAGGAAGCCCCTAGGAGAAGAGATATTCTAGACAGAATTATGATGGTGGAGTTTGCAGGTTCCTCTCAAATCCCTTAGATATTCTAATCATAAACCTTAGTATATCTTTTAATCTAATTCTGGTTGCAAAATTCTGTCTCTCCATTCAAAATGTCCATTTTCTAGGTCAATGGTTCTCCTTTAAATAGATTCACTTAAGTAGGAGCAAATTATACCATGATCCCCGAGTTACAAAAATCACAGGATGGGGACTTCCCTGGTGGTCCAATGGTTAAGAATCCATCTGCCAATGCAGGGGACACGGGTCTGATTCCTGATCTGGAAAGCTCCCACATGCTATACAGCAATTAAGCCAGTGTGCCACAACTACTGAGCCTATGCTTTAGAGCTTGGCAGCTCCAACTACTGAAGCCCATGTGCCTAGAGCCCATTGTGCAATGAGAAGTCATGCAATTCAAAGAAGAGTAGCCCCCACTTGCCACAACTAGAGAAAGCCTGCACCCAGTGAATGAAGACCCAGTACAGTCAAAGTAAATAAACAAATTTTTTAAAACTCACAGAATGCCCTCTAGAACCCATGACCCTTCATCAGTAAAATGTCCTATACTCTAGAGCTCATTTAACACAGTCCCTCCACCACCTTCTTATTCTAACTAAAGTCTGGTATTCCTTTGAAGAATCTGCTTTACCTACATACCTCTCACGGGGAAAAAAAATAGGACTCTCTTCAGATTTACTGTACTAGGAATACACCTGGAAAACCCAATCCTGATTCAATCCAATTCCCCATCTATTCCATAACTGCCTATGTTAATATGACTACAGGAAAAAACAAACAAAACAACACCCTTCGATTTCACTTTAAAACCTCAAATATCCCTTAATGATGCCCAATAGTCACACTGCATTTCCCTGGTCCATTTTCTCATTCTCCTATACGATTTCACACTATCTCCTCCTCTCCTCAAACCTCCAACCGTCATTCACCATTCTTATTCTCAACTGATGACCTACTTCCCATTTCACTCAGAAAACTGAAGCAAATCTGCCCACCAAAGAGGCTTACACTAAGATATGCAATCACCATTCCCTCTACTGCCTTATGCATCTACAGAACAATGGAACCATCCCCAGGATCACAGTGAGAGCACTGTCCTGACAACCAAGAGATCTGGCCATGTCAGTCAGATTGCTGATATTACTGCTATCCTAACCCTTCTCTCACTCCAGAACCATAGTACACTGAAGGCAGGCAGCACATCTGGACCAGAAGACATTTATTCATGTGACTTCTGTTTGTAACTTTAAAAATAATCATTTGGTAGGCTGTTCTAACACATGATGATGTGAGGTTGAATTTTTACTAAAATTAACTTACACTTTAAACTCATGAAATTTCTATTATGCTCTTCTATTATTAAAAATCGCAGGGGGCGTCCCTGGTGGCTCAGTGATAAAGAATCTGCCTGCCAGTGCCAAAGACACAGGTTCTCTCCATGGTCTGGGAAAATCCCATAAGCCACGGAGCAACTAAGCTGGTGCGCCACAGCTACTGAGCCTGTGCTCTGGCGCCCGGGTGCCACAGATGATGAGCCCACGTGCTGCAACTACCAAAGCCCATGTGCCCTAGAGCCTGTGCTCTGCAACAAGAGAAACCACCACAATGAGAAGCCCGCAACTAGAGAGGAGCCCCTGCTCGCCACAACTGAAGAAAAGCCCTCTCAGCAACAAAGATGCAGCACAGCCAAAAGTAAAGAAATTTTTTTTTTTTTTTAATGCAGGGACTTCCCTGGTGGTCCAGTGGCTAAAGACTCCGTGTCCCAATGTAGGCGGCCTGGGTTCAATCGCTGGCCAGGAAAACTATAGATTTCTTCACATGTTGCAACTAAAGATTCTCAGTGCTGCAACTAAGACCTGGCATGGCCAAATTAATAAATAAAACTTTAAATTATAAAAATGGGTTTATAATAACAAAAATTATACTGTGATTTATCTTTTAAAGGGTTGCTTCTCTCTTTTAGAAAAACTGGAACTGTGCTGGGGTGGGGGAGAACAGCTCAGTGATTGTACTTACTGCTATATTTTTACTGGTTGTTAAAGCAAGATAAAAGATTTGTTTGGAATTTCTCCCTGTGAGCTTATTTGCAAACAAAAAGGCAGCTCAGTCCCATGATACAGTAATGAAGTCCATCAAAATCAGATTCTAGAACTAAACATTAAAGATATGCAAATAACACACTAAAACAGTGGCAATATACAAGCATGAGAAGCACTCAGATTGCTTCAGTATGAACTGTATGTTTTTTAAAAAACTAAATTATTTGCAATTCATGAGCATAGGCCTAAAGCCTACAGCATGAATGAAAGATGGGTGAAAAGTGAACACAACATGAGCAAATTTATTAATTAACAATACAGTGGACCTTTTTAAGGAGTTCTGTCAAGAGGAAAACACCTTAGGGAGAACTTGAAAATATACGGCTTAGATTAAGGTTAAGAAATGCAATCTTGTACAATTCACATCCCCCTTTTTCCCACCTCTTTTTCTTGACTGGATAACTAGGCAGAAAGCTAGAAAGAACAGAGTAGACTTAAACACTATCAGTCAGTTTTACCTAATGGAACTTATGGAATGCTCCATTCACAACAGTGGGCTTTCCAAGTGGCACTAGTGGCAAAAAACCTGCCTGCCAAGGCAGTAGACGTAAGAGACGCTGGTTCAGAAGATCCCCTGGAGGAGGACATAGCCAGCCACCCCAGTATTCTGGCATAGGGTCGCAAAGAGTCGGACACGACTGAGCGACTTGCACTTAGAGAAGTATGGCTATACTCTATATGGGCAATCAGCAAATTTTTTCTATTAAGAGCCAAATGGTAAATATTTTAGGCTTTTTGGACCACTTACTGCCTCTATCACATACTGTTTTGTTTTTCAACCACTAAAAAATATAAGAACCATTCTGAGCTCAGGCCTTGGCCAGAACAGGCCTTGGCCAGAGTTGGTACACATGGCATAGTTTGCCAACCTATGCTCTAAATCTCACAAAAGCTTCCCACAAAAAAATCTCACAATTCCACTGAGCCAATTCAACCTAACAAGTCTATGCTACGTCCTTCAGATTCTTCCCCTGCACTGTTTCTTGGATATTATTAGTGTCCCTTCTACCAGGCCTACAATCCCAGTAGATCCTTGTATTAAGAGTTGCTTTCTAAAGACAGGAAAAACGAGATGGGGCTAGAGAGTTTTACATGTACATGAACAAAGTTATTTTTTTCTGCAGGAATTTCAATAGAAAAGGCATTAAATAAATAGACGTAAACATGAAAATCTAAACATTACTGAGGAAAAAAATATCTAGTGTTTGAGTACATATACCTAGCTTTCTTCCCCAGAAATGGTCACTTTCAATCACCAACAAACTAAAACACTTGAGTCCCTTCTAGTACTCATTTGGGGCTTCCCTGGTGGCTCAGACGGTAAAGAATCTGTCTGCAATGCAGGAGACATGGGTTCAATGCCTGTGTTAGGAAGATGCCCTGGAGAAGAGAATGGCTAATCACTCCAGTATTCTTGCCTGGAGAATTCCATGGACAGAGGAACCTGGCAGGCTACAGTCCATGAGGTGGCAAAGAGTGGGACACAACTGAGCGACTAACACTTTCACTTTCTTTCAGTACTCCTTTGTCTATTATGATAAAATATAAAACTACCCAAACAGGAACACTGTTAAATTGCAGGACCTGGTAGAAATGTACTCAGAGTTAGTTTCATTTTATCATTCTTATCAAAAATAATAAACAAACAGCCAGTACTATCTCTTCACAACTTCAAATCTTTCATAGTAGTCTCTGACAAATTCATCCACAACTTTAGCAAACCCTCTGGCTAAGTCACTTACATGGCGTCACTCTGATGCTCACAAATTTTTATCAAATTTTGTGCCTACAGAGACATACAAAAACATTACCACACTTCAAGACTATCACAGTTTCCCTTACCTTCATTACTCACCAAGTTTATTTCAAGGGTTTGCCACCTCTCCTGTTTGTGTGAACACCAAATGTAAATATATTCTCCCCATACACACCAGTTTTATCATTTATGGCATTCATTGATTACATTAGGGTTTGGCTTCCTATGCCTGATAGTGACATATCCCAGCTGATAATGGCAAATCATTCCCAATAATAGGTTTCTATAATTTTTGAAACTCTTGAGTTTCTGCTCTACCATCAAGTATCCAATAAAATGTGCCCTGGATTATAAATACATATAAAAATTCCTAATTTTATACTTCTTTTGCTAGACTGCATTACTGTATTTTACCAAAAGATGGCACACTACAAACACAAATCTGAAAATTCCTAAACTTAAATGTTCTAGGTAAAGTAAAAACCAACTATAATAACCACAGAATGTTAGCAAAAGAGGGAAACGTGATCTTCAGTGGTAAAAGAGATCAGATTCTGGAGTTCAGAATAACCTGTTCATTGTTGGTTATTCTATTAATGCAACCTTAAGTGTCTGAACTTCTGTTTCCTCACCCATAAAATAGAATGACATACCTATTTCACACAGTTGCTCTGAAGATTATGATCCATGTTTTTAGCAAAATGCCCCACACACAGTCATATCTTAACAATACTTCAAAATTCAATTATAAATTCTTCCTATCTGTCTCCTAGCAATAAGGGGCATATATGCTACAAATAAGTCTACTAACCACATCCTACTCTTCAAACAAATCAGTACCAGCACATCCTTCTTGACTATATAGTGAAAATTGAGGCGGGGGGTGGGGGGAGGACTGCTTTAAAAGTTCTACTTCAACGTAACACTGAAATTCAATCAATCTATTTTTACAACTAAATACACCCAACAATTCTATATATTAATATTAGAAAGGAGCCTCCAGCTATGGAGCTTCTATTGGATTAAAGCTCTGAAGATAATAACCATAAACTCAGGATAAAAAAAAAAACTACTTAGCAGCACTGAACAGGCAACCAAAACCAGGAAGGAATCAGATGAAGTTTGTACTCAGGATAAAGGAACAGTACTGAGTGAGTTTCCTATTTTATGGCTAAGAGAGGCCCCACTGCATACCTACTAAGTAGCTAAAACTCCAATGGAAATTCCATAGTTTTACTGGCTTGAAGAACCAGAATACAAACTTCAAGGTGACAACAGCAGCTGGAAAGTGATGGGAAAAGTCCTGCATAGGACAGAGTCACAAAAAAAGGGAACCCTAAATGCTGCATATTAACACTGCTGAAATCTAGCTGACCCATGAAGCATGCATACATGGGGCAGATTCCAAGCAGGTCAGTTAAGAATAGAGTAACTAACTGAATAGATATTTTTATTGCCCATTGAAGGAGTCAGAGTTTGGAATGTGAGTACAGTCAGGTTAATCAACTACTATCCTAATGTGTTCTGACTGCCATGAAGTGAAAAGTGAAGTGAAGTTGCTCAGTCGTGTCCGACTCTTTGCGACCCCATGGACTGTAGCCCACCAGGCTCCTCCATCCATGGGATTCTCCAGGCAAGAATACTGGAGTAGGTTACCATTTCCTTCTCCAGGGGATATTCCCGACCCAGGGATCGAACCTGGGTCTCCTGCATTGGAGGCAGACACTTTAACCTCTGAGCCACCAGGGAAGCCTGACTGCCATACAAATACCATAAGACTTAACTTCGGTTTCAACAACCAAAATTCATTTTCTCCAAGTTCTAGAAACTGGAATCCAAGATCAAGAGGCCAGTAAGGTCTGCGTCTGAGAGCCCCTCCCTGGATTGCAAACAGCTGTCTTTTCACTGTGTCCTCACAAGGTGGGGATAGGGAGCAAGCTCTCTGGTCTCTATAATGACCCCACCTTCATGACTCCTCTAATTCTAACTACTTTCCCAAAGCCCCGTCTTTAAATAACATCAACACTGAGTTTTGGGAAGACACAAACATTCCATCAGTAGCAACTACTTTAAAAGAGAAAATCAATAATCTTCAGAGGACTAAAACAGAACTCACAGTCTCTCCAAGATAACATTCACAACATCTATGATATAATCAAAAATTACTAGATATAAGAAGAAACAGGAAAATGTGACCCATATTCCAAAGAAAAGCCAATCAAATGAAAAGGAAGCTTGCCTACTAATAAACTGCAATAGCTTACAAAAGTTAAATGACACTGCAGATCTAGAAATTCTGAGTTCTGCGGTAATTTTGTACACTGGACAACACGTCCGTCAGCAAAGGCATAATGACAAAGAAAACTTAAGGCTAGCTTGAAGCAAAATGTTGAAAATGGCTGGCATTCTTTGATTTCCTCAGTAGGAGACCTGGCACTCAGGCCCCTACTCTACAGAGTTCTGCTCTTTTGCTTAAAAGGCTGCCAATCACTTAACTAATTAGATATTATTGATAATTCAGATGTGAACTCTCCAGACAGGTTTTAAAGACACTGCTGAAAAGCTTCTGTGGAGTAATAAATAGTTGGTAAAGTTTTACACATTAAAAAATAAAATTTGGTTAATTGTTTTCAATATAAAATTAAAAGTTTTTTTAAAAACTATTTTTGTCATTTTAGTGACTACTTTTCTAGTCTGCTCCAATAAACTGTTAGACTTTTGCCAAAAATAAATAAAAAGAATCAGATTCATACCATGACTGTGTCTGCAAAGAGAGTCCAACTTCTATATTTAATCTTATTTTCTGTTGGTTTTGCTGCCCTGCTGACCTCATGGAGATTGCTACCCTGCCTGCTTACCACTACAGTACTGCTCCAATTTAAAAGATAGAAAATGTCTGGTAAAGGTAAGTATGAGCAGTTGCCACTGTGCCATTCCATGGAGTCCAACATATTAAGTAACTGAAGATAAGACATTGAGTCTAAAAAGTGACCAACTTTAATTTAGCTCAAACAGCAGTAATTTATTTCTCGGGTATTCTAAAAAAAGTCTAACTTAGAACAATTTATCATTTTACCATAAAGAATTTTTATTAAAATGAAAAAGGATCAAAACTTATTGTTTTATGAGAAAAAGGATGATACATATGTTGGCAAAAAATTTAGTCTCTTATACAAAGTCAGGAAATGTTACGGAGACACCTAAGATTACTAAAAAATCCAAATAAATACACTGACAAAAAAGACAAACAGAACAATGGAATAAATCACTTGGAAACAGAAACTTGCACTTAAGAAAACTTGGTGAGTGCTAGAGAGAGCAATGGGCTTCCCTGATGGCTCAGAGAGTAAAGCGTCTGTCTGCAATTCAGGAGACTTAGGTTTGATCCCTGGGTTGGGAAGATCCCCTGGAGGAGGAAATGGCAATCCACTCCAGTATTCTTACCTGGTGAATCCCATGGACAGAGGAGCCTGGTAGGCTACAGTCCATGGGTTGCAAAGAGTTGGACACGACCCAGCGATTTCAGAGAGAGCAATACAAATCAGGAGACAGTATGATTATTATATGTATACATTACACTAGAATCCAAAATGAATACTAGATGGGTTAAGTCATAATGTGAAAAAGCAAAACTTTACAACTTCTACCAAAAATAAAAATAAATAGCTTTATGACTTCAAGGTAAGAGAAAGTTCGGGCTATAATGAAAATACTGATAACTTATTACACTAAAAACCAATATACATCAACAATCTAAAAATAAGTAAATAGTCCACCACTAACAAAATAAAAACTTAAAAAGTTAGAGACTAGAGAAGATATTTGTAGCTCATAAAACAAAAAACAACAAAAAATACTGTCCAGACTACATACAGAACTTCTACGAGTAAATAAAGAAGAAAAATAAAATTCATTAGAAAACTGAGCAAAGGGAATTCACCAGAAGGAAAGAAACCATAGCCAGAAACTTTTAACCTGAAATGACACACAACATTATTCATGGCCAGGGACATGCAAATTAGAACAATGAGGAACTACTTTACATTCATGGGTCGGGCAAAATAGAAGAACCTAAGCAATTAGATGTTGGCAAAGATGTTGGAAAAAGAAAGGGAATTTTTACACAGTTCTAGAGGGAGTGGAAACTGCACAACTACTTTAGTCAACACTCCAGTAATACCTACAAAGGTGAAGATGCACCTACCCCGTGACCCAGCAATTCCATTTATATACTTCCTAGAAAAATTCTCATGATATACACAAGAATGTTTCATCATTAATAAAAAACTGGAAACAACCTAAATGCCCAGTAACAGTAAAATGGATAACATACAGTATATTCCTACAGTGGAATAATATATAGCAGCTCAAAGGGATAAACTAAACCTTACATGTATCAACATGACAATCTCCAAAACCTTTCATTAAAATAAAATAAAAAAAAAAAAGCTATAAGGATATATTGTGCAGCACAGGGACTATATCCTGTATTTTATAATAACTTTAAATGCAGTATAATGTATAAAAATATTGAATCACTGTTGTACACCTGAAACTAGCACAATATTTTAAATCAACTATAGCACCCACTCCAGTACTCGTGCCTGGAAAATCCCATGGACGGAGAAGCCTGGTAGGCTGCAGTCCATGGGGTCGCTAAGAGTCGGACATGACTGAGCGACTT
This sequence comes from Budorcas taxicolor, assembly GCF_023091745.1. Classification (NCBI taxonomy): domain Eukaryota; kingdom Metazoa; phylum Chordata; class Mammalia; order Artiodactyla; family Bovidae; genus Budorcas; species Budorcas taxicolor. The sequence goes on along the minus strand of NC_068919.1, from coordinate 58,016,805 downwards.
CCCTTTGACTTTTCACTTTCATGCATTGGAGAAGGAAATGGCAACCCACTCCAGTGTTCTTGCCTGGAGAATCTCAGGGATGGCGGAGCCTGGTGGGCTGCCGTCTATAGGGTCGCACAGAGTTGGACACGACTGAAGCGACTTAGCAGCATACTTCAATAAAAAACCAAGATCCATAAAAAGATGTACATAATTCTATATATACCAAACTTAGGAACACCAAAGGACCAGAACATAGTATATATACTCTATGTAGCAACACTACAAAAGCATCCAAAGGCATACTCCAGTATGCTTGCCTGAAGAATTCCATGGACAGAAGAGCCTGGTGGGCGACAGCCCATGAGGTCACAGAGTCAGGCACAACACTTTCACTTTTTCAAAGCACTTAGAACAATGACAGCTAAACGCTAATATTAGTCCCTTAGTAGTGTCCGACTCTTTGTGACACCATGGACTGTAGCCCACCAGGCATCTCTGTCCATGGGATTCTCTAGCCAAGGATACTGGAGTGGGTTGCCATTTCCTTCTCCAAAATGCTAATATGCTAATACATGTTAGCTAATATTGTGAAAATTTGTCTAAAGCCTATCACACAGGTTTTTTAGTCAGGAGTACCTTCTGGGTAGAGTATCTTCCAGGTACTGAAAATGTGAAAGAAAGTGAAAGTGGCTCAGTCGTGTCCAACTCCTTGTGATCCCATGGACTATACACTCCATGGAAAATTCCAGGCCAGAATACTGGAGTGGGTAGCCTTTCCCTTCTCCAAGGGATCTTCCCAACCCAGGGATCAATCCTAGGTCTCCCACATTGCAGGCAGATTCTTTACCAGCTAAGCCACAAGGGAAGCCCAAGAATACTGGAGTGGGTAGCCTATCTCTTTTTCAGAGGATCTTTCCAACCCAGGAATCAAACCGGGGTCTCCTGCATTACAGGCAGATTCTTTACTAAAGGAAGCCCTTCCAGGTATTGGGTATGGTGAAATACTCAAAAGCAAGGAAGACCTGGTTCACATACTAAAGGGTAATTCACAGTCCTGTTTTTCTATTCTAGTGAATGTTTCTCCAGTCTCCTCCTTGCAGTAGCAGTCCGCTTCCCAGATAACTTCTATCATTTCTAGTGTGCTACCGAACTGTCAGAGGAAAGTAGGTAAGTAAGCCTATTAAATTTCACTTTGCACATATTTTTCAACCAGTGAACTCTGGGCTCAAGGTTGCCATATTTCTGATAATGGCTTGGCTCAAAATCTTTTTTTCCCTTCTATGAGGAGTTGGGCTTCCAAAGGTTGAAGTTTCCAGAAGTGTGGTAGCTGGGATAGTTGAGGTGTTACGAACATGTTTTCATGACGCAAGGAAGGACAAACAGTTTAATCCGAATACTGCTCCTGGAGTCAAGTAGAAAAAAGATTATCATCTGCCTTTCACAGACACAGTAACAGTGATGCTCGTAAAAGAGTGTGACTTGGCAAAAAATGCTTCAGTGAATAGGCATGTCTATCAGTTTCAAAGAACTGCTTACCTCCATATCTAAAATTTCTTTAACAGGGTTCTAAAACATTTAAATGGTCAGGAAACTAAATACATATTCCCCCAAAAGATTCAGAATAATTTTCTAAATCCAAGGTGAACCAAACCAAAGGGTGAACAAAATATACAAATGTATGAACATAAACCAAATTAAACCAATTGTTTTTATAAAGACAAACTAGAAGAGGTCCAATTCTCCAAGTCACAGTTTTTTACCAATATTCAAACTAATCTAATAATTTGCAAGGTACACTATAAAAGTGACATACATCTAAGTTTTTTTTTAATACTAACTCACATAAATGACTCAGTTCAAATTCCCACAGATAGCCAAAAGTTGCTCATATTCTAAACAAATCTCAACCACTCTGAAGTTTGTCTCCAGGCATCGAAGTTAAAACAGGCATTTAAAAAGCTGTTACCCACCCCCCCAAAAAACTGTACAATTTAATCACATGCTGAAAGGTTTCCCCCATCACCCCTGCCAAAAAGGAGAAAGAGAAATCCAGAATGAAATAACTAAGCAATAGCAATGATCATCAACTGCTACTATTATGTGAACATATGATGGGAAACTTCACGATTAAAAGATCAGGCAGCTGACAACAGCAACCCACTAGATAATCTTTAACACCCCAAAGAGAAAAACCGCCACAGTATGTGCCTACTAATGTAATTCAATACAAAGTACTTCACTACCTGTTAAGTAGTCTTACCAAAAATCAAACAAGAATCTAAGAGTCTTAAGATCAACCACGAGTTCACAGGAAATACAGAAGAGAAAGGAACATGCTACATGATGCCACACGGATACATGCAACAAAATCCCAACTGTGAGAAATTCTGCAGGGCAAAGGAAATGCATTCCCCCTCTGCCCCCATTAAATGGTAAATCACAAGACTGGAAAAAAAGCAGTTGGCAGGGAGACACAGAGACTGACAATCATTTATCAAACCAAATGCTATGTAGACTTCTTTGGACCCTGATTCAAACAAATCAATTGGGGAAAAAAAAATAAGAATTAAGGCAATATGCTGAATATTTAATGATATTAAAGAATTGTTAATTTTGAGTGTGCTAATAGTACTGTAAGAGAGTCCCAGGAAGTGCAGTGGTAAAGAACCCGCCTGCCAACGCAGGAGATGCAAAAGACTCAGGTTTGATCCCTGGACTGGGAAGATCCCTGCAGATAGGAAATGGCAACCCACGCCAATATTCTTGCCTGCAAAAACCCATGGACCAGGAGCCTAGTGGGATACAGTCCATGGGGAAGCTAAGAATCGAACACGACTGAGCACGACAGTACTGTGGATTTACAGATGAACATAATGAAGTATTTAAAGACCGAACATGTCTGTGATTTGTTTTTAAATTATCCAGTTGATGGAGAATGAGAGAGTTAATAGAAGAAACAATATTCACATGTTTCAAACTGTTGAAACGGGTCATGGGTATATGGTGATTCATTTTACTATTACACCTTTGTATGTTTCAAATTTCCCACATTAGAATGTTAAAGAAAGAGAATGTCAGAGCACTGTATCAAAAATATCTATGACTGGCAAAACTCTCAAAATTAAATCTTAAGAGGTTTTTGCATCAACAGATCTTCATTTAAAAATCAAAATCAAAAATACACATTTTAAGTACTGCCTTTAAACATTACATTGTGCACGTATTAAAATAATGACTTCAGCTATTTCATGTTTTCATTTTATGTCTGGTTCTTACTACTGACATGTGCCGACACATACACAAACACCCTTCCCCGAAGGAACCAAGTTCTGAATATTCTAACTCCTACTAAACACCTCAGTTGGTTCCTTCTTTCCATCTTCTTTATTTCAAGTCCTAAATATTTTGCTCAGAATCTTGCTAAAGACTTCTTATGATCTGTTTTTAGTTTAAACACACAGCAATTCACCTTCCATACTGTTCCTTCAGTGGATCCTTAATCTCCAGAATAAAATCAAGACTTCTCTTCCTGACGTACACTGCCCTCAGAAAACTGGTCCCTGCCTATCTTCATAACACTCGCACTAGTACGCTGTATCATCTCATACTCTACTCATTCTAAACTATGTACAGCACTTGTATAATAGATCTCAGATGAACTATGGATGCTTCTTCTCTTCTACAGCTCAGTTCCCTTAAACTAAAACCACCAATTCTACATCTCTTCTACTTCCAGGTTAATTAATTACTATTGCCTCTTCTCAGGTGGCCCTACTGGTAAAGAACCTGTCAGCCAATGCAGATGTATGAGACACTGGTTTGATCGCTGGGTAAGGAAGATCCCCTGGATGAGGGCATGGCAACCCACTCCAGTATTCTTGCCTGGAGAATCCCATGGAAAGAGGAGTCTGGCAGGTTACAGTCTAGGGGGTTACAAAAAGTTGGGCACAACTGAAGCAACTTAGCACACACGGTACAAGACTCTCCTTTAATATCAGCTCCTTTGCAAGCCTACCCAGACTTCCTTTTCTGTCTGATTACCCTATACTTTCACAGTAATCTACGCAATAATCAAACCAGTCAATTCTAAAGGAAATCAGTCCTGAATATTCATTGGAAGGACTGATGCTGAAGCTGAACCTCGAATACTTTGGCCTCCTGATGTGAAGAACTGACTCACTGGAAAAGACCCTGATGCTGGGAAAGATTGAAGGCAGGAGGAGAAAGGGAGGACAGGTGAGATGGTTGGATGGCATCACCAACTCAATGGACATGCGTTTGAGCACGCGCTGGGAGTTGGTGATGGACAGGGAAGCCTGGTGTGTCACAGTCCACGGGATAGCAAAGGGTCAGACATGGTTGAACGACTGGACTGAACTCTTGCTTCTTTGCATATCTATACTGCCCTTCAAGACAGAGTATCATAGAATCCGCAACACAGTAGACACTTAAGTATTTGTTTTGTGAAGTAATGTAGGCATCTTCCTTTGACAACAGACAGGTAGTTAGTTCTTACATAAATAACCAGAATGTAAGTGGTTTGAAAGTAGGAAACTTGTCTATCACATATCTGCCACTCCAGTGCTGGTGAGTGCTGCGTGCTAAGTCATTTTAAGTCATGTCCAACTTTGTACTTAACCAAATGAATAAAACAAATACTTCTAAGAGCCATAGCTTTTAATTCTATAAGAAATTTTATTCCATGCCAGTTTAACTTGTATTTCTTGGTGTTTTTTTGTTTTGTGGTCATTTGGCTGATTAGTTTCAAAGCAGTGCAGAACATTCTTGTACACTTTCTCTTAGTGTCAAAGAAGAAAATGACTACCAGAAACGGAAGTCTTAAACAGATTTTACAGTAGGAATTATAACTACAACATACTTAGGGAAACTTTCAGGTCACAATGATGACTTTAAAGTTCAGAAGGATCAACAAATTATCATTATTGGAGAACCTCAGTCTTAGGTTATCCTAAGGTTTCACTATAATTGGAAATTGTAGGCAAAATCACAGGACTCAACAGCAGTCAGGACCCAAGAAACATAAAAAATAGAACCAGATTCTTCTTGTCAAATTTTAAAGTGAGAATTTCTCCCTGTAGAAACAATAATGTTGTATACAAACATGTTGTCTGGGAGAGTGCATTTGCTATATACACATATATAAAAGGACAAAGTGGAAACACAGCAAACACAAGAAAAACTCAGACCACATCTTAAATTTTGAAAGCTGCATTTCAATGTATGTAAACAGCAAGACATTAAGAGGCTGGACTTAAGAACAGCACCTGAGGTAAGACTAAGAAATTGACTTTTACTAGAAAGTCACTAGAAATAAAGTCATCTGGTTGCTTTAACAAAACAGTAGGAAGCGATGGTTTTGAAGATGATGAATCACCTTCATTTCCATTTTCTAATGTATCTAAATTTTTTCTGAATACTTAAATGGTATGTTCAATGTATGCCATTTACCATCTAAGAAAATGAGAAACATCACTGAAGAGTCAGTATTAATGCTTTGCTGTTTTTTTTAAAATAAAAACCACTTTGATTCAACACCCCCCACCAAAAAAAAAAAAGCTTCCCTTAAAATCCACTTAACTAATAAATGTTAAAGTTTAGTGTTGGTAGATGAACTTAAATCCTTCTTTTTAAAAATTATGAAAAAAGGTAAAATGACCTTTTTATTGACTTTACATTTACCCAAAAAGGTGGAAAATAATGGAAAGATGCACTATTTAGTCAAAGTATAACTATATTCGTGGTTTCAGTTTTGTGTGGCATTTGAATTAGTTTCTAGAGAAAAGTATGCCTGCAAGACTCCGGCAGAGGGAGAGTTGTTCGCCTGACGCCTATCTAGTTCAAGTACTGACCAGGAACACCTACCCGCTCTTTCAAGTCCCTGATCCAAATGACTTTTTTTGTAAGAAATTTTCTAATTTATTCCTGGCCTTAACAAAAACTTCTATCAAAAAGCTGCAATGCGCCGCATCCCTCTCTGCACCTTTGGTTTAAAACACGACCAACCCTTCTCTACGGCAACGAAGGAGATGGTTAGACACAAACCCAGACAACGCATCGCCTCGCGTACCTACAGCAGCGCCCCAATAAAACCCTTATTGTTTTAGTCGGTCAGTCGTGTCGCACTCTTTGCGGTCCTATAAACTGTAGCCCCCCAAGCTCCTGTGTCCACGGGATTTCCCAGGCAAGACTACTAGAGTGGGTTGCCATTTCCTCCTCCAGGGGATCTTCCCGACCCCAAGGATCGAACCCGCGTCTCCTGCGTTGGCAAGCGGATTCTTTACCAGTGAGCCACCTGGGAAGCCCAATAAAAACAATTATTGCTAAAGAAAATTCCAAATCAGAGCTAGCGTCAATATCATCAAATCCCTCCTCTTTGGCTCTAAAAGAAAATGTACCTGTGGAGTACTCGTTGCGCAGCCAACAAGGCACAGTTCCAAACCCGTATCCTCTATCCCTTTTTTGTTCCCTTCTCAGCCCTCCCTCCCCTTCCTTGCGGAACTTGAGCAGAGCATTTGGCTCCCTTATCAGCCAGCAACAAGCGCCAGGAGGAACGCGCTCCCGGGAGACGCGGAGCTTGGAGGCTGAGCGCTGCGTCTGGGGCGCTGCGGCCACTCAGCTCTGCCAGGTCCTCCCCGGCTCGCGCCTCTGCCGCCTCGAGGGGCCTTACCCGGGGCCCGGGCTCTGCTCAGGGGATTCCCGCGACAAGCTGTGGCGCCAGATTTGCTACCTGCTTCCTGCCCCTCACCCGCTAAAAGAACCGCACTCCCGTCCCGTCAGGGCAAGTCCGGAAGCCTCAACGCAAAATCCGAGATCTTTCGCCCCAGGAAGAGCAGCTCCGCTCACACACTTGCCAGCCGAGTCCTCCTGCTTCCCTGATCGCAACCCCCGGGCCATTCCCCCACCGGGGCCTGAGTGGGTCCAGTACCATTCTCCTCACGGGGCGGACTCCGGAAGGGCAGCAACTCCACCTCCTCCTCCTCCGCGGCCTGTAGCCATCTATCGGGAAGCGTCTCCGGAGGCGGCAGCAGAGGCCGCCGGACAAGGACAGCCCAGGGAAACCTTCTCAGAACTAACTCAGCTCCGGCGCTAGCAGCAGAAACCGAGTCTTTCATAATTGTGCGACCAACTCCTCCGGGTGACTGGCCACAGGGACGCGCCCGCGCCCGCCTCCGCCGGCGACGGGGCTGGAGACAGACCACGTGAGGGGCGCGTCGTGTGCGTCGCCGCCCGCCGGGCGGGTCACGTGGAGGGCGCGCGCTCCCTCGTTTCCAGGCCGCGTCTCAGCGCGCCGCGCGCGCACGCGCCGGGCACGAGCGCCCTGCCCCCACCGCCCGCGTTAGCCGAGTTGGGTAGGTTGTTCTCCCCAGGTCTGCGTGGGCTACGTAGGCCGGACTTCCACAAACGTCTCTTTCAGCTTGGGGAGTGGAAGTTAAGGAAGCGATAGCTGAGGGTTAAGGTTCCAGACCTCTGGGACCGTGGCGGGAGTTGCGACGTGGTCTCATCTCTGCTTACTCGGCCTGGCCTCTTTCTGCATTCTGAGCAGCTTTCCCTAGCCCCTTGGCTGTGCCTCAGCGAGGGTGGAGGCCTTAGAAGTTACTCTCTCCTCGGCCAAAATGCAAAATTGTCTTACCCCAAATCATGTTCTTCCTCTAGCTTCCTCCGTTTCTGCCAGCAGAAATTCTTCTGTCTTTAACTGTGGGTACTAGCCTTTCCTTCCTCAGAAAGCACCTACAGGCACGCATACACCACACACCTAAACCAGAGAGTGCAGGTTTTCTGTCTTTCTTTTGCTCTTGGTAAAGCGTCTGTCTACAATGTGGGAGACCTGGGTTCTATCCCTGGGTCGGGAAGATTCCCTGGAGAAGGAAATGGCAACCTGCTCCAGTACTCTTGCCTAGAAAATCCCATGGACGGAGGAGCCTGGTGTCCATGGGGTCGCAAAGAGTCGCACACGACTGAGCGACTTCACCTTCACCTTTGCTCTTGCACCACCCCAGGTTTGAAAATTAGGGATAATTTATGAAATGTTGCTTTTCATACTCCAGAAAAGCGTCAGGAGTTCCTCTGTCTGATCCTGTGTGATGTGATTCTTTGTTAAATCTTTTAAAAACTGCTTTCTTGAGGAATAATTGACCTACAGCAACCTATGCGTAGTAAAATATACAATTTGACGAGTGTTGACATATTGATATATCCAGGATGGCATCATACTGAAGACTGTGAACTATTCATTACCCCCAAATTTTCTTCCACTCTTTTTAATTCCTCCATCTTGTCCCTCCCCATCACCGCCTCTTAAGTGAAAGGCAGTCAGTCAGTCGTGTGTTTGCGACCCCGTGAACTATACAGTCCGTGGAATTCTCCAGGCCGTAATACTGGAATGGGTAGCCTTTCCCTTTCTGCAGGGGATCTTCCCGAACCAGGAATGAAACTGGGGTCTCCTACATTGCAGGCCAATTCTTTACCACCTTAGCCGCTGGGGAAGCCCTCTTAACAACTACTAAGGTGCTTTCAGTCACTGTAGATCAATTTGCACATTCTAGTGCTCAGTCACTAAATCGTGTCCGACTATTTGTGAGCCCATGAAGGACAGTAGCGCATCAGGCTCTTTTGCCCATGGGATTCTCCAGGCAATAATACTGAAGTGGGTTGCTGTGCCCTTGTCCAGGGGATCTTCCTCACCACCCAGGGATCCAACCTTGCATCTTTTGTATCTCTGGTGTTAGCATGCAGGTTCTTTACCACTTGGGCTTCCCTTGGGGCTCAGCTGGTAAAAAATCCGCCTGCAATATGGGAGACCCGGGTTTGATCCCTGGGTTTGGAAGATTCCCTGGAGAAGGGAGAGCCTACACACTCCAGTATTCTGGCCTGGAGTATTCCATGGACTGTATAGTCCATTGGGTCTCAAAGAGCCGGGCACAACTGAGCGACTTTCAATTCTTTACCGGTAGCGCCTCCTGGGAAGCCGTTCTCCAGCATAGGAGTTTTATGTAATGAAATTATGCCCTATGTACTTTTGAGGGACAAGGGGAATCTGGCTTCTTTTAGCCAGCATGGCTCTAACTTTCTATTCACTGAAGTAGAATATTCTTTTCTTAAATATTTTTTAAAATGTATTTATTTCTTTGACTGTACCAGGTCTTAGTTGCGGCATGTGGGAACTTAAGTTGCAGTATGCAGGATCTTTAGTTGTGGCATGTGAACTGTTAGTTGCAGCGTGTGATCTGTTAGTTGCAGAACATGAGATCTAGTTCCCCAAAGAAGACTGGAATCGGGCACCCCTGCATTGGGACCTTGGAGTCTTAGCCACTGGACCACCAGGGAAGTCCCTGAAGTAGGCACTTCTCTTCAAAAATTGATCCACCCATTGTTTTTCCTAACAGGCTTTCGCTATACTTGTGAACAAGCTTTAAGTACAAATGTAGCCTGGAGATATTTCAAGTTCCATTCCAGATCGCTGCAATAAAGTGAATATTGCAATAATCTGTGTCACACAGTTTTTTTGGTATCCAGAGCATATAAAAGATGTATTTACCCTATACTATGATCTATTAAGTATACAGTAGCATTGTCTTTAAAAAGCACATACTTTAAAAATACTTTATTCCTTAAAAAATATTAAGCATCTGACAATCTGACAACACAGTGTTGCCACAAACCTTCAATTTGTTTAAAAAAAAAGTATTTTTAAAGTGCAATAAAACAAGGTATGCCTTATCATGTAGAAAAAGAAAGTACAAAGTGTTAGTAGCTCAGTTGTATCTGACTCTTTGCGACCCCATGGTCTCTCCATGGGATTCTCTAGGCAAGAATACTGGAGTGGTTGCCATTCCCTTCTCCAGGGGATCTTTCTGACCCAGGGATCAAATCGAAGTCTCCTGTATTGCAGGCAGATTCTTAACCATCTGAGATACCTTATTGTGTGGGACCAAAGTTAAAAAAATGTTTTAAAACGTGTCATATCCGTGCTACTAGATTGTCAGCCTCTTGGGGAAGGGATCTAAACGCTTATCATCTAGATCTCAGCAGGGCCTATATACTTCCTGCCTTTGGGGAGTTTATAATCTCAAAAGTGGAAACAAAGCAGAAGATCAAAAAAAAAGAATGTTTTGTTCTCCGTGGTCTTTGTGTCTCTGGCCTTTTTGTACACCACAGTCCCCTTGCTTGGCTGGTGTAGAAAGTTTGTCTAAGACTGTGCTCCCAATGCAGGGGGCCCAGGTTCAGTCCTGGTCAGGGAGCTAGATCCCACATGCTGACCATGCCACCACTAAAGATCCTGAGTGCCACAATGAAGATCAAAGACCCTGCATACCACAACTAAGACCTGGCCCAGCCAAGTAAATGAAAAGAATTTTTTTAGAAAAGGAAATAAGAATAGCCCCATGATACTTGATCTCCAAAACTTTTTGGTAAATTGGAACATTTAATCTAGAGTTAGAAATTTTGCCTTCCATATCAGTAAACAATGAATATTGCCCATGATCAAGCCGTCAGCCACTACCACCTTGTGCTCTGAGGGGAATTCAAGATAGAGAAAGACAGGTACTGGCTCCAGATAGTTAAGATGCAGATCAAAGGAATTACTTCAATGAGCCCAGACTCTGCATCTTCCCATACATAGGATCCTTAACTTAAGATGTCTGTTTTTTGTAATTAGCAGTAATATTATGATGTTCAGTTACTTATTTTTTTTTTCAGCAAAAACTCCCATATAACCTGACTCCTCCCTTACCTTTTTGGAACAGTTTCTCAGAGCTGTCAAAGAGGCTGTTTCCAGGCTATAGTACTCAGTAATGTCCTCAAAAACACCTAATTCTCAACTTTTATGTTGTGCTTTTTTTTTTTCCCAGCTGATACCTTAATTGAACTACTGAAAATAAATTCTGTAGTTTACAGGTGATCAGACAGCCCTGAAGTTCACATATGCTGACCTTCAATGAGCTGTCAGTTCTGCTAGATGAATTTATTCATTCCCAAAAAAAGTGTTGAATTCCTAAGAATATATCAAGAACAGTCCTATTCAATGTTCAGTGCTGAACAAGATGGAGAAATGCAATATTTCAGAAGAAGTTCATTAAATGCTCTCTTCTCTCACTGCTTTCTCGTAGAAGCTCTGTTTCCATTTTGGTCAATGGCATCTGTATTTTCCACTCTCACTGGATCACATACTCATTCTCCTCCCTACCTTTGCCCAGTTATTTGCAACAATTAAACATTTACTACTATACTCTATTTAAAACATCAAGTGAAGTTCATGACATATAAAAAGATGTAAAGGTTTGGTATTGTACCAACTCTTGGATTTTTAGCTTTCAGTCTAGCGCATGCATTCTCAACCTCAGAGGGGATGACATCACCTCCTTCAAGATAGTGAAAATTGCTTCTTGGGGGAGTGGTGAAAAATATTACTTTATATATGTGTATATGTGTATATATGTGTATATATATATGTATATACACATATATATCTAGCACAGATATACACACAGTACATAAAGAAACATTAACATTTCATGAAGGGAGCATGGAATTAGGAAAAACATATCTAAAAAGATTCCATAGTGGACTGATCATGAAAAAAAGTATGAGAAACACTGGTCTAGTGGGACTAGAGATGGATACAAGCCTAACTAACTCCTACTAAAGATAAACGTCTTAGTAGCTGTGTTAGTCAACCTCCCATGGGACCCTCAATGTTCCTCATTTCCTGGTATTCTCACTCTTGTGTAGTTTCCTTCCACAATGAATAGGGCTGATCAGTGTAATCAATGGGATACTGTGAAAATGGCAATGTGTGACTTCTAAGCTTGGCCATAAGAGACATTTTGGCTTCCCCCTGACTCTTTTAGATCACTAATTCTGGGGGAAAGCAGCTGCCATGTCATGAAGACACTCAAGTAGCCTCTGAAGTGGTACATGTGACAAGGGACTGAGCCCTCCCAAAAACCAGTACCACTTACTGGCAAAAAATGTGGAACTGCAGGAATGGAAAATAGTACTGACACTTTGGAAGATAGTATGACAAAAACTAAACGTACTCTTTTGATAGGATCCAGCAATTGTTATCTTTGGTATTTACACAAATGAGGTAAAAACTTTTGTCCACGTAAAAATATGCAAAATAGTTGTTAATAACAGCCTTATTCAGGATTGCCAAATAATCAGTTTGTGTTTCATTAAATGGATAGAGAAACTAGCTGTGGTACGTCCACACAGTAGAATATTATTCTGTGATAAATGAATTATCATGCCATGAAAAGACATAGAGGAAACATATTTTTTAAGAAAAAGAAGGAAGTCTGAAAGGCTACAAACTGTATGATTCCAATTCCGTGTCATTCTGGAAAAGGCAAAATTAGGGAAATGTTTAAAAGTTAGTGATTGCCAGAAGTTTGAAAGGAGAGAGGGAGGGATGTATAGATGGAGGACAGGGCATGTTGAAGCAATGAACTAGTCTGTATGATAGGGTAACGTGGATACATGTCATTATACATTTGTCAAAACCATAGAATATACAACACAGAGTGTATCCCAGTGTAAATAATGAGCTTTAATTAATAAGGTATCAATATTGGTTTATCAATTGTGACTAATGTACAACACTAATGCAAGATGTTAATAGTAGGGGAAACTCGGGAGAGGGGGAGGGTTTTGAAAGGGGTGTAAGAGAACTCTATACTTTCTCACTCAATTTTTCTATAAATGTAAAACTAAAGATAAAATGTATTAATTTAAAAAAAAATCATATCGGGAAAGTAGAATAGAAACACAAGTCAAGGACAGAAAAAGAACAACGTAAAATTTCCTATTTGGGAGACTTCACTGACAGTCTAGTGTTTAAGCTCCATACTTCCAATGCAAGAGGCATGGGTACAATTTCTGGTCGGGCAAATAAGATTCCACATGCTGCATGCAAGGCCAAAGAAAAATTTTTTTTTCTAATTTTGAAGAAGAGTTTACTTTTCTTAAGTGAATGGTGATGAGTATCAAATAATATTTAAAATCCAAGTGATAAAGTTTATATTTAAAAGTTTCTAAATTTTAAATATTTTGTTAATTACATTTATTGCAAATATCTTAAATTATGATAAAATATGTGAGTTACATAGTGCTTTTTTACACTGAAACATTTTATTGAGATATAATTGACATGTAATGTTTTATTAGTTTCAGGAGTACAACATAATGATTTAATATATGTATATGTTACAGAATGTTTACCACAATAAGTATAGTTAACCCATCCATCCCTAATAGCTTTTCAAATTTATTTTAAGTGATATGCAAACAAAAATATCTGAAGACCATTATTTCAAAGCTCTTTCATTGTTTTGGAAGGAAATAGAGACAGCCATTCTCTTTTAGACTTCCAGTTTCATAAGTACATTAAAAAAATTAAGAACCGAGAGAAAAGAAATAGATTATATAGCTCCCAAACTGTAAAGAGGAGAAATGGATTAAAACAAAAACAAAAGCTCAGTCAATCCAAATAATGTCAATGATTAGCCCACAATTTCTTCTTTGTTTTTATAATTTAAATTTGTTAACAAATATATACAATATTTGGTGTTCCATTTACATTTAGAAATTTTCAGAAGCACATTTTGTTGATTTAAACTCATCAACAGCTACTGTAGGGATGTGGCAACAGTAAAGCAACTATTTTAAACATTAGCAGATTCTTTGTGGCTTTTGGGTATTTAATAGTAAAGAGGGTTAATTTTAACCTAGAAAAATATATTTTTGGAATGCTGTAAGTTTATTGTAAGTTATATCTAAAGCGACCAATAAGTAGTACAGTTTATAAATGATGACTATCTCTGACACTAGCCAGGTTTTATGATTTCCTACAATTATTTTAAACATGTTTCACCTTGACATCAACACAAATAAGTATAGAGGTTTACATGCAGATAAGTAAAAGTAAGCTTCATAGTAAAACAATTGGAAAGCATCAGGAGTCCTTACTTCTGAACATTGAATAGTGAGCATTTGTTGGGTGGTTTCTCCCTCTCGGGTATTGCTCTATTCACTCAATGTGTATTAAATCCTCTGAACTCTATGAACTAGACACTATTATTTTCATCCTTATTGTACAGAGGAGGAAACTGAGGCACAAGGCAGAGTAAGGGTTTCAACCAAGGCAGTCTAATTCCAGAGTTTATGTCTTTAACCCTTATGCTACATTACCTCTTGTGGCAGTAAAACACAGCTGAGAAATCTGTCACTAATAATAGAGATCAGTTTATATATGATTCAGTCTTTCACAAAATCTCTTCCTCAAACTAATTAATGAGCTAATCAAGATTCTTTGTTTACTTCACTAGGTCCAAATATTTGGCTTACATAATTGTTTTCACATTAATCACACTCTGACTTCTCCCTGAATGGTTTTGCCACCAGCGTTAAGTCCCTGGGCAACTGAGAAAGGAACAGTGTGACTCAAAGTTGAAAAACATGGACAACATATGAATTAAAACAATTAACATTGATTAAAGTATTAAAACAATTAAAAAGAGAGCCAATACATGAAATGTTTACTTTATGTACAATTTCCCTGTCATGTAAATTAGACCCTCATAAATGTTTGGCGAATCCTTTGTTTGTATAAGCAGAGTGATTAAACCAGTTCCAAGAAATTTTGTTGTACTTTGAATTGAGGATTAATGGATTTTCTTTCTTAGACATTCTTTCAAAATAATTAACTTGTTTTGTAAGAGGAAAGCTTATAAAATGGCACCAAAAACACCGGGAATGTTTCAAATATTAATCTTTAACCCCAATAGCTTATTACAGTGCCTGGCATATCATAGGTATTTAATAAATAGTTCTTGAATAATTGAGATGGTGAAAATCAGGCTTCTTCAGTTAGAGCATATGCATATATGCTATGGACATGATGCCATTATCACATTGAAAAAAAATTATTTGATATCATTTTATATCTAGTTCATAACCAAATTTTCCCAGCTGACTCACAGATGTCTTATTTAGTTGGTTTATTGAATTGGGATCCAAATAAGTTGGATCCCAATTCAATAAATGTGAGATTTGGGTGTCACATTACAGAAGTTTCTTCTAATTTAGAGCAGCTCTTTGTTTCACAATTTTCTCCCCTGTACTATTGATTTATTACAAAAGCCAATTCAATCGTCCTTGAGAATGTTGCATATTCTGTTAAGTTTCCTCCCTCAAGCATCATTTAAGGCCTTCATCCTCCGTATTTCCCACTGTTAGAAGTTCATACTCTAGATTTGATGAGATTTCAGGTTATCTTTTTTTTCCAAGAACACTTCATGGTGCTTTGTGCTTCACACTGCACCACGTTGAAAGGCCTGTGATGCCTAGTCATCACATTTTTAGTAATGCTGCTGCTTACTGCTGCCATGCTGCACTCAGTTGTGTCCCACTCTTTGTGACCCCACGGACGGTAGCCCACCAGGCTCCTCTGTCCATGGGATTCTCCAGGTAAGAATACTGGAGTGGGTTACCATTTCCTTCTCCAGGGATTTTGGCAATCCAGGGATCAAACCTGCGTCTTCCGTATTGGCAGGCGAATTCTTTATCGTCAGGGAAGCCCTTTTAGTAATGCTAACATTTATCAGTGATGTCAGGTGCTGACACCTTAAGCCCTCCTCTCATCTAATGGTTTTATACATTGATAATTATTGCCTAAACCAATTATTTCATTTGGAATTAGAAAATTGTTATTTTCTAATCCTATCATTCATGAAGAGTCACACATCTCTACTTCATGTAGCTGGGCAATTTTTTTCCCCCTGGCTCTGGAAGAAGAACGAGGTTTGTTCTTTGGAGAGAGTAAAACAGATGTCTTTGACTTGGATGATACCCATTAAAATAAAGGATGTGTATCAGTAACACACTGAAAATGGTGTTTGAGTGAATGTTTGCAAGTAGAATGCTGGGACTCTCAACAGTTTCCCTACCACATGATTCCAGGAGACTGGAAGACACTTTTCTGAGCAATCTGATCAGCCCCAAGAGAAAACATTCAAATATACTGGGGTTGGGGTTTCCTGATAGCAGAGCCAGATCATCCTACAATGCAACTGTCATTTAATAAACCACTTATGTGCTCAGAGTGTCCAACTGTATTTTTAGTATCATACTATTAAACATGAGCAGAAAACTAATGATTATCTTCTCTTTGAAGAAAGATTCTAAGATATACCACACAAAAATGGAATTGGAAAAAATAAATGGTGGTTATATACAAGGGACAATTTCAAAAACAAACAAACAAAAACCCTATTAATATTTTCAGAGCATTAAGAGAATATACAGCATTAATGAAACAGCAGTAAGATATAATAAAAAATAAAATGTCAGAGAGCAAAAAGCAAATAATGATCTCTTGGAAATTTTAACACGATAGCAGAAATAAATTCAATAAAAGGATTAGATGTTAAGGAAATCTTCCAGATAACGAGGCAAAAAGACAAAAAGTAGAATATTTGAGAAGAAAAGTAAGACAGGAGGTAAAAAATCAATATAATTAGGGATTCCAGAAAGAAAAAAGCAGAGAAAATGAAGGGAATCAACTAATTTAAGAAAATATTCCCCAATTGAAAAACAGAGGTTACTAGGCTGAAGGGACCCATGGCAAGATCAGCATAATGGATGAAAATAAATCCATTCTAAGCATACTTTGGAACATATTTATACTAAAAAGCATCCACTTTAAATTTAAATTTAAATGGGCATCCTGTATTTTACCTGGGAAATCTACATTGACCTTATCATTACCAATATTGTCAATTCCTCATAATTTCCATTTCTATCAGTTTACCTGGACTACCACTGCCATCTGTTCAACTTTTTCTGCTATCCCAAACTCAACAATCATTCAACACTATAGGGACCTACGATTATTATAGGGACCTGCATTTATCCTAACACCTTTTCACTATCATTTACAACCACTACCACCACCCCACCACCCCCCATACTGTGCCTCAAATCCTCATGTTCTTTACCCAGTTAAAATTCATGGTTAATAAGTTATATTCACTCCTTCACACACATCCTAAATTCATTCCCTTGTTCCTCTTTTGCTTTCAGGAATTTTCTTGACTAAATCACAGCCCTGGTTCTATTCAATGTTACACCTTATCTTTAGTTACTGGGGACAAACCCTCCATAATCCTATTTAATGCAAACCTTTCTACTTGGACACTAGGTTCCATCACCTCTGGCCTACTTAAGTATATAAACTTAGTTAATTCTCCAATCTCTTTCCAACATCATCAAAATATCACCTTTTATTGAATCCCCATCAACATTCTCCCAAAGAAAAGGCAATGCCAAAGAATGCTCAAACTACCACACAATTGCACTCATCTCACATGCTAGCTAGTATAGTAATGCTTAAAATTCTCCAAGTCAGGCTTCAGCAATACGTGAACCATGAACTTCTAGATGTTCAAGCTGGTTTTAGAAAAGGCAGAGGAACCAGAGATCAAATTGCCAACATCATCGAAAAAGCAAGAGTTCCAGAAAAATTGTGAAGAAAGCTGAGTGCCGAAGAATTGATGCTTTTGACCTGTGGTGTTGGAGAAGAGTCTTGAAAGTCCCTTGGACTGCAAGGAGATCCAATCAGTCCATCCTAAAGGAGATCAGTCCTTCCATCAGTCGTTGGAAGGACTGATGTTGAAGGTGAAACTCCAATACTTTGGCCACCTGATGTGACGAGCTGACTCATCTGAAAAGACTCTGATGCTGGGAAAGATCGAAGGCAGGAGGAGAAGGTGATGATGGAGGATGAGATGGTTGGATGGCATCACCGACTCAATGGACACGGGTTTGGGTGAACTCCAGGAGTTGGTGATGGACAGGGAGGCCTGGAGTGCTGCGGTTCATGGGGTCGCAGAGTCGGTCACGACTGAACTAAACACCAACATTCAAAAATGCTGTTATTTCTCCCCTTGTCAATACCCGACTCCCATTCCAAACTTATTTCTTGACCCATTTCTCTCCTTCCTTTTACAATGGAACTCTGTAAAGGAATATATTTGTTCTTTCCACATTTATCTCTTTCCATTCCAGTGATACCTAAACTGACATTTGAAGGGTATGTAGGTGGTGGCTGAATGTGAAAGGTGGGCCTGTGCACAGAAGAGCTGCTTAGGAAAAGTGTAAGGGGCAGGAATGACGTAGAGGAAAATAATGGGAAATTAAGTTAGAAAGGAGGCTTCCAGATGGCTCAGAGGGTAAACAATCTGCCTACAATACAGAAGACACAGGAGAGACGGGTTTGATTCCTGGGTTGAAAAGATCCCCTGGAGGGAGAAATACTGAGAAATACTCCAGTATTCTTGCCTGGAAAATCCTGTGGACAGGAGTCTGGCAAGCTACAGTCTATGGGGTCACAAACAGTTGGACATGACTGGGCACATGGCATAGGGGAGTTAGGAACAGGGACCAGAAAACCACATTAAGGAAGCTAGACCGTTCTTAAACAAATTTGGTGTTATTAAAGGTTTTTTTTTTAACACTTGAATTTGCACGATCAGATTTTCATCTTAGAAAAATCACTGGCAAGTGATGTGGAAGGGGAACTGATAGTGACATTAACATCTGGAAGACCAACTAAAAGTCTATTACAGTAAAGGTGAATTAAATTGAGTCAAATTGAGTTGTTGGCAGTGGGGATGATGAGTACTAGAATTCTTTGAGAGATGTTTGGAAGAGTATGGAGAGGACTTGGCCCTTCTATTTGCCTGTTTTATTTCTCTGCACTGAAAGGGGCTGGAGTAGAGTTTACAGAGGAAATAATAAGTGAGGATTCAACTGAAGTTTCAAGTGAGGATTCATCTGTAAAAAAAAATTACTTGGTTTTCTAAAGCTAGCAGAATCTATTAGTAGGTAACTATTAATTAGAACCCAATTGATACCTTTCCCACTTAGCTAGAGAGGTGATCCTATGATCTAAATTGGAAAGTTGTTTTTAACATAATAACATGTCAAATAGTAATTTTCAGCCAGGGTAAGAACTATTTACCCCCAATCTCCTAAAGGAGCTGTTAAGAATTGCTGCCTTCCTCTCATTTACAGAGCTCTCTCCAGAATTCTGCTGAATCTGGCTATTGCTGCAAGTGCAAAGTGTCTACTCTAAGAGCTCATATGCAGGTTGTTGAAATTTCCAAATTTTTACCAAGAATACTTTGTTATCATCAGGGTTGCCTGGAATTGGACATTGTTTTCCATTGTTAATGCCCTTCAGTGATACATTATTTTTATTTTTGCTTTTTTTTTTTGGCCTTGCCACTCGGCTTACGGGATCTTCGTTCCCTGACCAGGGACTGAGCTGGGACCCACAGTGAAAGCACTCAGTTCCGTCCTAACTAGTGGAACACCAGGGAATTTCCACTTTTGCTTTAATTTTTTTGTGGGACTTTTGGTTAAGGGTGACAAGAAATATTGAAAACTTCTGACATCGATTCTAGGGTCTTCATGCAATTATAGAAATGGGAATGAGCTTAAAAAATTAAATTTTACTGCTATTTTCTAGCAAAGTAAAATGAATTTCAAGCTAATAAGCATAATTTGTAAGGAACATAAATTTGAAGATAAAAAACATGACAACTGGGGAACTTCCCTGGCTGTCCAGTGGTTAAGACTCTATGCTTCCACAGCAGGGGGGACACGTTCTATCCCGTCAGGGAACTAAGATCTGCATGCTGCATGGTGTGACCAAAAAATAAAAAAATAATAAAAAATAAATAAAAAACATGGCAATTGGTTAAATATTTCTCTCTTTAGTCCCACTATACATTATACTGTTTACAAAGCTTAGTGCCTAAAGAGTCGGACACGACTGAGAGACTTCACTTCAGTACCTGAAGAAAATGATATGAGTATTTTATTAACCATCTATTAGTATGAATACCTATTTAGAGAGGAGTAATTCAGTCTTTTTTATGATTTGTATTTTGAATCTTAATAGATGTATATTGTTGGGATCTGTGTGTGGGTTGGAAAAGAATTTCCAGTCATGAGGCAAAATGAGAGAAAAAACAAGTTTATGAGTGAAAGACCCTGTTAGAACAGCGGGCTGGCTCAAGGGAAAGCCAACCCCTTTCACAGGTCAGTAGTCAATTTTTATAGCCTCAAGACAGAAAATTCCTACTGGAAGGGAGACATTAGGTGATTGGCTAGGATGCTAGAGGGTGGGTATTTTACCTAGTATGGGGTTAGGGAACCGGCTGGTTTAGATACTAAGGCTCATGGCAACAGCTGCTATGGGGCTTGGTCACTTTCAGAGATTTTTCTTCTGTGATCCTGGCATGCTTCAGTCCATGGGGTCACAAAGAATTGGACGTGACTGAGCGACTGAACCGAACTGAACTGAACTGACCTTGGTATAGGGCTCCATATATCTATGACAGAAAATGTAAGTGGTACAAGAGTATACAGTGAAAAATAAGTCTCTCTCTCACTGCTGTGCTCAAGCCATCATAATCCCTCTCTTTCCAGTTTCTTATGCATCTTTTCCGTTTCAGGTATATGGACCTGTGGAATGAAACAAAATCCCTTCCCAGATGACGCTAGTGGTAAAGAAACCTGCCTGCCATGGGGGTGTAAAGAGACATGGGTTCTACCCTTAACTCAGGAAGATCCCCTGGAGGAGGGCATGGCAAACCACCCCAGTATTCTTGCCTGGAGAATCCCTCGGACAGTGGTGCTTTATGGTACAATCCATGGGGGTGGCAAAAAGTCAGACACGACTGAAGCGACTTTAATGCATAGAGGGGATAGGACTTCTTAACACGTGGTCAAGACATATATATCTGGGCCATCCACATGCGAGTTAAAAAAACAAAACAGTACAATGGCAGCAGGAATCTTAGTAACTTGTGAGAATCCTCACATCAGCAAAGCTGCAAATGCTAGGGATATTCATTACAAAGGGTTTGATAATTTCTTGGTTTTAAAAAAAGTCTATATATACATCAATTTAATAAATACTTATTAAGGGTCATTATGTATCAATATAAATTTCTCATAAATGATATTTGTGGAATCTAGGTTATGGATAATTTGTCAGAGTTAAAATAACTACACATTTTTGTGATTATTATTATCTTATGTGAACATGATCTAGTAGCTTTCAGTTCATTTTCAATTATTTTTCAAATGAAAACAAAATCAAATTTTATTTTAAAATAGAATTTATTGAATACATAGTGAATTCAATACATTAAAAAAACTTTCTCTTGTCAGTACTGGCACATAATGAAGAGATTCAAAGCACAGCCAAATTAACACTTCGAAATTTTTAAAATCATGTTCCATAAAAAAATAAAGCCTAGTAGTGTTATAAAAGTACTAATTTACACTAACATATCAAAGGGTTAAAAGAAAAGAATTCCACACTCAAAACTTCATTTAAGAAGTAAAAATTCAATCATGTATTTAAAATAGGTTCTCATGTGATAAAAAGACAACAGAAAGTATAAAAGGGGCAAAACCTACCTAATTTATACTGACCTGTCTCACTGGGAAATCCTATAGGCTGACCAGGTAAATTTTAGATATTGAAAAAAAAATCCATGTTCTGAAGGAAAAGCAGTTGTTTATGATACGTTTTATGCCTAATCAAAGAAATACATGATGACATTAAATATTCTACATTTTTTCTTTTAGTTGTCCATTAATTGCCAACAATGTAGGACTTTTCTAAAAAACCTAGTTTAAAATATTTTCCCCCATGAACATTTTCTTAGATACAAAAGCTGTCCTTAATTATGGAAACATTAAACAAGGAAATTTATAATCTTTACTGCTATATGGCCACTATAATACTCTTATGATCAAATCATAAGTACTACATAATTTCTCTCAAACTCTAAAATGTTCAGTGATTTGATTCAGATCTCCTGAATTTACAGAGTATCTTTCTTGCAGGAAGCAAAAAATGATTTTTGTTCAAGATTTTGATTTTATTTTCATTACCCTCCCTATCCCCTTTAGAGTTACCTCTGAGGTAAACAGAGCACTGAAAACATCAACAAATTTTTAAACTACAAAACTGGTTATCTGGCATCATTTTGAATAAATTCAGCATATTCCCTTGTTAATGGGAAAATACAAAGCCTTCAAACTAGTATAATCCACTAGATTGAAAAGCAGTTTCTATTTTTGAAGTCTCATTAACTGAGATTAGGTTGAAATTTTAGAGACAAATATTAAATAAATTAGTTCAAATATTAAAATAAATTTTGCTTATACCTAAGGCAGAAATTGGGCTTTCCAGGTGATGCTAGTGGTAAAGAACCTGCCTGCTGATGCAGGATACACAAGAAATGCAGGTTTGATCCCTGGGTCGGGAAGATCCCCTGGAGGAGGGCATTGCAACCCACTCCAGTATTCTTGCCTGGAGAATCCCATGGATATAGCCTGGTGGGCTAATGCCCATAGGGTCACAAAGAGTCGGACATGACTGAAGTGACTTAGCACATATGCACACAAGGCAGAAATTAAAAAAGCAAAAGAAACTGCAAAGCTCATTTGTATTTACTACAAATGTACCATTTCATCAAAATCTCTATGAACACGTAACTAAAATCAGTGAATGCCAACAGAAGGGCTAAAACTCTTCCTTCAAAAGAAAAATAAATTGCTGAGTCTACTAATAAGATATTGCTAATCTAAAAAAAATCTACAAGCTAGAAGAAAACAATGTAGCAGATTATCAAAGTCCTTTCCCACAAAACTCATATTTACCTTTGTTGAACTGAAGTAAAAATCATCTACTTTTACAGTTTGAGAAAGAAATGATACAGTCTTCTAAAGGCAAATTTTCATCTTTCCTATCCTCTGTTCATATTTTGATTCCCCAAATAAAATCTGCACTTCACTGTAATTTTTATAAATATTTTCATTCAGTTGCTTAAAAGGTTAAATAATATAAAGTTGATACTGAAGACAGAGAAACTCAAGGAATTTCACTTCTTGTTTTTTCTATTTAATCAGTAAGATTTTAATAGCAAACTAGAACAAGATTTTACCTTCTTACTAGTGGTTGGATAAAGTAGAATTTGTATCAAAGAACCAAAATTCCAGATTTCTAGGTATAAAATTTTCTGTAACATTCTTCATAAAATGTGGTTGAAGTTGTTGAATATCCTAAAGCTGGAATAACAGTGCAGATAACTTTACTTAAAAAAGCTGTATTTTGGCAAACTTTTTATTGATATTATAAATGCAAATATAGTTGGGAGCTTTCACCTGGCACTTAATCTGTTCTTCTCTCTATCCGAGTCTGCTAAATAAATTAGATTCTTTGGAAAAAATTCAAACTTGATATTATGCAGGCAAAATCAACATGAACTCTTACTTGTCAGATACTTATTTGTCATTTGCCATAAACCAAGTGACCCATAAGTCTATTAAGTAGAAAGAAGGGCTGTCAAGGGAGCTTCTATATCTGTAAAATACTCAGTAACTTAACAATCTGGGAAGATATCAATGAATCAAAAGCATCTAATTCCCTCAAATGCTAAATTTAGATCACACATCAAAGGTTTGATCTATTTTTGAAAGGTGTTAGCTTTATCTTTTAATCAGTTGAACTGGCCTTAGAATGAAAAATCGTAGATGTGTTCACATATCTTATACATTATTTACAGAGAAATACAAAATCTTGCTGTCTTTGCAATCACTTTTCGGAGATTTCTTAAGAGAAAAGAATAGAAAATAGACAATTTGACCTATGACTCACAGGATAACGTTCAAGTTCACATAAGAGACTGAACAAAGAATGAGAAAATTTTTTCAAGTTGGAAGGTACCAGAGTGATTACTTGGTCTAACATACTCATTTTGCAGATGAGAAAACTGAGATACAATTGCATTGAGCTAATAAAATTTACTCAAACTTTGTAATTAAATTGAGACTAACACCCGGTATCCTGTCTTCTGTCTCCAATTCTTTCCTCTGAAGCACAGTTTGTATATTAGTAAACCATGCTTCACCCAAATTTTAAAAAGCTAACAGTGGTCTCCTATGGGGAAACGAGTAGGAATTAGGGGAGGAAAGGTAGAGGAAGGGATTATTAGAGATGTTAATATTCAAACAATGAGTCATATGTATTAATATATAATTTGCTAAGAAAAATAGTTTTTATAAAATATTGTCTTAATCTGAACATTAGCAGATCCAAACTTCAGAGATCAGAAATACCATAGTGGAATTACAGGTTAGTTTAGAAATTTAAGCTACATCTTCAAGGAAACAGAAGACCACTGAAAAATGTGGATTTCAATTTTTGTTTCCTTTCAAATGACTAGTTTTATATGTCTCTCTATAAATGGAAAAATATTCTAATATAACACATATGCAATCTGAAGTAATTTAGGTTCTCAAGTTTAAAAAAGGATTGGGATTTTTTAAAACTCATGCTATAAAAATACACTTTTATCTATATTCCTAAATCATATATTTCTAACCTCTGCAGTGATAAAAGGTTCAAAATTCCACTGCTGAACTGCCTTCTTGAATGATCTTAAACAGTTAGTTCTATAGAGCATAAAGTCTGCATAATTCTTTACAGTAAAATCTGCTCAGAAACTCACTTTGACAAATACTTTTATCTATCATTAGAGTTGAAAGAAACAGACTTCAGTAAGACAGGTACAGGGGTAGGTGAAGAGTTGTTTTTTTTTTATAAAAATATACTATATATAATAGATCCTGAAAATTACACAGACCATATGCTTTTATTTAATGTGAAGGCACAACTTTAACATAGTTAAAAGCAATTGTATTTTAATCATTTATCATGTAATTGTCAGTACCAGCTCTTACAGATACATATTTGCAAGCATATCATTGAAGTTTCTTTCAGATTGTCAAATTCAAAAGTCAATTTAAAAAGCCAAACTCTATTTGTAGAAAATCAATCGACACATTATTGCATGTCCATGATATTATTGTTGGATGATCTGTTCACCAGCAGTCCCAGGGTTTTCTTCATTTGTTGCATAGTCCAGATGGTCCATCATCTAGGCATAAATAAAACATGTTAGGAAACGTAAATTTTCAACTTGCCCCCAGTCACTAACTTGGCAAAAGGATTAGGAGTTGTTTTTTTTTTTTAAAAGACACAGAGTGTTCCACTGAACCAAGCACTCCTTTTGGAGCAATGCACTGTTTCCACAGCCACATTCCTCAGGACATGCTCAGGGTGACAACTCCTTCAGGAAGCCTAATCATTGGACTCAGGGCCAATCTGATAGGTGCTTGGATCTTCCAAGTGCTTGGATCTGGATCTTCCACTACTTCCATCTCCCAATATGAATATCGTCCTGTTGTGGCAGTGGAGACTCCACCACAAGGAGTTTCCACTTAGGAAACTATTTCAAGCAGTGTCCACTCCTGGAGGTGGAAAACTAAAACTGGTTCCACAAATCACTATGCTGGATCAGGGACAGTGTAACCTGGTTGATGCCTTGAATATTGACCTTAGGATAATTTAAAAATAACATGTGAAATTTTTAAAACACTGTATGAAAAAAATTTCTACTAAGAATAAAGAAATTAAAAGTACTTAAAGGTCAAATGATATCTAAAAACAAAATCAATACATTTGCTATAGACTATTTTAGCAGAATTACCAGTTAAAACTTTTCTCAAATGATCACTTCAATTCTTCTCATATTCTCATTAAAATCTTATCATATTTGGGAATAAAGAAAGAAACTGCTTAAATATTTTCAGTGTTTTTACCCTGTTCTTCATATAAACCTACCTAAAAATAGAAAAAAAAAACCTTCATGTCTTTCTGAAGACTGTCAAAGATTTTTAGATTAGTGATTAAATTTAAATACTGGATTTACAAAAGGCAGAGAAACCAGACAGAGATCAAATTGCCAACATTTGCTGGATCATCGAAAAAGCAAGCAAGTTCCAGAAAAACATCCACTTCTGCTTTATTGACTACGCCAAGGCCTTTGATTGTGTGGATCATATTAAACTGTGGGAAATTCTTAAAGAGATGGAATACCAGACCACCTGACCTGCCTCTTGAGAAATCTGTATGCAGGTCAAGAAGCAACAGTTAGAACTGGACATGGAATAAAAGACTGGTTCCAAATTGGGAAAGGAGTATGTCAAGGCTGTATATCGTCACCCTGCTTACTTAACCTATAAGCAGAGTATCATGAGAAATGCCAGGCTGGATGAAACACAAGCTGGAATCAAGATTGCTGGGAGAAATATCAATAACCTCAGATATGCAGATGATACCACCCCTTATGGCAGAAAGCGAAGAAGAACTAAAGAGTCACTTGATGAAAGTGAAAGAGAAGAGTGAAAAAGTTGGCTTAAAACTCAACATTCAGAAAACTAAGATCATGACATCCAATCCCATCACTTCATAGCAAATAGATGGGGAAACAATGAAAACAGTGACAGATTTTATTTTCTTGGGCTCCAAAATCACTGCAGATGGTGACTGCAGTCATAAAATTAAAAGACACTTGCTCCTTGTAAGAAAAGCTATGACCAACCTAGACAGCATATTAAAAACCAGAGACATTACTTAGCCGACAAAGGTCTGTCTGGTCAAAGCTATGGTTTTTCCAGTAGTCATGAATGGATGTGAGAGTTGGACTATAAAGAAAGCTGAGCACTGAAGAACTGATGGTTTTGAACTGTGGTGGTGGAGAAGACGCTTGAGAGTCCCTTGGACTGCAAAGAGATCCAACCAGTCAATCCTAAGGGAAATCAGCCCTGAATAATCATCGAAAGGACTGATGCTGAAACTGAAACTCCAATACTCTGGCCACCTGATACAAAGAACTCACTCATTGGAAAAGACCCTGATGCTGGGAAAGATTGAAGGCGGGAGGAGAAGGGGACAACAATGGATGAGATGGCTGGATGGCATCACCGACTCAATGGACATGAGTTTGAGTAAGCTCTGGGAGTTGGTGATGGACAGGGAAGCCTGGTGTGCTGCAGTCTATGGGGTTGCAAAGAGCTGAACACGACTGAGCAACTGAACTGAACTGATGCACTTTTTCCCTTCTCCTTCATCACGAAGTAGAAGACAAGCAAGATAACTATTCCTAATTTTAAAAACCGAGTCTAAAATCTTTACTGTTTTTTGGAAGAGGAAGCAGAGAAAAGAATAATTCCAAATGGGGTCTCTGGAACTTGCCAGACAAAGAAGAATACAAACATGAGCTGAAGCATTCAGTTGACAACTGTCTCAAGTGATGGAGTCAGCTCATACAACCCAAACCTGCTTATATTCCATGAGTCATTTCAAGCCCCTAAACAATCAGTTTTGTGGTCCTCTATTTGCCAAAGATATCCCTAAAATTACAGTAGTTGCATATTCATAGCACTTCTGGAGTAAGGGATCAAATCCCAAACCAAGATAGGTAATAGAAAAGATGAAGTTGTTGAAGAGCTGATTTTAGTTACAATTTAAATGAGAGAGGGAAAGGAGAAGCATATAAGATATATTTAGGCCCCTTTTTTTCTAGCAATTTAGACACTCTGGGTGTAAGAGGCTGGAGCTGTGGGGACAGAGAACTGAAGAATAGATGGTGGTTGGGGAGGGAGGTGGGAGGGGGGTTCATGTTTGGGAACACATGTAAGAATTAAAGATTTTAAAATTAAAAAAAAAAAAAAAAAAAGAATGGATGGTGGGGAAACACTTTCTTTTCCAAGACCTGCTGATCCTGATAACTGTCACCTAATGAAATAACAGTCTATACATAAGTTATATGCTTCTTCTTTCCTAATCCTTTGATACCTCATTGGCACTGTAATCTAATTCCTAAATAAAGAGATATATTTAAAAAAAACTTGTAAAACCAACTTATTGAGAGGTAATATCTCTACTCTGCATTTATTTTTCATCACTGACTTTTCAATAAAAACAGTACAGAAACAGAGAAGTGCAAACTTGAAACAGGTTTTTAAAAACACAACAAAAATTAATATAGGTAATAAAATTAACTGGCAAAATTCATGTAAATTGTTTTGTCATAATAAATAATTATTTTTTCATAGCAAATAAGCAAGCTCAACTTAGAAAGATGTCTTCTGAAATTGGGTCAGCTAACCCAGCATTTACTGATAGCTCTGACCCAATCTCCTCAAACAGTCTAATAAAAGCGCTCATGTTGCCGCAGTAACTGGAGAGTGGCTGATATTACAGCAGAGCTGTTTTAAGTATCTCTGTATTTTGATTTGTCAGTTACAGCTTGTGACTTCTAAAAATAGTTAGAAGCACTAGTGACATTTAGCAGACACAAACCCACTGTTTACTGAATATTAACAAACTGAAAACTTACTTCCCACCCATTGGAGGTTGCTGCATAAATCTAACTCCACTGATTTCGGATTAGAAGCAAAAAAAAATTCTCCCCTAACAATTTTCTATTAATTGTTCTATGTGCCAGAATAATTATGCCATGGCTTCAAGTTTCGCTCTAGAGAAAAAACACCTTAACTTTCTCTACACTCACTAGAAAATAAATGAAACTGAATACTGTAGCTCTTGAAGCAATCCAGAAAAAAAAAGTTCATAAAAAATACAGGGTAAGTAGCTTTTAGCTATAGGAAAGAATATAAAATTAAGATACCCAAAGTAGTATTATATTAGTGAAGTCCTATAGAAAAACATTACTTCTCTTAATCAGATAAATTCAGGGAAGGGTTAAAAGACTTTAAGTAAAATACTAAAGTATTTCTATGAAGTCTCTAAGTTTCAGCAATGAAAGAGGTATAATCTGTCCTTTGAAAACAACATAAAAAGGTCATCAGGGCTACCCATGAATTAAAAATTTCCAGTGGAAGTCCTGCTTTCTGCTACTCTCACACTCAACTCTAATATCAGGGATTAGAATGTACCAAATGATAGCAGCATAAACAAATGTGCCATCACCTGAGATTCTGATTTTAATTTATATTACTTGCTTTACATTTGATTCTTTCAAACAGCAGCCAAAACTTTTGGCACTTGCAAAATGGTTATATATAAAGACTGTAGAGATATATGTGTCTCAGTTCAGTTCAATCGCTCAGTAGTGTCCGACTCTTTGTGACCCCATGAATTGCAGCACACCAGGCCTCCCTGTCCATCACCAACTCCCAGAGTTCACTCAAACTCATGTCCATCGAGTCGGTGATGCCATCCAGTCATCTCATCCTCTGTCGTCCCCTTCTCCTCCTGCCCCTAATCCCTCCCAGCATCAGAGTCTTTTCCAATGAGTCAACCCTTTGCATGAGGTGGCCAAAATACTGGAGTTTCAGCTTTAGCATCATTCCCTCCAAAGAAATCCCAGGGCTGACCTCCTTCAGAATGGACTGGTTGAATCTCCTTGCAGTCCAAGGGACCCTCAAGAGTCTTCTCCAACACCACAGTTCAAACGCATCAATTCTTCGGTGCTCAGCCTTCTTCACAGTCCAACTCTTACAACCATACATGACTACTGGAAAAACCATAGCCTTGACTAGATGGACCTTTGTTGGCAAAGTAATGTCTCTGCTTTTGAATATGCTATCTAGGTGGTTATAACTTTCCTTCCAAGGAGTAAGTGTCTTTTAATTTCATGGCTACAATCACCATCTGCAGTGATTTTGGAGCCCCCCAAAATAAAGTCTGACACTGTTTCCACAGTTTCCCCATCTATTTCCCATGAAGTGATGGGACCAGATGCCATGATCTTCATTTTCTGAATGTTGAGCTTTAAGCCAACTTTTTCACACTCCTCTTTCACTTTCATCAAGAGGCTTTTTAATTCCTCTTCACTTTCTGCCATAAGGGTACTGTCTAGTTTAGTATTTAAAAAGTGCCATACTTTTATAATACCTTATAACAATTCTGGTAATTTTTTGAAGGCTGCTAAAACACAATCCAGAAATTTATACACACACACAAGTGATTAAAAAGGTCAGTGGATTAAGGACTGAACAGTCTAACTGCTTTGCATGAATAATATCAATAAACACAGACTAAGAACTTACAGTGTATAAAACAGTGTTATGAGCACTGTGGGTTCCTAACACCTAGGAGCTAAATAGTGAGGGTGTGTGTGCTCAGTCATGTCTGACTCTTGTGACGCTATGGACTGTAGCCCACTAGGCTCCTCTGTCCATTGGATTTTCCAGGCAAGAATACTGGAATGGGTTGCCATTTCCTACTCCAGGAAATCTTCCCGACCCAGGGACTGAACTCACGTCTCATGTCGTCGTTAGCAGGCGGTTTCTTTACCACTAGTACTACCTGGGGAGGCATTCCTTCATAAGTATCTACACTACAAGGCAGATGTTAATAAGTATTTAACATCAAAGTCTAAAGAAAGTATGGGGAAAGGTGAACCTAATTTCAAATGGAGAACTCTTGGGTATCTGCTTAGAGATGGCAGATTTTGAGCTGGGAGTTATATAAGAGATATTCTGGAAACAGACAATGGAGGTAGGAGAGAAGAGTAAACTGTTAGCTCAAGAGATGAACCAGTAACTTCCTGAGAGTTGTCTTCAGGTCTGACCCTCGGGTCTCTCCTACACTAAGTTCAGACATAGCCTCCCTTTATTTTACCAGACTTGTTGAGGTTCCCAGTTCTACTTCCAAAGCCTCTGCCAGCCTTATCTGATTTCAACATCCACTTGCCTTTCAAAGCCTTGGGCTAATTTATCTCTTTAGATTAGATTCTCCTACCTGCCTGTAGATCCAAGTTTCACTTGATGAATGAGGAGTCTTCAGAGACTAACTTGCCAGAACTGATGCCAAAGTCTATAATAATACTGTCTCCCACAAATAACAACATTCAAGCTAAATTAACTTGGACCTTAAAAGTTAGACAAAAGGAATGAGAGATTTTCTTTTTCACATTAACAGAAGGCATTACATTCTATAACTTTTATAAATGCTCTGTGTGTGTGGTGTCTGACTCTTTGTGACTTTATAGACAGTGGCCCACCAGGTTCCTCTGTCCATGGAATTCTCCAGGCAAGAATACTGTAGTGGGCAGCCATTCCCTTCTTCACATGATCTTCCCGACTCGGGGATCGAACCCGGGTCCTCTGCATTGCAGGCAGATTCTTTACCACCTGAGCCATGAGGGAAGCCCTAGTTGTAGGGAAAAACAGACTGCCTCCTGGCAGCAGTTTATAATATTCTGCAACTAGCTCGCCTAAAAGTTCAGCAAATGTCCATTCTTAATATTTTAAAATTTAGTGCACTGTGGGAAAATGACCATTTTAACAAAATCTTTTCTCTGAGGCTTATGATAAGTTAAGAAAGCAGATTTAACAAAGATCCAAAGTTTTAATATTCAAAACAGGAAAATGGAAATCAGTTAATGAAGTGAAAGATGATCACCAAAGCAACAAGTTAAACCAAAACAAAAAAACTCAATTCATACAAATAATACTAGCAAATACATTTATAGTGCTAATGATGTGCCAGATACTGTGCTAAGCAGTTTGCATTTGTTACAACAACCCTGTGAGGTAGGCTGATTCCCATCCCATTGGAGGAAACTGAGGCACTGAGAAGTTAAGTAACTTGCCTAATGTCACATTACTAATAATTAACAAAACTTCAAACTTAGGTGGTCTGGGACCAGATTCCATGCTGTTACTATGTGGTATTTGTATTCTGAATGTCTTACCTAATGAAATTATGTGTGTGCGTGTGTGTGTGTGTGTGTTAGTCCACTCAGTCGTGTCCAACTCTTTGGGACCTCGTGGACTGTAGCCCACCAGGCTCCTCTGTCCATGGGATTCTCCAGGCAAGAATACTAGAGTGGGATGCTATTTCCTCCTCCAATGAAATTATGATACCACCCTACAAGTGAGAAGTGTATAACCGAAACTGTCCTAACTTTTCAGACTCTTTAAAATGGATTTTCCTACAATCAATTATCTTAGTTAGCTTCTACATCTTAGAGCAAAGGCCCTGGAGTCCACCCTTCTGGGGTGTTTACTATGGCTTTGGGTCTAGCTCCAATGATCTTAAACTTTATAGTGGCTGCTATGAAGAAGAATCATGATTTCAAAGTCACGATTTTTAAGAGTAAAATTCAGATGGTCCAGGGCAGAGCACTTATTCATAGGGAATATAAATGCATCCCTTGGTTGAAGTCCGTTCTTACCTAGCATCTCCTTTCTCCTCAGTAGACAGCATAGAAAGAGAAAGGAGGAAAGGTGCTTATAATAAAGCACCGTACCCTTAAAGCTGTACTAAAGGAGAAAGAAAAATTTACAAGTAAAAATGAAATACTGGTGATGAAAATAACAGCAAACATACTTAATTCCATAAGCAGCACCATGTGTTCTCACTAGCTGTCCCAAATTTCACTTCTAACTTAAAAAAGACTTAATGCCAACCCTAAACAAAGTTTCCCTGTGTTGCTCATCCTCCTTCTCCTGATTTACCTCATGATCAGTTAATAAGATAAGTGCTCCTAAAAGTAGAAATCTCTTGGTCACAGTTCCGTCCTGAGTCTTTTCTTCTCCCTCTACATTCTCACTCACTCACAGAGTTTGCTAGTAACACTCCCAAATTTCTGTCTCTAGTTAGGCCTATCTCCTGCACATCAGGAGATGTTTATTCAACCACTGATTTCTCTTTTCCTGGTAGTCCCCTAGGTATTTTGAAATTTCCAACACTGAATTCATCATCTTATCTCAAATCTGTTGCCCTTCTTAATCTCAGTGAATGGTATCACTATCCACCCACTCAGTTACACAAGCCAAAAACCTTGGATTCTACTTTCTTCTCTTCTCCCTAACTGAATCTATCACTAGGTCGCATTTATTGTGCTTCTAAATTTCTCTTGACTTTGTTCACTTCTCTCAGTCTCAGTACCATGCTAATTCTGACTACTACAGCTTTTCACTGTAATAGCTGCCTCAAGTTTTGCCTTCTTTCAATCCATTTTCTAGATTTCTTAAAACTCTTAAATGGTCTCCAAAGTTCTTAGGAGAGAGTCCAAGTTCTTTAATGTGGCTTATAAGTCCATACAGCCTCTTTCCCTTGCTTGCTTCTCCAGTTTTCATTTCCTGCACTCCCCTATTCTTATTCAATAGGAATGGCCACTCTGTCATGAGGTTCCTATATCTGTCAAAGCTCTTCCCTCTGAGCCTTTGAAGTCATGGTTCTTTCAACATGGAACACAAGGCTCAGTCTTAAAGTTTCAACATAAACGTAACATTCTTTTAAGAAGTCGTCCTTGCCCACATCACCTTTGACTGTCTCAAAACCATAAGCACTGGTGTCCCCCTTCTAGTCTTCAAGGCACCCTGCCATAACTAATTCATTCATCACACTTTATTGTTAGTGACTCTATCTGTATCCTCCAAGAGACTCTAACTTTCAAGAGGCCATGACAGTAGGCTTGTCTCTAACTTGTTCATCTTTTATCATCAGCACCTAAAATAGTATCTGGCTCATAGAACTGCTCAATAAACATTTGCTAAATGAAGGAACAGATAACTATTTTTAAAAAAAATGATGACAAAGAGCACCTCTTAGGATATGACTTTCAAAACCAGTATTAGAGTTTGTGCTGTAGGACGTACTTTTACTTTGAAAAAATTCTATAAAACATTCCATGTGAGTGTCATCTTCATGAAAGTTACAAGCTACCTTAGTAGATGAGTCAAGGACCTTGTGACCATAAACTAATTCTATGTGTATAAATACAAGTTGAGAAACTGGAATTGGGAGGTAGGAAGGGCAGGTATTCTATCCTAATCTCAAAGAGATTACAAGACTTACCCCAAAGAATTCTAGGCTGGTGCTTTTTTCAATTATGTTAATAGTAGTCTAACTTAATGTGCGAATCACCTCTTGTTCAATAAAGATGATACTAGAACCAACCACAAGATGGATATGAACTTTGAACTGTTTATCTACTAACGGAATTACAGCTATCTACCCAAAATACCTTTAGTTTTGTTCATGCGATCACTGAAACAAAAGCATGAGAGTGGATAGTGGAACACAGTTTGCTGTAATAGGGCAAAGCAGAGTTAACTGCCTCATGAAGGAATCAATGCCATGACCCTGACCTCAACAGGCTAGAGTTTCCCAACTCTCTTTAATTTCAATGCAAACAAACAAACTTTACAGGAATACCGATAACATTTAGGAAAAGAACAAAGGGCTTTAACTTCAATGAAGAAACAACTCAAACATGATAGATTCTGCTATGTGGATATTCTCTGTTGTAGGAATTTTACAGAAAAGGCAGTCTTGATCCATTTAAACCTGAAATGAGTGCCCACTTCCATTTGGTTAGGCTCATTTAGATGCTGGAGAGAGTATACTTTTTATCTGCAAAACCTGAGGACTCTTACTATAAATAGCTAGTGGTGTCAGCATCAAAATTTAGTACTTAAACATGGCTCTTATCTTCCATGAAGTCAATTTTAATGCGGCTTCTGAAAACTCATGCTGAAATGCTGTTTTGATTTTCCCTGATGCCCTCCCATGCTTCTTGGTACTTTTGTCTTGAGTCACCAGCATTTTGGCATCAGATGGCAGTGAGGATGAGAAGTGATGATGCAGCAGGTGACAAGTAAGGGGGCAGTGGTGGAAAGAAACTTCGGACACTCTGGTAAATTCAAGGCAACTTTTAGGCATGTAAAAGCTTTGAGAATAAATACATAAAGCTTTGATATATACAAGCAGTTCCCAACCAAAGTTAGGCAATGTTATAACTTGGTAACCAAGATATAAGCACATACCTGATAGCTGCTACCTTTCCAGAACTTTTTCATTTCCTTACGTCTCCAGGCAACAAGTGAGGCAGTAATAAGTGTGCAAGGTACTAAATAGAGGAGAGCTGGTTGCCCCTTTTTCATCAGCACCAGAACAACAAATGTAAGAATCATGCCAATGGCATAGGCTGCAAGACAAGTATCAGTCATTTTTATGCTATCAAAGGTGGATTTTAATTCCCTCACTGAAGTACTGGTTTTCAAATATTTCTCAGAATGTGTTTGCCCTATGACTTCTTTTCATAATTTCATTATTTTCCTAGAGAGTAGTCAGAAGAGACATTCTACAGAGCTTTTGAAAAATGTGGAAACTGTTTAGTATTCCCACTATAATTAATCATTAATAACATAATTAATCCTTAATCATTGATAAAGATAATGATTCAAGAAAGTCTCAGTTATCTGCCACTATTAAGGATGTTAAATTGTTCCACATTTTAGATAACTAAAATCTGTGCCTACAGGTACCAAAGGTCATTTTAAAAAATCTTTCTGATATTGATTATATACTTCCTGGTCATCGTCAACAATTGCATATCAAACTTCATTTTATCTTTTATTAATGACTCTGGGTCTCATTATGAACACTGGATCTCAGAAAACTGGAACTAGTAGGGCTTTTACGGACAATGCAGTCCGCCTTCTCGTTTTATAGATGATGCAATGGAGGACCAATGAAGTGAGTTGCCCAAAGTTACAACAGAGAAATAGTGAAGTAAAGTGAGGCAATGGAGAACTAGTGAAGTTAAGTGAGTTGTCCTAATTCACAGTCTTTTCTGTCTTTTCACTGAATGTTTCTTTATTCTTTCACACTGACTAGTGCTGCACGTTAACATGTTAATGCCTTTAGGGAGTATCATACTTAATGGCCTCAGACTGTTTTTATTATTTCTTTATAATTTACCCCCTTTCTTCATCTTTTCACTCATTTAGATGTTCTTTCTTGGTGTCAGAGTAACTACTTCTAGAAAAACCCTTTTCTAACTGCTGATGTACACTCTTAATTTATAAGATTTAATTCCATTGTGGAATTAAAAACCTTTTTAGAACAGTATCTAAACTGCTCTGATGCAGGCAATTTACCTAAGAATAAAGAATTTTGGTATATGGATTTTGAGATATATATTTGATATGTTCAGAAGTAGAAAAGTACTTTTTGACTTATTGCTGTTCTTGTCTGTTTTCAAGAAAAGAAGTAAGACAAGTAACAACTACCTCTGCTGTCCCAGGTATTATTGTGCCCATAAGTTTATTTATATTAATATGCAAATATTATACAGTACTTTTTAAAAACTTAGTATTATACTAGTATCAACTACCTATGTGCCATATGCTCTAGTAAGCTTTTTATGTGTAGAATCTTCTTTCATATACACTTTCCTTTTTGATCCTCAAAAACCTTGTGATATAGGTAGTAAACTGTAATTATCTCTTTTTGATGGAAAAAGCATCTTATTAATTAATAGTGAAGAATTAGAATCCAGGACTCCTTACTTTTGGAGCTTTTCCTACAGATGATACAACTCAATATAACAAAAGAAAACAAAAATTTACCAATTGTGGAGGAAACATAGTATATAGAAGAGCCAATCTCAACATCAAATCTTCTACAGTATGCAATCAACAGGCCTAAAAAAAATTTCACATTACATTCTTAAAATAACAATAGCAATACAAATTCAGTTGTTAACTATAGTAAAAGTACACGTTGCATTGTATTTAACATTCATTTTTGTGTCATTAGAACATTAAAGTACCTCAAATTCCAGACAAACTTTTATATGCTGATTTCTTAAACTTAATACCACATATTAAACATTTTCCTAAGCCATTCAGTTCAGTTCAGTCGCTCAGTCGTGTCCGACTCTTTGCGACCCCATGAATCGCAGCACGCCAGGCCTCCCCGTCCATCACCATCTCCCGGAGTTCACTCAGACTCATGTCCATCGAGTCCATGATGCATAATTTTTATTAGCTAGCACACTGTTTTCACCAGTTCTATGCTATGTGCTTTTAATAGCACATGGTGTGGGACTGGTAAAAAGAAGGGTAAGTTTAAAGATATTCAAGAACTTTAAGGTTACTTAATAGAAAGCATTCCCTACTTTATCAATTACATGAAAGGAGACTCACTGGCCTAAGAGAGCTGCTACACTGGACTTTGCCATCCAGTTCACATAGCAACAATATTTGTTTCTCTATCTAG
Organism: Budorcas taxicolor; assembly: GCF_023091745.1. Taxonomy (NCBI): domain Eukaryota; kingdom Metazoa; phylum Chordata; class Mammalia; order Artiodactyla; family Bovidae; genus Budorcas; species Budorcas taxicolor. Next base: position 57,979,826 of record NC_068919.1, on the reverse strand, counting down.
CTTTACTATGTCAATGGCAGGGCTTTTACAGAAGAGCCAGTACTCTTTACCTAGGCACAGCCCATTAGAACACAAGGAGACAGTAAGAAAAGTGAGAAAGGACACACTACCAGCTGACTGAGAAACATTATTAATTACTTCTATACTATGCTGCTGCTGCTGCTAAGTCGCTTCAGTTGTGTCCAACTCTGTGAGACCCCAGAGACGGCAGCCCACCAGGCTCGCCCGTCCCTGAGATTCTCCAGGCAAGAACACTGGAGTGGGTTGCTATTTCCTTCTCCAATGCATGAAAGTGAAAAGTGAAAGTGAAGTCGCTCAGTCATGTTCAACTCTTAGCGACCCCAAGGACTGCAGACCACCAGGCTCTTCCATCCATGGGATTTTCCAGGCAAGAGTACTGGAGTGGGGTGCCACTGCCAGAATGCAAAAGTAGGAAGTCAAGAAACACTTGGAGTAACAGGCAAATTTGGCCTTGGAGTACAGAATGAAGCAGGACAAAGACTATTAATAGAGTTCTGCCAAAAGAACACACTGGTCATAGCAAACACCCTCTTCCAACAACACAAGAGAAGACTCTACACATGGACATCACTAGATGGTCAACACTGAAATCAGACTGATTATATTCTTTGCAGCCAAAGATGGAGAAGCTCTATACAGTCAGCAAAAACAAGAGTGGGAGCTGACTGTGGCTCAGATGATGAACTCCTCATTGCCAAATTCAGACTGAAATTGAAGAAAGTGGAGAAAACCACTAGACCATTCAGGTATGACCTAAATCAAATCCCTTATGACTATACAGTGGAAGTGAGAAATAGATTTAAGGCACTAGATATGATAGACAGAGTGCCTCATGAACTATGGACGGAGGTTCGTGACATTGTTCAGGAGACAGGGATCAAGACTATCCCCATGGAAAAGAAATGCAAATAAGCAAAATGGTTCTCTGAAGAGACCTTACAAATAGCTGTAAAAAGAAGGGATGCAAAAAGCAAAGGAGTAAAGAAAAGATATACCCATTTGAATGCAGAGTTCTAAAGAACAGCAAGGAGAGAGAAGAAAGCCTTCCTCAGCGATCAATGCAAAGAAATAGAAGAAAACAACAGAATGGGAAAGACTAGAGATCTCCTCAAGAAAATCAGAGCTACCAGGAGAACATTTCATGCAAAGAGGGGCACAATAAAGGACAGAAATGGTAGGGACCTAACAGAAGCAGAAGATATTAAGAAGAGGTGGCAAGAATACACAGAAGAACTGTACAAAAAAGATCTTCACGACCCAGATAATCACGATGGTGTGATCATTCACCTAGAGCCAGACATCCTGAAATGTGAAGTCAAGTGGGCCTTAGGAAGCATCACTACGAACAAAGCTAGTGGAGGTGATGGAATTCCAGTTGAGCTATTTCAAATTCTGAAAGACGATGCTGTGAAAGTGCTGCACTCAATATGCCAGCAAATTTGGAAAACTCAACAGTGGCCACAGGACTGGAAAAGGTCAGTTTTCATTCCAATCCCAAAGAAAGGCAATGCCAAACAATGCTCAAGCTACCGAACAATTGCACTCATCTCATACACTAGTAAAGTAATGCTCAAAATTCCCCAAACCAGGCTTCAGCAGTACATAAACCATGAACTTCCAGATGTTCAAGCCGGTTTTAGAAAAGGCAGGGGAACCAGAGATCAAATTGCCAACATCTGCTGGATCGTCGAAAACACAAGAGAGTTCCAGAAAAACATCTATTTCTGCTTTACTGACTATGCCAAAGCCTTTGACTGTGTGGATCACAATAAACTGTGGAAAATTCTGAAAGAGATGGGAATACCAGACCACCTGACCTGTCTCCTGAGAAACCAGTATGCAGGTCAGGAAGCAACAGTTAGAACTGGACATGGAACAACAGATTGGTTCCAAATAGGAAAAGGAATATGTCAAGGCTGTATATTGTCACCCTGCTTCTTTAACTTATATGCAGAGTACATTATGAGAAACGCTGGGCTGGATGAAGCACAAGCTGGAATCAAGATTGCCGGGAGAAATATCAATAACCTCAGATATGCAGATGACACCACCCTTATGGCAGAAAGTGAAGAAGAACTAAAGAGCCTCTTGATGAAAGTGAAATAGGAAAGTGAAAAAGTTGGCTTAAAGCTCAACATTCAGAAAACGAAGATCATGGCATCTAGTCCCATCACTTCATGGCAAATAGATGGGGAAACAGTGGACACAGTGGCTGACTTTATTTTTCTGGGCTCCAAAATCACTGCAGATGGTGACTGCAGCCATGAAATTAAAAGACACTTGCTCCTTGGAAGGAAGTTATGACCAACCTAGACAGCATATTAAAAAGTAGAGACATTACTTTGCCAACAAAGGTCTGTCTAGTCAAGGATATGGTTTTTCCAATGGTCATGTATGGATGTGAGAATTGGACTATTTAAGAAGGCTGAGCTCTGAAGAATTGATGCTTTTGAACTGTGGTGTTGGAGAAGACTCTTGAGAGTCCTTTGGACTCCAAGGAGATCCAACCAGTCCATTCTAAAGGAAATCAGTCCTGGGTGTTCGTTGGAGGGACTAATGCTGAAGCTGAAACTCCAATACTTTGGCCACCTGATGAGAAGGGTTGACTCATTTGAGGAGACCCTGATGCTCGGAAGGATTGAGGGCAGGAGGAGAAGGGGATGACAGAGAATGAGATGGTTGGATGGCATCACCGACTCGATGAACATAGGTTTGCGTGGACTCCAGGAATTGATGATGGACAAGGAGGCCTTGGCGTGCTGTGGTTCATGGGGCCGCAAAGAGTCGGACACGACTGAGTGATGAACTGAACTGAATACTGTGTTATTCCTGGGCTGGGATTAAGTTTATTCGATAGGCCAAACTGCAGTAACTGTCATAGCAGACATTCTAGTAGAAGGCAATCAAGTCCACCACACACTGTATTTTTTTTGGTATTATAGTGCCCTACACGACCTTGCTTAGTTCAAATAACTTAGTTTGAACAAATAACTATTGTTTTAAAACTTAAGTAACAGAAATTATAATATATTTAGCATTATTAAATTCAACTTTTAAAGGGGATTTATTATATACTTTCTTGGGGAAGAGGTCAAATTGATCCTAGTTACCTCTTCTAAGGCATTTTTTGAGCCATGGGAGATATACTTTGGTTGTTACTATTTGGGCTTTATCTTCTACCCATCAGAACACTTTTTCTCCATTCCTGTCACTGATCCTAGCTCTAGCATTAGCCAGAAATACTTAAAGATCAGGTAACTTTTAACATCTGATATATGATATTGCACATCTGACAATTTTAAATCATCAGTCTATTTTCACTCAAATTGTTACAAACAATTGCTTACCTGGTACAATGATGTCTCCAAAACCCAATATTGAAACTGGCATGAGACAGACACTCATTACTGAGAAATAGGCCAGTTTTGGTACCCTGATGACTACTGGTAACTGTAATTACAAAAAAAAAGAGAGAGAGAGACCACCAATAAACCTCTTAGGAATCTTTACCCACATCTTCAGAAAGGAAAGGATTGATGTTAGAATAACTTAATGTTTAAAATTAACATTTTAGAAATATGAGGGGAAAAAAGCTTGAAATCAGAGAACATAAATTAATCATATATATACTCTGAATGTATAGAAAGCTTGAAAGACATAGATATGTAGTTATGGAAAAACAAAACCCAACACACATGTAGGGTTAAGAGTATTAATCCAGTATCCCCATATCTAACGTTTTTTCTTTCCTTTTTACCAAAATTAGAGGACTCAGGCCTTGAAAGAGATTTTTTTTTTTTTTTTTTTAACAATCTGGATTTTTTCCCCCAAAGAAGAGTCTTGTCTGAGAGGGTATGATTTAAAGTCCAATGAACATATCTGAAATACAATCCTTACTTTCTCATGGGGAGCTGATGGTTGAGCAGTGGCTTCCACCAAGTTTCCATCATTCTAGGATGAAACCCAAGTCAATAGGTATTTAATAATTTAGAATAACTAACAAAAGGGCTATATTTTGTGAGAAACAAAGCTTTACAATACCTTAACATGCACTACATGACCAATGAATTACATAGGAAGGCAAAATTATTAACTGGACACACAAATACACTGGCAGCCATCTGTACTTAACTGCCACCCCTACCTTTTCATTATTTCCGAAAGGTCCAGCTGCAAGTTCAACCATGATACTCTCACCATTCTAAAAGTAAGAAAGGTAAAAGAAACTGTTCAATCACTTAAAGTGAACAACCTCCTAGTATTCACGACCTAGGGCTTCCCAGGTGGCACTAGTGGTAAAGAGCCTGACTGCCAATGCAGCCGACTCGAGAGACGTGGGTTTGATCCCTGGGTCAGGGAAGATCCCCTGGAGAAGGAAATGGCAACCCGCTCCAGTATTCTTGCCTGGGAAATCCCATGGACAGAGGCGCCTGGTGGGCCCCAGTCCTTGGGGTCGCAAAGAGTCGGACACACACACAAGTTCATGATCTACTGCCACTGATATGGCCTACCGTAAGCTGATGGAAAGTCATCTGAAGACTGATTTTTTCCTAAAATGGTCTCTGTAGATGGCAAAAATTGGAGTTACCTAAAACAAATTTCACCTAGCACACTATCCACTTTATTAGAGCTCAACAAATAATAGAAACTTACAGATAAACCACACAAAAATTATTCAACTGAAGGTTTGAGCACTGATTTATACTGACAACTAATATCTAGCATTTCTTCTATGGGCTATACATTTTAAGTGCTTTTACTTATATTATGCCATATACTATGTGTCAGTTTTAGCAATAACAATGAACAGAGACAGAATATTGACATTTTTTATATACCGATTTATAATAAATCAATGACTTTATTTAAATATACATTTAACCTTCTGTCTACTCACCACAATAACAATGAAGCCAAACTTGAAAAGATCAAGCCCTAAAGAACTTGAGAACATTTCTCTATCCTGACTCTTGTCCAGTTTCAGCTTTGCCTGCTCTTAATGCACCAATCAAAACATTAACCTTAGCAGAATTTTTTCCTTGTGCATGTCTAAGGTCTCTTTATGTGGGCTGTGTGAGAAATCATTAAAAAGTTCTTTCCTGGACAGTAAAGTCTACTGGGGAGAGGGGAAACATTTAGATGTTGCAAGCTAAGACTGCATGAGCACCCACCTTACACTTAAAATAATGCCCCAAACAGGTCATGGGAAGATAAATAAATGCTGAATTTTTAGGAGAATTTGATTGATTAGCTATACTATTTTCCATGTGGGTGGGGAGCATAGAATAAATTACTTGAGTTTATTTTTAAGAGGATTTCACTGATACCTGAGTTGAGTAGAAAAAAGAATAAATTCCTTGGCTACAGAAATCTTTTTCTCATGTTAAGCTTTGGGTTACAGAAGGGTTAAATCACAGGAGTTTATGAAAATAAACTAATATTAAATACAGTTGCTTACAGGAAACTCCCATGATGTGATTCAATTTCCAGATAAAGAGTTTATTTTGGTTCATTTTCAAATTGTTATTTAAAACATTTAATTGAAGACCATTACTGATATTCTCTCATACATTCAAAGATATCTACCCGGGAAACTACTATTTGCAAGACACTATACGAAGTATGGTGACAGATGAAGAAAAAAAAAAGACAGGCTCTTACTACCTGTACTCCTATGGCTACCTGCCCTGCCAACTCATTAAAAATCCACTAAAACCAGGGTCAAGAAGTTGTTTAGAATGCCTAAGATTTAATTCTCGAAATTTTCAGTGAAAACCACAAAAATCAGAAATCATGTATCTGGTTTTCATATTGATTTGCCTGACAAACCAGACTGAGAAGACAGTGTTAAGGTAAATCTACAAGAGTGAACTCCAAAGAGCACGTCAATCTTTTCCATTGGATCAGATGACTAGAAGTCACGTTTCCACTCAGTGGGATCAAAGATGGAAAAAAAGAAGAAGAAAAATTCTCTAACCACACAAGAAAGAAGACTCAAAGACATCTTTACTATTACCATATATACTTTTAAAATCGTGACATTTTTGTGTGTACAGAATGGACATAGTTTGCTGGCAGACAAGTTTGGCATTTATAAAGTGACACTACTGTTAAAACATAATGGAAAATTTACTTTTAGAAAAGAGTTTAGTTATAGCTTTTATGTTCACTGTGCAATGTAAGTGTTATATGGTATGAAAGTGTTAATCACTTAGTTGTGTCCAACTCCTTGCAACGCAATGAACTGTAACCCGTCAGGCTCCTCTTGCCCGTGGAATTCTCCAGGCAAGAATACTGGAGTGGGTTGCCATTTCCTTCTCCAGGGGATCTTTCCGATCCAGGAATCAAACCTTGGGCTCCTGCAACTGCAGGCAGATTCTTTACCGTGTGAGCCACCAGGGAAGCCTAAATGACTTCCCATATGACTACCCATTAACCTATGGGAATGGTTTTGTAAAGAGAGTGCTTTACTTTCGTTATGAGTTCTGTGATGGAGTGACTTATAGAAACATTTTTAAACCAAATAAATTGACACAAGCTAGAACAAGTTTGAACCGAACTTCAAAATATGCTTTAGTAAATTAACAGCTTTTGCTATAATTCCTAATACTAGTTCTATGCTTTTTTGGTTACCATTGACCATTAAGTCAATGAGCCAGATGGCTCACCATTAAAGCATGGAAAGGTACTAGTATTTGGGGACAGTTAACTACACTTGTTACCTAGTTGCAATTTTAGCTCCCCAGTGGGGCATATGTTTGTCTTATGCCATCATAGCCAGTACCAGAAATGCAGATATTTCACAGATAGCAGAGGTTAAAGAATAAAGAACTACTAGGGGAAAAACAGTCATTATAAAATACTAAATATATGAAAGCGACAAAGAATAAAAAAATGATATAAAGTTAGAAAGTGAGACTCAAAATGGGAAAAGTAGAAGAATTAAGCAATAATTAGTAATATATTCATGAGATAAGAATAGGGACAAGGTAGAAGAATTAAGCAATAATTAATAACACATTCATGAGATAAGAATAGGGACAGGTAGGAAAACTGGGCCAATAATGAAGGACTACCACACTTACCCAACACCTCTCCCTTATTCTAAGGACAGCACCATGATTTTATTGAGGAGCTAGTGGTATAGCTGGGAATAGATGGCCTAGGAGTTTCAAGTTGCTACAATTCTAACCTCATGGAAAAAGCCAGTCTGAGACAATGAAAAGGTGGACAGAAGCAGGAAGGAAGAGTATGTGCCCCTGGGTCTAGTTTCTCCTAACGACAGGCCCTCCCTGGCCTTTGCACATATTCTGAATAGATGGGACCTCTTTCATATAGAAAAGTTAGGTTGGATTTTTGCAGAAGCAACCGAAAGAATTCTGCTGATGGAAACAGAAGATAGAATGCTAGCAATACTCCCTCACTCAAATGATTAGGAAACTGAGGGCTAAGTGACTAGCAGCTCAGGGTTATAAAGTTACAGATCTACACTTTAGGTCTCTAGACTTCCAGCGTTGGGCTCTTTCTTAGTCTCACGCTAGGGTTACAGAAATGAAAGAAGCAATGACATCTTTTCATTCTTTTTTGCTGTCTGTATTATCTACAGCAAATATTTATTGTTTTCTAATAGGAAGAAAAGTTACTTTAAAATGTGTAGGAAGAAAATTTATAGACATTCTCATGTTTACATCCATCAGGAGGCTTCTTTTTTTTTTAGCAAAATGGTGTAAAGCCTTAAAAATATCCTCTATTAAAAGGCCAATTTCAATGACAATTCTCTTAAGAGAATTAGAACCCAATCAATGGTAAACATCTGGAAAATCAATACTCTAAGAGCATATTTAAGATTCTAATCATTTAGTATGTCTCCTATGCATTTAAAAATATCATACCTTTGTGATGAATGGTGTTATGAAAACAAAAAATACATCATAGAGGAGGAGAAGGCCTAGAAGTATCACACATGACTGTTGAAGAAAGAAACAAATTTAAAGGTCAAACTTCTCAAATTTAAATTAAGAGATATTATTTTACAAATACAAATAAACATGTAACATACATTTAAACATTATTTTTAAGGGATTTAATGTTTATTACTATTTGTAGTTTTATTCTATAAATCACATTAAAATTTTATCTGCTTCAACCCACTCTTTTAAAAAAGAATCACTGAAGCAAAGAAATGTTCTTCCTTATTTTAGTCTTGTACAGATTATATGAATTTGGCATACTATGTGAATGATTAAAAATATTTTATGTAGAAAATCAGTGGTTTCTTGGGTTGGGGATTAGGACTAATTGATAAAGGGCATGATAGAGCTTTTGATGAGGTAAGAAATATTTTATAATCGATTGGGATAGTGGTTACAAAGTTACATATTTGTAAAGTTTTGATAATCTGTACACTTAAAATAGGTGCATTTAATTAAATGTAAATTATACCTTAATAAAGTTGTTTTAAAAAGAAAACAATACTTTAGCTAGCAAAGTAGTCTACTTTACCTTGAAGTTGGGTAACTTCAGTGTTTTAATTAAATTCAGACAGAAAGCAATCCCCAAGATATCCTGTAAAATCCAAGCCCACCTAAAATCAAAAGAAATTCCTCTATTGTTTTACTCAGTTATTTTTAAGCGGAGTGTTTCAAAAGAAAAATATCATTAAAGCAATACTGTTCAATTGCTATGATTTGACTATGAAGTAGCTGTTATAACAACAGAAAAACCTCTTACAGTCTCCATATTTTATTGTTCTAGTAGAATAGTCAAGGCTGTATATTGTCACCCTGCTTTTTTAACTTATATGCAGAGTACATCATGAGAAACGCTGGGCTGGAGGAAGCACAAGCTGGAATCCTCCAGCACAAGCGGGAATCAAGACTGCCGGGAAAAATATCAATAATCTCAGATATGCAGATGACACCACCCTTATAGCAGAAAGTGAAGAAGAAATAAAGAGCCTCTTGATGAAAGTGAAAGAGGAGAGTGAAAAAGTTGGCTTAAAGCTCAACATTCAGAAAACTAAGATCATGGCATCCGGTCCCATCACTTCCTGGCAGATAGATGGGGAAACAGTGGACACAGTGGCTGACTTTATTTTTCTGGTCTCCAAAATCACTGCAGATGGTGACTGCAGCAATGAAATTAAAAGATGCTTGCTCCTTGGAAGGAAAGTTATGACCAGCCTAGACAGCATATTAAAAAGCAGAGACATTACTTTGCCGACTAGTCAAAGCTATTATTTTTCTCAGTAGTCAAGTATGGATGTGAGAGTTGGACCATAAAGAAAGCTGAGGGCTGAAGAATTGATGTTTTTGAACTGTGGTGTTGGAGAAGACTCTTGAGAGTCCCTTGGATTGCAAGGTTGGACTGCAAGTCCAACCAGTCCATCCTAAAGGAGATCAGTTCTGGGTATTCATTGGAAGGACTGATGTTGAAGCTGAAACTCCAATACTTTGGCCACCTGATTGTGAAGAGCTGATTCATTGGAAAAGACCCTGATGCTGGGAAAGATTGAGGGCAGGAGGAGAAGGGGACAACAGAGGATGAGATGGTTGGACGGCATCATCGACTCGGTGGACATGGGTTTGGGTAGACTCTGGGAGTTGGTGATGGACAGGGAGGCCTGGTGTGCTGCTGTTCATGGGGTCGCAAAGAGTCGGACACAACTGAGCGACTGAACTGAGAATAATGAATACTACTGCACTAAGAAAAAGTTGAAAGCCTGCTTCAGAAGAAAGTATATCAGACAAAAGTGCATATTTATCCTTAATGTTTGAATTTTACATGTCTCTTTTTAGAAAGATAGCTCATAACAAAGAATACGATGTTAATATACTTCCAGATAGCTAAAGCATAAAGGAAAGGAGAGCTATACATCAAACTCTACCAGAAACTGACAACTAGCATGAATAATTATCAACTGATTATCATACTTGGAGCTGCCTACAATTGTATGAACTCTCCTCCCAAATTTTGGGCCATTAAATCCTTTGGGGTTTTAATAATTTTATTAATAAACTGTTAAAATTATTTTCTGGTTTTCTCCCTGCAAATAGAAACCTATATATTTTATTATATTTCTTTCTTTCTCACATGAAAGGTAGTATATGCTAGATATTCTTGCATATTTGGCTTTCTTCAGTTAAAAATAAATCCTGGAAATCACTGCATATCAATTCACAGAAATCTTCATTTTTGACAGCTGCATTGCACTTCACTGTGTGGCTATACCATAAACAAGTATATTTTTGGAGCCTATTTCAGTTTAGATGTTTAAAGCCTAGTTTATATTTCCTTCTCTAAACAACCTCAAATCCATTAGCACAAGATTTCTTTATTTAAATATTTAGTATGTTTCAAGACTAGGATGTTCTGGGGGAAAAAAATCCATAACGAACAATTATCAAGGCTAGATATGAAACAACCTATCCTTAGTCTAACCTGAAAGGAAATATAATGAGTATTCATACCTATCTTCATTTCGAAATACAGCCCAAACAACAGCTACTGCTATGCACAGTCCAGAGAGAAAAATAAGTCTCACTTCAATGCTCTTGCCACGACAGGTAATCCTAAAAGACAGTTTGAAATACATTAATTTATCCTAAAAATGAAATACAACGTTCACTTAATGTAACAAATGAATGTTTGCCACAGTGAGAAGAAAGTTTTTGAAACCTCAAGTTTAAAGCCTTGACTTTAACTACTATGAATGATACATAATAAAATATTCACCAGTTCAACAGAACTGTGTTGATGAAAATGCTCTATATCTGTGCTGTCCAATACCACAGCCATTAGCCACATATGGTTATTTAGCACTTGAAATGTGGCTAATGGGACTGGGCAAGTGAATTTTTAATTTTATTTAATTTTAATTATTTTTAATTAAAATAGCAACATGTATACTGGACTTCACAGGTTTATAAAAAAGGTCCTATTTTTCCTCGTATTGTTTTAAATTACAAAAACCAGTATTATGGGCTTCCTCACAAGAGATACATACGTGCATTGTCCACATTGTATCTTACGAACTAGTGCAGCAAGACAGTTGTACAGACTCATCGCTGATGCTATGCAGAAAATTGCTATCATAACATACACTAGAAAAAAAGATACCAAATTATATGAGAATAGAGGAAACATGATAAGGAAACATGGTAAGAAAACTTTTATACAATTAATATTCTTTAGCTTTCTTATTGGATCATAATACTTTCAATTCAGTGACCATATCATAATCTGAATTGGTTACTAAACTGAACACACTTAGATCTTGAGCTTTAAGGGTGGTATTTCATGTGTTGTTTCAGTTCCACTACATACTACTAGGATTTCTTTATGGGCTGAGGCTGGCTCTGCAATTTTTTTTCTTTTTTTAAAAAATTTTACTATTACAGTTGATTTACAACACTGTATTAGTTTCAGGTGTACAGCTTCAGATTCTTTTCCATTATAGGCTATTACAAGATACTAAATATAGTTCCCTGTGCTATATAATACTCATTGTTTACAATAGATAGTGGGATATATGTTAATCCTATACTGCTACTTTATCCCTTCCCTTTCCCCTTTAATTGTAAATTTCTTTTATATGTCTGTCTTTCTAATTTGTAAATAAACTGATCTGTATTATTTTTGAGATACCACATACATGATATCATATTATATTTGTCTTTCTGTCTGAGTTAACTTAGCATAATAATCTTTAGGTTCACCCACGTTACTGCAAATAGCGTTATTTCATTGTTCTTTAACGACTGAGTAATATTCCATATTATATATATCTCATACCTTCTTTACCCATTCAGCTATTGATGAGCATTTAGGTTACTTCCATAAATTGGGTATTGTAAATAACACCACAATGAACATAGAAGTAGAAAGAAAGTATTAGCTGCTCAGTTGTGTCTGACTCTTTGTGACCCCGTGGACTGTAGCCCAGTAGCCTACTCTGTCCATGGAATTCTCCAGGCAAGAATACGGGAGTGGGTTGCCAATTCCTACTCCAGGGAATTTTCCCAACTCAGGGATTGAACCTGGGTCTCCTGCAACACAGGCAGATTCTTTACTGTCTGAGCTGCCAGGGAAGCTCCTAATGAACATAAGGATGCATATATATGTTCTATTTAGTTTTTTGTTTTCTGAGAATAAATACACAGAAGTGGAATTGCTAGATCATATGTTAGCTCCATTTTTAGTTTTTAAGGAACCTCCATACTGTTTTCCATAGTGGCCACACCAATTTATATTCCCATCAACAGTGACAGGAGGGTTCCCTTTTCTCCACACCCTCTCAAAAATATTATTTGTAGACTTTTTGAAGTTGGCCATTCTGACAGGTGTGAGATGAAATCTCATGTAGTTTTGATCTGCATTTCTCTAATAATCAGTGATGCTGAGCATCTTCTCATGTGCCTATAGGCCATTTGTATGTCATCTTTGGAGAAATGTCTATTTAGGTCTTCTGCCCTTTTTCTGATTGGGTTGTTTGTTTTTTTGATATTGAATTATATGAGCCGTTTGTGTATTTTAGATATTAACCCCTGCTGGTTGCATCTTTTGCAAATATTTTCTCCCAGTTCCTACGCTGTCTTTCAGTTTTGTTTATGGTTTCCTTTGCTATGTAAAAGCTTTAAGTTTTATTAGGTCCCATTTGTTTACTTTTGCTTTTATTTCTTTTGCCTTCAGAGACTGACCTAAAACAACATTGCTAGGATTTATGTTAGTAGCTATGCATTTTATCATTCAATGATTCAAAGTCACGTTTGTTAAAGATGTCTATGAAGTGAGTTGTAGACATTTGTATTTAAATGGAAGAATTAATAAACTGCTTAAAATACTTTTTATTTATTTTTTTAGTGGAAATGTTTTACTTTAAAAAAATTAATTTATTTTAATTGAAGGACAATTATTTTACAATATTGTGGTGGTTTTTGCCATACATCAACATGAATCGGCCATAGGTATACATGTGTCCCTAAAATATGTTTAAAAAGCTTAAAGATGAGAACTTCCACCTACTTTAGACATTAATCATGATGTCTATATTTTCCTATGGGAAATTCATCTCTAATAACTTTACATGTGGTAAAACCAAATCCACTTAAACAGACCTCACTGTCTGGATATGATATTAAGGTATTAAAATACACAAATGTTTTTCTCTATTAGCTATACTGGGTTGAAAATTACTTAAAATTAAAAACATTTGATCTTGCTGTTGTTAAAAACAGGAAGAAATTATCATGCTCTGAAAGTATTACTTTGTGAGATTTCTCGAAATTTTACAATGGAAATACACATTTTAACTGAATTTTGAAAATTCCACTAGATTTCAGAAAACTATAACTTTGTTTTATATGTGAGAAAAGACAGCAAACTAGAGACAGTAAATAAGGGGCAGTAAATTAACCACTTTCTAATTGGTGATCTTGGACAAATTATTTTTTCATTGGCTTATTATTTGTTATTATTGCATATATATGACAATCTAAGTAGTAAGATTGACAATCAAAGATTGCCAAGTTGAGTTTGTTTAGTCATCCACCAAAGGTCTCCAAACCAAGATTTTAAACTCTAGTGGAAGTCATGCTGTGGAAGCCATACCAGAGTTTTAGTGTCCTACTATACCTAAGAAAATGATTTGGCATGAGAGAGAATTTGGCAAATATAACTATCTTTAGTTATTTTCTTGAACATGACTTAACATAAGACGGTATGGAGAATCTTAGCAATTTAATACATTGAACATATTAAGAAATGGCATCAATTTTAGCCATAAGGAACCATTTTAAAGTGTATTAAATTTCACAATATCACACAAAATTGTCAGAGTCATAATTAGACCCCATGCTATGGGATAACCATAAGGTTTAATGATCTTCTTCCTCCTACACTGAAAATTACAGTTACAAACAGGGTCAATTTTTAAATAGTGATGAGTTTAAAGAAATCCTTTACCAAAAACTAAAACATGCTTTTAGGGTAAAGTAGAGAAATCTCTTTGTTCTATCAAAGACCACTAAACATATCAACTGAGGGTCAGACACACAATTGAAGGCTGAGAATTTAAAACAGAAAAATCAGCTGTGCAATGACGACATAATATAAATACCACACTGGTATCCACTCTCCTAACAACATATTGAAATGAGTGATATTCCAAGAATAATTTTTCTAATTGGAAATATATATAAGTATAGTTTTAAAACTGCTACCATAGGAGAGGAGAAATTGAAAACTAAGGTGAAACTAACCTGAGGCCTCAGTTTTCTACTCCAGAAACTTATACTATTATTCTCTAAATAAACATTTTGTAGCCGGTGGTGGTTTTCACAAAGGGTTTTTGCTAATTCTCATTAGGCACACTCTCTTTTTCCCTGTGCTCCCTTCTCTTTCTGGTACGTGTTGGCCACAAACGGCAAATTTCCATCTTATCAGAACACTAAGTAGAGTGTTCAGGGGATGGGCAAGCCATGACCCTTTCCTTCCTAAAGGAAAAGTATCATTTACTCTCTAGACTACAAGCAAGCACCTGTGTATTTTTAGATGTAGTATGATCTTAAATGTTCACACAAGTAAAACAAAATTTAAGCAATACTATATTTTGATTTGCAAACTGAAAAAAAGGACCAATCACACTTTAGGAGTAAGTAGAAGCAATAAATTCATAATTTGAATAATCTTCTATTAGATTTCATGTAACTGTATATAGCTACCAAGAAATCCTTAGTCTGCTGCTTAGATACCAGTCTATTATGCTTTATCTGCAGAGAGGAAAACTTAGGGACCATAGCAATTCTTTCAGGTTGTCCATGAAGAAGTGTTCTTATTTTGAGTCACAGTATATTTTAAATCAGAATTTTTTTTTAACCTCAGAGGAACAGGGACCTAACATTTTTGACAGTTTAAAAAGTTAATATCACTTTTTAATTATTCACTTAAGTTTTCCAGTTGAATGCCTTAAAGGAAAAGATAAATATGGCAAAGAAAATGAAAAGATTGTATGCTAAACAGTAGCAAATATACAATGATTTCTTACCCAACCATTTGTAGAAGAAATAAAGTAAGACCATCATAATACAGCAGATGACCACAAATATTATAACTGTTAGAGGGCTAAAAGTAAAGTATTCTTCCTTCTTTTTCCTCATTTCTCTATCTTCAGTGTTTGTCATTGCCTTCATGTTTTCCCTGCATAAACACACACAGAAACTTCAGCAATCTCTGCCAAGTACAGTCATTTTTAAAATCTATCTGTAATACTAACTTAAAGTTCTTTCTGATTACAAAGTTAATATACTTAAAAAGTTATACACCATGAAGAAATACTTAAATCTAGAAGTAAAAACTCTCTATAATTCAGAGTCGGTGTTATTAACTTATGAAACTATTTTTTTCTGGAGACAAAACTGTTGAAACAGAAGATATTTATTACATAAAAAATTAATGTTTTTGGTGATGTTTATATTATCTAATTTGGAAACTACACTGATGTAATGTTTAAAATAAAAACCAATTCTTTTTATACACTTAATATTACCAACTTGCAGATAGTAAACTACTTTTAAAATTAGCTTCTCTTCAATGTAAAACACTAACTTATTCTATCACTCAGCTCAGTATTTACTGTAAGTCTGGTGCTCGTCAACATATTATGAAGGATTCAAAAGAAGTCCAAGACATCGCTTTGTCCTACCTTGATTAAAGGTAGCAAAATATAGTTTCTAATTCTCCCAGTACCCCTTCTGGGGTCACACAACTAGTGAAAGGCAGACACAGGAGCTGAAGAGGAAAGGGTCACAAGCTTCTTTCATTGAACAGTCAGTTTCTGTTCCGTCACCTTGTCTCTTCCCAGTTATACAGAAGCCACTAACGTACTTTTCTGGCACCAGTCCCTTCAACTCTGGTTTACTAAAATGGTATTCCCGATTGCTTCTTGGCCTTTTGGCTAAGATCAAGTGTAAAATGGTGTTCCGTTTCTTTTTCATATATCCTGATCCTTTTCACCAGGTCTGGGCTAAATATAAACTTTAGGTTAAAAAAAAAAGATTTATTTCTATCAACCGGTACATTTGCTAAACTGCTTATTTATCAACATGCCACTTTCTTATCAGAAAACTGCGTATCAGGATGGTTACTATTCCACGCATCTGTGACTCTAGGGAGGCTGCCTGGGAAAGGAGCAGGGAGAAGGTTTGAGGAGGAACACACAGTACTTCCCTGAAACTGTAGAGCCAGATGACAGGGTATTGACAGAGTTTCAACAAAAGTGGTACTTGAGTGGGAAAACATGCCCACCTTTGGATAAATTCATTGCAAACATTTATTTAAGGACATTTCTATCACAGAACCCATATAAGGCATAATTACCAAAAGGTTATATATTCATATTCAATTTATACCAGGTAATTTATTGAAGGAAAATATATTTTAGGTTTATATCATGTTAAAATAATACAACTCATCTTTTTTTAAAAAACTGTATTCAAATCAGGTTGAGAGCCACAGGCAATAGGAAGCTAAGCTTTCTTTCCTGTCATCTTGAGTTTATGATGAGGACCAGTTATATGCATGCATGCTCAGTTGCTCAGCTGTGTCTGACTTCTTTGAGACCCCATGGGCTGTCGTCTGCCAGGCTCCTCTATCCCTGGGATTTTCCAGGTAAGAATACTGGAGTAGGCTGCCATTTTCTTCTTCACCAGTTATATGAGGGCTCATTATAACAGGAGTTTAACTCTCTACTGAAAAGTGTTTATATGGAATCTAAGCATTTTTCCTTTTTTGCATACAGTACATCTTTCATTTGGCAGGTTAATTCTGGGTTATGAGGTCCTGTTCTGGTAAACTTTTCCTTTCCTAAGCCATATTCTCTTTTCCCCTCTCTTTCAGTCTAACTCTCTTTACTTGCTAAATAATTGCTCCTGTGTTCTTTTTTAAAATGAAGGTATAGAAGACATATAACATTAATTTCAGGTGTACTACACAATGATTTGATAATTGTATATACTGCAAAATGATTACCACAATAAGTTTAGGTCACACCCATCAGCACATAGTTAAAAAGATTTGTTTTTCTTGTGATAAGAACTTTTAAGAGCTACTTTATTTGCAACGTTCAAATATCCAGGAGAGAGTCATTCGCTACGGCCACTGTGCTGTGCGTCACCAGGACTTAGTTATCTTATGACTGGAAGTCCGTACCTTTTGAGCACCTTCACCCATTCTTCCTACCCTCCACCTCCCCACCTCTGGTAACCACCAATCTGTTCTCTGCATCTATGAATTCATTTTTTAAAAGATTCCACACATAAATGAGATGTTCCGGTATTTATCTTTGTCTGACTTATTTCACTTAGCATAAGTAATATCCTCAAAATCCAGCCATGCTGTTGTAAACGGTCCTTATGTCAATAATTCTACTTTTTATGAAACTTATTCCATTTTACCATTGATAAATACTCTTGCTCTATACTGTCACTCCCACCCACAACATACACACTTCGTTTTCTCTATCTTTATCCTACTTTTGGGGCTTCCCTTGTAGCTCAGTTGGTAAAGAATCTGCCTACCATACAGGAGACCTGGGTTCAATTCCTTGGTCGGGAAGATCCCCTGGAGAAGGAAATGGCAACCCACTCCAGTATTCTTGCCTGAAGAATCCCATGGACAGAGGAGCCTGGCAGGCTATAGTCCATGGGGTCGCAAGAGTCGGACATGACTTAGCGACTAAACCACCACCACCACATCTTACTTTTAGAACTGGTCACTTCAATTTCAAAATCCTTAACTCTGCAGGTAAAAGATATCTCTTCTCCCAACCTAGTTACTGAAGGCAAAACATTGTTTATTTTTGTCCATCATCATGTTTTATGATTAAGTCAACTTGTATGTACTGCTCTCCCACCTTCAATTTTCTTGAGGAGGAGCCTGTCCTGACAGGTACATTAAGTTGCCTTGCTAACTCAAAGTCCATGGACCAGTTTGTTAAAAAATGCAGAATCTCAGCATTCACCCCAAGCCTATGAAATCTGAACTTTTAAAAATTCTAATGGACACGGGTTTGGGTGGACTCCGGGAGTTGGTGATAGACAGGGAGGACTGGTGTGCTACAGTTCATGGGATCACAAAGAGCTGGACATGACTGAGCGACTGAACTAAACTGAATGAGATCCCAAAACAGTTTGTGTTCACGTTACATCTTGAGCAGCACTACTCTAGAAAAGAAACAATTTACATAATAATGTAAGTACAGTGAGAATCTATATTAAATGGAAAAACATTTTCAATGAATCAGTAGCTTTTCAGAAATTATAACATTTTACCATACGATCTAGAAAATGATTTTGGAGATCTTCCATACTAGGCTTTATAAAGATTAATAGTGAAAAATATAATGGTTACTTATGTGAAGACATGTGACTAACACATGCTGAAATGTGTTTTCCAAATATGTAAAATATTTTAAGCTCAATACTCTAGGAATCTATGCTTGTTAGATTTCTCCTACTGTAAGTCAATCAAATTTTAGTATTTTGAGAAATTATAAATAAGCTTATTAGCTTTGCTGCTGCTGCTGCTGCTAAGTCGCTTCAGTCGTGTCCAACTCTGTATGACCCCATAACGGCAGCCCACCAGGCTCCCCCGTCTCTGGGATTCTCCAGGCAAGAACACCGAGGTGGGTTGCCATTAGCTGGCATCAAATAAGCCCTTTTTAGTGGAATCTATAGATCAATTCACAAGGTGAACATATTGTCCTTTATGTACAAAATAATGTGCTCTGAGCACAATTTTTTGCTCAGAGTTATGAAAATGAATCGATTCTTCTAAACTACACTGCCTGCTTTAATCTACAGCAAAAGGTACATAACTGTAAGAACACTGGGTTTAGGTTTTTATTAAATAGACAAATCCAAATTTCATGTACCTTTGAAATTTCTATATTTAAATTAAAATATGGACATGCTTAATTAATATCCAATTCCTAAAGCACTGAATAGAATGGTGAGGTCACACTGTAATGATTCAACTCAGGAGGAGCTGAAAAACTTCCCACCCTGTTTATTTTCTTCCAATCTAAGCGAATAGGTACATTAGGATGCCAACTATCGCCACCTTTTCTGGGTGAGGTAATAAAACATTTTCATTTAAGAGCCTTTGGTGAAATTTCAATGTTTCCTTGCCAGCAGAAGAACAAGAGGAACCTACAACTCCCTGGTCAGTGAAAAGTTGAAGATCTCTGTGAGGACAAACCTACAATCTAACGTTGTTAGTACTGTATTCTGCGAACAAGTAGAACTTTAAGCGTTGTTACATGAGAAAATGATTAAAGACAATAATTTTTTAGCCATTTATCTTAAAAACAATGAAGTTTAATTAAGCTTACAATTCAATTAGCCCGCTCCAGTATCCTCCTAATGCCACAGTGAATACAGCAATTACAAAAATAACCACCATAGTATAGTCAAAGTTAGGCCACGATGGAGAATACATTTTCACAATAATGTTATCTCCGAGAGTCTGAAATGCAAAATAACAGTTAATACACTGGAATTCATTTTCTTTTTACTATAGAGTATGGCAGCAATATTCCAATTTCATTCTGGTATATAAGACAGGATATATAAGACAGTCAAGAATAACAGAATTATATTGAAAACATAGTCTCGTCAAAATTATGAGGCGTTGCTTTATTAAAAGCAAAAGTGTGGTGTTTCATACATTGACATTTTGTTCAAGGATTTAAGATTAAGATAAATGATATAATACAAAGATTTTAAAAAGTCAAAACAAAGAAATGTTTCAAACATTAAGACTCTGAATGTTTCAAAATGTTTCTCAAACATCAAGACTCTGAAACACCTTGTGCTAAATGGGGAGGGGCTGAATAAGATTTGAGTACGACTAGCAAGTTTCATCTTACTAGCAAATGGAACATATATAATAATTTAAATATCAGTGGTTTAAAGTACAAAATTGTACTATTTATAAACTTTATCTAACAGATCATTATTAATTTACCTGCTTCATATCTTTAAAGTCTTTGTGGTTTATAAAAGCAATCAATATTTTCACATCAAGAAATTCAGATTTGTTCCCTGAGGGAGGAAACTAAAAGAAAAAAAAACATTATGAAAACTTACGAACTACTAGTGTATTTACAGAATAAAGTACAAATTATTCATTAACTACAATATCTTTTTTAAGTTATAAAACAATGTTTCATGTGTTCTTTCTTAATATTATAATATTAAAAAGGATTCAAACTGGAATCTTTTTAGCATAAGTTTAAATTGATATTTTATACACACACACGTACCTAACATATCTTGTCTATTTTAGGAGTGGAAAAGAAACAAAATTTTCCAATTAAACACCTATTATAACCAGAATGTTTAGGAATACTACCATCAGATTATTCAAAACTCAGCCCCTATAGTATAGGGAACCCAACTTAATGTTATGTGGCAGCTTGAATGAGAGGGGAATTTGGGAGAGAATGGATACATGTATATGTATGGCTGAGACCCCAATCAGTCAATCCTAAAGGAATCAGTCCTGAATATTCATTGGAAGGACTGATGCTGAAGCTGAAACTCCAATACTTTGGCCACCTGATGCGAAGAACCGACTCTGGAAAAGACCCTGATGCTGGGAAAGATTGAGGGCAGGAGGAGAAGGGGACGACAGAGGATGATATGGTTGGATGGCATCACCGACTCGATGGACATGGGTTTGAGTAGGCTCTGGGAGTTGGTGATGGATAGGGAAGCCTGGCGAACTGCCATCCATGGGGTCACAAAGAGTCTGATACAACTGAGAGACTGAACTGAACTGAGACCCTTCACTGTTCAGAATCTACCACAACATTGTTTGTTAATCGGCTACATCCCAATAAAAAAAAAAAGTTTAAAACAAAACCCCAAAAAACCCCAAAACACTCAGCCCCAAACCACATACAAAGAATATAATTCACTTCCTGTAATATTTGATATCAAGAACTCAAAAGAAGTTATTATAGTTTAATAACTTACTAGGACACTGTTATTGGCAACCAACAAAGCTTCAGCACCTCCTGTTTGTGCAATTTTGGCTTTTTCAAGAAAACGGCAGGTTCCCCACTGTACCACAACTGCTTTGTTCTTTATTCCCTCAGGAGGAATATCAGAAATGTTGCAGAGTGGTGTGGTAGTCAGATTCATTAAACTAGTGGAAGTCTGGAAAGAAGAAATGTCTTTAATAATATATATATAATATTTTACCCTAAAGGCATTCAAAGAGAGTATCAACACTGGTTTAACAAAAAGTTCTTTTAAATTAGAAACATTTGATGACAATCAGGCTTTGAGGTAGGTATTTTTTAATTTTCTAACTTGTTTTTCTCATAAAGAGAAAAATACTAAAGCAAAAGCAATGAATATTAATCATACTGTTATAATTAGGTTACACACTGAAACATTATAACCACTCATTCTCACCATTCAATATTTTGTTATAAATAAATAGGAACTGTGATTTACTTACTGCATTTTCTAGGGTACTTGGAAGAGATGTCCAGTGAGGGTTATATAGCATGCAGTAGTCCTTAGACGGTGAAGGCGTGCCATTTCCAGAAGCGTGGAGGATTGCTTCTTGAGCAGCTGTCTAGGACACAAACAGTAATTTTCACAGTGGCAATGATTCAGCTTGCCAAGAACTAAGGATTTTAATAAAGCTATTTATATACAGGTTTGAACACATTTCCTTAAGGGGTAAGGTCCTCCAATGAACTTCTTTGAGGAAATAGTAAAACTGTACATGGTTGCTCAGAAAACGTTCTTGAAGGAAGTCACTTTTTTAATGGCCCATGTTATAAGGGCCAAATCCCAGGGAGGAATCTTGTTATGATGTTATATAACTTCGATACTCCCTTCACACCCTGAAACTTTACTTCCCAATCTCTTATGAGTTATTATCTCATTATTCATATTCTATAAAAGACAATGCACCTGAAATCCCTTAACCTATTTTACCTTCCATATTCTATGAGTTACTAGGGAAAAAACTTTTTTTCCTTTTATTTTTGGCTGTGCTAGGTCTTTGTCACTGGGCAGGCTCTTCTGTAGTTGTGGCAAGCTGCAGCTACTCTCTAGTTGCAGTGTGCAGGCTTCTCATTCAGTGGCTCCTCTTGTGACAGAGCACGGGCTTGAGGGACGCAGGCTTTAGTAGTTGCCACACGTGGGCTCAGTAGTTGCGGCACAGAGGCTTAGTTACTCTGTGGCATGTGGGATCTTCCACATGTCTCCTGCATTGCAGGGTAAACTTCTAAGTGCTATCTTTGGAAATGAACCAGAGAAACTAGAAATCTCAAGTTTTCAAGACCCTGCAAAAAATCTATTCAAAAAGACCAATCTAGAGTTTAAAGTGCAAAAAGAAGGTCTAGAAGAATGTTCTTTCCTTATGCCTCATTTCCCACTACCAAGGAAGAAGAGAGACAAGAGGTAATAAGCGACTAAAAAGAAAACCCATAGTACACGGGGGCAGGGGGTGGGAGTGGAGCCTATGATGTGAAGAAACAGCCCAAGATAACTAGAATGCTACTCCGCATCACAATTCCCTTTAAACTTGGATCAATCCAGATCCTTCCTCTCTCCTTTGAGAAAGTCTTACACTACAACCAAAGCGAGAAAAAAGACTGTCTGGCAGTTAAAGACGGTGTGCTACCAAGCCTCTGCCGCTAAAGCACGCACCAACATTCAACCATTTTTGATCTATTAATTTTGTAAATTTGTAATTTTGGTAATTACATAGAAGTCAATCTAAATATATAAGAAGTACAGAAATGCTCTAATCCATGTTCTCCTACCTAAAATCTCTTGTGAACATTTGGGATTTGAGGGCTTTCTGGCATACTTGGGACTTCATTAGCTTATGGATCTAAGAAAGTGTAGGGAATTCTTCAAACATGCCATCAGATTACATAAAATGTTACATAATGAAATTATTTCTGGAAAAAAGAAATGCAGTTTTCGTTCAGCTACATACTTGGTGTCTATGAATGGATCCTGACAGCAGAGGTGGACAGAGCTGTTAAATTATTACTGAATCTATTGTTTGGGATTGTTTGACGTTCAAGTTATGCCCAATTTGGTCAGTTTGCAAATATAGCCTCTTCCACCTTGCTCTTTGTATCCTTTCAACAAGACCCCATTAGTCTTTGAGGACTTCCTTGTTTCTAGGCTGAATTTATCCTTTACCTGTCACAGATCAGAACCAGTAATTCTCCTAAGCTCCTTTTGGAAAGGACTGTATTTAAAACAGGATTTGGTTTTAACCAAAAGCAAATGAAAAAGGAAAAATAAAAGAAGCTAAAGGCAAAGGAGAAAAGGAAAGATACACCCATCTGAATGCAGAGTTCCAAAGAATACCAAGGAGAGATAAGAAAGCCTTCCTCAGTGAACAATGTGAAGAAATAGAGGAAAACAACTGAATGGCAAAGACTAGAGATCGCTTCAAGAAAATCAGAGATACCAAGGGAACATTTCATGCAAGTTCAGTTCAGTTCAGCTGCTCAGTCGTTTCTGACTCTTTGCTTCCCTGTCCATCACCAACTCCTGGAGCTTACTCAAACTCATGTCCATCGAGTCGGTGATGCCATCCAACCATCTTATTCTCTGTCATCCCCTTCTCCTGCTTCAATCTTTCCCAGCATCACGGTCAATAAAGGACAGAAACGGTATAGACCTAACAGAAACAGAAGATATTAAGAGGAGGTGGCAAGAATACACAGAAGAACTGTACAAAAAGACCTTCATGACCCAGATAACCACGATGGTGTGACCACCTACCTAGAGCCAGATATCCTGGAATGTGAAGTCAAGAGGGCCTTAGAAAGCATCACTATGATCAAAGCTAGTGGAGGTGATGGAATTCCAGTTGAGCTATTTCAAATCCTGAAAGATGATGCTGTGAAAGTGCTGCACTCAATATGCCAGCAAATTTGGAAAAACTCAGCAGTGGCCACAGGACTGGAAAAGGTCAGTTTTCATTCCAATCCCAAAGAAAGGCAATCCCAAAGAATGTTCAAAATACCTGCATAATTGCACTCATCTCACAAGATATCAAAGTAATGCTTAAAATTCTCCAAGGCAGGCTTCAACAGTACATGAACTGAGAACTTCCAGATGTTCAAGCTAGATTTAGAAAAGGCAGAGGAATGAGAGATCAAATTGCCAACATCTGTTGTATCATCAAAAAAGCAAGAGAATTCCAAAAAAATATCTACTTCTGCTTTATTGACTACATCAAAGCCTATGACTGTGTGGATCACAACAAACTGTGGAAAATTCTTAAAGAGATGTGAATGCCAGACCACCTGACCTGCCTCCTGAGAAATTTGTATGAAGGTCAAGAAGCAACAGAACCAGACATGGAACAATGGACTGGTTCCAAATAAGGAAAGGAGTATGTCAAGGCTGTATACTGTCACCCTGCTCATTTAATTTATACGCAGAGTATATCATATGAAATGCCAGGCTGGATGAAGCACAAGCAGGAATCAAGATTGCAGGGAGAAACATCAATAACTTGAGATATGCAGATGACACCACCCTAATGGCAGAAAGCAAAGAGGAACTGAAGAGACTCTTGATGAAAGTGAAAGAGGAGAGTGAAAAAGTTGGCTTAAAACTCAACACTCAAAAACTAAGATCATGGCATCCGGTCCCATCATTTCATGGCAAATAGATGGGGAAACAATGGAAACCGTGACAGACTATTTTCTTGGGCTCCAAAATCAGCAATGAAATTAAAAGACGCTTGCTCCTTGGAAGAAAAGTTGTGACCAACCTAGACAGCTTATTAAAAAGCAGAGACATTACTTTGCCGACTAGTCAAAGCTATATTTTTCTCAGTAGTCATGTATGGATGTAAGAGTTGGACCATAAAGAAAGCTGAGGGCTGAAGAATTGATGTTTTTGAACTGTGGTGTTGGAGAAGACTCTTGAGAGTCCCTTGGACTGCAAGGAGATCCAACCAGTCAATCCTAAAGGAAATCAGTCCTGAATATTCACTGGAAGGACTGATGCTGACACTGAAACTCCAATACTTTGGCCCCCTGATGTGAAGAACTGACTCAATGGAAAAGACCCTGATGCTGGGAAAGACTGAAAGCAGAAGGGGACGACAGAGGATAAAATGGTTGGATGGCATCACCAACTCAATGGCCGTGAGTCTGAGCAAGCTCCAAGAGTTGGTGATGGACAGGGAAGCCTGGTGTGCTGCAGTCCATGGGGTGGCAATGAGTTGGACATGACTAAGGGAATGAATTGACTGACTTGGTTTTAACTGCGTCTAAGGCTGCTGAAGTGGTATAACCTTTACAACAGACAACTGTCAATATCAATCAAACTTTTTTTATTGGAGTATAGTTCCTTTACAATGTTGTTTAGTTTCTGCATTACAACAAAGTGAATCAGCTACATGTGCATATATATTCCCTCTCTCTCGAGCCTTCCTCCCACCCCCCAATCAAATGTTTTTAATATATATAATTCTCTGATTCATATCCTACAGTTGTATTATTATTACACAATGCAGAAGACTGTAGAAAGATAAATATACAGGGATATTCACTGCAATATTATCTGTTATAGCAAAAACAAAAGAACAACATCTTCTACAGATAAGGATCCATTACATTATGGTATATATTGTACACAGCTTCAAAAAGAAAGAACTTGACCTACTTGTAGAAATACATATCCATAGTGAGAAAGGCAAATTTCAGAAAGATTTTACAATGTTTCCTATTTTCATAAAAATAAAGGTCCCTACACGTGCCTGTACATTTACGTTAACTTAAAGAATGACACAGAGAGAAACACACCAGCCTGTTTAAAAGACAAAAGAAGAGGAAAACAAAAGCAAAGATGAAGATGTAAAAAGACTGGAAAGAGAAAATTAAAAAAGGAAAACACAATCAAAGAAAACAAAAAGGTATGAAATCCCTCTCTTGCCATCCTGCCCACAGTCACCCCTTAAGGGCTTTTATGTCTTTCCAGATACTATCTATGAATATTTAAGATAGATAGAAAGAGAGACAGATCTCAAATATATACATTGTTTGTTTTACACATATGGGATCATACTATATATACTACTGTGTAGCTTTTCTAAAATTTATCTTACTGAAGTATAATTGATTGACAACACTGAGTTAATTTCTACTGTAAAGTGATTCAGTTCTACATATACATTTTTTTATGATTTATTAGAGGATATTGTATGTAGTTCCCTGTGCTATAGAAGAAGACTTTGTTGTCTATTCTATACATAGTAGTTTGCATCTGCTAATTACAAACTCCCAATCCTTTCCTCCTCAACACCCCTTCTGCTAAACAAGTCTATTCTCTATGTCTGAGTCTGTTTCTGTGTCATAGATAAATTCATTTTTGTCATATTTTAGATTCCACATTTAAGTGGTATCATATCGTATCTGTCTTTGACTTACTTAATATACTCTCTAGGTCCACCCATGTTGATACAAATGGCATTGTTTCACTCTATCATGGCTGAGTAGTATTCTGTTGTTTAAATGTACATCTTCTTTCATTCATCTGTGAATGAACATTTAGGCTGCTTCCATGTCTTGGCTACTTACTGTAAATAGTGCTACTATGAATATTGGGTTGTATGTATCTTTTTGAATCATAGTTTTCTCTGGATATATGCCCAGGAGTGGGACTGCAGGATCATATAGCAACTCTATTTTCAGTTTTTTTGAGGAACCTCCATGCTGTTTTCCATTGTGGTTGCACCAATTTACATTCCTAACTACAGCATAGGAGGGTTCCCCTTTCTCCACACCCCTTCCAGTATTTGTTATTTGTAGACTTTTTAATGATGGTCATTCTGACTGGGGTAAAGAGGTACCTCACTGTAGTTTTGACTGGCAGTTCTCTAATAATTAGCAACGTTGAGCGTCTTTTCATGTGATTGTATGTTAGCCCACATGTATTCTTTGGAGAAATGTTTATTTAGCTCTTCTGGCCATTTTTCAATTGGGTTGTTTGTTTTAATGTTTCTGAGCCGCATGAGCTATTTGTATATTTTGGAAATTAAACCTCTGCAGGTCACTTCAGTTGCAAATACTTTTTCCCAGTCCATAGGTTCATTTTTTCATTTTGTTTATGGTTTCCTTTGCTGTACAAAAGTTTGTATTTTTGCTTTCATTTCTATTGCCCTGGAAGACTGACCAAAGAAAACATTGGTATAGTTTATGTCAGAGAATGTTTTGTCTTATGTGCTCTTCATAGGAGTATTAAAGTGTCATGTCTTATATTCAATTCTTTAAGCCATAAAATTTAAATTTCATATGTCAGAGTTTCCATATTGATACATATACACTATTTCCTTTTACAAAAAATATGGTATTGTATGTATGTATGTAAAAATATGTATGATATTCAGCATTACTTTTATAATTACAAAAGCTAAGGGATTTTTTAAAAAGCTTAAAAGTATAAGAAAATACAAAGATGTCCAACTATGAGTAACATTTATTGCTACAGAGGGACTACAATCTTCCTATGATGGTAGAAAACTACTACTGACATAAGCAAAACTCACTGATATGGGAATTACTAAGGCAAACACAAATTTTAGTGGAAGATTAGTATAAGACAGGAAAGGATACCCAGACATAATTGTAGAATAGTTAGTACTGGTTATGGAACATGCAGTAAATTTCTTAAACAAGCTAATATACCCAAATAATTTAAACATTTCCACTACATTTTAACAGCTCAGTAAAAATTTTGAAAATTCAGTTTCTCAGCAATAGAGTCCATGTGTTTTTGGAAGTATAGGTCTGGGATAGAATGGCAGTTCACCATTTACTGGCTATACTACAAGTCATTAAACCTGTTCTGGGTGTTATCATTAGGTTTTTTGGGGTGGGGGGTGGTGGTGGTGCATGGCTTGAGGGATCTTAGTTCCCCAACCAGGGACTGAACATGGGCCCTGGCAGTGAAAGCACCAAGTCCTGACCACTGGACGGCCAGGGAATTCCCTCTTCAGCTTTGATATGACAAAAATGTCCATATCTCACAGAGCTGTCACAATAATTAAGTTAGATCGTGCAACTGCTAACACATATTAAGCTCATAATAAATGGTAACTGTTATTATTAATAATATATCTAGCACCTTGCCATGTACTTGTACCACGCAGGAGAAATACAAGATGATTAGCAGTTACTTAGGGCTTGGTAGAAGGTGAGAATGGGATAGCTACAGAATATGAAGTTTCTTTCTTCCTTTTTTAAAAATGGACTTTATTTTTCAGATCACCTTTAGGGTCACAGCAAAACTGAGCAGAAGTATGGTATTCCTACATCTTTCCTTACCACACAAACTCATAGCCTCCCTCCAACCTGTTATTAACATTTGTTACCATCTATGAATCTACACTGAAAATCTGTTACCACCCAAAGTCCAAGGTTTACATTTACAGTCTCCCCTGGTGTTTTATGTCCTATTGGTTTTGATAAATATATAATGACATGTATCCAGCCTTACAGTATCACATGGGAAAAGAAATAGCTCCACTGCCCTAAAAATGCTCTGTCCTTTACCTTTCTGGTTTCTTTTTGAGGTGATGTCAATGTTTTAATATTGACTGTAGTAATGGTTTTTCATAATAAAGCTATGGTTTTTCTAAGTAGTCATGTATGGATGTGAGAGTTGAACTATAAAAAGCTTTGCACTGAAGAATTAATGCTTTTGAACTGTGGTGTTGGAGAAGACTCTTGAGAGCCCCTGGGACTGCAAGGAAATCCAACCAGTCCATCCTAAAGGAAATCAATCCTGAATATTCATTGGAAGGACTGATGCTGAAGCTGAAACTCCAATACTTTGGCCACCTGATGCGAAGAACTGACTCATTGGAAAAGACCCTGATGCTGGGAAAGACTGAAGGTGGGAGGAGAAGGAGACGACAGAGGATGAGACGGTTGGATGGCATCACCAACATGATGGACATGCGTTTGAGTAAGCTCCGGGAGTTGGTGATGGACAGGGAAGCCTGGTGTGCTGCCATGGAGTCGCAGAGTTGGACACGACTGGGCAACTGAACTGAACTGAACTGGTGTTTTATATTCTATGAAGTAAAGTGAAGTGAAGTGAAGTCGCTCAGTCACGTCCGACTCTTTGTGACCCCGTGGACTGTAGCCCACCAGGTTCCTCCATCCATGGGATTCTCCAGGCAAGAATACTGGAGTGGGTTGCCATTTCCTTCTCCAGGGGAATCGTCCCGACCCAGGGATCGAACTCAGGTCTCCCGCATTGCAGGCAGATGCTTTAACCTCTGAGCCACCAGGGAAGCCCTTATATTCTATAAGTTTTGACAAATGTATAATGACATGCATCCACCATTACAGTATCATATGGAAAAAAAAATAGTTTCACTATCTTAAAAATCCTCTGTGCTGTACCTCTTTGGTTTCTTTCTGAGGTGATGTCAATGCTTTAACATTGACTGTAGTAATGGTTGCACCTATCTGTAAATATATTAAAAGCCACTGAATTGTTCACCTTAAGTGGGTGAATTTTATGGTATATAAATTATCTCTCATAAAGCTGTCCCCTCCCCCAAAGAAACACTAAATAAGCAATTATAGTCTTGTTGGGAGGATTAAAAACAAACCTGAAACAGATAATCACAAACAGAATATGATTAAAGACAGAGTCTCTAGTAAAAGCTTTAGTAGTTCTTGGGCTGTTGGAAGGGCTTCACTGGTGGCTCAAATGGTAAAGAATCCACCTGTAATGCAGGAGACTTAGGTTCAGTTCCTGGGGCAGGAAGATCTCCTGGAGAAGGGAATGGTTACCCACTCTAGTATTCTTGCCTGGAGAATTTCCATGAGAGGAACCTGGTGGGCTGTAGCCCACGGTGTTGCAGAGTCGGACACAACGGAGCAACTAACACTTTCACTTTTCACTTCAGGGTGCTGGAAATGCAAAATCTTGGACCCTATTCCAGATCTACTCAATCAGAAACACTGAGAAGTTTATTTTTAATAAGCCCTTATGGAAATGTTGACCCTTGTTAAAGTTTGAGTACCACAGCTGTATGGAGAAGGAAATGGCAACCCACTCCACTATTCTCGCCTGGACAGAGGAGCCTGGTGGGTTACACAGTCCAGACGGTTGCAAAAAGAGTCAAAGATATGACTTAGTGACTAAACAACAATCACAAAACCAAAGCTATGTGGATGGTGCTTCTCAAGACTTAATGTACAAATTATTTAATTATCATATTAAAATGCAGATTCTGATTCAGTGGGTCTGGGTGGAATCTGAGATTCTGCATTTCTAACAAGCACCCAAGTGATCCTGCTGCTGCTCTATGGACTCAACCTTGAGCAGCAAAAGCAATAAGGGAATAAGAGCGCAGTCATCCCTCAGTAACTGAGGGAGATTGGTTCCAGGACAGATAACGAAATCCAGGTATGTTCATATCCCACAGATTTGCTTCCCACACAAATTCAGCCAACTGTAGATCACAAGTATAGTATACGTATTGAAAAAAATCCAAGTATAAGCAGATGCACACATTTCAAAACCACGTAGTTCAAGGGCCAACTGGCAGAAACCACATCACTGTGCGCCAAATACGTTGGGAAGCATAGAGGCCTGAAACGCAGTGTCCCTTCAAACATTACAAATATCAAATCAGGCGAGATCTGTGGTCCACTCATGCTAGTACTAGGTCACCTGAGAAAGACCCTATGGTGGAAGGATACCTTCCTTTACATCTTGCCAGTTAGAGACATGCTTCAAAACATCTGAATTTTCCTTTGTAATCAACTGTGGGCTGGTCTTCTGTAACTTTATGCAACTCTTTAAAAAATGTTTACATTTTCAACCAGTAATGAAAATATCCTCTTAGTAAAAAGTTTAGAGTCAAGAGCTTGAAGGGATTTAGGGTAACAAAATCTAGTCCCTTTATTTCATAGCTCAAACAGGTCCAAAATGATCAAAATCAAGTGGTCTTGGGGGCCAAATTAGAACAGAGCTCTCTAAAACCCAGACCAGCCATCTTTCAACTCTGCTGTCCTTCAAGTTCCTTTATGCAGCTAGATCCCCCTTCAGTATTAATACTGGCCACATATATCTCTGCATTAGCTGTTAACTCCCTTTCTGCCATGATACTGGAAATGGGTCTCCTACCACTACTCAAATTTCTCTAATACCCAAGTAGTTTCTCCCACACCCTAAATATCCCAAACTCAAACTTATCTTTTCCTTGCTGCTGTTGTTCAGTTGCCCGGTCATGCATGACTCTTTGTGACCCCACGGACTGCAGTACGTCAGGTCTCCCTGTCCCTTGCCATCTCCCAAAGCTTGCCCAAGTTTATGTCCACTGCATCAATAATACTATACAGCCATCTCATCCTCTGATACCCTCTTCTCTTTCTGCCCTCAATCTTTCCCAGCGTTAGAGTCTTTTCCAATGAGTCAGTTCTTCGCATCAAGTAGCCAAAGTATTGAAGCTTCAGCCTCAGCATCAGTCCTTCCAATGACTATTCAGGGTTGATCCCTTAGGATTGACTGGTTTCATCTCCTTGCTGTCCAGGGAACTTTCAGGAGTCTTCTCCAGCATCATAGTTTCAAGGTATCAATTCTTTGGTGCTCTGCTTTTTTTACAGTCCAGCTCTCCTTACACTCTTCCAAGTAACCCCACTTCTAGGACTCTAGAGTTTCATGGAATTCCTTTCCCTATGACAAGTGCTCCTAACCCCAAACCTTCCGTTTTAATGACAGTTCCTACAACCTTTAGTAGTGGAGTCAAGTGTTCTTCATGGCCATTGAATCATCAATCCCACATCCATGTCTTTATATTCCACATTTTGCTTGAGCTCATGTGCAAGGGAAGCAAGTTTATTAGACCACAGTTTGAACCAGTAAAGTAGTACTTCCTGTTTTTCTGATTCAAATTTATCTCACATAAAACTTCATGGGATGTCTATTGTTCATGAACATTGCCAAATTTACTTTATCCAGATCACTTGACTTCAATCATATTCCATATCACCTTCTTTTCAAAACAATGTTTAACTCTTTATTTTTAGTTGGTTGCACTGGGTCTTTGTTGGTGCTTGTGGGTTTTCTCCAGTGAGTGGGGGCTCCTCTTCATTGCAGTGCTCGGGCTTCTCACTGCAGTGGCTTCACCTGTTGTGGAGCATAGGCTCTAGGGGGCGCGGGCTCAGTAGTTACGGCTTGCAGGGTTTACAGCACTGGCTCAGTAGTTGTGGTGCCCAGGCTCAGCTGCTCCATGGCATGTGGGATCTTTCTGGACCAGGGATTGAACCCATGTCTCCTGCATTGGCAGGTGGATTCTTAACCACCAGACCACCAGGGAAGACCAAGTCTACCTTAATGTTATAGTTGCCTATTTTGACCATTTTTCTCCTAAATAACTTTTGGTATGACCAGTATCAAATGATTACCGAAAGTCTAAAAAAATAACCCAACTGTAATGGAGTACACTATACTCACATCTTGCAGGTACACTATCTCCCCATTTTCCCAGACCAATCAGACCTTAAACAAAAGGACATATGAAAAGAGCTGTACTTCATCTGTGTATTTACACTGAGTTGGTCTTGCACTGACCTTCATGTCCCTGTCTCTTGAGGCTACATCCATGCTTTATACTCCAATCTCTTGGTAGTCCTAAGCACAGGCATTTGTATTCCTGGCCTCTGTTCACAGGTCTCCTGATGCTGACTCACCAGCCCAATATTAATCTAGGAAACAGGCCCTTCTATTCCTGTCCAAGCTAACAGCACAGTTCAAGGATTCTTCTTTGAGTGCATTTCACAGATTTGGTTTGCCTTCTATCTTTCTCCTTCAAAAGGTATCTAAGCAGCATTGGACCTACTTTCCAAATTTAAGTCTTTATACGTTCCTTTCAAAATAACAATTCTCTAGCTAAAAATTTATCTAACATACACACCACCATGAATCCATGCCATCTTTTTGGTTTGCCAATTGGTCCATTTTCACTTGATCAAGATCAAGCTCTGAAAAATACAGTCTTAACTTTTACTCTTGTATATATTTAATTCCCTTAAAAAGCCTACGAACAAAGCTAGTGGAGGTAATGGAATTCCAGCTGAGCTATTTCAAATCCTAAAAGATGATACTGTTAAAAGTGCTGCACTCAACATGCCAGCAAATTTGGAAAAATCAGCAGTGGCCACAGGACTGGAAAAGGTCAGTTTTCATTTCAATCCCAAAGAAGGGCAAGTCACAGAATATTCAAACTACTGCAAAAAGTGCACTCATTTCACATGCTAGCAAGGTAATGCTCAAAATCCCTCAAGGCAGGCTTCAACGGTAAGTGAACCGAGAACTTCCAGTTGTACAAGTTGGATTTAGAAAAGGCAGAGGAACCAGAGATCAAATTTCCAACATCCACTGGATCATAGAAAAAGCAAGGGAATTCCGGAAAAACATCTGCTTCAATGACTGTGATAAAGCCTTTCACTCTGTGGATCACAAAAAACTGGAAAATCCTTCAAGAGATGGGAATACCAAACCGCTTTATCTGCCTCCTGAGAAACCTGTATGCAGGTTGAGAAGCAAAAGTTTAGGACCAGGTACAGAACAACAGACTGGTTCTAAATTGGGAAACGAGTATGTCAAGGCTGTACTCCTTGTCTTGGCCTGTTCCTAAGACCTGCTGGATCAGAATTTGATTTTAATAGAACATTAAATTCAGGAAGCACTGATCTATAATAAAGGACAAGAAATTGCTGCCCAGATTAGAGCATAATGTCTAGGCGAAAAGAATCATGCTTGACTAATCTGATTGTCACCCTGCTTATTTAACTTATATGTAAAATACATCATGTGAAATGCCAGGCTGGATGAAGCACAAGTTGGAATCATTGCTGGGAGAAATATCATCAGATACGCAGATGATACCACTCCAATGGTAGAAAGCAAAGAGGAACTAAAGAGCCTCTTGATGAGAGTTAAAGAGCAGAGTGAAAAAGCTGGCCTAAAACTCAACATTCAGAAAATGAAGATCACGGCATCCAGTCCCATCACTTCACAGCAAGTAGATGGGGAAAAATTGGAAACAATGACAGCTTTTATTTTCTTGGGCTCCAAAATCAATGGGGATCAATGGGGACAGAGACTGCAGCCAAGAAATTAAAGACACTTGTTCTTTGGAAGAAAAGCTATGACAAACAAAGACAGCATATTAAAAAGTAAAGATGTCACTTTGCAAAGTTCCGTATAGTCAAAGCTATGGTTTTTCCAGTAGTCATGTACAGATGTTGAGAGTTGGATCATAAGGAAGGCTAAGTGCTAAAGAACTGATGCTTTTGAACTGTGGTGCTAGAGAAGATTCTTGAGAGTCTCTTGGACAGTAAGGAGATCTAAACAGTCAATCTAAAGGAAATAAACCCTGAATATTCATTGGAAGGACTGATGCTGAAGCTGAAGCTCCAATACTTTGGCTAGCTGATGCGAAGAGCAGACTCTTTAGAAAAGATCCTTTCGCTGGGAAAGATTAAAGGAAAGAGGAGAAGGGGACAACAAAGAACGAGATGGGTTGATGGCATCACTAACTCAGTAGACATGAATTTGAGCATACTCTGGAAGATAATGAAGGACGGGGAAGCCTGGCATGCTATAGTTCATGGGGTCACAAAGTGTTGGACACGATTTAGGGACTGAACAATAACAACAAAAAGCCTTAACAGATTAGTTAAGCATGATTCTTTTTGCCTAGAGATTATGCTGTAATCTGGGCAGCAATTTCTTATCCTTTATTACAGATCAGTGCTTCCTGAATTTAATGTTCTATTAAAATCAAATTCTGATCCAGCGGGTCTTAGGAGGAGGCCATGATTATTCATTTCTAACAAGCTTCCAAGTGATGCTCTGATGTTGTCTACAGAGTATGTGGTTACAGATCTCATCATGTACAGCAGTGAAACTCACCAGGTCTCCAGATGTTACTGAGATCCTCCCAGGAATTTTCTTAAGAGGTCAAAGTCTCACTATAACGGCAGTACGCTGGTAGAGTCAATGCTCAGGTTTTGGCCAGCAGTTCCACCATTGCATCCACAAGTTCACTCAGAAATCTTATGCATGTGTATCACTGGGTCTCAACTCCCACACCCACCTCTACAGTCTGTCAATTAAACCTGTTTCACATTATTTGTACTGCTATCCATTAGACATACTTAATCCTCTGGTTTGAAAGAACAATGTGTCAATGTGACTAACTCTCACATTAACTCCCCATGCAACCTTTCTTCATAAAATCTACAAATTAAATTATTTCTCTAATTTTAGATACTGCATAGGAGCACTGGAGGTTTGGAGCAACTTTTGCTAACAAACAGAATTTATTTAAAATGAGAACTAGCAATTAAAAAAAAAGCTTTATTTCTAAACCAAAAGATTAAAAATTAAAACGTAATCACTGAATGTTAAATGCTCAGGAGTAATAGTCATCCACACATTACCCTTATATCAGAGCAATGTAGAAGGTATCATTTTCTTTACAAACTTCTTTCTCTTTACACAGATTATGAGTTTCAGGTCAATAGCAATACAGTAAGAGTTGAAATGACCTCTATAGGAAAGGAAGAATTGAGGTTATGTGCCTAAATGATAGATGTTCCAAAGTCAGATCTAAGTAATTTTCTAACTCACTATTATGCCTCTTTCCTCCCTAATAAATTCTATCATCACGACAATCTTACATTCTTTCTACTACTTCCAGGATTCAAGGTTTATGCAAATGATGCACTGAAATTGAGTAGACCAAGATCCTCAGAGATGATGTGAAATCTTAATTACTTAATCAGCAGCTCAATGGAAGCTTGGGCACCCAACAGAGATTTACAGAGAATCAGAAGTCTGTGTGCCACCATGGGGAAAGCAGATTCCCAGAATCATTCCTCAGACTTGGAGAATCTGGGGACACGTAACAGGCTAAGATGTTATTAGGGGGCAGGGAAGTAACAAGGTAACCATTTCATCCATTCAATACTCTGCAGTCTATGAGGTGCTATGGGAGACAGCAGAGGATCAGTCAGGTAAAATTTCTCCTTCATGGGGCTTATATCCTATTTGTTACCTAGATCCAGACTTCTCCTTGGTTTTCCTTAAGTAATCTTACTACTTAACTATTATAGAATTTGTGATTTATACTAGAATTCATAAACTCAAATGCCTAAAAGGCCAGCCATAAATCAAATTGATTTAAGTCCACAGGACATGGTAATGTTTGGCAATTTCTGGCCTAAAGGTAATCACTTTTTTTTTTTACTTAGTATTTTGGGGTAAGTGTCCATACCTGAAGGCTTTATGGTCTATATTTCTATAAACAGATTCAACTGCAGGTAAATTTTTAATAAAATTTAAATGTAATCATAAAAAATGATTACACACATAATAAACATGACTCCTCCTATCTTTAGACCTTTTTTATGAAAATAAATTCACAAATTTATCCAATCAGTCCTGTGATCTATTTTTGATAAATAAACAAAACAAAAAACAACTTAGTGGAAAAATATAAAAAGATGACTAGAAAACCCGGGTTCTAGTCCTTTTTGGTGACTTTCTATATGGTCTAGGACAAACTGTAATCTTCCAGAAACTCCTCTCAGGATTATTTTGAGATGGAGATGTATATGTAGGTGCTATATTCTGGAAATGCAGGGACTGTGAGCTTCCTGGTGTCTTTTCTCATAAGGGCACCAACTCCATCACAAGAAACCCACTCTCTGACCTCATCTAAACCTAATTATCTCCCAAAGGCCCCATCTCCAAATACTATCAACAATGGGTGTTGGTGCTTCAACATATGAATTTTGGGAGGACACAATTCAGTTCACTACAGCAGCTAAGCATGTCTCTGACAGGTTGGGTAGGAGAACACAACTACTTTCCTCAGGAAGCTGACAGAGAAGGGATTAAAGAAGATTCTTTGAGTTGGTATAGTATATCAAAGAAAGGAAGATTACAGCAAGAGAGTTTTCTGCTGGAGATCCTGATGATCACTTCAGGAAGGAGACAGATGGGCCCCGGCTGAATAGTTTCTCCCCTGTGGACAGAAACTCCATAAAATTATGATGACTGAGGAGGCTGGGACCTACCTAGATAAGAGTTAAAGATCCCATATTCCACTTTCTCAAAGTCAAGGAGACTTCTGTGACTACACATGTACAGAAAGGCTCTTTGGAGGTCAAAAAGGGAGGGGCCACTACCCCATTTTAAGTGATGTCAACTACCCATAGGCCTCTTTGCTAGAATCCAGCTTGGCTAAGAGATGCACATGGACACATGGAAGGACCCTGAGATACACCAGATACAGACTCAGAACCAGGAAAAGCAAGATAATTAGCCAAAG
This sequence comes from Budorcas taxicolor, assembly GCF_023091745.1. NCBI lineage: Eukaryota > Metazoa > Chordata > Mammalia > Artiodactyla > Bovidae > Budorcas > Budorcas taxicolor. The sequence continues at coordinate 57,942,377 of NC_068919.1, read as the reverse complement.
GAAACCCAGAAGAAATGCCCCATAAAAGTATCTCAAACCCACCACAAGGGCATGACTCTCTGAGCCCACCCGTATGTCCACGTACCCTTTTCCTCCTAGTAAACACTTCACTTGTTTTACCACTTTCCATTTCTATGTGGAAATTCATTTGTACACAGCTGATAGGCCAGGGTCTTGCCACTGGCTCTGGTGGCTTAGTGGTGGGACTCTCTGCTGGCCAACCTCCATCTCTGGCCAGGAATGGAGAGCCTGCCTCAAGTCACTGCAGGCTGAGACCACCCAAGATCAACACGACACTTCAAATTATTTGAAGCAATGAAAACATGAGTAGAACTTTTATAAAACACTATGAGAAAGACTCGGGATTCTTCAGAGAACTTTGAAACAATTTTAGAAAACAGATCCAGGCTACATTTCACTCATTCTCTTTGAAATAGAACTTTGAGACAGTCGGGGTTAGTGGTGGAAGTTGGACTGAGGAAAGACAAATGAAATATGGAATTATGGCCAAGACAAGAGAGAAGCAACTACCTGCCAGGCACTCTTTTCATGTCTAGACTCAAATGTTTAACGGGTTTAGAAGTCATTAAAATAGCCAGACGTGCTGTAGCTTGAGCAAGACACACAGTAAGGTCATTCAGATGTTAAAGGGCCTTTCCAATACTAAACCATCTGCCTCTTCTACAAAGATATGACACTTTCTGGAGATTAAGTGCTGCTTCTAGAAGAGGATGATGACCCTGTTCTAACATGACCAGGAGAAAAGAGGCCCCACTGGGCCAGCTTAAAAGCCCAGAAAGAAGAAATGAAATGATTAAGCTGGCATCATTCATTCAAATGAACTCAAGAAAGGCCACCAGAGATGTAAAAGTAGGGAAGAGTAGTAAACAAAGGCGTCAGGGAGAAAATGGTTAAAATAACAGCAGCAACAGTAAAAGTTAAAGTAGAGAAGAAAAGGAACTAGGTATCCAGCAAACAGAAGAGAGAGCTCCCTGCTGAGAAAAAGGATGTGATATTTATTTGAGTTCCTCAGAAAAGGAAAGGAACAAGAGATCATTTCAGGAAATTAAAGGAAGAAAGAGTGAAGAAGTAAACAAATCCACTGAGAAATCAATAAGAAACAGAAAATCAATACTACTAGTTGGCACTAAAACAGATCTTTTCAACTTAAAAACATATTGTCAAGTTTATTACAGTTACCAGCACAGCTCCTTGCATATACCAGGTGTACACTATTTGTGGAGTGAAAGAATGTTATGAAGTCCCCATAACAACCCTGCAACCAGGGAGTACTGAACTCAAAGGTTAATATACTGAAATATGACAAAATACATACATGTAATATAAAAAGAATAACATCTAGAATATGGGAGAGACAAACTAGCTACAATTTAGAACTGAGACAAACTTTTAGACTTGTGAAGCACTTGAAATTAAATGAAGTTTGTTTACATTTTTCCTGTGAGAGGCATTCGAGCTTTTAATAAGAATTTCAATGTGAATTTACTAAGAATTTTAGGGAGGGGGGTTCAGGATGGGGGCAACACCTGTATACCTGTGGCTGATTCATGTTGATGTATGGCAAAAACCATCACAATATTGTAATTATTCTACTAAAATAAATTAATTAAAAAAGAATTTCAGTGTGAGTTTATGAGCAACTGATGTACTTATTAAGTTATTAATTTGCATTCAGAAAGGATAGGTGGAAATTTATACACATGTATATATCCTTACAATTAGCTTAAGAAGCTCAAATAAAAATGAGTGCAAAACCACTAAAAAATTTCATACCTAGGTTATAGTTTTATAAGTGTATATACACACTATTTGAATTAACTTTTGGAAACGTCTAATTACAAAGTAAACAACATCTCAAAGATTCAGACCGACACTACTACTTTGTTATTCTCTTTATATTCTACTCCCCACATGCCATCCCTAACAATTTTTAGATACATTCCCTCATTCATGTTCCTAATACCGTCTAGCAGTTATGAAAACACCAAGGACACTTCGGGCTCTAAATCTGGTTTTTCAATAAATGTTAAAGACACTTTCACACTGAATACAATCACTAGTAGTAATTCTTTAAACTGGAGAGTAAGCAAAATACACTATTTCAGAAAAGTTACACATTCTAGTGGAAAGAACTAGACAGGCATACACCACAGAAATTCTATAAAAAGCTCATAAAAGCTTCCAACTTGAAACTCCCTGCGGGAAATCTATTAGAAACAAAAACTGAAACAGACAACACCGGTGCCCTGCCCAACCACTTATTGGAGCTCCAACTACTTGGTGTTTAATTTTAAGACACTATTACGTTTCTCTAATTATGAAAACAAACTTGAGGACACATATTTGTTATTGTTACTTAACTGGCTCTCCTTGCCTTTAAATTAGGCAGAGAACTGAAAACCACTAAAAGAATTACTCCGGTGTGTTCCTTAAAAAATTATTTTGAATCATTATATTACCAAAAAACCCCAGAATGAAATCAAATGAACCCTAAGAAGAAGCAGAAACACTGGAGGTGGGGGCGGGAGAATCTGTTTAAGAGCAACTAAACTAAAGCCCGGAGAAGGCAATGGCAGCCCACTCCAGTACTCTTGCCTGGAAAATCCCATGGACAGAAGAGCCTGGTGGGCTGCAGTCCATGGGGTCGCAAAGAGTCAGACACGACTGAGCGACTTCACTTTTACTTTTCACTTTCATGCACTGGAGAAGGAAATGGCAACCCACTCCAGTGTTCTTGTCTGGAGAATCCCAGGGACGGGGGAGCCTGGTGGGCTGCCATCCATGGGGTCGCACAGAGTCGGACACGACTGAAGTGACTTAGCAGCAACAGCAGCAAACTAAAGCGCAGTTTTTGAACCACTAAACTTACTCAGGGATCAAGTATACTGTTTTTCCTTCTTTCAGAGTTAGGGCTTGAGGCGGGGCGGGGTGTGTGTGTGTGTGAAGGTTAAACAGCTGTAAGAAAGGCTGGACAATAAAATCAGAGGTCAATTAAAAATAGCCTGGAACGGTGAAAACCTACAGAGAAGCATCAAGGTCAAAATAGTATTAGGGGTTGGGCAGATAGCTTTCTCTGGGATAAGTACTGGGAGATCTCAAACGACGCGAATGGGGGCTAGAAGCAGAGGGAGTAGCGAGTAAGTCAGGGGCTGCTGCTAAGTCGCGTCAGTCGTGTCCAACTCTGTGCGACCCCATGGACGGCAGCCCACCAGGCTCCCCCGTCCCTGGGATTCTCCAGGCAAGAACACTGGAGTGGGATACCATTAAGTCAGGGGAAGAAAGAAAAAAACCCCGGCAGGCCGCGTAGGAGACGGAGAAGGGAGGCCGACCCGGAGCAGGACGGGGTAGGGGGAGGTTTGGAGGAGGAGGAGGAAGAGGAGGGCTAGGGCGAGGGGGAGGGGGAAAGGAAGGGGCCCGGCCCCGCCCCGGGGAGGCCCGAGAACCCTCCCGCCCCCCTTACCAGAGGGAGCAGGAAACCCCAGAGCAGGGCGGCCGCGGCAGGGGGCAGCGGCGACTGCCGACCCATCGAACTGACGGGTAGGCGCCGGGCGGCGCGTCGAGGCTCAGCGGGGCAGACTCCGGATCCCGTCGCGGCGGGCTGGACAGGGTCGGACCGCGGACCTTGAGTGGGGCGCCGTGGCTGCTGGAGCCGCCGCTGCAGCGCCGACTTCCTCTTCCGGCCCCGCCCGGAGGACGCGGAAACCCCCACGGGGCATGTGGAGTCCGGGGCGGCGCGCGCCTCCCGCCAGGCTCTCGGAGCTTCCCGACGCTGGCGGGCACAGGCGGCGTGGCTGGGCGTGTCTCTATCCAGCTGCCTGACCTGAACTGTCCCCAAGACCGGGGAGGCGAAGGGACTTTTTCAAGGCCTTCTTCCTTGAAGCCGCGGAGCGTCTGTTCTCTTCCCCAGTAACTATCCAGGTGTTCGAGCCAGAATCCTACATGCTGTGAGTCTTAATTCATCTGCTCCAGCAGTCCTAGGAACTCTCATGCTATGTCCCAAATCGGGTCAGTTCAGTTCAGTTCAGGCGCTCAGTCGTGTCCGACTCTTTGCGACCCTGTGAATCACAGCACGCCAGGCCTCCCTGTCCATCACCAACTCCCGAGTTCACTCAAACTCATGTCCCTCGAGTCGGTGATGCCATCCAGCCATCTCATCCTCTGCGTCCCCTTCTCCTCCTGCTCCCAATCCCTCCCAGCATCAGGGTCTTTTCCAATGAGTCAACTCTTTGCATGAGGTGGCCAAAGTATTGGAGTTTCAACTTTAGCATCAGTCCTTCCAATGAACACCTAGGACTGATCTCCTTTAGGATGGATTGGTTGGACCTCCTTGAAGTCCAAGGGACTCACAAGTCTTCTCCAGCACCACAGTTCAAAAGCATCAATTCTTCGGCGCTCAGCTTTCTTCACAGTCCAACTCTCACTTCCATACGTGACCACTGGAAAAAGCATAGCCTTGACTAGACGGACCTTTGTTGGCAAAGTAATATCTCTGCCTTTCAACATGCTATCTAGGTTGGTCATAACTTTCCTTCCAAGGAGTGTCTTTTAATTTCATGGCTGCAATCAAATCAGGTCACCTTCTCCCAAATCACTGTGATCTAGGCCACTGATGTTTCTCTCCTCCAAACTGGTTTCAGTTTCTACTCCCCACAGACCATTATCCACCCAGCTGTCCTGGAGAGATCTTTTTGAAAATGTAAATCAGATCATGTCACTCCTAACCACACTTGGAACAAAATAAAAACTCTACTCTGGGCAACGTTTATGTAACATCGTCCCTGCCTTCTTCTGTGACCCCATCTTCATGATTTTTCCCATGCTTGGTTTAAGCTGCGTGGGCCCCCTTTATTTCTTCTGGTCCTTGTACTGGTAGTTCTCCCAGCTGGAATGCTCTTCTCTATGAATACGCAGCACTCTGGCATTCACTTAGCAGCTTAAATGTCATTTTCTCAGAGGGAACTTCTTGACATAATCTAAAGCAACCACCCAGTCACTGTCATATCACATGATTTATTTAAATTCTCTGCATAGCACTTTTCACTCTTGCATTCTCTTTATTTACCTCTTCATTTATTTATGATTGATTCCCATTTGATAGAAAGGAGTATCTTTGATTTGTTCACTCCTCTATCCATTACAACATTTGGCATAAAGTTGGTCCTCAGATGTTTGTTGGATGAATATTCAATACCAAATACTGTATACAATGCTGTCCCTGCCATCCCACAGCTCAGGGTTTAGGGAATGACAGAGATGTGTGAGCAAATAGTTCAAAGTGACTAGTGACTCTTTTGTTTGCACAAGATGCTATGGGAGTATCAAAGGAACACTTAAAGGGGTGCCAGGAAAAATTTCAACTTAAGCTGAGTCTAGAAGACTGAGTTAATTTTAGCCAGGCAATGGGTAGGGGAAGGGGGAGACTTCCAGGAAGAGTGAACCATTAGTGTCAAAGCCAAAGGTGACATTGGAGGAACTGCAAAACTCAGGCTTGGCTGAAGTTATGGGTGATGATAGATGAAGTGAGAGAAGAAGGCAGAGGCCAAATCACAAATAGATGGGAGAATCCTGCTTGGAATTTTAGGCTTCAGCTAGTTGGTAGTGAAAAGTGCAGTGATGGACAATTTCTGTTTAAAAGCTCACTGTGGTGGTAGACAGAGTGGCAGATGGATTGAAACAGGGCAATAGTAGAAGCCAGGAGAACTGTTAGACAACAGAGAAGCCTGGCAGGCTACAGTGTATGGGGTCACAAGAGTCGGACGCGACTTAGCAAATAAACCAACACCACCACCACCGCCAGTAACCTAATCCAGGCAGGGGTAGTGAGGGCCTGAACTGAGACAGAGTGGCAGAAGAAATGGAAAGGAGAGGGAGGTGGTGGATCCAAAGACTTGAGGCAGGATTTGGTGTAACTGAGGGGACATGGGCGATGAGGAGAGGGATGGTTCTCAGGACCCTGCCCTGGGTCTTTTATTGAGATGATCATCACAGGAGAAGGAAGAGACTGAGGATGGGAGAGGAGGAAGAAATAATTTTAAACTTGAGTTTGAAATGTTTGTAGGACATTCTATTGCAAATATCTGTAGGTTAATGGCTAAGTCTGAGACTTAGTGGCACAATGAGGCCAGAACTCAGGTCTCCTGTCTGTCAATCTGAGTCTCTTCACATTTTCTAGCTGCCTAGGGCAAGTCAGATTTCCCTTTTGCAAAATGACTGTGATTAGATGACTTCATCTCTAAATATTCCCTTCTGCCCATAATGGCTCTTTGCCTGTGAATCTCCAGGGTGGCTCTTGAGTCTATCTGAAAATCTCTGGTTTTCCTGCCTGGAAACTCCTGTCCTGGAGTTATGCCATTTTTCTTTCCTCTCAGTTGGGGAAAATTTTGTACCTGCATTCAAAGAACCTGTGGTATAGGCTAGTGCTTGTGCAGTCTCTCTTTACCTGCTTTAGTTTTTTTTCAGCTGAAAGATGGACAGTAAAACCTGTTCTGACTGTCTCATATGAGTATTGTAAAAATTACAGGATTTGCAATTTGAGTGTAATTACTCCATTTTTTTTAAAACAAAAAAGTAGGGAGAGGAGGAGAAAAAAATAGAAGGCTGTGCTATTGTAGTGTTAGCACTGTTTGTCATAATTCTTCTGCCAGAATTTTTTCTCATTGGTCAAAGCCCCTGTGCATGATGAAGGAAAATAGAAGGGTTAATGGAAATTTAAAAACAGTTTAATAACTTTACTATTGGAATGACTGTTAAAGGATTTGGAGTATACCTCTGTTACACAGTTAACTACCTTGGAAGTGTCAGGTAGGATTAAAGTTATGTTGGATAACTTTTAGTCAATATTTTTCTTCTCTAGATTAACTATGTATAAAAACTCATTATGGGAAACAAATATCATTAATTAAAGATTGTTTTAATTTCTAAATATATTGAATTAATGAAATTTATTTCCCAATGATAAAAGACAGAATGCTATTGGTCGTCAGAATCTCTCTGTGTTCTAGGAAATGGACAGGAACCATAGGCCCCATTTTACAAATGTGCTAGGTGAAGCAAAGGAGGAGAAGCTAACTCTGTCTCCTACCCTAGTTCACTAGAGATCATTCATACAGCCTGTAATTTCCTGGTACTTTCTTACTCAGAGGACATTGATGAAATTTTGGTCATGAGCCCCAAAGACTTCCTTGGGCAATCTAGATCACTGCTATAGTATAGAGCAATGATTCTCAGGGCTTCCCTGTGGCTCAGATGGTAAAGAATCTCCCTGCAATGTAGGAGACCCGGGTTGGATCCCTGGGTCAGGAAGATCCCCTGGAGAAGGAAATGGCAAGTCACTCCAGTATTCTTGCCTGGAGATTTCCATGGGGCCGCAAACAGTCTGACACAACTGAGCGAGAAACACACACACAGTGATTCTCAATCTTGATTATTTTTATCAGAATCACACAGGAGAGCTTTAAAGGATACTGATGTCTGAGTCCATGACTCCCCTTACCCCATGCAGATCTTATATTTAATTGATCTGGATGTAGCCTGTGTATCATAATTTTTAAAACTCCTCAGGTGGTTCTAATATGAATATAAGGTTGAGAAGTTTTGGCTTATTCGATGATTTTAAAACATGGCCTCTTGAACACTTGAGGCAGTATCAACTTGAACACAGTATCAACACTACCTGGGAACTGTGAGAAATGCGAATTCATCCAGACCTGCAGAATCAGAAACTCAGAGAAGGGCCTAGCAATCTGTATTTTAATAAGCACCCTAAGCGATTCTGATGTATGTTGAAGTTTGAGAACTATTGGTTATAGAGCAACACCCCTTAGAGCTGCCTGCAAATTAGAATCAGATGTAAAATAAAAAGCAAACCCTGTTCTCCAATACTAATTAAACTGAAAGAAATAAATAGACACATCCACGATTATTGTTAAAGATTTCAACTCTTCTCTCTCAATAATTGAAAGAAAGAGTAGGCAGAAAATCAGTAAATACAGAAGACTTGGTCAACAATATCAACCAAGTTGACCTAATTGGCATTTATAGAACACTCCACCCAACATATGCATAATACATATGATTTTCAAGTCTACATGGGACCATTTGGTCATAAAACAAATCTCAATAAAGTTCCAAATAATCCAAGTGTGTTCTTTGCCTACACAGAATTAGATTAGAAATTAATAACAGAAAGATACTGTGAAGATTTTCAAATAATCAGAAGATAACCACACTTTTCTAAATTATCGATGAGCCAAAAGAGAAATCACAAGGAATTAAAAAAATATTTTGAACTAAAGGAAAATGTAAACATGACATGCCAAAAGTTGGGGGCGCTTAAAAGAAATTTGTAGCACTTATAATAGAATGGTATAAACATTTAAAATCAATAACCTAAACTTCTATTTTAATAAACTAGAAAAGAAGAGCAAATTAAATCAAAGGTGAGCAGAAGAGAAGAAATTAAAATATCTCAGCAGAAATCAACAAAATAGTATAAACAAAGAAACAGACAAACAAAAAATGGGATAATTAGTGAAGCCAAAAGACTGGCTTTTTGAGAAAACTGATGAGTTGAAAAAACTAAAATATGGCAGATCCAAATTATCAGGAATGATAAAAGGAATATTACTAATGATCCTAAAGACATTAAAAGGATAACATGTAAATATTATTAACAACTTTATACCAGTAAGTTTGACCACCTAAGTGAAATGGGGACACTTTGAAAAACAAACTACTCAAAAAGAAATAGATCTTTTTAAAAATTTGAATTTGTCATCAAAAGCCCTCCCACAGAGAAAACTTCAGGCTCATGTGGCTTCAAGAGTGAACTTTACCAAACATTTGAGGAAGAAATAATATCAATTCTGTGCAAACACTTTAAAAAACTTGAAGAGAGGGTAATACTTCCCAATTCATATTTTGAATCCAGCATACCCTAATACCCAAACACAAGCACACACATCAATGAGAGGGAATAGAGTCCATAATTAGACCTACACATATATGGCCAATTGATTTTTTACAAAGGTGCTAAGGCACTTCTGTGGGAGTAAGGATAATCTTTTCAACAAACAACTGGTATTAGAAAAATTTAGTATCCATTACTCCTAAAACAAAACTCCCCCCAAAATGAAGCTTAGTTTTTAACTCATGACATGTTCTAAATTTAACTTAAAATACATCATAGACCTAAATGTAAAAGACTAAAACCAAAAAATTTCCAAGAGAAAATCTTTTTCTCTGGTACCTTTTGTTAGGCAAAGATTTTTAAAATAAAACAAAAACCTAGAAACTATAAAAGATAAAAAATTGATAAATTAGACTTTGTCAGAATGAAAATTTTCTTCTCTTTGAGAGATAATGTTAAGAGAAGTTAAGGCTAGCCACAGACTATGGGGAAATATTTGTAAAACATATCCAACAAAGGACATATCCAGGATATATAAGAAGCTCTCATATCTCAATAATTAGAACTCAAAAAGCCCAACTGAAAAATGAAGAAAATATTTGAACAGTTTGCCAAAGAGAGAAAAATATGCTTGTATAAGCAAATAAGAACATGAAAAGATGCTCAACATCATTAGCTATTAGAGAAATACATATTTTAAAAAGTAAATACCTACTAGAATGGCAAAAATTTTTAAATTGACCATACAAGGTATTGGCAATGATATGGAGAAAACAGAACTCTCATACACTGCTGATGGGAATGTAATATGATACAGTGACTTTGGAAAACTGACAGTTTCTTACAAAGTTAAACATATACCTACTGTACGATTCAGCCATTTCATTCCTAGATGTTTACACAAGAAAGCATTCAGTTCAGTTCAGTTGCTTAGTCGTGTCCGACTCTTTGTGACCCCATGAACTGCAGCACGCCAGGCCTCCCTGTCCATCACCAACTCTCAGAGTTCACTCAAACTCATGTCCATCGAGTCAGTGATGCCATCCAGCCATCTCATTCTCCGTCGTCCCCTTCTCCTCCTGCCCTCAATCCCTCCCAGCATCAGAGTCTTTTCCAATGAGAACTCTTCACATGAGGTGGCCAAAGTATTGGAGTTTCAGCTTTACCATCAGTCCTTCCAACAAACACCCAGGACTGATCTCCTTTAGGATGGACTGGTTGGACCTCCTTGAAGTCCAAGGGACGCTCAAGAGTCTTCTCCAACACCACAGTTCAAAAGCATCAATTCTTCAGCACTCAGCTTTCTTCACAGTCCAACTCTCACAACCATACATGACCACAGGAAAAACCATAGCCTTGACTAGACGGACCTTAGTCGGCAAAGTAATGTCTCTACTTTTCAATATGCTATCTAGATTGGTCATAACTTTCCTTCCAAGGAGTAAGCGTCTTTTAATTTCATGGCTGCAGTCACCATCCACAGTGATTTTGGAGCCCAGAAAAAGAAAGTCTGATACTGTTTCCACTGTTTCCCCACCTATTTCCCATGAAGTGATGGGACCAGATGCCATGATCTTCGTTTTCTGAATGTTGAGCTTTAAGCCAACTTTTTCACTCTCCTCTTTCACTTTCATCAAGAGGCTCTTTAGTTCCTCTTCACTTTCTGCCATAAGGGTGGTGTCATCTGCATATCTGAGGTTATTGATATTTCTCCCAGCAATCTTGATTCCAGCTTGTGCTTCTTCCACTTACAGTGTGCAACTCTTCCAATTTCTCCACACTTGTTAACTTTTGGGGTTTTTTGATAATGGCCATCCTAACAGATACAAAAGATGGTACATCACTGTGGTTTTGATTTGTATCTCCCTGATGGCCAATGATATTGAGCATCTTGTCATACATTGGTTGGGCTATTGTATGTCCTCTTTGGAGAAATGTCGGTTCAAGTTCTTCGCCCATTTTAACTATATAGAGTTTTAAAAGTCCTTTATACATTTTGGAGATTAATGCTTTATCAGATACATAGTTTGCAAATATTTTCTCCCATCCCATAAGTTTCTTTTCACCTTGTTGTTTGTTTCCTTTGTTGTGCAGACGTTTTTTAGTTTGATATAGTCCCACTTGTTTGTTTTTGTTCCTTATGCTTTTGATGTCATATACATAAAATCATTACCAGGCCCACTCTTGTGAAGCTTTCCCCGTATGTTTTCTTCCAGGAGTTTTAGTTTCAGCTCTTATTCTTGTCTTTAACTCATTTTGAATTTATCTTTGTGCTTATCAGTCTTTTGGTAGGAGTAATCAAGTTACCACTTCAGCTCAATAATTATCTCATCTATAGATTTTAAAACTGCTCAAAAAAAAAAAAATAAAATAAAATAAAACTGCTCAGTTTCCTGGTATTGTTTTTCTGTAGTTACTACATGGCTTTGGTTAAACAGTTCGCTCTTCTAATACCTGTTTATAAGGTCTTTATCCTTGAGCAGAACATGTGATTTGAATGCTTCCTGGGTCACAGGAGGTGACTAGGAGCAGAGACGCAAGCTGTCAGCTATGGTTTCATCCCTAGATCTTCTGTTTACCTGTTCAACATGTACTTATTAGTCTTCTTGACAGAGCTGCCTCCCAGTTGGAATTTTGTCAGTAAGTGAAACGTGGTAGACACTTCCTACTGTGAGGTAAATTGACATATTAATTTGAATCTTGGGGCATGAGAAGAGAAGTAGTTAACAGATGGAAATATTCTAAGAAAGAATTCATGAAGCTCACAATTTTGAGGGAGCATGTGAACAAGGTGAGAAACTAAAAGTCAGGCTCTGGTCACCTTCTCTTAGGAAATCTTTGTAAGCTGTCAGCAAGGGAACTTTGTTTTTTGTTTTTTTTTTTTTCCCCTGCTACACCGCATAGCATGTGGGATCTTAATTCTCTGACCGGGAATGGAACCCGCACCGCTGCCCTGAAGTGCAGAGTCTTAACCACTGCACTGCTCAGGAAGTCCCAGCAAGGGAACTTCTTGAATGTAATATGCAAAGTTTAATAATAATCTCTTATAAAAACTAATTTTAATTATCTTTTTAAAGCTCATATTTACTTCCATGTTAGGTACTTTATATATATTAGCTCATTTAACTCATATGAAGCAACTTTATGAGGTAAATTATTGTTCCCATTTTGCAGATGAGGAAATTTAGACATCAAATTATGCATATGAGATCTTCCAGCAAGATATGGAGCAAGAATTTAAACCCAATCAGATAGGATTCTGGAAAGAGGGCAGAATAGGAAGCACCAGGAATCTGCCAGTTGGATTCCCATGTATATTATCATAGGTTCTCAATAAATGTTTCCTAAATTAATAAAATTTGAGAATAATTAACAGCCTGTATTGTGGTTTATGGATATTTTTTGGCTCAACTAAATTACTTCTTAAGCATCTTCTAAATCTTAAAGAAATCTAGTCTTTTAAGAAATAGCTGGATCTAATTTTTCAAACAAAATCAGTTCTTTGGATTCTGAATTGCCTGGGCAAATCTAAAAGTCTCCTCACTGCTGGGACCAAGGAGGAAGAAACTTAAATTACAGATTCAATATTAAGACAAATCATTTTGCTCATTAAGACTTATTAAATCTCAGAAATATCTTTTCAATTGTACAACTTTCTGAACAGTTTAAATTTACAAGTGAGTCCCTGATAATAGCTTGATTTCTTTTTCCTTCCAGAACATATTTCTACATTAAAAATGAAAAGATAACTTGATACACACATAACATACCCTTAAAAGTATATATACCTTTATATAAAATTTGAGAATAATTAACAGCCTGTATTGTGGTTTATGAATATTTTTTGGTTCAACTGAATTACTTCTTAAGCATCATCTAAATCTTAAAGAAATCTAGTCTTTTAAGAAATAGCTGGATCTAATTTATATATCTAACGTGTATATATATATAATGTATGTATATATATCTAATCTAATGTATATATACCTTTAAGGGTATGTTATATGTGTATCAGGTTATCTTTTCATTTTTTTAGTGTAGAAATATGTTCTGGAAGGAAAAAGAAATCAAGCTATTATCAGGGACTCACTTGTAAATTTAAACTGTTCAGAAAGTTGTACAATTGAAAAGATATTTCTGATATTTAATAAGTCTTAATGAGCAAAATAATTTGTCTTAATATTATATCTTTAAGACGGGGAAGGCAATGGCACCCCACCCCAGTACTCTTGCCTGGAAAATCCAATGGACGGAGAAGCCTGGTGGGGTGCAGTCCATGGGGTCGCTAAGAGTCGGACATGACTGAGCGACTTCACTTTCACTTTTCACTTTCATGCATTGGAGAAGGAAATGGCAACCCACTCCAGTATTCTTGCCTGGAGAATCCCAGGGATGGGGGAGCCCGGTGGGCTGCCGTCTATGGGGTCGCACAGAGTCAGACATGACTGAAGTGACTTAGCAGCAGCAGCATATCTTTAAGATTATAAAATTGTATATATTATTATTATATATAATTTATTCATATAAAAGAATTGTTTTATAAACTAGGGTTTTATTGTTCTTGGTGTTGAGGCGTAACAAGGGGTGCTATTGTCTGTATAAATCAGTGTGACTGAGAGGAGTAGTGATTGATTTTAGATGTTTCTGGGAAAAGTAAAGACTAGCTCATTTCCAAGCTTCCCAGGCAGAGCAGATTGACTCACATGTTGCTAAAATCCCTCTCTGGCTCCACATGAATTAATTGATGTGGTATTCTTGCTTGGAAACTACAGTATTATCTGTTGACATGTTGAGACTACTCTGGGCTTTTAAAACCGAAGATTTTTATTTACAGGAGCCTCTAGTTTAAGAACCCATCACCCTCAGATGCTCTTTGATGCACAAGGATACTATCAAGCCTCTAAGTATCATACATTATACAACAGAGTACTTTCCACATGACCTTTCCGGCTCCATTTTGCTGGGATTCTATGAACTATTACCTGCTCAGAAGAAACCAGACTCAGGACTTCTTGGCTAATAGTGCAATTCAACAGCAAAACTGTAATGAGCCTCTATTATGTGCAAGATGAATAAGGGATACTTTTGGTCATAAACCAGTGTCCTCCCCACTGCCAGATAAAAGATGATACAAATTCACACACGAAAAAATTAACATCTTAAATCAATGTTTTATCATTTGTCTGAGTTAGCCAGAAACTAGCAGGAAACACATTACATTCATCCCAATGTGTAGGCTGACCTCCATAAATTATACGCTTAAAATGCAAGGTATATAATTATATTTTCTCATTAACAAGCCTTGACAGTATTGAGCTTTCCCCCCATCTTTTCTTGTTTTTCATTAACCTATACCTGGCATTCTGTGTCAGGTGTGCGTGCCAGAGATTGTGATGATAAGGCTGTGTGATATCCACAGCCCAGTATAGGCATTATTGTGCAACCCCGTCAGCAGTTGCAGCCGGTCATTTCCAGCCACTTGGATCAGCTGAGATGAGAACATCAATTTAAATGAAAGTGTATTTAGGGTGGTGACCCATTGTCATGAGACACAGACTTAAGGCTGGAAGTTTAAAATTCAGTAATGAAAAGGTGGAGCATAGGAAATAGGAAAGAGTGAGAGAAACGTTTTACAACTTATGAAGACAAAGAGCTCCCTACATCTAAAAATTAACTTTTAGTGTACATATTGCAAGCATGCATCTCGGTCCTACACATCTGTGTATGTAGCACCTAACCAAGAAACCGAACATTACTGACGCCTCAGAGATCTCTGTTGTATTTGCTTCTCACTAGTATTCACTCCTAAGAGTAGCTGCTTTCTGACTTCTTTATTTCCACAGTGTTATTGAGATAACGATTGACAAAGCATCGTTTACCTTTAAGGTGAAAAATATGATGGCTTGATATTTGTACATACTGTGAAATAATTACCACAATAAGTTTAATGGGTTTTTTTTTTGCTTTTTGTTGTTTTGGTGGTGAGAACATTTAAGATCATCTGTCTTAGCAACTTTCAAGTTACTATATAATATTGTTGACTATAGTTACTATGCTGAATATTAGAACCACAGAACTAATTCATTTTGTAACTGGAAAGTTTGAACCTTTTGACCAATATCTTCCTATTTCTGCCACCCTACAGCCTCTGGCAACCACCAATCTACCGGTTCTTTGAGTCCAACTTTCTTAGATTCCACATGTAAGTTAGGTCATACAGTATTTGCCTTTCTCTGCTTGAATTATTTCACTTAACATAATGTCCTCAAGATTCATCCATGTTATCACAAATGGAAAGATTTCCTTCTTAAGGCCAGGAGTTTAAAATTCAATAATGAGAAGGTGGAGTACAGGAAACAGGAAAGAGTGAGAGAAGCATTTTACAACTTCTGAAGACAAAGAGCTCTCTACATCTATAAATTAACTTTTTTTCAAGTATAGTACAGTTCTTATGTGTATTCTTGCCACCTCTTCTTAATATCTTCTGCTTCTGTGAGGTCCATACCATTTCTGTCCTTTATTGAGCCCATTTTCACATGAAATGTTCTAGCCTTGCTGCTGCTGCTGCTAAGTCGCTTCAGTCGTGTCTGACTCTGTGCGACCCCACAGACAGCAGCCCACCAGGCTCCCCTGTCCCTGGGATTCTCCAGGCAAGAACACTGGAGTGGGTTGCCATTTGCTTCTCCAAAGCATGAAAGTGAAAAGTGAAAGTGAAGTCACTCAGCCGTGTCAGAGTCTTCGCGACCTCATGGACTGTAGCCTACCAGGCTCCTCCGTCCCTGGGAGTTTCCAGGCAAGAGTACTGGAGTGGGGTGCCATTGCCTTCTCCTCTAGCCTTAGGTCTTATCATATCCCTGATCATACTGAACTTTCTTTTCTTTATCTCTTGGCCTTTGAACATTCTGTTCTCTTTTCCAGGAATACCTGTTTCCAACCACCTGTGCCTTAACCTGGAAAACACCCACTCCTCTGTCTCACTTTGGAAGATTCCTCCTCTAGAAAACAACCACCTCCCTCTAAACTACTTAGTTTATTCTTCTCCATTGCCAGTTTACTCAAATGTGTCCCCAGGAGACTGCCAGACAGCGGCTGTCTTATTCTCTGTGAATTCTATCTCTGGTGCTTACTGCAGAGTGGGCACAGGTTTGACTGAATATATTATTTTTTATAATCTAATCGGTAATTTAATCCTGTAATAGCCACTAACCATTTTAAGACCTAGTAAACTTTCATAAAAACAGGATATAATCTGGTTATTTTGTGACTTCTCCTCAGTTGTAATGAATACAGAAATTGAATATGCACATTTTCAAAAGGAAAATATGTTTCTTTTCAAATATCACTCTTGAAACACAAAATTCTATAAGCCCTGCTGTTACAGTGGTATTTTATACTTGCTGGTTAGAGAACTGGAACTATTGTTAGTCTAGATTCAAAACATGTCTGCAGTACTCTCATGCCTCCATTGTCCTGTGGTAAAAGAGGTATGTTGAAGGGTTGTCAGTTTTCCCATTGAATCTCTGTACTTTTTTTTGGATGATGGGCTGGTTTCTCCAAGTCCTCTGGCATAGGGCTGGTCTTCAACTTTGGAGGGAATAACCCAAGTGGAAGGTGGATGTGAATTGGGTTTCCTTGATGATAAGAACCACTCAGGGTATTTGTTAAAAATATAAATGCACAATGTAAGTTGGTGCAATCACTATGGAGAACAGTATGAAGTTTCCTTAAAAACTAAAAATAGAGCTCCTATATGATCCACTCGTGGGCATATATTCAGAAAAAAATGAAAACACTATTTTGAAAAGATACATGTACCCCAATGTTCATGGCAACACTGTTTATGATAGCTAAGATATGGAAGCAACCCAAATGCTCATCAATAGATGACTGGATTAAGACATACACACTATTTATCTATCTATAACAGAATATTATGCTTAGTGAAATAAGTCAGAGAAAGACAAATACTATATGGTATCATTCACATGTGGAATCTGAAAATAAAAACAAATGAATGCATATGCAAACCAGAAACAGGTTCATGGACACAGGGGAAAAAAACATGTAATTATCAAAGGGGAGAGGGAAGAGGGGGAAGAGACAAATTAGGAGTATAGGATGAACAGAGACAAACAGTTACATATAAAATAAACAACAAAGGTATGTTGTTATAGCACAGGGAATTAGACCCATTGTCTTATAGTAAACTATAGTGGAGTATAATCTGCAAAAATACTGAATCACTATACTATACATCTGAAACTAACATAACTATACCTCAATTTTAAAAAATTGAATTCCCAATTCCCATCCAGAGCCTCTTAATCAAAATCTCCAGGGGAGGGGATTGCCTAGGTTTTAGTCTGGTTTTAAGAGCTCCAGGTGATCAAGAGCAAAGTGTAGGAAATGCTGTTTGAGAAATTCTAAGTGTTTTAAAACAGGGGTATAATTTAATGATATGTTGGGGCTGGCTTGAATTGTAGGCTGATTGACCATATCTCTTCCTAGATTCATGTTGGGTAACCAACTCTTCTTGGTAAATTGAAATTGGTCATAGTAGGTGTATTTATACTACAGAAATTGGCAAATGCTACAAATCAGGGCATTTCCCCCCGCAAAGAGCCAGTTGCAAATATTTATGAGCATACCATGGACTACAGAAGTGAACAAAAAAATGAAAATCCTTGCCCTCATGGAACTCATATTCTAATTGGGGAGACAGACAAAATAAGTAAGTGAATTATGTTACAAGTATATTTTAGGAGATAAACACTAAAGAGACAAAGTTGCAGAAAGAGATAAGGAGTCCGGTGGTGGTGGGCATTGCAATTGTGAATAAAGTGATCAAGAAGGTGCTCATTGAGAACATAATATTTTAGCATTAATTTGAAGGATGGGAGGGAGTAAGCCACGCAGATAGCTAAGAAAAGAGTGGTCTAGACAAAAAGAAGTATCAGTGGAAAGGCCCTGAAACAGCAGTGTTGCAAGGAGCCACTAGGGCTGGAGCTAAGTAAGGAAGGCGTAGAGTCCTAGGAGCTGAGATCCAAGAGGAATGGATGAAGAAGCAGGGGAGGGGAGACGACTGGACCGTGAAGGGTCTAGAAGGCCATGTCAAGACTTGAGAGAAATTAATAGAAGCAACTGCAGTTTCTCACAGGGTTAAAATATGGTTTATCAAATGTTAACTTGTTAGATTCCCTGCTGAATTCAAAGGTGACTTCCAAATTGCTTTCATTCAGCTGCTTTAACCACTAGACTTTCCTTGGTAGCTGCTAGTTATGCTTCCCTGATGGCTCAGATGGTAAAGCGTCTGCCTGCAATGCGGGAGACTCGGGTTCGATTCCTGGGTCAGGAAGATCCTCTGGAGAAGGAAATGGCAATCCACTCCAGCACTCTTGCCTGGAAAATCCCATGGACGGAGGAGCCTGATCCATGGGGTCGCAAAGAATCAGACACGACTAAGCGACTTCACTTCTAGTTATAGATGGCTACTTAAATTAATTTAAACATAAATCATTAAATCTATTAAGTTAAATAAAATTAATTTAAATTATTTAAAATAAAATAAACTAGTAATTTACTTCCTTAGTTGCAGTGGCCAAATTTCAAGTGTGCCACAGGCACAAATGGCTAACAGTTATCATGTAGGACAACATAGATGTAGAAGATGGCCATCACTGCCGAAGTTTCTGCTGGATGGAGCTGCTCTAGGCAGTGACCAAGGTGGGGTTAACTATAGGCTGGGTCTTGGTTCTTAGCCTTTTCATGGATGGTGCATTTTTTAAAACTAGAAATATAGTTGACATACAATGTTATGTTAGTTTCAGGTGTATTACATAATGATTTGACATTTGTATATATTAGGAAATGATTACCATGTAATCTAGTAACTATCTGTCCCCATATAAAGTTATTATCATATTATTGGCCACATCCCTTATGTTGTATGTTACATTTGTTATGTAACTGGAGGTTTGCACTTCTTAATCTCTCACCTATTTTAACCAGTACTCACCTGCTTCTGCTGGAAATCACCCATTTGTTCTCTGTATCTATAAATCTGTTTTCACTTTATTTTATTTGTTTGCTATCCTCTAGATCCATCCATGTTGTTGTAAATAACAAAATTTCTTCTTTCTTATGACTGAGTAGTATTTCTGTGTGTGTGTGTATGTATGTACATACATACATACCACAATTTCTTTGTCTATTCATCTGTTGATAGACAGTTTGCTTCTGTATTCTGGCTACTGTAAATAATATTGCAGTGAACACTAGAATGCATGTATCTCTTTTGAATTACTGTTTCTGGGTAAATACTCAGAAATGAAGTTTCTGAATCATATGGCGATTCTATTTTAAATTTTTGAGGAACCTCCCAACTGTTTTCCAATTGTACCAATTTATAATCCTACCAACAGAAGGTTCTCTTTTGTCTACATTCTCACAAACACTTGTTATTTCTTGTCTTTTTGGTGATAGTCATTCTAACAGGTATGAGGTGATATCACATTGTGGTTTTGATTTGTGTTTCCCTAATGATTAGTGGTATCAAGCATTTTTCCTATGTCTGTTGGCCATCTCTAAGTCTTCTTTGGAAAACATTTATTAATGTCCTCTGCCCATTTTTTGTTTTTTAATTAATTATTAATTTTGGGGGCCTTGATGCATGACTTGTGAGATCTTCATTCCCTAACAGGGATAGAACCCAGTCCCTTGGCAGTGAAAGTGCAGAGTCCTAACCATTGGATCATCAGGGAATTCCCTCTGCTCAGTTTGAGAGTTGTTTGTTGTTTTGATGTTGAATTGTATGAGTTTTTTGTGTATTTTGGATATTAACCGCTCGTCAGATATATTATTTGTAAATATCTTTTCCCATTCAGTAGGCTGCCTATCAGTTTTATTGATAGTTTCCTTCATTGTGCAATAGCTTTTTTAGTTCTATATAGTTCCACTTGTTTATTTTTACTTTTGTTTCCCTTGACTGAGAAGACATATCCAAAAACATATTGCTAAGACTGATGTCAAAGAGCGTATTGCCTATGTTTTCTTCCTTTGTTATAGATTAATTTACCATGTGTGTGGGTTTATTTCTTGACTCTTCTGTTTCCCTGATCAATGTGTTTATTTTTTTGTCAGTGTCAGATTGTACTGATTACTGTAGCTTTGTACTATGGGGTTTTCTGATGGCTCAGCAGTAAAGAATCTGCCTGCCAATGCTGGAGATGCGAGTTAGATTCCTGGGTTGGGAAGATCCCCTGGAGGAGGAAATGGCAACACACTCCAGTATTCTTGCCTGAAAAATCCCATGGACAGAGGAGCCTGGTGGCCTACAGTCCAAAGGGTTGCAGAGTCAGACACGACTGAGCACGCACGAGCACATGCTGCTTTGTACTGCAGTTTGAAATCAAGGTGCATGATACCTCTTGCTTTGTTCTTCTTTCTCAAGTTTGTTTAGACTGTTCACGGTCTTCTGTGTTACAAATTTTACAATTACTTGTTTTAGTTCTGCAAAAAATGCCAGTGGCATTTTGATAGGAATTGCATTGAATCTGTATATTACCTTAGTTGGTTTAGTTGTTTTAAAGATATTAACTCTTCTAATCCATGAGCATAGTATATTTTTCCATTTGTTTGTACTGTCTTCAGTTTCTTTCCTCAGTGTCTTATAGTTTCCCGAGTACATGTGCTTTATTTTCTTTGGTTAGCTTTACTCCCAGGTATTTTATCCTTTGTGATGCAACTGTAGATATGATTGTTTTCTTAATTTCTCTTTTTGATAGTTTGTTATTATTGTATAGAAAAGCAGCAGATTTTTGTATATTAATTTTTCATCCTTCAACTTTGCTGAATTCATTTATTGTTTCTAATAACTTTTGGGAGCATCTTTAGGATTTTCTATATATAGTGTCATGTCATCTTCAAACAATGACAGTTTTACTTCATCCTTTCCAGTTTGGATCCCTTTTTATTGTCTGATTGCTGTGGCTAGGACTTCCGATACTATGTTAAATAAAGTTGGCAAGACTGGACATCCTTGTCTTGTTTCTGATCTAGAGAAATTCTTTTAGCTTTTCACCTCTGAGAATGATGTTGGCTGTGGGTTTGTCATATATGGCCTTCATTATGTTGAAATAAGTTGCATCTATACCCACTTTGTTGAGAATTTTTTAATCATAAATGGATGTTGAATTTTGTCAAAAGCTTTTCCTGCATCTATTGAGATAATCATATGATTTTTATTCTTTGGTTTATTAAGATCGTGTGTCACACTGATTGACTTTCAAATTGTGAATCATTCTTAATTCCCTGGAATAGATCCCACTTGATCGTGGTGTGTGATCCTTTAATATGCTGTTGAATTTGGTTTGCTAATATTTTGTTGAGGATTTTTGCATCTGTGGTCATCAATGGAATTGGCCTATAATTCTTTTTTATGGTGTCTTTACCTAGTTATGGTATCAGGGTGATGGCCTTACAGAGGCCATGAGTTCAGAAGTGTCCCTTCGCCTTCAGTTTTTTGGAATAGTTTGAGAAAGATAGGTGTTAACTCCTTTTAAAATGTTTTGTATAAAATAAAGTAAAAAAAAAAATGTTTTGTAGAATTCATTTGCAAACCTGTCTGGTGCTTGACTTTTGTTTGTTGGAAGTTTTAAAATTGCTGAGTCAATTTCATTACTGGTAATCCATCTCTTTATATTTTCTATTTCCATCTGATTATGTCTTGAGAGATCGTACATTTTAAGGCATTTATTCATTTCTTTTAGGCTGTCCATTTAATTGGCTTGTAATTGTTAGTGGCGATCTCTTGCGATCTGTTGTATTTCTGTGGTATAGGTTGTAACTTCTCCTCTTTCATTTCTAATTTTGTTGGTTTGGGCCGTTCTCTTTTTCCCTTGATGAGTCTGGCTAAAAGCTTATCAATTTTGTTTATCTCTTCAAAGAACTACCTCTTTAATTGATTTTTTTCTATTTTTCTAGCCTTTATTTTATTTATGTCTCTGATCTTTATTATGTCTTTGGGTTTTGTTGTTCTTCTTTATCTACTTCCTTTAGATGTGACATTAGAATTTTTATTGAAAAGTCTTTTTGTTTCTTTAGATAGGCTTGTATTGCTATAAACTTCCCTTTTGGAACTGCTTTTGCTGCATCTCATAGTTTTGGATTGTTGTGTTTCTATTTTCATTTTTCTTCAGGTATTTTCTATTTACTCTTTGATTTCTCCAGTGACTTATGGATGGTGTACTTACCCTAGCAAACATTTTGGCAAGGACAACTTGGCACAAGCATCCTGGAGCCATTTGATTTCTGCTCAGATTGTAGGTTTCTTATTTCAGGACCTTATTTCTGAAAGCAGCTTTACATGAAACCTATAATCTTCTCCAGAGACATCCTCCAGTTCATTTATATATTCATAAAAAGTGAGTGGTCACTGGCTATTACCTGGCTTGTATAACCTGTTGTTGTGAAAAGCAAGGATGAGGTAGATGCAAATTACTGGTCAAAAATGGCCCAAATTACAGCCTAGAGACTTTAATTTATTCATTTATTTATTTTGTGGTTGTTTTCAATACTAAGGATTCACATTAAATAGTGATTAAATCTAAGATGTAAATTGCTCAGAGTCAAGAAATGCAAAACAATCCCTTAAAAGAAAGGATGCTTTGTAGAGTTAACTCAGGAATTCTTCACCTCCTACTTCTTAGGGCTTCCTGAATGTCAGGGTGTGGAACCATCAAAACTTGGTGGTCTGACCAGGGACTTTTCTCTAGCTGATTGTGTGTGATGAAAATAAAGGAGTCTCTAAAGTTCATAAAAATGGCAGCTATCCTGTGAGCTTCTAAGCTA
Source organism: Budorcas taxicolor (assembly GCF_023091745.1). NCBI lineage: Eukaryota > Metazoa > Chordata > Mammalia > Artiodactyla > Bovidae > Budorcas > Budorcas taxicolor. The sequence goes on along the minus strand of NC_068919.1, from coordinate 57,919,600 downwards.
GCTTATTTGGAGCAAGGTGATTCATCAGCAGGTGGGAGTTCACTCTTTATATTCTGCTAGAGATGTGTCCCTTAGGGATAGGTGAGCATAGATCCTTTGGGCCATTGAGGCTTGGCTGGCCACTATGGTTCCTTGTGGGTGACTCTGAGTTGAGGCTAGGTCTTAAGGTCAGGATCATCCTCAGACTTCTCCAGCTTCCCTCAGGTCATGTATTTTCTCTTTTTCCTCAGCCCAACACAGTCCAGAATTCTAGACTGGCCTTTCCTCTTCTTCCAAACTTTCCCTTTGGGAAGAATCTGAAAGTTTTATTCATGTTAAAATATAAATTACTTTTCCTAGGAGTAATTTTATGGAAACTAAATCAATCCCTTGTTGGTTTAAGGCAAAGAAATAAAGCTTTGATTGTGGAATTTCAGACATCAGCTAAGAATCTATCTACTCCCTCAGAAATAACATCATGGTGACTAATAGAGAAACTGTATGCATCCAATCTGATTGGAACAGTCTTGATTTATATCTATTACTCTTATATATTTATTAACAGTGTTTCCTTTCACTCAAAATATCTGGGTGATAAATTAGTTAACTTATTTATAACCCTTTCTCTACCTAAAGCCTGGAGAATAGGTGCAAGGTAGAATCTTTCAAAGTAATTTTCATGAGTTGGCTGCCCCTAATAATCTCTAAGCCTTTCCCCTCCATTTTCAAATTTCATTCTCAAGTAGGAAAGTACCAGGAAACAAATGACAGCATGTAGAGTATTAATTTCTTTCAGCAAATGGTTAAATAATGTAATAAGTCTTGATCCTTGAATAAAATCTTAAAGGGGCACATCTTTTCATCCTATTGATTTAGTAATCCTGATTTCAAATATTTTCCTTTCTGTTTGTCTAGGAAATCATGCTTCCTCTAAGAACTCACTTTATTGAATGATTTCCTCATATTGGCATTTTGATTGGATTGATTCTACTTTCTATTTCTAGAACTGCAGTGAGTTTATTTACAGATTTTTGTATGGAAGGTTGACAGTTAGAATTTGTTATAATCTTGTATTTAGGCCCCATATCTTATCTGAGATAAAAGCCTGGAGTTTCTGACATTTGCAAAATTCATTCCCAGCTAGACTAGCCTAGAGGCAAACTAGAACATCAGTCACTAGCATGAGCTATACCTGCATGCATATAAATGGCATTTTAAGAAGAAGAAAGCATAAAGCCACAAAGTCATAATGTTAATTTACAGCTGGACTGTAGCTATAAAAAGCACACTATGTAGGCACTTACATTTTTAGCTGTTCTAGGTTCTCTGTTGGTTTTTATGAAAGTATGTGTGTATTCATTTGGATTTTTATATCAAGGAGATAGTCTGACAGTTCTCTTTTCTTGTACAGCTGTTTATCTTAAAATGTTCATTATATATCTTACAAGTTACCTTTATAAAAAGTCAGGCCAAAAAAAGGATTTCTCTGGATACTTTGCTAAGCACTTTAGATTATAGAATTTTCAAATGCAAGCATGACCTAAGAATTTTCATAATTTTGTCCCTGTAACTCTTCAATTCCCATTAGTTAGAAATTAACCTATTTAATGCCCTTGGAAGCAAAGGGTTAAATCATAGCATCAAGGTTAATTTAAAACAACAGTTGGCCTCTTATGCAAAGTCTCTTCCACTCAAGGACACACTCCCCCCTCCCTTTTTTTCCATTCTAAATGCCAGTTTACAATTCAGTGAGCTACTTTTCTATTTATAGTCTCCTCACCTTAAATGCGACTCCCTCAAATAGTATCAGAAGTTATTTCTAAAACACAAAAAAAGGTATATCTGTCATCACAAACCCCCTTGGCCAGGGGTCTACCCCTGTGATGTCTACCTTGGCCAGGAAAATTATCTGTGGTAGTAATGTGCTTAGTCAGTCAGTTGAGTCCGACTCTCTGCGACCCCGCGTACTGTAGCCCCTGCTAGGCTCCTCTGTCCATGGGGATTCTCCAGGCAAGAATAGTGGAGTGGGTTGCCATGCCCTCCTCCAGAGGATCTTCCCAACCCAGGGATCAATCCCAGGTCTCCCTCACTGCAGGCAGATTCTTACTGTTTGATCCACCAAGGAAGCCCTGTGGTAGTAATAGCAGTGACAATTTGAACACAGTGCAAATGAGAAGATATTAACAGTCTAACTCATTCCATTAAATGAAGAATTTAATTAGACAAAGAAACAGTAACTAAGTAGAAATAAAAATGAATTTTCTATCTGAAGTAAAGGGACGATACATTCTAATTAGACAGACAGGTGATATCCAGCTTTAATAATTAGCTAGTTAGCATCTCCAAACTTACAGTTAGAGAGACATGTTGATTGTGGACTAGGAAGGTGGATTACTTAGGGGGCTGACTTTGCTAGGTCTTCACACCTGGGTTCTGACTCACTGCAGGCCCTGAGATTCATTTTTGAAGGTAACATCTATAAAAAATCATAAGAAAGGTAGTGAACACGCAAGAATCATGTGTTCATTTTTAACTTTTAATAATTTATATCTATATATGTATATATAGATAACTATGTCTATGTATGTGCTTGCCTGCATGTGCTAATGCAGTTACTTGGATCTCAAGCGCAGAAGGTTCAATTATGACATTATTCTGTTACTGGTTGTTATCCTTATTGGTCCTGCTAAGACTCCTCTGTCCTATTTATGTATCTATCCATTCTTTTTTTTTTGATAATCATCCTCTATTCCCATTCCCCATCCTTGTAGGTAATTTAATGTATATCTTTTATTTGAATGTTATACAAGCTGTATATTTTTTATGTGCTGCTACGTTTCTAGTTTACATGAATCATATTGTGTTCTGTATCTTTTGTTATTAAGGACTATATTTTAAAGGTCTGTTCTCATTATGTGTGCTCAGTCACTCAGTCGTGTCTGATTCTTTGTGACCCCATTGACTGTAGCCTGCCAGGCTCCTCTGTCCATGGATTTTCCAGGCAAGAATATTGGAACAGGTTGCCATTTCCTACTCCAGGGTATCTTCCTGCCTCAGGGATCGAACCTGTGTCTCTTGCATCTCCTGCATTGGCAGTTGGATTCTGAGCCACCAGGGAAGCTGATTTCTTGTTATATGGTACCTCTAAGCCATCACATTCAACCTATCCACTCTCTCAGTGATGGTCGCCCAGGTTACCTTCAACTCCACAGCACCATAAACAATGCTCTAGTGAATACCTTCCTATGTGTTCCCTAAGAGACCAGTCTAATTGATGTAAACTTCTTACCACATTCTCTTCATGAGGTTTTGTTTAAAAATTTTCTCCAAAATGGGGAGCCAGTTTTCCCAATGTCTCCTAAGGAACATATTCCTTTTACAATGATCAGTGGCTCCACATTTATTGCATAGTAAGTTTCAACTTGAAAATGGGTATGTCTCTGAGCTCTTCTCTTTATCCAAGGGCAACTTTGTATTCTCAGAGAAACAATAACTCTTGTAGACTTCAGGGGAGCTCCCTCTCCCTTCCTGGTTTCAGATTACTTGGCAGGTCAAATGAAGAACCAGAAAATTTCCTGGTGAGCATGGAGTCAAGAGACATTATTTTAAGGGATATTTTTATGTGTACATCTAATCCAGCTGAACAATCTCTGCTCCACAGAAGAACAGGTTTCTACTGAGATGAATCTTTGTGACTTGTGCTTATTTGGCTCTTCACCTCTAGGTTCCAAACAGATCCATTCCCTTTTTGAATATACATATATAAAGCACATTCATTCTTCAGGCTGTCATGGTACAAGTAATCAGAGTCGAGTATGTTTAAAACAATGGCATTCCAGTTTTGCCTTCTGAGATGATTTCAAATCATCTCAGTGAAGTCCATATAGTCAAAGCTATGGTTTTTTTTCCAGTCATCATGAATGGATGTGAGAGTTGGACCTTATAAAGAAGGCTGAGTGCTGAAGAACTGATGCTTTCAAATCGTGGTGCTGGAGAAGACTCTTGAGAGTCCCTTGGACAGCAAGATCAAACCAGTTAATCCTAAGGGAAATCAACCCTGAATATTCTTTGGAAGGACTGATGTTGAAGCTGAAGCTGCAATACTTTGGCCACCTGATGAGAAGAACCGACTCATTGGAAAAGTCTGGCTCACTGGAAAAGTCACTTGATGCCGGGAAAGATTGAAGACAAAAGGAGAAAGGGGCGACAGAGGATGAGATGGTTAGATAGCATTGGCGACTCAATGGACATGAATTTGAGAAAACTCCTAGAGATAGCGAAGGACAGGGAAGCTTGGTATGCTGCAGTCCATGGGATTACAAAGAGTTGGACACAACTTAGTGACTGAACAACAACTGCTACAGTAAATTCAAGAGATGTGAGGTAGTTAAGTTTTGACACAGATGGATTGAATTCTGGCTATACTATTTCTTAGCTATGCCATACAAGTTTGACGCCTATCCTCCATTTCCCCAACCTCCATTCTCACCCACTTCCATATCTTCCTTGCTAGACTTTTTTTTTGAGCTGGCAATGTGCCCAGTCTCAGGGGGAATGAACTGCATTTCTAGCCACATACAAATGTGACATCTTTGGAGCATGGATGGTCATCTTGAGGAAATGGCCTAGGATAAAAAAACTTATTTATGATGGCACATCAGATAAATGGAAAAAGTATGTGTCCTAAAAGACACTGTAACCGGGATCTGCCTAACTCCAAGCCTCTCACTAATAAGTAAACAATGAGTGTTCTTGCGGTTAAACACTATTCAGTGTATGGTCTGCAGACCAGCATTTGCATGGTTGCTTATTGAAAACGTAGAATTTCACCCCCAGTTCCCAGTATACTAAATTAGAACCTGCAGTTTAACAAGATCCTAGATAATTCTTATGTACATTAAAATATGAGAGGCACTGGTATTAACCACTCCTCATATGTGTTTATTTCTTGCAGCCAAATTCATCCTAATTGACACACTGTGACACTGACCAAGTTACCTAAATCATCCAAACCTCAGTTTCTTTATCTGTAAAATAGGGGAGATAATAATAATAGTTGTGAAAATGCTGTGAAATGCTACCTTGTGAAAATGCTGCAATGTGTAAAAGAGTATGTAAAAATGTGCTGCACAATGTCTGGCATATAGTTCACACTCATTGTTAGCTATCTGACTGGAATCTGCAAACATCCTTAGTATAGATAATAAAGTTTGAGTGAAAATGCAATTCTCTGTCCTTCCAGGATGGACACTGGGTGTTTCCAGGACATCTGTGGGGCAAGACTTTTATTGTCATTGGTGCTGCCAGGAGTATGTGAAAGCGAAAGTTGCTCAGTCGTGTCTGACTCTTTTTGACCTCATGGACTATATAGTCCATGGAATGCTCCAGGCCAAGATACTGAAGTGGGTAGCCTTTCCCAACCCAGGGATCAAACCCAGGTCTCCTGCATTGCAGGCAGATTCTTTACCAGGTGAGCCACAAGGGAAGCCCAAGAATGCTGGACTGGGTAGCCTATCCCTTCTCCAGGGGATCTTCCCGACCCAGGAATCAAACCAGGGTCTCCTGCATTGCAGGCAGATTCTTTACCAACTGAGCTATGAGGGAAGCCCAGGAGCATAGGACAGACTAATTCTAGTAGTTGCTTTCCTGAAAATTGACTAATGGCAACTTGTACCTACTTGCAACAGGTTTGATTTTATATTGTAACTTCCTTAAACTCAATAATAAAAGTCATTCTTTGGAAATGACGTGGTCTATTTGGCTGGAGAGTAAAGATATAAGCCAGCAAATAGAAGCAAGGCACATTAGGAGAGACGACAGGACAAAAAAGAGATTAAAGAAGGAAGGTATTTTAAATGCTTGTGTACATTGTGACTGTGTAATAAGACAACTGCTCAGACCTTAGCAAACTTGCATACTAAGTCATCAAATGTTAAGCTGAGGTCCCAATAGACTTGATTTAGCACAATAAAATAATGTGTGTGCCTGCCAAGCATGCCCTAAATGTAGTATATCCCATATCTCATAAAAAAAAATAAGGCCCTAAAACCATTAGCCTATTTGCTATACTCTACAATTAAAATATATTTGTCACAATAAAAAGCATTCACTGAAATACTAAATGCCCATGGAAAAACAGACCTGATGATACCTGAGCTGGGCTAATCTCAGAACGCCCATGTGAGGCTGCACTGTTACTCTAGGCTGGAGAGGACCATCAGGAGGATATTTCATCCAGACCCACCCATCTCACAACTACAATCAGACAGAAAGCCGACTTTTGATGCTCACCATGGTTAATTAGCAGGTAATGGCCTCTAGATTAGGGGGTATAACTCTGGTGCAAGTCACAGCAAAAGTGAAGCAAAGTTTCATTCTTAGGCACTTCTGGGATGTTAAGCTAAAAACCTCCAAAGCTGGACTAAGTTTTATACACTGTATTGGAACTCAGGCTCAGGAAGCAGTGTTTATTACCAGAACAGGGCACCTTGTGGGCATAAATAACTGCAATTCCTTAGTTCTCCAGTGGCAGACTGACCAAGTCCCATGCTAGATCTCAGTCAGAGAGCAAGTGGAGGAAAAAACAGGAGCCAGGATTTAACACTACAAGAGGATCTACTTCTTTCAAGCACTTACAGATTGGGAGTGATGACTAGGGTGTACAAAGCTGCCTAAGTGCTTTTTATCCCAGCCCTGAATGGATGAATCAAAGGCTCTGAAGGTGATTAACAATCCAAAATCCCAGTGCCAAACACAGTAATTATTTCTTATTAATCTTGCAGTCCAATTTGATTGGTTGGCCTGAGGTAAATGAAGTAAGTAGAAATTTACCCCACACAGTCTTTCAGGCACTCAAGCTTCAAGTCCTTTCCATCCAGTGGCTCCAGCACTTTTTCCACTCTTAGTATCCTCCTCTGGTTCCTCTGCATCCAATAGAAGGGACAAATGGTGAGGGAGGACCTCGAGGCTGGGAATAGAACTGCAAACAAAATCAGACGATGCCGCTCACTTCTAGTTATTCATAGGTTAATGGGGGATATAGACATGGGTGCAAAAAACACAATGAAAGACAGTAAATGTTGTAATAGAAGTGTTCTGTGAACTGAGGGGAAAACACACCTGAATTTAGAGTGGTTGCTGCTACTAAGCCGCTTCAGTCATGTCCGACTCTGTGCGACCCCATAGACGGCAGCCCACCAGGCTCCTCCGTCTATGGGATTTTCCAGGCAAGAATACTGGAGTGGCGCGCCATTGCCTTCTCCTTTAGAGTGGTAGAGGCCTGGAAATAATAATACAGTTAGTATTTTTCCTATGTGCCAAACATTGCACTAAGCAATTTATATCCCCAATGTGATTTAATCTTACAAATACCCAGTGAAGTTATTTTTGTCACTTTGTAGATGAGGAAACCAGAGCAGAAAAAAAGTTAACTAAGTTTTCCTATGTTACTTAGCTTTTAAGAAATTAGAACCTGAACCTGGCAAATTCTGAAACCCATACCCTTTCCTGGATGCACCATGTTGCCTTTAATTAGGTTTAAGAAGATACTGCGGTTGGAACTGGTCTGATGGTTGAGGTGCTAGGACCTTCCAGTTATCAGAACACTGTGTGCCAAAGCATGATGAGTGCAACGGGTTGCATTTAAAGAATTGTTGTGAATTGGACAAACAAATTAAATTCTTGTGAAAAACAGCCCCCAAAGTCTCAGTGGCTTAAAACAACAAAAATTTGTTTCTGTTCTGAGAAGGTAGGCAGTGGGCTTTCCTCCACATGATCATTCAAGGATCCATGAGATCACTTGAGTCAGAGTGGAAAAACAAGGAAATCTAGAGAATCAAGCACTGGTTTTTCTTCTGCCTTGGCCTGGAGGTGAAACATGTCAGTTCCCCTCAAAGCCCACTGACCAGAACTAGTCACATGTCTCCAACTACCTGCTATAAGCTGGACAGAGATGGGAGAAAATGAGTATTGTGTGAGTATTACTGTCTGCTGCATCTGGCATTTACTTTAAAAAATATTTCTTAAAAAAAAAAATTTCTTTTTAAATAAGGAAGGTAGGGAATTCCCCGGCAGTCCAGTTGTTAAGACTCCATGCTTCCAATGCAAGGGGCTTGGATTCTATCCCAAGTCGGGGAACTAAGATCCCTCATGCTGTGCAGCCAAATAAATAAATAAAATAATGAAGGTAGAATGCATCAAAGTTAAAAATTCTCATTCTTGACTTAGATCTTGGTCTGATGTTATCTTCTCTAAGGTAAATTCTCATTGGAGATTTCCGGAGGGACTAGTTCAATTCTAGGCCAAACCAAGGCTTTGAATCTCTCTGAGCTGGTAGAGAGTGCCAAAGTTTTAGATTAAACCTTTCTTAGGTCCAGAACGGAACCACTATGCTTTGTGGAACACAGATTAACCTGGACTGGACTAAACCTCTTGGCACTTAGACCAGATAAAAGTGTATTAAATTATAACTTCAGAATATTTTATGTAAGTACATTGAAAGTTTTTCTTAGAATGAGACTGTATGGTATATCAGTTTTTAAATGAAACTAGCCAGGAAAAAAAAAGAAAATAGAAATGATTTTTCAAATTTAATGGGTTTATAAATATTTCAATAGGCTTTCTGTTTAATGGTAAACAACTGGAAAAAAACCACCAGCAATCCCAAGATGATAGTTCCTTAAAAACATGGAAAATGAGTATATTTTGATAAAATATTTCATATTCCAAAACTGTGTATATAACTTTTAATATTAGAAGGGTGAGGTGGTTAAGGAGAAGTTGGGGAAATTGAGAAAGTGATTATTTGTACTCAAATATCCTGTTACCAGTCTTGTGATTAGTCCCTGGGGATTTTTTGGATTGTTATACTTTCCTTATTCCAAATTTATATCAAAATCTGGTTCTTAATCTTTCAACAGCAAAGCACAAAAAAATTCCTAGATACTCACCATTGGTTTGTGCTATGGTATTCTTATTTTACAGATGAGTAAAGCAAATGTCTGAAAAGTTAAAATCTGGCCAAGGTGTCAAGCTGGAATTTGAACCCAGGCTGACTGATTTCAGAGCCTATAACTTTCCCCATGTTTCCTTGTTCAGTAGACAAGATGAGAGCAAGCAACAGGATAATTGACAAGAGGGTGGATGAAAAGTGCTCTTTATACTATGGCCTATATTTAACCCTGGGCCATTAAGCATAATCTTCAAATAAGCATTCTTTAGCTTCCCAATCTGATCATGCAAGAAATGTTCTTGCTGCATACCCTTGGGATCCTTTTTTAATTCCCTGAACTGCTGTGGGTGGGCTGGACACACTTATAAGTCATAAAATGAAATCAACCATGACAGGCTTTCATCTGTCCTGTCATCAGCTTCCCAAGTGTCAGAGAGGTGGCTCAATCTGTACTTCAGTTTGTGTTGTCACCAACTAGAGAAAAAAAAAATGTACTGGGAATACTCTGTGCCAACCAACTCAAGACAAAACTCTGGTAATGTCTTTTTAATAACATAATTATCCCATTAGAGAAAGTATTTACAACGATAAGTTCAATTCAGTAATGGTGAATAGAATGTTATTTTTTAGAGTAATTTTGTGTTCACAGCAAAATTGAGTGGAAAGTTACAGAGAGTTCCCATATACCCCGTGCCTCCACACATGATTGTCCTCTCCTGTTATGAACATCCCTCACCAGAGTCATACTCTTTTTTTCCACTTTGGCTACTTTGCAGAGCTTGCATGACGACCAGGGATGGAACCTGGGCCTACTTGGTGAAAGCACAGAGTCCAAACCACTGACCCACCAGAGAATTCCCATCAGAGTCATACATTTATTACAATTGATGAAGTTACACTGACACATCCTTATCACCCAAAGAATAGAATTTTTTTACTTCAAAGATTTAGTTGTATCATTTTAAATGATACAACCACAGTGAATTTGTTGTGAATATTAAGACTAAGAATTATCAGATTTCACCTTTAGTTAGAAATACGTATTTCTAGTATGATCTTCAGAAAGTTTCAGAAGATTTTGATTTTTTCAAATGGAAATAGCTTTATAATTTGTGTGTGTATACATACATTTGTCATATGGCCTGTGGAATCTCAGTTCCACAACCAGGGATTGAACCCAGGTCATAGTAGTGAAAACCTTGAATTCTAACCACTAGGCAACCTGGTGACTTCCCTTCCCCCTGCTTTTAAATCCATAGGGGCAGGAGAGAATGGATTGGCAGGACATCTAGAAAATGAGGTCTGTGGGCAGACTGACTCTAACCCTGACTAACCCTGAGCCATTCTCATTCTCATTCTCATAAAGTAATCAGAGTGAGAGGAAGGACTGTCTTTTCTCTTTTAAGACAAGTTGGAAAGACAGATATTCAAAATTTTGCTTGCAACCAGCAGAAAATGTGTTAGAAATAATAAGATGAAAAGTTAATACTTATTGGTTAAATAATATTTATACTATGCCAGACACTGTGTTTAGTCCTTTGCAAGTGTTATCTCATTTGATTCTCACAAGCATTCTATAAGATATGTATTGTCATTATTTCTATCTTAAAAATGGGTAAATAAAGGCTAAGTACCACACAGAAGGTCACATCAGACTGGTAGATTGCAGGACTGGATTTTAATCCCAAGTATATTAGCAATCCCCAAATCACAAGCAATGTAACACAGTAAATGTTTCTTGTTTGGGGCAAAGAGCAGTGTATATGGTCCTCATTAGATTTCTCTCTTAAGCAGCTCACCTCTAACCAGTGACTCATATACACAGGCCCCTTCCATCCTGTGACTTAAGCATGTTGTAGCTTCAAGATCTCTTCACCATCAATCAGCCTGGAGTGATGGAAAGAGAGCATAGAAGATTGAATAGGATGTTTCAAGGTCAGACCTAGAAGTAGTGACATTACTTGGTTCTATGGGCTAGAACCAAGTCAGATAGAAATCTGGGATGCAAGGGTGCCTGGGGCCAGCGTGAGGAACTCCGCCCATGGCAAAGGTCATGAGGAAGGAGGCTTGGCATACGCAAAGGCGAGATCAAGCCTCAGGAAACCCCCTGTTCCCGAGCATCTACCCCCAAAACCAGAGTCTATCTACTTTACTGTTTCATGCTTTTGCCTACACCTCTGACTTTATGGGGGGCTGCTCCCCACCGGTTCTCTCAGAGAAGGAGTAAACGTGCAGCTCCAAGTCAATAAAAATTCCTGGGCGTGACAAGAGTGTTTCAACTTACGAACTCCTCTGAAGGTTATCTAGCCTGCCTGTATAGGTTCGTCGGCCACATGTGATTGTTTACAGCCTCCGAACCATGAGAGGCACGAGATGTTTTAGACTTACTAAAGGCAAATTCTTTGGGGAAATTAGAAATTATTAGTATAGTGGGTTGGTTAGGAATTATATTGGTGAAGGGTTTTTCATTTGTTGTGCCAATAATTGCTGCTAATTCCCTGCCCTGGGTGGGACAAGGGTGTCTCAGGTCAAACCTCTCTGCTGACAGACTAGCTTGTGTGACAGGATTATCCATACTCCTGCACATGATTGTTTACTACCTCTCAACCATAAACAGCACAGAGAGTTTTGGAGTATTTTGAGAGTCTTAATTAGCATAGGGCTTTTCTCATTGTTGAGTCAATGATTGCCGCCAGGCCTCCATATCCTTAGGCACCTGGGAATATATTAATCAATGTATTTGGAATATAGAAAAGGAAATATAGTAGTTTTTAAGGTTAACAATACTAGACTTTTTGAGTTAATGAATTTTCTCTTTTGTAATAGATCACTGTACTTTGTTATAAATCACTGTGTCCTTGCTATGTAAAAATGTAACTTTATCGCTATCTTAAGACTAAATAGATCTTAAGGGGAACATTGGTGAAAGGATTTTCATTTGTTGGGCTGATGTCTGCTGCTAAATCTCCATACTCCCTGCTCTTATAATGAATATAACTTACATATAGGAGAAATAAGTATTAACCTTTAAGATTAATCATGTTAACCTTGGGTTAAATAAATTCCTTTCTTGATTGTAACTCACTACACCCTCACCCTGTAGGAATGCAACTTTTTTGGAGGGTGGTGCCTGGTTTAAGAAAAAACACCCTTGGAAAAAATAAGTTTTTTGGTTATCAGAAAGAAAGGCTCGTAAAATGTCAGCAGGCCTCATGGCCAGAAGATGATGTAAAACCCCTAAGATCTTTTTTAATGTAAGGCACCTGATTTTGATAAAGGTCAGGACTGCTGACCCCCACGTGACTCTGTATTCATCCCTATGTGTAACAAAAGGTATATAAGCAAACCCAAAAATAAAGAAATGGGATCAGTTTCCAGAAAGACTGATTCCCCCATGTTGCTTCTTTCTTGCTCTCCGTTTTTCTGGCCAAATTCCCATCTGGTGCATGGGTACCCACCAAGCCTGCTAATTTTGCCTGGGCTTCTAAGATCGGACCGGGGCGGCCTCAGTGCCTCCTTTTCTTCAGGATAACGGGAAGACGCCTGTGGCCTACATAGGTGGTGATTGGTATTCCATGTAAACCAAGTTATTCGGCCTCTTTTTCTCTGCTAATTTTCTAATCCCTCTCTATCTGTAATTAAATAAGTTATTTCCAAGGACGCCGACTCTGTCCCCACCTTCGAATCACCCTGGATCCACCGGGGCTGGACCCCAGCACAAGGGAACCTGGGAAATGTGGTTTAGCTCTGTGTTCTGGAAGGCAAGGAAACCTGGTGACCCCAAGAAAGTGCCACAGCAGTTTTGTCTTGCTCAGGATTCTTAGCCACTAGACTCCATTGTAACTCCTCCTCTACTCTTTGACTGGAGGGAAACTATCAGGTCTCTCTGAGACTTAACATTGTGTGAAATAAATCCATTTGGGGGTTTAAAGAGCAACAAGAAATGGCATGGTGCAGCCATTATGAACCTGGAAACTAATGCTAAATCTGATGACCTGTTTATTAACTAGGTAATCTTGTGCACATTTCTGAATTTCTGCCTTTCCTTATCTGTAAATTGAAAATACAGTGTTTTCCTTTGCATGTCTCTCTTTTTTTAATATAAATTTATTTATTTTAGTTGGAGGCTAATTGCTTTACAATATTGTAGTGATTTTGCCATACACTGACATGGATCTGCCACGGGTGTACATGTGTTCCCCATCCCGAACCCCCCTCCCACCTCCCTCCCCATCCCATCCCTCTGGGTCATCCCAGTGCACCAGCCCCGAGCACCCTGTCTCATGCATTGAAACTGGACTGGCGATCCGTTTCACATATGATAATATACATGTTTCAATGCATGTCTCTTAAATTGCTATGAGAGTCAAAGGGAATACTTTGTGTAAAAATACTTTGTAAAACATAAAATGATGCACAAATGTTAGAGTTGTTGATATTATTGTTACTTCCTAAGTGTCAATATCATTGATATAGATAATGATAATCACGCTATAATATTGGAGAATAAATCACTGTGAGTTGGGCTGGTCAGGGAATGCTTTACAGGAGACCTGGGGTTTGAATCTGATCTGGAAGGATGAATAATATTTGCATAGTAGAAAAGTAAGGAAAAGGCATTCAAGCCAGAGAGTATTAGCCCACCAAAGAAGTAGAAGGTAGAAGAAGCAGAGTGCTTCTTTTTTCAGAAACACTGAAAAAATTGCTTGCTCTTGGAGGCTTCTGAGATTGGAGTGGGCAAGAGCAAGTGAACTTCAGACTGCTGCTACCTCTGTCTCACTTCAACCATCTCTTGAGACATTTCTCTAAGGGCCACTCCCATCCCTGCATGTCTTATAAATGGGACAAAGTGCCAGACTACCTTTTCAAGAATGTTTGATGGCAACAATTTGTCCTTCTGGAGTAAAGGGTAGGCATGTTGACTACCCATTATAAAAGGTTCTGAGGAGGTAGCATCCATCTCCAACCCAGCATCATGACTGCTCTCAGACACTTTATGAAGCCCCAAAATCATCCAAAAGAAGACCAAGAATTTCATCCAGCACCAGTCAGCCTGATATATCAAAATTAAGTATAACTGGCAGAAACCCAGAGACATTGACCACAGGGTACAGAGAAGATTCAAGTGCCAGATCTTGGTGCCCAAGATTGGTCATGGTAGCAACAAGAAAATGAAGCACATGCTGCTTAGTGGTTTCTAGAAGTTTCTGGTCTGTAACATCACAAAGCTGGAAGTGCTACTGATGTGCAACAAATTTTACTGTGCTGAGATGACTCACATTTCCTTCAAGAACCTCAAAGCCATCATGGAAAGAGCAGCCCAGCTGGCCGTGAGTCACCAATCCCAATGCCAGGAGGCACAGTGAAGAAATGAAGAGAGAGCTCATGTGTGAGTTTTATTTGGTTATGGAAAGCTATAACAATTCTGCAAAGGAAAACAAAGATTCTGATTCCCTAAGCTCAGAGTTCTTCATGTACAGATGCTAACTGGCCCTATTCCCATCACCCTCTGAAAACTAGGTCTTGGGGAACTAACTTAAAGAGGCAGATACTACTAGCTACTTTCTCTCTAACTCAGGAGTCTTATGTCTTCTAGTAGCATCCATGAGACTGTGACAGGCTAATTTGTTAACTTGCAAGTAGGGTAAAACTCAGATCCTTTACAGTTCTTGACAGAATCTATCTCTAGGAGTGATTTCATGGAACAATACTACATTCCAGGCAGGGCACTAAAGTGCTAGGGATACAGAACCAAAAAGCACAGTTCTTGCCTGTAAGGAGCCTCCAAGTGTACAAATCAGGAGCTTACTGAGCTTGGTTCTGGTTATTTCAGAATAGTTAAATCGCTAAGCTAGTGAACACACACAGGAAAAGATCAAACTCAGACTAATAAAATTCTAGCTGTGTTTACAACTAAACCCCAACAACAGGGTAGAGACCATATGGTATTTTAGTCCTCTGAGAGAAAGTCTATTCTCTATAGATAGCAGAAGCTGAAAAACAGAGTTACCTGGAGCCTTAAAGAAGGCTTTTAAAACAATACCCTTCAGTCCTCAGCGGCCAAGAAAGAAAGTTGGTTTTAGATGGATTTGCTCATTCTATAACTCTTCCCTAAATAAATTGTCCTGAAGAGTGACAGTACAGGCATCACTTTCTGGCCCAGAGATCAAAGAGTATCTCTTGTATAGTCATCTGATGATGTCGGTAAGGGAATTTCTAACTCTGGGATTACATCTAGGAAGGGAGAGGAGGCAGATACTATGTTAAATGTAGGCACAACCAATGAACAGAATTATACTCTGAAGAGCAGAAAAGTTGCATATAGATGGAGAAGGATCTAGAACCCTAAGCCTCTGGTCTCTGAGACAGAATTGGTTTCGCATACAGGATCCAGAAACCCTGGATTTATGATAGAGGCTCCATCAAATAAGTGGGATGAGCACTTTCAATAGGAAAGGAGTGAGGGAACCTGGCAGGCAGAGTAGTTCGTTTTCTGGGCATAACAGACAGTGCTAAAGTTGCTCAAATGATTTGATAAATAAACAGGGTGTTCTAGGCTCATCTGACACATCAGATACAAATAGGTATCATGTGGTATTTGGCAAAAATGAGTACCTAACACTGACACCGAATATATGACAGCACAAAACCAGGAGCTTTACGCAATGTGATGTGTGAGACTGGTCCTTGGCACTGGAAGCAAGAATCCACTCATTCAACAAAGTGTATCGGCACTGTTCTAGGTGCTAGGGATAAAGCAGGGAAGAAGACAGAAAAAAATCCAGCCCCTATTTTGTTTTCAATGAAGTTAAATCTGCTTCCGAGCTACCTAGGTTTAGGGAGATGAGAAATTCAGGATATGTCATGTTTACTTGTGGGGGAAGATTATTTATTAGGGGTATCTATAATTGCACTCATCTCACACGCAAGTAAAGTAATGCTCAAAATTCTCCAAACCAGGCTTCAGCAATATGTGAATCATGAACTTCCAGATGTTCAAGCTGGTTTTAGAAAAGGCAGAGGAACCAGAGATCAAATTGCCAACATCTGTTGGATCATCGAAAAAGCAAAAGAGTTCCAGAGAAACATCTATTTCTGCTTTATTGACTATGCCAAAGCCTTTGACTGTGTAGCGCACAGCAAACTGTGGAAAATTCTGAAAGAGATGGGAATACCAGACCACCTGACCTGCCTCCTGAGAAACCTGTATACATGTCAGGAAGCAACAGTTAGAATTGACATGGAACAACAGACTGGTTCCAAATAGGAAAAGGAGTTTGTCAAGGCTGTATTGTCACCTTGCTTATTTAACTTATATGCAGAGTACATCATGAGAAATGCTGGGCTGGAGGAAGCACAAGCTGGAATCAAGATAGCCGAGAGAAAAATCAATAACCTCAGATATGCAAATGACACCACCCTTATGGCAGAAAGTGAAGAAGAACTAAAGAGCCTCTTGATGAAAGTGAAAGAGGAGAGTGAAAAAGTTGGCTTAAAGCTCAACATTCAGAAAACTAAGATCACGGCATTGGGTCCCATCACTTATAGATGGGGCAAATAGATGGGGAAACAGTGGAAATAGATGGCAAATAGATGGGGAAACAGTGGAAACAGTGGCTGACTTTATTTTTCTGGGCTCCAAAATCACTATGGATGGTGATTGCAGTCATGAAATTAAAAGATGCTTGCTCCTTAGAAGGAAAGTTATGACCAACCTAGACAGCATATTAAAAAGCAGAGACATTACTTTGCCAACAAAGGTCTGTCTAGTCAAGGCTATGATTTTTCCAGTAGTCATGTATGGGTGTGAGAGTTGGACTATAAAGAAAGCTGAGCACCGAAGAGCTGATGCTTTTGAACTGTGGTGTTGGAGAGGACTCTTGAGAGTCCCTTGGACTGCATGGAGATCCAACCAGTCCATCCTAAAGGAGATCAGTCCTGGGTGTTCAGTGGAAGGACTGATGTTGAAACTGAAACTCCAATATTTTGGCCCCCTGATGTGGAGAGGTGACTCATTTGAAAAGACCCTGATTTTGGGAAAGATTGAGAGCAGGAGGAGAAGGGGACGACAGAGGATGAGATGGTTGGATGGTATCACTGACACAATCGACATGGGTTTGGGGAGTTGGTGATGGACAGGAAGGCCTGGCATGCTGCGATTCATGGGGTTGCAAAGAGCTGGACATGACTAAGCAACTGAACTGAACTGAACTGATATCATCCCAGGGCTTCCCTGGTTGTTCAGACGATAAAGAATCTGCCTGCAATAAGGGAAACCTGGGTTTGATCCCTGGGTTGGGAAGATCTCCTGGAGGAGGGTATGGCAACCCACTCCAGTGTTCTTGCCTGGAGAATTCCCATGGACTGAGGAGCCTGACAGGCTGCAGGCTGTGGTGTCGCAAAGAGTAGGACACGACTGAGCAGCTAAGCATACATATATATACCATCCCAGGATCCTACACACTGCATAATATTCTGAGATGAGCCCTCTGGTCTTCAGACCCATTAGCTATCACTGTTGGATCAAGTCCTTATTGTTCCTGGCCCAGGCCACCGCTAATACTTACAGGGCCTAGAACAAGAATGCTTCCCAGGTGGCACTAGTGGTAAAGAACCTGCCTGCCAATACAGGGTACATAAGAGACACCAATTCCATCCTTGGGTCACAAGAGGAGGAAATGGCAATCTACTCCAATATTCTTGCCTAAAGAATCTCAACGACAGAGAAGCTTGGCAGGCTACAGTCCATAGTGTTGCACAGAGTCAGACACAACTGAAGTGACTTAGCACACACACAGGACAAAAATACAGATGGAGGGACTTCCCTGGTGCTGTAGTGGGTGTGAAGCCACCTGCCAATGCAAGGGACACAGGTTTGATCCCTAGTCTGGGAAGATTCCACATGCCTTGGATCAACTAAGCCTGTATGCTACAAATACTGCAGCCCAAAGGCCTTTGAGCCTGTGCTCTGCAACAAGAGAAACCACCAGCCACCACGAGAATCCCGTGCGCCACAAGGAAGAGTAGCCCCCGCTCACCGCAACTGAAAGCCTGCACAAAGCAACAAAGACCCAGCACAGCCAAAAATAAAACAGTAAATAAAAATATTAAATATGGAATACAAATGGAGGGAGTTCATATATCCTATGTTAAATATCTTTAAATTATAAATCAAGCTGAGAATCTGTTCAAGAAAGTAGGTTCTATCATTCTATCTTGACACAATTTTGTAACAAGCTGGCCACCATCAGGGGCCCTGGATCCTGCTACTGTATGGGAAGAGACCACATGTCCCTGACTCTTTTGAAATCTCTTCTAAATGTGAGGAGGTGTTTCCCAAATAGCTTTCTCTCCAGTGTTGGTCCACTTTTTTCTCCTAACCCTTGATGACTCCTGCCACCTGGAGCAATCCAGCTATATCACCTTCAAGACTAGACCACAGGTTTTGTTCAGAGTGTCAGAAAACTTTAAATTTTGATCCTGCAACATTAAGCCAATAACTACTCCCTGAGGCAGAACTGGTTGCCTTCTTTGTATTGGGGAGGCAGAAATACCTATAGCAACCTGAACAAGATATAAATTAACATCTCAGACAGTTGCCCAACCGAATACATATTATCTCATTCATTTCTTTTTAACAGTCTTATTAAGGAAATAAAACTGGAGCTCAGGAAGAGTAAACAACTTGCTGCATGCTGTAGAAGAAGCAGAAGAACAAGAATTCAGACTCAGTCGTCACCATCCACGCTTGCAGTCCATGGGGTCGCAAAGAGTTGGACACGACTGAGCGACTGAACTGAACTGAACTGACACTTCCAGATACCACTTCTAAGAGCTTTGAAGAAATTCAGAAACAAATTTGTGAAACTGCCTGCCAAAGTGTACAATATTGTATAACTATTCCAGTCACTAGAATAGATCCTGAATCTGGTGTCCCAAGAACGAAAGAACAGAAAAAAACAAGGAGAGTCTTGGAATGCAGGAACCGAAAAAACCAGACCCTTATCGTCCTTCCCTCCCCCATGTTGTAACTAAAAGCGGATTTTAGGTCCTCCTGAGCAGCATAACCTGTCTCCTTTCCTACCCCACAGGGAGAAAGTATTTGCCTTACTCTTTCCCACCCAGTATACCTGCCTCATCCAATCAGCAAACAACCCACAAGACCCTTGTCCCACTCCTCGTACCCTGGCTAAGGACCGATGTTCAATGTTGGCTCTCCCTTGAACTGGCCTGCTGTTCTAACAGCGTCTCCCACTCTAATAAACTTTATTTCCCTCTCATTCTATCCCATGTCTGAAAATTATCTTCCAACCCGTGCATGGATCATGACACTGAAGTTTGTTTCTGACACTCCAGAGTACAGTAGTTCCCTCTCTTATTCACAGGGATACCATCCAAGGCCCACAGTGGGTGACAGAAACTGCAGATAGTACCAAACCCTATGTATGCTATTTTTTTTTTCCCCTAACCAGTGGGTTGTGTATACTCCAAGGATATGCTGGATAAAGGGATAGTTTGCATCCCAGGTGTATGGAACAGGTGGATGGAACAAGACAGCACAGTATTTCATCACACAACTCAGAATCGTGCCCATAAAAAGTTATGAATTATTTCTGTAATTTTCCATTTAATATTTTCTGATCTTGGTTAACCACAGGTGAAGTAAACCATGGCTAAATGAAGACTATTATATTATGAGACACAACGAGAGAGGAAATGGAGCCTATTAGAGGATGCATTTCTGTTTTGTGATCTAGTAGCATTTTATCAAAATGTGGATCTGTTGCAGAGAAGAGTCAATTCTGGCTATGTTGGATCTGTTTCCTTGATTTTAATCTTTGCTTGTCATTGCTTTCGTAATTATAGTCATACATAATGGCCTACCTCAGGGAACCCTGCCCCTGTACATGACTTTTAAAGTGACTTTTTTTAGCTGACAGGGAGATAACCCTGTAAAAGACATTAAAACATCCCCAAAGTTGGCCAGTCTAGGAGAGATTTGCAAGATAATAGGCCTTTTTCTTTACTTCCTCAACTCCTCCCCCTCTCTGTTCTATAAAAGAACCTGGCATCCAGACCCAACACAATGTTTACTTTGAGAATTAGTCTGCCATCTTCTTGGTCAGTTGGCTTTACAAAAAAAGTCATATTCCTTGCCTCAACACTTGCTCTCTGTTAATTGGCTTGTTGTGCGCAGAGAGCAGAGCAAGCTTGAAGTCACGAACAGATCAACTCACTTTGCACTACTGTTTTAGTTCCCAAAAGCCATAAGAAGCTCAGCAAAAGAGCCAGACATTATAATAAAATAAAATTAGAAAAATATCACTTCTAAATAGAATTGATTGTGAAATGCCATTTAGTTAGTTCATTACGTTTGCTGTCCTCTTGTTTCCTGATAACCTATTATCTTGCTCAGGGCAGAATGTGTCCTCCTAAAGGGCATGGCAGAAAGACTCCCAGGTTGTGTTTTTTATTGTCCTTCAGTCACTCAGTCATGTCTGACTCTTTGTGACCCCATGGACTGTAGCACGCTAGGCTTCCCTGCCCTTCACTATCTCCTGGAGTTTGTTCAAACTCATGCCCATTGAGTCAGTGATGCCATACAACTATTTCATCCTCTGTTGCCAACTTCTTCTCTTGCCATCAGTCTTTCCCAGCATCAGGGTCTTTTCCAGTGAGTTGGCTGTTCACATCAGGTGGCCAAAGTTTTGGAGCTTCAGCTTCAGCACCAGTCCTCCCAATGAATATTCAGGACTGATTTCCTTTAGAATTGACTGGTTTGATCTCCTCGGTGTCCTAGGGATTCTCAAGAGTCTTCTCCAGCACCACAGTTCGAAAGCATCCAGTCTTTGGTGCTCAGCCTTCTTGGTGGTTCAACTCTCACATCCATACATGACCACAGGAAAAACCATAGTTTTGACTAATGGACCTTTTTTCTGTCAGCCAAGTACGTCTCTGCTTTTTAACATGCTCTCTAGGTTTGTCACAGTTTTTCTTCCAAAGAGCAAGTGTCCTTTTTTTTTTTTTTAATTTTTATTTTTACTTTATTTTACTTTACAATACTGTATTGGTTTTGCCATACATTGACATGAATCCACCATGGGTGTACATGCGTTCCCAAACATGAACCCCTCTTCCACCTCCCTCCCCATAACATCTCTCTGGGTCATCACCGTGCACCAGCCCCAAGCATGCTGTATCCTGCATCGGACGTAGACTGGTGATTCGATTCTTACATGATAGTATACATGTTACAATGCCATTCTCCCAAGTCATCCCACCCTCTCCCTCTCCCTTTGAGTCCAAAAGTCCATTATACACATCTGCGTCTTTTTTGCTGTCTTGCATACAGGGTTGTCATTGCCATCTTTCTAAATTCCATATATATGTGTTAGTATACTGTATTGGTGTTTTTCTTTCTGGCTTACTTCACTCTGTATAATAGGCTCCAGTTTCATCCATCTCATCAGAACTGGTTCAAATGTATTCTTTTTAACGGCTGAGTAATACTCCATTGTGTATATGTACCACAGCTTTCTTATCCACTCATATGCTGATGGACATCTAGGTTGTTTCCATGTCCTGGCTATTATAAACAGTGCTGCGATGAACACTGGGGTACATGTGTCTCTTTCAATTCTGGTTTCCTCAGTGTGTATGCCCAGCAGTGGGATTGCTGGGTCATAAGGTAGCTCTATTTGCAATTTTTAAAGGAATCTCCACACTGTTCTCCATAGTGGCTGTACTAGTTTGCATTCCCACCAACAGTGTAGGAGGGTTCCCTTTTCTCCACACCCTCTCCAGCATTTATTGCTTGCAGATTTTTGGATCGCAGCCATTCTGACTGGTGTGAAGTGGTACCTCATTGTGGTTTTGATTTGCATTTCTCTAATAATGAGTGATGTTGAGCATCTTTTCATGTGTTTGTTAGCCATCCATATGTCTTCTTTGGAGAAATGTCTATTTAGTTCTTTGGCCCATTTTTTGATTGGGTCGTTTATTTTTCTGGAATTGAGCTGCATAAGTTGCTTGTATATTTTTGAGATTAGTTGTTTGTCGGTTGCTTCATTTCCTATTATTTTCTCCCATTCTCAAGATTGCTTTGGCTATTCGAGGTTTTTTGTATTTCCATACAAATCTTGAAATTATTTGTTCTAGTTCTGTGAAAAATATGGCTGGTAGCTTGATAGGGATTGCATTGAATTTGTAAATTGCTTTGGGTAGTATACTCATTTTCACTATATTGATTCTTCCGATCCATGAACATGGTTTATTTCTCCATCTATTAGTGTCCTCTTTGATTTCTTTCATCAGTGTTTTATAGTTTTCTATATATAGGTCTTTAGTTTCTCTAGGTAGATATATTCCTAAGTATTTTATTCTTTTCATTGCAATGGTGAATGGAATTGTTTCCTTAATTTCTTTTTCTACTTTCTCATTATTAGTGTATAGGAATGCAAGGGATTTCTGTGTGTTGATTTTATATCGTGCAACTTTACTATATTCATTGATTAGCTCTAGTAATTTTCTGGTGGAGTCTTTAGGGTTTTCTATGTAGAGGATCATGTCATCTGCAAACAGTGAAAATTTTACTTCTTCTTTTCCAATTTGGATTCCTTTTATTTCTTTTTCTAGAGCAAGCGTCTTTTAATATCCTGGCTGCAGTCACCTTCCACAGTGATTTTGGAGCCCAAGAAAATAAAGTCTGTCACCATTTCCATTGTTTCCCCATCTATTTGCCATGAAGTGATGGGACAGGATGCCATATCTTTGTTTTATGATTGTTGAGTTTTAGGCCAGCTTTTTCACTCTCCTCTTTCACCTTCATCAAGGAGCTCTTTAGTTCCTCTTTGCTTTCTGCCATTAGGGTTGTGTCATCTGCATATCTGAGATTATTGATATTTCTCCCAGCAATCTTGATTCCAGCTTGAGCTTTATCCAGCCTGACATTTAGCACGATGTACTCTGTATATAAGTTAAATAAGGAGGGTGACAATATAAAGCCTTGATGTACTCCTTTCCCAATTTGGAACCAGTCCATTGTTCCATGTCTGATTCTAACTGTTGCTTCTTGACCTGCATACAGGTTCCTCAGGAGGTAAGGTGGTCTGGCATTCCCATCTCTTTAATAATTTTCCACAGTTTGTTGTGATCCACACAGTCAAAGGCTTTAGCATAGTCAATGAAGCAGAAGTCTTTCTGCTTTTCTGGAATTGCCTTGCTTTTTTTAATGTCCAATGGGTGTTGGCAATTTGATCTCTGGTTCCTCTGCCTTTTCTAAATACAGCTTGTATATCTGGAAGTTCTTGGTTCACATACTGCTAAAGCCTAGATTGAAGGATTTTGAGCATTACTTTGCTAGCATGTGAAATGAGTGGAATTGTGAGTAGTTTGAACATTGTTAGGCATTGCCCTTCTTTGGGATTGAAATGAAAACTGACCTTTCCAGTCCTGTGACCACTGATGAGTTTTTCAAATTTGCAGGTATATTGTGTACAGCACTTTAACAGCATCATCTTTTAGGATTGAAATAGCTCAACTGGAATTCCATCACCTCCACTAGCTTTGTCCGTAGTAATGATTCCTAAGGCCCACTTGACTTCACACTCCAGGATGTCTGGCTCTAGGTTACTGACAATACCCCTGTGATTAACCAGGTCATTAAGACCTTTTTTAGTGTAGTTCTTCTGTAACCTCTTAATTTCTTCTGCTTCTGTTTGGTCCTTACCATTTCAGTCCTTTATCGTGCCCATCTTTGCATGAAATGCTCCTTTGTTATCTCTAATTTTCTTGAAGAGATCTCTAGCCTTTCCCACTCTATTGTTTTCCTCTATTTCTTTGCATTGTTCACTTAAGAAGACTTTCTTATCTCTCCTTGCTATTCTTTGCAACTCTTACTTCACCACCAACCTATCAGAAGAATGCAAGCCTGTCACTGCCTTGATCCCCTGCCTGTAGACCTCTCCCTATTCCCCAGGTTCAGTTCAGTTCAGTTGCGCAATCGTGTCTGACTCTTTGAGACCCCATGAATCGCAGCATGCCAGGCCTCCCTGTCCATCACCAACTCCTGAAGTTCACTCAGACTCACGTCCATCGAGTCAGTGATGCCATCCAGCCATCTCATCCTCTGTCATCCCCTTCTTCTCCTGCCCTCAATCCCTCCCAGCATCAGAGTCTTTTCCAATGAGTCAACTCTTCGCATGAGGTGGCCAAAGTATTGGAGTTTCTTCATCATTCCTTCCAAAGAAATTCCCCAGGTAAGAGGGCACAGTTCTTGAGGCTTTAGCATACTGTTTCCTCTTTGCCTGGCAAAGAAATAAAGTCACTCTTTCTTTCGTCATAAGTCTGTCTGCATATTTCTGTTTGGCATTGGTGCACAGAGAGCCAAGGATCAATTTTATACTATTGTTCATTGTGAGTCTCAAGAATATACACAGAGGATGAAGAACAAGGATTTACTATACTGTAAACTTTTAAATCATGTAACTCAGAACTTTTTCCCCATTATTTTTATGCAAAAACTTAGACACTATTAAATTCAGGTCCTAATTGTCTCAAAGACACCCTTTTTTAAAGGTGTAGAGGAAGTAGGATGGGGTAGGGGAAAGTAATCAAGCAGGGGTGCCAGTGCCCATGTTTCATGAAGCCCTGGGCTTAGCTTGATCTTGTGAGGAACTCCGAAGCATAAATTATACCCCAGGGTTTACTTAGCCTTGAGGCAGAAGAGGTTGGCACCAATCAATCAATGGCTATTGTTTTCCCTGGGCAACATTTCTGCAAATATAAACAAAGCAGATTGTTTGGAAGCAAAGCAAACAGAAGTTAGGAAACATACCCCAGAAGTGATCAAAAGTGATCAGAGGGGCTGTGAGTGATACACCAACATCAGCTATGCCACTGACCATCTTTTCTGCTTTCAATATAGGTTTGTCTGTTCTGATCAATAGACAAAACGTCCATTAACAACCAGTAAGTGGTGGAGAAGGAAATTCTAAGTAGTTTGAATTTTCAGAGCAGTGAAGGGAATTTTTAAGAGATCCCACAGTTTACAGGTTTTGTTTTATTTGGCCACACTGCATGGCTTGTGGGAACTTAGTTTCTCAGCCATGGATTGAACCTGGCTGTGTAGTGACAGTACAGAGTCCCAGTCACTGGGCTGCCAGGGAACCCCCGAAGGAATTTTTTAAAAATCCCCTGCTCAAAATTCTAGGGAAGTCAGATTTGCAGAAATTTGGGCATATATCCTTATATAGTGTTAAAAAAAAAAACAAAAAACAAAACCAAAAACCCTTTAGGCAATTGATCACTAAGTATATGCCACATCAC
Organism: Budorcas taxicolor; assembly: GCF_023091745.1. Taxonomy (NCBI): domain Eukaryota; kingdom Metazoa; phylum Chordata; class Mammalia; order Artiodactyla; family Bovidae; genus Budorcas; species Budorcas taxicolor. Next base: position 57,894,345 of record NC_068919.1, on the reverse strand, counting down.
CAGCCCTGTAGGGAAGGCAAACCACTTATCTGGCTCAGACAGTCCTTATCTTGAGATGCTTACACTATAGTTGGGTAGATGAAGTTCACAAGCATGAAACAAGTATAAGCAACATCAACACTTTATAATTACTGCTGGATTCTGAGAAAAGGGAAATAGACTTCCCTTGGATACATTTTTTTTTCAGAGACTCATAGGAGGAGTGGTGAACAAGGTCAGATCAAGTCCATGCGTGTGTGCACTGACTCAACCAATCTAAGTGACGTCCTTGTGCCAGATGGTAGGCATGTGAGGGCTAGGGAGAGGGAATCATAAGATACCATGATAAGTACAGTAATTAAGTGTGTACTTTGGGAGATTATTTGGGTGCTATTTGTATTTTTAAGTGGAAAGGTCAATTACTCTATTTCATTGAATTTAAGATGCCATGAATTGTAAGAATTACCAGTATTTTGGAGAAGGAAATGGCTACCCACTCCAGTATGCTTGCCTAGAAAATTCCATGAGTGGAGGAGGCTGGTGGGCTACAGTCCATGGGGTCACAAAGAGTCGGATACGACTGAGCGACTTCACCATTATTTTATTCAGTATTAAGAAAAAAAATCCTGTCAATCAAGCAATTTAAGACATACCCCTATTTCAGAGGTGTTATGAAATGTCAGTCTCGGCATTTCCTAAGAAAAGAGGGAAAATTATAACAACAAGGCTTTAGTCTTTCTGTCTCTTATTTCTAATGAGAAATAGCTCAGTCATGTAATGGAGGCCAATAATAGTATTTTAAATAGTAGCTAATATTGATCATATACTTAATATGGATCCAGCACTGAGCTAATTGCTTTTTACCCATTGTGTGTGTGTACATGCTAAGTTGTTTCATGTCCGACTCTTTGAGACCCTAGGAACTGTGGCCCATCAGGCTTCTCTGCCCATGGGATTCTCCAGGCAAGGATACTGGAAAGGGTTGCCATGCCCTTCTCCAGGGGACCTTCCCGACCCAGGGATCGAACCCTCGACTCTTAACGTCTTCTGCATTTGCAGGCCAGTTCTTTACCACTAGTTCCACCTGAAAAGCCCCTTTTACCCATTACTTCAGTTCAGTTCAGTTCAGTTCAGTCACTCAGTCATGTCCGACTCTTTGCGACCCCATGAATCGCAGCATGCCAGGCCTCCCTGTCCATCACCAACTCCCGGAGTTCACTCAGACTCACGTCCATCGAGTCGGTGATGCCATCCAGCCATCTCATCCTCTGTCGTCCCCTTCTCCTCCTGCCCCCAGTCTCTCCCAGCATCAGAGTCTTTTCCAATGAGTCAACTCTTCGCATGAGGTGGCCAAAGTACTGGAGCTTCAGCTTTAGCTGAAGAAGAAATTTCATTCTTTCCAAAGAAATCCCAGGGTTGATCTCCTTCAGAATGGACTGGTTGGATCTCCTTACAGTCCAAAGGACTCTCAAGAGTCTTCTCCAGCACCACAGTTCAAAAGCATCAATTCTTTGGCGCTCAGCCTTCTTCACAGTCCAACTCTCACATCCGTACATGACTACTGGAAAAAGCATAGCCTTGACTAGACGGACCTTAGTCAGCAAAGTAATGTCTCTGCATTTGAATATGCTATCTAGGTTGGCCATAACTTTTCTTCCAAGAAGTAAGCGTCTTTTAATTTTATGGCTGCAGTCACCATCTGCAATGATTTTGGAGGCCAAAAAAATAAAGTCAGCTGCCGTTTCCACTGTTTGCCCATCTATTTCCCATGAAGTGATGGGGCCAGATGCCATGATCTTAGTTTTCTGAATGTTGAGCTTTAAGCCAACTTTTTCACTCTCCTCTTTCACTTTCATTTAGAGGTTTTTTAGTTCCTCTTCACTTCCTGCCATAAGGGTGGTGTCATCTGCATATCTAAAATTATTGATATTTCTCCCGGCAATCTTGATTCCAGCTTGTGTTTCTTCCAGTCCAGCATTTCTCATGATGTACTCTGCATATAAGTTAAATAAGCAGGGTGACAATATACAGCCTTGACGTACTCCTTTTCCTATTTGGAACCAGTCTGTTGTTCCATGTCCAGTTCTAACTGTTGCTTCCTGACCGGCATACAGATTTCTCAAGAGGCAGGTTAGGTGGTCTGATATTCCCATCTCTTTCAGAATTTTCCACAATTTATTGTGATCCACACAGTCAAAGGCTTTGGCATCATCAATAAAGCAGAAGTAGATGATTTTCTGGAACTCTCTTGCTTTTTCCATGATCCAACAGATGTTGGCAGTTTGATCTCTGGTTCCTTTGCCTTTTGTAAATCCAGCTGGAACACATGGAAGTTCATGGTTCATGTACTGCTGAAGCCTGGCTTGAAGAATTTTGAACATTACTTTGCTAGCGAGATGACTTTATGAGATGAGTGCAATTGTGCGGTAGTTTGAGCATTCTTTGGCATTGCCTTTCTTTGGGATTGGAATGAAAACTGATCTTTTCCAGTCCTGTGGCCACTGCTGAGTTTTCCAAATTTGCTAGTATATTGAGTGCAACACTTTCATAGCATCATCTTTCAGGATTTGAAATAGCTCAACTGGAATTCCATCACCTCCACTAGCTTTGATCATAGTGATGCTTTCTAAGGCCCACGTGACTTCATATTCCAGGGTATCTGGCTCTAGGTGAGTGATCACACCATCAAGATTATCTGCCTTGTGAAGATCTTTTTTGTATGGTTCTTCTGTGTATTCTTGCCACCTCCTCTTAACATCTTCTGCTTCTGTTAGGTCCATACCATTTCTGGAGTAAAGGTTTTAGTGTCTCTATTTTACTGATAGGTAAAGGGAGATTAAAAGATGATAAGCAATTTGCCTGAGGTCACACAGCTGCTAAGTATCTGAGCTGAGACTGGAATGCATATTTGTCTACCACTCAAGTTTAAGTTTTTAACCACTATGCCTGTAGGTGATTTGATAAGACCTGATTTCCTGCAAAGCAAAATAATTAAGAGATTTCTTTTCACTCAACATTTATCAGAAACATCTTTTCTTGAGGATCTTTTGGAAAGCAAAACATGGTTATACAGACTAAGAGAAGACCGAGTGACCTTTCCTAAACCGTGACTATATTTCTGATGTCACTATTGCATAACTAGTCTTTATCCAGTCTTTGCGAATTATACTGCTGGATAATGAATTTTAAATTGCATGTCTAAGTAGACTAAGAACTCTGTAGTTAGTGGGTTATATTTAAGTAACCACAAAATAGATAAGGTGCACAATTAAAGAGTACACATCTTCCAAACCCCTAATTTGTGTTAGAGCATTCAATTGCCATCCTCTATGTGCAGGCATGAATTTTGATCCAGTAGCAATGAGATCAGGCCCAGAAGTTTGCAAATTGAGAATTATTTATCGGAAAGTAGTATTCCTTAACCCATATTTGAAAGAACGGTTTATGTTCATGGACAATTTGGGTTATCTGAATTTAGAAGAGGTTGGAGATTAGCCTGATTAACTTGAGGTAATGGATAAATTTTAGGAGACAAATGTCAGTTTGCTGGCATCTGAATGGGTTTGGTCTGATTACCCTGTATACTGGACCAGCAGTTCTCAAACTTTTGCATCTTGGGACACTTACACTCTTGAAAATATTGAGAACCCCAAAGAGCTTGTGTTCATGTGTATTTTATCAATCTATATTTTCTATGTAAGAAATTAAAATGGAGAAAATTTAAAATACTTATAGAGATCAAACAGTCAACCCTAAAGGAAATCAACCCTGAATATTCATTGGAAGGATTGATGCTGAAGCTGAAGCCCTGATACTTTGGCCACCTGATGCAAAGCGCTGACTCACTGGAAAAAAACCCTGATGCTGGGGAAGATTGAAGGGAGGAGGAGAAGGGGGTGACAGAGGATGAGACAGTTGGATGGCATTACTGACTTGATGGACATGAGTTTGAGAAAATTCTAGGTGATAGTGAAGGACAGGGAAGCGTGGCATGCTGCAGTCTATGGGGTTGCAAAGAATCAGCCACGACTTAGCAACTGAAACAACAATTAATAATTCTACTACATATTAATATAATTATTTTATGAAAATAATTATATTTTCCAAAACAAAATAATTTCATGAGAAAAGTGGCATTTATTTCACAAATAAAAAATCTCTCTAATGTCTGACTTAATAGAATAGAGTTAAATTCATGTTTCTGCTTCTGAATTCGATCTTTTGTGATAACATATGTCATGTGACCTCTGCAGAACTCCAATATTTACTCATGAGAGAATGAAGGCTAAAAAAACACTAATAGCATCTTTGTATTACTGTGAAACTAATTTTGACTTTATGAGTTTCCTGGAAAGGTATTGGAGACCTTCAAGTGTCCCCAGATCACACGTTAGGAACCCCTCAACTGGAAAAAAGAGTTATTCATAGTTCAAAGCTACAAAATAAAGAGCTAAAACAATATCAGATACTTTCAATGGCCAATATTCTTTAAGAATTTTTGTCAAAAGCTTTTATTTTTTTAATTGTGGTAAAATATATATTATATAACACTTATCCATTTCTAAGTATATAGTTCAGTGGTATTAAATACATTTACATTATTGTGAACCATTACCACCATCCATATACAAAATGTTCTCATTTTCCCGAACTGAAACTTTGTACTTAAACAAGAACTCGTCACAGTTCCGTTCCCTCAGTCCCTGGCAACCAGGGTTCTACTTTTTGTCTCTCTAAATTTGACTATTTCTGGGTACCTCATTTAAGTGGAATCATACCTTATTCATCTTTTTGTAACTGGCTTATTTCACTTAGCACAGTGTTTTCAAGGTTGATCACATTAAAATACGTGTTGGAAATTCATTTCTTTTTAAAGTTGAATAATATTCCATTGTATGTATTATCACATTTTTAAAAATCCATTATCTGTTGATCGACATTTGAGTTGCTTTCACCTTTTGGCTGTTGTGGATAATGCTACTATGAACGTTGATATACAAATATCTATTCATGCCTCTGCTTTCAATTCTTTTGGGTGTATATCCAGAAGTGAAATGCTGGATCATATGGGTCTTTTTTTTATGCTTCCCAGATGGCTTGGTGGTAAAGAATTCACCTGCCAATGGCGGGGATGTAGGAGAAGTGGATTAAATCCCTGGGTTTGGGAGATACCCTGGAGGAGGAAACGGCAGCCTGCCCCAGTATTCTTGGCTGGGAAATCCCATGGACAGAAGAGCCTGAAATGCTACAGTCCAGGGGGTCTCAAAGAATTGGACATGACTGAGTTCGCATGCATGGTTGTTTTATATTTAATTTTTTGAAAGGCCACCATATAGTTGTCTCATGTCAATATTTTTAACACTACATATTTCTTGCTAAAACTATTAAAAATTATTTGTAGTACAGAAACATTTAAAAAATTCTCATTGGATTTTGTTCAATAACTAACATTCAGTGGATTTTATATACAGTGTAAAAGTTATGAATCCTCTGGAAGATGGCTTTCTCATAGCCCTAGCTTCCAAGGAACTCAAACTAAATTTGCATGTGCTCAATCACTCAGTCATGTCTGACTCTTTGCGACCCCATGGACTGTAGCCCACCAGGCTCCTCTGTTCATGGGATTCTCCAGGCAAGAATATTGGAGGGGGTTGCCATTTCCTCCTCCAGGGTGTCTTCCTGATCCGGGGGTTGAACCTGTGTCTCCTGCTGCTCCTGCATTGCAGGCATTTTTTTTTACCACTGAGCCCCCAGATTTGAACACACCAATTAAATTCCATTAGTGAAACAATAAAGCTAAGAGAGAAGAAATACTATTTATTCGGCACTGAATAAGTTCCAGGTACAGTTCTAGGTATTTGAGATACAAGCAGTGAACATGATGGAGTTCTTTCCCTCACCTCAAATGTGAACTATAGTTGATCACAAACATTCTGGAACAGTGACCCTCAGACAACAAGTGATTGATATACCATCAGGTGGTCTGAGAGCTGTCAGAAAAATCAACAGTAAATCATCATGATAGTGTATATCCTTCACCAGTGATGCAACACTGGGCAACCTTGAGATATGGTTCTAGTAACATGAATTCCTGCCATCTAGAATTCAGAGAGAGATAACCACAAAATGCTAAATATCTCAGCTTGCCAACACCCAGATCTCCAAGGGTCAGAGAAATTTTTAGAAGTTTTTCTAGAAAGAGCATAAGAATAGGAGAGGATAAAGAAAAGAGAAGATGTGTCAGAGGGGAGTGGGCAATGGTTCTAGATGTGTTTATGCTCCCTCTACCTTGAAGCTCTAAGCCTGGGGGTCCTTAGGTGAACCTAAGCTGTCACCTCTCCCTCCAAGATCTGGGAAGCTGGGGAACAGAGTAGGCTCAACTGACTGTCCATCTATTCTATCCTTCAAGGAATTCCACGGCTAAGTATCAACGATGTTCACAGCAGAAATGATGTTTTTATCTGGTAATTGTGGTAGGAGGAGGAGGTGTTAAAAGTAGCCATGTATTTCTTCCTCCCCACTTCTTATCTTACTAGCTTTCTTTCTCTCTCAGTTATCAGTTGCTAATGTGCAACTGCATATTTGAGCATGATGACTTTTTTTGATGCACATATTCTGCTACGTCAAAATGTCCTAGTTCAGGTCATATTTTCCACAGAACTTTAAAATAAAAGAATATCAGTAAGATTGATTTACATTTGTTTGTTCCAAGTGCAAAGTCAATAGGATTATATGAATTCCAAGAAGATGAAAAAACAGGCCAGTATGAAAACTATGACTTCTGATTTGGTATCCTTCTGAACATGTTGAGAAACAGATTCCAGCACTCATTAGAGTCTATACTGTGAGAAGTTACCATGGTAAAACAATGAATCTCTGCTTTAACTGTGACAGTTTGTATACTCCAATGAAGTACGATTTTGAACCTGAACAGAAGGAATGCATCAAATGGATACAAAAACTGCCCACACGAAAAATACACATTTAAAAAAATATCCATAAAAGAAGCCCTATTGCTTATTGTTTCTCTTGCGAGACACACTAATGTTGCACAGAATAAGAAGGAGGTACCATTGATAGTAACAAATGATGTAGATCACACTGTAGGAAAAAACAAAAGAGGATTGAATTATATTAGAATTAAAGAATGCCGCAGAAAAAATTTTGAAATGCATTCTATAAGATCAATAAGATTCATGACTGATGATGTAGAATGTGAACACTTCATGTTACTGTCAGAGTCTGTCCATTTCATTTTTTTCATGTCTCCCTTAATACAGAGGATGATGGTTCTAAGTTTCAGATATGGTCTGTTTTGGCTATTCAGGATCAGGCTATCACTGATGGCTATCTTCTGCCCATAATGTCCACTGCCATTAAATCAATGAAATATTTGACTGCTACAGGTCTCCTTTAATAATATGTATATTTAACTCCTCTCTGTTGGAACCATATTGCTAATCCCGTATTGTATATACTCAAAACCAAAACAATGCTGTATAAAATCTAAAAGCCAAAACTGCTGAGTTCTAACATTTATATGTAAGGTCTTAGTGGATTTTCACCTTTCGATTTTTTGAAAAGACACCAAATATGTATATATATATATATATATTTTTTTTTTTTTCCTTCTCTTTTGACTGTTCCTGTTACACAGGGCTACAGGATGAACATGGAAAGAAATCTTGCCAAGCTAATCACTGCAAAGTGTGAAGAATGACTGCTAAAAACAAATAAAAGTACTGGAGAAGCCATTCTCAAAGAAAACTGTAGAAAAGCAGTTCAAACAATTCAGTGTTAGAATTACTGTACCTTAACAAAACCGGTGTGAGTTGGGTCATTGGTGGCAGTGAACATTCATTCATTCATTCTTTCCACACTTATTGGACGTGTGCTATAGGCCAAGGACTGTGGTAGAGCACTGGATATAGGGTTAACAATTCTTTAACTCTCTTGGTTAAAACAGCTAGTGTCGTTTGTGCCTCCTGATTGGATCCTGACTGACCCTGTCCTTAGAACTATTTCTTGCCATTCCAAGTTTATTTATTAATTCTATAATGATACTGTTTCGGCTGTTGTGCCAGTTAATAAATATCATCTTTCACCTCCATGCTGTGCTGTGCTCAGTTGCTAAGTTGCATCTGACTCTTTGCAATCCCATGGACTGTAGCCCACTCGTCTCCTCTGTCCATGGGATTTCCCAGGCAAGAATACTGGCATGGGTTGCTATTTCCTTCTCCAGGGGATCTTCCTGACCCAGGGATTGAGCCTGAGTCTCCTACATTGGCAGGTGAATTCTTTACCACTGAGTCATATGGGAAGTCCCTCTCCCCTCCATACCACCCTTTAATACTCCTGTTTTGTGATGCTGGAGCTGGGAACATGCAAACCACATTCCTACTTTGCCAATTTCCCTCTATTAGGTGCTTATAATAGGAAGTGTCAGAAAGAGACTAAAAGACTGCAGAATGGATTTCCTCCTTTCTGGTTGTTTTCCTGCTCTTTTCAGTGGCACCCTGGCCTTACTTCTTCACTATGGCAGTGTTGCTTAGATCCAGGAGATGCATAGTTACAGAGTCCCATTTACAGTTATTGTTTAACCTTGCAGAACTAGCCTCATTGCAGCTCCTCAAAGACCTTAGCACCAGCTGGTCAACACCCTTTCCTTAGATATTTGGGTCATGGTCTTGTTGAACTCCTCTCCTGAACATTAGAACCAGCTAAGCAATGCTCCCTTCTCACAAGTCTGGTGCTCAGTTTCTTGGGTTTCCTCCTCAAAGCCTCTGAGTTTTAATTACTCTAACCTGTTCCCTTTGTTCCCCAGCCACAAGCGTGGAAGCTCCTTCTTGTAATATGTCTATACCTATGTCTATATCTACCTTTACCTATCTATAATCCTAGTGTTCTCTTTTTCCCTTTTCAGTTCTTCAGTACTTAGTCAACAGTTCTTTAATTACCATGGTTAAAATAGCTAGTATGGTTTTTGGCTCCTGATTGGATCCTGACTGAAACTGTCTTAATTTGTTCCTAAATTCTATGCTCTCTCTTTTACAAAACTCATTTTGCTATTTTATCATTTTATGATAGGTGTTAATTTTATAATAAACATGCCAGCAAAAAGAATTCTTACATTTTTCCTATACTTTGAGTTACAGTTTCCAGATTGCATTTGGTTTGCCATGTTCCTTTCCTTGTTACTGGGGTTTTTTGTTTGTTTGTTTTGGGGGGCTTTTATTTTTAATGAGTATATTTGCATAGCTTTTATGTGTTTTCATTCATCTTGCCCATGCATAACATGGGAAATCTTTTCTAGACATGTTTTGTTTGGGTAATTCTCTCTTGGCAGCCTTTCTTCCTATCTGACAAGTGTTTGTCTTTTCCTGTAGCTGTAGTTTGAGAATTTATACTAGGTTGGTAAAAGAGTAGTTGTGTTTTTGGACCGTCAATTTTAAATCATTGTAACTAGGCTCAAACACATCTTTATTAATCAAAATAGGAACCATTATGATCAACATATTTTTGCCCATGAGAGATAAGTTGGTTTATTTCTGCACTGTAAAAATCTGTGCTTTGGGATTCGTCGAACTCTTGGAAAGCATTTTCTGCTTCCTGCTGGTTGTGGAAACATTTTCCCTGTAAAAAGTTGTTGAGATGCTTGAAGAAGTGGTAGTTGACTGGCCAGAGATCAGGTGAAATGGTGGATGAAACAAAACTTTGTAGCCCAATTTGTTCAGCTTTTGAAGTGTTGGTTGTGTGACTTGTAGTGGGGCATTGTTGTGGAGAAGAATTGGGCCCTTTCTGTTGACCAATGCTGGCTGCAGGCATTGCAGTTTTTGGTGCATCTCACTGATTTGCTCTGCATACTTCTCAGATATATTTTTAAAATTTTATTTATTTTTTATTGAAGAATAATTGCTTTACAGAATTTTGCTGTTTTCTGCCAACCCTCAACATAAATCAGCCATAGGTATACATATATCCCCTCCCTTGTGAAACTCCCTCCCATCTCCCTCCCCATCCCACCCCTAGATCTAATGGTTTTGCCAGGATTCAGAAGGCTATAGTGGATCAGATGGGCAGCAGACCACCAAACAGTGACCATGACCTTTTTTTGGTGCAAGTTTGGCTTTGGGAAGTGCTTTGGCGCCTTCTTTTTGGTTCAACTGCTGAGCCAGTTGTCACTGGTTGTCATACAAAATCCACTTTTTATTGCACATCACAATCCGATTGAGAAATGGCTTGTTGTTGTTGTATAGAATAAGAGAAGACAATAGTTCAAAATGATAATTTTTCTGATTTGCAGTCAGCTCATGAGGGACCCACTTATCGAGCTATTTCACCTTTCCAAGTTGCTTCAAATGCTGAATCACTGTAGAATATTCACCACTGAGTTCTCCAGCAACTTCTCGTGTAGTTGTCAGAGGATCAGCTTCACTGACGGCTCTCAATTGATCATTGCCAACTTCTGATGGCTGGCCACTATGCTCCTCGAGGCTCTTCTCTCCTTTCCAAAACTTCTTGAACCACCACTGCACTGTACATTCATTAGCAGGGCCAAATGCTTTGTTGATGTTGTGAATTGTCTCTGCTGTTTTACTATCCATTTTGAACTCGAATTTAAAAAAATGATCAAATTTGCTTTTTGGTTCACATAATTTCTATAGTCTAAAATACATAAATAAACAGCAAGTAATAAGTCATTAGCAAGAAAAAAATAATAAAATGAGAAATGTGTGTTAAAATGAAGCCTGGTGTATAACATAACCACATTTATTTAAGAATGTATTTCAATATCAAATAGCAAAGTTCAACAATGCAAAACCACAATTACTTTTGCAAAAGTCTATTATTAGGAACAGATTAAGACCTATGAAATGAGAAATAAATATACTATATTTTCTTACCATAAAATCACAATAATTGTTACATAATGAAATCTCTCCCTGCTGGCCTATGACCTTTTCTTATTTCATAAGTCTCTCTGCAAATATGAATTATGATAAACCAAGTATGGTCTTGTTTTTATTTAAAAAATGAACACTTAAGGGCAACTTGTGTTAAGTGCCTAACTGTATACTACTCATTAACAAACTTTTAATTTTGTCTTTCAGGTTGCAAAAATAATGTAACTTCAAGATTAAAGAAAAAAAGCATCTGGTACAAACTTGCTGTCCTTGCTACTGTTAATTGGACTAGGGCTATGGACATTAGATCCTGGTCGGAGATCTCTGATACAGTCTTGTATAAGAGCTCTGCTGAACAAAGACCCCTCACCCAAATATTACATAGTGACTGTCCAAACCTATCAGATACTCTTTTTGAGGGCTTGAGACATAAGAGAAATAGTTTGGTAGTAGTAGAAATAGTAGAAGCAAAGTTAAAGAGTATCTAAATCTCCTTAAAAGCAGAATACCAAAGTTGGGATTGAGATGTTAATATTGCTTCCTGATGACAATACAACTTAATGTCTTATACTTTAAGATTTTGCAGTTCTGGAACTGTGATGTTGCTATAAGCCATGCTATTATCTTTCAATAAATTTCCATTATTTAACATGACTTGAAACTTAGAAGAGCATAACTTACCATTTGTTTCTGGTTTTTCACTATTCCATATAAACAGCTTCATGCTTATAATTTTAATCTTTGGTTAAATTATTTTCCATAGTATAAACTCCCAGAAGTGGTCTTAATGTTTCAAGAAATAAACATTATGGGTTTTGCTTCCTATGGTGCTATATTACTTTCCAAAAGTATTGTAGGGTTTTATCAGTAAGATTTGAATATGGAATTTACTCTAGTCTTCAGTATTGATTTAGTGTTTAATTTTATAGATATAAAATAGTATCTCAAAGCTTTCTTAGTTTGTATTTCTTTGATTTATATCCAAAATACTGTTGATAAAATTTGGTGAACTTTTGTGTAGACCCCCATGTCCACATGCCCTATGGACCAGCAGACAAAACTTCAAAGCTACAAGTTGATATTTGAGTCAGCAATGTGTAAATCATAGACTGAATTCTAGAATTTGTGCACTTGAAAACAAAGACTTTATTAAATATAGACCACAATATGAAATTGACAGTTTTCTGTTTGGACTAGCCTGTCATCAGTGCTTCAGAAAAGACGATTATTCATTGCATAAATTTTGATATGAGGATTGGCTTTTCTTCCCTTCTGATTTGGTTTTAACTAACAGGAATTATTGGGCTTCCCTGGTGGCTCAGACAGTAAGTATATGGAGCTCAGAAATTTTTGTGTCCCCAGATCAATCTTCCACTTGAACTCATGTATAACTGCCAATGCTTTCATGTACTTCTACTATCATATTGTTGTCACTGTAGATTTCATTGTGGTCCTTAAGTTACCTACTCTGAATAAAAAAAAGAAAAACTCTTTCAGTTTTGTTTCAATGGTTTTGATAGTTGACTAAGAACTTCCAGCATGGAAAGGCAAACAGACAGAAAGCACCAGTTAATATCTGCTTCTGGATCTACTCTCTTGTTTCTCAAGATCATCTGAACCAAACTAAAAGAAGTAATGTGGAGGAATTCAGCCAAGATAGTGAACTGAAATAGAAACATTTTACCCTATTCAGCACACAGAATGTTAGGTTAAATAATAACTTAAATATATATCCAACTTCAAAATTAGAGGAAAAAAAATTCTCCAGAAGTCTGTAGACATAGCAGGGAGAAGGAGTTGACACTTCGCTGCCCATGGGAGCGACCAAACTGACCTATGCCTTTTGGCTGGGCACATCTAGGCATGGAAGCTGAGGCTGTTGGTCCTGCACCTGCAGGGAGCTGTGAAACTACTACGCTGTCCAAGAATGGGGACCAGGAAAGCCTTGCAAACGTGACCCAACTCGCCATGGATGAAAACAAGATGACACCCAAGTGATGGAGACCGGGGGTACTGTTCAGAGTGAGAGTTACCCTAAATTTGGATGGCCCAAATCAAGAAACAAACATAAAAATGTGTGTAACCTAAAACTAAAAGGAGATTGACTAGAGAGGAAAAACAATCAGATTGCTCATCAGCAAATAAATGCTAGAAAACAGTAGAATAATATCTTCAATGTGCTGAGATTTCAATATGATTGTGTGACTGTATAATTTCATTTTTTATAATTATCAAATTTAAAACCTGTACCAGGCCTATCACTGAAGAATAAACCCAAAAGACTTTTTCATATGTACAAATACTAAGAGAGTTTGTCATCCATAGATCCTTTCTTTAAAAAATTTTGGCTGTACCACACAGCATATGGGACCTTAGTTTCCTGAACCCCAGGGATCAAATGCGCACCTCTTGCAATGGAAGCATGGTGTCCTAATCACTGGACCAGTAGGGAAGTCCCATATCTATAGCTACTGGATGAAAGAACTATGGAAGAATGTGCTTTGCAAGGAGAATGAATACAGAAGGAAGAGTGGACCTATATAAGCACTGAATTTGGGAAAAATCACAGCTAAACTTTAAAAAGTGTGTAACTTTCCATTTTGCCTTGGGAAATGCAGTTCTATTCAATGTCAAATACAATGTTGAAAGACAAATTCTTGCTTCTGCAAATTTTTCCAGTAAACACTGAAGTTATAGCTGTCATCAGAAGGATCAAAAACATTTTTTTTTTCTTAACATAATGCCCAGACTTGTACTACAAGTATCACAAACTCTTAAAAATGAAAATTATACATTTACACAGTCATAATTAAGCATATAGCTAGAGGCTGAGAAAAAAAGAAAGGTCAGCTTTTATTTTGGACTTTACTTATAAATTCTAGTAAGTGTTAATACCTAAAGTGAGATAGAATTCCCAGTATTAATCAAGAATAAATGACGTCAATCTCTAAATGTCCTAAACTTGTTCTGAGGTGAGCCTATCCTCATTACGTTTGACTTTTTGTAAACTTTCAACTTCTTTCTTGAATTAAAGGGTTTGAAGAAGACTACAATACTTACTACTGGAAACCTATATTTCTGTGGTTGTAACGGGCATATTAGCAGTTCTGAGGTTGACCTCAACTTTTAAATACCTTATCATTTGATATCTCATTTTGAACATGTTATTTTCTACTTGCTTCTGCCATTAGTATTTTTCTTCGTATGAGGTCAGGTGAGTTAGTTCAAGGTGAAAATAGTTGCTCCAGTGAATTTTAGTTATTTCATGCAAAGCATAGAGCATAGAGCACTCAAACAATTGAGTAAATTTTAGTTGACTTAAGAAAATAGAGTGTTCTACAAAGGAGGCAAGAATATACATTGGAGAAAAGACAATCTCTTTAACAAGTGCTGGGAAAACTGGTCAACCACTTGTAAAAGAATGAAACTAGAACACTTTCTAACACCATAGACAAAAATAAAGTCAAAATGGATTAAAGATCTAAACGTAAGACCAGGAACTATAAAACTCCTAGAGGAGAACATAGGCAAAACACCCTCCGACATAAATCACAGCAGGATCCTCTATGACCCACCTCCCACAATATTGGAAATAAAAGCAAAAATAAACAAATGGGACCTAATTAAAATTAAAAGCTTCTGTACAACAAAGGAAACTATTAGCAAGGTGAAAAGACAGCCTTAAGAATGGGAGAAAATAATAGCAAATGAAGCAACTGACAAACAACTAATCTCAAAAATATACAAGCAACTTATGCAGCTCGATTCCAGAAAGATAAACGACCCAATCAAAAAATGGGCCAAAGAACTAAATAGACATTTCTCCAAAGAAGACATACAGATGGCTAACAAACACATGAAAAGATGCTCAACATCACTCGTTATCAGAGAAATGCAAATCAAAACCACAATGGGGTACCATTTCACGCCAGTAAGAATGGCTGCGATCCAAAAGTCTACAAGCAATAAATGCTGGAGAGGGTGTGGAGAAAAGGGAACCCTCATACACTGTTGGTGGGAATGCAAACTAGTACAGCCACTATGGAGAACAGTGTGGAGATTCCTTAAAAAACTGGAAATAGAACTGCCTTATGACCCAGCAATCCCACTGCTGGGCATACACACTGGGGAAACCAGAATTGAAAGAGACACATGTACCCCAATGTCCATCGGAGCACTGTTTATAATAGCCAGGACATGGAAGCAACCTAGATGTCCATTGGCAGATGAATGGATAAGAAAGCTGTGATACATATACACAATGGAGTATTACTCAGCCATTAAAAAGAATACATTTGAATCAGTTCTAATGAGGTGGATGAAACTGGAGCCTATTATACAGAGTGAAGTAAGCCAGAAAGAAAAACACCAATGCAGTATACTAACGCATATATATGGAATTTAGAAAGATGGTAATAATAACCCTGTATGTGAGACAGCAAAAGAGACACAGATGTATAGAACAGTCCTTTGGACTCTGTGGGAGAGGGAGAGGGTGGGACGATTTGGGAGAATGGCATTGAAACATGTATAATATCATATATGAAACGAATCGCCAGTCCAGGTTCGATGCATGATACAGGATGTTCAGGGCTGGTGCACTGGGATGACCCAGAGGGATGGCATGGGATGGGAGGTGGGAGGGGGGTTCAGGATGGGGAACATGTGTATACCCATGGCAGATTCATGTTAATGTATGGCCAAACCAATACAATATTGTAAATAATTAGTCTCCAATTAAAATAAATAAATTTAAATTTAAAATAAATAAATAACTAAAAATTTTAAAAAGAAAAGAAATAGAGTGTCCTAAATACCTGGTGCTACAGTTTTTCATCATGACATCTCCCAGGATATTGGTGAGGAGGTATTCTCACCACATAGATAGGTACATACACCTATCTATGTGGAATATACAATCTGCTGGGGAGATAAGAGAAATGGGAAACTGAATGAGGTAAGTTTACAGGTGTCTCCACTGACAGACTTGAGCAATTGGATTTGATCTGATAGGGAATGGAGACTTGTGACTTGCCAGAGGAAGCAAGTGATGTGCCAAAATGATGTTTCAGAGTGACATAAGTATAAATCCAAACATTATCTTAGGATCTTCGCAGTTACTGCCAGTTTTTTTTTTTTTTTTTTATGATCTATATCAAAGTTATCTACCTATCGTGAGAATTAACTTCAGTAGATATTGAGACTAAAAACTGGAATCAGCCTGTCATTCAGCATGCTTGTGGCCTTCCTTCCTCATCATCTGTTAACATGCTCTTTGAAATTCAAATTTTAACATTTGCCTATCCAAAACAGAGCTAGAAAGATAACATTGCTGTCAAATTATAAAATCTAATATAAATGATTTCTGCTATAGTCATCTTCATGATGCCAAAAAATCCACTCTCTCGATGGTTTCTTTACGGTACAACGTCATCCTGTTTTTCTTTTTTAACTGTAAAAATAATACCAGGAAAATATCATTGTGATCTGGTTGTGGGGAAGGACTTTTTAAACAAGGTACACAAAGTGCAATCCACAAGGCCAAAAAAAAAAAAAAAAAAATTAGGGCTATGTATGGCTGTATATGTTATTTACTGCACAACTCCAGGAGGACCATTTACCTAGATCTTGATGTGAATGCTTCTCCCAGAGTTGTACAATGTGGTAGTCTGGTGGAAAACGGATGGATTTCTTAAAAGACACTATAAACAAAATGGAGCACAGAGTGAAAGACAATATTTCCAATGTTTGAAACCAACTAAGAATTTATCTTTATGGCAAAACCAATGCAGTATTGTAAAGTAAAATAAATTAAAAATAAAAATTAAAGAAAAAGAACTTATCTTTATAACAGTATGCCCAATAGTAATATGAGCCACAAATGTGAGCCACTTATGAAATTTTAATTTTTCTAATAGCCATATTATGAAAAGTAAAAATGAACAGGTAAAATTAATTTTGACAATATATTTTGTTTAAAGCAGTTTATCTAAAATACTTTCACATTTCAACATATAACCAAGGAGATATTTTACATTGTTTTTGCATGAGTTTTTAATATTCGGTGCATATTTTACACTTCATTACATGTCAATTTTTGTGCTTACAGCAACATGATGCGGTGAGAGAAAAAATAACCTGAGTTCTACAGCACAATACCATTTATTTACATTCAGACACACAATTCTACAAACCCCCACACATTTTACAGGAATATATACATATTTAAGGACATATGATGAGAGTGGATGTCTGAGGTAGAGGGGAGAAAAGAGATCAGGAATAAAAATGGAAAAATATAATACTGCTTATGGTAAAAAAAAAAAAAAGTTCACAATATAGAAGTCCTCATTCTAAATTCCCCAAACCTCTTCTACTGATTCCTTTTGGGAAGTTCTCTTTTTTTTCTTGTAATTTGGACGAGAGTTTTCACCATTCACTTTATTCTCTATCTGCTTCAGTAGTCTTCTCTATGCCAAATCTTCCTACATCTATATCTCCAACAAGATTCTCTTGTGCTACTTAATCTTCTCACCTCCCACTGCACGTTTTTACTATTAGCTAAACTTAACACCATGAGTATTATCTTCACCTTCAACCTAGATACTGATCTTTCTAAGATTTCTTGCTTCTATCACCATCATTCCTTCAGTCTCTGAGAGGAACATTTATAGTCGTCTTTGATTCTCTCCTCTCCTTTTCCTTAATACGTCAGCAGTTATCAAGACTTGCTGCTTTTACCTTGATTATCAGTGCTATCTTTTTCTCATTGCAACACTCTATACCCAGAGAACTCACCATCTGTCATTAGGTTGTTTTAAGACAATTTTTTTTTTTTTAAAGAGTAGTTTTAGGTTCAAAGCAAAGTTGAGAGGAAGGTAAGAGATTTCGCATATAACCCTCTGCCCAACATATGAGTAGCCTCCCTTATTATCAGCATCTCCTACTAGAGTGGTATGTTTTTTACAATTAATGAACCTACACTGACACATCATAATCACTGAAAGTCCATAGTTTACATTAGGGTTCACTCTTGTTGGTGTACATTTTATAGGTTTGGATGAGTGCGTAATGACATGTATTCATTATTATGGTATCATGCAAGAGTATTTCACTACCTTAAAAATTCTCAGTGCTTCACCTATTCACCCTCCACCCACCACCTTTAGGTTTTCATCCTTCTGGTCCATTTGCAAATTGCCAAATCTCTCTTTAGCACTGTTTTCATCATATTGCTACCTTGCTTAAAACCCCCAGTGGTGCCAATATGTTGTCTTTTGGCTGCTCAGCATTTATTTCTCTTTCACACCTCAACTCCCTTTGAGGAATTATCTCTTCCCATTGGCTATAGTTTGGAAAAACTGTTAATCTAGTACTCACCTTCTTCAGCTATGAGAAGGGTATGTGACCCAAGTTACATACTGGGGCTTCAGACCAGTCTATCCCTCTGTTTGCATCGTTAGCAATGTGACAAAGAGATCAAACAAGGCTATGTATTCATTCACACTAGCAAGCAGCTCTGGCTTACTTTAAGAAAGTGAAAGTTGCTCAGTTGTATTTGACTCTTTGTGAACCCATGAACTTTAGTCCATGGAATTCTCCAGGCCAGAATAGTGGAGCGGGTAGCCTTTCCCTTCTCCAGGGGATCTTCCCAACCCAGGGATTGAACCCAGGTCTACCACATTGCAGACAGATTCTTTACCAACTGAGCCACAAGGGAAGCCTACTTTTAGTCTGCTTTAAGACCACTCTTCTATTTCCTGCTTTTTAGCCCTTGGAGGCCACACTGCTTTCTAATTTTCCAAACTCTGTTTTCTAGCCATTGCATTGATTCTAGGCACTCCTGGTATCTTTCCAATGAACCACTCGCTTGAAGTTTGCAAGAGTTGGTTTCTGATGCTTGCAGGCAGAACCTGACTGATTCCTTCTCTATCATACAAAGCATATAAACTTCTTTCTGGTTTCGTATCCTCTGTGATCCCACCTCCACCTATTTTTTCTTACTCACCAAAGCCTTAGCCAGGTCAGTCAGTTTCTGACTCTGAAATTGCTGTGTTTGTCCTGCTTCCATGCTTTATGACATCCTGAAATGACCTATTCTCTTTCATGCATCTGGCTCTCTGTTGGATACAATGTCCAAATATATGTGAAAAGCTTTGCTGAAATCTGTGATATTCCCCTGAGCTACTAATCTAGTTACTCTACCAAAAAGAAAATGAATTATTTTGTCATGGTTTGTTCTTAGTGAATCCACATAGGCTGCTGATAATCACCACGTGCCTTTTTTAAATGTTCACAAACCAACTGCTTAATAACCCATTCTAGACTTTTACTGATCAGTCTGAAGCTTTGTGGTTTGCAATTTCCAGAAGCTATTCTTTCCTTCTTTCTGGAAACCAGAGCCCTTGACTATTTTCAGCTCTGCCAACTCTTATTTTTGTGAATTCTTAAGGTTGTTGACAATAGACAGTGAAAACTAAACATACTTGGACTGTTCCTCACTTTGAAGCTTGCTTTGTCTGGGTGCAGGCATCAGAATGGCCTTAAGGCAATTACATTTTCTCGGACTCTTTACTAACTTTAGGATGTAATACCCTGACCACCTCTTTTTCCCCTTGAGTGGTACTTTAGTATGTATTTTAAAATTATGGAAATGATACATGTTTATCATTAAACTACTCCAATATTACCAAAATGTACAAATGAAAAATAAGAGTCTCCCCAGTCAATCCTGCTGTTAACAAATTGGAATGTATCCTTCTAGACAGTATTTATGCACTAACAAACATCTTATATATTTTTTAGATAGATCATACCCTGTATACTGTGCTGCAACTTAGTTTATTCACCTAACAATATACCATTAGCATCATCCCATGTTTATTGTATAGAGTTATCTCATTTTTGCAGTGAGTACATGGTATTCCTTTGTAAACACTGCAAAAATGCATCGAAGTAGATAGGCCAGATAGTTAAATGATGCCATTTAATAAAGTCTCAGAAATATTAAATGCCCTGCCTCAGGTGTCACAACTAGTTAGGGGCAGAGTGAGGTTAGAATCCACACCTTTTGTTTCCTAAATCCACTGTTTATTACGACGTAGACAGCTGCTCCTATGCCCGCTTGTGGGAAGAAAATAGGACTGATGAAAAAACCTGTGCATGACTCACAGGGACCTCAGCATATGGTTGTCAGGAATGTGCTGTGTCAGTTCCCTGGTGCCGTGCTGAGCAGTGTTGGTTTTTTTTTTAATATGGTGAGAAACAAAGAGAATTAAAGTCTTTCTGTGTGTTTCTTAGGTTGAACAATGACGTCTGCTTACGCATAGAGACAGTCATAGTATGCATATGAACTTATATTCTTACATGTAAAGCTGGGATTATTAACCTTGTCTGCGCACTGGAATCACTTGGAGAGTGATTATAAAATAACCACCCTGGGTTTATCAACACCAGGTAGTCTGACTCACTTGTCTAGAAGTGGAAATCTTTTTAGGTGATTCTAAATATGCAATCAAGAACCATGGAGTGGGAGGGCAGCCTGAATTGTGAGTTAAGCCTTACTAAGCTTCTGGGAAGAAACTTTTTCTTCCTTCCCTGCAAGTGTGCCCCATAAGGGTTTCCAACTCCTTGAATTTTTACATTCTTCCAGCAGAGGAGCATATACTTGGATTTTGGTTGATCAACTGGTCTGATAGGTAGAAATTCTAGCTCTCAGCAAAGAGAAAAGACAGGAAACAAAGCCTCTATCTGGGGAAAGGGAAAAAATAAAATAAAATGAAAAGGAAGTATCATAGAGTGGAAAATCAAGATTTTCTTCCTAAGGGAAATTTCATAAAGTAGTGTGACTTGATCTTTTGAGTAGACAATACCCAGGAGTGTCAGGAAGAGTCAGAAGGTTGTTGTGCAATCTTTCCAGGAAAGGGGGAACTTGTCATTCCCAGGGCCTCCCTAAGTCCTATTTAACCCCATGTTCACCTTCAGGACTAAAGCAGTAATGCATCCCATTTCAGTTCCTGTTTATAGTTCTGGGGTCTTGGAACCTAGGGTCAAATATAGAATAATCAAAAATGAGAATAGTCCCCAGAAAACATGGTACCCATTTAGGGGGATATTTATCTTCTAACTAGGAACCAATCTAGACAGCATATTAAAAAGCAGAGACATCACTTTGCTGACAAAGGCCTGTATGGTCAAAGCTATGGTTTTTCTAGTAGACATGTACAGATATGAGAGTTGGACCATAAAGAAGGTTGAGCACCAAAGAATTGATGCTTTCAAACTGTGGTATTGGAGAAGACCCTTGAGAGTCCGTTGGAGAGCAAGGAGGTCAAACCAGTCAATCCTAAAGGAAATCAACCCTGAATATTCATTGGAAGAACTTATGCTGAAGCTGAAGCTCCAATATTTTGGCCACCTGATCCAAAGAGTCTATTCACTGGAAAAGATCCTGATGTTGGGAAAGATTGAGGGCAGGAGAAGAGGGAGACAGGATGACATGGTTGGATGGCATCACCAACTCATTTGACAGAAGTTTGAGCAAACTCAGGGAGATAGTGCAGGACAGAGAAGCCTGGTGTACTGCAGTCCATAGGGTTGCAAAGAGTCGGATATGACTTAGTGACTGAACAACAGCAGGAGCCAGCACCCTGGAGGATAAAGGTTGAGTGGGCTGAAGTCACTTTATACTTACAGTGACCCTTAGAGCAAGTTTGGTATTCTCTTTATCTATACCAGAAGTAATCAAGCAACTTTTAGACACTGATCATCCTGGATTAATGGTCACTCACTGATCCTAAGAAGGAGGTTAGCAAGAAAGTAATCTAAATTTTACTTCCATTAACATTATAAAATTAAGAAAACATCTTAAAATGTTACATGGTTTGTATCTCCAAATAGTTACCGTGTATGACTTCTACTCACATTGGAAAGACGATACCACTGGGGAATCAAAGCACAAAACAGTAAGAAACAAAGGCACTGAATATACGCAGATGGAAAAAAATCTGACAGTAACCAACAGCTCTCAATTTAAAATCAGGATAGAAAGGAGCAAAAATTAAACAGGTAGTTCTATAAAGGAGTGATAATTATTTGTAGCCAGGAATTTTTAAATACTAGTATGTGGATAAATATCATATTAAAAGATATTTGCAGGTAGAATAATTGGCCATCTCTGTTAACTGTCCTGGTTTTAACACTGAACATCTCTTGTATTGAGAAAGTACTTAATCCTGAGCAAAAATGAGATAGTAGGTCACCTTACCTATAGGTCCATCTTCTGGGAGAATTAATGAATATAAGAAAGTCTGTGAGCCAGGGTCCCACTGTACACTCAAATTATAATAATGTTGAAATGTGAAAGTGACAGTTGCTCAGTTGTGTCTGACTCTTTGTGATCCCATGGACTATACAGTCCATGGAATTCTCTAGGCCAGAATACTGGAGTGGATAGCCTTTCCCTTCTCCAGGGGATCTTCCCAAGCCAGGGATCAAATCCAAGTCTTCCGCATTGCAGGTGGATTCTTTACCAGCTGAGCCACAAGGGAAGCCCATAATAATGATAGGAGAGTATTTTAAAAGGTGTGGGCATGTTGCAGGAAAATCACAAGGGAGAATCTAGTACCTTAGGACTGATAACAGCAGTACTACTTGTTCAGTAGTATTTGAAGGCTTCAAGTAGAGTGAGAGTATCTGGAGCTAGATTGATGCTAGAGATAGGGGGATAAATGAAGAGAGCCACTTGACTGAGGCTGAGACCTTAAATGGAGGGACATATCTAATGCATAACAATCCTTCAGGGAGTGGGCCAGGGCATAAATATCCTGGTGTCATTCTCTCTCCTCCCCCTGATCTTCTGTGGGTGCTTCCCATTTGGCCAAAACCTACCAGAAATTAGAAGGAAGGAAGCTGTTGATCTGCCTCCCGGGGTACAGAGCAGGGTGAAAAAGAGTGGAGGGTACATCTGACGGAAAAGTAAAAACTATCTGGCACAGAAAGAAAGAATGAATAATTATGTTTATCTCTGAAAATTAAGGTGGGTAGTATAGTGGTTGCTCTCCAAAGATTAGGCTTTAGAGAGAGAAATGTGAATGGAAGGAATAACAAGCTTGACCTTGGGATTCAAAATGGCTAGAAGTCAAAAGCTCCAAACTGTTTAGCTCAGGGCCATCCAAGAAAGTTTTCTGTGATGATAGAAATGTTCTGTATTTGCCCACTGCTATGACTGTTGCTTCTCTGGTGGCTTAGATGATAAAGGATCTGCTTGCCATGCAGGAGACCTGGATTCAATATCTGGGTCGGGAAGATCCCCTGGAGAAGGCAATGGCACCCCACTCCAGTACTCTTGCCTGGAAAATCCCATGGACGGAGGAGCCTGGTAGGCTGCAGTCCATCGGGTTGCTACAAGTCGGACACGACTGAGCGACTTCACTTTCACTTTTCACTTGCATGCACTGGAGAAGGAAATGGCAACCCACTCTAGTGTTCTTGCCTGGAGAATCCCAGGGACGGGGGAGCCTGGTGGGCTGTCGTCTATGGGGTCAGACAGAGTTGGACACGACTGAAGCGACTTAGCAGCAGCAGCAGCAGCGTGACTGTTGCTTCTCTGGTGGCTTAGATGATAAAGGGTCTGCTTGCCATGCAGGAGACTTGGATTCAATATCTGGGCCGGGAAGATCCCCTGGAGAAGGAAATGGTAACCCACTCCAGTATGCTTGCCTGGGAAATCCTGTGGACAGAGGAACCTGGCAGGCTATAGTCCATGGGTTCACAAAAGAGTTAAACATAACTAAGTGATTAACACCTGATTGTTGCCCAAATGGAAATCCTAGCTAATGTTACTGAGTATGTTAATTTTAAATTTTATTTAATTCTAATTAATTTAAACTTAAAGAGATATTTGTGGCTTCTAGAGACTGTATTGGATGGTGCAGGTCTATATGTGGAGGCCAACTATGCCAATGTACTGTTGCAGCTAGATAAAAGCCAAAATGAATTAGATTTCACAGTACTCTCAACCTCATCTTAACTACTTTGAAACATTTTACACTGTTGACTATTCCTTCTTTCTTAAACTGTCCTTTGTATTTGGCTCTCATGATACTACACTCTTCTGGTTTTCTCTCTGCTTCTTTGTCCATTCCTTCTCATTCTCTTTCATAGGCTGGTCTTCTTCAATTTCCACTTAAATGTGCCTCAGTGTGTGAGGATACTTTGGACTACAAGCAACAGAAAACCCATGAAGAAATTTAAAAAATAAGGAGTTTCAGAATTCAGGTGATTTAAGGGTTGCTTAATTTAGTGGCTCAATTAAGTAGCTGAAGTCCCAGATTCTTTTATGTATTTCTTCTTCTCTGCCATCCTTAGTTTGTTAACTTTGTCCTTGGACTAACTCCTTTCATGATTGCAAGGCAGCTGCTGCAATTCCAGATATAATGATCAAAGGAAGAGGAGGTTTCTTTTCCTGTAACTCATAGAAAGCTGTCCCAGAAATCCCAGGCAAATTTCTTATATCTTATTGGCCAGAGTTGCCCATGCCTAAACCACTCCCTGGAAAACTAACTATGATTAGCTCAGCTCAATGGTTATAAAGCTTCACTGCACATTTGGATCACCTAACAAGTTTTTAAAAATTCTAATATGCCCCAATCCAATTAAATTCCAGTCTCTGGGGATGGATCCAATAATTTATACACACACATAGATATATTCATAGTAGCTTTATGGAGATATAAAATTTAAAGTGAACAATTGAGTGATTCCTAGTAGTATATTTACAGAGTTGTGCAACCATCACCATGGTCAATTTTACAACATTTTCATCACCTCCAAAAGCTCTCATTAATAGTCATTCCCCATTTCCCCTAAGCTGTCAGTCCTAGGCAATCACTAATCTTTCTTTCTATGTAGATTTGTCTGTTCTGGACATTTCATAAAAATGAAGTTATTCAACATGTGGGCTTTTGTAATTGGCTTCTTCACACAGCATAACATTTTCAAGATTCATCCATGCTGTAGCATATATCAATACGTCATTCCTTTGTATGATTGCATAATATTAACATTGTATGGAATGCTACATTTTATTTATTCATCAGTTAATGGACAGTTGGGTTGTTTCTGCTTTTTGGTTATTATGTATGATTCTATGAACATTTGTGTATGAGCTTTCATGTGGACATATTTTTCATTTCTCTTGGGTGTATACCTAGGAGTAGAATTGGTGGGTCATGTGATAACTCTAGTCCTAACCTTTTGAGGAACTTTCAGACTGTTTTCCAAAGTGCCTGAACCAGTTAGTATTTCCTCCAGCAATATACGAGTGCTCTGAATTTCTCTACCTCCTTGTCAATAATTATGTCTTTTTTATTGTAGTCATCCTGCTGCTGCTGCTAAGTCGCTTCAGTCGTGTCCGACTCTGTGCGACCCCAGAGATGGCAGCCCACCAGGCTCCCCTGTCCCTCGGATTCACCAGACAAGAACACTGGAGTGGGTTGCCATTTCCTTCTCCAATGCACGAAAGTGAAAGTGAAGTTGCTCAGTCGTGTCCGATTCCTAGTGGCTGTAAAGTGATATTTCTTTGTGGTTTTGATTTGCATTTCCCTGGTGGCTAATGATATTGCGCAGCTTTTCATGTATTTATAGACCATTTTTATGTCTTCTTTGGAGAAATGTCTGTTTACATCAGATTTTTCTCATTTTAAGATTGGGTGGTTTTCTTTTCATTGAGTTGTAAAGGTTCTTTATATATTTTAGATACAAGTCTCTTATCATATATATGACTTGCAAATATTTTCTCCTATATTGTCAGTTGTCTCTTCACTTTCTTGTTGATATCCTTTGAAACATAAAGATTTTTAATCTTGATGAAGTCCAATTTGATCCATTTCTTCTGCCGCATGTGCTTCGGTGTCATATCAAAGAAACCTTTGTAAAATCTGAGGTCATAAAGATTTATTCTTTTATTTTCTTCTAATAGTTTTTATCATTTTGGCTCTTATAATTATGTCTATGGTTCATCTTCAGTTATTTTTTACATATGGTATAAGGAAGAGGTCCAATTTAACTCTTGGCATGTGGGTATCCAGTTGTCCTGGGCCCATTTGTTGAAGTGACTATCTTTTCCTCATTGAATTGTTTTGTCATCCTATACCAAATCAATTGACTGTAAACGA
The DNA here is from genome assembly GCF_023091745.1 of Budorcas taxicolor. Taxonomy (NCBI): domain Eukaryota; kingdom Metazoa; phylum Chordata; class Mammalia; order Artiodactyla; family Bovidae; genus Budorcas; species Budorcas taxicolor. The sequence goes on along the minus strand of NC_068919.1, from coordinate 57,868,286 downwards.
GATGATTTATTTCTGGGCTTTCAAGTCTATCCCTTTCATCTTTATGTCTGTCCTTTTACAAGTACCACACTGTCTGATTACTATAACTTTGTAGTAAGTTTTGAAATCAGGGATGTGAGTCTTCCAACTTCTTCTTTTTTTTTTTTTTTTACATTTTGACCACACCTGGCAGCATGTGGGAATCTTAGTTCCAGACCAGGGATCAAACCCACACCTACCCTGTGGTGGAAGTGACAAGTCTTAACTACTGGACTACCAGTGAAGTCCCCCAAGTTTGTTTTTTTAACAAAGATTAGTGATTTCAGGTCATTATATTTCTATATGAAAATTAGGATCAACTTGTCAATTTCTGCAAAAAAAAAACAACTTTGATTTGACAGGGATTGTGTTGCATCTGTAGATCAGTATGAGAATAGCTTACTCTTTAAAAAAAATTGTTTTTTAAAAAATTTATTTATTTGGCTGCACTGGGTCTTTTAGTTGTGGCATGTGGAATCTTTAGTGTGGCATGGGGGATGAGCTCCTAGTTGCAGCAGGTAGGATCTGGTTCCCTGACCAGAGATCGAACCCAGGCCTCTTGCACTGGGAGACCCTGGACCACCAGGGAAGTCCTGAGGGTTGCTTACTGATAACAATATTAAGCCTTCTATCCATGAACATAAGATGTTTTTCCATTTAGTCAGATCTTTAAAAAAATCCATTTTAACAGTGTTTTGTAGTTTTCAGAGTATGAGAACTAGTGCTAGGATGGTGGAGCGTAGGTTGTTGCTAGTAGTAAGATCTTTAGCTTCCCCTCATCCACATGAGTTGCATGGGGGAAAGGAGACTAACAAATAAAAATCTAGATTCTCTTCAGACAGAACAAAAGGTTATACAGTGAGGAGTAGTTCCTTAGGCTTTGATTGGTGCCGTGGGAACCCACACTGAGGAAGGGGAGGTGGGACATGGTTTATTTTTCACTTTTCTTGCTCCTACTCTTTTGCAGTTTCTGACTTCTCCAGAACAGGGAAGGATGAATGGATGACAGGTCAGTGAGCATCTGGTGCTGTTTATAGATTTCTCTCGGCTGTGGAATGCCTTCTATAACAGCAGGTGACCAAATATTTTCCGGCACTTTTATGGGTTCTTTGGTACACCTGCGGTGGACCTCCTCACACTTTTCTGTGCCAGAGGTGATCTCTGGGTGACCTTTGGTGATCTCCCCTCACCTTTTCTGTTTTCTTGTTGTGCATCCCCTCTTTTTGGTGAAGTGGGGACTGTCACTCAGAGATCCGTCACTTCTCTCAGACAAGGTTCTTTCAGATAGCTCACACCTGGCTACCTGTACCCAGGTGTCCGTTTGGCCTGGTGAATTCCTGTATTCTTGCCATGCCACATGGCAGAAGAGCAGTTTTTGACAAGTTCTGGCTCCCCTCCCCTTGACTTTCTATCATGGTAGCTCTAGCCAGTCTCCTGCCTTCAGACCTCTCCAGACAGAGAGCAGGCATTAAGCCTAACACTCCTGGAACACTTATCAGACTCTCCCAGGACTCCCAGGCTCTGCTCTGATAGTAAACAGCTTGGTGCAGGCTTGAGAGTTTCTGTAACTTAGCCAGTATTCATTCAGGGACTGATATGTTAGTCTCTCCTGTTGCAGGCTATCCTACCTCTGTGAAATTTTCTTTGAACAGGCTTAGGGGAGGGTATAGAGAAGAAGGAAAAGAAATAGCACCTTTGCTAGCGCATACGCCCTTGTGAGAATTAGGAAAATATCTTACTCCTCAAGATACTTTACTGCCATCTGCTGGTAAACTGGTGTAGTACTACCCAAATCTCCGTTGACTGTGAGGTTAACGGTGCCCCCTGTGGTTGTGCAATATACAAGTTAGCACAGCTGTAGGGAGTGTTCCCAAGAATAGAAACCTTTGATTCTATGAATTCCTTTCAATGACTTTTTTCTAACGAACATTTTCCCCCTCATATTTAGAGTATGTGTGGATAAGGGTTTTATCTTTTCAGAATCCTGCAGAGATGTATCTAGCACCTTTCCTCTCAGTGTGGGAGTATTTATTACCCCTTGTTTTCAATTTTATGCCCTTAAAGGAAATTCTGAGAAAACAGAAAAATCTCATTTTATTTCTTGTTATTGTCATTTGTTAGCCAAATATTAGGCAGGATATGAAGGTAACTTACGAAGAATTCAGAAGATGACAGCTCTTTTGAAGTACAAATATCTATAGTAAGCTCTCTCCCACCTACAGAGTTAGTAGTAACCAGATTTATCCTGGATAATAAAGTGTCAAAGAATCTAGAAAGTCTCAGTCATATTTTACAGCCAAGTATATAATAGATATTTGATGAATGAATGAATGAGAAAATGAGTGAATACAGGACCAAATGGAGGCCATCTAAGAATCGAAGAGTTATTTGTTTTCATTCATCAGGGTATTTCTGTGAGAATCTGCCTGTAATTACCTACCACAAACTGGTTTGCTTAAAACAACAGCAATTTGGCTGTCATAGTTCTTGGGCCCAAAGTCCAAAATCAAGGTATTTGCAGGGTTGGTTTCCCCTGGAACCTCTGAGGGAGAGTCCGTTCTGTGCCCCATTCCTATCTTTTATTAGCAACTCTTCATGGTGGCTGGAAATTTTGGAATTCCTTCGCCTGAGGTGTGTAACTCCAATCTCTGCTTGCATCTTCACATGGCTTTTCCCCTGTGTCTCTCTTGTGTCTAAAATCTCCTTCTCTTTTTTCTTGTAAGGACTCAGCGCTTGTATTTAGAGCTTACCCTCAATCTAGGATGATCTTACCCCAAGATTCTTAACTTAATTACATCTGCAAAGACCATATTTCCAAATAAGGTTGCTATATGGGTGTGAGCATAACTGACGGCATCTTGAGGCCCATGCAGTTTCTCCTGTTCCTCTGCTGACTCTACTCAGGACTGTACTGTGTGGTAAATCACTTCCCTGTTGTCAAGACCTTTGTAGTTTATAGATACTGTTTAATAATCATCAGGAGTAGGTGGCTTCTATGCTTCATTAGTTCCCAAACAATGATGAAAACTTGTTGACATATTCCTGGTGCGCCTAAGACTAGTTACTCATTCAGTCATCTTGACCCTGGAATGCATTTCCTGTTTCCAAGCAGGCATCCCCATTCCCTAGGTTAACTATAAAATTGTCCCAGTGCCCTCTCCACAGTGCAGAGTGCAGCTGCCAATGTTTCAAATCGTTGTCCAGCCAGTCCCATCTTATAAGTCTGTTACTGTTGTTGTTTAGTTGATGTGTCATCTCTGACTCTTTTGCAACCCCATGGACTGTAGCCCAGCCAGGTTTCTCTGACCATGGAATTTGGAGTGGGTTGCCATTTCCTACTCCTGGAGGTCTTCCCAACCCAGCGATCGAACCCAAGTCTCTTGCATCTCCTGCATTGGCAGGCGGATTCTTAACCGTGGTGCCACCTGGGAAGTCACCCTATAAATTACCCAATGGTATATTGATCCATTCACTATATGGAGCTGTCTGCCTCCTTTTCTGTTCTCAAGACATCCTCTCAGTTTGGTGGGTACTTTTCATTCCCTCCATCCTCCAATAATTGTATTCACAGGTACTGGGATTAGAACTTGGAAAGCTCATTTTGCAGGCTATTATCCAACACATTGCACCAGTGAAAATCACTCATACAGTGGTCCAGACTTAAGTTATGCAATGCAAGTGAATGAGCTTTTCCACACTTTACAGCAGACAGTAAGATTCTATTTGGCCAGTGCAAGTGTGTCTTTGACTTGATACCCATGTTACCATCAATCATGAGGAACACCACACCCACACTATTGAAGTCATAGTAAGTGTCTGGACCTTGCATGGTAACAAGCTAAGGGAAATCACAAATAGAAAATCATCTGTCCTTAATATTCTGAGAAGTACAGTCATCAAATAAATTAAGATGTAAAAAATGACAGTTTCTTTGAGAATAGAGAGAAACAAGAAGCATACTAGAAGATTCCTTCCTTGCTGGCTCAATGGTTTTTCCTAATATTGAAAATTTTTAAGAGTATTCAAATTTCTCAAAAGCCTCTACTACAGAAGTGAAGTGAGAAAAATTGTTCAGCAGATATGTATAACCATTGCCTCTGAATTAGAATGAACCCATCATAATCCATTTTTTTCAGATATAATGCTTTTGGTGAGCATGCAGGCCTTGTTTCTTCTCACTGAATTGTGATTCTAAGCACCTGGCCACTGTTACGCCAAATGAGGATCTGCAAGGGCACCAACTGCTTACTCTACTCATTCAGGTTTGAACCGGAATCCTATTAATCCTTACACTCCAGTAGGATTCCTCCATGAATAACAACCATTGTTCCTTACTAAATTCCTTCTTTCTGATGAATATCCTTTGTGTTTATGTGAAAATTTTGTCAAATATACACAAAGATACAGGGAACTTTCACAAAACCATCACCAAGATTCTAGAATTATCAATATTTTATTATACATAGATAACCTATCTATTCTCTCTCTATTTGCTGAGATATTTTAAAGAAAATACCCGATATCATGCCATTTTATCCCTACATACTTTGGTATGGCTATCTAAACATTAGACACAGTTTCTTATATACAACAGACAATATCAGTATCATAACCAAAGTAATTCTGCAGTATCATTTAATACCCAGTCTATATTCAAATTTCCCTGAGTATTTAAAAAATGTCTCTTTGTGGTTTTGGTTTATTTAAACCAGGATTCAAAAAAGACCCAGACACTAAATTAGATTGTTGTCTCTTTAATCTCTTTAGAGACCTTCTTAGTGGTCCAGTGATTGGGAATCCACTTGCCAACGCAGGGGACACGAGATGGATCCCTCCTCTGGGAGAATCCCACGTGCCGCAGAGCAACTAAGCCTGTATGCCTCAAATACTGAAGCCACTGCAAGGAGAAGCACATACCACAACTAGAGAGTTGCCTCCTGCTGTCTCCAACTAGAGAAATCTCTTGAGCAGCAATGAAGACCCAACACAGCCAAAATAAAATAATTAATTAATTTAAAACATCTCCTTTAGTTCAGGGTTTCTCAACAATGGCATTATTGATATTTCAGACCAGATAATTCTTACAGGGATGGGAATGGAGGATGTGTTGGGCATTGTAAGATGTACAACAGCATACTTGATCTCTGCTTCCTAGATTCCAGTAGCACCCCTCACATTGTGACAATCAGTAATTTCTCCAGACATTGTTTACCCACACTGAGGACAAAATCATCTTTGGTTGAGAAAACTGATTTAATAACCCATCTCCTCCTTCTTCTTCTTTTCAATATGACATTAATTTACAGAATAAATTAGATGAGTTGTTTTGTACAATGTCCCACATTCTGAATTTGTCTGCTGGCACCTGGGATCATCTACCTTATTACTCTGTCACTTATTCCTGTCTCTGGAAACTAGGGAGGCAAAAAAAAAGTGAAAGTGTGAGTCTCTCAGTTGTGTCCAACTCATTGCAACTGAATGGACTATAGCCTGCCAGGCTCTTCCATCCATGAAATTCTCCATGTAAGACTCTAAGAGTGGGTAGCCATTTCCTTCTCCAGGGAATCTTCCTGACCCAGGGATGGAATCCAAGTCTCCTGCATTGCAGGCAGGTTCTTTACTGTCTGAGCCATCAGGGAAGCCCAAGGGAGGCAAAGTTAGACTCAATATTTCTGGCAGAAATACTTCAGATTTGGTGCCATATACTGGACTTCATATTGTATCAAATCAGGAGGCCTAACATATCTGATAACTTCCAGATGTTCAAGCTGGTTTTAGAAAAGGCAAAGGAACCAGAAATCAAATTGCCAACATTCGCTGGATCATTGAAAATGCAAGAGAGTTCCAGAAAAACATCTATTTCTGATTTATTGACTATGCCAAAGCCTTTGACTGCGTGGATCACAATAAACTATGGAAAATTCTGAAAGAGATGGGAATACCAGACCACCTGACCTACCTCTTGAGAAACCTGTGTGCAGGTCAGGAAGCAACAGTTAGAACTGGACATGGAAGAACAGACTGGTTTCAAATAGGAAAAGGAATATGTCAAGGCTGTATATTATCACCCTGTTTATTTAACTTATATGCAGAGTACATCATGAGAAATGCTGGACTGGAAGAAACACAAGCTGGAATCAAGACTGCCAGGAGAAATATCAATAACCTCAGATATGCAGATGATACCACCCTTATGGCAGAAAGTGAAGAGGAACTAAAAAGCCTCTTGATGAAAGTGAAAGGGGAGTGTGAAAAAGTTGGTCTAAAGCTCAACATTCAGAAAACTAAGATCATGGTATCCAGTCCCATCACTTCATGGGAAATAGATGGGGAAACAGTGGAAACAGTGTCAGACTTTATTTTCTTCGGCTCCAAAATCACTGCAGATGGTGACTGCAGCCATGAAATTAAAAGACGCTTACTCCTTGAAAGGAAAGTTATGACCAACCTAGATAGAATATTGAAAAGCAGAGACATTACTTTGTCAACAAAGGTCCATCTAGTCAAGGCTATGGTTTTTCCAGTGGTCATGTATGGATGTGAGAGTTGGACTGTGAAGAAAGCTGAGCGCCGAAGAATTGATGATTTTGGACTGTGCTGTTGGAGAAGACTCTTGAGCATCCCTTGGACTGCAAGGAGATCAAACCAGTCCATTCTAAAGGAGATTAGTCCTGGGTGCTCATTGGAAGGACTGATGCTGAAGCTGAGACTCCAATACTTTGGCCACCTCATGCGAACAGTTGGCTCATTGGAAAAGACCCTGATGCTGGGAGGGATTGGGGGCAGTAGGAGAAGGGGATGACAGAGGATGAGATGGCTGGATGGCATCACTGACTCAATGGACATGAGTGAGTGAACTCTGGGAGTTGATGATGGACAGGGAGGCCTAGCGTGCTGTGATTCATGGGGTCGCAAAGAGTCGGACACGACTGAGCGACTGAACTGAACTGAACTGAACATGTCTGATTGTATTAGTCGTGCTAAGATTGATCAGTCCTGGAGAAGGAAATGGCAACCCACTCTGGTATCCTTGTTTGGAAAATCACATGGACAGTGGAGCCTGGTGGGCTGCAGTCCATGGGGTAGCAAAGAGTCGGCCATGACTGAGCAACTAACACTAACACACTAAGACTGATCGGTAGGTTCAGAATGTGACAGTCTGATCCCTTCATTGTAAAGTTCTCCATCAACCTTCTATTTAGGGTTTCGACCATTGAGTAGCTTTGCTTGTATCAACTATTTGATTAGGTTGAAAATTGGAGAATTTTTAATTGTATTTTTGCTTTATATTTATTAACTGAAGATTTTGTGAAGAAATTTCTCTAATCAACTATTTGGTTATCGTGAAGCATAGCTCCTTCAGGAATGGCAGGGTAAATCTTATTATTTTTAATTGCCAATTTTCAAAGTAAGCATTTGTACCCTAGGTTTCTATAATGACCAATGCATGAAAATTGTGTGTGATTGCATCTCTTATTTGATTTTGATTCTGAAAAATTATGAACTTGGGTATTTTTATACATTTAGTATGTTTTAATCTAATGCAGTCAATATTTTATTTGATGCCCACTTTTTCTCCTATCGGAGAAGGCAATGGCTCCCCACTCCAGTGGCCAAATTTCCAAGACTTTGCCTGGAAAATCCCATGGATTGAGGAGCCTGGTAGGCTGCAGTCCATGCGGTTGCTAAGAGTCGGACACGATTGAGTGACTTCACTTTCACTTTTCACTTTCATGCATTGGAGAAGGAAATGGCAACCCACTCCAGTGTTCTTGCCTGGAGAATGCCAGGGACAGGGGAGCCTGGTGAACTGCCGTCTATGGGGTCACACAGAGTTGGACACGACTGAAGCAACTTAGCAGCAACAGTTTTCTCCTATATTTGGCCAATGGGAGCTTCTTAAAGTTTTAATTTTATTTTTCCCAAATGAGAAAGTTTTGCAGTTCTTTCAATGAGGATCTGGGCAGTAAATTACCTTAGTCTTTAAATGTCTGAAGAAGTCTTTATTTTGGCTTCATTATTAATTAAGCATATATATATATATATATATATATTACATTACTATTATTTTTCCTCAGTAGTTTGAAGATATTAATCCACTGTTTTCTAAATTCTACTGTTTTGATGAAGGGTCTATTATCTCTCAGATGACATTCTCTTAGAAGTATTTTCTTTTTTCTCTCTGGTAGTTTTTTTATTTTAATAAAATACATTTTATTTTTTCAACTATTTTATATTTATAGTGGAAAGCCCAGAGTTCCCATACACCCTCTGTCCCCACACACCTATAACTTCTCCTATTGTTTACATCCTACACCATGTGGTATGTTTGTTACAATCGATGAACGACAATATTATCACCCAAAGATCAGAGTTTACATTTGGGTTCATTCTCAGTGTTGAACACTCTATCGGTTTTGGCAACTGTACCCACCGTTGTAGTATCATACAGAATAGTTTCACTGTTCTAAAATCCTCTGTGCTTTATCCCTCCTTCCTGGCAGGCTACAGTCCATGGGGCCACAAGGAGTTGGACACAACTGAGTGACAGCATGCACACACAGGCTCATAGCAGGATTCCTTGTTACTTCTGCTAAAGTCCATAGTACTTTAGATTTACTTCAGGGGCAGCCTCTTTTTCGCTCCTGGCATTATGTGGGGACTTAGGTTTCAGCTCCTTTTCTTTTATTAATATTATGATCTTATTTTTAAAGTTTGTATTTGTTTATTAAAATAATTTTTATTAAAACTTGTGGCAAAAATACACAAAATTTTACTATCTTAACTGTTGTGTACAGTTCTAAAATTGGGTACAGTACTTAAGTGTACAGTTCAATGTCATTAACTATGTTCACATTGGTATGCTAACATCACCACCTCCATCTCTAAAACTTATTTTCCCAAAGTGAAATTCCATCCCATTAACAATAACTCCCCATTTTTCCTTCCCGTAAGCCCTTGGAAGTGATACTTTTTGTCTTCATGAGCTTGACTATTTTAAGGGACCATACAGTATTGTGTTTTGGTGATTGGTTTATTTCACTTATCATAATGTCCTCAAGGTTCGTCCATGTGGCAGCATTTCCTTCAGGAATTTCCTTATTTTCAAGGCTGAGTAACATTCTGTATATGTGTATATCATTTTGTTTTTCCAGTCTTCCCTCAATGGACACTTGGGTTGCTTCCACTTTTGGCTATTATGAATAATGCTGCTATGAGCACTGATTTACAATCAGCTTCCTGATCTCTATGACTTAAGATTTAGGGCCCTTTCTTCAAAGATGAACTTACTCTACCCCTCTATCTCCCCTTTGAAAGTTCCAGTTTCAAAACCCCTCTAAGTGATTTAGCTTCGGCTTCCAATCATCAGGGCCACTAAGTAAAACAAGGGCACCTGGGCAAAGTGGTGTACTAGGGGAAAATCAGGCTTGAGCTCCATTCATCGAGACCTATGGCCATGTGGGTGAATCTACTCAGAGGGTGGTCCATTTTCTCATTTATGCAAAGACACCTAAACAGTTAACTGCCTTGGCTCTCACTTCTCTCTTGTCGTGGCTTTTAGTTTCTGCTTCAGTTTTAGCATCCAGAGACTTCCCTCTCTTGCTTTTGAACTTGTCTATGTATGATATAGAAGGCAATGGCAACCCACTCGAGTACTCCTACCTGGAAAATCCCGAGGGCAGAGGAGCCTGGTAGGCTGCAGTCCATGGGGTCGCTAAGAGTTGGACATGACTGAGCTACTTCACTTTCACTTTTCACTTTCATGCATTGGAGGAGGAAATGGCAACCCACTCCAGTGTTCTTGCCTGGAGAGTCCCAGGGACGGGGGAGCCTGGTGGGCTGCCATCTATGGGGTCACACAGAGTCGGACATGACTGAAGTGACTTAGCAGCAGCAGTAGCAGCATGTATGATATTTGATAAGCCTCTTATCCCTATCCATCAGAGGGCAGACAGAATGAAAACCACAATCACAGAAAACTACCAAACTGATCATATGGACACAGCCTTGTCTAACTCAATGAAAATATGAGCCATGCCATGTAGGGCTACCCAAGATGGCCATCCAAGATAGATGGGTCACAGAGGAGAGTTCTGACAAAATATGGTCCTCTGGAGAAGGGAATGACAAACCACTTCGGTTTTCTTGCCTTGAGAACCCCATGAACAGTATGAAAAGGCAAAAAGTTATGACATCGAAAGATGAACTCCCCAGGTCGGTAGGTGCCCAATATGCTACTGGAGAAGAGTAGAGAAATAACTCTAGAATGAAGAGACAGAGGCAAAGCAAAACAACACCCAGTTGTGGATGTGACAGGTAATGGAAGTAAAGTCTGATGCTGTAAAGAGCAATATTGCACAGGAATCTGGAATGTTAGGCCCATGAATCAAGGCAAATTGGAAGTGGTCAAACAGGAGATGGCAAGAGTGAACATCAACATTTTAGGAATTCAGTGAACTAAAATGGACTGGAATGGGTGAATTTAACTCAGATGACCATTATATCTACTACTGTGAGCAAGAATCCCTTTGAAGAAAGGGAGTAGCCATTATAGTCAAGGAAAGAGTCCAAAATGCAGTACTTGGATGAAATCTCAAAAATGGCAGAATGCTCTCTGTTTATTTCCAATGCAAACCATTCAATATTACAGTAATCCAAGTCTATGCCCTGGCCAGTAACGTTGAAGAAGCTGAAGTTGAACGGTACTATGAAGACCTACAAGACCTTCTAGAACTAATACCCCCAAAAGATGTCCTTTTCATTATAGGGGACTTGAATGCAAAAGTAGGACGTCAAGAAATATCTGGAGTAACAGGCAAATTTGGCCTTGGAGTACAGAATGAAGCAGGTCAAAGGCTAACAGAGCTTTGCAAAGAGAACGCACTGGTCAAAGCAAACACCCTCTTCCAAAAACACAAGAGAAGACTCTACAAATGGAAATCACCAGATGGTCAATACTGAAATCAGATTGATTATATTCTTTGCAGCCAAAGATGGAGAAGCTCTATACAGTCAGCAAAAACAAGACCTGGAGCTGACTGAACTCCTTACTGCCAACTTCAGACTTAAATTGAAGAAAGTAGAGAAAACCACTATACCATTCAGGTATGACCTAAATCAAATCCCATACAATTATACAGTGAAAGTGATAGAGATTCAAGGGATTAGACCTGAAGAACTATGGACGGAGGTTCATGACATTGTATAGGAGGTAGTGATTAAGACCATCCTCAAGAAATAGAAATGCAAAAAGCCAAAATGGTTGTCTGAGGAGGCCTTACAAATAGCTGAGAAAAGAAAAGAAACTAAAGACAAAGGAGAAAAGGAAAGATATACCCACTTGAATGCAGAGTTCCAAAGAGTAGCAAGGAGAGATAAGAAAGCCTTCCTCAATGATCAGTGAAAAGAAACAGGAAAACAATAGAATGGGAAGGACTAGAGATCTCTTCAAGAAAATTAGAGATACCAAGGGAACATTTCATGCAAAGATGAGCACAATAAAGGACAGAAATGGTGTGGACCTAACAGAAGCAGAAGATATTAGGAAGAGGTGCAATAATACGCAGAAGAATTGTACAAAAAAGATCTTCCTGACCCAGATAACCACTATAGTGTGATCACTCACCTAGAGCCAGACATCCTGGAATGCAAAGACAAATGGGATTTAGAAAGCATCACTGTGAACAAAGCTAGTAGAAGTGATGGAATTCCAGTTGAGCTATTTCAAATCCTAAAAGATGATGCTGTGAAAGTGCTGCACTCAATATGCCAGACAATTTGGAAAATTCAGCAGTGGCAACAGGACTGGAAAAGGTCAGTTGTCATTCCTATCCCAAAGAAGGGCAATGCCAAAGAGTGCTCAAACTACCACACAACTAAACTCATCTCACATGCTAGCAAAGTAATGTTCAAAATTCTCCAAGCCAGGCTTCCACAGTATGTGAACTATGAACTTTCAGATATTCAAGCTGGATTTAGAAAAGGCAGAGGAACCAGCGATCAAATTGCCAACATCCTTTGGATCATTGAAAAAGCAACACAGTTCCAGAAAAACATCTACTTTTGTTTGATTGACTATGTCAAAGCCTTTGACTGTGTGGATTACCAAAAACTGTGGAAAATTCTGAAAGAGATGGGAATACCAGACCACCTGACCTGCCTCCTGAGAAACCTGTATGCAGGTCAAGAACCAACAGATAGAACTTGTACATGAAACAACAGACTGGTTCCAAATCAGGAAAGGAGGAAGTCAAGGCTGTATATTGTCACTCTGCTTATTTAACTTATATGCAGAGTATATCATGAGAAATGCCGGGCTGGATGAAGCACAAGCTGGAATCAAGATTGCTGGGAGAAATGTCAATAATTTCAGATATGCAGATGACACCACCCTTATGGCAGAAAGCAGAGAAAAACTAAAAAGCCTCTTAATGAAAGTGAAAAAGGAGAGTGAAAAAGTTGGCTTAAAGCTCAACATTTAGAAAACTAAGATCATGGCATCCAATCCCATCACTTCATGGCAAATAGATGGGGAAACAATGGAAACAGTGAGAGACTTTTCTTTTTTGGGCTCCAAAATCACTACAGATGGTGACTGCAGCCATGAAATTAAAAGACGCTTGCTCCTTGGAAAAAAAGCTATGAGCAACCTTGACAGCATATTTAAAAAAAGGCAGAGACCTTACTTTACCAACAAAGGGCCGTCTAGTCAAACCTATGGTTTTTCCAGTAGTCATGTATGGACGTGAGAGTTGGACTATAAAGAAAGCTGAGTGCTGAAGAATTGATGCTTTTGAACTGTGGTGTTGGAGAAGACTCTTGAGAGTCCCTTAGACTGCAAGGAGATCAGCCAGTCCATCCCAAGGGAAATCAGTCCTGAATATTCATTGGAAGGACTGATGCTGAAGTTGAAACTCCAATACTTTGGCCACCTGATACAAAGAACAGACTCATTGGAAAAGACCCTGATGCTCAGAAAGATTGAAGGTGGGTTGAGAAGGGGATGACAGAGGATGAGATGGTGGATGGCATCACCAAAGTGATGGACATCAGTTTGAGTAGGTTCCGGGAGTTGGTGATGGACAGGGAAGCCTGGTGTGCTGCAGTCCATGGGGTCGCAAAGAGTCAGACACCATTGAGTGACTGAACTGAACTGAACTGATGTATTATACTTAATTTTTTTGTATTGCTATGCATGTTTTATTCCTATATGTTTGGGATAGGAGGAAAGGTGTTTTCATTGGCTGGAAGTTACAATCTTTGTTGTAATTTTAAAATAATGCATTTCTCTGTATACTCTTTATTCTTCCAAATTTAGAGGGGAAGAGGATTATAATAAAGAAACAGGAACAGTTAAATTCTAATCTATTAAATCAAGAGCAAAACGATAAATTGTCCAGTAATGAAGTGTGGATGTAACGCTGTGAGCATATTTATACTAAGGGAACTTAATGAAATGAAACCTTGCTGCCTATTTAAAAATTCAAGGGAAATATAGTGGGCTGTATTTAGGACATGTTATTTTTTAATTGATATATACACGAAGGGTTTCCCTGGTGGCTCAGAGGTAAAGAATCCACCTGCAATACAGGAGCCACAGGAGATGCGGGTTCTATCCCTGGGTGGGACAGATCCCCTAGAGTAGGGCATGGCAACCTATTCTAGAATTCCTGTTAGGAGAATCCGAAGGACAGAGGAGCCTGGCAGGCTACAGTCCACAGGGTTGCAAAGAGTAAGACACGACTGAAAAAACTTAGCATGCACTCACACGTGTGCACAAAATAGAATTTGTTAATATTTAATTTTCACATACAAACAAAAGGATAAATCCCTCTTAACCCCATAACATAGAGGTTCACTGTGTACTGCTAAGTCACTTCAGTCGTGTCTGACTCTGTGTGACTCCATAGATGGCAGCCCACCAGTCTCCCCCATCCCTGGGATTCTCCAGGCAAGAACACTGGAGTGGGTTGCCATTTCCTTCTCCGATGCGTGAAAGTGAACTGCAGCCTACCAGGCTCCTCCGTCCATGGGATTTTCCAGGCAAGAGTACTGGAGTGGGCTGCCATTGCCTTCTCTGTCACTGTGTACTAGTTATTCTGAATTTGAGTATTTGTAAGTGTAATATTGGCTCTCCCAAGTTTGCTTTCCAATCTCAAGAAACCAGACACTCCTGATTTATACAAAGTCCCTGTGGCTCTCCTTGTTCGCCCTCTTGTTATAAAATCTAGCAAGTAGCAGAGGAAGATGTTCTCTGCTGTCTCACTGGCTCTATTCACAGCAAAAGTTGAAGGGTTTTGCCCTCTAGGCAAAAATTCTCTCTCTGTACTTGCTTTACACAATAATCTAGAAAAATGGAGACTTCAATGTTGCTTAACTGTTTGAATGGGATGTGAAGGTAGAATCTACAGCTTTAGGATTTTGAACCTGCAAGTGAGGTCAGAAACCAGAAGTCATCAAGTGCCAGTTTTGAGGTCAATGGAGGAGCCTAGAATTTTTTTTTTTTGGTGCGTGTTTTCTCTTTTTGTTGGTAGCCACCCACTCCAGTATTCCTGCCTGAAGAATTCCATGAACAGAGGAGTCTTTCAGGCTATAGTCCATGGGGTCACAAAGATTTGGACCCAACTGAACAAATAACATATTTGCACGGGGCATAAGCAGATAACCTATGGCCATAAAAGCTGCCTAGAAGGCTGGTGGCAGAGGTATTTACCTGAATCATATGAGAAAAAAGCCCAGTCTCCCCAGCCAACAAAAGATGGCCTCACTTTTCACTGGCACCTTCTTCAACCTTAAGATAATGCTGCTGCTGCTGCTGCTAAGTCCCTTCAGTCGTGTCTGACTCTGTGCAACCCCACAGACAGCAGCCCACGAGGCTCCACCGTCCCTGGGATTCTCCAGGCAAGAACATTGGAGTGGGTTGCCATTTCCTTCTCCAATGCATGAAAGTGAAAAGTGAAAGTGAAGTTGCTCAGTAAGTGTCCAACTCTTCGTGATGCCATGGACTACAGCCTACCAGGCTCCTCCGTCCAAGGGATTTTCCAGGCAAGAGTACTGGAGTGGGTTGCCATTGCCTTCTCTATTAGATAATGCACCTACATTCAATTTTCCATAAGATGGATAATTTCAGAGCAGCAAGGCAGGAGTGAAATTATCTTGATGAATCTCATAACAGTACTATATGAGAAACCCATATTCATGCTCACAGTGGGGTAGCAAAGGTTCAGTTTGCCTGAGATGGATGTAAGCAGAAAGAGGACCAATCAAGAAAGAAGAATGGAATGAGTCATAGGGTACTTTTGGAATATGAAACAGAAATAGTGTACCTCTGTGGTTTTCTGGGGAGTTTGAAGATGCAGAATATAATTCTCTCAAACTTAGCTCACTATCCTGGTTGCTACCCCTTGTGTTAGTTTCTGAAATAGTCTTGGTGGGGATGGGAGATCAAGACATAAGGTAGCCTGCTACTGTTGTTAGCCAGGTTCAGAGAAGGACATCTTACATATGTGTCAGAAAGACTGAGGATTTGGGTGGTGATATTTCCATAGGAATTTAGGCTGGCAAATAGGCTTGTGTAGATTACAAGTTAGACTAAGTATTAGCAGTTTTACTGCTAAAGAAATTCCACTAGAAAGAGTCTAGTCCCTTATGGGATTGCTGCTCCTTCTAGGCTACTCTTCTCCCTCTGTGAATCCCAGCCCATACCTTTTAGTTGTGAGTCCTCCTCCAATTCCTTCATTTTTCCAACTCCCGTACCTGGTGTCCATCAAAAGCCTGTCTTCCTACTTAGAAGTGATTGCAGAGTGCCGTTTGATTCATTAGAGGTGGGAACAGGAAGACTGTAATGTGTGTTTCTTCATCTCCTACATTCATTCTCTCTACAACATGGATAGAGTGTAAAAGCATGAGACACAACCACATTAAAATTTTTTTATGGAAGTATAGTTGATTTAAAAATGTTGTGTTAGTTTCAGGTATACATCAAAATGATTCAATTATATGTATATATATGTATACACACACATACATACATTCATTCTTTTTTAATATTCTTTTCTTATATAGGTTATCACAGAATACTGAGTAGAGTTCCTTGTGCTATACAGTAGGTCCTTGTTGGTTATCTGTCTTATATATTGTAGTATATGTTCATCTCAAGCTCTTGATTTATCCCACCCCCCAATGTTTCCCCTTTGGTAACCATAAGTTTGTTCTCAGTATCAGTAAGTATGTTTCACTTTTGTGAATAAGTTCATTTGTATTGTATCATTTTTAAAAATCAGATTCCACATATGAGTGGTATTTTATGATATTTGTCTAACTTACTTCACTTAGTATGATAATCTCTAGGTTCATCCAGTTGGTGCAAATGGCATTATTTCATTCTTTTTATGCCTAAGTAATATTCCATTATGTTTATTTCCCACACCATCTTTATCCATTCTTCTGTTAATGGACATTTAGATTGCTTCCATGTCTTGGCTATTGTAAACAGTGCTGCAATGAATATTGGGGTGCATATATCCAAAATCATTGCAGATGGTGACTGCAGCCATGAAATTAAAAGACACTTACTCCTTGGAAGGAAAGTTATGACCAACCTAGACAGCATATTAAAAAGCAGAGACATTACTTTGTCAACAAAGGTCCATCTAGTCAAGGCTATGGTTTTTCCAGTGGTCATGTATGGATGTGAGAGTTGGACTATAAAGAAAGCTGAGCACCGAAAAATTGATGCTTTTGAACTGTGGTGTTGGAGAAGACTCTTGAGAGTCCCTTGGACTGCAAGGAGCTCCAACCGGTCCATTCTAAAGGAGATCAGTCCTGAGTGTTCATTGGAGGGACGGATGCTGAAGCTGAAACTCCAATACTTTGGCCACCTGATGCAAAGAACTAACTCATTTGAAAAGACCCTGATTCTGGGAAAGATTGAGAGCAGGAGAAGGGGACGACAGAGGATGAGATGGTTGGATGGCATCACCAACTCAATGGACATGAGTTTGGGTAAATTCTGGGAATTGGTGATGGACAGGGAGGCCTGGCATGCTGAAGTCCATGGGGTCACAAAGAGTTGGACACGACTGAGTGACTGAACTGAACTGATATTCTTTTGAACCATGTTTTTCTCTGGATATAAGCCCAGGAATGGAATTTCTGGATCATATGGAAGCTCTATTTTTGGTTTTTAAAGGAACCTCCATACTATTCTCCGTAGTGGCTATACCAGTTTACTTTCCCACCAACAGTGTAGTAGGGTGTCCTTCTTCACACCCTCTCCAGCATTTATTATTTTTACCTGTTTTTTGATGATGGCCATCTTGACTGGTATGAAGTGATATCTCTGTAATTTTGATGTGTTTTTTTTTTGCCATTTGTATGTCTTCTTCAGAGAAATGTCTATTTAGAGCTTCTGCCCATTTTTTTTTTTTTTTGGATTGGGTTGTTATTTTTATTTCTTTGACATAGAGCTGCATGAACTCTTTGTATATTTTGGAGATCAATCTCTTGTTGGTGCTTCATTTGGAAATATGTTCTCCCATCCTGTGGGTTGTCTTTTCATTTAGTTTATTGTTTCCTTTGCTGTACAGAAGTCAACTACATTTTAAACAAATATCTTTTCTACATTTTATTGGCCATAGATTATTTACTGGCAATACAATCTATAACAGTGATTTATATTACTTTCCAGTAATTGGTATGAATCATATACTCTTATTAATCTATTCTCAGCAGTTTATCCTGTATCATAACTTCAGTTTATCACAGTGCCTACTGCAATGCTACCCGATATTCTTCTCCCTGAGAATAATTTTCTTCTTTTGGGCTTGCTTTTCTCTTTTCTGTTCAAATTCCCTTGTTATAGTTTCATGGTTTGTTGCAGTAATTCTGTCCTTCTACCTTCTTTTCCCAGCTGGGTTCAGAGGGTTGGGGGGCTGTTGAGTTCTATGCTTCCCCACTTCTGGTGGATTTTTTTCTGCTTCTTCTATTCTTCACTCCTTTCCTGCTCTTGTTACCAGTCTGTTTTTTCCTTTCTCTTTCCTCCTCTGCCCAGTCTTAGTGCCCTCTAAGAAATATGAATAACAGGAAAGTTTCTGTTCTCTGGTATCGATTTCTTCTTTGACTGGATTTTTAGCTTTTGTGTAGTCTCTGAGATTTCTGCTACAGCAACATTCATGGAGGACAGCTGGACATTAGGGAAAGGAGAGGGGAAGGGGTGGGCAAAGAAAGAGAGGAGGGAAGGAGAGCGGTCCTGGGAGGAACCCAAACAAGCTAACATGGAGCGCTTGGGAGTATATCATAAAAATAGATGGACTTGTACAATATTTTACCAATTACAAATTGCTTTTTACATTTGTTACCTGATTTATCTGGAGTATAGGTATGCTTCATATTTTGAAGAGAACCAAACTGGGGCTATAAATTAAGAATAATATAAACTGTGATGATGCAGCTTGTAATAGCAGAGTTGGAGTTAGAGGCTTCTGACTTCAGCTGTATTTCTCTGTCTATCATTCCATGATGCTAGGAAAGGTGAGTGGGGGTGTACTGAGGGAGAATCCCAGTCACTTTACAAAAGGGCATGCTCTTCACCAATTAAAAAACACAGAAACTCAAGACTTCAACCTTAGATTTCCATGATTTGTTTTTCTTGGGGTAATAAGGTAAATTAAAGATTAGGGTGTGTCTGTTACAGGAAGAAGGAGTGAATTATCTTCTGAATTAGAAATAGCCTTTAATAGTCAATAGAAGAATGAGTAAAAGTAAAGAAGAGTAACTGTGCTTAAAGATAAATATAAGATCAACCTTAAAAAATTACTGAGGTATTGACAGAACGTGAGACCTAATTTCTAAGCGGGCAGAAAGCTGTCTTTCTAAAAGCTTTATTGCGGTCCCATGTAGATGCAGAGGAAGAAGGAAATGGCAGCTCACTTCAGTATTCTTGCCTGGAGAATCCCGTGGACAGAGGAGCCTGGTGGGCTGCTGTCCATGGGGTTGCACAGAATTGGACACAACTGAAGTGACTTAGCATGCACGCATGCATTGGAGAAGAAAATGCAACCCACTCCGGTATTCTTGCCTGGAGAATCCCAGGGACGAGGGAGCCTGGTGGGCTGCCATCTATGGGGTTGCACAGACTCAGACACGACTGAAACGACTTAGCTGTAGCAGAAGCAGTAGATGCAGAAAGATGGACATGGAGACCATTCAGGGTCCCTTCCAGCAAAGCAGGGATGATAGACATTCGGGAGACTTTCACCTTTTGTGATTTCGGAATCTTGCAGTCTATTATTCTCTGTCCTTGCTGTGCCTTTGTGAACCGCTTGTTCTACCTGAAAGCTCTGGAATATTCAGGGCAAACATTCTGAGCAAGGACCTCGCTGAGTGTAAGGTCTCTAGAAAACAGACTGCTGTATCATTGCCTTTGGAAAACAATCATTTTAAGATAGTTTTCAGGTAGGTGAAAGACCAGTGCAACAAACTGATAAAAGGCCTCTGTCATCTGATCTTCTGCAGTCGTTCCTGATGAGAACTGTGTTCCTGCTAGGAGTCCGAGCAGATGCTCTGGCCAGGAGGCATCTATTTTGCTAGAATCTTGCCCCAATTTAAGGATCAGATTGCAGCTCTCCCAAAAAATTTGCTCTGTGATAGGCTGCATTACTTAGAAAATTCCAATAAAGCACCAGAATGTCTGAGACAAAAGAGCTCTTTGTAAATTAGAGAAAAATAAAGGACATCAGTATAATCCTATCTTTAAGCCAAATCTGGATAATGTTAAAGTACTTCCAAACATAATAACACCATTTAACTCCTTCTTTGCTGGAAATGCAACAATCTGCACTCTCTCTCTCTCTCAGTAAAGCAACATCTCTTGAACTTACTATTTAAACTGTGGAAAGGGGAAGAAACAAGTGAGAATAAAAAAGGTAAAGTGGAAACTTGTTCTGATCCTGGTAAAGTCTGACATCTCTGGCCTCACCAGCTCACTTTGTGTGGTGGTTTTAAGTATCAAAATGAGAATATGTATGCAGAGATACATTATCTACTTAAACAATAATTGTGTGTGTGTGTGTGTGTGTGTGTATCGTTAGTGCCTAGAACTGCAGTGGCACATAGTAGGTGTTCAATAAATACTTGAGCAAAAAGAAAAAGGTAAATTGGGAAGATGGCAAGGAAGTGTCCCACTCTCAAAACACCTAAAAAATGGATAAAAATTTTAATGCCAAGATTTGCTTAAAGAATTTCCTCAAGCCCACTAGGGACCTAGAATGCATTGACCCTGACACCTCTTTCATCCCCCACACTTCTCCTTGTGTCCTTACTTTCCTCCCTACCCAACTTCCATTTATAGCCCTTGCATAAACCCCCAATTTCTTTGCCTTTTCTCTTTTCTTCCTCCTTTCTCCTTGCCCGGCAAATTCTCAACTCTAATAAAACCAGCTCAGGCTTCCCTGGTGGCTCAGATGGTAAAGAATCTGCCTAGAATGTGGGAAACCTGGGTTTGATCCCTGGGTCGGGAAGATCTCCTGGAGAAGGGAATGGTTACCCACTCCAATATTCTTGCCTGGAGAATCCCATGGACAGAGGAGCCTGGCGGGCTACAGTCCATGGGGTCGCAAAGAGTTGGACATAACTGAGTGACTAACACACACACATTGGCTACTTCACACTTAAAAGTGTTGGGGAGAAACATCAACCATGCCAACTGGACTCAATTTAAATTTGTGGTCATAGACATCCCATGGCCCTCCCTCCATGCTGCCTGCCTATTGTGTTGCATCTTCCACTCCCCTACATAACTAGTTCATGCTTGCTCCTTTTTACTCTGTGGGTCACTTTGCTTACTATTTCCTTATATGCAAAATTAGAGAAAAATTCCATGTGCTCCCATTACCCTAATCCCTCCACAGCTTATATCTGTTAAACTCTTGGAAGATGATGCTCAGCATTGAATTCATGCTCTAATTGTCGTTTACTTAAAAGCAGTTACTGGAGGTTAAAATAATCAGAGAGCATCAACATAGCACTGTTTTGGGCGCATTCCCTGACAGTAGTGTCCCTTTGCCTTGTATTTCTGTGTCTCTTCTGTCTGAAGTTTCAGTAAGTGAATGCAAGCCCATGTAAACTAGGGACTGAGCATATGACCCTTGCCTGTGCGTGCTAAGTCATGTCTGACTTTTTGCGATCCTATGGACTGTAGCCCGCCGGGCTCCTCTGTCCATGGGATTCTCCAGTCAAGAATACTGACATAGGTTGCCATGCCCTCATCCAAGGGATCTTCCTGACCCAGAGATTGAAGCCGTGTCTCTTATGTTTCCTGTATTGGCAGGCAGGTTCTGTACCACTACCGCCACCTGGGAAGCCTGGGGCCTTCATTTCTGCTGAACTGCACGTAGCCTGTCTTCCTGGTCCAGCACTGGGGGGATGCTAGGGGTACAGGCTGCTTTCAATTCTCACTGGTATGAACCCTGTCCAGCTGCCACACAGAGCCCTGCCTCAGGTTTGCGGGTTCATTTCCCAGGGGTGGGGTGCACACCATACAGGCCAGCCCCTGTGTAGTACTGCCCTCCTTTCTGCCACATCTGCCATGTATCCCAGATGAAGAGACAGTGGTAGGACTTAGAAACCAATCTTGGGCATTTTCAAACTAGCTCCTACTGGTTGAGTATCTGTTATGTGCCAGAAGCCTTATGCATAGTAGCTCACTTAATTTGCACAACCATACTCCAAGGTAAGTTTCATTGCCTTCACTTTCTAGATATAAACACCCTGCCCTCTCCAAGGCCCCAGTTTCAGATTTCTGGATAGTACCTTCTCCCTCAAGAATATATTTTTCCCCAGAGACAAGCAACAGGGCTGCCCTGATCCATTTAGATTCATACGAAAAGAAAAGAAGCATTGTCTCCACCTCAAAAGTGACAAAGCAGGCAGACAGAAAGCGCAGGCTTGGAAGCTAACAACAATTGTGTTACCAACGAGAGCACTTAGCTAAGTCCTCCACTGCAAACATCTGTGCTTAGGTTTACTCAAAGTGCTTTCCACTACCCAGGGAGCTATGAGTTTTACATTTTGTAAAGGGGTTAGTTGGGTCATTTCACCAGGTCAAAAGGTGTCAACAATGAATAGTCAAGTTTTAACCTCTTTCCAAACTGGAAAATTCTCTAGCTTTGAAGCAATAGCTCTTCTAGTTTCTTCCAGTCACCTCCCACCCTTCCCAACTTATAAGTTCTAGGCATCCTACCAAAACAAGCCCATTTAAAAGATTAGAAAACTGAGATCTATATAGACTCGATATCCTCAAGATCAGGTAAGATATATGCTCAAATTTTAGATATAAATTCATATGTTTTCCATCATAGAACACTATAAAATTAAACTGCTATAAACTCACAAAGAATTTGAGAGATATTTCTTAATAAGGTCCCAAGGTTGAACATTCCCCTATGTATTGTGTGTATGTGTGGAAAAGAAACTAGCCTCAAATTTCCATGTGACTATAGCTGGAAGAATAAATATTGATCTCATTTTTTCCTATTCTCCTATTCTCATTTTTTCCTATTTTCTAAATTCTAGATCTTAGGAGTTTAAAGTTGTAAGCAAATTTTAGACATTATTTAGTCCAATCTATCATAAATTTTAAGTATAAAGGAAAATCCAGAATTGTCTATTTAAAACAAAAAAAAGCACCTTTAGAAAAAAATATTTTCACATAACACATTATCACCAAATGAATCTATTGAGACAAAAATAATACTAGAATAGGCTGTCTCTGAGGCCACAATATGACTTCCCCTTTTATGTTAATGGTAAAATTACAGGTTTAAAATATATATGTTAGGATGAAGGTGAAGAAATTTATGTTACAAAGACCATCAAAGTATAATGAAAGTTTTGGCTTTCATACAAGATTTTAATTTGTTTTGTAGATTCTTCTTTGTAATTAGATTTAAGGTTTAGATTATCTCATGTGACTCTTTTATAAAAACAGAGGTTCTAGCCAAGCACTGACATGCAAAACAAAACCAAAAAATATTTCCCTTCAGGGACTAGCCTAGCTATAGTTTTAGTCGGAAGCTCAGTAATGCATCTATACGTCCATGGTAATTAAATCTAACTAGTAACAAACTTAAAGTTAAATTTTAATGATCTTTTATAGCTGGGCAGTAAATGATATGTAAATGAGTCATGGATACAGACCTTAGTTTGTAGAAAATGTCAAAAAAACCAGTACTGATTGATATACTGTAAAAAGAAATAGGCTGTGGAGATCTGTCTTCTAAATTTACCTCTGCCACCATAAGTAAAGCTCTTTTCTGTGCCTGGTTTAACTTAATTCTTTTAACTCTACAAAGTAAGAAAGACAGATACTATTATCCTCACTATACAGATGTAGAAACTGAGGCTCATAAATGCTAAAATATATGACCCAAATCACGCAGTTTGTAAACAATGGAGCTCGGGTACAGATGCAGCCCTTCAGACACAATTCTGTATAGGCAGACATCATGTCTACCACCTCTAAATGTCCGATATAATAAAGTTGTGTTTAGTCATCACTCAATTACAACCAGACTTTTAAAGCACTTTAAACACCATTCAGCAAGCACAACATGTTCTCTAGCCTGCAGGACTAAATGCTTTTATGATTCCACTGTAGAAGGATCCAATTAAGTGCTAAGTTAATAGCCAACTTTATAGCCAAGCTAATAGAAAAGCCACATTACACTGGCTCCTTCTTGTCAGACCAGCCACTTTTAAGACTTTCTGCTGATTTATATCCCCTGATATTTATTGGAATGTCTAGGTTACTGTTAAAAAAAAAAGAAAAAACAAACAAAAAGCAAACAAACAAAAAAACGCTCCCCATTGCTCTGTTACATGTTAAGTCACAATTGTAGGCAGAACATTTGTAAGTAAACAATGCAGAGTATTCAGCCAATTCAAGAAATAATGCTAGCTATGTGTCACCAAACTCTTTCCCCAGATATGTGACGCCAGGCATTTGGTAAATCCTAATAAGCCATTTCAGTTTGGTTTCTTCTTGAAGTCAAGCCAAATATTACATGTACATAGCATGTTTTCATATTTTTCAAAGGGCTTTCGTGTTCATTATTTTATTTTATCCCAATATGACAGTAATGTGTAGGTTGAAGTTATTCTCTGCGGTCTCCCAAAAGAGCTATTTATTTAGTCTCGGATTTTCTGTCTGTTCTTAACCCACCATAACACTGCAAGTGTTAAAGAATGAATAGAGCATGAGGGTCACAAAACTTTTTTGAAGATAATAGAATGAAGAATAGGAGTGTTCCGTAAGCCCACCTTAAGTTGGCAGTGCTTGAAACTAAGGAAGTAACAATAACAAAATAGAGCAACAAATGTTTCAAAAGTTATGAATTAATCTACAAAAATGTAACCTAGGTTCAGTCATTAAATTTGTAAATTGAAAGGATAAAGTTGGTAGGAACTGGCAAAAATACTTTCGTATCAGAAATGCCAATAGCACCTAAGAATTCAGAAGAAGCCCCAAATATAACTTTTTTAAAGATTAAATAAGAAATAATTGAACACAGCTTTACCAAAATCTATGAGTATTCAAAATAAGAGAAGAGAATGGGGAGTGAGGTTAACAGATGTCATGATTTAATCAACAGTCCTTTTTATAATAAAGATCATTTGAAAGTGCTATATTTTCTTTTTACAAAGAAACATATGCTTATATGTACTTAGGAAAAAGCATTTGGAGTGTCAAAGCACTTTATTAGCAGCAAGTGTCAAGAAGAGAATATTTATATGGATCTTGATCTGATCTCACACAGAGATTTCCACATGTTCTTGAAATATGTGTGAAGAGTGTTCTCTTTCATAAGATAGCAAGCTCAGTCTGCTTTAAAAATTCCAGCTGGAGAGCTACTGATCTGCCTGTAAACTGTCCCTTGAGACATTTTAAGTCAGTGTGTTTCAGTCATGGGTCCATCAAAATTTGGCTTCATGCCTCTCTCATAAACTGGATGAGGGAGAAGGAAGAGAGGAGAGAAGTCACAAGATGGAGGATAAAATATTGTTGTATTTCAACTTATCCAGGAGCAGAGTGGGTGGCATTCTAAGTCTAATGTCAGTGATAGCATATTTCAGAATATCTGGGGACTCCTAACCATTTTAAACATGCAAAGTCTCCCAGAAAAAGCCTGATATTTGGTTTCCTGCCACTTTGGGACCATTCTGGCTCTGGGGCTGGAGTTGTTTTCCTCACCTCTTCCCTCTGGGTGCAGTTAAATGGTTGCCTAGTGATTGAGTTGGGAACTGCAGCTTCCCTACAGCAGCCCCTCTACCTCCGACCGCAGCCCTGGGAAGTTTTTCAACTGAAACATAGAATAAGAGAAATTTGTCCATAAATATTTCTCATAGAACCTTAAAGTGTCATATTACCTAACACTGTTACCAAGGGGATAACTGAAACTATATAAACTGAAACATATAAATATAGTTTAAAAAATTATTGTTGTTGTGTTTGTCAAACCCTTGGAATAGGTCACCAACGCAAGTCTGTCATAAAATCAGGAGTGTCAAGCTAGGCAAGACTTAAGTCAGAACCCTTCATTTCAAGAATGAGGAAACTGAGGCTCAGAGAGGTAAACAACAGGAACTTCATGGGGCTGTTATACGTTCATTCACATATTAGCAGATATTGTTCACTGAATTTCCACTTGGACCTAGGTGCTGGGGAAGCAAAGAAGTGTAAGGTCCAAAGAGCACACTGTCTAGAGGGGAGCCAGACCTGAAAGCAAGAAAAAAGTGTGGGAGTGCCATAAGGTACCAAGGACCTTCTCATGTCAAATCCACTGGGGGACACTGGTCCCATATAAGGCTTCACACTTTAAAAAGCACACAGGATAAAAAGAAAAAAAACCAAATATGATATATCTGTACAGTGGAATGTTATTTTGCTTTAAAAAGGAAGGAAATTCTGACACATGCTACAACATAGATGAATCTTGAAGACATTATGCTAAGTGAAGCAAGCCAGTCACAAAAAGACAATTACTGTATGATTCCACTTATATGAAGTACCTAGAGCAGTCATATTCAAAGAGACAAAAAGTAGAATGGTAGCAAGCTGGGTTTAGAAAAGGCAGAGGTACCAAAGATCAAATTGCTAACATCCGCTGGATCATAGAAAAAGCTAAAGAGTTCCAGAAAAACATCTACTTCTGCTTTATTGATTATGTCAAAGCCTTTGACTGTGTAGATCACAATAAACTGTGGAAAATTCTGAAAGAGATGGGAATACCAGACCACCTGAACTGCTTCCTGAGAAATCTGTATGCAGGTCAAGAAGCAACAGTTAGAACCGGACATGGAACAGACTGGTTCCAAATCAGGAAAGGAGGACATCAAGGCTGTATATTGTCACCCTGCTTATTTAACTTCTAAGTAGTGTACATCATGTGAAATGCCAGGCTGGATGAAGCACAAGCTGAAATCAAGATTGCCGGGAGAAATATCAACAACCACAGATATGCAGATGATACCATTCTTATGGCAGAAAGCAAAGAAAAACTAAAGAGCCTCTTGATGAAAGTGAAAGAGGAGAGTGAAAAAGTTGGCTTAAAACTCAACATTCAGAAAACTAAGGTCATGGCATCCAGTCCCATCACTTCATGACAAATAGATGGGGAAACAATGGAAACAGTGACAGACTTTATTTTCTTGGGCCCCCAAATCACTGCAGATGGTGACTGCAGCCATGAAATTAAAAGACGCTTGCTCCCTGGAAGAAAAGTTATGACCAAACTTGATAGCACATTTAAAAAAGTGGCAGAGACATTACCAACAAAGGTCCATCTAGTCAAAGCTATGGTTTTTCCAATAGCCGTGTATGGATGTGAGAGTTGGACTATAAAGAAAGCTGAGCACCAAAAAACTGATGCTTTTGAACTGTGGTGTTGGAGAAGACTCTTGGACTGCAAGATCTTAAAGGAAACCAGTCAATCTTAAAGGAAATCAGTCCCGAATATTCATTGGAAGGACTGAGGCTGAAGCTGAAACTTCGGTACTTCGGCCACCTGATGTGAAGAACTGACTCACTGGAAAAGACCCTGATGCTGGGAAAGACTGAAGGCAGGAGGAGAAGGGGATGACAGAGGATGAGATGGTTGGATGGCATCACTGACTCGATGGACTTGAGTTTGAGCAAGCTCCAGGAGTTGGTGATGGACAGGGAAGCCTGGCTGGTGTAGTCCATGGGGTTGCAAACAGTCGGACACAACTGAGCAACTGAACTGAACTGAAGTGATAGGAGGGGCAGACAGGGAGTTACTGTTTAATAAACACAGAGTTACAGTTCTGGGAGATGAAAAAGTTCTAGAGATGGATGGTGGTGACAGTTGCACAGTATTGTGAATATAATTAACACTGCTGAACTGTAACACCTAAAAATGGTTATCATTGTAAATTTTGTGTTATATATATTTTAACACATTAAAAAAAATAGTACACAGAAAGGAATGAGAGTAAATCAATGATAGCTTCACACAATATGACATGAAGCTCTCAAAATGTTGAGCAAAGGAAGGCAGACACAAAAAGATGCAGAGTTTTGTGCTTCCCTCTATACAATCCATGTGTTAAAAGTCACCTCTATGGGATGCAGAGACAGGACAGCATGGGCTTCTAGGGTTCTGGTAATGCTTCTGTTTCCTCACCAAGGAGAGACTTTGCAAAAATTAACTGCACTATATACATATGTAATCTGTGCACTTTTCTGTACATATATTAAACTTCACGTTTTTGTTGCTGATTTATGGGATATAGATGAACTGGAGAGGAATCAGTAGGAGAGTGAAGGGATTTAAAACTCTCATAAGAGGAAAGGGTGAATATTTTCAGGATGGTCAAAGGAGCTTGCAGTCTTTAAATGCCTGAAAGAGTGGTTGCTCTACCCACATGGGTAGAACTTGGAGGTGGTGGTGGGTGGGAGGTGAAAGTGAAAGTGAAGTCGCTCAGTTGTGCCCGACTCTGCAACCCCATGGACTGTAGCCTACCAGGCTCTTCCATCCATGGAATTTTCCAAGCAAGTGTACTGGAGTGGGTTGCTATTTCCTTCTCCAGGGGATCTTTCTGACCCAGGGATAGAACCCAGGTCTCCCACATCGCAGGCAGCTGCTTTACCATCGGAGTCTCCAGGGAGGTAGAGGAAGACAAATTCAGCTCATTGTAAAGGATGCTTCAGTGGTTAGAATGGGATCTCTCAGAAGATCACACAGTCAAGTGGAATGAACATTGACTTCCAGGCTAACTGCAATGGGTATGAACCCTGGCCTTGCATTTACCTGGACTAACTATGTCATTCTGAGTCTCAGTTTCATATTTGTAAAATGGGTCTAGTACTGACTGCCTTGGAGTAGGAAATGGCAACCCACTCGAATATTCTTGCCTGGGAACGCCCACAGACCGAGGAGCCTGGTGAGCTACAGTCCAACACGACTGAGTGACTGAGCATGCACACATGCTGACTTATTTGCTGGGATATTTTCAGGATTCATGACAATGTATACAAGCACCTAGCTCAGGGCTTGGTCCATAGGAGGTGCTCAATAACTAATACAAGTTTTTTTTTTTCCAGTAAAACATTAAATAGAACATGGATAACACCTCTGTAAGGTGGTGGATTCTGTTCAGGCATTGATCCTTTTCAGCCCCAAGAATCTATTCTTTGCATCTTTCTTTGTAACTTCTCCGAGATCTCACAGCTACTAATTGGCAAGGCTTTCTGTCTCTGAGATCTGTTCACTCCAGTAGCTCCCCCAGGGAAGAGGGTTACTAGGCAATTAGATAACCACTGTCTGCATTAGGTCCTGAGGGATAGGGCCCAGTTCGTTTAAATTCTGAGTGTGCGCTGGAAAAGTTCAAAGAAGGGGAAATCTGGGAAGGTTGTTCACGTGGTGGGTTGTGAACAGACAGGTTGCAGCCTGAAGATATCAAGGGTCTCTGGGGCAGAGATTTTGGGAAAGGGAGAAGGGAAGGAGCAGATGTAGGGGAATTGTTTTTAAAAAGTGAATTAAAGATAAAATCTTAAAACAAGCTTAGCATGCCTAACCATTTTTCATGGTCCAGTTACTACTTGCAAAATTTATGAAGCATAAGGCACAAATAAGAAATGCTACTTTGAAAACCAGTTTCTTCATTTGTAGGAGAAGCAATATATTCAATCCACAAAGATAAGAAAAACCTGGGTTAGTTTAGCGGTTTAAGCTAAGTTTTCCCAAAGCCTCTTTCTTATTCTGACTCCAGGCTTACTAACCTGTTACATTTCCAAAGGAAATGGCTTGCTGGAGTGGGACTTCTCAGTTTTACTCATGGCTGCCTTCCTGAGCTCTGTTGAGTGTTTCTCCCTTGGATTTATGCCCTGGAAACAAGCCGAGTTTTTGTGACAAGAGACCTGAGGAAACAAACACCTAGAAACAGCCTCTCTTTGTCTTAGGTATTACACATTCTAGTCAAACTGACCCTTTGAACTTGTTTATTCTCTGTTGGTGCTCAAATGTTACATCTTGGCCCATATGACTTTCATAGTGAATGATAGATGGTACGAATTTACCTTGCTTAAGTTTTGGCCTTAGCCAAAGGAAAGAAATTCCAGCAGCTTCCTTTTGCAAGTAGCAACTTATTTTAGCGTTTTCCCTCTTCAGACTAAAGCTCTCAGCAGAAACCAGCATTACAGCCCAAGCCTACACGAAAACCTCAGATTTTAGTCATATGTCTCAAAAGGATATTACATCATTTCTTAGTTTACCCGTCAGAGACATTTCCTGAAACAGACACCCGCTGCAAGATTTTGCCCACAGGATTTTGGGGGTGACCTGTAACGAGATCTCACTACTTGGCTATCCCATTGCAGGCTTTCCTCTTTCACTTTGATCAGCAAGCCTGTGCTTTTCACAGGCGGAGGACAAAAAATCAGTTGTCTCTTTTGGATCCCGAGAAGCTCCTGTAGACAGTGTTAGGGTCCTGTAGGAAACCATGGCATACCCAAAATGAGTAATTTGAGGAGAGTATGATAAAAGGACTATTTTCAAAAGTACAGAGAGTTCGAGGGGAAACAACAAAGGACTGGACAGTATCAGTGTTAGTAGCTGTGAGCAGATAAAAAAGAGTAGTTAGTTACAGCAGTGGTTCTCAAACTGTGTATGAATTAATTACCTGGAGGGCTGTACAATGGATTGCTGGGCCTCACCCTGAATTTTCTGCTGCAGTAGGTTTGGGGTAGGACTGGCGTATTTTTATTTTTCACAGATTCCTGGGTGATGGCAATGCTGCTGCTCTGGGGAGAAAACTCTGTGGAGAAGGCAGCTGGACTCCAGCTGTGCCCTCCATAGAGAGATGCAGCCGACCTGAGGAGACCCAGCAGGGAGGAGACCAGCGGACTCTGTGACCAAACTCAACCAGTAGCCAAAAGGCAAAGGGGCCTATTTATTGATGCAGTTCAGAAAGTTCAGCCTCTAGGACACAGATTAGAGCGGAGAGTGGATCTGGAAAAGTAAGTGGAAAATACCAGCACTTCCACTTGATAGTATCTTCAAGTAACTGGTCCTCACTATATATTTTCATATTACCTTATATTTTTATCATGCTTTCCAGTGTACATGAACATTCACATACCTGATATAAGGTGTTTCACACAGTAACTCTACAGGGTAGGTAGGAATGATATTTATGCTCATTACAAATGTGAAAACTGAGGCTCAAAATAGTAAAGGCTGCACATCTGATAAGAGCTGGGACTTCAATACAGGTTTTCTGGATCCCAGTTCATGGCTCTTGCCACCACTTCACACCTCAGACACAAGAGGATCACAGTGATGTCATTCTCCCCCCTGGGAAGTGTCTCTGTGTCCTTGCTGTCCCATGTGCAGGTCCCTCATGCTGCATTCTCTTTTGGGAAAGGTGGCTCCCTTCCTGACTGCTGAGCCCAGCTCTTGCTCAAGGGCACGTGGTGAATTTAGTCTCCTGCTAAAGTCATTTCTTTGCATTATTCACTGGTTTTTGAACTCTTCAATGGCAGAGTTACTCAAAGTCTTAATTTGGGGGCTTTGAATATGCCAACAAACCGCATTTCTTAGCCCCTCTGTGTTCAGAACCTTATGAGAAACAGACATGTAAGTCAGACACATAGAGATAAAAGTGTCAACTTTAATAGGGGTAAGGCACAGAGGAAGAGCCCCACAGGTCAGGGCTTACAACCGGACTTCCCAACACTTGCCCCCTAGACCTTCTGAGGAGGCAGGGGTGGGTGCATGTGTGTGCAGGCTCAGGGTTGAAGACATCTGTCTGATGGACAGGCTAGTCTTAGGAGAAGACACAGAAGTGTGCTCATTCCTTCTACACTGGCCCAGTCAGCTGAGTCCCTCCTGCCTTGGGGAGAACTGAAAAGGAACTATCAGGAAGGTTAATGCTCTTCAGAATTTTGAAGAAGTGAAGTTTTTATTTTGTGGAGCTGGGAGAGGGAGAAAATGACCTCCCCTTGCAATAATGCCCTTTGAGGAATATCTTGCTTTTAGCAGTAGGAAGGAGAAGGCAATGGCAACCCACTCCAGTACTCTTGCCTGGCAAATCCCATGGATGGAGGAGCCTGATAGGCTGCAGCCCATGGGATCGCTAGGAGTCAGACACGACTGAGCGACTTCACTTTCACGCATTGGAGAAGGAAATGGCAACCCACTCCAGTGTTCTTCCCTGGAGAATCCCAGGGACGGGGAGCCTGGTGGGCTGCCGTCTCTGGGGTCACACAGAGTTGGACTTGACTGAAGCAACTTAGCAGCAGCAGCAGCAGTAGGATAAAGTGATGTAATTGATTCTTCCATATGACCTAGGTACTGTATTTTTAAAGATTCTACTCTCATTAGTATATTAGTATAGCCTCAGGTCTCAACAGTACTATCATCTCTTCAGAATGCTACTTTCCTTTCCTTGATTCATTTCTGATCTCCTGATTATTTTTTACAATGCTCTGGATCAGAGACTGCTTGAAGATTGAGAAAGTTCCCATGGTTTCCTTCTGAGAAGATCCTGCTTATCGAATCTAGAGTTTATCTCTTTTTCTTGTCCAGGATCTGGTAGACTATTGGGAAAAGTCCTCACATAGATTTCCTGGGAACTGGATTTTTAAAACAAGTATCTGTGGGAAAATATTCTCCAAGTATGAAGGGGCTCTGTTTTTGCCTCTACTTATTTCTCAAGCTCCTCAGGGAAAACAAAGTATTACAGGTCAAATCTTTTTACAAGTAAGCTCCACTGGATTGTCCAAATACATGGTATGGATTAGAATTTTGCTTCATTGACTATGACTTAAATTAGGTTAGACATAAACTGTGCTGTGGAGGATTCTTGGTTGATTTCACTGCAAATGTATTTGTTGTAGAGGAATTTACCTGGTAAACACAGATCTCTCCAGCTAATGTTTTCACCAGGCTGTTTCAGATTGGGGAAGAGGAGTGGGAAAACACTGCGGACACAGTTTGCTGGCTAGCAGTCAAGGCAGAGGAAAGAAAACACAGGCAGAGGTCTGTGTGAAATGCGAATCTGAGTCACAGAGGGAGAGGAAGAAAATAGTATGTGTCATTCTGAAAAAGTTCCTCTTAGAGCAGTTTCTTTTGGCTGTAACCGTTGCCTCTCCCCCGGAGAGAGTCACAGGGCCTCATCTGGCTCTTCCTGCCCCATTTTCAGACTTAGAAGGAAGCCATCTTCAAGCAAATCCTCCCTTCCTCCCAATAAAGAAAATAAAAAGAAATTGAGAGTCCTGGTCTCTGAAGAACCTGGGTGGGGTTTTGAATGAAACCGGGAGAGTGCCTTCCCTTAGCTGGGAATGTCCGCAGTCAGGACTGGGACTTGCTCCTCTGGTGCCCCCCTTGGGCATGAGAGTGAACTGTGCACTTCAAGTTTCCCAAATCCCCTCTATTGAACCAGTACTCTACCCAGAATGTTCAAGACCTTGCCTCTCAGTGTGGAGCATTTCCTGACCAATATTTGGCCATTCCCAAGGCTTCTCTTTTGAAGTTTTTCTCTGGCCACTCCCTATATGCCCTCCTCAATTTATTTGTTTTCCTAACAAATTCTTTCTTTCCATTTGGCAAGCATCGCTGGTAACATGCATCTCTGGTAACATGCATTGCTGGGATTCCCTGGTGGCTCAGATGGTAAAGCATCTGGCTGCAATGTGGGAGACCCGGGTTCGATCCCCGGGTCGGGAAGGTCCCCTGGAGAAGGAAATGGCAACCCACTCCAGTACTCTTGCCTAGAAAATTCCATGGATGGAGGAGTCTGGTGGGCTACAGTCCATGGTGTTGCAAAGAGTCGGACATGACTGAGCGACTTCACCTCACTTCACTTCTTCTGGTAACTAAGTCCAAAAAAGATCCTGTCAGTTCGGTTCAGTCTCTCCGTCGTGTCCGACTCTGTGACCCCATAGACTGCACCACGCCAGGCTTCCCTGTCCATCACCAACTCCTGGAGCTTGCTCAAACTCAAGTTCATTGAGTCAGTGACGCCATCCAACCATCTCATCCTCTGTCATCCCCTTCTCCTCTTGCCTTTGGTCCTTCCCAGCATCAGGGTCTTTTCCAGTGAGTCAGTTCTTCACATCAGGTGGCCAAAGTATTGGAGTTTCAGCTTCAGCCTCAGTCCTTCCAATGAATATTTGGGACTGATTTCCTTTAAGATTGACTGGTTTCCTTTAAGATCTCCTTGCAGTCCAAGAGTCTTCTCCAACACCACAGTTCAAAAGCATCAGTTTTTTGGTGCTCAGCTTTCTTTATAGTCCAACTCTCACATCCATACCTGACTATTGGAAAAACCATAGCTTTGACTAGATGGACCTTTGTTGGTAATGTCTCTGCTTTTTTTTAAAAAAAAATATGCTGTCAAGTTTGGTCATAACTTTTCTTCCAGGGAGCAAGCGTCTTTTAATTTCATGGCTGCAGTCACCATCTGCAGTGATTTGGGGGCCCAAGAAAATAAAGTCTGTCACTGTTTCCATTGTTTCCCCGTCTATTTGCCATGAAGTGATGGGACTGGATGCCATGACCTTAGTTTTCTGAATGTTGAGTTTTAAGCCAACTTTTTCACTCTCCTCTTTCACTTTCATCAAGAGGCTCTTTAGTTTTTCTTTGCTTTCTGCCATAAGGGTGGTGTTATCTGCATATATGAGGTTATTGATATTTCTCCCGGCAATCTTGATTCCAGCTTGTGCTTCATCCAGCCTGGCATTTCGCATGATGTACTCTGAATATAAGTTAGATAAGCAGGGTGACAATATACAGCCTTGATGTCCTCCTTTCCCGACTTGGAACCAGTCTGTTCCATGTCCGGTTCTAACTGTTGCTTCTTGACCTGCATACAGATTTCTCAGGAGACAGTTCAGGTGGTCTGGTATTCCCATCTCTTGAAGAATTTTCCACAGTTTGTTGTAATCCACATAGTTAAAGGCTTTGGCGTAATTAATAAAGCAGAAGTAGATGTTTTTCTGGAACTCTTTAGCTTTTCCTATGATCCAACAGATGTTGGCAATTTGATCTCTGGCTCCTCTGCCTTTTCTAAATCCAGTTTGAACATCTGGAAATTCACGGTCCAGGTACTTAATGAAACTGTGCACCATGTTGTGTAGGGCCACCCAAGATGGATGGGTCATGGTGGAGAGTTCTGACAGGTGGAGAGTTCTGACAAAATGTGGTCCAGTGGAGAAGGGCATGGCAAACCACTTCAGTAGTTTTGCCTTGAGAACCCCATGAATAGTATGAAAAGGCAAAAAAGATCCTGTAGCAAACTGTAAATCAATAAATAAATGAGCATTTCTAAAATCCATTTAAATATTTTATAGTTTTTCATGATGTAATTTACATACTATAAAATCCACCCATTATAAGTGTACAGTCAATGATTTTTAGTAAATTTATAATGCTGTGCAACCACTGTTACAACCTAGATTTAGAACATTTCCAAAACCCCATAAAGTTCCCTCATGAGTATTTGCAGTCAATTTCATTTCCAGTTTCAGGCAACTACTAACCTGATTTTTGTTGCTGCAGATTTGCATTTTCTGATCATACATAAATGGAATCATACAATATATAGTGTTTTGTAACTGACTTCTTTTACTGAGCATGTTTTTGAGGTTCATCCATGCAGTATGGGCTTCATTTCTTTTTATATATGAAAAGTAGTCCATTGTATGGATTCGTTTTATTTATCTATCATCAGTTTATGGACATTTGGGTTGTTTCCAGCTTTGGGCTGTAATGAATAATATCTGCAATTTATCTACCAGACTATTTTGAACTGAGAATAATACAATTCTGAATAGATTATGAAGTAGAAAGCTCTTTTTAAAGGTTTAGCTGAAAAGAGAATTGGTGGTGGTGAAGTGACTAATTAGAAGTTTTTTTTTTTTTTTTTAATAATCCAGGACAGAGATGAGATACTAAAACAAGATGGCAGGGGAAATGGAGCAAGAGGATGTTTTAAGCATGTTATCAGGGGTAAGTGGAGGCAATTTAGCTTGAGTGGGAAAGCAGAATTATTGGTGGGAGCTGACAAGGTCTTTTCAGGGAAACTACTGCCAAATGTGAAATACAGAGAACAAGGTGAGAAGAAAACTAAATGGAGTTTAGAAGTTGACGGGGTTGGGGACTGGATGGATGACTAAGAGTCTAGACAGGAGTCTAGCCAAGGATAGAGAGTGAGAAGTGGGCAGTGGGGTGTGGGGTGTGTGTCCTGGAGTTCTTCTTTCAGGTATTTCCCATGCACATTCCCAGGACAGCATGGAAACCTTGGAATGGGAGATCGTGAACAACTGTTGTCTGTCTTCAACAGTTCCACTGACTGAGGGCAGAAATTTTTGGAAAAATGTTAGATGAAGGAATGATTTTCTGGAGACAAATCCTGAAAAGAAGGGGGCTGAATTCTCTGTGGGCATGGGGGTGGAATCCAAGGCTTTCAAAGCAAAAGCTAATGTTCATGTACAAAATGTTTCTGAAGAAATAGATCGTAACAGTTGCTTCTATGGAGGGGAAGTCGGTGGCTGGGAATGGGAAGTGAACAAGTCTTGTCTTAGAATAACTTTTTGTACATTATGAATTTTGAATAAAGTGAGCTTAGCATCTATTCAAAATAAAAGTTTTAAAAAAAGAAGCTGAGGAAATATACTGGAGAAAAATATTTTATCACCCCCTCACACATTTGTATATATTTTCAGGTGAGACAGCCCTGCTTAGAAAGTTTGTGGTGGGGCTGCTCATATTCTTGTGGAGAATAAACTAGTTTGCCCACTACTGTCCTAGGACCACCTTATTAAAATGTACTGAGTCACTTCTCTGCCCTATTTTCAGCTCAATGAGAGCCACCTTCCTCCCTGACTGGAAGAAGAGACAGAGGAAATCCAGTTGTTGAGGGTGTAATTGAATAGGTTCAATCCTGTTGATGGTATGTCATTCTGAGTGAAATTACCTGGGACAGAGGTAGAGATGGGAAAAAGAGAAAGAACAACCCAAATTTACAGAAAAAAAAATGTATAGTCTTAAATTACAAGCTTAAAAAAGAACATCCATATCCCCTTCATTTCAGGGCAGAACTTGGAGCCAGAGCCTCGGAACAGGAAGCCACGGACAACCTCTTCACCATCAATACCAAGAGAGTACAGGAGAAATGTTCCAGGCCGAGTCTAGATTTAGGGCTGTGATTTCAGTTCCACCTCTAAGTTTGTATGATCTTAGACAAGCGGCTTCCACAATCTAAGTATCAGTATCCTTTTCTACAAAATTAGTAATTCTATGTCCAGGTGAACTCCAAATATTCTACAGTTCCCACATCTTATAATTTTAAATCTTACAGAGCCTGCCGTATAGTTCTGCAGCTTTTCCTAACAGGCATTTCACTTATGGGCTTTTGACGTTTGTTTCTTAGCTCTACTTTCAATTTTTAGCTTTGGGAGGTGGAAGCTAGCGGGAGCATAGTAGGAATTGGTGAATATTCAATGTTCTTTATGTTTCAGCAGCTACTGTTCATAACCTAGTCAACTGGAGACAATTTTGTATTTTTTTCCAAGTTTTTCTCTCTTCTGAGAACTTTTTTGTCTTTTTCCTTTGTAACCATTCACCTTACCTCTAAATTATTTTGCTCTTTACTAGCCTATACTCATCTATTGACTGAATTATGGTTGAATTATAAATATAATGATTACTTCAACAAAATGAGCACCTACTAAGTATTACATAAGCAGTTTTCAAACATTTTGGTTTCAGGACCGCTCCACATGCTTAGTAATTATGGAGGACCCCCAAAGCTTTTGCTAATATGGGTTACATATATAGTCTTTTACTGAATTAGCAAAGCAAACAGAAAAATTCAAGCTAATAGCTGGCTTTAAAATAGAAACAAGGAACGCATGTACACCCGTGGTGGATTTATGTCAATGTATGGCAAAACCAATACAGTATTGTAAAGTAAAATAAAAATAAAAATTAAAAAAATAAATAAAGGCAAGCATTGCTCACACACACACAAAATAAAATAAAATAAAATAGAAACAATAAGGACTTCCCTGGTTATCCAGTGGTTAAGAATCCACCTTGCAATGCAGGGTTTGATCCTTCGGATCCCTGGCTGGGGAACTAAGATCCCAATGCCACGGAGCAAGCTAAGCCCTTAGGCCACAACCAGAGAGCCCAGGGTCTGCTATGAAAGATCTTGAGTGACACAAGAATATTCCCCCATGCCACAAGTAAGATCTGAACAGCCAAATAAAAAAATAAAAAAATTAAAAAATAGCAACAATAAATATATTACATGTTAGCAACATTAAAAAAAGCTACATATTCAAAATGAAAAAAGTGAGAGGAGTGGCTCTGTTTTGCAAATTTGCATATCTGTTTATGTCAGGCTGAATATAAGATAGCTGGATAGTCTTATGCCTGGTACTGCATTTAATCCATCACTTTGGGGTTTGTAGTAGTTTCCTAGGGCTGCTGTAACAAATTACCTGTGGCTCAAAACAACAGAAATGTAATCCCTTTAGGTTTTAGCAGAAACACTGGAAAAATGCCCTGATGCTGGGAAAGACTGAAGGCAAGAGGAGAAGGGGGCGACAGAGGATGAGATGGTTGATGGCGTCACTGACTCAATGGACATGAGTCTGTACAAACTCTGGGAGATTGTGAAGGACAGGGAAGGCTGGGGTGCTGAAGTTCATGGGGTAGCAGAGTCGGACACGACTGAGCGACTGAACAACCACAATGGTTTTGGAGGCCAGAAGTTCAACATCAGTCTCACTGGACAGAAATCAAGGTGTGTGCCAGGAAGTACTCCCTCTGGAAGCTCTAGAGTAAAAGTCATTTCTTGCCTCTACCAGCTTCTTGTGGCTGCTGGTGCTCCTTAACTCATGATGATTTGTTCCAATCTCTGCTTCTATCTTGACATCAAATTTTCCTCTTTCCTGTGTAGTGGCTAATCTCTCTCTGCCTCTCTCTTATAACATTTATGATGGCACTTAGGGCCTCCTGAGATAAACCAGGATAGTTTCTTTCTTGCAAGACCCTTAATCACATCTGTGCAAGTTTTACTCTATAAGGTAGCATTCAGAAAGTCCAAAGATTAGGATATGACCATACCCTTGGCAGACAGTATCAGCCTACCACGGGTTGGTATGTTTGAAGTTTATGAAGAAATCCTAGTCTCACATAGATTATGTAGTTCAGGAAAAAAGAAAGTATTGTAATAGCCTTTTCAAATAACTGAGGATTTTCTTCTTTGACACCATACCAAAATTCAACAAGCAGTAGTTTCTTAAAGGTTTGTTGCAATATGGAATTTGAAAATATGTCAGTGAACTTTTCATATAGGGTTACATTAAAATCATTGGTCTATATGCATTTTAGGTAAAATGCACTTAAATTGAATGAGACTTAAATAAAATAAAAATTCTTACTGCTTCATTAAAGATACGCTTCTACTGATGGCTGATTCATGTTGAGGTTTGACAGAAAACAGCAAAATTCTGTAAAGCCATTATCCCTCAATTAAAAAATAAATAAATTTAAAAAAAGATATTCTTCGGTATAACTGGCTTTTTAAAAAAATGTGAGTATTTAGTGGTTAAGAGTACAGTTGAGAGCCTCTGCCTTGATTTGTGCCAAGGTGCCAGCAGTTTTACCTGGTACTAATTTTACACAATTAGTGCAAATATCAGCACAATTGTTCCAGCATAAACTAGGAGATAAAAAAATTGTATAATGCTTTATTTCAGCATCCCTTTAGTTTAATGCCAGGCATTTATATAAAAGATCTTCAAGGATTAGCTTCTGCTGACACTTGATAGGTACAAGCAAAGCAACGAGTCTAGCTACATCTATAATTACATAATTTTTATCTATCTTGACAGTATAATTCTGCAGATAGGGTATTAAATTAAAAATCTTTATGCCTGCAACTAAATTTATAAACTGCATCTTTGGAAAACATGATTTCTTTGACAGATTTTTCACCTAGCAAGCATGCATTCAGTAATGTGCAGGCTTTATTAGTCTCTCAGCTATTATATGCCCTTCTCCAGCCAGGCCAATACAATAATTTAACCTGTAAAATGCTTCAGCTGGCTATTCATTTCTGGTTTGAAAAGTGATAACAAAAAAGCTTTGGCTTTTAAAGAGGTTGTCATTTTTGATTTTACCTTTTTATTTATTATTATTTTTTAAAAATTTCTCACCTTTCTCAGAAGGCTTTTTTTCTACATTAAAAAAATTATTTTTAACTGGAGGACAATTGCTCCAGAATGCTGTGTTAGTTTCCATTGTACAACAACATGAATCAGCCATAAGTATATACATATCCCCTGCCTCTTGAGCCTCCCTCCCACCACACCGCCCATCTTACCCTAGGCTGTCATAGAGCACAGAACTGAGGCCTTGCTACACAGCAGCTTCCTACTAGCTATCCACTTTACACATGGTAGCTCATATACATCAATGCCACTCTCCCAGCTTGTCCCACCCTCTCCATCCTCCACTGTGTCCACAGGTCCATTCTTCATGAATGAGTCTCCATTCCTGCCCTGCAAATAGGTTCATTAGTATCATTTTTCTAGATTCCACATATCATTTTTCATATTCCACATATGTATTAATATGTGATATTTGTTTTTCTAGAGAGGTTATCATTTTTAAAATATTCAATTTCCTTTTCTTTAAACTGAGAATGACTGGTCTCAAAATGATGCCTCAACCTACCTGGCACCATAATAGTGTTTGAAAATATTCTGTTGACTGAGGTAAACCATTAATATCTCTAAAGTCAAGGAAAAGAAATTAGCTTTGGTCACACTTTCCTTTCTTATTTAGAAAGGAAACTAGCTAAACTAACTAACACTTAGATTTTTCTCTTTACCTGAGTCGGAATCCTCTGATACTGATGTATCATCTTTTTTAGCATCTCTACATGTGGGAGATTGAGAAAGCAGATCTTTTAATTTCTCTCATGTGTCAATGAAAGAACCTAAAATTTAAAAAATTACAAATAAAATTTTGTTTTAGAATAAAATATTAAATTCTAAAAAATAAGCTTTAGATAAAATTTAAATATTCAGAAAAGTTTTCAATAAATTAAAAATACTCTTGCAAAACAAAATGTTTTTCCTTGTGTTTTTGCATAAGCACAGTCACAATTTAGGGATTTCAAAATACCATTTATTGGATGATTAATAAGATATAAATAAATGTTGACAAAATTCTTAGAGGAAACGGAAAATGTTATTTGAGCCAATTGAGGATTAAAACCTGGAAGACAGTCTCTCAGAGAGCTCTGAGAACAGTTCTGAAGAGGTACAGGGGAGGCCAGTAGCATAAGTGAGTTTGATGAAGGGGTATGTGCAGTCAAGCGCTCATCTTGGTAGAAGGTTACCACTGTTTGTGAGGAACAAATATATTAGTTAATGGTTTTAGTGCTTTTCTAAGTATTGTTGTTGTTGTTGTTCAGTCGCTCAGTTGTGTCCGACTCTTTGCCACCCCAGGGACTGCAGCATGCCAGGCTTCCCTGTCCTTCACACATCTCCTGGAGCTTGCTCAAACTCATGTCTGTTGAGTTTGTGATGTCATTCAACCATCTCATCCTCTGATGTCCCCTTCTCCTCCTGCCTTCAATCTTTCCCAGCATCAGGGTCTTTCCCAATGACTTGTCTCTTCGCATGAGGAAGTCAAAGTATTGGAGTTTCAGTTTCAGTATCAGTCTTTCCAATGAATATTCAGGATTCATTTTCTTTAGGATTGACTGGTTTGATCTTCTTGCTGTCCAAGGGACTCGATTATCAAGAGTATTCTCCAGCACCACAGTTTGAAGGCATCGATTGTTCAGTGCTCAGCATTTTTCATTGTTCAGCTCTCACATCCATACATGACTACTGGAAAAACCATAGCTTCAATTATAGGGACCATTGTAGGCAAAGTAATGTCTTTGAGTCGTAATATGCTGTCTAGGTTTGTCATAGCTTTTCTTCCAAGGAGCAAGTGTCTTTTAATTTCATGGCTGCCGTCACCATCTGCAGTGATTTTGGAGCCCAAGAAAATAAAGTCTGTCACTGTTTCCATTGTTTACCCATCTATTTGCCATGAAGTGATGGGTCTGGATGCCATGATCTTATTTTTTGAATGTTTTAAGCCAGCTTTCTCACTCTCCTCTTGCACCTTCATCAAGAGGCTCTTTAGTTCCTCTTCACTTGCTGCCATAAGGGTGGTGTCATTTGCATATCTGAGGTTATTGATATTTCTCCCGGCAGTCTTGATTCTAGCTTGTGCTTCATTCAGCCCAGCAGCTCGCATGATGTACTCTGCATAGAAGTTAAATAAGCAGGGTGATAATATATAGTCTTGACATACCCCTTTCCCAATTTTCTTACTTTTAAGTATAAGAAGATGTAAGAAACCAGGTTCATAAACTTTTTTCCTACAAATATTTATCCGAGAGCTGTTTCTGTCATGTTTCCAGAGCACAGAGCGCCTCATCCTGATCTTTGCCTTGAATTCCTTTCAGGGTATATTTTAGGTCAGAATCTGCCATGGCTAATGAACCTGCTTTTTGAAGAAATGGATGGTGAGCAACATTTTTTATTTTACAATATCTTCCTTTTGTCTTAATTTTGACTAAGGTTTGGGAGTAATTTTGCAATCAATTTTTTCCATGGTGCTAGGAATGCTCATTCCCAGGTCAGGCACAGATTCCATTGATAGCCTCTCACTGTGTGCTATTGTTGGACTAGGCATTGTTCAGTTCAGTTCAGTCATGTCCGACTCTTTGCGACCCCATGAATCACAGCACACCAGGCCTCCCTGTCTATCACCAACTCCCGGAGTTCACTCAGACTCACGTCCATCGAGTCAGTGATGCCATCCAGCCATCTCATCCTCTGTCGTCCCCTTCTCCTCCTGCCCCCAGTCCCTCCCAGCATCAGGGTCTTTTCCAGTGAGTCAACTCTTCACATGAGGTGGCCAAAGTACTGGAGTTTCAGCTTTAGCATCATTCCTTCCAAAGAACATCCAGGGTTGATCTCCTTTAGAATGGACTGGTTGGATCTCCTTA
The DNA here is from genome assembly GCF_023091745.1 of Budorcas taxicolor. Taxonomy (NCBI): domain Eukaryota; kingdom Metazoa; phylum Chordata; class Mammalia; order Artiodactyla; family Bovidae; genus Budorcas; species Budorcas taxicolor. The sequence continues at coordinate 57,825,659 of NC_068919.1, read as the reverse complement.
CAGTCCAAGGGACTCTCAAGAGTCTTCTCCAAAACCACAGTTCAAAACCATCAATTCTTCGGCACTCAGCCTTCTTCACAGTCCAACTCTCACATCCATACATGACCAATGGAAAAACCATATCCTTGACTAGATGGACCTTTGTTGGCAAAGTAATGTCTCCGCTTTTCAATATGCTATCTAGTTAACAGTAACCAAAAGCCTCTGGACTGCCTGTCTTACTAGTCTGTTATGGTTCAGGAAATGGTTCCCTCTTGTTATTTCTTCCCATATCTAGAATTACATTACTAAGATGATTGATCTTATAGGACTACATATTTGACCAATTGTTTTAAATAATGTAATCATCATTCAAAAGACAAAGATCATATCATCCGGTCCCATCACTTCATGGCAAATAGACGGTGAAAAAAATGGAAACAGTGACAGGTTTTATTTTCTTGGGCTCCAAAATCACTGCAGATAGTGACTGCAGTCATGAAATTAAATGATGCTCGCTCCCTGGAAGAAAAACTATGGCCAATCTAGATAGCATATTAAAAAGCAGAGACATTACTTTGCCTACAAAGGTTGATATAGTCAAAGCTATGGTTTCTCCAGTATTCATGCATGGATGTAAGAGTTGGACCATAAAGAAAGCTGAGGGCTGAAGAATTGATGCTTTTGACTGTGGTGTTGAAGAAGACTCTTGAGAGTCCTTTGGACAGCAAGGAGGTCAAACCAGTCAATCCTAAAGGAAATCAGTCCTGAATATTCATTGGAGGGACTGATGCTGAGGCTGAAGCTCCAATACTTTGGTCACTGGATGCAAAGAGTCAACTCACTGGAAAAGATCCTGATGCTGGGAAAGACTGTGGGCAAGAGAAGGGTATAACAGAGGACAAGATGGTTGGATGCCATCACCGACTCAGTGGACATGAGTTTGAGCAAGCTCTGGGAGATGGTGAGAGACAGGGAAGCCTGGCATGCTGCAGTCTATGGGGTCGCAAAGAGTTGGACCTGACTGAGCGAGTGAACAATAATGGTTATCATGAATTTTTTCTGAGGCTTGGCCACACAGTTGATAATGCAAAAAAAGTCAATGAGAATACAATTAATATAGTTAGTAGCATTCTGAATAAATATTTAAGCTAAGAAATTCTACTAGATGTGACCCAGAATCTCCCCTAGTCATCTCACCAGTCTGTTTTACACCATCAGCTATTTGTAAGGGAAATGATACACTGGCATTATACATAAAGTTCACTAAAGTTGTCTACTGGTACAAGGTGAATGGTGGAGCATTGTGACCCCTTACAAGATTGAGAAAGCAAGCTTATCTTCTAAGAGTTACATAACTAGTGCCCTCCCAAAAAAAGAAAAAAAAATTGATGTTTATGGTGGAGTAGGTATTTCTGCCATTGGGGAAGTCTGGTTAATGCACAATGCAATTGCACAATGCACACTAGAGGGGAGGGACCGACCCAAATAACCACAGAAAAATGTTATGTCTAAATTTCTCTTGTCTTGCCTTAAAATATGAATTTTTATTGCATCACGAAGATAGCTTATAAGAACCCACTAGAAGTACTGAGGATAAAACGAGCTAATCTCTGAAAACACACTGATCTACCAACATATCCTAAACCGTAGCTGAATCTGTAAAATACAAGAGGAGTATTCACACACGCATTTCACCAGCCAGTAGAGGCTGTAAATCATCTACCCTCTGGAAAAAGTCTCTATACACTCTGGAGAGGATAAGCATGAAAACAGCAAATAACATTAAAGTAATGTTGTGACTATAGTTTTGACTTCCTGGATCCTCTCTTAGGATCCTCAGAAGTCATCAGACCACATTCTCAAAACCGCTGTACTGGATTCTGTTCCAAACCGAAGTTGGGATAACAGCAATGAATAAGACATCCTCAGTACAGGGAGATAAATATTGATGTAGTGGCAACTGTCATCCGTTTTAAAACAGAAAATAACAGAACATTGCGAGACGACAGGTCGGGGGCGGTGGTGGCGGTGGCCACCTGACCACTTCCCCTTGCTGGCTGCCTCCCCAGATCCTAGAAGAGGGGCGGAAGGATAGGGACACTGGCCAAGAGTCCCTGTACGCGGCGTGGGCTGAACCCGGCAGGATGAATCCATAGGACAGCCGCGCTGTCATTCAACTCCACCAGGGTCCCTGGCACCGGCAGGACCGGGGCGGCGCGTGGTGCCGCGGTCCCTCGTCGCCCCTCAGCGTGCGGCGGCGGGAGGTGTAGGGATTGCCGGTGGTCCCCAGGCAGTGAGCGGTGGCCAAGAGAGGGCCAGGAATGTCCACCTCCCTGTGGTGTCCCAAGCAGCGCGGAGGTGCCTAAAGGGAAAGCGAGACTTTGGCGGGCGAAGTATGAAGGAAGGACGGCGGCAGCGGTTACCTTAGGAGGAGCCAGAGATGCGCGAGACTCTGGCGTTGCCATCGAAACCGGGAGAGTCCGGCCCTCTCAGTTCAGTTCAGTTGCTCAGTCGTGTCCGGCTGTTTGCAACCCCATGAACTGCAGCACACCAGGCTTTCCTGTCCATCACCAACTCCCGGATCCATCACCAACTCCCGGAGTTTACTCAAATTCATGTCCATTGAGTCGGTGATGCCATCCAACCATCTCATCCTCTGTCATCCCCTTCTCCTCCTGCCTTCAACCTTTCCCAGGATTAGGGTCTTTTCCAATTAGCCAGTTCTCTGCATCAGATGGCCAAAGTATTGGAGTTTCAGCTTCAGCGTCAGTCCTTCCAATGAATATTCAGGACTGATCTCCTTTAGGATGGATTGGTTGGATATCCTTGTAGTCCGAGGGACTCAGAATCTCTCAGAATCTTCTCCACAAGACGACAGCATCCGCGAAGGCTTGGAGCGCAGCCTTTCGCTCGCGGACTCTCGCGCCCTCTAGCGGCGACTCTCTAGAAAAACACTGTATTTGTCCGCGCGAGACGCGAATAAAGATTTCTTCTTCAAACAAACAGGAAGTGCCTACGGAGGCCGGGCCGGCGGCGGGTCAGGGGACGGGCATGAGGCCGGGCGGCGACCGGATCGCGGGCGGCGGCGATGAGCGACATAGTGGAGAAAACACTGACGGCGCTGCCGGGACTCTTCCTGCAGAACCAGTCGGTTGGCGGGCCTACAGCCGCCAAAGCGTCCTTCTCCTCCCGGCTGGGCGGCCTGGTCCGCGGCATCACCGCGCTCACCTCCAAGCACGTAGGTGTCCGCCGGGCCGGGAGGTCAGGGGCGCCTGAGGGAGGCCCTCTCTCAGGGAGGCTCTGGTCCCGCGGTGGACCCCTGGAACTGGCTCTCCGGCGGATTTGTCTGTCGGTCCTGGCTTCTCTCCGGAAGCGTCACTTGGGCTGCCCGGACAGACAACTAGGAGGCCAGGTTTCCACAGTTGGCCCTGACGTTGACTCATTATTATCTGGGGCGAAGTCTTTACAATTTGAGCCTCCGTGTGTTTCTCGAACGTTGAAGTGTCAAAGTACCGATACATATTTCATAGATTGTTTCGAGGGTTAGAAGAGACACCAACCAGTTGAAAATACCAGGTGCCATGGAAGTGTCAGCGTTATTCTAAAAAGTTTCTTTCTAATTCGGATTCTTGCTCTCTCCCAGTTCTTTAGTGTATGCTAGATAACATACATTAGAACAGACCCTGCCATCTGAACCTGCTGTTGAATATGTTTGGGGAGCTCGAGGTTCTTAGGTTAGACCTCTGGATTGGGGAAGGAAAAAGCGTAATTCTTCCCAATCTCAGTATTTGCTGAGTAAGTTTCTGCCTCTGATGGGCTTTGAAAACGAGCATTTATAATGGAAATTTTTAAGTTCCCACAAACTTTCTGTAGTTGCATGGGTTGTGTAAGATGCTGATAAAAAGCGTCAACGATTTTGTATCTTAAAAAATCATGTGGTATAGCATAATTTATTTGTTTAGAAAATACTTATGGAAGAAGCTATGTGTTAAACCCTAAGGAAATAGTCTAAAGCACATTTCCTTTTTCCAAAGAATTGGTCCTTTATCTTGGGTTTAAGACAGATATAAGCAGTATATGGTGAAATATGTGTCAGGAGAGAAGGAAGGAGAAAGACAGGAGGTTTTTCTTCAAAGTGCTCTGAGGGTTTAAAAACTGTTTTTAAACTGTTTAAAAACTGTTTAAAAACAGTTTTTAAACTGATATACTGGAGAGGATCTGTTTCACATTCAGAAATCACAGAAAACAATTATTTGTGGACTTAATATTGTTTAACATTTTGTCCTTTGCTAATTTTTATGAGATGGTAAACGAAATAAAATATTTTTGGTTTTAAATTGCAGTTTGAAACTGTGTATAAGGTATCTAAATATGGCAGTACTTCACTAGTATTTTTTGGTTAGTTACTTAATGGGCATCTGCTAGTTCATTGTGTAACTTAGAGATAGCATTGTATTGGGCAAAATTTGGACCAATTTTCAAGTGCTTAAGGAGGTGAAATACAATGCAGACAAGTAGCCAGATTTGTGAATTTATTCTGTGTGTGTGAGAAAGAGACGGAAGGGTAGGGAAAGGATGCAAGGAATAAAGGGGAAACGGTAGGGAAGAAGAATATAGTTTAAGGGAAAAGTATTGGCTTTTGTTTGACTTCTTACCCTGTTTCTCCATTCCATGAAGAAGAAGGTGTGAGAACCTTATTCTGGGCCACTACATGAAGAATTTCTTTTCTACTTATTCTCCAGTGTTAATTAAAAACAAACAAACAAACAAAAAAACCACAGCATTTTCTGCTAAACCGTCCTTAAGGGGACAGTAACTGAGTGAAGAAAAGAGGAGTGGTGAGTTAGCATGAAAATATTTATTCTTTCCAGGAATGATTCTGAGGGTTTAGGCAAATCTGAAGCACATACTTTTTATAACTCTCCTTTAAAATAATGTTTCTTTTTCATATATAATATTGTGAGTTGTATTTTTCCCATTTAAAAATACTGTTACAGTTTAAAAAGACATATTCATGAGTCAAATATTTTCACTTTTTTAGGAAGAAGAGAAATTAATCCAGCAGGAACTGAATAATCTGAAAGCAACTGTTTCTGCTCCTACTACAACCCTAGTAAGTCTACATAGTCAATGTCAGCGTGTTTGCAATTTGAAATCTGGTCTGCTATTGACTCAGTAGTGGCATTAACTGATGAGTTGCTAAAATCTAATATATCACAGTCAAAATCAGTTATGGATGATAATAAGTCAGACGTTAACTTTGGCCTTTTGTTACTGACTGACTGCACCAGACCAAAACTTGCTTGACTGATGTCAGTTCATGCCAGCATGATGATAGTTATGTAAATGTGGTCATACTCCTGGGAACCCATAACCCTATAAACAGTAAGATGGGACCCCATCTTACTGTTTCAATGTTGTACACTGAAAGAAGGTTGCTGCTGCTGCTGCTGCTGCTGCTAAGTCACTTCAGTCGTGTCTGACTCTCTGCAACCCCATAGACGGCAGCCCACCAGGCTCCCCCATCCCTGGGATTCTCCAGGCAAGAAAACTGGAGTGGGTTGCCATTTCCTTCTCCAATGCATGAAACTGAAAAGTGAAAGTGAAGTCGCTCAGTTGTGTCTGACTCTTAGTGACCCCATGGACTGCAGCCTACCAGGCTGTTCCATCCATGGGATTTTCCAGGCAAGAGTACTGGAATGGGGTGCCATTGCCTTAGGACACGTAATTTAAAATAGTATTTTAATACTATTAAAATACATAATATTTAATATATATTAAATATAAGTATAGATAATATACATTATATAATATTAAATAATATATAAACTATAATACTATTAAAATAATAGTATTTTTTAAGGGCTCATTTATTATTATTATTTATTTATTTTTAAATTTAATTTACAATACTGTATTGATTTTGCCATACATTGACATGAATCCACCACGGGTGTACATGAGTTCCAATCCTGAACCTCCCTCCCACCTCTCTCCCCATATCATCTCTCTGGGTCATCCCAGTGCACAAGCCCCAAGCATCCTGTATCCTGTATCGAACCTAGACTGGCGATTCATTTCTTACATGATCGTATACATGTTTCAATGCCATTCTCCCAAATCATCCCACCCTCTCCCTCTCCCACAGAGTCCAAAAGACTGTTTTGTACATCTGTGTCTCTTTTGCTGTCTCGCATAGAGGGTTACCATTACCATCTTTCTAAATTCCATATATATGTGTTAGTATACTGTATTGGTGTTTTTCTTTCTGGCTTACTTCACTCTGTATAATCAGCTCCAGTTTCATCCACCTCATTAGAACAGATTCAAATGTATTCTTTTTAGTGTCTGAGTAATACTCTGTGGTGTATATGTACTACAGCTTATATTTAATATATATTAAATATAAATATAGATAATATACATTATATAATATTAAAATAAGTAATATATAAAATATAATACTATTAAAATAATAGTATTTTAATACAGACCTTACAGACCTGAACTGATACATTGTAAAAATCTCTTATTTTGCATTTCTACATCTTGGAGTATAGGTTGACTGACAAAGTAGAAAAATGATTTTCTTGCTGTAAAACTGAGTATATTGCATAATAGCTAAATCAAGATCTAGTTTAAAAAAAATTGATTCCCTATAATTTGATTTTCAAGCAGCATTCATTCAGCAATTAAGCAGTGGCCACTGTGAGACTGTGCCTACATAGTTAGATTAAGGCCTAGGTTTTTTTTCTTTTAATTTTTACGTGGTTTTAGATAATGAGATTTTATAAGCAACATTTATTTAGCAAAGATTTAGTAGGTGCTTTCTTTGTGTAAGTTGCTGTGGCATACACTTCTAATAAAAATACTAGGGTGATCATTTTACGTGTACACATGATCATGTGTGTGAATAACACTTGTAAAGTCTGAGAGAATATATGTATTTCTTTTTCTGGTTATAATAATAGGACGGTGAATGCTGCTGCTGGATTCGTGGTCTCCAAAGGAGAAGATTTAACTCCAGGACCAAACATAGTCACAGTCACTCAGAACTTTGTATAGATTTTATTTAAAGTGAAAGTGACAGAAAAAGCTTCTGACATAGACATCAGAAGGGGGCAGGAGAGTACCTGCCTCACTAGTTTAAGCAGGACTTTATATACTTCTCAACCAGCTGTTGAGACTAGATAACAAATACCTCAAGGCTGTGAGAATTTCGCCTAGACCCTTTCCAGTAACATACATCCTGGGATGACATCAGCACGAGATTAGCCAGAAGGAACAGGTTAACCCAGAGCTCAAGGCTGTGGAAGTTTTACCCAGGCCTTCTCCCATAACATTCATCCAAAGCTCAAAAAAAAGGCATGTCCTTGAGCAAGAGATGCTGCTGCTTATGAGACCTACTTGTCTAAGGCAAAAGAATGTGAGAAAGAAAGAATGTTTACTTACTCCTTAAAGGGGGCTTACTTAGGTTTGGACTCTTTGTCAACCTGCCTAAGTTACTCTTCCAGGTGGACAAATGAAACTCAAAGCATAATTAATGTGATACAGTATTCAATGTCAGTCTCTCACTCGTGTCTGACTCTTTTGTGACCTCATGGACTGTAGCCCCCAAGCTTCTCTGTCTATGGGATTTCCCAGGCAAGAATACTGGAGCGGGTAGCCATTTTCTTCTCCAGGGGATCTTGCATCCAAGGATCAAACCCAAGTCTCCTGCATTGCAGACAGATTCTTTACTGCCCAAGCTATCAGGGAGGCCTCCAATGTGATATATCTGTATGTATACATGTATATATATGTGTGTGTGTGTATAGATATGTATATGTTTATATGTGTATGAATAAAATCATTGTGCATTGTGATACTTGAAAGATATGTTAAGCAATGACTTCTCTTTTTAAGCAGTGACTTCTCTCTTTTTACTTGATTTCCATTTTCTATAGTTGGCATTATGAAGTACAATTTTTCATGTTATTCAGTATAAACCTGGTGTTCACAGAATTTAGATAAGTAGATAGAAGTTAGGGAGCCACAGTTTGAAGGAAGATTCTATGATAATTATGGCCAGTCACTCTGAGTGTACGTTATAGAATAATCTACCCTTGAGGTGGTCATGTAGAAGTTAGATTACAGTTTGTTAAAGAAATTCTGAAGTTAATTTCTACATTGGAGAATGCATTTTCTTCTCCAAAAATAATAGAATAATAGTCTATGCAATAGAATTTTACTTAAAGTTCCTAATGACTTTTGAGAACCTATGAGATAAAATGTTACAAGATCAAGGTTGATATTTAAGGGCTTAAATGAACACTTTCACTCCTCGTTGATACAGAATTTTGCTTATATATATATATATATTTATTTATTTATTTTACTGTGATGGGTCTTAGTTGCAGCTTGCAAAATCTTTAGTTGTGACTTGTGGGGTCTAGCTCTCTGACCAGAAACTGAAGCCAGGCCGCCTGCATTGGGAATGCAGTCTTAGCTACTGGACCACAAGGGAGGTCCTGATACAGAAGTTTTTGAAGAAGCTTCCAGTATCTTTTACACATGTTTTCTCAGTTGTCGTTGTTCAGTTGCTCAGTCATGTCCAACTCTTTGTGACCCTAGGGACTGCAGCATGCCTGGGTTCCCTGACCTTTACCATCTCTCAGAGCTTGCACAAACTCAAGTCTGTTGAGTCGGTGATGCCATCTAACCATGTCATCCTCTGATATCCCCTTCTTCCTGCCTTCAATCTTTCCCAGCATTTGGGTCTTTTCCAGTGAGTGGGCTCTTCGCATCAGGTGACTGAAGTGTTGGAGCTTTGGCATCAGTCCTTCTGGTGAATATTCAGGATTGATTTCCTTTAGGATTGACTGGTTTGATCTCCCTGCAGTCCAAGGTACTTTTAAGAGTCTTCTCCAATACATCAGTTCAAAAGCATCAGTTTTTTGGCACTTGGCCTTCTTTATGGTCCAACTCTCAAATCCATACAGGACTACTGGAAAAACCATAGCCTTGACTAAATGGACCTTCGTCGGCCAAGTAATAATCTCTGCTTTAATTTGCTGTCTGGGTCTGTCATAACTTTTCTTCCAAGGAGCGAGCATCTTTTAATTCCACGAATGCAGCCACCATCCATAGGGATTTTGGAGCCCAAGAAAATAAAATCTGTCACTTTTCATTGTTTCCCCAGCTATTTGCCATGAAGTGATGTGACTAGATGCCATGATGTTATTTTTTTTAAATGTTGAGTTTTAAGCCAGCTTTTTCACTCTCATCTTTCACCTTTATCGAGAAGCTCTTTAGTTCCTCTTCGCTTTCTGCCATAACGGTGGTGTTAATCTGCATATCTGAGGTTGTTAATATTTCTCCTTGTAATCTTGATTTTAGCTTCTGCTTCATCTAGCCCGGCATTTTGCATGATGTCCTCTGCGTATAAGTTAAATAAGCAGGGTGACAATATATAGCATTGATGTACTCCTTTCCCAATTTGGAGCCAATTTTTCTCAGTATTTAGTAGTTAATGTGGTAATGAATTAACATTTATTACTTTAAACCCAAGTGACCGAAATTAAATCATTAAATATTATTCCCTTTAGATTTTCCTGTGATTTATTTTTAAACTTTGCATATTTAAATGTGTATATGTATATCTCTCGCTATATAATATATATGAAATATTAAATGTTGTCCTTAGTTTAAAACATTTTATTTTACTATTTCTTCTTAAGCATTTTGTGATTTAGGAATTCTATAATTCTGTTATATATTAGGATTAATTGATGAAAGTGAAAGAGGAGAGTGAAAAAGTTGGCTTAAAGCTCAACATTCAGAAAACTAAGATCATGGCATCTGGTCCCATCACTTCATGGGAAACAGATGGGCAAACAGGGTCAGACTTTTTTTTGGGGGGCTCCAAAATCACTGCAGATGGTGACTGCAGCCATGAAATTAAAAGACGCTTACTCCTTGGAAGAAAAGTTACAACCAACCTAGATAGCATATTGAAAAGCAGAGACATTACTTTGCCAACAAAGGCCTGTCTAGTCAAGGCTATGATTTTTCCAGTGGTCATGTATGGATGTGAGAGTTGGACTGTGAAGAAAGCTGAGTGCCGAAGAATTGATGGTTTTGAACTGTGGTATTGGAGAAGACTCTTGAGAGTCCCTTGGACTGCAAGGAGATCCAACCAGTCCATTCTGAAGGAGATTAGTCCTGGGTGTTCTTTGGAAGGAATGATGCTGAAGCTGCAATTCCAATACTTTGGCCGCCTGATGCTAAGAACGGACTCATTGGAAAAGACTCTGATGCTGGGAGGGATTGGGGGCAGGAGGAGAACAGGACTACAGAGGATAAGATGGCTGGATGGCATCACCGACTCGATGGATGTGAGTTTGAGTGAACTCAGGAGATGGTGATGGACAGGGAGGCCTGGCGTGCTGCGATTCATGGGGTCCCAAAGAGTCGGACATGACTGAGCGACTGAACTGAACTGAACTGAATTAATTTTTAGATACTAAAATAGTCTGAGCTTTACATATTTTGAAACACATTTATTTATATTTTTAATTTTTGATTAAAATATGCTGTCAATATTGAGAATGCAGATATTCTCATACTAATAAATTTATAGAATCTCTTAAAACAAGTTATTAGCTTATGTTGTAAATATTGAAAGACTCAGTTAAGTTTAATATTGGAATGACTCTACCATTAATAGGGCTTCCCTGGGTGGCTCCGACGGTAAAGAATCTGCCTGCAATGCAGGAGAACTGGATTTGATTGCTTGGTTGGGAAGATCCCCTGGAGAAGGGAATAGCAACCCATTCCAGTATTCTTGCCTGGAGGATTCTGTGGACAGAGGATCCTGGTGGGCTACAGTCTGTGGGGTCGCAAAGAGTCGGACGCAACTGAGCAACTGACACATACACATACCATTAATAAAGTCATAATAATTGTGAGAGTTGTTGAAAAAGTAATACAATAAATCATTGCATATCATATACAGCATAATAATTCTGAAGATACTCCAGATGCAATTTGGTCTTTTAAGTGTGAAAAATATTTTCATTCCAGAAATTGTTACCAACTTGTGGGGGTTTCATGGATATTTTCATTTGACAAAGTATATTAAATGATGTGCTGCATTCTAGAAGCCAAGTTAGAGTACTATGAGAGAAATTTTTCTGAGGACCACGCGTCTCACATTATAACCAAATTTTTCAGGAGGGGGCCTAGAATTAGAAATAGCTATAGTTGATTTATTTTATATTGTTGCCTCTAATGAAATATCGAAATAATTTTACTAAAATGAGTACTGTTGATAGTTAAATTTGGGAGAAACTTGTTTACGAAGTCTGACTTTGGGTGATAATTTACATATGTCGTTTCTTCAGTGCCAGGATTAAAGAATTCTGCTGTTAAATGATTACAAACATACTAAAAGAATCAAAGCATTCTATTTATTTATATGATTACTGGATTTTTTTTCTTTTTTTCAGAAAATGATGAAGGAATGTATGGTGAGACTTATATATTGTGAAATGCTTGGATATGATGCTTCCTTTGGCTATATACATGCAATCAAGTTGGCACAACAAGGAAATCTTCTAGAAAAAAGAGTAGGTATGTATGCGTTTAAGACTTTTGCACTTTATCTTAAAGTTCTGGCTAGTATATAAAATGAATGATGACTGATACATAGTATGTTTTTAGAACACTGCCTTGTGATTTCCTTACCTTTAAAAGATAATGCTTCAAAAACTTACAGCCTATAAATGAAATCAGTTTTCCTGATTCATAGCATTTTTGAGTTACATAGAAGATTAAAAGTTGCCTGTTCTTATGATGGTGGTTAGATGACTTTGTTAAGACTCACTGAACTATACCCTTAAAAGGGTGACTTTTCTTGTATGTAAATTATACTTCAGTAAAGCTGATTTTAAAAAGTCTATTCAGTTTCAACAGTTTAATGATCAGATACGGTGTTTTATAGAATAAGATTGAAATTGCTGTGAATAATTTTAGATATCTTGCTCTTAGTTTCACAAATGTTAGCTATAAGGATTTCAGGTATCTTTTAAAAATTGTTGTCTCTATAATTAGCCTTCAAGGCTATTAGTAAAAGTCCTTTCAAAGACTTAAATCTTTTTTTCTTATAGCTTCAGCTTCATATCAGAAACTTGAGGAGGAAGCCCTTTAGAATAACATAGGAGCAGAACATAGTCTTTCTCACAGAAGCTGATACTGTTGCGTTGCTGGGGACCAGCATGCTTCTTGTGTTGTATGACCCGCGCTGTCCGACGGTGGGGAAGGGTGGAGATGTCTTGGTATCCTTGTGACTATCCTCACACAGTATTCTACTTGTTGAACTCCACTTCACCAAAAATACTCTTCTGTCTTTCGTTATATTCTTCCCTCCAAGTACAGTGGCCTCTGGCAGCCACTCTCTCCCTGTCTGTATTTCAAACCACGTTTTAACTCTTCTGTGATCACTCAGGTGGCTCCTACCATCTGTTTGTCTTTTCCAACCTAACTGTAAAATCTCTGAAAGCAGGAAATTTTGAAAACAATAGATAGTCAATGCTTTGTACATCTGTTGCTGTCTTTTTCTTTTTAGACTTTCATGTAATTTTTTCATTTTCAGTTAAATCTATTTACTTATGACTGTGCTGTGCAACTTGCGGGATCTTAGTTCTTTGACCAGGGTTTGAATCCAGACCAGCAGTGAAAGTGCCAAGTCCTAACCACTGGACCACTAGGGAATTCTCTAAGTTTTATTTTTAAAATATGTAAAAATTACTTGTGTTACATGGTCCAAAGTTAAGACCTGATAAAAAGGTATAATCAGACAAATTTCTAATTTGTCAAATTTTTACTTTTATCTCTAGCTCCTGTATGAGGTTTGCCCCTTACTCCATGAGTAACTATTTTCACTAGTTTCTGATTAATCTTTCCATTGCTTCTTTTTGAAAATAAGCAAAAGAGTACACATTTATATATTCTCTCTTACACAAAAAATGGCTTGCTGTAGAGATTATTCTACACCTTGTTTTGATATCTTTGTATTTTTATACAGTTGCATAGTTTTCATTGGGTGGGTGGATATACCACAGTATTTTCAATCAGGTCTCTATTGGTAGATATATGAGTTTGTCTTTTGTTTTTTGCTCTCATAGCCAATGTTGCAGTGAATAACGTTATACATGTGTTATTTCATAGTTAAAGTGGCTAAGGAGACCCCAGACTCATTGAGATTCATGGTCTTTCTTAGGAAAGTATTTTCTTGCCACCTAGAGAGACATGTATGTGGGTATCAGAAGTTCTTTATGTGTGCTAATGACTGGAAGTTTTGTTTTTTAATGTGATGTGTGATGTGAAAGTTGCTCAGCCATGGGAGAATACTAGAGTGGGTAGTGTTTCCCTTCTCCAGGGGATCTTCCCAACCCAGGGATCAAACCCAGGTCTCCCGCATTGCAAGCGGATTCTTTACCAGCTGAGCCACAAGGGAAGCCCTTGTTTTGTAAGGTAGCATTTAAATCTTTTATGTCTTGATTTTAGTACTTCTGCATCATCTACTCTCCTGAGATTTCTATGGCTAACTTTGGTGCTTTGTCCGATAGATAATGCCTTATTGTTTTTCACATGAATATTGTTGAATAAATAAATTTCAGTATCCACTAAGTCAAGTATTATGTTAGGTGCTTTATCTTGTGAGATGGTATTTCACTTTACAGAGAAGAAAACTGAAGCTCAGAAAGTTCAAGTCAGTTGTCGAAGGTCATAGAGCTATTAAATGGTGGAGCCAAAATATGAACCCAAGTTTCTATGAATCAAAGCCTGTATTCTTATCCTATAGCTCACTCTTAATCATAGCAAGTGTACTTTATAATCATAGTTGTTGCTATTTCTTTTCCTGAAAAAGAAAGTGAAAGTGAAGTCACTCAGTTGTGTCCGATTGTTTACGACCCCATGGAGTGTAGCCTATCAGGCTCCTCTGTCCATGGGATTTTCCAGGCAGTAGTACTTGAGTGGGTTGCCATTTCCTTCTCCAAGGGATCTTTCCAACCCAGGTATCAAACCTGAGTCTCCTGAATTGTAGACAGACGCTTTACTGTCTTAGTCACCAGGGAAGTCTTCTTTTCCTGAAGTCTTTTTCATTTTTTGAGTCACAGAATATCTTTTCCCCCTGTTTCTGGATTATCAAAATAGTTTCCCTGTTTTCTCTGCTTGTCAAAATAGGACATTCTTTGACACAGATTTAAGATTTTTTGTAAGGTTTCAAGGTGGTCTTTGGATTAGTTTGTTGATCTTCTTACATTGTGGTACTAGTGACTTAAGTGTGGATAATATCTTTGCTGAACAGATGTAGTCTGATAAGATGTAATCTCTGCTTTATTTTAAAAATTTATTTATTTTAATTGAATAATTATAGTATTGTGGTGGTTTCTGCCATACAGCAACATGAATCGGCCGCAGGTATACATGTGTTCCCCCCTCCTATAATCACTGCTTTAAATGCTGTCTAGGGTTTTTTTCTTCCCTGGTCCTGGTTTGTTTTTTTTTTTCTCCATCCTGATTATGGGAGTGATAGCTCTGCTCCTCTGACCTTCAGTGAAGATGCTTGGTTATGAGAATAGGAAATTTCTGACAGTTTTCCCACTTTCCACAACAGGCACAGACAGTATGAATGCTGGGTAGTAATAGGGATAGTTAACCTTAGAATCCCTAATAAAAGGGCTGGAAGAATTGAAAAGAATGAAAAACAGCAGGGATGGGAAATAGGGAATCGGGTCTCAAGGGAGACTGAAGAAACAGAATAGCATAAGGATTAGAAACGTGACCTAACTCCTACCGGCATGGTTGTAGTCCTGCCTCCGCCATTGAGGAGCTGCAGACCTTGGGCAGTTATCCTTCTGGGGCCTCATTTTTATACCGGGGATCAAAATAATATCTATCTCGTAGAGTTATTGTAAAGATTCAATAGGCTGGTAATGTATTTGACCCATAAAAACTGTCTAACAAATGTTATCAATATGAAGGGTGACAGGAAAGTGAAATGGGGCATCTAGATTCCATACACATGGTATTTGTCACGGTATTAAAGTACTCAATTTTAAGATGTACTTTTTAATGTTTTGATATTATTAAAAGTGCTTAAGTCAGTGAGTAATGTGGTAGTGTTTTTTTCTCAACATCTATTCACTCAATAGTTTATCTTCAAATTGAGAAAAAAAGATATTTTTAAATAGCTTAATGTATGATTTATGTCATATGGTTTGGTATTAAATAGCTCATTCAGTAATACAAATATCTGGTAACTCACTATTTATTAACTATGATAGCTGTTAGTTTTTGGATAATTGTATTTGGCTATAAGACAAAATATTTTGATTGACTGTGTAGAAATTTGCACAGAAGATAGAAGGTATGTATTCCTAATATCATTTATAGGACTTTAAGCTGGTACACATAGCCTTTTTTCCATTTTAGTTATATCCTGTGAAATACCTAATTATGAAAGACTTCAGGATGAACACCTGAAATCTTCCTTACTGAATTTTTTTGAACCTTCTTATTTTACTATTTGTTTTAATATTTACCTGTAACTGCGGTCTTTGACATTCAAACTTTGGAATATATTATTGCTTTGTTTAGCTTCTTAAGAGTTAATTTTTGACAGGTGGTAATGAGACTTTTTCTCTCAAATTTTAAGGTTATTTGGCTGTATCTTTATTTCTACATGAAAGTCATGAACTATTGCTTCTCCTTGTGAATACAGTTGTAAAGGTACTGTATTGTATGCTGGTTAATATGAAGTCTTAAGTTATTCCTTCAGGCACTTGACAGTTTGCATATTTTTGAAAGAATGTAGGCTTGCAGAATGAGTTTATTGGAAAGATCTTTTAGATCAGTTTCTGCGTCTGTAGAATGAGGATAATAATAGAACTTAACCAAGTTGTGAGGGTTGAGTGAAACACTACAAAATAACATTTGGTACTGCTGCTGTTATAGTGGTTTCATTTAAAAAAGCAGAGTTAAGGAAAATAAACTCAAAATGGTCTAAAGATCTACATGTAAGACCTGAAACTATAAAACTCCTAGAAGAGAATGTAGGTGGAATACTCTGTGACATAAATTGTAGCAATGTTTTCTTGGATCAGTCTCCTAAGGCAGAATAAATAGAAAGCAAAAAATAAACAAATGGGACCCAATTAAACTTAAAAGCTTTTGCACAGCAAAGGAAATAACTGATAATATGAAAAGGCAGCCTACGAAATGAGAGAAAATATTTGCAAATGATGGGACTGACGGGGCTTGATATTCAAAATATACACTCATACAACTCAATATTAAAAAAGTAAACAACACAGTCACAAAATGAGCAGAGGACTTGAATAGACATTTTTCCAAAGAAGACATGTAAATAGCTAACAGGCAATGAAAAGATGCTCAACGTCACTAATTATTAGAGAAGTAAAATCAAAACCACAGTGAGGTATCACCTCATTGAGAATGGCTGTTGTCAAAAAGTTCATGAAAAATAAATGTTGGCAAAGATGTGGAGAAAAGGGAACCCTTATACATGGTTGGTGGGAATGTAAATTGGTCAGCCACTATGGGAAACAGTATGGAGATTCCTTAAAAAACTAAAAAAGAACTACCATATGATCCGGCAGTTTCACTCCTGGGTTTCTATCTGGACAAAGCGAAGACACTGACTTAAAAAGGTACATAACCTCAGTGTTCATAGGACTATTTATAGTAGCCAAGACATGGAAACAACCCAAGTGCCCATCAACAGACAGTTGGATTAAAAAGACTTGGTATATATACATAATAGAATAGTATTCAGGTATTAAAAACAGTGAAATACTGCCATTTGTAGCAATGTGGATGAACCTAGAGAATATTGTGCTTAGTGAAATAAGTCACACAGAGAAAGACAAATACAGTATGATATCACTTATATGTATAGTCTAAAAAATAATACAAGTGAATGCATATGCAAAATAGAAACAGACTCACAGACAGAAAATGAACTTGGGGTTACCATAGGGAGAGAGGGGAGGAACAACTTAAGAGTATGGTATTAATAGGTAACAAATTACTGTATATAAAATAGATAAGGAAAGGGATAGCACAGGGAAATATACCCATTTATCATATAATAGCCTACAATGGAGTATAATCTGCAAAAATTTTCTAAATCACTATGCTGTACACCTGAAACTAATACTATATTGTACATCAGCTATACTTCAGTAAAAGAATAAATAAAAATAAAAAAAGCAGAGCTGGAACTATAATTCAGATCTCCAGACTCTTAGTCAGATGCATTTTCCTTGCTGTTGTCTTTTTTTCTAGGATCTATTTTAAAGGGATATGATAAAAACTGAATAATTGAAGTCTTTTAAACTCTAAAAGTCAATTTAAAGGAGAATAGAGTATAATTGGGTAACTGAAATGTATGATAATAAAAACACAATTTAATTCACATGCAATATTTTTTTCTGTTAAACTTTTAGACAAAATTGGTAATGAAGTATAATTGAATTGTTGAGCCTTTTCATGTTTATCTTGTTTCTTCTGATATGTGAGAGAGAGAGTGTGTGTGTGTAGTACTTTCTGAATTTTAAGTCATATACTCTCTGAAGGTTACTAGTGGCTTTAAACCTTTCCAAACTTTCAAAAACGTAGTTTCAGTTTCTATTAAAATAGTTTATAAACTTTGTGCTTATATAAGTATATATAAATGCATACATTTTATAGTATGTGTTAAAAAATTAACTTCCTTTTAAATTTCCACTCATATTATTGCTTTAACAATAAAAATTCATAAAATTTTTTTGTTACTGGTTTAGAAAAGTTTTAAAGGCTGTAATAAAGAAGACTACTTTGATCAGTGTCAGAACAGAAATACAGTTTCCTTTAGATTGGTTCCTTTTGGGCTGTCTTTATCTATTGACTCTTAAGGCAAGTGAAACACTGATATTCCTATAAAATATGAGGTATTCCTAAATGGACAAATTAGCTGAAAACTACAGTATTAAGTATATAGGACCATTGCAATGTTGAGCTCACTGTCCCTAGTTTCAGAATTTGCACTGAATGTTTTCTTTGCTTAATAATTATGTCAGGACTTGCAGAGCACTAACCTAGTAGAAGTATGTATGGCACTTACTATCGTCAGCCAGATTTTCCCTCGAGAAATGATTCCAGCTGTTCTTCCATTGATAGAAGATAAACTTCAACATTCTAAGTAAGTAAATTCTTTTTTGGATAGGTGTCTACACTGTGTATTTCAAAAGAAAAATTTATACTAAAAATTTTATTCTAACTTTGATTTAATGCTACCAGGATAAAGGATATTCTTTGACTGCCAGGTATAATACAAAAATCCCCAATAGCACTGTCTTTTATTTTTATGTGAGTTTAGGAAAATGTTAGGCAGCTTTCTAAAGTTAAACTGAGACAGTGAGGCTTACCATCAGGAATCCTTGGCTCTCTTTCCACTTCTGCTGCTAACTATCAGTGGTCCTGTTTTTCCCTTGGCTATATGGGGTTGATTGAAGCTCCTTAGTTCTCACAAAGCTGTTTTATAAAGTGAAATAATGGAAAACATTTGGAAGTGGTTCAGATGCCATGAATACATAGCTTCAATGTACTGGAGATGCTTTTATATCAAACCTGCAGCTTTCAAATTCTATTTTATAGCAGGATATGTACAAATGAACCTTAACTTGTAGTATTTTGCTAATTTTGAATGATTCCTTAACTCTCACCTTATTAACTTGATTATTAGTTTTTCCAAACTTGGAATTACTTTGTTTTTGCTCAAGCCCCTTGATTTCATAACCTTTATAGCTAGGAAAATGTTTAGTCACTAGCCATTTTTCCTTTGTGATTGCAGTGCTTTATTGTATACATATTTTTGTTAAAGATTTTTTTGTTACCTATGTAATATCTCTTTATTTCTGTGCTTTTTTAAGTCAATATTTTTAGTGTTCTAAGATTATAAAATGTTGTCTTATGGTTTGTATTCTTTAAGAAATCTTGGGCCATGAACCTTCCAGCTAAAAATGATAGCTCTTAGTGAGAATTACAGAGTAACTTCATAGATTTTTCAGATTTGTTTTATGTTGAATCGGTGTTTAGAACAAATGATGGGCATGGACAGTCAACTACTGGAAATAAAATATTAGCCTTTCTTTATTTAGAAGTTGATCTGATCATAGCTGAGCATATTTTTATGAAATTTTCCCACTGTTTTGTGGTAGCCACACTTACCCTTTGTATGAAATCTTTCTGAGAAAGATTTGAATTTTTTGCTTGTTGCTTCCCATTTACCCTCTCAATTTTTTCTGTATTGCTTCCCATCTACTCTCATTTCAAATCCTGGCCTTTCCTGTCTTGTACTAGTTAAAATTTAGACTTTCTGAAACACTGCTCTTGCAGTTATGGCCATACCTACTTCCTTGCTGTGGAGTAAAGAGCTAAAGACAGAGTTGTGGGCCACAGCTACAGATAGGCCAGTAGAAGTCACAACGAAGCTGTGAGACAGGGGTTGGACTTGACTTTTGAATCCTTGGTTGTATTTTCACATACCAGACCTATAGCCCGAATCCAGGTTTTTTGATACCTTGTGTTATTGCCACCATTTTGGGCCAGACCAAGGGATTCCTAAGCCTGATGAGGGTTTGTATTCTTTTTCCTCACCTCGTTTATTTACTGTGTCCTGGAACTCATGTTGGTTAATACCCAATAGCAACACTTTGGGATGTAGATTCCAGTTACCATAGTAGTAATACTAGTGGCAAATCTGTTGTTATCTGCTTTCTTTTGATGTGAAAAGGATTTTCCATCATGACATAGTTTACCCAGGAAGATAGTGGGTTGCTTGTTAATGCAGAAGCTGGATGACCATTTGTTAGGAATATTATAAAAGGTATTCTTGAATTGAACACAGAGGATTGGATTGAGTAATCTCAATTTTGAGATTCTATGATTTTAGGTAACAGAAATACGTCTTAAGGAATCCTAAAAGTAAATACTTTACTACTGCTGTTGTGAGCACTACCAGCATAATCTGCAGATATGAGCCATGTGGAAACAGGCATGAGAGAGAAAAACAAGAATATAATTCCTTGAAAATGACATTGTGTTCACAGGATAGCAACTCTTTATTTTTGCTTCTTGTGTGCTAGACATTATCTGTTACAAATGAAGTGCACGACTTGTATATACTTTCCTCCTCATTGTAATGAGGTTTTTGAAACATGAGCTGGGCAAGGAGAGGAGTAACATCTTTTAATGTAAGTCCTCCTTATACTCCCCTGCCCCACTTAAGTATTTGGAGTATGTTTACCCATGATATAAAAAAGAAATAAAAAGCTGAAATGTTAAGGAGACTTTAATGTTAATGAAGAGACTGTTTGATATTACTAGCTGAAATTACCTCTTACTCATTTAAACTTACTATTTATTCTCTTCCCAATCTTTATAGAGATATGGCTTTCAGAAATGGAATTTGGGAATTAAGAAATCTGTTTATCTTTCTTGCTTTGTTTTGGTTTCAAAAGTAATATGTACTTGTTATCAAAAAATGTTGTAACTAAAGAAATATATAACATGGAGACTTAAAGTCTCTTGAGTTCTTACCTCCTAGAGATAACCATATTTTATAATTTGGTAAATTAGAATAAAAATTAATAATAAATGGGTAATTCTCTCTCTTTTTTTTAGATTAAAGTAATAGCTGGTATTTTGAATCATCTGGTCCGTAATCTTTTCACCCTAAATGTCTGGTATTTCCAGATGGTTTATTTAGATTTTATTTTTTATCTTTAGGGAGATTATACGAAGAAAAGCTGTTCTGGCATTATATAAATTTTATCTCATTGCTCCTAATCAAGTACAGCATATCCATGTTAAGTTTCGGAAAGCACTTTGTGACAGAGATGTTGGGGTCATGGCTGCTTCCTTGCACATATACCTTAGGATGATTAAGGTAAGTTGACATTTTGAGAAGTTACTGAGTAGCTATCATTAGAAAAATATAACTATGTAATTAAAAGAAAACTCATATTTTTCAGTAAACTGTGTAAGTCACATTTAAGTTTGTATTATTGACCCTTTAATAGTTTGTATTATTGACCCTTTAATAGTAATAGTAATGTTAATAGCATGAGTTGCAGACACATTATAGATTTAGTTTTCTTTTTTAAATGCCTGAAATTTTTTCATGTTATGAAAGAAGCATGGAAAAATGGTAGCTCTGGAAGGTGGTTGAAATTTGCAGATTTGTGGATTTTCAAGAAGTGGCTGCTTTTTATACAGCTTCATGGGATACTTACAACAGCTTATAAAAGTGAGGAGAGCTGGTGGGGAATGTGTAAGGCACAATCTGCAGAAGCAGTCCCTAATTGTTTTGGCACCAGAGACCAGTTTCGTGGAAGACAATTTTTGCATGGGTTGGGGAGGGGGAGGGTGATTTTGGGGATGAGTCAAGCACATTATGTTTATTTTGCTCTTTATTCCCATTATTATTACATCAGCTCTACCTCAGATCATCAGGCATTAGATCTCAAGAGTTGGGGACTCCTTGTCTATTGTGTTGATTCCATACATTGATTCTGTGTTAGAGGAGGAAAGAGGATTAAATATTATAGTAAAAATTTTTTTCTAAATGGCGATATGGGTTTATACTAACTCAGCCCCAGGGTATTGCCTGAAACCTTTTGTGTCTGAAAGTATTTATTTGTGAGAGATTTCATCATACCGCATAATGCTATTGAAATAAATTTAAAATTATACAAACTGAAAGTTGTCTTTACTTTTAAGCATTGCATGTTCCGAGTAGTATGGTATAAATAGATAATTGATATTAAATCTTATTTTCCTCTAACATTTATTAAACTCTGAGAGAGCTATTATTTCCCTTCTAAAAATTTGTCCCTGATACATATAAAAATTACAGTGAAGAGTCTAACATTCATTTTGAGAATATGTGTTTAATTTCCCTAATTCAGGCAGATGGTTACTAGACCATAGTTGTGATCAATTTGTAATGTATATAATGTTGAATCACTGTTGTACACCTGAAACTAGTATAATATTGTGAGTCAACTATACTTCATTAAACAATATAAGATGAAAAAATTTCCCAAGTCCGAGAGAGTAGTCTGATAGATAATCAAGGCACGCTCATTCAGAATCACAGATATGTTTAAATAATATAGAGTTAATTAATTTTTAATAAGCAGGCTTGCTGATTTGGGGAGTTTTGAATGTTCGAGTAATGTTGGTTGTGCTCTTCCACCCAGAACATAATTTAGTTCAATTACATGGGAAGTCTTTTGCAAACAAAATTGAGAGATTGCAAACAGGCCTTGATTTTCATCTAAAGTAGAGAGATTACTTTTTTTTTTCAGTATGCCAGTTCTTTTCAATTTTTAATTGCTGATACTAGCTATTAAAAGTTCTAAGATGTAATTATCGAACTTTGGAAAGGTAATTAAACTGGTGTGTGGGACAAGTAGGGAATGGTGGAAGCTTTTAGGGGCATGATTCACTTCTGAATCTGGTCACCAGAAGAGTTTCATTGTGGAAGGAATTGCACAAATCAGAGGACTGTTTCATTAAATGTGAACAGGGGAATTCTAAATGAGCATATACCAAGTTAGATTCTGCATAGCATTTCAAGCAGATCTGTTTTATTTTTTGAGATATTGTTATTAACAGAAAGTTTTTTTGTTTTATTTTTTGAATATAGGAGAATTCATCTGCATATAAAGACTTGACTGGGAGTTTTGTAACGATTTTGAAGCAAGTGGTTGGAGGAAAGCTCCCAGTAGATTTCAATTACCACAGTGTACCAGCACCATGGTTACAAATTCAGTTGTTGAGAATACTAGGACTTCTAGGAAAAGATGATCAAAGGTAAACTCTTCTAAGTAAATTTGATATTTTTAGGCTTTAGTCATGTAGAGGTTCATGATAAACCAGATTCTCCCAAAGCTTAGTTGACTTAGTAGTGATAAGTAGGCCACTGTAAGAAGTGTATAAATTCAGCTTGTTGAGATAATCCTGGCTTTCTGCTTATCTAAGTCCACTCACAGAAAAAGTTACCTTTGGAGCTCCATATCTTCTGTGAAACTCTCTGAATCATTCTAGTTAGGAATTTGGGAAGCTTTTTTATAAAAAGCCAGATTATAAATATTTTAGACTTTGTGGGCTATATGTTGTCTGTTGCAACGTGTTAACTCTGCTGTGGTATATAGCTCAAAAGCAGCCATAGATAGTATGTAAGTAAATGAGCACAGCTCAGTTCCTGAAAACTTTATGGATGTTAAAACTTGAATTTCATATAAACTTTATGTGTCATGAAATATTCTTTTGATTTTTTTTAACCATTTAAAAGTGTAAAAACCGTTTTAGCCTATAGCCAATATAAAAATAGACATCTGGCCAGATTAGGCATGCAGACTGTAGTTTGCTGACACTATTGCTATAGTGGAACAATTCATTTTGTCTGAATTACTTTTTTAGGCAGTAATTTTATGAAACTTTTTATGCATGTCTTTCTAATTACATACATGTTTTGTAACTTTTAATTTTGCTCTAGTTTTTTAAACTTACAGAAAATTTCCAAGAATAATACAGGGAGCTCTCTACCTAGATTCATCAGTTATTTATATGCTTTATCATTCTTTCTATCTCTTCCTGTATGTGCATGTGTGCACCCATTATTTTTATTTAAATTTTTTTTCTGAGCTGTTTGAAAGCAACTCGATTTATTCCCCTCAAGAGCAAGGACCATTGGCTGAAGTCCCTGATGTGTTTCTATCTTGAGAACATATTATTAATCAGATTCTGACTGTAGAGATATGGTTTTGTTTTATACCATAAGGTACGTGTATTTGCTAATTCTTTAGTCTTGCCATACTACCGGATTGTCCTCCAGGGTATTGCTCCTGGTAAAGCCCTCTCAGCTTCAAGTCAGAATCCATCTTTGGTGAGCTCCTAATGAACACCAGCTGGGCTGTATCACTCTTGGTATTGCTATTTTCCTTTTTTCTATATTTATGAATCTCAACCTTGATTGAAGCCTGGGGTGAAAACCTGGAGTTGGTGGAGCAGACGCATACATTAGAAATGTTTGTCCATTGTGGAGCTGTAGTTGAAGCTCACTAGAATTGTTTTAAAACCATTAATTTCATAGTAATGCATTCAGATCTCATTGGTCCAAAAAGATTTAATGCCATCATATGTTGTCAGAAAGTTACTTTGTAGGCTTAGTGAATTTACTAAATTCGTTAACTCATTATCATCCTTTGCTTCAAGGATGAATTTGGAGAATACATACAAAAATGAATATGTTTACAGAGTTCAGAGAGCTCAGTTGAATAGAAATCAGGCTTAATTAAATGAGTAAAGAATATATCTCCTTTACAGTGTTATGGACATTAAAATGTTTTCTCCTTTTTTGTCCCAACTCTAACGAGGTTTTATGTTAACATGTATTTCTTAAGACATGATATGCTCAATTTGGCAAAGTAAAAATGTTATTTTATAACAGGATTCTAATATATTTAATTGTAAGTATTAGTTTACTGGAAAAGTCTTACATTTACGGTCTTTTATATCTATTTGAATATTTTTTATAGCATTCTGCTTCTTAGGTTATTAACATTCAGCTCAATCATGTCTGCAAATGTTTCCACATTTTGTGTGGTTAATTATAACTCCTACATTGGCTTTTAAAATTGGGAAATTATACTGTAATGTTAAGTGTAGAATTACCAGATTTTTGGGGGGGAATATTTGTAATGTCTACTGTATGATTGTTGTCTGTGGAAGAAATGCTTACATAATAAAATGAGGGATTTAAAAATATGGTTCTGAATTCTCAGTTGATATGTATACTTCAGTTAAGGTGCAGTAAAAGTACACGCACTTCAAATTGAGTTTTATAGCTGCATATTTTTTTAAAAAAGAAGACATTTTCTTAGAAACTTGTAACATACATGATAGATAATTCATATAGCCCAAGATTAGTTTGATCTTTTTGTTTTGTAGTATAGTTTTTCTATAAGAAACTACTGTGTATTTCTTTGTTGATGGTGCTTTTTTTCTGTTAGTGCTTTTTGATTTTATAAAACATACAAAAATATCAGCTGAGAAGCCATATTTTTCACCATTGGCCTTTTAGAGAGGACTTTTACCTGGAGAAAAGGCGTAGTGGCAGAGTGCTAGGGGTCTATAAGACACTGCATTTTTGTATAGTTTCTACCTCAATTCAGTTACTCTAACTGTAATCTGTGACCATAAAGACATAGAATGGTATTAATTTGTTAATTTCACAGAAATATAATTTCTTTAAATGAAAGTTAAAATTTTCTCTCTGAAGAACCTACTGCTGCTCAAAGAAAGAATGATACTTGAATATTTTTAAAAAATAAGTATTTAAAATACATATAATATACTGTCTGGAATAATCTAGATATGTGAAGTGTTACTATAGTAACTTTAAACAGGTAAAAATATTATATTACAAAGAAAATGATAAAAGATAAGAGTGTTCAATCAAATGAAAACCGTATTTAAAGTAGGTACAGATTGAGGAAAGAGTTGATTGACTTTCCTCATTGGCCAGTCAGCTTTGATAAAGCAGAAGGTTAAACTCT
Source organism: Budorcas taxicolor (assembly GCF_023091745.1). Lineage (NCBI taxonomy): Eukaryota > Metazoa > Chordata > Mammalia > Artiodactyla > Bovidae > Budorcas > Budorcas taxicolor. The sequence continues at coordinate 57,800,001 of NC_068919.1, read as the reverse complement.
TAAAAAAGTGAAAGTGGAATATTTAAGAAGTGAAATTCCCATAACTTCATAAAATGAATTTCTTTCACTTCTTTTCTGTAGATCCTCAGTTTTAAAGAGAGAGAAGTTTGAAAAACTATGTTTTATTGGGTTATAATACTATAATTCTACTGCAAATAAAATATCTTTTAAACAGGACAAGTGAATTAATGTATGATGTTCTTGATGAATCCTTACGAAGAGCTGAGTTAAATCACAATGTCACATATGGTAGGTAACATTTTTGTAAATGCTGCTCTAATAATGTTTTCAGTATTATAGCTAAATCTGTGTTAGAATACTGTGAATTCCAGTAAATTTTAAATGTTAATTTTTAAGGTGGTTTTGGGTTATTATTTTTCATTGGAAGTATTGAATAACTAATAAAAATAATTTGAAATTATGGCATTGTTTTAAATGTTGACATAAATTGACTATTTTAATTGTCTCTCTTTTAAGACTTCATTTTTAAAGAGAATTGTCTCTTTACTGAAAATGTTCAATAGCTGGTTCAACAATCAAACATCTGACAGTGAAGATAACCCAGTAGATCTATTCCATACTTAAGAAAACAGTTTTCAAATAAAGCAGTCTGTCATCTAGTCACCAAATATTTAAGGTTTTATTATTTATTAGTCCCTGTGCAAGATGCTTAGAATACAGTTGTGAACAAAACAGTCTTATCATTGAGCTCATAGCCTAGAGAGATGGAAAGGGACAGGTACTATGAATGTTACAGAGGCAAATTACAGGGTACTGTGGAGCATATAGCAGCTACTCTTAGTTGAGCAGAAGGATAAGGAAGGCTTTTCTAAAAAAGTGATAGTTAAGACAACTAAAGGTTGAATTTGAGATAGATAAGAGTATATAGACGTGGAATAATGAACTTTGTAATGAAGAGAGAGCATCTATTTATGTTAAACACAATTTTAAAAAGTCTTCTAGTGATAGGAAACAAGAGTAAAATGTGGGAGGAGGGAGAACTGAGAAAAGTAACCAGTCTTAATAGCCAGAAAAAGAACTCTTAGTTCTTTATTGATCAGCTTGAGAAAGCTTATTGAAGAAAGTGGGATATTTTGAGGTATTTAAGAGATAGAAGTAAAACAGTTTGAATTTTGCCTACTGTGGAGATGAGCAGTAGAAGAAGTATTGAGAAATAAAACTCAAATGAGAAGTCATTTCTTAATCTGGTGAAATACCATGAAATAGGGGATAGAGAGGAGTATTTGTTCTTTCAGGCAATGATAAACTGCAAATCTTAAAGAATAATGGTTGTAGAAACGTAGAGTAGACTAGAGGGCAGAAGTTGAACTGGTTTTAACTGTAATAAAACTGAAGAAAGGATTGAAGGAAGGATTGCATCTGTAAAACTAGTATAGAAAAAATAATGTACATGGTAGTGAATTGTGATAGTAAATTTTGAAGGATAAATTTATGTTTTGCATGTATAAATGGTAGTTAAGGTAACAAGCATGGTGTTCATTTATTCAACCAGTATTTATTGAATTCTTACAAAACAAAACCTTAATTTTTAAACTAGATACAGATTGAGGAAAGAGTTGATTTACTTACATATTCCTCCCTGCTAAATGTGGGAGATTAAAGGAAAAATCAGGTAGACACAGGCCCTGCCCTTCTAAGTGTATAGTATAATGAACCGTTGATGTCATCTAGGATCTTACTGGACTTACCAGGTGGCGCTAGTGGTAAAGAACCCGCCTGTCAATGTAGGAGATGTAAGAGACTGCAGGTTCGATCTCAGGGTTGGGAAGATCCCCTGGAGGAGGGCATAGCAACCCACTCCTGGATTCTGTAGAATCCCATGGACAGAGGAGCCTGGTGGGCTACAGCACACACACAGGATCTTATTATGTAATGAGAAGAATAAGGCATCAGAGGTAAGGATGATCCTTATTGAGGCAGGTGGTTTGGCTAGGAGCCATCGGAATAATCCAAAGTAGTGTCAGAATTTTTCCAGGCAGCTAAAGTAAATTAAAAAGTTGTTTGAGATATAATTATTTTATTGGATAGGTAATATATGCACATGGTTCAGAATCAAAAAGTACGAAAGGGTATACAGTGAACGGTAAAGTGTCCCTTCAACCCTTATCACCCACTCCTGTAGATAACTGCTGTTACCTGTTCCTTTCGATTTAGAGAATATTGTATACCTGAGGAAATAGTTTTAATATTCTCCATTAGGACATCCTTCTTTTATTAAGATTGACGAGACCAATGCAAAGGACGAGACCAATGCTAACAATTTGTTTCTTTGTAGTCTGTCAGTCCAGTGTTTAACCTTGCCAGAGAAACTTAGTTTCTGTTTTCTTTTTTCCTTTATTTACTTCTCTTTGTTCTGCATTTCCCCCCATATTTGTACCGATACAGGTTATAGCTTACATTTATCAGTGGTAGAGTATTCTCTGCTGCTAAGTCACTTCAGTCGTGTCCGACTCTGTGTGACCCCATAGATGGCAGCCCACCAGGCTCCCCCGTCCCTGGGATTCTCCAGGCAAGAACACTGGAGTGGGTTGCCATTTCCTTCTCCAATGCATGGAAGTGAAAAGTGAAAGCGAAGTCGCTCAGTCGTGTCCGACCCTCAGCGACCCCATGGACTGCAACGTACCAGGCTCCTCCGTCCATGGAATTTTCCAGGCAATGGTACTGGAGTGGGGTGCCATTGCCATCTCTTAACATAAATATTTTATATTAATATAAACTTAATATACATATTTTATTGCTTAAACATATGAATATTAAATTATAAACTTCATAAGGTCCGGGACTATCTCTGTCTTATTGGCTAGCATATCCCAGTATTTGGCACTGGGTTAATCAGTAATATATTTTAATTAAATTAATAGAAGAGAAAGTTATTTTACTTTTGATCAATTATCTCATTGGGTTTCAGTCTTAATACTTTCCAAACCATATTTTAATTAAAGTTTCATTATTATAACTTACCTTAGTGTCAAATCAAGAAATAAATTCTGTCAGAGCCATTTAGAGTGTATCTGCTATGTGCCAGGCATTGTAAAGTGATATAGAGGATATGAGGAAGTATAAAATATAAGCTTTGCCTTCAAGGAGTTTACAGTATAATGGAGGAGATAACTTATTTATGAAGGCATAATAGCAGTATAAGGCAGAATGTAAAGGGGGAGGTAAAGGGAATAAATATTACAGGATTCCAGAGGTGGTTAAGATCACACTGGGCTTCAGGGCACCTAAAGATTTATTGATGTAATAGGACCTTGAAAGATAGGATTGAGATAGCCAGAAAGGAGGTTAAAAGCAGTTTTAGGCAAAGGGAACATGAAAGAAGGTGCAGAAGTAGGGGTGTTTAAAACCCCCCACTGTTTCAGAAAACAGTGACTTGCCAGCTTGATTGGACAGTTAATAGTGGGAGCAGTGGGGAGGGTATATTGCAGACGTCCTCCTATGGCAGCCACAGGAGTTTGGATTTTATACTGTATAAATATGGAGATATGGAATAGTTTTGGGCAGGAAGCTGATAAGATGAGAAGGACATTTTTAGTAAACTATTTAGTAAACTGAAAGATAATATAAAATGAAATATAAGGGATAGAACCATTGAAAGTAGATAGAAGTACTTTACGTGTACTCTACCCACTAAGTACACCTAAAAACTCTGAACATTATATGTAAAATAAACACATGAGACTCTGAAACATGGATAAATGAAGGTAGACTGATGAGGGACATTGGCATGTAAGGAATGACTCCAAGGTTAGTACCCTGGGTTTTCTTTTTGCCTTGTATACCCCAGACTGGGTTCTGGAGAGCCAGCAGTCTGAAAATGCCAACCGGTGTAGACAAAAATGCCCTGAAAAAAGCCTACACTCTAGCCAGAGGACTCAGGCCAAAAGGGTGGGCTGCAGTCCACGGGGTTGCTAACTTAGAGTTGGACACGACTTCACTTGCACTTTTATGCATTGGAGAAGGAAATGGCAACCCACTCCAGTGTTCTTGCCTGGAGAATCCCAGGAACGGAGGAGCCTGGTGGGCTGCCATCTGTGGGGTCGCACAGAGTCGGACACGACTGAAGCGACTTAGCAGCAGCAGCAGCAGCAGCAAGATGGAAAACTTTTAGACAATAGTTTTTCTATTGCAGTCAAGCACCACATAGAAAAAACTATGGACTACCCAGAGCAGCAAAGGCTGAATGAAGAATCAAGATTTCCATCCTCATCAGGTGTAATGAGGTACCCCAACCCATGGAGCTGGTGCTGAAGACCAAGAGGGCAGCTGCAGTTTGATCCCTGCCGTATGTCAAGGGGGACCCTCCCTGGCATTGCCAGTGGAGATGATGTGGGAAGCCTGGGTTTTACATCATCAAGGAACAGAGAACAATGAGGTACCCCTCCCATCTTTCCTGGGGTGGTGGTAGAGGAAACTTGTCCTCAGTACAGGTCACATCGGGAGCCGTACCGGTTGCCCCTTCCTCTCCCAGACAGGGTACCCTCATCCCCCATCCAGAAGGATCCAGCATCCCCTGCCATTCCAAGTATTAAAGGAGGCAGAATGGAGAAACTGGACTACCATCCTCATTGGCTGGTACCCCCATCTCCTTGCCAGAGTGGTGACAGTAGATAACTTATTTAAAATGTAAGTAAAGTCTAGTCTGAAGGATAATCAGTAGAATTCCTCAAATTTTGTACATAATCCTACCCAAAATATCTATGATAAAGCCACAGTGTGTCACAAATGTTAGAACATTATTAATTTGGTAATTTTTACTTAATGGTATTTTGGTTATGACCTGGGTTGCTCTGGAGGAGTAAGCAAAACTCCACATGGCATTTTTTGCTTTAGAAGTTCTCAGAGGCACTTTTGTTTTAACCACTGCAGTGAGGAGACAGTGGAGTGACTGCTTTTTGTCTTTGGACTTAGACTTTTGTAGAGTTGGAGTATAAACAGTCTTAACCTCTAAATTATTTTAAAATAATTAAAAAACCTATATTTATTTGAGGTCATTTATGTCTAAGTTGACAAATAAGTGTAGTTTTTGAACTATTAATTTTATTCTGTATCTAAACTAGCAGTTCTTTTAGGTTTTGTGTAGGTTGTATAGGTTTCTGTCATATATTCTTTTTTTTAACCTTTAAAAATGTAATTGTACATTTAAAACTAATAATTTTATATATCAGTTATATCTTAGAAAATATAAAAATCATCCTTAGTTCACAGTTTACAAAGATAGGCTGAAGGCTAGGTTTAATGGTATTTTGCCTACTCCTGCCTTAGTTGATTAATTAATTGACCAAGGCTTTCTTTGTTTACTTCATGAAGTCATAAAGTCAACTTTAAAAAAAAATTTTTCTTTGAAAACAAATCTATTAAAAAAAGAATTTTATTTAGTATTTTGGCTATGCTGGGTCTTTATTGCTGTGAGGGCTTTTATCTAGTTGCTGGGAGTGAGGGCTGCTCTTCAGTTGCCGTCGGAGGGCTTATGATTGTGGTGGCTTCCCTTGTTGGGGAGCACAGGCTCTAGGGTGCATGGGCTTCAGTAGTTGGGGCACGTGGGCTCAGTAGTTGCAGTTCCTGGGCTCTGGAGCACAGGCTCAGTAGTTGTGGTGCAGGGGCTTAGTTGTTCTGCAGCATGTAGTCTTCCTGGGCCAGGGGTTTGGTAGGCAAATTCTTGACCACTGAGCCACTGGGGAGGTCCAAAGTCAACTTTTTTTCATAGCACAGAGTAAAGACTTTACAGCATAATATCTGTAAAGATCTTTTTAGGTTCAGTTGACTTTATAGGTTTTCCTTTAATTAAAGTTGATTCACTTCTTAAAGAGATGTTTATTTCTTAAAAATGCTTATTTCTGATCTCTCCTCTTATTTATAAAGTATTTATTTTAGTAAAACTTTTTACCCAAAATGTTTATGTGTATCAGTTGTTAGGCAACTTAGAAGTGTAAAAACATAGCTAGTTGAATATTCAGGCTCTATTTTATATCTTGTACACGAATAAATGTTTGATTGTTGTGTTTTAAACTTTTGGAAAAAGAGCAGAAGTGATTCAAAGATATGATATGCTTCAACAGTGTGTGTTAGTTGCTCAGTTGTGTCTGACTCTTTGTGACCCAGTGGACTGTAGCCTGCCAGGCTCCTCTGTCCATGGGATGAATTCTCCAGGGCAAGAATACTGGAGTTGGTTGCCATTCCCTTCTCAAGGGGATCCTCCTGAGCCATGGATTGAACTGGGGTCTCCTGCATTGCAGGCAGATTCTTTACCATCTAAGCAACCAGGGAAGCCCTCAACTGTGTAGTTGAACTGTTTTTTAAGTCTGCTTATTTTGTTTAATGGTGCCTAAATGATTCTTCTTTACCATGACCAAGCTCCAGCTCTTTGACTCTTGATCTGTAAGAGAGTTTGAAAAATATTTTAGTGTCCATTTTGATCATCTGTTATAGTTATCAGATCTTTCATGAGACTAGAAAATCAAATTTGAGCACTATCAAGATGTTCAGTAGATTTTCTGTAACCTTAGAGGTTAATTTTTAAGTTAATTTTTAAAAAGTGACTCGCGTTTTGAGTACAAAATTTTTGAAATAAATGCTATAGGACCCTAAAATGATTATACTGAACTAAACCACATTGAAATAAACTACATACCAGCTTCTGTGTAAAAGTGGTAGAAACTACCTGAGAATAACTTATTTTGAAGCATTCAAGGGGTGTTGGAAGTATCTATTTATGTAGGAATAATGAATATATTATTTATGTGCCCATTAGAATGTGAGTTCCTTGAGGGTAAGGGTTTTTGTCTCTGCTGTATCCATACTAGTAGAACAATGTCTGACTCATAGGAGGTTTCAGAAAATACTTGTTGCGTGGATGAATATATCATTCTTATCTTTTAATATATATAGTTCTCTCTAAATCGTACTGTGGCAATATGATCCTAACAACTGTATAAAGCCTGAAAATAGTAAAATTCTTATCTTTGAAAAATTTCCATAAGATTTTTGACTAAAACTGACCTTCTGATTAGTTTGTTTTGTTAGGAGTTCTACACAGATATATTTTTTATTATGGCTTAATATGATCTTTGAAGTTATATTTTATTTTTCTAGCTATTCTGTTTGAATGTGTACATACAGTCTATTCTATTTATCCTAAATCGGAATTGCTTGAGAAGGCTGCCAAATGCATTGGAAAGTTTGTTCTGTCACCTAAAATAAATCTCAAATATTTAGGTAAGATGATTGGTTCTTTTGATGGAAATTACCAAGAGAGCTTTTTGAAATTTGCTGAATATTTGTTTTAAGTCACTTTATGTTATTTAATCTTTGTTTCTAGGACTGAAGGCTCTTACTTATGTTATCCAACAGGATCCCACTCTGGCTCTTCAACATCAGATGACAATAATTGAATGCTTAGATCATCCTGATCCCATTATTAAAAGAGAGGTAAACTGGTATTTTGAGTAGTGTAGGTGAAATGTTAAAATTTTTAAACATTTTGTTGGTCTTATGGAGAGAGATGAAAATTATGGGCATGTGCACATGTGTGTATTTTAACTTTTGAATGCATTTTATTTTTTCTACTGAAGTTTAAGGGACTTTTCTAAAAAGTACTTGTATCAATAACCACAAGAATGGTTTTAAATTGTGAGTTGGAGAAGTTAGGAAGGTGTAACTAGGTGGTGCTAATGGTAAAGAACCCCCGCTGCCAATGCAGGAGACAGAAGAGACATGAGTTTGATCCTGGGTCAGGAAGATCCCCCAGAGGAGGGCATGGCAGCCCACTCCAGTATTCTTACCTGGAGAATCCCATGGACAGAAGAGTCTGGTGGGCTACAGTCCATAGGGTTGCAAAGAGTTGGACGCAACTGAAGTGACAACACGCATGCATGCACACACCTGTATAGGATTCCTTATTAAGGAATCTTGTTGGTCTAAGGATTGTATCAATAGAAGACCAGAATTCTGTTTCCAGTTCTTCCTATTAGTATAATTTTGACATAATTTATGATAATTAATTTTTTCATTATTTTTCTTAACATCTACTCTATTCCTTATTGAATCTGTAAGAATGTTGATAGAATTAATAAAGATAGGGACTTCCCTGGTGTTTCAGTGGTTGGGACTCCATGCTACTGCTGCAGGGGCACACGTTCAATCTCTGCTCAGGAAGTTAAGATCCTACATGCTGCATGGTGTGGCCAAAAAAATAAAAAGAATTAGTAAAGATATCCCTAAACTGTTTTGAACTTCTTGGAAGGAAAGGTATATAAATCTACTTTTTTCAACTTTTTCCATTTATAAAATTGCTTCAGTATCTGCTTGGGTGTTCTAGATAGATCTGGTAATTCTCATGTAGAGACATGATTCCATGCCTTCATGTAAAATGGTTTATGGGACCTAATTAAGAAGAGTGATTGTTTTATTTCTGATTTTAAAAATAATGAAAATAAAAAGATAAATTCTGGTAAACATCTAAATTATTTAAAAGCAATACATTAAAAGTTTATTGAAAGAACATTATTACATTGAATAACTATAATTTTATAAAAATAAGATTATGAATGTTGAATTCTAAAGGTACTATTTTTGAAATACTGTTTCTGAGAAATTGCCATCTACATATATGCAATCTATATGCATATATATTTTGGATTCATAGTTTTGATCTTCTAAAAAATTGTTACCTGCCTTGAATGAATCCAGAAAGTTTATGGATGATTTCTATGTGTAGACATTGTAGAAAAATGCAAAGATGCCAAGGGACAGTAACAAATAATTATATGACTCTTCTACTTTGAACGGATAGAGAGCATGCATTTTCTTTGTGTGGTTAAGTTGTATGTTAAACAGGGTTGACTTGGGTACAGTTTTCTTAGTTCCGTGCTTAATTATTGGGATTCAATCTAAAAATGAGAGTTAAAGAGAAACAGACAACTTCTAAAATTATCAGGTCTGGTCTGCAGTGAGAAAAGTAGTTTGAATTCTTTGGGGAGGATACTGAGCATCAGTGGTGCCCAAAGAAGGCACTGTAGTACTGTTTCCTCAATTCCACTGTCATTTCTAACCTCCATCAGTAATTATGTGGCAAGAACTTTGGTCCTAGGGTATGGAGTGACCTGTTACTTGGGTCTGGGATTCTCTTTTACCTGATTGTATTACCTTTCTTTCATAACAAGAAAAAAGAAAGCATGAAGGAGTTAATAGAAAAGACCTTCTGCCATGCAGTTGCTAATACCATGCCCCATTCTGTCCTGGAAATGCGAAGTTTCATGGTCTTAGAGTAGGAATTAAATTTGGTGTAGATTATCTTAAAATACATGGCTTACAGAGCCTTCAGGAAGGATGTCTGAAGCACTTTTATAAGTGGAAAGGAAAGCTAGTGATGGGGGATCTGTGTATTTATAGATTTTAAATGGTGTTAAGGATTAACTGGAACAGTTTAAAAAATTCAAAATCTGTTATCCTTTGTACTTGAAATCCTGGGTATAAGGATTGAAAAATTAGGAAGAACCCTAAAGAAATCTGAACAGATTTAACAAGTAGGGTATATAGAAATTCTTTTACAACTAATATTGTTGATCCTGAAATGCTAGTAAAGGATGCTTTCTTATTGTTGCCCTTTGTTTCATACTGATTTCTGGGAACTATGATATTTGTGGAACCTTAATGTAGGGCCTCAGAAAGCCAGGTAAATGAGAGTTTACTCTGGTACTGGTTTTCCTTCATCTTACTTGAGGCAGCAAGAGGTGTATTCCTCAGCACTGAGAAAGCCGTAAAACAGTTCTTCCTTGGTATCTGAGATTCTGAAAGTAGGCCTTGCTGCACTTTGAAGTGCTTGTGCTACCTTATGCATCCATGAGAGACCATTTGCCTTTAGCTGACAGATACACTCAAGTGCACTTTTCTGTTTGGGAAGTATGGAAAAGCATTTTGGAATACTGGATTTTTGTATATGTATGTATGTATGTATACACAAACACACACACATGCATAGTATGCAGGCGTATGTAATGTAGGCTTAGACGCTTACTCCTTGGAAGGAAAGTTATGACCAACCTAGACAGCATATTAAAAAGCAGAGACATTACTTTGCCAACAAAGGTCTGTCTAGTCAAGGCTCTGGTTTTTCCAGTAGTCATGTATGGATGTGAGAGGTGGACTATAAAGAAAGCTGAGCACCGAAGAATTGATGCTTTTGAATTGTGGTGTTGGAGAAGACTCTTGAAAGTCCCTTGGATTGCAAGGAGATCCAGCCAGTCCATCCTAAAGGAGATCAGTCCTGGGTGTTCATTGGAAGGACTGATGTTGAAGCTGAAACTCCAATACTTTGGCCACCTCATGCGAAGAGCTGACTTATTTGAAAAGACCCTGATGCTAGGAAAGATTGAAGGCAGGAGAAGGGGATGACAGAGGATGAGATGGCTGGATGACATCACTGACTCTATGGACATGAGTTTGGGTAACCTTCAGGAGCTGGTGATGGACAGGGAGGCCTGCCTTGCTGCAGTCCATGGGGTTGCAAAGAGTTGGACATGACTGAGTGACTGAACTGAACTGAACTGAAGAAGCTGTTACATTTTTAGAAAATAGATTATAAACCTTTTAACTTTTCGGTGTTTGCATGGCCTGTCAATGTAGAGATGTCAGATCATAAATATCTGTATCAGTCGAAGGGTTTTAGACTTTTGAATTGATTATGATTCCTTTTTTTCAACAATGGTTTTACCTTTCTTAAGTTCTATTCTGGTTAAAATGTTTATTTCTTGAGTGCCTGTTAACTGCCCAGTAAAGCTACATAAAAGTGGAAGAATCAACTATTATAAACCTTTGAAAGTGAAAGTTGCTCAGTCGTGTCCAACTTTTTGTGACCCTATGGACTGTACTGTCCGTGGATTCTCTAGGCCAGAATACTGGAGTGGGCAGCCTTTCTCTTTTTCCAGGGGATCTTTTGAACCCAGGTCTTGGCATTGCAGATGGATTCTGTACCAGCTGAACCACCAGGGAAGCCTAAGAATACTGGAGTGGGTAGCCTATCCCTTTTCCAGGGGATCTTCCCAACCCAGGAATCAAAGCGGGGTATAAGCCTTTATGTTACAGTATTTATTGGCATTATTATGCATAGTTTTATAATACTGCTTTTGTTTTTCTTTCTTAAATAGACTCTGGAACTTCTTTACAGAATTACTAATGCTCAGAATATAACAGTGATTGTCCAGAAAATGCTTGAATATTTACATCAGAGCAAAGAAGAATATATTATCGTCAATTTGGTTGGAAAAATAGCTGAGCTGGCTGAGAAATATCTTTTGGGCCCTGAGTCATAAAACACTTTTTAGTTACACAATGACTTTATCTATTTATTTTTCAAAAAATAAATGTTTTTCCTTTTTTTTAACTGAATTTTTTTATCACCAAAAGCATTTTGTATTGAGGTAGAGCTGATTAACAATGTTGTGATAGTTTCAGGTGAACAGTGAAGGGACTCAGCCATATATATACATGTATCCATTCTCCCTCAAACCCCTGTCCCATCCAGGCTGGCACATAACATTGAGCAGAGTTCCATGTGCTATAAAATAGTTTTTTGTTTGTTATCTATTTTAAATATAGCAGTGTGTTACACAGTGACTTTAAATTGATTGGTATAGACATAGTCACTTGTAGGGGTGAAGTTCAGAGGCCCAGCAATAACTTCCATTCCTGATGTTCAAGCCTTTCTTATTGTTAAAAACAAAAAGTTGTGTAGACTTCCTGGGGGATGACTTTTTTCCTGGTTCTTTTTATTCTACTGGGCCGTATTATCAACAGGAGTATACAGGAATCTCTTTGATTCTTCTTTTATCCCTCCTTGTCTTTGACTTTACTTCCTACTCAGTCCCTGAGTAAAAGTTCTTGTTGTTTGGGGGAGACTGGTGAGGATATCAGTATGCTAAAATTTGCTTATTTGGGAATAAGCATAATTGCTTATACTGGGAATGGTCACAAACTCCACATGTTACTTTTCTTCACATTTGTTTTTAAAAAGTCAGATGAACTTTACAGGCCCCAAGGTTACTCAACATTCTTTTTAAGATGTTTGTTGTTTAAATCTAATATTGAATGAATGAATGAGTAATGTCAGTCAAATTGTCTTGGAATGCTTAAATATAGTTTTGTCCTGGCCAGTGCTATAGCCCTGGCTAGCAGAATGGTAGAATTTTAGAACTGAAGAGGAACAGATTAGAAAAGAGGGTAAACAATTGTTCAGAAAGACATATCACAACACTTAACCTCTCTGAAGTGCATATCATTTTCCATTATGTGTTAGTCCACAGTCAGCTGGAATATTTCTTTCAGTTATTTCACATTTAACTGAGTGCCTGTTATGTCCAAGATACGGTGCTAGATAAAGCAACATGAACTGGTTTACTAAGTTTACTGAATAAGCTTTACTGAACACCTATTTTACACAAAGCTAGAGTATAGAAAAATTTTTTGGCAGAAGTTAAAATTATAAATGCCAAACTGGGATGAATTGAGGGTTATTTTTGTAAAGATTGATTCAGAAAGGGTAATTTTAATAAGTGGCATTTGGAAGTGTACTTGTTCTTAACACTGTGGACACATATGCTCCTGATAATGCATGGTTTATTCAGACAATGAATGCTGTATTTTCAGTGGGAGGAGATGTGATGCATCCTGATATTCCCAATAACTTTTTGAGACTGCTAGCAGAAGGTTAGTAAACTGTTGCATTCTGCAAAGATTTTAAAATTAAATGTTTTTATTACAGAGTCCTTGGAGAATTTAATGGAAATTAAAATGGTATATCAATTCCTTTGTAGGTTTTGATGATGAAACAGAAAATCAACAATTAAGACTTTATGCAGTTCAGTCTTATCTTACTTTACTAGATATGGAAAATGTGTTCTATCCACAGAGATTTCTTCAAGTTATGAGTTGGGTAAGCAAAGTACATTGACTCACAAATGTTTATAATAATTTTTATAAAGACATACTAATAATGTATTTCTTCAGAAATCATTTATTTCAGATCTGTTAACTCCTTCAACTGCCGATTTTCTTTCTCAGTGGCTATGTTCTATCACTTACCTATTTACTTGTGTATTCATTCTCTCTGCCATCTTACTTGAATAGTCTTTTAAATATGGGTATTTATTTAGATGCCTGTCTGTGTACAATGCATTTGTTGTGAATCTATATATGAATATGTGAATACTCATGAAGCTGTGGTATGCTACCTTTCTATTGTTGCATAATCATGTTACCACAAACTTAAAACAACATACATTTTGTTGTCTCACAGTTTCTGTGGGTTAGGAGTTCAGGTATGGCTTAGCTGGGTTTTCTGCTTAAGGCTTTTTAAGGTTCCAATCTAGGTGTCCCTTGGGGCTGCTGTTTCATCTGAAACTTGATTAGTAAAGGATCTGCTTCCAGGCTCACGTGTGGTTGTTGGCAGAAATCAGTTTATTGTAGCTCTAAGGCTGAAGGTTTGATGTTCAGACTGTTGACTGTTGGCTGCCCTTGGCTCTAAGAGTTGTCCTCAATTTCTTGCCATGTGGGCCTCCCAACATGGTGGCTTGCTTCATCAGAGCCTGCAAGGGAGATCATCTTTTTGCAAAGTGAGGTTACAATTTTGTAGAGTATAAATTTACATAATCATATACATCCTGTCACCTTCGTATATTCTTTCCTGTGCATGTGAATGAGGATTTCTCTAGGGGGAGATTTGGAGAAGTGCATCTCTGGGTCATAGGATGTTCACACTTTAATATTTTATGGTTTTGTCAAATGTTAGTATGTTAAATTTTACCCAGACTTTTATTTAAGAATTCTTTTCTCATCTATTAGAAAGGTGAAAAAGTGGCATAATAAATACCCCTGTACTGTTCATCTAGATTCCCAGTGAATGTTTTTAACCACCTTGCTTTATCTACATCTCTCTATATAGCTGGATCTATGTATATACAGTTTGTTTTGTTGAGCCAGTTTAAATTGAGTTGCAGACATCATAACGCTTCCCCTATAAAAGAATTCAATATAAATCTCCCAAGAGTCACATTCTGCTGCTGCTGCTGCTAAGTCGCTTCAGTTGTGTCCGACTCTGTGCGACCCCATAGATGGCCTCCCACCAGGCTCCCCCATCCCTGGGATTCTCCAGGCAAGAACACTGGAGTGGGTTGCCATTTCCTTCTCCAATGCAGAAAAGTGAAAGTGGAGTTGCTCAGTCGTGTCTGACTCTTAGCAACCCCATGGACTGCAGCCTACCAGGCTCCTCTGTCCATGGGATTTTCCAGGCAAGAGTACATATTCATATTAATCCAGTTGTCCAAAATAATGTCTCTTATGACTATTTTTCTATTCCTCCTTACCCCATATCCAGTCAAGGTTCACAAATTGCATTTAGTTTTTCTTTTAGCCTCTTTATTTTACAGTGATCCTCAGTTTTTTTTTTTTTTTTTTTCATGACATTGTTATTTTTTTGGATGAATACTGTTGACTTGTAAAAAGTCCAGCATTCTGAATTGGTCTATATCTGGTTCAGGTAAACATTTTAGCAAAAATACAACATTGCCAATATGTACTTCCCACTACATCGTATCAGGATGTATCAGTTCCTCCAATTATTGGTGCTTGTTAATTTCTTTGGTTAAGATAGCAATCTTCGTATTCTCTCCATTGTAAAGGTGCAATTTCTTATTACTAATTTAGAACTAATCTGTGAGGTGATTCTGTGAGACTGTGTGAACATCTGTTCTTCAGCTGTCTTTCATCAGTGGTTTTAGCATTGATAATCTTTTCCTAAATTGATTGCTGTATTTGGTAGCCATTTGTATATGTTCATATATTTAGAGTGTTTCTTTTTCTACAGCATACAAATCCTGTACGTGTTTTGTTAGGTTTATACTTAGATACAGATGGTCCCTGATTTAAGATAGTTCAGGTTAGGGTTAGGGTTAGGGTTTGGGTTCTGGCGATGCGAAAGTGATACAAA